>NW_027437183.1:19167500-21567500 GCF_033239565.1 Halichoeres trimaculatus
AGCTTCAGGTTCTTGCACAAACTATGGGCAAAGACACTCAGATGACTATTTGTCAAACCTGTAGATCAACATGAACATAACTCAATCAAAACGACATTTACATTTCATTGTTTTTCATAGATGGCTGCTGTTTTGATACAGCCTTTCAGAGTTTGCTTTTTAGCACAACTTAAATTGATTCATGAATTTAATTTCCTAAACGAACAACTTTAGTCTCATATGTTTATGTCTTTATTCTTGTAGTTTTATGACTTTTTTTCTCATAAATTTTTGACATTAATCTTCCAAAATTACTTTAGTTTTTCTCTAACGTAGCCCCAATACTCTGTTTTACAAATAAGCTGAGATTTGTGTATATACGTTTTTTCTCATAGTCCCTGCTCTAGAAACAATAGCAGCTAAACAACTTTAGCTGAGCAACAACTCAGCTAAAGTATTTTCTTTGAATCAGGACTGGATACTAAACTTAGCACAAAAAGTAAGGGGTATGAATTTTTGGAATAAGCAGCAGAGCTCGTGGGTTTGTGGGCTGCACCTATGATAAATTTGCTAAATCTTCTCTGCCAGTGCCAAACAGCTTATTCTGCTACTGACACTTGTTTGGTGGACTGGATAATTGAGGTATATCAGATGAGAGTGGGAAGTGACATACAGGAAAGGGCTTCAGACTGGTCTCAAAACCCTGACCTAAATATTTCTTTATCCCCAAAATCTCTAACAGACTTAAGTTCTCTAGAGTGTGAGCTGAAACTCTGAAAGGTATCTTAAGTGACTGTAAACGCTGCTGGCTTTCCCCCAGTGTTGATTGTTACGCTCTAAATTAGTGCAACTACGCAATGTTTTCTCACCTTGAACCGTCTGTGTTATCTGTGTGAGCTGGTCTGTGGGCGATGCCTACCTCTCCGATGTCACCAAAGGCGTAGATATTTGGCACTGATGTGGATTCGTTGGCGCCCACGACTATTTTCCCCGTCTCCTTGTTGAGCTGTACGCCAAGCTTGTCCAGGCCCAGAGCTTTGGTTTCAGGGGCTCTGCCTGAGGTCAGTGAAAGGAAACAACACAAGGAGAATATTACATTACAGCTCAGGAGGAGAGAGGCTCTCTGTACAGTGTTCACAGCACAGTCTACTGAGGCTTTAAGACACACAGGACACTACATCACCAGAGGAACATAAAGGCTGGTAGATACAGCAAGGATGAAGGATGTCTGTTCAGTGTCCCTGCCATCCATTTACAAAGTAACACAGCTAACAGGCTAGTGACATGCCAGTTAAGGCAAGCTAACACTCTGATGCTGTGGTTCAACAGCTACCACAACAGACTGTTTACTATACGAGCCAAGTCTTTAGCCTGTCATCATGCTAACATCTGCTGAATAGTAACATCTGGTCAGTCAGGAGAGAGACAGAGGGAGGAGTAACTGATGAGCATCTGGGAATCAGTTTCCCATCAACCCCTGGGACACCAAAAAGGTGTGATTCCTGACACTTCCTGGGGGACGGCTGACTGATGCTGTCGACGCTCTGTCTCTATGGTGATGGGGCATGGACCACTCGGCCCTCCTCCTCTTCTCCCCAGCTCCTCACAACCTGCCTGGGTAGCATAATAAACACCCAGCTCTGAGCTACCCATGTAGATGCTATCGAACAGCAAAAATAACAAACCCCTGAGACCCTTTTTCCTGGCTGGAGCCGGAGAACAACGTCCTCCCCTTCCCCTCAGACTGGGGGGGGGCGGCTACAGGGACCTGTTTAGAGCTCACAGCATGGGTGGCTGAAGACCATGGTGAAACTAAGCAGTCACCAATTCCCAAAAGCTCAACCCTAAATATTTTCTCGTCCAGTCCTGAATGCTCACAACAGTGAAACAGTGAAACAGTGTCAGTCACTTATTTCTGTTTTTTTTCTTTGCAATTTCTGATATTTGAATTTTTATAATTAAAAACATCTGAACAACATTTTTAGCCCCAAATATTTCATATCCTGCATTCTTAACATTTTTTTCTGCATCAATTTTCACTTTATTTTGCACCATACCATAACTTTAACCTAGTCTTGCGTCCTCTAATGTGTTTTTTAAACTCTTAAATTTCCACATCATAACATATACATCCATTCACAGATGTCTGCAGAGTTTCTGCAGAATGTACAGAGCTTTAGCCTTAAACAAGTAGCCTATGTACACCAAATGTTGTTTAGTGAGACATCACTATATATACTTTTTTTTTTTGTGTAACTTTGACAGAAAATGTAAATGTACACATAACTGGCCACCATTGGCCTCAGGCCCAACTTTGGACATGCCTGTTTAACATCTTATTGAGACTTAAACTTGACAAAAATAAACTTCTGCCGCAAAAACATGAGGTATTTCACATTTTCTGCTTCAACAGTATTCCATTTCAGCATCAATTACAAGCTAAACACATGTATTGGCCTATAAAAAGTCATATCAGGAGCATCTGGCTGGAAAGAAAAAAGACTTTCCTTTCTGTACGTGGCCTTCCTGTCTGCAGCCTGAGTCACGGCTCTACTGAGGCAGTGAGCTCCATTGTACCACCACGACACAACAACAGCGGGGACTGATAAGAGATTTGGTTGAAGCTGAGACTAACACACACTCACACTCTTACACACACTGAGGTTCAACATTTAGGCCAATCTGAACAAAGCCTGTTGTGACATTAAAAGGAAGCTTCCAGACTGCCGAGCTAATTAGCCACAACAACGCTCAACCAGATGGAGAGAGCTGAATGCTTATCTGATCGATCAAATGAACAAAGACAAAAGAAAGAGCTGTGTGTGTGTGTGTGTGTGTGTGTGTGTGTGTGTGTGTGTGTGTGTGTGTGTGTGTGTGTGTGTGTGTGTGTGTGTGTGTGTGTGTGTGTGCTGTCTAGAGTTATGTATGGCAAATAAAACATTAAAAAAATAATTAATAAATATATAAAAATAAATAAAATAAAATGAAATAATTATGATATAAAATGAAATGAATATAAAATTAAATTTAAAAAAGAAATATTAAAAAAAATTTTTTAGGAAGATAACTTGTAGTATCTTCACATAATTAAATAAAGCAAGATGACAAAAACTCACTTTGATGCTTTAGTTATGACTTGTTTGGACAGCTGGGGGTATTTTGGTACCGCCTTTGTTGTTTTCAGAAGTGGAGGGGGAAGTAACCAATTAGGTTTACTGCATTTACTGAACTTAAGTAGCTTTTATTGTGTTTTCATTTTTTATAGTATTTCATAATGATGACAACTCTTTTTAACCACAGTTGGCTCAAATCCAAACGAGCTGTCCTGCAATCTGGACACTTCTTATTAAACTCATTGTACTCAGAGCAGACTGTGACATGATGTAGGGAGCGTCTCCAAAGTGCACACACAAAAAAAGAATAAACAAATGAAAAAAAAAAAGAGGAAACTCAAAGTTTCAGGAGCTTTAACCTAAATATATGTTGTTCACACACCAATGCTCTCCTGTTGGTTAGACTTTAACTATCAGCACAGGAAGAGATGTTCTGGCTGCATTTGAAGCTCAAATCTTACTGACAGCTTTTTAACCACTCTTACTCCACACCCCCTGATTTAAAAATGAACCCTCAGGACTCTAGGAAGATTTTAAAGAAAGCACTGTTACTGTTACTAAAGTACACTGGGGAATTTTACTTTCACAAGTAACTGCACTTAAGTAAAAACTTAAGTGTAGATCTTGGCAACACCATTGCCAGCAGCCGCTTTTATAACTCAAACATGTCAAAACACGATGCCTATCAAGATGTTTTCATACTTGTACCACAGAAACTCATCCAGCAAGACAGCCGCTTGTACTTTGATTTGGAGTAGGTTAGATTTGCAAATAAATACTCCTCGGGTCATGAAATCTGTAAAATCTGTAATCTGAAAGAATCCCATCCCTGTACATAACAGTATACTGCATACTGATGTGAAAATTATCTTTGTAACGACTCACAACAGAAAAACTTCATGACAAGAACAAAGATGATTTTGTTTAGTCACTTCGTTCTTCACTGAGATCAGGATGACTGCAGAAAAACTGAAATGATTCAGAACAGAGAGGCACCATTCAGAGGTGTCATTGGGAACTTATAAAACTCAAACAGGCAAATGGGTTCAAACAACACAAAACAAAAAGGAAAATGTCTGAAATGACATCCTAGAGGACTGAAGAGTCCAGTGAAGCGGAAGACTTATGTTCCCACTGTCCACATGCAGACAGGAAGTGTGAAAATGCTGTTTCCTGGTGTGTTTCTGCTGGCACACCTGCACAGGGGAGCGGCAGTGAGGCCAGGAAGGAGCAGGGGAAAGGTGGAGGCAGACGGGGCTGTGGAGAAGGATGTGGAAGACGGTGGTGAAACTGTCCCCCGCTCCCCTCTGGCCTTTAATAACTCCACAGAGGCCTGGGACCCCGCCTGGCCCCTAGTGTAAGGTCACAGTAAAGGGAAGTGGCCTTGTACTCATAACTCCTGCTTGTATACATCAAAGAGCAGAGGCCACGCTGTTACTGTTTCTCACTGAACTGTATGGGAACAAAAGCTGTCATGGATGTAATGACGAACACAAACATTACTGTGTTACAGTTTTTCAAAATGCTTTACAGAGTAAAATGTGACAGAGCAATCTGATGTTAAGAGCTTTCAGTACTTACTATTTGTCCCAGTGATCATTCTGCTCTCTGACCAGCTGAGCAGCTGTTCTATGTGCAGTGCAACAATGATTGGATGAAAAAAAAGTGTTTACTCAAAATAGTAAACACATCTTTCACTCTGCAAAAATGTGCAAGATGGATAGATTGTATTATTTTGCAGCTGCTCTTTGTAGTGCCACAACACTGACTGAATCCACAGGCCTGCAGATAGCGATATCTCGTCAAGTCCTTTTGTCATTAACAGGGTTTGAAGTAACTGATTAGATTTACATCAGATCTGTCCTTGAGTAGTTTTTTTTTTGTATTTGTGTTTTTTTTGGGGGGTAAATATCAGAAAGATTCCAAGCTGTCCATCAACAGTGTGCCTGCAGCTGATTGGCTGACATCTCTGGTCCAGTGACCAGGTGAACTAGGGATGCACGGTATATCGGTATCGATATCAGTATCGGCCGATGCGTAAAAGTGGGCTGATATTTACTCATTAGCTGCCGCCCATTTTCAGAGTATCTTGAACGATCTTTCAAGACCGAAATAATACTGTTTTCTGTGACTATGTAAACACTAAAGCTACCAAAGAAGAGTGGACCCTCTTCCTTTATGTCTCTTTTCCTGTTTTTGATCCAAAACATACTTTTTGATCCAGTCATCTCGGGCGCTCCACCCTTCGATCCTCTCCATGGTCATCTTTTCTCATGATCACACCACTCTTTCTCTCTGCACTACCTCAACACATCATCTCAGATTGTTATTTTTTTTCCAATATTGCAAATATAGGTTATCGTCCATAACAAAAAAAGGTATATTGGAATTTCGGTATTGGCCAAAATTTTCATATGAGTGCATCACTAAGGTGAACTAACGTAAAAAAGGAGAATAATACACTGCTCAGGCTGAAACCAAAACAAATCTTGTCACAGGTTGGTCCTTCAGGTCAGTTTCTGCTCAGAGAAACAAAAATTTGATAAAGCTGAAGCCTCTTTACAACCACAGTCAGCTCAACTGTGGGCCCAAACCTGATCGTGATCAAAACAAGCCGTCCTGCAATCCAGACACAGTGAACTCTTCGAACTCACAGCAGGCTGTGACTTGCTGCAGGAAGCGTCTGCAACGTGCAAAAAAATAAAAATAGAGGAAACTCAAATATTCAGGAACTTCAACCTAAATATGTGTTGGTCTAACTTTAAAGCTCTCCTTTTGGTTAGACTTCTTAGACTCTCAATAGTTTGCTGCACACACTAAGGGGCTGATTGAAAATGCCTGAAATGAGTTTGCTCTACAGGACCCAAAACATGAGTTTGATGGGAAAGCTCCAGTGAATTTAGGAAACACAAGAGTCCCAGCATCTCACTCATGTCAGAACACCTACTGAACCATGCACTCAATGCAAATATTGTCATCAGCAGTCCCACGCTGAGGTGATGTGTGAATTGAGCCACAGGAGGGAAAAGCAAACGTCATCTCAGCTGCAGGGTCACGCACATCCTCATCTCTGTCACACGCACAGAGCAAGAGAGGACACACTCCTCTGTCTCCCTCAAAAAGCTCTCAGACATCAGCTGACAGTCTGCTGTAGCCAGTATCAAAAAAAGCCAGGTGGTAGGATTTTTAAATGGTAACTTGTAAAAAATGAATGAGAAGAGTGACAGAGCAGAGGATGAATGGATGAGAAAGTGGGTGAGGAAGGCTACTGGTAATAGCACGCAAAGGGCCCCGGGCAGGGATGGCAGTGACAGATGCAGGGTTGGTTTCCGCAGGGCTGGCATGGACAGGAAGGCCCAGAGAGGGAGAACAAAGAGGGGAACGGGGTGACCCTGTGCCTGGGTGCATCCTGCCCCGTACTGCCCCTCTGCAGCCAGAGAGCAGGAGAGCTCGCTGTGGGTGATTAACACTTCCCCCTGCCGTCCTCATCACTCAGACTTTATTACTTTGTTTTCAGCCTTGATTCCTCTGTGATCCGCTGACGCTGCACTCAATTCAACATGACAATGAAATAAGTGGGGGCGAGGAAGAACAGTAATAGTGGTGTTTTATTTTAGGAGTGCAAGTGGGGAATTAAAGGGAGGTGCTTTATGTGTATCTGTAAGAGATTGAAATGCCACTGACCTCTTCTGTTAGATAGTCAAGATAAACTCCATATTTTCAGAGAATATTTAGGCATGAGTAACACAAACCTAAAAGAAAGAGCTGTATCTGAATTGATGTTTTTTCTTTAAAACTAGTTTCATAGTCTGGAGAAGTTTGTCTTTAGTCAGATTCAAATTTTAAAGCACTTTCCTTTTAAGCTTTGTTTACAGTTTTGTATCAAAGGTGCAAAGTTATCTGGGACATGCCCGAAACAGTCTATGAATTATCCTGCTCCTTAATTTTAAATCAACCAAAACTTGTGTTCACAATCAACTGCTTTTACTCCACAAATTTAAAAGGACAACACTGAAGTAGAGGTAAAGTCTTGCAGCCTCATTTTTGTGATTTGTGTCTGAAATGTTGTGTATGATTTATCATTGTCTCAATAATTTCAGAACACTCAGGCACAGTTCTTTTTGAGTGGCTTGCAGTTCACACAAGCATCTCAAAGGAGGAGATTTCTACTGTCAGACACGCCCACAACACTCAAAGTACTCTTTTTGTTCATGTGAGGTGAGCTGGGTAGCATGCACAGTTACAATAACGGTAACTGTTCCTGCTTCTGAATCACTACTTGTATGAAGGATTTTTCAAAACAAACATTGAAACTAGAAACTAGATACTAGAGCTGCGCGATTATTGCAAAAATCGAAATCACGATTAATTGAGCCCTCTACTTCAATTTCAGTTAATGCACGATTTTTACACCTCAGCTCAGTTTAATCTGTAAATATTTGTATGATGCTGAAACAAAAAACTGAGATGAACATGTACAGATGACTAATTAAGGGTTATTTATTGAAACAATGGAATTGAAAACACATCAGCTAGAATGGAAATGTTTTGTGAAAAAAAAGTCCTAAAAAGGAGAAAATAAAAAACTTGTTTTCTTGCTTGTATTTCTTTGAGGGGATGGTGTATAAGTAGAGATAGAATAACTAAAAAGAAAAATTGAAATAATCTGCACTGCAGTTTTACATCAGTTAGAAGCTCTAAATGTTGGTTTGAAAAATTTTTGATTAATCGCCCAGCCCTACTAGATACTGGGGCCACAATGACAAATTGATTAAATCGATAAAAATTGATTACATAAAGCGTCAACAACGTTTTTCAATAATCGATGCACTATGCTGCATCATTATTGTGTTAGTTTGTCTTCAGTTTATTTGTCTTCTTTTTTTTGTTGGAATATTTGACCGTTGGGGAGCTCAACAGTGAGGTGAGCGGCTTCAAAATCTCACATACACTCCTTTTTTACTATTACTATTACTTTTGCACTCCTCACATTATCACATCAGTTCAGATTGTCCAAGATAAAAGTAAGATGTGATCCACACAAATTCTGTCATTTTGGCCATACTGTTGATTCTTCAAGTGACATTCATGTCGTTTGTTACTAATTAAATTTAGCATCTGGACATCTTAAACTATGTTCATATATGTTGTTTCTTTGTATGTATCATTAAGCAAACAATGGTCATCAACTAATATAACAACACATTTGGTTTTGCAAATTTGTCTATTATGCATTCTCATCCTTTTTTCTCCCTAATCGTCAGAGTAATCGATTTCTAAAATAATCGTTGGTTGCAGTCCTAATAGATACTACTTCTAATCTGATTAATCTGTGCTGAGCAATGAAAAGCACACTGCAGAGAAACTACAGGAGTATTTCTGTCAGACATCCTCTTCTAACTCTTCTTCTTCATCCTCCTTATATCTGACTTCAATTTCATCATAAAATCTGTGATTTTTCAACGCTGTACCTTGCACATGTTGCTTTATATTTTACTGGTATGGCGTCAACAGCTCAGACAACTCAAAATGTGTAAATTAAACTTTTACTAGCTGAAAAACCACCATGTCAGTGATTGTAACTGATATAAAGGTGAATTCAACCCCCTTACTTATTTTTGTTGGATTTTCCAGACTTTTCTTTGTTACACCAGTGCATTCCAACCACTTGCAGCAATTTGACAGAAGGGATAGAAAAAAAAGCTGAAAATCGGCTGGGGGAGACTATTTTACTATATTTTTAAATTCTTCTAACAATCTCACATGAAACTCACCTTAAATTTTTGCATGAAAATTAAAATGCAGGCTATTTTAGCAGCATGCATTATATTAGTTTGTCTGACACTGGCCAGCTTTTCGTGTAACATAAAACAAAGTGAGCCTCCACCTCCCTTGCATGGTGTTTAGTGCTCTGTGATCCATCTCACCCCCATGAGGAGGACTGAAAAACACACGTATTGCACTCTTCACATTATCACATCAGTTCATATTTCTCAAGATAAAAGTAAGATGTGACCCACACAAAGGGTCCACACACTTACCCACTGCCCATAACACAGAGTCAAAGGTGTCACTGTGTTCGCTGCCTGTGCTGGTGTCAGTCCACGTCACCTGAAGACCCCCTGAGGACACTTTGTCGACTCTCTTTGGGACACACTTCCATGCAAACTTAGTCCCATAAGCCTCCATGTAGTCTGTCACCAGGCCAGTCATTTGCTGTGAAACAGAGGCAGAGTATTTAACCTCAGATAAAGCAAAACCACTTGTTATGACTAAAATATGTAGTCTGGTTTAGGGGCAATACCTGGTCAAACCCCCGGAGGGCGATGCTGCGGACCATCACTGTGGTATCCAAGCCGATGCCTGTGAGGAAGCCCGCACACTCCAGAGCCACATCTGAGCGAGGTTCAGGATTATCACACAGAGCAGCAGCATTTAAAGAGGCCAAAACAAATAAAAAGAAGACCAGGGAGCTCAAAAAGAAGGAGCAGCAGATTCAGACAGCAACATTAAGCAACTATTACACTGGAAGTGGAAAAATGTAATCATCTCACTTATAACTTAATCATTTTTTACTGATTACTGTTGGACTTTATACAATGGCTCCAATTACAAGATCATTGGCAGACAAAGGATACAGCTGGCTCCAACCACAAGTCTGCAAAATACAAACAGAGAAAAGCCCTAAGTCCAACGAATAATACAACAAAAATACATTTCCTCATTTGTGGAGCACACTCCAGCCAAACTAAATAAAGAAAGTTGAACTTGTTTACTTTAAATCCTAGAATTGGAAAGGTGATGAATTATAAAACCTCACGGTCTTCCACAGAGGTGAGGATGTGTGAAGAAAAAGTAGAAAATGGGCACACTGAAAGCTGTGTGTGTGTGTGTGTGTTTCTGTGAGTGTGTGTGGTCCAGGTGAGCTCCTAATGCAGCGCCCAGATCTGTGGTGTGGAGGAGAGCTAATTGCCAGAGTTAAGTCTAATCCCTGTAGACGGGGTGCGCCATGTTCAGGGCTCAAGTGCGCTCATCAGACAGCTGAGTGATGCCCGTCACCCGCGTACATGAGGCCCTTCTTCACCCTGTTTTTACCTCCGTGTTGAAACCCAGACCTCCATCCCTCTCGCCTGCTCCACCTGACAGCTCTGGCAGCCTGCGGCACATCCTGCCACAGTCCCCGCTAACAGTAACCACTAAAAGCCCCGATGCCCATTTTGTGTCTGTCTGCGTAATGAAGGGGTGCACTTAGCGCATATTGTGAAGTGGCTTAAAGGAGATTAGGAACAGAGCTTTAGCTTGATTCTTCACTTCCATCACTGAGGAAGAGTCTGCTTTCCCCCGACCCCTTCCTCCCTCTCTGTGTACACTTGTCTGGGCTACATCTTTCAGTCTAAAGGTGTTGGTTTAGATTTTACAGACTGCTTTTCTACTTAGACATCTGATGTCTTTGTGTCACTTGTTCCCTTTTCATGTCTTTATTTTTTGGGGAGGAAAAAAAACAAGAGAGGAATCAACTTCTTAGTTCACTGCTACTTCTTCAGGATATCAATCAAATTTAATAACGTCTTTTTTTGTTTCTATTTTGGGAATCACTCACTCAATTTTTTTTGTCTTCGATTTTCAGCTGCACAAAAAAGTTGGAGTTATTACCAATTTCCATTCCCCACTTTGATTTTGACCCATGTTTTAGACAAACTCCTGCTCAAAAATCAGATAAATTAATCCATAAAAGTTCTAATTTTAAAGAAGAAACTCCAATGAAAGAAAGAAGGACTGATTGTCCTGAGTGTTTTTTAAAGTCTGGTGGAAATCCGTATGAAAAAAAAAATTAGGCCCTGAGTCATTGTACAACTAGAGACCTATCAAAAGAAAGTCTTTGGAGCTTTACCAAACCCACAGTTCCTCCAAAGAGAGGTTTTTCCCTTCCACTCTGTGGCACGTTTTTGACCTTTGACCTTTCTCCAAAAGACTCATACAAGTAAACACTTGATTTTGAAACTACTTATAGCTGTGCAACTTGGGTGGTTTTGTTCTGAATAACTACTTCAATATTAGTATTGAGTTTTGCTCATGCTTCTGTTTTCATGTCAGTTTGCCCTTGCCCACACCAGCCACACATACCACACTGTAAAACCAACCTGTGACGATAAATCTTTTACAATAAGAGATGCTGGTTTTAGATTAAAGCCAAGTGAGGAAAAAGGTAATGAAAAACTAACAGAACCAAAGTGAAACACACATGACCATAAAGAACAATGTTTACGGAAGGATTAGACCCAAACACACCTTTCAAAGAGATCCTACATCTCACTTAAACATGTTTTTAATTTCTCTATCAGATCTAAAAATGGGATCAAAAGCTTCAAAAACACGAACACCAAAGAGTTAGGGCAAGGTCTTCAGAGTAGAAGCCTGGTGGTATCTTTGACTGATTTTAATTAGTGATCAAATAGAAAAAGCATTCTCTGTTTGAGTGCAGCAGTGTCTGAGATGATTTCCTATGATAAGCTGAGTGAAGGCTAAAACAAAGAACAGTTTTTTCCCACCAAACTATACTTTGAATTTCAAGATCACACTTTTTCTTTATCCTGGCTTCCAGCATTTTTTATGTGTTAGAATGCACATGAATAAATATCTTTTTAAAAACTCTCTCTTGGATTTCAGTTTTTTTCTGCTAGAAAGTTGGCACCATATTGGTAGGTGTGGGGCAGTCTTTGTATTGTCACACAGACACATTGTTCAAGTCTGTGAAAGTAACCAAATCAAGTATTTTTCCTTTCTAAATCAGAGTAAGCAATGTTTCTTTGCAAAAAAAGAAAAATGCTGGAAGATCTTCCCAATAAGTTTGGACTTTTTACCTCATACAATGTAAAACATGGTCAGACACAGAGTGCTCAGACTTGTCACAGTACCGTCCTGTCCCTGAGTCGGCATCACAGTCAGCAGTCACATGCTCTCTGATTTCGATCTTGTATTTATGTGTCGTGGTCTGTCATATCTTATAATTCTTTTAATTTGGTTTTAAGATTTTTAATGAACTGCTTTTATTATTGACTGAAGAATTTCTTTATATTTCTACTCTTAACCTAGAAAATATGATTTTAGGTGCTTTTAAATGTTATCTGCTTCAATGACTTAAATCCTTCCATACTTCTATCTTTTACTTGTTTTCTGGTGCTCATTTCTCCTCTCACTCTTTTAAGTCGTCTACATCACTTCATAACTTTGAACCTCTTGGTTTCGATTCTTGTTGGGTTTAAATGTAGTCTGGGTAAAATCTGTGGGCTGGATTTTCTTATTGTTTAAGGTCTTTGCTTGTGCTGGGTTTGTGTGTTGTTTATTAATGTTAATTTCATTGTCTGTGTGATTTTGTGTGTTTGGATTTCATGCTTCTCTCTTTTGTTTTTGTCTGTGTGTCAAGTGTACTGGGTAAACCTCGTTTTTAAAGATGCTGTACAAATAGCGCTATTAGGATTATTTCTTGGAAATGTAAATGTGCCTCAAGACCCATTAGACACCCATCACTCGCCTGAGATCACTCCCCCCCTGACTTAAACACACATGCGCACACACTCCAGCAAAACAGACCCTCAGATCTCACCTGCACAGCTGACAGCTCAGCAGCTTAAAAAAAAAAACCTCTCCAGCTCTGGCTATACAGTATAGTTTGGGACCCTGATAGCCGACTCTAATGCTAACCCACAGCTAGCTACTCATAGCCTTCAGGGGTGTACAGGACCCCACTTACTGTCATCCTTACATCAAACCACTTCCTGAGCTCGGGTGGTGTCTATCATGGATCATTCTGCTTTATATACTGAGATGTTGTGTTGACAGGGCGAATGTTCCAGTGACTGCTGGGTAAGGATGGATGAACTGATGATGATTTGTTGATTATAAATGATTTTGTAATGCCACCAAGTGGTCAAACACTTGAATAGCATTGATATAACTGTACATGACCTACATTGGAAACAGTACAATGTAGAGTGGAAATGGTGCGTACTCACAGTACTATGAGCTACATACACCAACTTTAAACATATCTAAAAACATACATTTTAATAACAGTGTCAAGAAGCCCAGGTGCGGACATTTTGGATACGTAAAAAGCTCAAAAGTCAGAATGATATCCGCTGATCTGTCACCGAGAAGCAAACAACAACCGGAGTCCAGGTATACCACAACTCCACGTCACCGTCTGCACACTGTGCCAAGAGGAAACATCAGGGAAGGACCAATTAACCAGGTGATGACAACGGCTAAATGGCTGGATTAAAGGGCTTGTTCTGTAAAGGTCAGGATGCACGTCGCTAATCTGAATCATGAGGCGAAGACAGGCTGACAGGAAGAGAGAAAAACAAACTGCATGTCACCGATGACTGATTACAGTGCGTGACGGTGGGCCGTGTCGTGTCAGCGAGCACCGTGAGTTGGAGTGAGACATTAATACTGCAGAGGTTACAGCGTTCGGTTTGCCTCGCAGATTGTACGATCCTTGTTGTACTACAGCTGTTGGTCTTTGATTTTCAAAGGTTACCTGCCAGGAAAGAATAATGCATAAAAACAAAGAGTGAGTAGCTAAAATCGGTGGATCGACTCACGTTTTCCCTGGCGACTTTTTCAGCCAGAAGATGTCATCACTGGTGATACCGTGCTCCGGGGCTCCAGGAATCTGAAATAAGAATAAAAGCTGTCAAAAGAAGCATTTTCTATCAATCACTAATCCAACCACGAGTCTAAATTTAAAAAACAGACAATTTGAAAACAAGGTGTCTTTTGGTTTGTATTCAAACACACCACACTGTGTGTAGCTGAAGTATCAGTTTTGGAAAAGATGTTGCTGTACAGCATCTTTTTCCCATTCTCATCTGATGGTTAAGTTACACAATAAACAACATCAATTTTGCTGTAGGATTTTCAACAATATAACTTCTCCCTTTCCCTGTTCTTCATATCATTTTTTACATTTTTACTGTGCCTCTAAACTCTAAACTTACTTTATTAATCCATAACTTGGAATGTTTACATCAGTATTCAGTCACCTGCCTCACCATTCAGCTTTTTTAATGTGGCTAATGATTTTTTTTTTTCATTTTATTTGTCATGAATTTCATGACCTTACACCTTCCCGTGTTATTTTGCAAATAAGAGTAAAAAAGAGAAACTGAGAGCCCCTTTTCTTACATTTGTTGGGTATTTAGGCCGTCCACCTGTGGCAATCACAATGTTCTTGGCGGTCAGGATGGTCTGTGAGAGAGGAGGGAAACATGAAGTTTGCTCACTTCCTTCAAAAAACAAGGAAATGTCAAATGGCAGCAAGTGGTCTCTACAGTGCACTGTTTTAAAGTGATGATGGAAACACTTTGAAACCACTGACACAAGCCCTACTAGGGCCCGGACTGTAACAGCAACCCATAATGTAATTGGCTGATAATGTGACAAAAATGTGAGCTCAAAATGTCAAAATGAGCTCAAAATAACAGTAATGTAATAAAACCTGAAACATAGCAACTTTTTGTTGTTACACTTCAGACTCTGAAATGTGTAGGTTTGAAGCTGTGCCACTGAAATTTGGATTGTAAGGTTAAACAAATTTAGAATCTATGTTTTAAATTTTTCAATAGTTTTAATGAAAAGCAGAGAAAAAAGCATACTTTAAGTTTTACAATATGCTCACAACACTACTGTTGAACAAAGTATTAAAAAAAAAAATTAAAACTACCACAAGAAAAGTCTTACAACAGGATGGAACCATGTTAGTCTAATAAAAGATGTGCACTCAACATGTTTTTTAAAGCCGCTCACACTCCCAAATTCTCAGTTCGGGCTTGATAAGCTTATACTTTGATGTGAGTCAGCAGCTCACCTCTTTCCCTGCTTTGGTGAGTCCTCTCACTGTGTGATCATCCACCAGGCTTCCCCTCATGTTCAGGTACTTCACCTTCCTGCAAAACAGACCATGAACAGCTGGATGAGGTGGAGATCATACACAATAAGTGTTCAACATTCCTCTCACTCACTTCCTGCTGATTCCTGCTCACACTGTCATCATTTCATCTTATGAAGCTGTTGATATGAAATGTAGCTCCAGCTGAGCTGCCTCAAAAGCACCAACAAACCCCTGACTTGAACGCACAGAGAAGTAAAGACAGACATTGTTTTCTGCATGGACACTGCTATCAGGTCTCTCAGCATTTTTCATGCATTTTGCAGAAACAGGAAGAAGCTTGTGGATTTTTGCTTGGGTATATATAAAGCTTGCTTTAAGAAGCCACAAGCCACACTTTTAGTCCCCCAGATGAGGTTACATATATAGTAATCACTTTTTCATTACAATGAAAGCTAACTTTGTTTTAAATGTGTTTGAAGTAAGCATCAAACTAACGATGCCTTTGTCATGTAGTAAATTTATTACGAGAAGACTTTCTTGGAACTAATTGCTGTAAGTTCAATCACAATTAATCACTTCTAAATTAATTAAAAGTTGTGAATAATTGTTTTTTTTTCCAGATTAGTTTGGTCTCTTACTCTTGGTTGCACAAATCTTTTCTTCCACAGCTGCTGTGCAAGGTTTGCATGTGTACTTTTAAACACTACTCGGAACTTAATAGCTTTTAGAAAACTGATCTTAATTGTGACTGATTAATAATGCGACATTCATTTAACATCTGCGCAGCTCCTGAAATATTATATTTGTGATTAATATGCTTTGGTACAGTGACTGCTTTGCAAAGAGGGTAACAGATTCTGTTCAGTTAATTAAAATTTATGTACCAGAGTTAAGCGAATGATGTCACTGGCTTAAAAAACACTTCAGGATGAGGCTGTGCACATTTAGACACAAGTTAACACCTGTCTGCCCTCCAGCAGCCGCTCACTCAACATGTGGTCCAACCCTGCAGTCGTTTGCTCACAGAAATGTACAGCCTCAAGCAATATATTCTGTCATTATACGGGAAAAATCAGATCCGATCTAAAATATTTAATTATTTTATGGAAAATCTGTTTTCATTTGTGAAATGAAAAGGTGTTGAGACATGTTAGCTGCATTTTCATTAAAAAAAAATCATTGAAAGAAATTTAAAATTTATGATCAAAAAACTCCATTTTGATTCAATTTTAAATGTTAACCTCTTAACTTACTGATCAACTGTTTGGTGGACCACATTATAAGTCACTTTATACTAGTCACTTTAAAATGTGTTGAACTGAATTTGATTTTAGCTTGATTAAGTTGTCTCTACTGCTTGAAATACTTTTTCTAATGTTTGTGGTTTGTGATTTTAGTGCTTAAACAATGAATGGAACACTAAAGGGTTAAAAATTAAATGGACGTCATATTCCTTGAATTTAAAAAGTGAAAATTGAAAGGTTAAAAGGAGAAGAAATTGAAGGGTTAAAACTGTTGAACAGTTCAGCAAAGATAAGCTTCCTATCAGAGGTGTGCCACTGCAAGCTGAGCCTGCACAACAGCCTATAAAATCATTATTTCAGGAAATTAAATAAAAAAATTAAATCAGTAAAGTAAGTAGAGCTTCTGGGTCACTCACTTGTCCTGAAGCTGAACTCTGTGACCCCAGTTCAGAGACCTGACGTGATTTTGAACAGCCTCTGCCATGGTAGCCCTAGAAAACACACCAAACAGACCTCAGTGCAGGATTCCTCAACAGATTCACCACAAACACACACACAAACACACACACACACACACACACACACACACACACACACACACACACACACACACACACACACACACACACACACACACACACACACACACACACACACACACACACACAAACACAAACACGAAAAAAAGGGTTTCCCGCTACTCACTTTTGTTGTTATTCAAAGAGGAGAAAATTCATCAACCTATATTTATCTATTTATTTATTATTTATTTTATTTATTTATTTTATTTATTTATTTTGGGTGGGGGTTGCAAACAAACATGTTGACACTCATATCCCACACTTCATTAAGTAATCAGTAAAGTGAGCAGATTTTTCCAATGATCGCTCAGAGCAACATAAAAATGCATGTTCCTCTTTTACATTTGATATATGATAGAGCATCACCTCATTGCCTTTCAAGAACAACTTTTCCAGCCAATTGTGTTCCTACAGTAATTCCACCACTAGATGGTGCTAGTTAGTTACTCAGAAAGTTCAATACTCTTAAACCTGTTAAAACAGATTTAATATGTTCAGTCTAATCTGAGAAACCTACCAGTCATGGCTGATTGGCCCTGAGACTTGCCATCCGTATTTCTTAGCGTCCTTCACCGCAGTGCCAAGTAGAGCAGCCTGATGCATAAGCTTCTTAGGAATACAGCCAACATTTACACATGTGCCTCCCAGACCCCACTTGGTACCTGTAAGAAAGGTGTCGCTAAATTTTTAATCCACAGCAGCATTTCTTTGTAATCAAACTGCAAAACAGGCGCAAAGAACATAGTTTACCTTTTGCAGATGGCTCCACGTAATCTAAAACAGCAACCTTCTGTCCCAACTGTGCCGCTGCAATGATGATCATTTGTGAGGTGGAACAAAGATACAATCATTGTGCAAAGTGAAAATATTGAAGAGTAGATTAAGATCCTACCTTCTTTGGAACATGCAAGGCCGCCTGAACCACCACCAATGACCACCAGGTCATAGTCGTACTTTCCTGTTGAATCACATCAGATAATAAAAATATTAAGGCTGCTATTTTGTTCAGCTGTCAACTTCCAGCATCTGGGGAAAAACATGCACCAAGGTCCATCCTGTAACATCTGATCATGTATTATGATCAAAGGTAGCTCAGCAAATTAGAGAAGGCACCTTTAGCCTGCTTAAATTTACTTTTTCCTCTTAACCTGAGTTTTGATTGGATGCTGACTACAGATAATTTCTTGAGGGCAGGTTTTTTTTTGTAAGTCTACCTACTCAGATGAGTATTTTCTCCAAATCATATAACTATTCTTACTGTTTAAATAAAATAGACTGTATATTGCTGATTAGCACCAAAAAAAACACGTTTTTGTATTTGCAAGCACCAGTATGAGCAAGCTCCTCAATCAAATATCTTTATATAAACACATAATTATTGTTATTATCTATGCATTTTCAAATGAACTGTTTTATGACAATGCATTTAAATTAAAAAACAATTAAAAAACACCTTTTATTTTTTGATTGCCAAATTATAGTTAGTTATTTACTTTCTTTCTAAATCAGAATTTTTTTTTTTTTTTTTTTTTTTTTTGGCAGTATGTTAATTCATTCCTTACTTCTTGGAGAATTCCACTTTTCTGGGTGAAATTTGGTGATTAAAACATTAAATCAGTTTGAAACTCCTCACCTCTTTTCAAAAATAGAAAACTCCGTGAGAAAGAAAGAGTTTAGATAGAACTTTATAATGACAGATGTTATTCTTGTTTATATGACAGGTGGTCATATAAATTTGTTCAGCACTGCACACATCTCTGATTTGAACAATTTAGTCCATGATTCGGGGAGAAACATATTAACTTGTTGATTTAATGGGGGGGAAAAACAGCTGTCAACCTTGGCAAGCAACATCTGAAAGCAGTTTTTAAAGATTATTTAGAAAGTTGTTATAGTGAGTACTTCCTGGGAAACATATGAGAATTATTCAAGACGAAACTTTCAAAGCTGCATTTGAAGGTAGAGGTTTCCAGAGGTCAGCTCAGGACACATAAGAGGATAACCACACAGTAACAGAGTAATCTTTGTGAAATTAAAGAGGAAACACTATGTAGAATATGGAGGTATGTTTTGAAAAACACTCTGCCGACAGGAAGGGGCTTAACCAGAGTATTAAGTGACAATGTTCAACATTAAATACAGTGATGAAGAGGATAAGATCAGCAGCAGGGCTGTAGCAGTCAGAGCAGCGCTGCTGGTTTATGAGCTCCCTGAGTCCTCACAGAAACACCTCAGACCGTCAGCCCTAACCCGTCCTCGGCTCCGTATCTAAATACACTGTAGGAGTATAAGTTTGTTACCTGTCAGGCTCCTGGTGAACACCTGTACATGGTTTATCCTCTTCCACCTGATTCTGCCTCTACAGAGGGCAGCCATGCTGTTATTGTGAGAGGACCCAGGCGGGGTGTGAGGTGGCCGGAGAAGTGCCTGACCAGAAAGAGCCGAACACGAACTCAAAAATACTTTTTCAACTGATCACAAATATTACAAGAACAAATTTTTTTTAAGAGAATCTATTTTTTAATATGTATGTTACATTATATGTTATATTTTATCTTATGTCGTTTTATTTATTTTTTTATTTCATTGTATTTATTTATACCACAGGCCTTTTATCAAGTGAATTCGGGCATCAGGTAATTTTGAAAATAAAGGAAATAATTCAGTGTTTCAGCTTAGGAAGGCAAAATCAAAAATGGTTAATGCAGAAAGCTTGCTAAAGAAGGTGACCAAAATCGCAATGCTCTCACATGCCTCTTTACCATTATCTCTGGAGGAAAAAATAATGGGCTTTTGAATATTTATTTAAATACACTTTAATTCTGATTTCAAGACACAGGCTTAGTTCTCATTTTTTCGCCAATGGTCACATTTTAAAAACAACTTCCCAAGAGTGATATGCCCTCATAACTCCTAGGAAGTCAAACTGACATAAGGCTGCTTAAGATTGAAGGAGTCTAATACATTTCTGTTGCCCTGCACACTGTGCATTAGTATGTAGGAAATGTGTATTTGTGTATTTTTTATTTATTTATTTATTTATTTATTTATTTTGGGGGGGGGGGGGGGGGGGGGGGGGGGGGGGGTGTAAAACTTATCCTTTGTGGGTCTGAGCCCCAGGAACCTTAGGAGTGCACCCATCCAATCCCAGAATCAGGTATTAGCCCAACTCATCCTCTCAAAGCGGGATTGGGTATCGATGGGAAGGATTGGTCCAAACTTGACAGAAAGGCTAAACTGTGTTTTAGTCTAGAGGGTATAAAATTTTTACAATTGAATAGTAATTTCTGTAAGTTCTAAGGCACTGTTTTAACAAAGCTGCTGTTGAACATGTAAATACTTTACTTCATAGTTTAATGAAATATTAACTTCTGTAATTCCATTTGTAGTCATTTATTGTCTTTACTTAAAACATAATCAGTATTATTCCACAGTAGAGTATGCAGATTATTATTTAACACTGGTATTTGATCAATAATGGTATGGGTTGTTACCCAAAGCCCAGGTATCTGTGCATCCTTATGTAATCTTCTTAGAATATTAAATATTAATATTGAAATATTACTGCCCATTTTCTTTCTTACCATTTTGTTCACAGTGGCTCCAGTGTGTCTAACCAAAAAGAAAACTACAATAATGTATAATAAACTTGGCATGTGCAGCATTCATTATAATTTCAAATACTTATAGAGTCTCTTCAACAGTTTATTCAGCCTGAGATGGCTTGATTGACTTCTTAAAGCTTTATGGCATGGATGGCCAAGATTTCAGCTGCAGCAATTAACGCATGCATTCAACAGAAATGATTATTCATTTCTATAATAAAAATAATAAAAAAAATGAAACATTTATCATATTTATTCACAATGCAAGATTTACAATTAAAAATCAGGGTTCAGTTTTATTGAGCAAAACATGATATAAAATAAGACACAGAGTCAAACAACCGCTTCTTTCCAGGCATGATTTATTGAAAACACACCAAATTTATACTCTACAAACCAGTATTTTTCCGTTATGTTTAACAAGCGTAATATTTGCCTCTGGGTATTAGTAAAATTAACATAATACATTCTGTCACTGTGGCATCACTTCTGCTCGCTACGAAAGCATTAACAACTGTACTCCTCTAGGAAATCAAAACCATGTCCTCGAATGCCTCTATCTTTTTAAAAGTTTATAATACAACGTAACACAAGGCAGAAGAAACCCACCAACAGTCTAAACTACATGGGGTTTGGGAGGGGGGGCAGTAGAGGGTGGGGGGATGCTGGAAGAATGGAAGAATGAATGGATGAATGGATGAATGGAGGGAAAACAGGAAGGGGGACCTGGGAGGAGGACGGGGTCGAGGTGGACAGACAGGATGGTGAGATGACAGCTGACAGGGAGGAATAAAGTTATATAAAACACACTTATCTTTTATCTACCATGGAAAAGGTTAAGGCACATGATAGGTACAAACACATCTGCTACTGAGTAGTACAGTTACTTTATTTTGACGGTCTTGAATCAGTCATATCTACACAGGTAGGTTCGTTTGATTCGTTGTGTGTCCGTGTCGTGCGTTTATTCTACAGCACAGTTGCTTGGCTCTTATTCTGTAAATGTACAATGTGCTGCACATCCACAAAACCGGAAAGAAAACTTTTTTTTAATGAATGCATGGAAATACAACTCCAGATCCTTTGGTTGTGTTACTGCACAGTGCAGTCAGGAATAGACAGTCATGTGAGTCTTTGTTGACAGGGTTCAGTATCGTCCAATGAAAGCACACACTTCTGAGGACACACAAAAGGGATGCTGGGTATTATTATAACGTTTTTCTTTTTTTAAACCTCTGAAATTAAAATTTATACAGTAAGTTTTTTTGTAGTTTATTGATTTTTACCACAACGTACACCTTTTGTAAACACTGTGTAAAATATGCAAGCTTTATAAAGTCACATACGTCACAAAGAAAATCAGACTTCAATGCAGGCACATGCCGTTCGCCTCAATGACGCATGAGTGATACCCACTTGGATTGGCTTCTCTTTCTCTCCGGAGCAAATCAAGAGAAAATGGCATTATGATTCCGTATCCCTCTGCTTTTCTATATCGCAACCACACACCCTAAACGTTGTAAAAATATATATACTATATGACCAAACTTGATGTTTTTTGTACAGTGTGATGCAGCTTTTTGCCTAACGCTTCCAGATCCACTCGTCTGCCTGCTCCCTCTTCCTCATGAGTTTCACTTCAATGAATTAGTTAATATCCAAATGACACCACAAAAAACTGGCACTTGGAAAGAATAAAATATAAACATCTGTACAGTTTTTCTGCATGCTCACGACTGTATATTTCTCTTTAAGATGCATCGGTGAAGGAGGGTTCAACTTGGTCTGAATGCACCAGGAAGAAGAATGAATGAGTTTTATTAACACTGCCACCTCAGTCTGACCTCTGACCCCATCGAGTGTCTGCTTTTGAAGACGCAGGAGCTTTCAGAAACCACGTTAGTCATCGCCTTTAGAAAGAACACTGCAGATAAACTTTTCTGTTACTTTTTTCGACAAATAGAAAATATAAATAAGTGATCATCGGCGTGACTCGACAATATTTGACACACATTTAAGTTACGTGGTTATTTCTTGTTTACAAAGATGGTGAGCCTATCAAATGAGATGTGCTTTCCAAACACAGTGATATTAATATACAACTAAGGAGTCGGCCATTTTTGTTGATTTTTTCCTTGAATTTTTCTCTTTTTTTTTTTCCTTTTGACCCCAATATACATTTATATAAAAGCCAACAAAAATAAAAAAACACTTTTAGATCTATCCTTTCTTCCTCTCTTCAAAAACACAAATCATTTATAAACAAAATGCCTTATATCCTCTTTAATACACATCATTGACAAAGAGCAACCTGCCAGGAAACTCGTGACACTGCATCTCTGGATAACCTGAGTGGTTAGAGGAATAACCACAGCATCGTGAGCGTTACACATGATTCTTTTTTTAACGTACTTTGGCGATGCAGTGTGAACAGAAACCGTCACTCCATCCGATGCACACACCATCTCACTTTCCACTCTCCAGACCACGACTTGCAGACTCCTCACTTTGTAAAATGAACACCTGTTTTACCACTTTTGATTTAAAAGCATCTCAGTGCATTTTTTTCATCCTTTTAAAAAAAACACAGTGAACCAAATGGAGAAGTCTGTGAGAGCAGCTGTTGGGATTTCACTATGTTACAGCTCCTCTCAGGCTCGGTTTCTCTCCTTCTTTCTTCCCCTTTCTGTCTCATTTCCATCAAAAACAATCTGCAAAACAAACATTCAGCAACTTTCAAACACACCAGTCCATACCTGTTCACATCAAAACACCAAAGCTTGACGACAAACTGAAAGTGAAATCCTTCAAACCCACAAATTTCAGGCGTGGACTTTTTCCACCTTTGAGAACCGAAATAAAAAATAAAATCATACAGGTCTCCTTCAAACACACTTTCCTTCTCTTTTAACTTCCTTCGTCCAACTTCATGAGTCCATTTCTTCATCGGCACCGGCCTCTGTCTGTTCCTCATCACCGTTTGAGCTCAACAAGAGTCAACACTGTAAAATTCACATGATGTCCAGTGGGAATGTAGATGTGAGAAGCAGTGGGAGTAGTCACTTTTTATTCTCTTTTCTTTTTCTTCTTCAAAAATCTGAAAAGCATGAGAATGCAAGCTGCTGCTGGGTAGTCGCTGTTGTGATCATCCTTTTTTTTGTTGTTTTGTTTTTAAATCCTCATTTCTGTACAAAGTCCAACTCCAAAGATGAGTGAAATGGCAGTGGTGATATGAGAGATCCTCCTCTAGCTGCAGCGTCGTTGTTTTAAGCCTGAATCAGGTGGAGAGGAGAGGAAGTGTTAGAGAAAACACTCAAAACTCAGTCTTCAAACCTCAGAAACATGATATCCTTTGTGTCAAAAAGTGATGCAACAAGACTGACTCTTTTCAATCCTATTTGTTCCTACTGAACATGTTCATCTTGCCTGTAATCATACTGTAACAAAGACTCTATTTTTTACTCAGTATAAACCACATAAGAATCCTTTTATTAGAAAATTATTTTTAAAAGCTGTCTGTTAATTACTGAGAGCTGGGGAACCCAGAGGCAGCAGACAGAGACTATAAAAACTGTCTGGAGACTGTAGTGAAGCAACTAGCAGCTAAAGATGACTTATACCTGCCAGTGATCAGAAACAAGATTTTAGAAACATAGGCAATTGAATCTTCTTTTACTGCAATTTTTTATTTTATTCCTTTTTTTGTCAAGCATGATTGTTTTTGTGGAGTTTGGGAAAGTCAAGTATGTTTGCAGCTCTTAACAAAGCCACGAAGTTGCTAAAAATAAAAGCCAGTTTAGCTCCAAAAATTACCTGACATGGAGAAAACTAGTCTCTAGAAGTGCTGCAACACCTCAACAAAAATATAAAAACAACACTTTTGTTTTTTCTCATTTTCAAGAGCTTAACTCAAAGATCTAAGAATCTTTCTAAGTACATCAGAGGCTTATTTTTCTCAAATATTGTTAGCGAGTTTTTCTAAATCTGTGTTTGTGATGGTGTCAGGTGATCTTGGATTTGGAGAAGCTGGATGTGGAGGTCTAGGCCTGGTGTGGTTGAATGCACTGCTTAATTCAACCTGTGTAACCTGAGTGGACTTTCCTGCAGTCAGAACACCAATAACACGCTTCTTCAAAACTAGCAATATCTGTGACGTTGTGCTGTGTGATGAAACTGCACATTTTATAGTAGGGGTGTACGATATATCGGTATCTATATCAGTATAAAATGATGATGGTCATTTCTTAAACATATGGCATCAGTTGATGTGTAAAAGTGGGCTGGTACTTAATCATTGGCTGCCAGCCATTTTCACAGCGTCTTGAACAATCTTTCACCCAAAATATACTGTTTTCTATGACAATGCAAACACCAAAACTACCAAAGAAGAGTGGACTCATTTTTTATGTCCCTCTCCCTGATTTTGATCCAAAAAATAGACAGAATGTACTTTTTTTGATCATGTTCATCGCAGGCACTCCATCCTTTGATCCTCTTCAGGGTTGTCTTTTCTCGCGATTGCGCCACTCTTTCTCTCTGAACTACCTTGACACATCATCTGAGATCGTTTTTTTTTTTTTGGTTTGTTTGTTTTTAACCAATATTGATAAAAATATTGGTAGATATTGGTTATCAGCCATAACAGCAATATTAATATCTGATCGGTATTGGCAAAAAATATTTATATCAGTGCCTCCCTATTTTAGTGTGTCCTTCTATTGAGGCCAGCCTAAGGCACACCTGTGCAATAATCCTGCGGTCTACTCAGCATCTCGGTATGCCGCACCTGGCCTGTGAGGTGGATGGATTATCTCGGTAAAGGAGAAGTGCTCACTAACACAGATTTAGACAAATTAGTGAACAATGTTCGAGAGAAGTAGGCTTTTTGTGTTCATAGAAAAAGTCTGAGATCTTTGAGTTCAGCTTGTAAAAAACGTGAGGAAAAACAAAAGTGTTGCATTTATATTTTTTGTTCAGCATAGCTGAGGCAGACTAAACTACCTCTTTATGTCTAGCTGCAGATTACTTGGCATGCTTCTAATAAGACCTTTCTTGAAACTAGAAGTGTGTAATTTCTTTTTTAACCTCGATGTTTCTACAAACTTCCTGATGTTGTGACTTGTCTGTCAGCTGATTTGTTGGGTTTGGGTCTTCCTACAAGTTCCACAGTCTTAGGATAGCATCCCAGGTGTGTGACAGCATGTCGGCCCCCTCATCCTGTTTTACCGTCCCCTGGCCTCACTTTCTGGTTTCTACAGCCTCTCTTATCCAACGCTGGTGTCTGTTGCTCTCTGAGTGGATAAACCCAACCTTTTCCTGAACCATGGTGTGGATTTCTCTCTTGTAGTGGTTTGAGGTATGAAGGCCTGGGATGCTGTCATAAGACTGTCGGACAACAGAGGCTGTGATCATCCTGCCTCTGGAGGAAAGATGACCAAACATCTACAAACCAGCTGACCGACAATTTACAACAACACGTGACTCTCCTGAGGTGGACTGCAAGAAGTGTGCAGTTGAGATGCATCACACCAGTTAGGAGAAGTGTCAACCAAAAGACTTGTGAGTTGTAACACTCTTGTTCTTACAAAACATGTTACACCTATTTCAGTTTTTAGTACAGATGGACAGACAATGATTTCAAGTTGAAAATCTCGATATTCTCTTCAAGCAACAAGGCTATCAGTTTGTAAAACAGCAACAGATAACAAATCCCATCACTGCCAATGAGTGCTTCAATAACAGCAGTCCAGATGGTGAACTGAAGCAGGAGACAGCAAAACAGATGTTCAATGAGCTCCTGAATATGTCGGTGAAATGACTTACCTGCTGGTCTGCTCTGGATATTACTAAAGAGCATTTTGTTCTAAAGTGGCAAAAAACAGAGTGAACACCATGAATCTACTACAACCACCAGGTGATGTCAGTGCTATGACAGTGCAATAGGTGGAGGTGGTCACAGACAAAGATGACTAAAAGATGATTAATGACAGGGTGAGGTCTGGATGAAGGGCTGTGGCTGGAGGACAGAGAGCAGGCAGAGGAGAGGAACAGTAACAGACCCAGATCAGTGAGCAGCTTTTCAAAACCTTTTCACTGAGGTGTTCAAGTTGTGTTTGAAAAAGGCAAAATGATGCAGAGCTAACCCTCTAAAATGCAAATGCACTCCCTATAGAATTATTTGTTTATATATTTTTTGCACAAACAAAACCAAAAACCAATTTGAATGCAAGGTCAGATTTAATAAAGATCCACCGTCTGAGAGAAAAGAACTGCTTGAACAAAAAGCCTTAATGAGATTTTTGTAATTTTGGTCGCTCGTCTATTCATGAAATGTTCAAAGCTCCCTGCTGAAAATTATTAGACATTCTCTTCTGGGTAAAGGAAAAAAAAAAAACATTCAAGAAATCTTTCAGCAAAGAGGCTGAATTTCTCTCCTTCTGTTACTTACAAGGATTGAGGCCATCTCAGTTACATAAAAAAGACACTTAATCATTTAAACTCTGAATTTTAACACACAACATTCAAATGAACCATGAAAACTGAATTAATGTGAGCTCATCCTCTGTTACATCTCTGCCCTGGACGTTTTCTCTTATGAGAGTCGATAATGTGTGAATTTGTGTACGTAAATTACTAGTGTTGGCGTTCATCATTGAGTTATAATCTTACATGAATTATTTATATTAAGTCATCCTGCTCTGACAAAAGACATGACGTGTTTGACAAATGAAGACAGAGGAGAGACTTTATGTGTGCCTGTGTGTGTGTGTGCGTGTGTGTGTGTGTGTGTGTGTGTGTGTGTGTGTGTGTGTGTGTGTGTGCTGGTTCTCTGTCTCTCCTGCTTTTCATTACAGGATAACTAAGTCTCTGGAGGTTCATCTGAAGTGCAGGAGAATGATTCCCCTTCATCATTTGCCACCAATTTCAGCAGAGGCTGTCGAGGGACGTCGAGAGTAGAGTGTGGCGCACATATAAAGCAGACAGGTGGTGCTGAATGGTAAACAGACACCAAAGCCTGTCTGCTTTCTTTGTGGATTTCAAAGCAGTGGAGCTAAGTGGCTTTTTGCACAAAGTCTTGTTGATCTCCCTAAGTGGCTGGTTTGGACGTCGCAGTGCTAAAATAACTGTGAGAAGCAACGTTGAAATATTTATTGACCATTTACCACACTGCACAAACTGAAATTTAAGCAAGTGTGTTTGTTTTATTTATAGTAAAAAGGTCCAATTAGACTAAATATGAGCCACATTACCCAGACAAGTCCAGAAAAATGTCTTATTTCAAGATACTAAAAAGTCTGAACTACTTGTAATGGGTAAAAAAAATCTGTCACTGGGGTAAAAGAAAAGTACTTCATGTATTTCTCTTATGAAAAATGGATTCTTAAGTCAAGACAAAGAAAACACATTTTCTTTCCCCATGAGACCTTTTTTTCATTTGTAAGAAATTCTGGCATTATTTTTGTCTTTTAATAACCTAATTAATATTGGTGAATGTGGCCCACATTTAGTCTAATAAGACAATTTGATTAAAAAATAAGACACAAAAACTTTCTTAGACTTCAGTGTCAACAGTGCAAGATCCAAGCCCTTCACTAGCTAGCCAACAACACCTGTTAGCTTTCCATTCACACACACTGAGCAAGTTCATTAGCGTATGCTAATATTAATGTAAGTTTTATTGGATAAATTAAGTGGGCAGACTTAATTCTTTCTATTTTGCAACAGTTAGAGTCAAAATTTAAAAATGACGCTAATGAATTTCACCAGCTGTAGCTAGGTAATTATGGTAATACTCCATGTGTAGAGTGATATGATCTCAATTTGGCAGACACACCATCAAGGTGGGCAATAAATTATTTTGTGTTGTAAGAATAAAGCTACACATCCCTGAAAACCGTTAGCACCATTATCAGTTAATAGTTTACATGAGGAATTAAACAAAACCAACAAACATTTATTAGCTGCTTAGCTAGCATCATGGTCTTCTCTATCAGACACTGCCTAACTGTTATTCCAAAGCTCTCAAACATTAAGCTAATGGTTGTACTTTTGACACCACAATATATTAGTGACAAGAGTTCAAAGGAAATGCTATATTCTATATCAATGCAGGTTATGCTAGCTAACACATTAGCATTCCTTAAATAATACTGAAGCTAAAGGTTGTCTTAAATTTAAGAAAGTCTCTGGAAAATAGATATCTGAATCATTTTAAATTTCTTTAAAACCTCACATACTGACTGCTTTAACAGAACAGTATTAATTCATTAATATGGTTACTAAAGACCGATGACTGCTTTTTGAGGTATCAATTAAGTGAACTGTCTCTATAGTGTAACAGATAAGGAATGCTAATTAAAATCAACCATGGTATCGTGTTTCACAGGAAATCAACATAAAGCTGAGCTTTGAAAAAGTTTTACAAACAGTTTTGTTGCTAGATTTTTGTGGAACATTTTCTTTTCCTTGTAGCTCAACCTTGAAACCCATTGAGATGGCAACAGCAGGTAGGACAGGTGGTCTATTTTGACATCTGGTAAGGTGCTACAGATAGAAACCAGGCTTTTGGCTATTAGCTGTTTGCAGAGATGATAATTAATATGTGTTGTTCCTGTGAATTGAATAAATAAAAAAAAGAACCTGAAATTTGTGAGACAGGTGGTTACAGACAACTTTCAGATGAGAGGTTTAGCCACATTTTGGACCGTAACTTTCATTCAATCAAATACAAAAATTCAAAAGTGCATGAAAATATATTTGAATACTAATAGTATATTAATAAGCACATTGAGGTGGGCTCTGCAGCAGACTGCTCTGGGCACAGGGTGACAGCATGAAGGTGAAAGAAACACAGGCGGAAACGTTGAACAAACAGGGAATGGAAAGGATGCTTCAATCAATGGGAAAGGTTTGTTATTCTTGTAGTGCTTTTATTTTTCAGACCTACCATGCATGCATTTAGACCCAGGAGTCAACAGGCTGGGGCTTTACATCACAAGCGTCCACCAGACTGACCGCAGGCCTGTTACTCCTGATATAGTGTTTCCTATTTGTGTCATTCTGTGGCCACAGGAGGACGGGTTAAAAAAAAACAACACAGCAAAACAAAAAGAGGTCAATACATTTCACAAATACACTCACGCCAACACACACACACACATACATACACACGCATCCAGGATCAGAGAAGCCAGTGTTAGTTCCCTGCCGTAAGGAGAGCTTGGAAAGAAGTCAGAGAGATTACAAAACAGCATACCAAACCATGCAAATGAAAAAAGGGAGAGAGCAGTTTCCACAGCCAAGTAGCATTCAAAGCGGGCAGAAAACCTCTGGGTAGAACAGAAGGCAGACTTTAGAGACAGCTTTGGAGTAGTGCTTTAAGGCCTGTACAGTCTGAAGACAAACACGGCTGTTTGCTGTGATTACTCCTGTCTGTGTCTGAGCTGGTTAAAGCAGCTGCTGCTCTTTAAACATGTGAGAGTGGAACTGCGGCTCTGACTGCTCCTGGTTAGATGTCCATCCAAATATGATGGAGAGTGGGTGTCAACAAAAATAGATTACTCCTGAGGTCACTGCTAGCTCTGGAGCTGCCAATATCAGCTGCTTTATTCCTGTATTAGCTTCTGAAGCATCTGGGCAAATATGTGAAATTTGCTCCTTGGTGTAAAATCCTCTGAACACTAGTAAGGAAACATGTTATGACAATATTTGTCTCTACACATGATTCAAATACAGCTATAATGATCTCGCTGATTTTATTCAAACATGTTTTTTTAGTACGGCCAAAAGAGCTTCATTCGTTCTGAAGAAAGTCACTTTTCTTGTTTAATCTGAAGCTTGAAGCAGCTTTTTTAAAACATATTTGATTTAGATTCTAACTCAGTATCGGAAAGACATCAGTTGAAACAAAACCAACTCTGAAAAATAGAAATATAAGCTTTCAGAGAGACTTCTTCAGACTCAAGTTGAACATAACGTCTAATGACTGTGGCTGTTCAGAAGATTAAGTTCTTCCAGACGTGTTTGTGCACTTTACATTACTATTGAGTGTGATTAAATCTGTAAGAGAATTACTTCTGACTAATAACACTGGGAAACAATTTCAACAAAATATTCTGAGTTAGATTTTTATGCTGATTAAAACTAAAAATGTCATGCTGATTCCAAAACTGCAGTCAGCTTTTTTTTTTCTGGCATTTCAAGTTTTTTTCTCCACAGCTTACCCTCCAGATCTGCAAAATTCTCCTGATTAGCTGTAGGAAGATTTACCAGCTGATTACAATTGGACTCATGTGAAGTCACAATTAAGACAGTGGTGAGAGGTGTGTGTGCAGCTCCCAATAGGTCAGTACGATCAATATCTGCAAACAGAAAGCTAGCATTGAAGGAATTAAGAGGATTTGTCCTGGCCTTTCTCTTAACCTTGTAACCATGGGCATACCACTGTAAGTTCTATTTTGTTTTATGTTGTTTTTTAGTTTTAAAAGCTTGCAACTATTTCATCTTAGTGTTTTATTTACATAGGTAAATTTTTCCTTTGTTCCAGATCATGTCTGCTCCTGTAACTCTTCTAGCAGCCATATCCTTTGTAAAAACACAATAGTGTTAAATAAACATTACAGTCACACCTGTTTCTTTCATATTTCATTGTATGGCAATATTTGAAGATTTTTATAAAACAAGCACTGATATTTTTCATAATTTTTAAGAAAACAGGGTTCCAATAGTTCAGAACCTTGACTTGATAGAGAAAAACTGAGGTCAGTTTTGGCACCCAAAAATCAGTTAGACAAATATTGTGTTCCCCAGTGTAATAAGTCAGCAAGGCAACAAAATTAAAAGAGTCAGCCAGAGACAGGAGTGAGAAATTTCCTTTCAGACAGTTGAAAAATCCCCTTATTCTAAAGAACAATCCCCATGGCTGTAACTTAAGCTCTAAAAGTACCTGAAAGCTGGAATAAGATAAACGCCTATCTCACAGCCGTACTGATAAGGATGTCAGTTACTTAAACAACCAAAGTTGTGGTAACAAGCTCCCTTCTTTTGTCCATCATCTTACCTGAAGCTCCTGCATCTCTCACTGAATTTGAGCACCATGCCACTTCAGGACTAAACTAAACTCACAGGACTTAACACTCTGTGCTGATGTAAGGAGGGAGATATTACCCTGTAAATAATTTGTCTGGGGCAGTTCAGTAGCTTCTGAAATTATTATCCAGTGTTAAGCTTGGTCTGTCATTAAGTTACATTGAAGCATTATCTGTTAGCTTTTATTGTCATTTTTGCTGTAGTTAGAGAAAAAAAAACATTACTATTTTTCCTCATTCACCTCACTTTATTCACCAGAAGTAGTTTACTCCCTGGTTTCTCTTTTCCTCATCCTTGATTGGTTGTTATTTGCACTCTGCCACTCTCTGTTAGCTACACTCAATCACCTGATCACTCCTCATTTGATCATTCCCTCCTGGTCAGGTGCTTTTCTCCTACTTTTAGTTTTATTTAGTCTTTATTAGTTTAAATCCAGGACTTGACTCAATAGATTTCCTGAAAAGTAATATTCCTTAAAAGACACCTCTAAGTGTCCCTGCTGTATTCACACAACCTGACTGGATGCTCTCAGTGAAAGTCATCTGGTAATTTACACCAGCTTCTTTTAAGAGGGCAGAGTTAATCAGAAATGAAATAGACTGGACCAGCCCCAGAGCTTTTTGAATTTAAATTGAAGTGAAATCCAAACTCTTGACATTATTAACTCTGGACACAGACTCAGCCACAGTAATACCTTAAAGAGTTAAATTCAACCTGCATTAATAATCAGGTATAAGAACGTAAACCTGGAAGGACAAACTGTATTCTGTGCCTTCAGTGACATTCAGATTATAATCTGTTTCATTTAGATCAAAAAAAGTGTGGGAAGTCTTCAAACACACGCCCCATCCTCTGAGACCATTATCCTGTGACTCCTCTTTGAGGCTGGATTACCAACAAACAGACTGAGAGTGAAATGTCTGTGTAATCAGCAGGCGACCACTTGATAATGCAGCAGTCTGTTGGTCGCCAAAGCACGGCTCGTCTCCACCAGGAGCAGTTGTTGGCGGTTCTTTTAATCAGCCTTAGATTAATTACTTTACAGACACCAAAAGCTCACACTCAATTAACGGGTGGCTCTCAGATCTGAGGCCGTCCACAGCGATGAGCAGTGATGGATATTATTAACAGAGAACAACAACCTCCAGCCTCTTTCAAGAATCGATAGGATTAAAAGCTTTTAATGAGGACCACCCCAGAAAACATGAGGAGGGAAGCAGAGAGAGGGCACTTGATAACAGTTTAGACATCATTATTTCCTCCTCTGTGCCCCAGATCCCTCAGGACTGCAGCGGAGTTTGGCTCCTACCTTTAATGGTTCCCGCTCTGTCAGGTCCACTGAGCCGTCGCCCGCTTTGTACTTGCAGTCCTTGTCCCTCTGGTCAATGGTGGAGTAACCATCTAATGAGGTCAGAGAACAATGGTCAGTGTGGATGTCCACCTCTGAAAAAACTGTGACATTATTTCAAGTCTCGCTGGAATCCATGTAGAGTCAGTGACAGACTGAGAGGAGTGAGTGTGCAGTTTTGAACTCTGGAGATACTGGCAGAAAGTTGTTTGGCATAAAAAGGAAGACTGATTAGCAGAACATTCTTAATTAAGCTTGTCCAAATTTACCACCACAGAAGTTTTTCACAAACCAGATGAAGTATCTAAACCCTGCCCTCAGAAGTGACTATGACAAGCAATTTTCAAACTGTCAAGAAATTTTGGCTCAAACTACCGAGTGCTGCTGCCAAAAACAGTATTAATGTTTTAAAAACATTTATAAATTGAGCGTAGCGTTGGTTCAGGCGGGCCACCAAGTCAGGCTCAGCACACAGAACATCAGCTGCTCATAACACCAGCCCCTATCAGCCGACAACAACTACACATCATCCACTTGGCAAATAGCAAATTCTAGAAAATGGAGTACTTTCTGAATTGCTTTAGTCTGCCTACTCTTCGTGCTTCCCCTGAAAACTGCTTTGCCAATCCTCCCCAACCCAGGTTCCCCTTTAGCTGATTTTAACTGTGTCATTTGTATTGTCCCTGATGCTTGCTCTTCACTGTACTCCTGGGGCGCTTTGCTGCTGCTCTCCCTACAATGGCTTTTCATGTGGGTAAATCACTGAATAAACTGCATTCAAAGCAAGTTTTATGTCTCATTTTTGTATTGAAATCATTTTACGACTCTCAATATAAGCCACAATCACCTGACGAATCACCAAAAATGTCTTATTTCAAATGACGCCTGAATTACTTGAGGATAAAAAAAACTACCAATGGCATAAGGAAAATACTTTTCAAGTTTCTCAAGATAAAATTGATTTCATACATCAAAACACTCAACAGGTACATTTTTCCAAACCCATCTGTTTTTTCACTCATTTTCAGTATCTCAGTATCTTGATTTGAGACATTTTTCTCAACTTCTTCTTCTTTGAGGACTTTTACGAGAAATAATACATAAACACTAGCTTTGATTTCAGTTTCTTCAGAGATGAAAATAAAGGAGCGATGCACTCACCCCTGCATAGGCTTTGGCATGTCACAACTTATAGCATGCAGATAGTATATCTTTTTGCCCTAACTCAACCTTTAAAAGTAAACCAGGGGAGGATTTGGGATTGAGAGATGTGCATTCACATTTTGATTCAGAAAATACGTCAACAGAGGTAACCTAAATCACCAACACTGGTGACAAATACAGCACTGCTTAATTCTGAGACTAACTTGTTTAAGATTTAGAGCACAGTCACACAAAAACTGCAGCGCTCTCAGCTTTGTGACACAATGCAGCCAAAAAGTTTTTAAAATTTGTCCAAAAAACTTGTTTTACTCATACAGCTTCAACCCATACTGCAGGAATCATATATAGGAAGCAGGAATATATGTGGCTATTAACAACAACCTGGTTGTGTTTGCAGAGGTGTTATTACCTTTTTTTTGCTCTTTTGCTCTCATGTGTATATACCATGTTTGCTTTGTTTACACACAAGATTTCATGTTCTAGCAGCCTGTAGCATTTCTGCTAATGCTAACTGGTGCTGAAGCGGGTGTTCTCTGTGAGCTGAGAAGCGGGAGGGAGGACGGTGCGCTGGTACTGTGGTATGAGCTGAGAAGAGATGACATCGACCTGTCCTTTAATCTATAATTATGGAGAATGTAAGATCTAGCTCCAATAAGATGAACCAGCCATGCTAACCCAGCACCAGAGGGAATATTGGAGGGCAGTAGCATCATTCTCTTCACAGACATGGCTAACAGAGCTAACACCAGACACCAATGCCACATTGGAAGAACTTCAGACTGTTGAAGGAGTCCAGCTCAGTCCTGGACCCTGAAGAGGTGGAGGCTGACTGAAGAATTATGGCCAAGCTGTCATCTCTGGTACACGTTTTTTTCTAGTTGACACTTATTATATTATTATATACATTCTTGAATATTTTGCACTATACACTTTCTTGTTTTGCTGCTGTGACTTTAATTAATAAAGTACATTCTATTCTATTCTACTCTATCCTTTTTTTTAATTAAAACACATCTGTCACAAAAAGTTCTGATATGTCATCATCATGAAGCTTATAGCTCTAAGTGCTCTAAATCTCCTGTGAGTGCCTCGCCTCTGTTTGACACTCACGTTGGGAAGTTTCACACATGACCTACTTTATAGTAAACGTGTTTTTGGAACCAGTCTGACTTCCAGTACAATTCCTGGGAGGGACTCTGAAAAATACAGGCCAACAGGCTGAACCAGCATAATGTACTCTTTGATATAGTATCTAGAAGGGTGAATAATAATTTAACGTTTCTGTGAAAAGTGACTTCTACATGGGGACATCTTTCCTGCACAAATTACCGCCAACAGACACAGAACTGTTCATAAACGCAGGCAACGCTATCAAAGTGACTATTTGTCTACCAACATCAGGATTACAGGAGGGAAAAATGGCATTCAATTTAGTAAAAATGTTTTCATTTGATGAGTGAAATCCTCCAACATTTGCAGGTGTTGCACTCCCAGTAAAGGCCCGGTTTAGTACCAACATCTTGTCAAGAGAGGGGTCCTGCTCACAGCAACTAAACAGATAAAAAAACCATCCTGGCAGCAGAAAAAGAGCTACTAGAAGATAATTCATATCAAAGAGGACACTATTAAACACCGGAGGGAGATAAGAGGAGAGCTAGCTCTTCTCGCTTTGAATAATCATACAGTCTGACTCTTACCTGGACCCAGCTCATCCATAGGTATCATATCACCACTGCCACATTTCCTGGTGCCTGAAAAGCATTCATATACTGTTTGTATGTAAACATGAAAACTAAGAGCCTGAGCCAAACACTGCTGCTTTTCAAGGTAATGATGCTCAGCCAGTGATTGAAAAATGCAAACTGAGAGTGGGCAGGGATGCAATCTGTGTGCATGTATGAATGCAAAGGAAAATAAATAATGGGGAACAAGGCCAGAAACCAGGACACCAAACTGCTGCTGTGCCATAGACTCCTCTGTCAAAGAGATGTTTGTTGTAAGGCCAACGTGCCGCCCAAGTCCCCAAACGTCCTCTACACCCCTCTCCCACACACTGACCCAAAGCTGTTAAAGAAAACCTCCATCCCACTTCAAACTAACATCAGGGTTTGGAACAGTTTTGACATCTCTGACCCTATTCCATCAGTTTGAATCCCCAGATAGAGGTTCAAAAGGAGAGTTAAGCATGTAAAGAAAGAGCATTACTCTATATTCTGTCAGTAAAAACTTTCGAACAAGGTCAATACCGTTGGTTAGCTATTCAAACTCCCATGTTATACAATTAAAACAGCCCTTCTGCAGCTTATAACACCAAAGCTTCACCACACAGAGGATGACGGTAATAATGTGGAAAGCTCAGACATTTGAGTCAGCCATGAGGAAAAAGCCTTACACACCCCGCCAAACACTGACTTTAGACCTGTTTTGAGGACTCAGTGGCTAAAATGCAACAAATATTGTTGCAGAATAATTTGTAAATATGTGAAAAGATCCATACATACAGAGACATCAATGTGTGCACCGATCCACAGATGCATAAACACATCTGCAAATATTTAGACCAAGTTGTAAATGAATTCATAGTAACTTTTTAGGGATCGGCATTTCAAGCAAAAATACTGTTTGATAGTAACAGCTAACCATTAGCTGATTCTTCAGACAGTTCCCCCTGACGACACAAGTAGACAAAGATCCATTCAGATATGGTCTTTGAATGGATATGGTCTACTTATAAGTTCCAGTTTTTAATATCAAAGTTCCTCTCAAAACTCTTTCGCGTTGCAAAATTCTGTATTTCTCTCTGCTCCTTTTACAGGCAACAAGCTCGTATGCTTTCTCATGTTACTGGGATTGTTTTTTTGTTATTATGGATGTTTTTGTTATTCATTGGCAAATATTAAGGTTGTAAAATTGAATTTCAGCCAAGATCTGATAAAAAAACTGAAAACCTCATCAAAGCATGACCCATCAAAAGTAGCCAGAAATTCGAAATTTTTGGAACTGAGTTTTTTTTTTTTTTTAAATTCTTTTAACAAAATCCACAATAAATATTTGCTGAACCATTTTGTTTATTATTATGTATGTTTTCTGTATAACATTTGATAAATTGGGCATTACTTTTTTGTGAAGTTTTTAGTTAATATGCATTCATTTGAAGCAGAAAATGCTTATTCTAAAAAAATAAGTAACAATTTTGATGTCTTTTTTACCACAACTTATTGAAAATTAGCAATGACTTTCATGAAAAAAGTGTGTGGATGATTTTATGAGAGCAGCCAAAATATGACTTCAGCTGCCTTTTGTCAAATGATAACTCTCAAGAAGGAAGAGTACTTTTTAAAATTATTTTTATAAACAGGCTCTTAAGGAATCTTTTTAGTATGTTGATGAGAGAGAGATCTTAGAAACCCATGTACCAAATATGATACATTTGGGGATATAGGATTAAGATGAAACAACAGTCACATAAACTGTTCAACTCTCAATCACTAAATAGTTATTGATATATACAAAAAACATGACTCATCCCAATCACTTATGGCTGAAAAGTCAAGTGTTTGTGTTCCAGGAGTTAAAAGTACAAACAAATGAGTTACAACTTTCAGACACCTGGTTGTCTGTTTGCCTTAGGCTTCTGTTCCACCTGGCACAAATCTGCAAACGTGAATCACGATCCGCTCATGCACGTGGTGAGGGTTTGTTTTCCCTGAGCTCAGGCTCACAGGTATTCCTTGGTGGAGTTAAATAAGGAGTTAATTCATGGAAACAACTCTCCATAAGGTTTATTTTCTTAATATGATACCAGGTTTTCTTAAAATGTGAGATTTTGACATAATGAGGGTGAAAGCTGTTGAAAAGCAGCGCTGCCAGCCTGTGGGTATCCCAGAGTGCTTTGGGCATTAAATCAAAGCATCTTGGATTGAGGAAGTTATTTAAGACTCTTTTATCTTTTTTTCCCCTTTGTTTTTCTTTTTGTTGTTTTCTTTGCAGGGATTATTAAGTTGTGAATAAATAAAGTGTTAAGAGTTTATCAAACTTGTAAGTAAAGCCTGATATCTTATAGTCCTGTCCCAAATATGGAGCCTAATGTGCCCTCATTGGGAGTTTGCATTGACAAACACCTAAATGTTTCTCATTTTTCTTGCTTCAGCATATTGTTAATCATCTGGTCTGACACCTGAGGCGGTGACAGGTATTAGAAATCACCATGGACTAAAGCTCCGTCTTAGAGGTATTTGTTGTCAGCTTCAAAGATCTGCACTTCTAACCATTTCTATTTAGTGATATCTCATTTTTATTTGAAGGACAGTCGCTGGGATTTCGTCAACTCTATCTCACCCAATGTGTCCTCCAAACAGTCGCAAACAGAAGCAATCACAAACACACACACTCTGTCTCACCTTGGTTTTTCTCCATCAGTGGCAGAGTGGTGTCATCGTAGCCCGGCTTGCCATTCTTTGTAGCTTTGGGGGTGGCTGTCACTGTGGGCTGAGAGATAAAGCAAAGCGCGCAGCATGTGAGCTCAGACTGTGACACTTTAGACAGAGATTATTGTTTTTTCTTGCAGTTCTGGGTGAGGACTGGTAAGCTTCATCTTACACATCTATAAGACCTTGATTTATGATGTGCAGGATGAATAAAACCTCTGGCCTCTGACACTACAGCAACAACACTTAATATTTGCATTACAAGCACTGAAAATCTCTTACTGGATCACAGTGGTGTACCTGGAAGTGGCTTTTGTTCCAGCCGTCCTTGGTCAGAGCGTTCCTCAAGTCTTTATAACTCCAGACCGTCTGCAGCACGTGGGACGCTGCCTTCGTTTCACGAGCAGATTGACTGAAGATGTAAAAACAGATATTTAACCAGAGAATTAAAGTCAGAAACCTCATCCAACCCTGAAACAGGTTAGGACTGGGTATACTAGCACACTGCAATCAACTTTTACTCAAAGACATCAAGTCCCATGAGAGGCTTCAGGGTCTAGTTTTTAATTCACAGCCAGATGAGAGCACATTTCCTTTCATTAGCTACCTCTGAGCCACCAGTATTAATTACATGTGGGTGGGGGCCTCACTTCAAAGAAAGCTAATCTCACAAGGCTGCAAAGACACACAGCCGTTTGGTCTGTGATTTCACTCAGTAATCATGCTGGTGGAGCCACTCTCCATGTGAACAATACTTCTTCGACAGGAGGAGTTTTTGGAATATACATCCTGGAAATAACCTGAGAGTAAGTTTTATAATCATGCTGTTGAGGAGGACTCGGCGACCATCCTCAGTCTTGTATGAGCAGAATCATCAGAGGCTCGTCGCTTCAACAAAGACCCTCCAGTTTTGAAAGCCTATTAATTAATGTGTAGTGGGTGGTGGTGTTGTGCTAGCTAAGCTTGGGACATTAGAGACACATTTTATTATCTCCATGAATACTAATGTAAATGCTCACAATGCAAACCACATCCAAGGTCAGGCTGTAATTATGACATGTATAAAGGCTTTGTAGTAACCATGCCCACACTGCTGACATGGTTTAAACAAAGATGTAGTTCAGTCCACAGTCTGCAACAACACTGTGTGCGTTAAAGCAGTCATGAAAACAGCAGAAACTACATTTTAACGACAACAGGGCTGAACTCAATGTATTTGAGGAATCTTATTTGGTCAGAAACATTTTTTTAGTGCTGAGTGTGAATTGGGTACAGACAATTTCAGGTGTAAAAAAGTATTAACCAGTAAAATCCTCAAAAAAGAGAGATTTTCAGTCATCATTTTACACAAAAAAACTTACTGTTGGGTTAGATATTCACAAACAATAAGAGGACTATCACCTAGTAGATGTCATAGTTACAGAAGTAAAGAGAGTTGCAAGAGATGTCTAAAGCCTTCTCAGCTGTATCAACATATAAAAAAAACACTTCCCAAAAAAGACTTTTTGATTGGATCGATACTTAGGTTAATATTTATAAAGCTTGAATCTAAAACCTACTGAAGAAATTATAAAGAAGACTACCTTGTCAGAAATTAACACATAAAGACAAGTGTGCTGCCAGCAGAGAGAGCAACTTACGTCAAAGCTAGAAAAGCATCAGCAGTTTTTTTTTTTATATCAACAAAGTGTAAAGATAAGATCAGAAAACATGTTAAGCTGCTTCTTTAATCTGATGTCAGAATCAATACTGAGAGGTATTGTGATGTTTTTAGACTCATAGTGCAGTGTATGGTGTTCTGGATCTATGTCTGACCTGGTTCTGTTGATGGCGACCAGCTTCTCGATGGCCTGGGCCTGAATAAGGGAGCGGGCGTTTTCCGAGCTGTCAGTGACGATCTCATGGATGGTGTTGAGGATAGCTACCACCGTGTCCTCCTCCAGGTTTTTGGCCGGTCGCTGCTGACCGCTGGGCAGGTTGCTCACCAAGTCCCGCATGGCATAACTTCCTGTAAGGTCAAGGTGTTTGTGGTTAACCCCATGACTGTGCTTCAGTTTAGTCTTCCAGATGCTCTACCTCTAAAAGTTTCTACAGCTGCTTGTTCATACATAAATGTTTCTTACAGCATGATGTATACAACAGATTATTTTTTTTAATTTACCCCCAATACTTCCTGCTTCTATCCCAGACTTCACACATAAATTAAGGCACAAGACAAACTAATAAGGAAATATAAATCTTTATCACACAACTTCTCCCATCTATTTCATTTTACAGCATTTGCTAAATTGATAAATGCCCCTCATTAAAATGCTATGATAAAGAAATCACACAATACCATTATGGCGCACCTTTGTCATACACAGTATATATATAGAATAAAACATTTTTTAAGTTTTATGTGCAACAGTTTTAAACTTTGAGGTGTAAAGCTGTTCAGGTTTTGTGGTGAGGAGGAGGAGGGCTGGTGGGAAAACATTCAGCTAAAAGTTTCAGCTGTTTGTTCCATATTTTGAGTTCACCCTGATGCAACTTTTTGTGCCTAGTTTGACATCCACAGAGGACAAAGCAGAACCTTTAATCTCTCTGTAGATCCTGTACATAGACTGGTAGTGATGCTTCAATTATCAGTTGAAACTTTTCTGTGAAGGGATGCAGCAGCAGCAGTTTTAGACATTGAAAATGATTATGTATTATATGTAAATTGTTGACGTGTTGCAAAGCTCTAATTGAAGGCGGTATTGATCTTGTTCTGATTTACAACCTGCCTAAAAAGTAGGTTTTCTCTAGAAAAATCAAACTAAGAAACAGAATGTCAGTAGTTTCACCTTGTTTTCTGGTTGTTAGGTCATTATAATGAATTTAATGTAAATACTTGAAGTTACAGTCGATTATTTCTTGGCCTTTGTGCTTTTATGAATGGATAAGACAAAGGATAGAGTGAGAAACTAAGAAAGAGTAAGGAAAATGTAGATAATGGAATCAAAGCCGGGCCGCCTGCTTCAAAAACAATTGTGTCTGTACTTTACCACTTGGCTACAGCTCTCCTACAGTGAATTTCTTGACCGTATTTCTTCTGTAAAGCGTGATGAAGACACAGCAGGAAAGATGTGAAACATCCCAAATAGCCCAGAAACTTTTCACAATCCCTGCTGTTTCTGATGAACTCAGACCACAGGAACCTCTGAACAGTTCTGGCCCCACTTTAGGGTCAATTGTTGATCAAAAAAATACATTCTTTTCCTCTATTCTTTACCATGTAGCCCCAATGGGCTTGGCCTAGTGGTTAAGTTGCACAAACCTGGGTTCCAGCCCCTTCCAGTTTACTGTCCTATCCTCTCCGATTAAAGGTGTAAAAAAGGAACCTTTTGTCCTTTGTCAGAGCTTTGTCAGTTGTTGTTGCATTAAACTTGGGAAAACATTTCATCCTATACCCACATCTGTTGATACAGTCATGCTTTGTAATGACCCTGTTTGTTGTTTTACCGATCAGGTCTTTGTTGCGGCGGTCGATGGACAGGTTGCGCAGTGCGATGGCCACGGCTCGCACCACTTTGTCAGAGTCCGAGCGCAGCAGCTCCACCAGGATGGGAAGTCCCTTCTCCTTCCGCACCGTGGCTCGGATGTAGTTGGACCACTAGAGCAGACAGAGAACACGATGTCACTGCTTTAATGAATTCAACCCCTGACCTCTGTGTGAGGGTGAGTGAGCACACGCCGTCAGCGACATCCTGTTTGACATTCATGCAGAGCTGGAGAGCCCACCTGGGAGCTGCTCAGCATGAGGACACATCTTTCTTTTGACCACTGGGAGAGCAGCAGAGGAGTCTGTGTCACCTCCATGACACCAAGTACAGAGCCTTTATTTAATCCTTTTTGTTCACACACACACACGCACACACACTTCACATGTGCACACTCTTAATTTGTCACTCATTAACCAGAAGGCCGCTCTGCCTGCTCCTGAGCTTGACTTATTCACAGCATTACGCAGCACGCTCCGGATCAACATGTGATATAATTTGTCTTAATTTAAACATCAGTAGATTTTACTTCTCATTTTTCTGTAACATGAAACATTAAGTTTGACATAAAAGAGTTTCTCATCTCAGCATCACTACCCCAAGAGATGTAATTAAGCAAATGGCATCCCCAACATAACCACTAGGTGGCAGTAGCACACCTTTAAACTCAGGTCTGCTGAGCTGAGAAGAGGAAAGGGATGAAGAGGATTTAAAGAAGAAGCTCTGATATCCTCTGGGGGAGCAGAGACATGCTTTGTCCAGATACCAGATGTGAAATTGAGATGTGTAAGCAGCTCCACAGGTTCCTGAGCTTTGCCAGAAATTCTGATTAGCTGTAATAAGAAAAAAATGCAGCACAGGAAAGAGGAATTTCACCTCAAAATGTTCACCTTAGCTGAAAATCACTAGTGCTGAATTATTAATCCTGAATATGTGAGGCTAGCTCAGGCTGGATGGTAGCTGGAATAGTCTGTGTGTTTCTCCACTCCGGGCAGAAATGCTTGATACTGCTGATGAATTCACACGACCGGAGGATGTGTTTACAGTCTGGCACAGGGGTGTTAAGAGAAACGCTGTTGTGATATTCCCTGCCCTAGGCTGAATGTAGCTAGTCTGCTGAAAAACTAAGTGACCGCTCTTGCCTGGGGTGCTGTGGGTAAACTGGCATCTGACAACTAGCCCTCCCAGTTGATGATATTACTGCCTGCGAGGCAGAAAACCTCCCAGCAGCTCCGCAGATGCTCTAATTGGGATAAATGTCGGCAGTTAAAGTTCTCATAGCATCAATCCTCAGAGGCAAACATTCAACAGACAGGAAAGTTTGGTCTCGTACATCATGTTGCTCTTATCTGGACATGTTTTCCCACTTAGATTGAACATTTTTGTACAGACAGGCAGTAAAAGTGTATTAGGAGGAGTTTATAACCCTTACTAGTTTTAAAATAAGGCTGCATCATGTACAAAAAGGCAACACCAAACAGATAATTTCTCTTAACTTTCAAATATGTACACACAACAAGATGTGAGTATAAAGCTGCATTACTTTTTACACTAAGATGAGTGTGTGTGTCAGTCAGAAACACACCAATGTGATGTTGTATGATCCCATGAGTAAAAGCAGACAAACTAAGTAGAGTCTAACTACAACCTGCTGTAGTGATGCCTTCAGCCTGTAAAAAAGCAAAAGGCTGAAGCTGGTTGTAGGAGAAAATGTTCGGGACACACAGTCTGTGTCTCCTTCAGCGAGAATTGAAAATGTGATGTAAAGTTTTATAAAAACAATAACACTTTCCAGCTGACGTCCGCCTAAGGGGTCTGACTGTTTACCTCAAGTTGGTGATCCAACAGAGGCTCCATCTCTTTTCAAACTTCTCTTTCTCTGTGAGAACAAGCCAGGACTACAGCGGGGAAATTGTCACTGAATTAGCTGAGAACAGGGTGCTCTCAGGTCTGATTGGCCATGACCTTTTTTCAATTCGTTTTCAATTTGATGAAACAGTTGCAACATAAACACGTCAGAAAACACAGATTTGTTTCCTAATTCATAACAACTGAAAAACAGATAAGACGATTAATACGACACAACTTCTTTTTTCATCAGTAGTTTAAATCATATTGACACAAAGATGTGATTTCAGATTTTTCTTTCATATTAAAATCAAAGTTATTGGTGTTTGGTGTTAAAAAGAATGTTCAGATGTTATGAAGAAAGCATTTCTTATCCTCTTGTTAGTGCCTGTATTTGGGCTGCATCACTCTGACAGGGTTTAAGGTGGAAAAGACGTCTGAAAACTGAGGTGGTTATCTGATACCTAACAGGACTGATTTGCTAAAAGAATTTGGAGGAGAACTTTGGTCCTGAAGTTGATCTCAAATTTCAAACTTTTGTCGTTGCTGCACAGTAATGCAGTGGATTTTACAACAGTTTCACTGACTTGAGAGTTGCCGTTTATGTCTGAATATGTGATTAATCAAGTGACAGCTGCAGAATTTTTCCAAAGTATGTTTAACCAACATGTGCAAATAGATAGTGAAAAAATGTTCACGTCACATTGTTTTTATCATTTTGCCCCTTTTGGAAAATTGCTATAAACATCTTTAAAGAATGGGTATTGTGCTTTTCTTAATGATAAAAAACAGGTGTTACGTAACAATGCTGGATGTTTCAAACTGCCAAATATTCACATGTTGTAGAAATCCTTAAATCCTTCTGTAAGCTGATCAAATTGCTCTGTTTTTAAAATAGCTAAACAACTTCATGAGATCAGGTCAACACAAAAGGATCTCCTAACTTGGAAATGATAGAATAGGGGTGCAAGCCTCAAACACCAAGGACTGCTCATAGCTGTGCCCCTGATAGCCAATCAGAGGGACGGGGTTTGTGAAATGGGGAGTCTTAAAGAGACAGCAGCTAAAATGAAACATTTCAGAATGAGGCTGAATTAAGTTATCTAAAAGACAACTGTGAGAAAGAAGTGTACTTTTTAAACTCTAAATCATGTAAAGCTACTAGAGGATAGTATAAAATCTAAACAAAACCCTCTTTAATTTTGAATGAATCCACGCTCACAGTGGCAGTAGTGGCTTCACTCTGTCTGTATTGATGTTAGCATCCAAAACCTGAGCGCCTTGAATATCTAAAAGGCTAGAACAGTCTGAGTTTGCAGCCAATTCAAAGATTTTGACACAGGTGGAGAAGAGAAAATTGGTTTAAAATGACCAAGATTCCTGGACCCTTTGCATGTGCCTTTAAGCCCATCTGGATGATATCTTCTTTCAAAACCAATATTCATCATTCTAAGCATAATCTGCATGTTATCTTTATATTACAAGACTTCCACATAATGAGGTTAGAATTGAAGATATAAGTTGCATAATACAGTATACTGACAGAAGATTTCTACGTGAAGGTCATTATGAGAACCGTGTGTATGTGATGTACCCTCCTCCCCTGCCAAAGACTCACAGTCCATTGTCCAGCGCTGAGGTTCTGAAGAGCCCCTGCAGCAGCCTCCAGGGTGTTGTAGTTCTGGCTCTCAGTCAGCAGAGATAGGTACAGCCTCACAACTTCAGGCTGATACAGCAGCTCAAAGCCTGCAGGGAAATACACGGAAACACACACACACTGGTTAGACAACCTGCCAAGATGGACAGGCCAATTAGGCTGTGTGAAGGTATCGGCAGGACTGTGCTGCAGGTTGATCTCAGACCAGCCAGAGAGTGGGAGAAGCTCGACCATGACTAAAAAGAAAAGCTCTGAGAACAGTGGAAAACACAGAGGACTGAAATGAGCTCTGATTGCATTTTGTTCTGCAAAGTTTCAGAGAAAATACACAACGTTATATAAAGTCCAGGCTGACCATTTGGTTTCCCAACAGCCTGCAACAAACTTCACAAAGAAAAGCTGGAGCAGAGCCCAGGATCTTTCCTCCTGCTAATACTAAAGCATTATGATTCCAAATACTTGAGGAATATAAATGAGGAGAACACGAGGAGGAGAGAGTATTGATCCGATCAATCCCCGAGTATTTGAGCGGGAGGTTTATCTCTATAGCACATAACAGATTCCAGCACAGTCAGTCATTAGGGCCTCCCTCTGATGGAAACCTAATTACATTATCAGCTATTAGACAGCACAAGCACAGGGAGAGACAAAGGCGTCCAATCACATCAAATCACATTTATACACGCTGGGTTTTTCCTCTACTGCACAAACTGCTTAACGAGAGATCAACGACACAGAACAGATCAATTTAAAGAGCAGAGATTATACAGGGAGAAAAGTTTTAAAGTCAAGGACATCTCCGAGCTGTTCACATCTCTGGAGGGAGTCATACATTTTTTATGGGCGGATGGATCCCAGCACAGGAAAGGAAGACATTTCATCAGATTGTGATGACTTGAGCAAAACAATTCTCTATTTTCATGATCCTGAAGGCAAATTTGGGTGACATTAAAAGTGAAAGATGGAAAAAGTCCAAGGTGGTTATCACACTGTTGATCTACAGCGAGAGTGGGGCATCGAAATAAGCCTGAAGTAGGGCCTGAGTGCTTCAACAGGGGGCACAATCTTCTTTAACACACTGCTGCAGAGCAAGCTGCTGGCTAAAATCTCCTTCAACAGAAACACCGTTTCCCCAACAGCTTCCCTCCTATCCCCGACAACAGCACACAAGCAATTTTAAATCCTCCTTCAATCCCTCCAGGCTCAAATTAAAGAAAAATATAACCCACTGTTTCTTCCCATGTCTTCTGAGGCCAGCATTTCCAAGGCCCTGTTTGAAACCCCTGTATTATGTGGGCAGGGATGTATAGTAACTCTATTTGATGGATGCACAAGGGCTGACAAGGCCCCTGGTACATTTTTAAACTGCAGAATAAGAAAATCTCTTTGTAATGCCAGTCTGAGCTGTGTCCAAGTATGAAAGCATGAATCAAGACCTTTAAAGGGGAACATGAGGAAACTACGAGAGACTCAGAGGGTGAAAACAGAAAGTGAGGGCGGTGTGTTATTTGGATGCTTGAGAGGTATGACAGGAACACACAAACTGACATTTGTGCCTCTAAATCCACATCTCACACCCATAATTTCCAGAGAGCGGAAGTCCGGACTGCCAGATTCAGACACAGCAACATAGTTGTTAACACCCAAAAAAAGGAGGTTTCATCCCTGTGGCATTTCACCCCCCAAAAAATTCATTTCCAGAGTGTGTGTGGGAGGAAGAGCCAGGTCGGGGAATTCTTAACTTATTTTCAAAGACGCAGCAGAAGCAGGAGGAGTCGTCACGCTCGAGGTCCCCGGTCGTAACCATGTGCTAAAACATGAATCACATCAATAGGCTTCCCAAGGGGCTACGCAAGAGGGGCGAGTCTGCAAACCAGACACTCAGCAACATTCTGCATGCTCCTCATATTTCTGGGCCTACTGGGTGCACACTCAGCAAACTGGAGACCATGTTGCAAACGCTCCTGTTGACACACACTTCATCTCCGAGGCAGATTCTCACCGCACAAAATGACAGCCGCGCTCCACCTTTTTCACCACGCTTGACTGTGCGCTCTAAGACTGTGCTGCGTCTCTGTTATAAAATCTGCAAATCCACATTTCCTCCTCCGTGAAATTCCTGTGGTTTTGGTTTGGCAACCAACTGAAGCAACTTATGAAATTGCCGCTTTAGACTCAAGACAAAAAAAACGTCTACTGCTCAACAAAAGGAAGATGGGAATGGAGGGAAATTCACTGGGCCTTTAAACTAATTCCTTCATCCTTTAGTGAAATTATCTGCAAGTGAGTCAAAGAAGCTCTTGTTTTCTTTTTTTCCCAGAATCCTTAGAACAGGCTTCATGTCAGCCAAAACTGCCCTAAATTGCTGCTAAAAGCACTCCCAGGTCAAGCTTTGTCATCCATTGTATACTCCAGTGTTGTTGTTGATGTCATCAGTCATCGTCTGCTGGCCTCTGGGCCAGCTAGTTATCAGTTAGTTAGGCAGAATTACTATTCAGAGGGGAGACGAGCTGTCAGAGGAACGTGACCTCGGCTTTGCTCAGGGGCAACACACAGCCCTGTATTCTCTGACAGACCGCAAACATGATGAGACTGAGGACAGGGGTATCCAGCAAGGGAGAGTGAATGTGTGCCAGTCCACTGATTTTATAGATAACAGAGCATTCAGGGAATTCTGGTTTTAAGTATCTTTGTGGCAAACAGCTAATTAAAGTGACAGTATTTAGCACACTGCAGGAGTCTGTGCTGTAAACTGAACTGTAACAGGATACAGCACAGGCTCAGGCTCCAGTTTGAAAGACATGTACTTTAATAACCATAAAAGTAACATATGAATTACCTTTTTTTTTTTTTTTTTACTTTAGCTCTGTAGATGTTATTTCTTTTGGTGATTTCTGTAAAAATCAGCCACTGTGTGTGGTCAAACATAAATGTGCCATCATTACAGACTGGAATCAAACCTCACCTGTTCCTCAGGTGTCTCCTGATACCAGATGATAAGTGGTCAGTTTTTTTGCAGTGTTACGTGCTGTATAAATATCAGTAACCTTTGCTTCTGACCAAGGGAAATGTATCCATGAGGGAGCAATATGAATAAAAAACATCAGGATTTTTTATGTGGTGGGATCACGATGTGGATTTTATCAGGAATGTTTATTGTGATGTTCTCAGGACAATTATGCTCTGAAAACTAAAATTTTCCACCCAAATATTTCTTATCCTGCTTTCTGGACTATTTTTACGCACCATTTTTTTGTATTTTCTGCAACATTTTATAACCTTAGTCTAGTTCTGTGAAATTCGTTTTTTGAACTCTGGATGTTCGTAAAGCACATTTTCACATCATGATAAATCCATTCATTTAAAGATGTCAGCTGTAAGACTTGTTGAGTTTCTGCAGAATGTACAGAGCTTTAGTTTTAAACATGTAGCCTATGTAAAGTCCAAATGTAGTTAAGTGACAGATAACTAGATAAACTTTGGTTTTGCTAGTGCACTTGACACAAAATGCAAATGTACACAGAGTTTGAAATGTGATAAATGGCTTTGTAATAAGTAGCTTCTTTTAAATCTCTTTCAAAGACACATTTGCACAGATGTGCTTTCATTGGAGATTTTAGCTGAGTGTGTTTTAGTTGTCAGAATGCTTTTATTTTTGTTTTTTACTTTTTTCTTTGACAGTATCGTGGGCAGGATTTTAAATCCTGTATCCTTTGTTGTTTAAATTGTTTTAACCTTTTACTGTTTTTATTTTTACAGATGTTTTCCTTTCTTTCATTTGGCGGTGGTTCTTAGCCTTTTGTATATTTCTCTATTTTTGCTCACATTTCTCTTTTACCTCTCTTTCACTTCTTCTCTTCTATTTCTTTTTATTGTGTTTTTATGGTGTAAAGCACTTTGTTACTCTGTTTTAAAAGCGCTATACAAATAAAGTTGTATATTATTTTCATTAATATTATTATTATTATTGTTGTTGTTATAATTATTGCTGTTTTTGTTGTTGTTATTATTATCATTATCAGATGGGGGTGTTTAAATGGAGCTTGTGTAATTGTTGTGTAATTGATGCCAATCTTCAGAATAACTATGATTTAAAGCTTTACATGCAGTATTTCTCAACTGAATACCCAGCATTTGTATTAAAGTACAATATTTGGGCAAAAACACAAAATTCAGAAAGAAACGTCTTCCAACACTAAAGGCTTAAACATGGACACAAAAAGAGAAATCAATCGATATCTGAGTTCATTACAGTGAAACTAACACCAGTGCCAACTCCATGTGAGCTGAGGCCAGCCTGTCTGTTTCCTCAGCTTGGCAAACAGCCCACATGACTTCGGTGCCTGAAGACTGCTGCTGAGCTCTGCTCTATAACCAGGCAGGCAGACAGACAGACAGACAGACAGACAGACAGACAGACAGACAGACAGACACACACACACACACACACACACACACACACACACACACACACGCAAAAAAAAAAAAAAAAACCATAAATGAACACAGTACATCATGCACATAAATAACATGCTGAAAGATCTGCTCTCCTCCCTGAATGAGGAGAGAGGGAGCAGCAGTAGGTTCCTTTTCAAAGCTGAAGATGTGGCGACAACCTCTGCGATGGAGGCGACACTCAATTAGCACCCCGGCCCTGAAGAGGAGAGGCTTTGTGGCTCTGCGGAGCGTGAAAACTGGGTTAGAAACAAAGTTTAGCTGAAGAGATTGAGTGATGCTGGAGACGAGCTGAGCCACTGCATTGATCTGGTTGAAGGAGTTTCACAATTGGGTGCAATTAAAGCCTAGGTGTGACTGTGTGACAGGCTGGTAAATGATAATGGATTACCTGATGGGTGGAAAAGGGACACATTAACTCAAACATGCATGTGAATGTGATGGAGACTTTACTCTTTTAGCCAGCCTATAAGACAGTGAGCTGCATTCGTGCAGAACTGGATTCACACCTGAGCAAAAACCTATGTGCACACACACACACATATACACACAAAAGCACACACCGAGCCTTCTCCTGGCCATGTCAAAATCTGATGTTTATCGATCCAGTCTGCCTACAACGGGTACATCCTTTTTCTACACAGGCGCTGTACTGGCTCTATTTATTTCCAGGATACTAACAGCACACAGCACTTCCATCGAATCAGGGAGACATGATGGCGTATCACTTTCTACAGCTCATAGGGGAGTTTTGCAGCGCTGGTGAGGGACAAGAGAGAGATGGCGGGAGATAAAGAGAGTGGCAGATGGGAGAGATAGAAAATACAGCAGAAAAAGAAAAAAAAATGCACCCTGTCTGTCATTTTTTGTAACAGCTTTTGGTCTGATCCAGTCATACTGCTTTTGCAGGAATATTGCTGTAACACATGATCTAACCTCTGCACTTCTGATGATTGTTTATCTGGAATTCTGATGATTTTGAGGACTTTAGACGCCTTCTGCTCTTACTTTAATTTGTTCAGATTCTGCAGGTAAGTGTCTGAGACGGACAGACAGACGGGGTCATATCTACCTCTAATGAAACACATGCATAAATACAGGGAGTGCAGAATTATTAGGCAAATGAGTATTTTGACCACATAATCCTCTTTATGCATGTTGTCTTACTCCAAGCTGTATAGGCTCGAAAGCATACTATTAATTGAGCATATCAGGTGATGCGCATCTCTGTAATGAGAAGGGGTGTGGTCTAACGACATCAACACCCTAAATCAGGTGTGCATAATTATTAGGCAACTTCCTTTCCTTTGGCAAAATGGGTCAGAGGAGGGACTTGACAAGCTCAGAAAGGTCAAAAATAGTGAGATTTCTTGCAGAGGGATGCAGCACTCTTCAAATTGCCAAGCTTCTGAAGCATGATCATCAAACAATCAAGCGTTTCATTCAAAATAGTCAACAGGGTTGCAAGAAGCGAGAGGAAAAACCAAGGCACAAAATAACTGCCCATGAACTGAGAAAAGTCAAGTGTGCAGCTGCCAAGATGCCACTTGACACCAGTTTTGCCATATTTCAGCACTGCAACATCACTGGAGTGCCCAAAAGCACAAGGTGTGCAATACTTAGAGGCGTGGCCAAGGTAAGAAAGGCTGAAAAATGACCACCACTGAACAAGACACACAAGCTGAAACGTCAGGACTGGGCCAAGAAATATCTCAAGACTGATTTTTCTAAGGTTTTATGGACTGATGAAATGAGAGTGAGTCTTGATGGGTCAGATGGATGGGCCCATGGCTGGATCGGTAAAGGGCAGAGAGCTCCAGTCTGACTCAGACGCCAGCAAGGTGGAGGTGGGGTACTGGTATGGGCTGGTATCATCAAAGATGAGCTTGTGGGGCCTTTTCGGGTTGAGGAAGGAGTCAAGCTCAACTCCCAGTCCTCCTGCAAGTTTCTGGAAGACACCTTCTTCAAGCAGTGGCACAGGAAGAAGTCTCCATCGATGATTTTCATGCAGGACAATGCTCCATCACACGCATCCAAGTACTCCACAGCGTGGCTGGCAAGAAAGGGTCTAAAACAAGAAAAACGAATGACATGGCCTCCTTGTTCACCTGATCTGAACCCCATAGAGAACCTGTGGTCCCTCATCAAATGTGAGATTTACAAGGAGGGGAAACAGTACGCCTCTCTAAACAGTGTTTGGGAGGCTGTGGTTGCTGCTGCACGCAATGTTGATGGTGAACAGATCAAAACACTGACAGAATCCATGGATGGCAGGCTTTTGGGTGTCCTTGCAAAGAAAGGTGGCTATATTGGTCACTGATTCGTTTTTGTTTTGTTTTTGAATGTCAGAAATGTATATTTGAGAATGTTTAGCTGTTATATTGGTTCCCCTGGTGAAAATTAATGGTTGAAATGGGTATTTATTTGGTTTTTAAGTTGCCTAATAATTATGCACAGTAATAGTCACCTGCACACACAGATATCCTTCTAAAATAGCTAAAACTAAAAAATCCCCACTCCAACTTCCAAAAACATTCAGCTTTGATATTAATGAGTCTTTTGGGTTCATTAAGAACATGGTTGTTGTTCTATAATAAAATTAATCCTCAAAAATACAACTTGCCTTATAATTCTGCACTCCCTGTAAATGAGTCCATTCTTCTGGGGAAAGCCTGAAGTCATCGACTCTCCAGTTTTATTCATGCACATTTGACCACAGCCGCCTCTTCTTTATATAAGAGTGATGTTATGTAAGAATACACCCTGCCATAGGAGCACACTATGGCGCTAATGAAGATTTTTGCATGGCACCAGGCTGCAAACAGCAGTGGCTAAAACAGCGCATCATTAAAAGTAGTATGCCACCAGTATAATAATGGTCGTGAGTCTCTTGGGTTCATTAAAATCCAAAAAGGTGAACGCTGGAGCCACGTAAACAAAACAAGTAAATTGGCAGGGTTCCCAGGGGCATACGAAAGCCTTCGACAGCTCTACCTTGAGTGGTACGGTTTTTGCAGATAATGCATATTTTTCACTCTGCTTGAAGGACCAGATGGGTGGAGTTCACAGACGGAGTCAGTGTTCCCATGCATGATGGGTAATTAAAATCAGACAGGCCATTAGGCATGTTAATCATGAAGCAGAATCATGTTTTCTTATCTCCACTGACCTGGGTGTTTTATTACTTCAGTTTTACAAAACATGCACATATTTCTTAAGGTTGAAACTTGCAAAGGACGGCTGTGACCTTGTGAACGGAATTGATCTTTACTTCGATTTGAGACTGTTAGCATTGCTACAGAGGAAAACAAGCGCTGAGTATCGACAGGGGAGGGTGAGAAATTGCATTCCATTTGTATTCAGGGCATTCCTCTTAAAGGCAGGCTGAATGTAATTAGTTGTGGACATGTGATGCATTTGAAAGCTGAGATTTATACACTGAAAATAACTTGATTGACTTTCAGGTTCTCTCCCTGCAGCTCTATTCAGAGTCATTTCTGGTGAACCGCAGTGAAAATCTGCTACCCCACATGGGCTGCACTGAAAACAAACTCTCTTTTATAAAAACAATTTGACCCATGTCTGGTTTAGTTGGTTTAAAAAAAGGCATGTGTCCTCATTTGAAGCTGATGGGAGAACATGTGATGGAGGCAGACTCGCATTCCCTTCCTCTCTCCTCACCCTCCCAACAGACTCAGAGCCCAGCCGAGCCAAAACAGAGAGCGGTGCCAGGCTGGAAAGGCCGTCCACCCCCCGGTCACCCCTCCAGACTGACAGGGTCCAGGAGTCACAGCTTCAATTTCTCCTCCTCTGCAGACTGGCTTCTCTATGAGCAGCCCCAGGGCGCCACACATTAGCATACCCACATGGTTGCTTGGCCTTAGTTTGTTGGATGTTGACAAAGACAGGCAGAAGGTGGCAACTGGCCCATCTCTTGGACAGCTACCCATCAGCTCTGGGCCACAAAGATGCCCCGGTGTGATGAGGGGGTGTGAGAAAGAGGGGAGGGAGATGTGCAAAGAGACAGTGAGCACAGAGAAAGAGATATTGCTGATGGGATATGCAACACAAACCCCTCCCTCCCTCCTTCCTTCCATCTTTGCCATTTCACAGCAGGGGTCCAGCTCCAGTGCTACCAAAAGTCTGCTCCATGAAAGCTTGTTTCCTACCATTAAGCACAATGGGACCCCTTTCAGAAAGCTGCCTGCGCAGTGACAGGGGAGTACTTCCTCTTTCCTGTGTTGATAGGACAGAAAAGTCCCGCTGTGGGCTTTTAGCCCAGAGAGGACACATCAGCACCGGTAGCAAGAACACACTGACAAGCAGACACCAAATTGTCTGAAACTCCATCTCTCCCACTACAACCTCTGAACTTGAGCCACAAACATCGAGTCAGTGGGTTTCTAGCTCTGCGGCTTTCTTAAGAATGTGCCTCAGAGCTATCCGGCCCCTCGCTGGATCAACCTGGGTAATGCTTTGGTTGTTTGTATCCAATGTTCCAGCAGCTAATGTAATAGCGTTTCAGGGCCTGAGGTGGAGGTGTTAGTTTATATTAGAATCCCTGTCAGGAGGAGATGTTATTTCCCTCAGGAGGGGAAACATATTGACAAGATATGTCATTTTCAAGTTGTGTGGAGTATGAACAAGGCTTTCATAACATTTTGCAACAACAACAAACAAATGGCTTTCATGGTTAATATCGTCTGACAACACTCGCTGAACGACACTGATGTCTCGTTTGTGCACAAAGGACACTCAGGGAACAAAAATGGACTTGAGGGAGGAGTAAATTACATTCCTCAGAGTTCTGTGTGCCGTATAAACCTGAACCTGGATATCTGAGACAGCACCTCAATACCTCAGTGAGACCATTTTGAAAGGAGGTTAAAGGCCAGCAGCTCGCAATAATGCACATAACTGAGACAAAGTGTTCATCCTGCTGGTGATTCACCCCCAGCATTCTTCAATGAATCACTGTTATGCTGTGTGAGACTTCTCCTAAATGCCGCTATACTCCCACATAATACGAATACCCTTTGTATCGACATACAGTTATAATTACATTACCGGGAAACGTCTCCTGGTCGTATTATGAAGCTTTTCTGAAGGCCAAATGATACATAATGAAAACAAACACAGCTCTGGTCAGCAGAGCTTTGGTGCTATAGGTAACTGAAGTCTAACTCGATGACTGGAGACATGAATGGATCGTGGATGGGATTTTTTCTTTTTCCCTTTAGGTAGCAAACGTTTGCAAAGAAACAAACATAAAAGACATTTTTCAATGTTTAAACTGCACAATCTGTGGCATAATTCCATGAAAAACTCAGTTCCCATGACCACTAGCACTCACTGTCATAGAGACATAACAGAGCTAACGTAACCTCACTCTTTATTTTATTGATCAACTCTCAAGTTTGAACAGACCACTGCAGAATAACTGCTACAAGTGGGTTGGAATGAACATTATTGCTAACAGCTCAGATTGTGTTTTGGCCCGTGCTCTATCACTGTCCTGTTTAGCTTTCTTCTGCTCTGACAGTCCAGCTTCAGTGTCAACCATTACTACAAAGTAAATCACAATCAATCGTTTTATTTAGAAAAGGGGAGAGGTTATTCTTCTCAGTGTTAAACTTTGACAGCTGGTGTGATGTTGTCAAAGGCACTGTAAATGAATTCATGTTCTTCTGGAAAAATCCGATGTAACCACAGATACTGAGAAACAGCAGTGAGAAATAACCAATTAAGGTGCTTATCATCTCAATTTACATCATGGATAACGAATTTAGAAAAGTGTGACTATTGCACTGAAGCTGTGAGTAAGGAGGCTCAAAACACACCTCTTTGCCTCACACTACCTCTATTACTACCTTAATTTGAGTTCAGCATGGCGCCCAATGACACGGACTCCAAACCTTCACTTCAGAAACTGGACATCATGGAGGCTGCATCCACGTTTTATACAGTGTATGGCGGTAACCATGCTGACATAATTGACTAATTAACACGAACTTGCATTTGTGTGGTACTAATCTAGTTGTAGATATTTGTTGCTATAGTTTAAGAACCACTGTACTCATTAGCACACCTGACTGCTGGATTACTCTGTTAAATGCTGCAGACACAACTCACAACTCTCTAAAGTTGTTCAGCTGCTCTCTCTGCTTTGTTACGGCACAAGCCTTCAAATTTCAGGATGTTATTCTCAGATTTGACTAACAGGATAGTTTTTTTACATGTTAAGTGAAGCACCATTTGCCCTCAGAAATGTTTGAATGTGTTTTTTATTTCAGACCGTACACAAGCTGAAAGTGTTAAATTTCTCAGCAAAGCCAGAAGCACTATGATAGCCCATTAAGACACTTGCAGTGGAGCGGTTCAAACTGGGTCAAATTGGGTCAAATGGGAATCAGCAGTCAAGCTGGAGGGGTCAAAGAGTCTCATCAGAGTCCATTTTGTAAAATCCACACGAGAGAAGAAGGAGAGGAAGAAAAAACACAAGAATGAGAGGGAGAGTTTGATGTAACTCTGTGTAATTTTCTGGTTTGCTCCCGGGTGTGTGGGACTACGCTGCCGCCATCTTGAACCGTCTGATGATGTGAACCATTGAAAGACATGAACCCTTCTTCCCTGCTAAAACCTGACAGCCTTGGCATTGTAGACAGAGCTTTTGAGTCTGTTTTAGACTACTGTAGAGTAAAAGCACAACAGGCGTGAAGCTGAAGCAGCCAGGCTTTGCTCACACACACTGCGGATGTCTGCATGTGTTGTGCCGTTAAGCCGGCTGCAGATGGAGAACAGATACAGAGGAGAAGATTTATTCCTTCTCTCTCTGTCCCTACTCACCTTCTCCCATCATGCCTCTGCTCTTTTCTCTCAGCCCGTCTCCCTCACATCCTCCCGTATCCAAATCACCAACACAAAAGCAGCCGATGCGCCAAAACTGATCATCTATTGATGGAGACAATATGTCGAGATGAAACAGAACATGGTGGGAGCACTCGAGTTGCTATGGAAACCTGTCTCTGTCTCCACTAACAAATCTGTTTATTTGAGTTTCAAGTGTCACAGTACGGCTCTAAAACCAAGGAAGACTGAGCCTGAGTCAGAATTGAATGCACATTCAGCTGCAGCTCGGTCCTTTAGGTGATGCACCACATTTAGAGGCCAAATGTGGAAATAAAGTGAGTGATTGGCAAGTCAAATTAGCAACGAAAGCAGCTCCAAATGGAGTTTATTTCCAGCCCAAGGAACAATTCCTATAATTCAACAGCAACTGGGCAAAAGGCTAGCCGGAGGGCTACAATTAGCAGCTCGTGCTTAGCGTGAGTTTCTGTTTAGCAGCAGCAGCTCCCTCTGATGCTCGAGTGCTCCAGAGTGGAGAGGTGTGTATCTGCTTTCAAGAGCCTTCGTGTGCAGAATCTGTGTGTGTGTGTGCATTTGTGAGAGCGGAGTATGTTTCAGCATCACCTTGAGTGCCTGCTGTCTTTATCTAGGCAAGTCACGTCCTCACCGAGACACAAACGAAACCAAAATCCCAGGCAACACCAAAAGCCTGCCAGAGGAGAGGAGAGGAGCTACAGGGACAGAAACAGAGGAACAGAGAGCGCCAGAGGAAGAGATAAAGATAAAGACAGAGAGGAAAAGCTGGAGCCCACATGGTGAGGCTGCGGTGGAGGCAGGACAGGGTTTCTTGTTTCCTGTGTGGCAGATTTTAGAAAAACAGGCTCAGGTAGTCAGGGTGGTGCTGCTCTTTCATGGCAGTATGAAAACTTGTTATAAACATGTAACATCTACCCACAACTGACAGATGGAGGAGAAAGAGTAGAAAAAAGAAGAGGAAATTGAAAAAAGAGAGTCGGCAGATAAATAAGGGAGGGGAGGCAGGAAAGAGTTGAGTCAAGAGGGGACAGAGAGGGCAAAGTGAGGCCGAATAAGGGAGAAGGAGGTAAGACAAGACGGGGAGGAATGTAAAGGAAAGAGAGAGGTAGGAGAGGGAAATATAAAGTGGGACAGAAGAGGGAGAAGTAGAGGAGTAAAAGGGGGAGAAAAGAAGTCGTGACTGAGTGGATTGGAGCTCTGAATATTGCATGGTGTATGGGACAGCTGTCAGGTAAACAGTCCACAGAGATGCATGGATCATGTCAGGGTAGAAACACAGTCACAGTAAGAGTCAAACATGAAAGAAAAGAAGCAGAAATAAACCAGGAGGGAAAGTGATGCACTGCAGCACCAGCCAAACCATGTCCTCTGCAGTTTGGGGTGGGGGTGTGGAGGTTGGGTGTCCAGCCTTCGGGAATAAGCCCAGATAATCCCATGGACTGCTGCTGCTCTCCCTCCCTCTCCCTGAAAGTGTGTGTGTGTGTGTGGGTGTGTGGGTGGGGGGTTAATAGAGATATGGCAGTGCCTGGAATGAGGGCTGAAGATAGAGGCCTTAGACTGTAGCAGATGTAGGGTTGGGGTAGGGGGTATGGGGTGATGGAGGTCTGGGTCTGGATGATGGAAAGGAATAAGGCTTAAAGAGACAAGAGACATATGCACGGACTGGAGTGGCACGAAAGTCTGCTCCTGGATTTTTGGTTTAGAGCTGCTTTTTCCCGTGTTGGTGTCATCAGTGAAAAGTCTGTGAAAAATCAAGAAACAAGCACAGCGCTTGGACCAAAACCTGCTGAAGACGTTTTTTTTTTCTTTCAGGTGGTTAATTTAGTATAAAGGAAATGCTTTAAGTCTTTTTAAAAACACAAGAAGGTTTCTCACAGTGTTTACCTCTTTTAACATCAGCATTTCTGCCTGACAAGAGCACTACATAAAGTACTCTGGGCCTCAAAGCAAGAAGTATGTTTTAACTACATCTCTACATAACTGCTTCCTTATATTTATACTTATATCTTCATAAAAATGAGGCGTTGATAGTTAAGGATGCTGACACGTTACTTGATATATGCAGATTTATCGTTTCTCTTTTAGCTCGGTATCATTAAAGGCACAATCTACCACAACCCTAATGTACAATTTTCATCTACAACCAAGTCAAGGACACAGGAGTTGACCAATACTGGTTTTTCAGAGTTGACATACCCCAGATACTGATTATTGGTAAGTAGTTTTTGAGACCAGAAACTGATATTTGGAGCCAGTGTGTGTTTACAGTATAAATGAAAAACTTAAAAGTTAAAGAGCGGGTACTCCTTTATATTTCATACATGGATATAGAGTACCAACACTGGGTGTTAAGACTAAACATGCAGATTTTCAAACCTCCACATATTCAGATGTAGTAGAAATCCCTGGAACTGTCATCCAATCATAACATCCTGTTGTCAAAACAGCACGAGAGATCTTCAGGAGACTTGCTTTAGGAGACTTGAGGTCCTTATGTGATGTCATCACATAAGGACCTCCTAAATTGCTCATGACACGTTAAAGGTCTGCCAACAGCTCCGCTCCCCACAGTCCTCGAGAGTGCTGGCAAATCAGAGGGAGGGGGGTTTCTGGAGTGGGGAGTCTTAAAGAGACAGCAGCTAAAACAAACTGTTCAGTCAGAGGCTGAAAAAAGGGTTTTCTAAAACACAAGTATGAGGAAACATAGGGATATTTTTAGGTGTAAATCATGTAAAGCCACCCTGAGTGTACCAGAGGGATGGCATAAAGCCTAAAAAAGCACATTTACTCCTCTTTAATCATCTACTCTTACAGTAAACTTATTCCACAGTCTCATGGATTTGTATTCAGGTGGGGCTATGAGTGGGACATTAGATTTATGGAAAAACTGGTCGTAGAGATAAAGTGGACAATGGTCCAATAAAATGTTAGGATGACCAGCCAAATGCAAAATACCATCCCAGAGGATCTTGAAGACCTTCTGGACACATGACAGATGAGACTTAGTTACTTTGTCTAGTTAGCATTAATTAACCACAAGTATAATAGTAAAATTCACAAACATCAAGCAACTTATGTTTGCTTAAAAGAATGTTGATGTCTACCAATATCTTAAAAAAACCAACTAGTTCCTTTCAAAACACTTCACATTTTGAGTGGTTACTTCGTCATCCGTACCCTTGCAGCCTCCATTTCTACCTTATAAAACCGAAAGTTTAGTGGAAACAGTAACTAGGTCACCAGTTTCAGCAATACATCAAGCAGTGGCATCATGAAAAGCTTACGAAATGTATCTTTTATTTTGGGTGTAACCTGTAATAAGAGTAAAAACGAGTTGTGTCACAGCCGTGCTTTGTTTTGCTTCTTTTTATCTTCTTGTTTTGTCTCCGGAGGTCCTCTCATCACAGTGTTCTGCTGTTTCTTCTTTCCATTTGTTTAAAGTCTAAAACTTTCCACCTGTGCTAATTTGTGTTTTCTTACTTGTGAGCAGCATTCAGAACATACAACCACACATGTGTCAACACCTTGTGTTATTAGACAATGAGTGTTTGAATAAATCACATAATTCTGCATAAACCAACTGAGTGAGAGCGTGTTTGAGGAGTTTTATTTGACATCACTCTAAACTCTTTCCTTTAGTAGTCCCCACAGCCCTTATGGTAACCCCTTAAAAAACTGCACCCTCTATCTCATATACAGTCTGCACCCGGGATATGTGATGATTGCTGTGATGGTGTTTGACTGTGAAGGGATTTCCTGTGTCTGTGTTGGTGTCAGCACCCATCTCTCATTCAGCGCTCCCTCCAGCCCCGGCGGCCCCCTCGTCTCTGTGAAATGGCACGCTGAAGTGTGATGGATCCTCTGGATTAACTCTCGCCTTGGAGGATGAGAAGGTAGTTTATGCTCCTCTCCTCACATATGTACACACACATACACACACCAGCGCACACACACCTACACACTTGTATGGCTGATGCGGTGGTCAATTTTCAAGGGTGATATTCTCTCTGCAGCACCCTGACAGACAACACCGCCTCTAATAGCAACATAATACCATCCTCATGGTCAGAGTTTAAGTGGGTGTGTATGTGTGTGTGTGTGTGTGGACAGCTGTATGACTTAGGATTTGTAAGTAGATTTGTGTGTGTGTGTGCTTTTAAGAGTCAAATGAAAGGCAGTGAGGATGAGAGGAGTTGCCCCTGCCAGCTTAAACGAACCTTCCGTCGAATCAAACGTACGTTAAAATCCTAAATACTCGTCATTAGAGACCAGTCGAACAGACTGGCTTTGGATGTCAAAAAACTCTCCACCACATACAGCGTTTCATGTCCCCCTATTCCCACCCACTCCTTGTGCTCTCCTACATAAATAGAAGCTTTCATCTTTCTCAGACTGTTTACTCTTCCTCTTCCTCTGCTCATCTCTTTCACGGCTGTTTTATCGTCATAAAAACATTGTTGAAGCTCTCAGACCTTGGCCTTTTGCTTACTTGCTTTCAAAAAGTGCACATTTTTATGTTGGATGTGAAAAACGAGTCTGTTAATACCCTAAAATATAATCTCAAAGTGTTATTCCTGCAAGAGTAAAACCTCCGTGAAGGGACAGTTTGATTGGACGCCTGCCAGCGCTGAGCTCCTCTTTACTCCATCTGACTCTCCTTTGGTTGTGCACAAGGACAGCAGTCCTTAGGGTGCGTTTAGGTGCTTCTGTTTACAACAGTCTAGACTGTTTACGACGAATATTTCATTTACTGTTTACCAGTAACAGGACAGTGGCAAATTCGGTCAGGGAGGGGGCGTTTTTTTCCCCCGTTTAAGCCTCTGTTGTAGCTTCAGTGATGCCAGTCAGCACGCCATTAATCTGCTTTTAATTAGATTAAAGCGTCTCTCGCAGAAGCAGGAAGCAGCGCTCTTGTGCCTCGAACGGGGCCAAACAAAGGCTCCAATTGGCAAATAAATCTCACAGGCTTCCACCCACTTCCCTGGAATCGTCCTTGTCTCATAATTATCACTTTGCTCCAAACGCTCAGATTTGGGGAGATGGGGGAGGCGAATGACATGGTTGATCATTTGAAGAGCCTGATGTTGCTGGCGACTGTGGATCCCAAGAACTTAATAGCATCCCGGGTGGGAGTCGTGTAGGAGGATGAGTGCAGATCAGGGGATCTGAGTTTTTGGGGGTAAAAAAAAAAGTTTAAAGAAGTTGAGAAGGAGTTGATTATGGCTCTGGTGTTGGAGAAAGTGCAGAAAGTGAGTGCATGAACTGCCTCGGAGGAGGTGCAGAGAACTATGGATGAGCCTCACTATCCTTTCTAAACACAGGTAGATAAACGCTGCCATGCACCAACACACACAACACACACTCTCATCTGCAAAGACTTCATCTCACTAATGATGTGGAGAGCAGCCACTCTCTTCTAGACCTCCAAGGAATTGCTTTATTATGCAAACCTCTTTGTATTTCCGACAAAACACAAGGTGGTCCCTCTTAAACAAACCCTTCGCTCTCCTCATTTGTTTTTCACTCCTCCACACCTTATTATCGCTCCTTTTCATCACTGCCTGTATGAAGCAGCCCGTGAGAGGATGGCGGGAGATGAAGGGAGTAGCTAAAATGTCAGCTGCAAGGCGCTTGCTAGGCTCATAATTAGCCTCCTTTTCTGTGCTGGGCTGAGTTTTAATTTCAACAACAACAAAGGAGGGAGAGTGATTGGCATGAGAGGAGAGTCGGGTTAGCCACAGCCAGCTGAGCGGGCACTGTGGTTCTCCAAACAGCTGGGGTGGCACAGAGGAATTCAGTTGTAATCTCAGGTAGGTTGGTGTGAGAGGGGCAAAATGAGCAGTTAGCATCTGGAGCAAATTAGCATGGTGGCATATAGCGTAAAACCAAGGACTCACTGTGTAACAAAAAAGTATTACCATCTGTTTTCACAAATTTACCCAGATTTAAGAACTACTGCTTTCTAGACATCCTTTTATTTGTCGGTCAACCAAGTTTTGCAGGACATGCCACATTCACCCTTTCACACACAGAGAGCAGAGGCTGCTTTGGTGAGTGCCAACCCACCCATCAGTATGAGTCTTATCATGTTTACACACTCTGCAGGCTGTGCCTTGAAGCTACACTTGTCCCAATGTTTGGAAATATGGACTGGAGAAGCTTTGAGTTGATTCGCCAAAATGTCCATCGAGAGACAACCTGCTCCTCTATTAGGCACGAATCAGTAATAAAGACCAACTGACAGGGGGACCAAATTCATTTGAAAATTTCCTCTTAAAAATGCAGAATTTGTGCATCCAGGTGAAGGAAATGTTAGATTAGATTGTAAGATCTTAATGTCTCCATGGGACAATTTGGTTTGCAACAGCAGATCCTACAAGCATCCTGTACAACAAACACTATACACACTATGAACTCAAAGACATAAATATCATGCTTATCTCCACTTTTGACAAATTTGACTTTCTCCTCACCACCATCAGCAATGGGGACCAAAATGACCAGTGGAAATACATTTTAATACATGATCTGCTGTCTCTCCCTGGCAGGAGAAAAAAATTATGTCTGGTTTGCTCTGGAATATATTTGTTTTTGAAGAAAACACTGCATCTTGTGACTAAATATCTAGTACACTATTCCACAGAAGTGTTGTAGTTTCCACAAGCCGAGACAGACAGGCTGATGCGTGACGGTCAATATCCAACTACTGGCCTCTTGATTGTTAGGATTTCAGGGTGAAATCACCCCCAAAAAGATTTGGGTAATATGTGATGTGGAATCAGAGAACAGCCTATCAAGCATTTACCAAAGTAATACATAAACCAGGGAACTCAAGATTCATAGTAATCGTCAATCCAATGTGTTATTTAAACGCAAATGTTCGTCACCGCTTACAGTTATACACGTAAGACCATCTGAAATATCAAACAGTAAATGGTTTTATAAACACAATTCTTTCATTTTGGGGCTAGTAGATGCCAAATCACACTATTTTGTGTTTGTTTTGAAAGTCAGAATCTGAGAAAAAAAGGATTTTTGGAGATATGCTTCTTTTTTATCACAGACAGTACTGACAACATTCCAATACATCATATTTTGGGCAGATAAAAGGCACAGGTACCAAAGTCCTTTGTAGTTTACCAATCAAAAATATTTCTACCCCTTGAGAACAAAAGGTCTCGGATATATATGTTTGATTTGACCCTTCTATCAACAGTTTATCCCCTTCCTGTCAGTAAGTCTAAATTCTGCACAAAGAGGGTTTTCAATGATGATTTTTGCCATTTTGAGAGGCTCTAACTTGATAAACAAGATCATTAAGTGCTGGGGTAGCTAAACCAAAAAAAATATAAAATGGACTCAATAAAAAGTGATCTATCAAGATTAAGACTCCTCAGTTTCTTCAAGAAAAAAATCTCTTTTTGCAGATGGCATTCATCTTAACATCAAAAGGTCTTCAAGTAAATATATTGTTTTACCTTCTCTACAGCTGTTCCATGGATGAGAATTAGTGCCCTGAGATAAGGTGGGATGATTTTCACCATTTCATCCTAGAACCAAGAGTCATTCCTACAACCAGCAAAATGAGTCCTCTGTGTATGGGGTACCAGCTGAGCTACTATCACCCAAGTTCAAACTTTAGCTCACAGTCATCTTTCACCTTGACCTTAAACACTACAAATGTAACCAATGCATGCAAAAATAGAAAAGCTAGTCCTGCACTGGAATGCCCCTATTCAATCCAGGTATCAAGTGCTGGTCCAAGGTAGGTTGGTACATCACAACAAAAAAAAAACCAGAGCAGCTCAGCAGTTTGGAAGTATTTCACAACTCTGATGGCAACTTGCAATGTGTTAAACTCTTCGCACATCTGCTAAGGTTTACAGTTACACTATAAAACCTGTTAATTTAGGAGATTTATACACCACAGATTTATACATTTATAGACGCATAAAATGATAATACAGTAAATTTAAACATATTTACTGCTCATTTTAATTTATAAAGTAAAAAAAGCCTGAAGTTGCCAAAACAAAATTTTAAGTCTCCTCCTCATACCAAGGAATAGAGATTGATAAATTAATAGTGATACAAGATCGGATCAGTGTCTGCTTAAGTCAGTACCAAAGCCCAGGCATCAGTATGTATCTGGATCGGTGCTCCTAGTCCAGCAGGTTTCGAAGATTCCACAGTACAATGTGTTTTTTTTTTTTTTGCAAGTATAGGAAGAATTAACCATCAATTAATTTCACACTTGGATGCGTAACAATTAAGACATTTGATAAATTAAGATCTTTGAACCAACATCAGGCAGTGCTCCATTATAATCTGATTTGCTAAGCAGTGTTTGGACTTAAAGACTGCTTTTCTAGTCTCAAAGCATTTTACACAACATTTTACGTTCATGCATTCACATCACATTCACACACTGATGGGAGAGGCTGATGTGTGGAGTGTTCATCACTCCTTATTTATCCCATTACTGTTCACACACACACACACACACACACACACACACACACACACACACACACACTGCTGAGTATATCACCAGGAGCAATTTATAGTTCAGTGTGTTGCCAAGGGAACTTGGACTTGTAGACTGAAACAGCCAACTTTCCACTTAAGATGACCCATTTTACCACCAGGCCACAGCTGCCTGTTAAAACGTATATCTGATTTTTCAGACTTTTTCATCATCAGAACTAGCTCCTAATTTGACAAAGTTGAAAAGAGTGTGAGTAATTAGTGCTTAAACATCTGTGACTCAACAAAAACATCATTTATCTCCTGCTGCCACTTGGTGTGCACTCCTGCGCAAACTTGTTCGCTGCAGGAAGCTGTAATTACACATAAAGAGTCTGGGTGGAAACTCCAAGAGGAGCTCGATTACGTCTGATGTTTGAGTTCTTTGTTTTTGTTTACATTTATTCATTTCTATTTATTTAAATGGGAGGTCTCCTGAGATTCAGCCCTTTTTTGTGTTAGTGTTTGTTTGTTTCCTGTTTAGCTTTGCTGCTACTTTTGAAGGTGAGTGCAGAAACAGAACAAAAATGTGACACCAATTAGTCACAACAGGCGATCCACTTTTCTTTAGACATGCCTGCATTCAGGATGAAAACACGAGTTGTGTGTGTGTGTGTGGCATGTAGCTGGCATGACGAACGAGTGCTGCTAAAGGAGAAGTAATAAGGTCAGCAGTCATGTAAGATACCACAGAGACTGGATTTAACCCTGTGAGAGTTAAAGGGTATGTGTGAACGCACTCAAGAATAAGGTCTGAGCAAGTGTTAGTTTCGTACGTAAGCCTCTTTGTTTACGATCACGCCCTCTGTACGTGACATGCCGTCGCTTCGAGTCCAGCTGAAGACGCCATCAGCATACGGGGTCACACTCTGCTGTGAAATGTGGCAGCTGGAAGTGAGGAGGACGAGGTGAAAGTGGGAGGAAACTGGAGCAACTGTTTGTTTTGAGCAGAGGGGACTCAAAGTGCTCAAAGGGCTACAAGCTAGCAAGACCTCAACGAGGCCTGGGACAGGAATCAGGACCCACAGCCTTTGTGTCAAATTCCACAATCATGAAAATGGACAAAGCCCCGGTGAGAGCGCTGATTGGAATCTGGGATGGAGAGTAAACACTTCAACCAGAGCAGACAGAACAGGCCAGGACTTCCCTTCTCATTCAATTTTGTGCTGCAGAGAAGCAGACTTGGCAGCGACGATTCTTTATCTTGAAAAATGGATCTTCACAAACATATTTCTTCACTGCAGCAGGACATTCAGAGAGCCTTTAGGCTACATGATTGTTTTCCTTGCCACAGCTCATGAGCCGTAGAGATATTGCGGGGAGGATTAGAAGAATCAGATTCCTGCCACAGAGCCATTAAGTGAAATATTTCTCCTCCAACAGCAGAGGCAAACAATAAAAGCGATGCTCTGTTTCCCTTAATTCAATTGAGCCTCTGACTATTCAGACTTCAAGCGTTGTGATTCATCAGAGACAGAGATGACTCCGATAGCAAAAACAGTCAGCGCTCATTATACTAAAAATAGAGATCTCTAGTGGGATCATATCAAAGAGGGTTATACAGTACAATACATAACAGCGTGTGCTACAGTTGTTTGTCAACGCAGAGACCTCTCCGCAAATTAAATGCTCAGCTTGCGAGACACAACATCGAGATGCGCTCCACAGTTGTCGCCTTGGTAAACGCTCCGGCTTTTTCAATTGCTTGGTGTGTGTTCGCGAGGCGAGGGGAGCACAGTCTTTCTCACAGGGATGGAAAGAGCACTGAAGTGGCAAAGAGGGAGAGAAATGAGAATTATGAGATGAGGTGGAGGGACGGACGGAGCACGAGGGCAAACTCACAGGAGCATTGAGGCTCCTTGAACACGAGGCTGATATTGCTTATGTAGATGCCGTCAGATATGACTAATAAGCGCTACATAATGCAGCTGTGATCAATCAGCCTCACTGAAAGCTACAAGCAGTTTGATAAATAGATTAATCATGGAGGGGAAAAGCTCAGCCAGAGGAAGCAGCTTTCTCTCACAAAGTTCCTAATCATTTTTTCACATCAGGAACGACATCCCTGTGGAGCGAGCTGGCCAAGAGGTGGAGGCAATCAGGAGTTCATGGATGTCGACTTCAGGCTGGCGCTGAATACTTGTTTTTGACTGACATCACTTTAATGATGCTTCAGAGGGAGGGAAACATTTTAATTTGATAAAGTCAGAACAGACCCACTGCTTTGTTTTAAGCGTAGTCATGATAGCAACATAGGAAGGGCTCACCTGACCAGCGAGTGATTCAGTTAAATATTTCCATGTAGACTGAACTGGTCAACAACTGTTAGACTGATGAGTTGAGTGTAATGCATATATTGTGATTCCTTTTCCAAACAGATAGAATATGCTAATATAGAAATCAATCAAAAAAGCTATGATCCAAAAATGATTGAATGTGTATTTTTTTAATCTCCTGCCTTTTAATTTTTCATGTCATCATGAAGTCTGAATTTGTTCTTGTGGCTTTTTCCTAAATAAATCTATGGAAAAAGGCAAAAAGACAGTGACTAATAAATGGAGTACTCCAAAATTAATGGATTTATTTAAGTACATAACACAACAAGCAGCATCTTTAGCACAGATACACACACAGTGCCACTTTTACTGCTGCTGAGACTGGCTTGTAACTGCATCACTAATTTTCAAGAGATTAAATGCTCAAAGTCCGAAATGTCATTACAACAATTTCAAGACTACACTAAGTTGGACTTGTTTCCTTATGCAATCGTTAAATATAACAATTATTGTCAGGAAGGTGATGATTTGGCGCATCTTTCTTTAAACTGAACAGAAGTGGCAGAGGACCATTTGATAAAGGTAATACCTGTTAGAGGTGACAATTGGCAAGAACCTCACGATACAGGTCAAGATACTATATTATATATTTCAATATCACAACATTGTGATATAATGCAATATTCTAGAAATGATCTCTCAAGAAATCTAAAAGTTATAGGCTGAAAGACATGGTCAGTTGGTGAAACTGATAAATGTCACTTTTTGGAACCTAAAACTTACACTTAAAATGATTTTATACTAACTGACCCACGAATGGATAGATAAAAATAGATGTATACAGCAACAAAACCCACATAATCAAGTTCAGGAATAAAATAATTTGAATACACTTTGAAATTATATTTATTATACAGTTTATGGGCAACACAGCGGAGTAGCTCTTCGGCGCCATCTACTGCAGTGGGGGTGCATAAAACATATTCTACTTCTAATTTTTATTTTAACAAAAATATTGATATTAAGAGTTGATATATTGATATTTTCTCACAAAGTATCACAGTATATTGTCATATCAATATTTTTTCATAGCTCTAATACCTGTATCAAATCCATCAAAATTGAATTTTTTGTTTCATAACTTTTTCATCGTCTTTCCAGCTCATCATCTTTCTGAGCTCTGTCAGGATCAGAGCGCTCAGAGCAGCTCCAGGGAGTGCCATGCAGCACAACGTGAGATGTTGCCAGCTTATCATCTCAATAAAAAGCAAAGCATGAGCAAACTGCAAAGGGCAGTAAGATTATAGGCGTTAAGGCTTGAAATATCACGAGTTGTGATCCAAAGGTTACAGGTTTAAGTAGTAAGATTGGTGTAAGTTGTGTAAGATAATTAATCGGGGTCGAATGATTTTGTTTACAATCAAAATAACAAACCTCTTGGATAAACATCAAAGTCTAAATTAAGGTGATTTAAAGTGTCACAATTCATATGTGACTCTCTTGCTTAGACAAGACAAAGGGAAGTTTACTCCATCAGCTGTACACTGAATTCAAAGACCTATGAAGGATCCAGGTTTTAACAGAGCAGTCTACCACAGTTAGCGAGTATTTCATCACTTGTCAGCACCATTTCCAGGTCTGTAACAAAGTTTTAAAACAAGAGCAATTTAGTTCATAAATCAGACTTTAGGACAGAGCAGATAGCAGGAGTAATTGATGTGTATGTGTCCACTGAGATGCTCTCTCAGTGGACACACACACATCAATCACTCTTTCTTGCTGGTCTGAAAATACATCACATGAAATAACTCTTGTTTTCCAGCAATGCATGATGGAAAACAAGAGTTAGTGTCAACAGTAAAAGTGCAGCTGTTTGATTGGGTGCCCTGGACATGTCCCGCAGTCTGACTCTGTGAGCACATGAAGTCTTCTGAACCCATTTTGAAGAGCTTTACTGTACGCACACCAAATTCCCACCTCTCCATCTGCCAGCCCGTCAATGGTTCCTGTCTTAAGTTCATATGAACACTTGTACTCCCTGACTTTAGTTGATGGAGCTCATTGAAAATACATCCTCATGCTCAGAGAGGATCTCTTTAAACTCCTGCATCGTGACAGCGCTCTGACAATACAGTGAAGACACACGAGAGTACAAGAGCTGACGAGGAGCTGAGGGGAGGATGAGATGAAGGTTGCATTAAAAGTAAAATCTCATTAATTTGAGGTGCTGCTTTCCTCTCAGGACAACTAACAACTGCTTTTGTATTCACTCAGCCTCCTCTAAAGAAAGAGTAAATCTACCACTTCTACTATTTATTACTGTATGTTTTAACCTCGACTTAAATGAAAAGAGTTCACACACATCCAGCAGAATTTAACACCTTCTTTTCTCTCCTTCTTTTCCTCCCCTCACCTGACCTTTCTCCAACATAAAGGTTTACTCTGCGGTTTCAATTAACTGCTGGGAAAATGTTTCATCATCTCGGGGGCCGCTGCACTCAGCAGCTCTTTAATGAAATACGTCTTCTCACACTTCTTAATTACTTTTCTGAAAGCTCTTTCTCGGTGTCTTGTGTTCTTTACGGCGTGGATAATGCACTGCCAGTAACTCTGGACTTCACTACTTATACTTCCCTGCAGCGGAGTCCCCATCTGATGCAACTAGACCAACAGAATAACTCTCTGAATTAACGAGGATGGACAGCCCGCTCCCATACGCGACTAGACCACCAAATAACAACATAGGGGGAACTGGCTCGCTGAGTTTGTAAAACAAATCTGAGAAGTTGTACAATAATTTAAAGAGTTGGAGATAGAGGAGATCTTATTTTACAGTGGCCTACTTTGTGAGTTAACTTTTAAACATACAACAGATAGGTAAATAACAACAATGTACCTTTCACATTTGAAACGATGCGATACCGATTCTCGGTACATGGCAATCGGTATCGGTACTCAACGGTATCAATTTTCGGTACTTTTGTGGGTTTATGTAGTAAAAAATATCATCTGATTTATAGTAAAATGTAAATGCTTTTCAATTTAATATATATATTCTGCAATATATAACCTTGTAATTCTGTGTTCATGTCCTGTATGGAAAATCACCTACTCTTTCACTCCCTCACAGTCATAAGGATGCATTTAGGAACCTAAACATGGTACCTTTTGATTTTATGTGAATCGGTACCCGGTACTTTGGACAGAATTCGGTCGGTACCTTTAAAAGTACAGAATTCGGTACCCATCCCGAACAACAGAAAAGTAAAGATTCTCAGACCTAAATGACAAAAATCCTTCAAACCTCTAGACTCAAGTGATAAACCAGCTGTTTTGAATACTTGATTCTGATTGCACAGAAAATGTAAACAACCCTGATTCATTCTCTATCCTCTTGGATTGAAAGCAGAGCAATAACATCATAGACTGTATATAAAGTGGACAGTGTGGCTCTGCCATTTACCATCGTACGGTTTTGAAGCCAATGTTCCTCCGTCACAGGCACAGCCTTTGGCAGCATTTGTGCAGCCGGAGTCTGCCCAGAAGAGACTGTGAGGGATTCTGCGAGAATCTGAGTGGAGCCGGGTGACAAAAATAATATATATCTTTTTTCTTTTGAGAGTCTAATCACTTCTTTAGTCTACCTCCCAACATATTTTACTATCCCCCAAAAAATACACAAGAACAGCAGCTGTCAATCATTGTTAAATGTGAGGTTAAACCTTGTTTTTAACCTCTTATAACTAATAAAAACGAAACTCTTCAGAAAAAAGTGGACTTGAATACAAAGCAGCCAAATCATTTCGGAATTGGACGTGAGAAACATTTCTATGAGGTGTATTAATTTTTTTAAAGGTGGAATGACTGGAGAGCCGAATTTTTGACCTATACTGCAAACAGCCACCAGGGAGAGCAGTTTTTGTGGTGACCTCACTCAGAGCCGAACAAGATAACATCCATTTTTTTTACAGTCTCTGGATAAAGTGGGTAATCCATAGTGAGCAGGTTGTCATACAGTTCAGAAAGCAGACGAGGTGAGCACCTCAGTCTAAGTCAGATAATCTCCTGCTTACAGTTTACTAACCCTCACATAAAAGAGGCTCATTGTCAGATCAAAACAACACTCTGTGTGTTTGTTAGAGACATTAGTCTGTTGTTGTTATGGAAGACACCCACGGTACATTTGGTCAGGGATGGATTATGAAACAGTCTAGAGGTTTTGTAATGATAAAACATTAAAACTTTACTTTTTCTTCAGAGAGAAGATGCTTTGTTTTATAACCGGGTTCACTCTGCTAAGTGAATGAAGTTAACCTCTTATTCTGACTTTCAGAAAGACAACTACTCATTGGTAATCTGATGGAGAGGAGGGCTGAAAGAAGTCAAAGAGTATCTAAAAATAGCTCACAACAATAAAATGACAAATAACTTTTGTTTATTTCTTTTCTTCTTTTATATAAGATAAAACAAGATATTCAATGTTAGTGTGAGTTTGAGAGGTGTTGGTAAACAGATTCTTCAGCACCACTGGACCATGCCATGCAAGTCTTATCTATCTGCTTTTGTCTCCTCGCTGTCGCTTTATCAAATGTTTTCTCACAGACTGATGATGAACAATTTTATTCCTGAAGCGACTTGCTGCTCCTCGAGCAGAAAAACATTTTGCTCCATAAAATAATAGAAAGTGAAGTACAATAGAGTCATCAAAACATTCAATATCTACACAATTTTCAACACCACATGCTTTATAACGTTACAAAATCTGTTTATGTTCTGTGTTAACCATAATCATGAAAAAAACCTACAGTCAGAGAGAAGGAGAAAAACAGAGGGGAAGAGAGGAGTGCCACTGCAGTTGTACTCCAACAACTCCAATACTTTCACACCTCTGCAAAGACTTGCAGGAGGGAGCTGGGATTTGTTAGTTTGCTATCCTAGTTGCACTTCTTCCTGACTGCTGTGTGCCTCTCTGCTCCTCCCTCTATCACAACTACAATACTGATAAATGTTCCCGTTATGGCTGAAATACACTAGATGCTTCTCCAGTCTGGCACGGCACCAGATCAGATAGGTTTCCATTCAAGTCAATGCGTTGACTCACACTGGATCCACTCCTTTGCAATTCAGCTGCATGGCTGGTCTGGCAGGTTGCTGGTAATATGCAGCCATTCTATTTTAGCTGGATGCTAGAGCTGTGACCTGTCAATGCACCATAGGGAAGATCGAACAGGACAGGAAGTACAGTACAGAAAAAAACAAAAAACACCCAGTGGCTTTGAAAAAAAAAAAAAAAAAAAAGCGTCAAAACCAGATTGTATTTAGCTGGACTACGACAACAAATGGAGATGATGAGCAGAGCCAGAATAAGAGTCTACAGGTTTGAGGTCTTACAGCCCAACATGAAGACTTATCAATGGAGTGGGAAGCTCAGGAACTCCCTGGTCTGTGACTCCAGCTGTCTGTTAGCCCTGCCAGGTGCTGGACTGAACATGCAGCTGGTGTGAGTTGACAAATTCAGTCAATATGCTTCAGAGAAGAGTTGGACTGCAGATGCATCTGGTGTATTCGAGGCGTAAGTCATACTTCTTCAGTCCTGCTGTGGGCATATCTGCTCCTCCCTCCATTACAGCCACAATACAACTAACTGCCCCCATTAGAAAGTCAAATAAACCCTGAGGTTTGATGAGAGGACAGAGAGTGTAATGTTACACAGTCCTTTTTTGTTTCCTGTCAATGCAGAACTGTTGGCTGTGAGCTAAAACCTCTGCTCAATTGCTGACACCCAGAAAAAGTCCAAAAAAAGATACTCGCCGTAGATTCCTATTATCTGTATTTCAAAAGTTTATTCTGGGTTGACAATGTGCAGCCCAAAAATAAAAAATAAAAAAATCAACAAGTTTTGGTGCCCAGTGTATAATTCTGTGTCTGATACTGATGTCATTTTAGTTTTACAAGTACTGAAGCTCAAAATTCAGATAGCGAGGCAACACTTAGGTACAAACCTTCAAAAAATGAATTTTAACCTGCTTCTATCTCTTTCTCCCTCTATCTTTTTACACACACACACACTCACACACATACACACAAACAAAAGAGATTAATCAGTGCCCACTGCCAGGTCCAGTCGGGCCCTGACCTCTCTCTATCTGACATCAGATCAGGATCAGGATACCCATGTAATCTCCTGTATCTCTCCCAGCCCTCACAGTGGGATTAGAGCTTCACCCTCTATCTGTGAACTCTGCACTGAAGACCACAGGCTGGGCTGTGATGGTGCTTAAGGTGGGGTTTATGCTCCAGCTCAAACAAACCAGCACACAAACATACTGATAACTTTTAATGACTCACTGTCCTGAGCATCATTACCTTGGAGATTCCCCAGAGAAGAAAAGGTGATAAATGTGCTCCAGGAGTCAGTGTGGGTTTTACTCTTGTGATTAAGCAGATTATCCATGCGCCTCATTGTTGTTATTTGCCTGTGAGTTGAGCTAATAAACGTCAAATATGATTTGTCTGGCTGCGAGCGAGAAATTTCAGAGTGCTTTCTCTAACGCGATGCCACAAACACATTTCAACTGTGCGTGACATTTAGGCCTTTAACGATTATTGCTTTCTCTGGATTCAAACCTCCGAAGGGTGTTGTTAGCACATTGTGTAACTTAATCGCACCACAATTGTAACCGCTATAGATGCAAAGGTGATGTATGCCAGCTTGGCTTTTACCCATTTAAAACCCAGTGAGTGGAAAATATTAATTAGCATCCTTGAAGCTCATGTTCTCCCCTTTACTCTAGGAGTGATATAAGAAGCGAAATCGGCTTAAATTGGGAAAAGAAGCAATTAATCGTGATCTTGTTTAATGAGGACCTACTTTGCTGTGTTAATGTGGCTAATTAACAGTCAAACAGGAAGTGGTATTGACTTTGAGTGCCTGCCACCACATAATGATGAAGGTGCTGATGTGTAAATACCACACAAGGATGCGTAACAAGTGCGTGCAAATTCTATGGACAGCACAAAACAGATGGACAGAGCGCACGTTTACACAGAGAGAGGAAGGTATTATATAAACACACACACAGACAGAAAAATCCACATTCTATCACCGTCCATGCACCGATGTGCGCACAGCATACTAATGTGCTTTTATGACTTTAACAACTGCCTGTCAGTGCCAAAAAGAAAAAGCAAAGAGGGAACGAGTACACACACACACACACACACACACACACACACACACACACACACACACACACACACACACACACACACACACACACACACACACACACACACACACACACACACACACACACACACACACACACAGTGTTAGTCACACATGGCTGCACAGCAGGACGGGTTGCAGAGTCTGGGGACAGGTCTGTACTCTTCATCACTCCATGTTCCCATTCTGCAAAGTTACCTGGTGATGCTACACGACGTCTATGGAGAGGAAAGAACAGTTTCTACTCTCTGAAGCCAGACTTCCTTGAACTCCATGACCCAACAGCATGCATTCATGCTTTCAAAAACAGCAAAACATTTCTTTCTGTTAGCTTTTTGTGTTGAAGACATGCAATTTCTGCAACATCATTATATGAAAAAAAAAAGGTCATGGCAATGCTGATGGAGCCTCACAATGGCTGGGAGGCTCTTTCAGAGCTGGGCACTATGGGGATTTATGTCATGGGAAAGACACAATCAACAGGTTTTATTCTTTTTGTATCAGATAACAAATGTGATGTATACTGGTCCAACTGGATTTCAAAAGGAGTTGTGGGTCGACTCAGAGATGCAAGGAGGTCAATGCTTTGTCAGTCAGCATTTGAGTAGTATGAGCTTGTTTCTCAGATAGTACAGAAGTGGAGTCCTGCAATGTTGCTACACATAGCTATTCTCCTTTAATTTAATTTTGATGATGAGTAGTGTAAGCCTTGCAGTATCCTTACTATCTTACCAACAACCAGTTGTAATTGAAATTGCCAAGCACCTGTATGAATGCATTTGTTATACATGGTCTGATATTACTAGTGTAATGAGGGAAGGAGATGTCTGTTTTGGTTGCTGGATTCATCGTCTCCTCATTGCAAATAAACCTCTCCGGGATTTTAATCGAAACAAAACAGAACCATCTCTTCTAGTTGATTTTCTATCACCTATTCTGTTCCTAATTAGAGTGGGTCTGGTGTGCTCACATCAAGCAGCAACCTCTGGTCTTAAAATACGTGACTAAGTAAAAGTGTTAAAATTTGCAAATTGTTGAGTGACTTCTTCAGGTTGGCTCTGGAAGTAATGGAAACCACACACACACATCAAGCCAAAAGAAAAAAAAATCTTCACACCAGAAATAAACATGTTTACGGCCTGGTTGAAAAAAAGACTTCTTCTGAATGGCTAATTTTGCTAACAGCACACGCTGTATCGGAGTGATAATTTTTCTTACTGTAGTTTAGAAGAAATTAAGGCCCTGTTTACATGGAGACTCCCGCAAAGATTCTTCCTTTGCGTTTCCAAAAGCCACCCACGTTTACATGAGGACGGCGTGAAAATGATCCGTGTTCATACGACTCCAGGAGGACAAGTCACTTCTTCTGTTCTTTCTTTTTCTGCCGTTTTGTTGTGTGAGACGGTCGGCAATCCAACCATGACACGCATTACCGCCACCTACTGGACTGGAATGGCTCAACTGGAAATGTGGCTGCGCGCGGAGCCTTCACCTGAAAATGCGAGTGCGCATGCGGTGACGTCAGCGTTTCACCCCGAGACACTCCGCTCTGTGTTTACACGAGGCTGGATGGAGGAGCGGATTCAAATCTTTCCACTCTGGGGAGCGTTTTCAAAAGATTGCGTTTTCACTGAAAACGCAACGTGGTCTCATCTAAACGGAAGGCCAAAACGCAACAAAATGTTTGCGGAATTGACCGTTTTCGGCGTCATGTAAACGGGGCCTCAGATGACGAGTTCCCCCAATCACAGGTACAGTTCATTCAGAATTAATTCAGAGGATTTGCTGAATCAATACCGAATTGGGTGGGGAAATATTGCGATGCCTCGACTCATCAATATTTTTACCCACCGCCATTTTTTACAGCAGTTTCTAACTTTAAAAAAGTTTTTTGAATGTGTAGTTCATTTGTTATCCTAGATGCCTCCTGCCAACACTAAGCTTCAGAACACTGCTTCCTTGTCTAAACTGCGTCCATGTTTTTAACTTTCTACAGTTACTGCTGGAACTAGATAGCTAATTCCAGCTAAAGTAACATTAGCTTAGAAAAGCTACTGGAAACAAGTGTGAACGGGTTTCATGAGTCATGCCCATAGACTGTATAATAAATGGACAGAGTGTCTGTGATGTCACCTATCTGCTTATGCGACAAAGCTTTAAAGCTTTATGTTAACAGAAGGCCTGATTTGAAATGATGAACTCAACCTAACTGCATTAGAGTTGCAGAGGCGGGTCTTCAGCATCTTTGCAGACAGCTATGAGGTGTCCACCTGTCAGTCAGGTCAGCCATGCCCCTATATGTGCAAGACTGGTTAAAGTTTAATAGAGAGTTACAGGATATTTCACACTCTGTTCAGTGAGTGCAAATAGAGAAATGAGCCATACAGCCAAGCCATTTTACTGAACCAGGCTATAAACACGTTTATTTCTGCTGTAAAAAACGACTTTTCTGGCTTAGTGTGTATGTGGTTTCCAACATTTCTGCAGCCAGCCTCAAGCAGAATCTTGAAGAACTGCAGTTTTAAGCACTTCCACATAAGCTTAACATTTTTACACCAGAGTGTGCTGCTCGGTCTACCAATAGCAACAAAATACTTACAACTCTTTTTATTTTTTTGATTGTTTGTCAAATTTGCTTTAGTAGCTTTAAGGGTTTCAGCTGTCAGATTTGTTTTGACTTTAGAGTTCCTTTCAAGATTACACAAGAATTTTATCAGTGATCTTTTAGAAGTGAGACAATTATACAGTCAACAGTTTGAAGATCCCAAAGATGAAGTATCTTTAATTTTTGCTTCAAGCAGCCAATACTAAATATGGATATACAATTTAAATTGGTATTTAAAAGGAAAAATTAGCATATTAGTCAAGCTAGAATCAGACAATGAAAGCCATTTTTTTTACAAGATGATTGATGCAATATCAAAATAACAGTAGATTTTCTGGTCATTTAGTAAATGAGGAATCACTGATCTGTTTCAGACCCTCCCTCACTATCAAACTGCACATTCTGCACCGGGGGCAGAAGCTTCCAAATCTCCCAGTCACAGGCTCACGAGTCACCAGTGAATTATGGCAAAGCACAATGCAGCAGACACAACAATGGAGGCCCATTATATGAAAACTTGATAAGAGCTCTGTATACAAAAACAGGCTGCTTTTGTGTCGCCTTTTGTGCTCCAGCACATTGTCGCAGTTTTACAAAAGTACAGCTTACAGAGTTGAAGCGCTCATAAGCTGCTGACAATCGACTGTCACAATGAGGGCATAAAGCCATCAAACAAAGCTGAATCACCAGATTGACTCTTTCCCTATCAAAGGCAAACTTTCTGTGGCCCAACAGAGCCAAACCTGCGTCCAACCCAATGACACATCATATCCTCACCAGCTCGACTGCCTCTCGTCCACTCTGTCTGCTTCAGCAACACAACATCTCAGTGAGGCTATTTCCACACAACTTCTCCTGGTTTCTTCTTTAAAGAGAAGTGTTAACAGAGGGCGGCTGTTTTTAAATGAGAGGGATGTTTTTCCTGACAGATGGGACCTACCTTTGGTGGGCTCTGCACGCTTGGGCAGATCCAATGTGTCGTAGTTTTTGTCGTTCTCACCGTTTTTTCTACCTGGATGGCAGAGAGAGGAGGAAAGACTGTATTAGCGACACATCCAGAGACAATTTGATTTAAAACACCACTGTCTTAGACACCGGGGTTAGACTGATACAGTTTTAAAAGCTGGCTACACTGAAGTTGCCAAAATTGTATGTTTTTGTCAGTGTCTGTGATTGGCCAATTTATGTTTTCACCATAGCATGAACACATCCTCCTCCTTTTGACCAGTCTAACCCAGGTTTGCTCTCACAGTGTATGAATGTTTGCATAAATACAAAGTACGAAGAGGAATGAGAGTGATATGTGTAAACATGTATGAATACAAAATGCTCTTTTTTGCATTAGTGTCTTCACAGAGACGGTTTGACGTACCATAAACATACAAAATGAGCACAAGACACAATAACTACTGATACACGCATACTTTCAGAATGTAACAGTCATACTTCCTGAGTGGGAAGGGCACCGTGTAAATAATGCAGCAGAAGATGGGAAATGATAGCAGGAGGGGTGTGGATGATTGCAGCTCAGCCTGCTAATGGTCATTTCACATGCACATGCCCATGGGACAGTACACAGATGCAGACAAAAAGTCTGGCTCCACAACCAGATACTAAGGGAGATTTCCGGTCCCTGAAGTTCTCATATATTTCAGTCACCTACACTGAGGATTGAGGATATCAGGTTTAAATATGCAATTCAATTAAACCATGCTGCCTTTCTCCAGGACACTGACTAACTCCTTTTTGTTGAGAAAAATGAGTTGCTGAAGTTTACTTCATGAGTTCTCAACATCGGAACCATCAGTTCTAAGTTTTCCTCAGGAGATGAGCAGAATTACCGACTACCCTGACACTGCTACGTTGCTAGCCTTTCTGCAGGCCCTGACTTACTCTCCCAAGCTACATGGTAGGAGAGCAGATGAATACAAGATCCAATTCTAGCAAGGAAAAGGGGTGCAACATTGCTGATATGCAAGAAAATAATCAACCATAAAGAAAAGTTACTAAACTAGCATTAACAGGCTAACAGAAATGCTATCAACTGAAGTGACTCAAACTTGACTCAGACTTTAACATTTTGGACCCCAGACTGGACTCAGCCTTTCCCTGACGAACTGACTGACACCAACATGCCATCTAAAAAAAACTGAAGAAATGGTCAACATGGTCTTAAAAATTAACATTAGAAAACAAGATTGATATCTCTCATGTCACACTTTATGATTAATATGGATCTGTCTAGCTTTTGATTATCTAAGGTTAGCGGAGGGACTCAAACAAGACGCTACAGTTGGCAGTCATTGGTAAGAGGTAAACAATCTTCTCTCCAGCATTTAACAGTATAACAGACAAACCCAGCCAAAAGCTTTAATTTCCTGGGAAGTGTATCAATAAAATTAAGACAGAGCCAGGAGAGTTGTGTATAATATTTATCAAAGCTAAGCTAATTGACTCTTTAGTTACCGACATGAAAGTGGTATCAGTCTGTCTCTGCTAAAAACAGGCTGAGACGATGTTCTTTAGGAGCGGTTCCAGCCTTTGAAGAACTCTCCACTGGGCTCAACAATGACAGTCTGTGCACTATTAAAGATGAATTTCCTGTGTGTAAGGTCTGTATGTGGGTACAGAAATCTGAATAAATCTGCTTGAGTGTCAACGGTCCACACACATCACACTGTCACACCAACTAAAACACACACTGCAGCAGAGTTTGACATTTAGACATTTATTCTTCAACACAAGAAAATGGATCAGAGCTGAAAGTCTCAGACTGGATACGGCTGGAAGTAGGTGGACAGAGCCGCTGGGGCTGGATTGATCCAAAACTCTGAAATAATCTTCTGTCCAGATGTCCAAATATATTACACAGTCAGATTTAATTCATTTCATTTTGAGTCTTAGATTTTGTTTTTGTCAAACTCTGCTGGACCGACACATGTAGACTTACCTGTTTGAGAGTGTATCCTTTACTTTCTACACATCATTAAGGAACCAAGGAGCAGCTAACTCTGACAGTTCGTAAAGGCTAGTACTAGAGTCTATCGTATTGGGTGCAGTGCTAGGAAGTATGGAGAGGGTGTCGTGTGAAATGAAGGAAATGTTCAATTTTTCTAAAGATCTTAGGAAATTCTCTGTTTCTGAGAGTTCTCCAAAAACTACTTCTAACTACTTTTTCCAAAGTAAGGGGAAGAGGAGGAGGAGGATGGGGAGTGGAGAGGAAGAGGAGGAAGAGAGGAGGAGGAGGAAGCTGAAGTGACAAGGGTTGAAGAAGGGCACTCACCTTGATTAAACCATTCCTCTATAGTTAGCCAAGGAAGCAGCAGCAATGCCAAAAAACACAAAGCAGGAGAAGAGAGAAGAGGCATGGTGAAAAAGGCGTGTGTGCAAGTGTCAAGAGGCTGTGCAGTCGATGTTAACAGTTTTCACAAAAAGAAGTCATCGCATACTGAAAAGGGAAGGAGACGCAGTGAAAGGGAAGGAGAAGAAGAGAGAACAGAGAGGGCAGAGAGAGAAATAGAGAATGAACTTTTGAGATTGAAAAGAGGAAGGTTGGGAGGCTATGGGAGAGGGTTGTGCAATGGGGAGCATGCTCAAAGAGTTGGCATCAGTAGGACGGTTTTTAGAGAGAAAACAAGTCAAGTCGCCAGGAAAGTGTACAAGATAAAGGGAACAGAGAACGATGGTAATAGAGAGTGAGATAATAATGAAAGAAAGTGAGAGGAAAGACGGGGTAAAGGAGGTTTTAGCGTTCTCAGGAGGATTAGTGTGCAGGAGACAAAGTCAGAGAGAAACATAAACATAAAACCTAACTGTGTATAAGTGCTTCTTTAAGATCCCTGCACGGGAACAACTAAAGTGTGTTCAAAGAAATGTAAATAATAGCTGAGAACAGGACTGTCTATTAGCTAAAACAAGCTTTCATGCTGAGTTTTCCTGTATATTTCATACGGAATGTGACATTGAAATGAAGAGAAGGCCAAACTCAGCCTACTTAAGGTAACAAATGAGAAAGCACACTCCCCACAGAGCTGTTTAACCACCTGCCTTTATGCTCTTTATCTGTACCTGAGCCTCATTTTGCTAAAAACACCTTCAGGGTCTGTAACAGCTAACACGACTCATTATCCAATGTATGTGTGAGTGTGTGTGTGTGTGTGTGTGTGTGTGTGTGTGTGTGTGTGTGTGTGTGTGTGTGTGTGTTTGTATGAGAACTCTCATGGTTAATTGTTGTCTAATCTCTATACATGCAAGATACTGTGTTTACCTGACCCCTGAACCAGACAGATTCTCTAGAGAGTGGTTAGGTGTCAGAGGTCACTGCTGGTAGTCACACCTCATTGGCTGACTGATTAATGGCGGCCATTACTGTTGTACAGCAGGGAGATAACGGTGCCGTTTAGCTAACAGTCTGGGGGGTGCTGATTAAGACATGGCTAACAACATGTGCGTACACAGTGCATCTGTTAACTGGAGTCAATAATGACAAAAAGCTCCTGACACGGCAGAAAGGACGAAGAAAGTAGTCAATAATAAATTAAGAGATTTTGTGGTGACGGCAACTAAACTAAGTTATCCAACATGTGCTCTGTTTTATTCTCTGTTTGATAGTACAAATAGTCATTTCCTGGCTATCTCATCAAATAAACCATTTCCTAAAGAAATCTAAGTTACATAAGAAATATGTAAAAAAGATGCAGCCCACCTTTGCAAAACATTACTTCACACTGTCTTCATCATTCTTGCTCATAAAGAGGATTTGAATGAGCCCAGTGCTCAAATTAAGAACAATGAACCACAAAGAGCAGGATGATAACAGAGGAAGATATATCTCCTCAGTCCAGCTATATAAAATGAATGTTTTGTTCTTCTATAATTGATTTTACGCCTAACAGCTCACATGAAACAAATGTAAAAAAAAGAAAAGGTCAGAAGTTGTTATGAAGACTTAAAAACACCGGATATTTGGTTCTGTCCTTATACAGACCAGAGGAAAAGGTTATTATTTTTCCCTAAACATTAATTTCCTTTAACTTTAAATGACTCAGTTGATGATAACTTACCTTCATTTGTTAAAGTTATTAATTTCCCAGTATTAGATGATTTATCAAAAAAGCAAATATTTATTTTTGGAATTCCCCCCCAGTGTGAAAGCTTTTCTTTATGCCCCTCTTTCCTCCTCCTCACCTTTGGCTTTCTTTCCTCCAAAGCAGCCTGCATCATCCTTTTTCTTCCTCTGTGGTCCTGCTGATCCAGGGGCCTGCAGTGATGAAGGGTCCTGAAACTTTTCGGCCCCTGGCACCTCTTTGTGAACGTGGTAGGACAGGTTCCTCATGATACAAACACAGTTCTCCACCGACTAGGAGACAGGAGAAATATAAGAGATCATTTACAACATCGTCTACAGGATATTTCTGATGATAATAATTAAACACTTATGAGAAGAGGCCTTATCCTGCTGCATCATGCACCACTTGCATAAACAACCACCTGCTGGTTGGAGGTGTCTCACCTTGTTGTCCATGTCTTTCTTCCCTACAGCTGACTGGAGAGCGTGCAGCAGAGCGTCCACCAATCCCTCGCATTCTCTCAGTCTGCGCCGAGCCTCTGCGCCATCTGAGCTCACATTTCTGTGAGGAAAAAGACAAAGACACAGAAATACCCGTTAGCTGTAAAACAAGATGAAATTGGTTCCATAAAACATCTCTTCTGCTGTAACGTTTTGCAATTATTCTGAGGCAGGTGATTCCACATTTAGGGGTTCCTGTGAGGGTACATTTGTGTGACTGAAATTTCCAAATAATGCACATAACAAAGGGTACTATAGTGTTGTAAAATCTTCAGTAATGTTTTCATGTGTGGATCCAGAGGGTAATAATTGAACAGTGGGATCTTGAACACATATAAAACTCAACAACTGTGATGTGCCACTGATGTGAGAGGCAGGAGTATGAATTGAGTGTTCGCACTTTGCACTGAGTATCTCAACAGATACTATTCACTTCTTCATGCATGAAAATAAAGACTTTTAAATTCAAACTGGGTAACATAAAGAAAGAGTGAAAGCACCAGCAAAGAAAACAAAGCATGAGGCATTAAAGACTTAAAGCGTAATGTTCCCATCTGCAGTTGTTACAATCCAGATAAAGTCAGATAGAGTCTGACGTCTGCTGTGTGTCTCTGCTCTGCTTTCTGTCACAGGCTTTATCCTTGTTCTAATTCATATGCTAGGGATAAACTTAAAGAGGGTGTGTGTTGCTTTTTAGAGGCTTTCATTGTAGCTTTGGTATCCCAGTAGTAGTCTGACATGATTCACGGCAAAAAAAAAAAAAAAAAACTTTTTTTTCTCACACTCGTGTTTTAGAAAACCCTTACTGCAGTCTCTGCTTCGAAACACACCAATTTAGCTGCTGTCTCTTTAAGACTCTATGCTCCACAAACCCCCTTTCCTTTAATTGACCAGCCCTCTGGAGGCCTGTCAGAGGCAGACCTTGGTGTTTGAGACCCCACCTCCATGTTCAGAACCAATAAGTAGATCCTTATGTGATGGCCTCATCTTTTCAGCAGGTCCAGTAAAGATTTTATGCCCTTTTCTTTTTTATTTCTACAATATTTGAACATGAAGCAGTTTAAAAAATTTGCATGTTTAATTTGAACCTCCACCTCCAGCTTTGTTACTTTATATGCATGTTTAAAAATCGGAATGCGTAATACTTTCTCTTTAAGTTGTCTTACATATTCCTACATCCTACATCCTACATCTTTAGCATATCATAAATATGCACAAATCATGCCTAGGAAATGACAACATTTATAAGAAAATAAGAAGATATAGACAGCACTTTTTTATGTTAATGGGGTGTCAAATGTTGGTCTTCTGAACAGTGACCTTCTCTGTACTTGCACTGTGTGCAAGTTAAAAAACAAACAAAATACAGATATAAAACATCAACTACTGGTGCCCAGGAGTTCAATTTTTGTTGCAGCAGTAACAAGAACAAGAATCATCATGACCAGACTTTTACTAGCATTGTATAAATTTTGGTGCCAATATAACTGTAGACCCATGGCCTTGGTGCTCAACATTCCAAAACAACAGAATAAGGCCGCTCTGCTTTAGATAAAATTTCAGAAAATAATGTTTATAAATTAGTTTTTGCAAGGAGCGGAAATACCATCTACTTGAGTGCAGGTGCTGTGAGAAGAGCAGCAGAGCTGGAGGAGTCTCTGTGCATCTGTTTGACTGACTGTGAAAGGAAGGGCTTTAAAAAGGGTTAAGGGATAGCTTGGGCTCCTCACTCCTCACCAGGGACTTCGTTTATGAGGGCTTCCAACCCACATAATCCCATTAACCGACCCCCAGTTAGTGCTGGGAACGAGTGGCAGCCGGGCAGAGGTAAGCAGAGATGGTTTATGATGTGGGGTGGACGTTCAGCACATATCCCAGAATACTCTGATTCACATGTGGATGTTTCTGTTACTGTTCAGTGTTAATTAAAAGGGTGTTTGCCTCCTCCCACTGGCCCACACAGCACTCACACCTACACCTTTACCTATTTCTCACCGTCTTGGCCTGTGTCTCTGTGATTTGTCAATGGGGAATAGACCCTCAGAACTGTCGACACTTTGCGCTAATTAAAACTCATCTTTGGTGGAGACCGGGCAGACAGCACCAGCCATCTGGACCGGCCCATAAACCAAACCCATCCGTCTCCAGCTGTCAGAAAACGGTCACCACCTCCCCTGTAAAAGGATCCAAAGGAGCAGCCGTCTTAGATTTATTTGACAGGAGTGTGTTTGAGGGCAGACAGACACAAGAGTTTTATTGTCAGCTGTTTCATTTCCAGGAGTCTTTCATGGAGCGGCTGTCTTGGTGGAAGGTTTATGGATGCTGCATCTGTCAGAGGAGACAGCGCAGGAAGGAGCTGCTGTCACTGCACAGGTTGTCTGCTGGTGTTGTATTTAGACTTTTAATAGGTGTTAAGGTCTGTCTGAAGTGATGGTTATTGATCCAGACATTTACTAACGTCTGTTATGCAGCTGGACTTCTTCTCCATGTGAGTAGCTGTACTACATGATTAGACAGTCAGAAATCAGTTATTTAAAGCTAAGATGTGAGATCCACGACGAAAGTTAAAGGAAGCAGTTCAGTTTGGATTTTTTTATTTTTATCTTTTACAGAAAATCTTTTTTTAAACCACAGCATCTCTGATTTTCTACTCTGTCTGCTCTTGCAACCTTAACTCAAAATGAATCCACATTTATGTGTTCTATCTTTACTCACTCAGTAGAGGAGTTTTTAGTTTTAGGCTATACTGACAAGAAAATCCTTGTGAATATATTTCAGTTAGATAGCTCATAGCAGCAGAACATAAAGTTTGGCATCCTTGTTCAAACTTGATCCCTGCTTGTGGTTTTATCCGCAAGTAGAAATTGGAGGAGTGATAAGACAATGAGAAGTAAGAGTCTGCAGGTGGATGCAGGAGTAGTGGTGGTGGTGGTAAATGGTAAATGTTGCAAAGGACCAGCTTCTGGAGGAAGGGTGGGGAGGCACTGAATCCATGTGTCTTAAAGTCCAGTCAAGTTTGGGGTGCCATGTCATCTGCTGCTGTTTGCCAACTGTGTTTTCTCAAATCCTGAGTCAATGCAACCATTTACTGGGAAACCTTAGAGCACTCCATGCTTAACTCTGCTTACAAGCTTTATGGAGGCACTGATTCCATTTTCCAGCAGGACTTGGCTCCTGTTTACACCGCCAAAACAACCAAAATATGGTTGAATGACTAAGATATTACTTTGACAATCAGATTAAATCTTCTCTAGCCACAAAACCCAACACTTTCAATCTAGTCTACTCACTGAAACCTCCTCCATATATCCAGAACCAGTGTCAAGACCATGTGAGATAGGGCTTTCTGTGCTGCTGCCCTGTGTTTGTGGTATCCCTGACACCTTGAAGGCACCATAATTTATTGTCTATTTCAACAATGGCCTAAAACATTGTTTTTTAGCAAAGCTTTTAGCCACCTTGATGGTTTTTAGATTTTCTGCTGCACCAAGTTGTTTTTAATTTGTTTTTATTGCCGCCTCACACTCTTTTTATCTTTGTACTTTCTGTTTTTAATGAGCTGTAGCACTTTGAGATCCTGTGATGAAAAGGGATTTATAAATGAAATGTATTATTATTATTATAAGTCTTCATTACCACGCACACTGACAAAGTTTCACTGTCAACACAGTTAGAGAGGATTAAATGCGGCAGAATGCTGAAAAAACATGTTCCACACATATGGACATGACCATGGTTTAATACATTAATGTTTTTATGAGCAGGTTGACTGTTCTGCCCTTACTTTATCTCATATTTAGGTGTTCAAATTAAATAATAGGAGATAAATACAGAATGCTGCAGCGCCAAGAATAGCAAGTACTTTATTTTCTATCAAAACCAAGAGCAGAAATTATAAAAAAAAGGTTTCTCCTTGAGGGAACAAGGTCCTTTATTATCAATCAGGAAATAGATAGCTTTGTGGTAGCTCGGGGTTTTCAGGGTGCTTTTGTTATTGGTTCAGAGAAAAGAAAAAGTGACAGCACAATGGGTCAGCTCTATTTGGAACAAATGTGGACCATTTTTTCCTGCATTTGACAAAATCATGATAATTTTTCCTTCTGGTCTCATCATATCTGGACCACAGAAACCTGTCAGGAACAACACTAAACACTAAAAGAATAAGTAGATGTTGCATTCAGGGGTCTGTCTGGGTCTGCTTACAGACTGACAGCCTGTCATTGTGATGGTTGTGACTGGAGGTGTCTTTAGCGTGTCTGCTCTATCAGATGAGGAGTGGGTGTGAAGGTCACTAGGAGTCATGTGGCCATCAGAGGACAATAGAGCAGCTGGGACGAACAGAGCGGAGCTGGACTGATGGAGACTGATGGAGATGGATGGAGACGTGGCTGACCTGTGCTATCAGCCTGCAAGGTCAATGACACGACTGCAGGACCATATGTGTACCCTCGGGTTCAGTATCCTTTACACTTTATCGATCTCCATCTCCAGCCTATGGATTCTGCCTCGTAGTTAATCCCTGTTCAAATTCATCCTGGATCTGAAGGAGAAACATCTGAAGTATGCAGAATATTATCTTCTGCTAACAGCTGACACCTGAGGCCAATTTAAAATGAGTATTTAGAGTGTTCAAAAAAATAAAAGATAATGTAAATAGAACATTTTTTGAGATCAGGGACATGTTATTGTGCATACTGGCTCACTCTCACACTGTGATGCCAGAAGGGGATAAACATCAACAACTGGTTACTGTTAAGAATTGATTAGAAATGGTTTAATCCATCAAAAATAATTAGCCTTTATACTTAATGATTTCCTTGTCGATTCTAGACATTGCGCCGGAGAAGCCAGACCTCATGTCTACGTAGGTGACATGTCACATGCTAATAAAGCTTGTCAACAGCAGAATTTCCAAAACCAGAGAGAGATCAAAGCAATCAAAAGTTTGGCTTCACTTTCCATGAAATAGATGCGAACAGTGTAGACTTTTTTTATTTATTTATGTCCAGAGATATCCAGATCCCATGACCAATTCACTTCTGTTTACTTATAAACTCAATAAGAAAGTTGTTTACACAGAAAACCTGTAAAATCTACTTTTAATTCAGAGAAAATTCTCAGGAGGAATTGTTAAGAGAATCGATAATAGCATTGGTATCAATTAAATACTATCACTAGGGATGGGTACCTTTCACATTTGAAATGATACGGTACTGATTCCCGGTACCTGACAATCAGTTTGGGTACTCAGGGGTACCAAATTCTTTTCAATTTAACATATCTATTCTTCAATACATAACCTTGCAATGCTGTGTTCATGTCTAGGATGGGAAATCACCTACTCTTCCACTCCCTCACAGTCACAAGGATGCATTCAGGTACTTAAATATGGTACCTTTTGATATTACATGAATCGGTACCTGGTACTTTTGACAGAATTCAGTAAGTACCTATAAAAGTACCTAATTTAGTACCCATCCCTAACTATTAATACGCATCCCTATGTTAGAACAAATAGTCTAGGATATAAACAAAATCAACCAAAGGCTATTAAATACAAGTTGTAGAATGCCATCTATAAAAAACAAGACAAAGGAAAACAAGGTAAGTCAATGGTATCTGTAATGATGGTTTTAGAAATAAAGTTACCGCCTTCATCACACTGTGCCAAACATAAATATTCAAGTTTTATGAAAATCTACTTCATGGATGTGTCACCTCATCATGGCATATGATGATAAATTAGAGTGTCACTTAAAACTATCAAGACTGATAATCTGAGAATCATGAGTCTCTTTGCTCAGTCAGCCTGCAGATGGAGAGATCATTTACCAAACGTGAACGTTTCATCTGTTCATGAGGCTAAATGTCACCCCGGTAATCACAGTTCATCCTCTGGGTAAAGAGGGTATTTGGACCTGATATCATCAACAGAGGGACAAATTATGGCTCACTCAGAGCGACACTGCCAGCACAGCGGACAAGACAATAAGAAGAATCTGTCTCATGGTGCAGGAGTGACATGTCTGCTGCTAGATACTGACAGCGCCATCAAAAATCCCCTTTTTGGTAAGTTAATTCAGCTCTTGATACCTCACTCTAGAATACATCCCCACTCACAACACACACACACTCAGTGTTTCCTCTTCACTGAGCCCACAGGGTAAACACTGTAAATAAGCCGGCCCCTATCGACAGAGGAGACCATTATAATAAAACTATCCCTGGCTTTATTGAGGTGTAAGCTGCGTCTCTGTTGGTGTGAGTAAACAGAATCTCCCTGGCATCAGCACTTCTCCCCAGCGCACAAACCCCACTGCTTCTGGCAGCTGTGTGCACAGTTACCATGGAGACCCTCTCTCGTCAGCAGTGGCTGCACTGAGGGTCGAAGGAGGGAGATATTGTGATGTGTGACGGTGATGAGATTGGTGGCATTAGGGGTGATGGGGTTTGGTGTTTGTAGTGGGAAAGAAGAGATCAAACACAGAGAGAAAAAAACTGACTGATTGATAGAAATCATGAGACGGATGATGAGGAGCGGAGAGAGCAGGTCCACACCACGGCCCTGCTGTAAAATTCCATGACTTCTCCATGACTTTTCTCTGCACTTTCATTTATTCCCTCTTGCTTCATTAATGCAGCTCTTCAGCTCGGCAGAAATGTTCAAAAATCACAAGTAAGTTTGCACACCCTCTCCAGCCCGGGAGGACGAGCTGGAAACCATCTAAAGCAATAATGTGTGAAATACATGCTGCTACTTTCCGTCTGAGCTGGATTTGGATGTTATAATGTTCTGGATTTCAACCAGCGCTCCTCGTCTCAGCGTCTACTCGAGGAGACGTGCAGCCTGGGATTACAGTCTAGACAGGCTTGGCTGGGCGCAGAGTCGAGTGGTGATAACCAACAAACACGCTCACTGTCTGTCTCAATCTCACAGAGTCTGTCATCCTGAGGAGAGGCCAACATGATGGTTTCAGCTGAGAAGGTAAATAAGAGGAGACTCTCAGAGAGGGGGGAAACTACTTGAAAGTTAATAACAGGTGTTAAAGATTGTTGCTCTTGTGTTGTCATCTTCTGCATTTAAGTGGCGATGTTGCTTCACTGAGGTTTTACAGTTTCTGAAGTGCATTTTGATTTTTTCCTGACAGTTAAATTACAGCTTAGACTTGTTTTTTCACCGTACCTGCAGGGTGAATCATTCTGACAACAGAAAGCTTTTAGAGTAACTCTGAAATTAGTTCCTGAATAATCTTTTTAAAATGTTTTCTTGGAAAACTGATAAATAATTTGTTCACTAAAACGAGAGGGGTGGAAAAAGTAATTTACAATTTCCAAACACCTTTTCTGATTCCATTAACTGTTTGTTTTGTTATTTAATTTGACAAAAGTTTGTTGCCCGTGGTTAAGGCATAACAAAGTATTAATCAGCTTCCAAAAAGAACCAAAAATAAAATTAATGTGGATAAAATGATTGGTTTACTTCATCTGCTTGATTTGCCTCAAAAAGGATTAAGCTTTCGTCATTTAGGCTGTTAAATATTGGGGCAGAAATTGTATTCTGAAATGTTTCTATATATCAAACCTGTTGAGATATGAAAACGGGAATTCATTCATACCAGATACATACATTGTGTCTACACTTCAGAGATGCAATCGCAGGGCCCTGCAATCACACATTTCAATTCTAAGATACTTTCAGTGCTGAAAAACTCAAACCTTGCTCCTCTTTCTACCTCGCTAAATTACACCTTCTCATTCAGCTCTGATGCAGGACAACTGGAGGAGAGAAAGCTGCACAAACGTTTTATTTAAACTTTATCTGGGTATTACATGTGTAACTGACACAGGAGATAGTTTGCACACTGTGAATTTCTCACACATGTAAAAAAAGCACAGAAACAAAAACTAAATCCTCCTCTTAAACACTCCCTCTGAGTGTCTGCCTTAGGGAGTTATCTGACCCTCTGAAAACTGAGCAGCAAAGCTGAAAATCTTCCCCAATTCAATGTGTGTGAAGCATCCACTTCACTGTGCAAAGCATTCTGGGATATGTAGCACTTTGTTTTATTAAAAAGGTGCCGCGATTCAAGACACCAAGTGCCCAGCAGAGGAGGGGGATGCATCTCTTGGTGGATTAGCAGCTTTCATTGGATCCATGTGAGCCCTGTATGGATGTTTACACTTTACAGGCAGGGAACACAGACAGAGGGTTCACTCTGTGCTCTGATGGAGGGCCACAATAAAGTCATATATGTGCACCAAAAAAAAACATATAAGGCTTTTGTTTTGCAAAAAGTAGGGATGCACCAATTCAACTTTTCTGGTTCCGATACCAATACCTGGGCTTTGGGTATCAACCAATACTGATACCAATCCGATACCAGTGTTAAATAATAACCTGCATGCCCTACTGTGGGTAAGGCTGGTAATGATTTGGGTAAAAGGCAAAGTGAGTAGTTTGTATTACTGAAGTTAACATTTTTTAAACTAAAATATCTGAATGTTTACCAGCAAAATAATGCTTCAGAACTTTAAGAAATAATATTCAATAATAAAATTTTACCCTGCGAGCTGGTAATGCAGCAAAATACAAAGAAAGTGCACCTCAGGTAACATTTCAAATCAAGTAGCCAAGAGGGCAGGTTAAAGAAAGTCATAGAGCTGGTTGCCTTGATTGGCACCAATACCTATCCTGCTTTGAGGGGCACCGATACCCAATATCTGATACCAGGATCAGTAAGCAACAGAAAAGCTACAAATGAAGTTTCCAGAACTCCTGACTTTACACCCAAGGATGATAATTGCATGTGTGCAAACTGCAACTAGAATGGTTAAACAATACATCTTTCAGCTCCATGTACTATAGAACGGCCTTTTAACGTCGTGTTAGTTGCTTTTTTTGAGAGATAAACAGAGATAAATGCTACTGTTATTTCATACGTCCACCATTATCTAATGTTAGACTTCAATACGGCGTTTGAACGTTGTGTTAGTTGCTCATTGTGTGCTACAGTTTGACTTTTTTTTGACTTCTTTATTTATTATTGTGTTTAAAGATTGTTCTTATTTATCATTGGTTAACACTACAGTTCTTATGTTGACAGTTTTATAATTAAAGTTCCTTGTTGTAATTTAATAGTGTTCTGTCTCTGTCTAGAATCAATGGGTATTATAACAATTTGTGTTCATATACAGTATATATCCTGTGTATATCAATGAATTTATTATATATCAGTTAATATATCGGCTATCGGTTGATATATCGGATATCGGTCGATATATTGGATATCGGCTTTTATTTTGCCCCCAGTATCGTATCGGTGTTGGCCCCAAAAATTCCATATCGGTCGGGCTCTATAGTTAAAACTTATATTTTTAATCCAGCCAGGGACGGCATTAATTAAATAACTTTTCATCCTTTTACAGTCATATTACACCTAAAAACAACAATGACACTGAAAACACTACAAAAACAAATGACTACAGAAAGCAAGGTGGACCCTCGTTAACACGGCCGCCTGGTCTGAGGCCGCTCAGAAACTCCCCGGGAAAACAAACTGTAAGGAAACAAATGACTTCAAACCAAGGTCCCCGCAAAGTGACTTACCCACAAACACATTATGTCAGGGCCCTGATGTGTTTTCTTCCACAATGTATGTATGTGCAGGGTTTAGTGAGGGCACATTCAGGCTATTATCTCAGACCAGAGCCCCCCCCCAGGACTGAAGCAGGCCTTCAGTTCTCAAAACAAATGGACCAGAAAGGGTCAGCAGGCTAGCTGTGTGAGTTACACAACTTAAGCAGCCAGGCACCTCAATGTGGAAATTGAGAAGTTAACACCACTTTGGATGACTGACCTGAGGACAGTTCAAGGTCTCTGCTTCAGTCAGTAAAAAAATAATCAAAGCAGGGCAGTGTGAGCGAGTTCCTGTGGTGCAGTGAGAGGATTTCAGTTTGTATATAAGGGTCACCAACAAATGTGTTTAAGGTTGATGTTTGTTTACATACAATTCCTAAGTGTGTGTGATTTTTGCATACATTAACTGTTTCTCACCAATGAGAGGGGAGCAATTCAAAACACCAAATGCACATGCTGACTTGTCATGAGGTTCAGATTTGTGCCATGGGCTTAATTTTCTTCCTTCAGTCTTAACAAGCTTGAGACTAACTTCATTTGTGTGATTATTTAATTATAACTTGTTTAGTTTGCAGCTAATGCTACTCATTGGCCTCAGGGTGGACTACACACAGGATTCACATTCCTGTGTGTAGTCAGACGTTTGGGCAGAAGTTTGAGATACGCCACAAATAACTTTTTTAAAACCACAGAACAAAGTCAGGCAGCCATCCTGCAGCAGACATCAAACATACTTCACATACATAAAGATGCAGCTCAGGACAGAAGGAACAAAGCATCTGCCATTTCTGAAATTCTCTGAGAAACAAAGGAACCTAAATCTGACCCTGGGTCAACAAAAGCGTATGACTGGTCTCATGAATGTCACACCTGTCTCCAGCTACTTCTGGAGTCTCTATGAAAGCAAACTTTAGAGTCCTCTGGAGTCATCTTTTCAGAAACCAAAGCAACTGTATGCACTGTCAACTGTTAATTCTCAATAGTTCAGAAAGTGAGTTCAAATCTGTGTTTAAATTCACAGGTTTGCTGTTTTGGGGTAAAATTGGCACGTGAGAGATTCTGTGTACAGAGCAGCAGCAATGTTGTTAGAGCTAAAAAGCTGTTGGTCATATAGAGTCAGCAGTTTTAAAGGTACTGTGAAGACTGTCTTTTTGGTGTTGATTTCAGTGACACCTGTGAATGGAACCGGTAGCTTTTTTTCTGAGATGAAGACTCATGATGTGTCAAATCACGTAATTCTGTATTTACACTTACTTATTTGAGTAGATGAGTAATCACTTTTCAAGTCATTATCAAAGGCTCTAACAGGCCTTTGACAGTGGCCATCTTGGTGACATTGCAGAAGGGGCGGGAAAAGATAAAACAATGTATGACAGTTGCAATAAATGAATAGAAGAGGAATGGTGTGAACGAGATGCAAACTGATGAAGTAATGTATTTATTTGTAGTTAAGTTGCGCTAGTGTTTAAAACGTGACAACATTCAAACTTTGCAAATTCAGTTTGTAGTTTAGTAAACAGTAGGTGAGCAGACTGCTAAACCCGGTGCTCTCAGACGTGTCCCTAACATGTTAGTAAATCCTGGTTATGCCATACCAGTGCTCATCTATTGACTCCAACCTCACCAAGCAGAGCTAACATAACCTCACTCTTCATTTTATTGATAGACTCTCAAGTTTGAACAGACCACTGCAGAATAACTGCTGACTGTGGGTTGGGATGAACATTATCACAAACAGCTCGTTTTAAACGGAGCTCTCACTTTCCTGTTCAGCTTTCTTTTGCCATGACACCCAACAGTTCAGCTCCTGTGTCCACCATTACTATAAAATCAATCAAAGGAATCTTTTTCAGCAGAGATAAACACAGATTACTCTTCTCACTGATGAACTTTGCCAGCTGAGGAAGTGTCATCAAAGGGACTTTTGCTCTATGTGCAGTAAAAAGATTTGTGTTCTTTTAGGAAAACAAGACCTGACCACTTGGATACTGAGAAACAGTCTAATTTCGTCACTGATAATCTCTTTTTAAATCATGGATCATGAACAGTCAAAGATCTAAAAGTGAGACAGTTTGAAGGTTACTAAGAAAGTCTTCACAGTGGCTTTAATTTGTCACCTTGTTTCATAGCTAGTCAAAGCTACCAAAAACACCTTTATAGTAAAAATAAATGGGCTTGAAGTCTTTTAAAATGATACATCTATCATTTTCTGAGTCCTCCATTTTCAAAACCCTGAAACATCCCTCTTTATGACCTGTGACAATGACGAGAGGATGTATTTATTGCATTAAAACCAGCCTGACTCATGTGCAGTCTCATCCTACCTGAGGCAGCCAGAGGTGTTCTTAAAGACTGTGGTCCACTCGGCGTCACGTGGCTTTGAGTCCTCGTTGGGCTCATGCTCCCAGCCTGAGTGCGGGATGATGACCTCGTTGGTCATGGTCTGCAGGCCGTGGTTGATGATCACCATCTTCAGGGGCTCGTAGGACGACAGATTCCACAGAGTTCCTGCAAGAAGAAGAGGAGGGAGGGGAATAAAAGTTAAAAGATGTAATACGAAGATAGAAATGAGGGTAAAGACATGTGATTTAGAGAGGAGATTATGGAGAGAAAACGGCAGCGTGTAAAACAACAGGAAGGAGCATGTAAGGAAAAAGGGACAGAGGGAGGAATAAAAAGGAGAGAGTATTTTTGGCAGTAATTAAGTAAGGGTGAGGAGAGAAAACATTGGAGGGCTGAGTGATGCAATATAAGGACAGCTGTAAAGCAGGAAAACATATTGTCCTGGCAATGAAAACAATATTGTCTGTAAATGACTAAACTGCATTGGTTGTGCATTCAGTGTTCAGTGATATCAACTGTGTTATTGCATTGCACACAGAAATCACAGCGTTATAGCCTTTAAGTTTTCCCACAAGGCCACAGCTGAGGGACAAGCAGTGCACAGTGATCAATACTGAGTTTATAGAAAACACATCTCTCTGATGACTCTTATAACACTGCTGTGAGGACATCAAGGTTACAGTAACCATAGTACAATCATCTTAGCCCATTTCAACTCATACTGCATTAATAATGGTTTAATAAAGCCGTGTGACCTCTATGTACATATGCTTCATTGATTTATTTCTGCCTATATTACCTTCTCTTCTTTTTCCAAACTATCAAACCAGGAGTCAGGAGGGTTTTTTTTTTACCTGCATTTCACTGCAACACGCTTTTTCATCACTTTTGCTTTGAAGGTAAACAAAATAAAGTCGTGTTTGTGCCTTCTAAAAGTTCACAAAAGATACGTAGAAGGCGAGGAGCACATCAAACAAAACAGTCTAAAGGCATCAGCTCATGGAAGACCTTGAGTGAGGCAAACGCTGCTATGAGGAGAAAAAAAACAGTGGGAAGAAAAAGAAAAAAGAAACTCAAGGACCATGTTTAACAGGGCCTGAGTTTCTTCTTAACTTTCACTACCAAAGCTTTTGTTTAGATCTCTTATCATACTCCTTTTAACTGTTTTCATAAGGGCCTTAGACAACACTCTTACTGCAGAAGCTTTCAGTAAATGACAGAAAAGTCTGAAGTGGTTCATGTGGTCTGATACTGAATAATGTCATAAAAGAGGGGGTATTGTACTTCTTTTGGACTTTATACTGTGTCTCTAGTGTCCCTGTAGTAGCTTTACATGCTTAATAGGAAAAAAAAAACTTTGTGGTGTTTCAGAAAACCTTATCACCAATCTCTGTCTATAACACTAAGTTTTAGCTTCTCTCTCTTCAAGGCTCCACACTCCACTAACCCTCTTCCCTCTATTGGCCAGCCCTCTGTAGACATGTCAGGGGCAGAGCTATAGGCAGACCTTGGTGTTTGAGGCCCACTGCCTCTCCAACGTGTCATGAACCAGTTAGGAGAACCTTATGTGACCTAACTAAGATCTTCAGTTGATTTCACCTATTTTTCTTTTTTAGAACAGACCATTATGAGCTGTCTACAGACAGATTCTGGGATTTAGACAACCATTTAGACAACTGTTTGTACCACTGTTTAAATATTTCACTGCTCTTTAAGGACTAAATATTTAAACTCTGTGCATATTAAAGCTTCTCCAACATTTCTAGGTAGGGATGGGTACCTTTCACATTTGAAACGATATGGTACTGATGCCCAGTACCTGGCAATTGGTATCGGTGCTCAACCATACCAATTTTGGGTACTTTTTTGTGTATGCGGTAAAAAATATCAATTTGTTTAAACTAAAATGTGCTTTTTTTTTCAATTTTCATATTCATTCTTTAATATATAAACTTGTAATGCTGTGTTCATGTCCAGCATGGAAAATCTTCTACTCTTCCACTCCCTCACAGTCACAAGGATGCATTCAGGTACCTAAACATGGTACCTTTTGATTTTACCTGGATCAGTACCTGGTACTTTTGACAGAATTTGGTTGGTACCTATGAAAGTACCTAATTCGGTACCCATCCCTAACTATCAATACCCATCTCTATGTTAGAACAGATAGTGCAGTATATGAATCAGATCAACCATAGGCTATTAAATACAAGTTACAGAGTGACATCTGTTAAAAAAAAGATGAAGGAAAACAAGGTACCTATAAAAGTACCTACTTCAGTACCCATCCCTATTTTTAAGGACAACACAACTGTGACATGTAAGGGCTATGTTTGCTCGCCTTTTGTTGGCAAACCCGTGGTCAAAAATCCAAGTTTACCAAGTTTTCTCACAATCAATCGGAACCTCACCCTCTGCAGCCTGCAAAAATTTGTCTTGAGTAATGAAAAGTAGTTTTGAAAAGGGGATCTGTATTTATTTATTTTAGCAACAAATGAGCACTTTGGAAAGAGTCTTAACTTTACAGTGGGTGATTGTGCCCATGAGAAAGGAGGTCTTTATCCTGGGAAAACACTGGGGTTTTCATTGAAAGGAGTCAACACAGCGTAAAAACTCCTCACAGTGTCTCAATGCATCATTAAAGAATATGTTAAATTAGCTGTTAAAGTAGCAGGATTCAGCTGAGGAGATTTATAAAGGTTCAGGTGAGGCTGAATCTAAAATTTGTCATATTAATTCTGAGTGTTAAGATTTCAGATATGACTGTAAGGCTGCATTTATGATGCCAGTTGCTGTAACCAGGCATTAATGTACCCAGGAAAGTCATAGTCATCAGGCCAACACTCACGTCCAAACATGTTGTTTGTAGAGCAGTAGCTTGCTGCTCTTTTCACCTCACACAGTTTCTCGGCCTCAACTTTCTAACCCCCAAACTCTCCAACACCTGCCACAGAGGCACCACTAGCCCCTGCGTCAAAGAGGCAAGGACCCAGAGCTGCAAAAATCAAACACACAAAAAAAAGTCCTAAAAGACGTGTGCAGTGTGCATACCTAATGCCCTAATAGATTGAAAACATCCACACACAAAGACAAACACAGCCGTTGGTTCCCTCTTGCCCCCTGACAACAGACCGTTAGCGGAGCAGCAGAACTCTCACACTTCCTCGCCCTTTTTCTTTCAAAGAGTTTCTGTACATTTTCCAGATGGTCAATATTTCCTCTGTTAAATCATGCCGCTCTGCACACAGGGAAAAAAACTTTGCAGACAGACCCGGGCTAAAAATAAATCCAGCCCTTCTGGTGTGGTTTGCCTGGAGAAAACTGGTTTCCTTCACCAAGACACTGACAAAAGAGGAGAAAAAACTCATTAGGCTAATCCTCATGCTGAGTCTTGGTGGTATTTTTAGACTGAATGTATTTCCTGGTTGTCCACTTAAGCCTGTCTGTGTAGAAATTTTGTAACAACCTATAATAATACCTAATCAACTAGAAACACTGTGCCTCATTCCCCACTGTGGTTGCAGTCAATGACTAGACTGACTTCCTGTGCGTCAGAAGCGACCAGACTACCAGCATCTCTCAGGGAGGTGTTGCTGAGGTGTGGCCCTGCTGTGGGAAACTTAACACACGGTTTGGTGCAGGATGTTAAAGACGATCAAAAGTCAGCCATACACAACCCAGAGTGATTCATGGGCCTTTTCCAGGACTTTAAAAAGGTAGAAAAGTAAGTGACATAACTTTATTACTCTGATATATTTTGTTCCACATAATTCCCCAAAGACCAAAGCCTTGTGTGATTAATTCACCATCACACCCTCCCTCAAAGCATGCATTACATCTACACAGCCTGTTGGGAACAGATCATGTGCTGATGGTAAACATTCCCTGACATTCCTATTAAAGAGTAAAACAACCCACGCACCCTGAACATCCACTGCTCAGGTGATTACCCTGCACAGCAGCAGCTGGTGTAATTTTGTGCTTCATGTGTTCACTGTAAATTTGATTCTTCTAACAAATGCAAAATGGATTTTCTTTTAAATAAGCACTTTCATGCTACGTTACACACAGAAGAAAACAATCTGTGATGTTATTTAGAGATATGGAGGATTTAATAGCAACACATTTGAAGCTCTAATTAAAAAAAATCTTTAGTTTTCTAGAAGCTTCTTTGACTTTTTTGTTGCATGTTGTTTTTTTTACTGGGGTTCAACCTGGGTCAGTTTCTGTTCCCGCTGGTCAGCATTGATTCAGCATTAGTCAGCAGTGTCCACGCTGCATTTTAATTCAGCCTTTCTTGACTTATACTGCCCTCAAAGGACCCTTGATTTCCTGTCACCACACATCGCAAAAATGATTAATTAGACCCTATTAATATGACACTGCACTACAAAACTGAAGTGTCTTACGTCCAGTCAAATATATTGTATTATAAGCCGCATTCATTTAACAAGTCCAGGGTAACATCTGATTCGATGACATTACATAAAAAAATGATGAACTGTTATTAGTCAAAAAAATGTGACTTAAAATAAGATGTTTACCTTAAGCTGCTACATGAATGTGGCTAAAATCAAACACAATGGATAGGACTTGAGATTTTTTTAGGAGAACTTTGCTCACTGGAGGACAGACTTTGGATGTAAACACTAGGGATGGGCGTTTCAAGCAAATGAGCTATTTGATATTCGCTAATTGCAACTATTCTAAATTCATTCAAGAATTGCACCCCTCCTCAAGCCGTGGCCCTCCATCCACATTCATGTACCTACCAACATTACACTCTGACAAAGATAAAGAAGGTTGTCGAAGCCTACCATTGACTGTTGATCGGAGGACAGTGCCCCACTTTCACTGCTCTCGCATGGCTGTGCAAAGTTGTTGACGACGTGTGATACGCCTAACCTTGCAGAGTTAGCACCGTACCTCTTTTTCTTTATTTTTCCGAGGGAGTTCCCACACATCCCAAACCATTTTTGAGCATCTCCTCCTTTTTGTTTTTGCTTTAATTCCCCAACCTGTTGACCCCATGTCTGTGTTCATCATGTCAGTTTGTTGCTGTAGTCAAGTTAAATATGATGTGGTTTGGACACGAGTTGTTTCATTCTGAAAGCCACTGGGGGTTTTAGGTGGTTTCCTGCCCTGCTTGACCTGCTTTTATGTGAAATTGACACTTAACAGCTCCAGCATCCAGCAAGGAACTGGGACCTCCCACAAACCGGACAAAACCATTGTCACATGAACTACTCAAGTTTTTTTTTAACTTTAATGACCATTTGAGAGTTATTGCTCATTCCTAGTAAACACATCCATACAAAGATAGAAAACTTATTTTGCAAAAGGTTATACCATATATGTTTGGTACAAAAACCTTCACATTGTACATGTATTAAAGGTCTAGTGAGGAGTTAATCAGTGTTGATTTTTTTTCAGTTATTTTCTGGGCTTTTCATGCCTTTGATTCAATAAGAGTGGACAGTGGATAGAGTAGGAAAAGGGGAAGAGAGTTGGGAGTGACCGGTCACAGGCTGGATTGGAATCCAGGCGACCCACTCAAAGGCAAACCTCATGGGGTGCGACCTAGACCATTAGGTCATCTGCGCCCTGGTTTGTGTGGATTTCAGTACAAATCTTTATAGAGTTTATCATATGAATGTTTTTTTAGTAAAAATTAATCATTCATTGGGCATCCATGCCTTAAAGAATGAAGAAAGAGGTTGTATCAGCAGTTTGATGTCTAACCCGACTAGTGGATTCAGACACTGAGAAATATCTAAAAAAACAATGGTGCCTTTTAGAGTTGACAGATTTGTTTGCCTTTTTAGGCCAATGTGAGACATCACTATTAATTTCATTTTGTTTCATAACCATTTAAAGATGTCTCAGAGGAGCTTTAACTCACAAAAATGTGCTTTTACGTTAGAGCAAAGATTCAGTCCTACACTACTTGAGATTGATGGTTAGGACGTTAGAGTTGCAAAATAAAACTTGTGCCATCTGGTTTTTCAGTAAAAAGATGTTTTTATTGCAACAATTGTTCCTTTAAACTTGAGTTGGCTCTCAGAAGAATTTATTATGGCTATATTTTTTTAATAAACCACAGTCTCTTCTTCCCTTGCTCCTATTTTCTTGATTTTCTTTTCTACAGGATCAGTTTTGTCATTTACTTCCTCCACATGTGAGGATCAGATGAAGCATCAGCATCTGGCATGAATCACATTAATAACAAATGTGCTGTCATGGTGTGTGTATTCTGCTATGATGACAGCTAGCTCACATTCGTGGCTGCCTGCCTGCTTGGCTGACAGCTTAATTACCTCCACTGTTGTGTCATTAGCATCAGCTTTGGTTGTGACACGCAGCAGTCAAAACATGAGGAGCAATATGAGCTAAAGGAAGAGAACTAGTAAGTGAGAAAACTTCTGAGAGGAATATTTAGAGCAGAGGAAGCAATGTGTGAGCTCTGCAATGAGCAACAAATGTCCTACTGAGAGGAAGGCAACAAACAGAATATTAATAAAGTGTGTTTACTCAATTTGGATCTAGGGTTGAACATTACAGCATGTTGAAACGGCCTGGTGAGGAGCTTTCATTCAGTTACCAGAGAGATGGTGTGTGCCCCTGATCTATATCGAGCATGTTAAGCTTTATTATCACTACAGCATCATTAAACAGGTCCAACAGCCCAAATACAACCCTGCTGTAAATATTTCCTGTGAAGAAAACACGCTGTAATGCACCTTTGACTGATGTCAGACAGTAACCAAAGAAGAAAAGCACTCTGCAAATGATTGACTTTAAAAGGAAAGACACACTAACTTTGTCTTGTGTCTCCATCACCTGCAGACAACCATCACCGTGAAATCAGTCACCTCTGCACCGCTCACATGCCAGAGCGGAGGAAAAGCCATGTCGTTTCCGTGACTGTGATCCATCAACTACGACAGGCCCACAGCCCACAGACACAGTGTTATTTAAGATGACACAGTGCTGTGGAAAAGACCATCTCCATCCTGTTTCAGGCCTGTGACTCTGTATTAGGTTAGGTGTATCTGCTGTCGGCCTGCCTCTGTCAGAGAGGGGGGTGTGGTGGGGGTGTCCTTCCTTCTCAAGGGTATGATGGCAATACTTGTAATGTCAACATTTCGTGTCACACCTGAACATTACACAGCTACATCTTAATATCGGCTGCTACCCCCATGGGGTCATAAAAACTGTGGTCCTGTGGCAGGTATCTGATCCTTCAAATCAACACAGCTACACAAAAATAAAAGAGCCAGAAAAAACACACAAAAAAAATCTGTAGATGTTGAAAGTTATTCCTTTTCTCCAACTGTTAGAAATCCTGGTGTACTAAGGGCCTTTGGAACCATGAGAACTGGTTGAGATAGAAAAATCAAACCTGTAGATTGTAAAATAACTGAATATTATTGAAAATATTGAAAATCTAATTCTGGTCTCTTATTCTAAAGAAGTCAAACTAACTCTGGATCCATCAGTTTACTCTCTAGCAGGAGTTTGTTCTTCTCCACCTCTGAAGGTGTGCTGTGGTATCTGGCACCAAGACATTAACAGCAGATTCTGTCAGTCATGTTAAACACAAAGTGGGGCCTCACTTGTTTTTTTAGGGTGAGGCACATCCCACAGACTCTCAGTTGGTTTAAATCTTGAGAACTGGAGGCAGCATTTTTGTTTTCCCCCAGGCCACCTTCCTCCATCACTCTGAGGTCCAGTTCTGGTGCTGACATACACAGTAATATGATATTAGAGCTCCAGTAAATCTGTTAGACTGGACCACATGAGCCAGGCCTCACTGTGCTCTGCCACTTAGGAGGAGAAAACTCTACCTGTGCTGCAGATCCATAAAAACTCAAACAGGTAGTTCTGTTCTTCTCTTTATGGCTGTGTGAATGCATTTAACACTCCGCACCACCCTGTTTGGAATTGTTAGCCAGAGAACACAGAAGCTAAGTCATGCACTGCTGCGCTTGAGGTTATAAGAAAAACACAATTTAGCCGCAAGAAAAAAAGTTCAGTTCAAGTGCAGAAATAATCTGGCATCTTTGTGAGGAGGTGAAAATAAGTGTAAATAAACATACTGAACTGTTTTCTCTAAAGAAAAGAGTTTTAGTTGAAGTAATATTATGATGTTCAGTGGGACATCACGTGGCTTCGCTGAATGAATACTTTATAGACCGTCCTGTCATCTACTGTGTGGTAAGTTTTCTGTAAGTGGGTACTTAATACAACCCTGCCTCATAAAACTCAAACTAACATATGTTTTCCTTCAAGCTGCCACTGGTTTTGACTTAACTGTTCCTCAAACAGGGATACTGTTTCTTGTAATTGCCCAGAAAAGTACAAAGAAATTGTACATTTATCAAACACAATGACTTCAATGATGCTTTGATTAAGATTAAAACAGCATCAAGTTAACCCCTTACTGCCAAAATTAATTAACAAGTATATAAAGCAAATGTTTTTGCGTGTTTTTGCATTCTTACAGATGCTAAATTGAGATGAGGTTGTTTATTTGAATATATAATGTATTAGTAACTATGTAATAGTTCTAGATACGATACGATACGATACGATACGATACGATACGATACGATACGATACGATACGATACGATACGATACGATACTTATAAAGATATGAAAGTTCACCCTCTGACCAATGTATTGGGACACAGTGCATTCGATACAATCCTTGGTATGTATGGAATATTAATCCATAAACATAGGTGGGATACAAAGGTCATCTCAGCTACATTAAGACCTGACAGGGTATGTTGCAAATTTGTGACAACAGGCATGAAGTAGTTAACCAAACCATCTTTGAGGATCCATTTGTGACATTGTTTTAAACCAGTGGTCCCCAAACTACGGCCCGGGGGCCGGATACGGCCCGCCACCCCATTTTGCCCGGCCCCCTGAACAATACCAGAGGCACATTATGATTGTCTGTTTTTCAGTCCAGCCACGTGATCGAGACTTACTTGCATAGAACGTAACTTTCTATTCCACCCTTCTGCAGTTTGTGCCCTATCTGAAACCCCTCCCTTAAAAAAAATAAATCCTGTTATACAAACAAACTGGTAGTGAAATGTATTGTGCTGGTAGGTGATGTATCACTTTGTTTGGTTTCTTAGCCTGCTTGCTTTCTGGTTTTCACAGTGAAGTTAATAACAGAGAGAGCTGGTGTCTACAAGAAAGTTAACATTTCATGTTTTTTTTTTCTCTGTGAAAAACGTGAAATGGGTTATTTGATTATTATTCAATTCATAAATAGTGTTATATATTTCATTAATGCTGTTATTATTTTTTTTCTGATTTTTTTTTTCCTTTCAAGATCCCAGAAAGGATTATTAATATTTGGTTATGTGTGGCTTTCTGGGAAACAGTAAATATTTACGTTTGGACACCTCTGCGATCGTCACACTATTTTTTTACAAACTGACCCCGGCCCCCCATTAGAGAGAGGAAAAGTTGTTTGGCCCTGTCGGGAAAAAGTTTGGGGACCCCTGTTTTAAACTATTCACCACCCACTTATCTGATTGTTGTAACTCTCTCCTCCCTGCTCTTCCTCTCAAGCTTCTCCTTAAACTCCAACACCTCAGCTAAACTAGATGGGTCTGCAGTCCAGCTCTGCTCAGTTGGTTGCTGATTGGGTTTGTCAACTGACACCGGCTGCATGTTCAAATTGATAAGCTGCGTGACTGACAGACCGCTGGAGTCACAGACTGAGGAGTTCCCATGCTTCCCACTCCATTGATATGTCTCTCTTCATTCATGTTGGGCTGTAAAACCTCAAACCTGTTGACTCCTGGTCTTGCTCCACTCATTATGTCCATTTGTTGTTGTAGTCAAGCTTAATACAATCCAGTTTTGAGATGGTCTGTTTTTATTTTGAAAGTTAGTGGTGTTTTTTTGGTAGTTTCAATGTGCTTCTTGCCTTCTCGCTCGATCTTCCTTACAGTGAATTGATGCGTCAAAGCTGTGACCTGCTGAACCACAACGAAGCGGATCCAGTGTTAGTTGACACATTGACTTTAATGGAACCTTTCTGATCCAGTGCTGTGACGGAGCAGAGACGGACTGGTGACACGTCTGGTGTATTTCAGCACACCTTGTCTTCTTATAATATCACTGCCAAACCAACATACCCATGCTAAGCTCTGATTCCTGAAGTGTTCATCCTGATGGAAACTTTGGTTGCTACGTCTTTTTACATCTGCTCCTAAAAGTGAATGACAAATGGAAAACAGACGTAACATTACTCAAAGGTTTGTCATCGAGTAGTCAGGATTAGACTCCCAAGACTTTTCCACGACCTTCCACATCTTATTGAAAAAGCTCTCAAGATCTTAAAGTGTTATTCCTCTCTGGTTTATTTATGTTGTTTATCTGCTCTTAAGGGGTAAACAGTCTGGTGGAGTTGAGTCGTGAAGGAAACCATCCAAACAAGCCGTGTGTATTTAATGAATGTGCAAACCCAGTTGTAAAAGATATTCCGATATATTCTAAAACAGACTTCATTGAGGGATAAAAATATCTTCATACACAGCTGGAGAAGTATGCACACACACACACGCTGCGCTTCACTTTCCTTCAATAAGAAAGGCTTATGAAGAAAAACAGTGGGGTCTGATATGTATGCAGCAACAATCTCTGACTGTGCTCAGATTTTCCCGTAAACCTGTGATTTGCTTTTGTTTTCTTTTATCTTCAATCCAATCCAGCCGCCGGCTACGATGAAGATGTACATTATTACCTGCCTCTTCAATCATTTATTGCCTCAGACAGAGAGCTTGACATAACACAACAACGCTGGGATCAAAACCGTGTCTGTTTATTTGTCAAACAAAATGACAAGATGGGAAGCAAAGGAGGCACGATGCAGGATGAGTATTAACCTCCTGTTTCTCTGTTTATCCCATCGTCTCTCCTGTTCACTTCTCATGCTTTGGTACATGGAAGGAGGGCTGAGACCAGGACTGGGTCCAGGACTGGAGCTGAGGCTAGCACTAATTAAATTTTCCAGGCACCACTGGCAGGCATGTTGCTCCTCGTGCAGGGCTATTAACTTAGTTCTGCACATTACAGCTCTCCTCCTGCTCCTCCCCTATGTCCTTCCCCTCCTCACCCCTTCTGCCATCCATCACACTCTCAGTGCTGGAGAAGGAGGGTGACAGAAAAAAAGGAAGGGCCACGTAGGAGACATGAGAAGAAGGAACAGCTTTGGTAAGTGGATTCATCTGGTGTCTACGATGCCCAACATCCATTATGATCAGAGAAACGACATTTTCATACATGCTTGTGTTTCCAACCCTATAAAGCAGGTCATTAGACCAGGAGCTCAACGAAAAGTGTGAAATGCTCATATTTACACCTGCACATTCATATCACTAATCCAGACACTGTGCCAGTGGTGTAGTCAGCACGTTGTCTCATGGATCAAGCAGGTGTCTTTGTGAGTTAATTTTATTTTCCATACAGCGCCAGATCACAGCAGAAGTAATTTAGAGTTACCTCTCTCATAAATCAGGTCTATACCTTGTTTTTCTAATTAAACAGACCAAATAAGTCTTGTGTTATTTATCTAATTTACATGACAGGGTGTCATTTGTTCATCGTCATGTTCACATTTCTCCTCATGCTCTTACACGCATGGTAAAGTTCTGCCCCAGTGCGTTTACAGCCACACAAACATGTGCGCGCATCTACACACACAGACAAGCACATCCCACATAGTTGACAGAGAGCTGGGAAAACCACCACAAGAAACATCTCCCAGTACAACACACACTTTCTTGCGCATCCTCTGCTCTCCAAGTGCCTGAAAGCAAGTTTAAGTCAAGCCAAGCTTCACCCTGGTTTAGTAAAAAGCCTTATCTTTTTGTTGTTTCATTTCACTTTGGTTGTGTTTTTCTTTCTCCACACAACGTCCACTATCGTAGCTGCTTGGGATAGCTTCTTCCACTCCCAAATCAACACGGAAAGTCACTTGCACACTGGGCACTCTGTGATTGGCTGATGTAATCACGCTTACTCTCTGCCCAGAAACGTCGCTACAGAACCAAAACATCAACATACAGGCAGAGGGGAGGGTTGAGGCAGACACAGACACTGACACACCTCTACAGAGGCCCATGAAGCAGAATTATTCCTGTAAAAGTTGACATTTTATTGTTTTAGGAAAATCCTGCAGACCTTATCTTTAATGCCAACTCGTGTCATACTCCTAATGTAGTAAGTCAGATTTGACAGCAATGCACAGTAAAAGTTGAATTCATGTCACTAATTTCTCCAAGACACTTTATTTTTAAGTATTTTCAGATGGATGTTTGAGCATATGGAAGTTCTTACTCTACCATGATACTAAGTTTCTTGTATGAAGCCACAGAGCCCTCAACCCCTTTAAAGATGTGGATGTTAACCCTGAAGCCCACCCTGCAGTGGGAGGTTAACCAAGGGTGAGCACTTTCAAGAAGATGAGGCTGTCTAGTCACTGCCAGAAACACCAATGGTTCCTAGTGTAGTGCTGTGGGAGACATTATATGGGTATGGACAAACAAGACATTGATGAGGACTGAAAACTTTGTCTGAAGATGATGGGAAACACACCCCACCTTATATAGTACCACCAGCAATAAAAATACTACGACCTAAGGTATAATCTATAAGGGTAACATTACCGAGGAGTCGGATTCCAACCATTATAAATACATTCTATGTTCCTTGTCCATGTTGACACTTCATGTTTATCTAAAAAATGGATTTCCTTAATCAAATATTCATTGTCTTCAGTGGAGTCACTTTGAAGTACCACTGCCCTTATGGCTCTGCATAACTTGTGATTTAACAAGCAAAGGATCTGGTTCTCAAAAGGACTGTGCAGCTTTTGCAAATGAGCCAAAAATATCATCATATTCACAAAGCATGCACAAAGAGGTGAACTGCACCACAAACTGTACTGCAGAAACAATATCATCTCAGGGCACCGGTGTCAACATGCATTTAAATGAGCCATTATGCATTTATTTTGGGCTAAACAAGTCTTTTTCTCTGCAAACAAGCAAATAACACCGAGTTCACAAACAGGGTATGCTTCTCAGGTAACAAGACAACACTTCCACCTCTGGGTGAACAACAAATTATATTTCTGTATAAAATGTCTGTTTATGACATTTCTTTTTCATAACAATCTGGAGTCAGACCCGTCTGTCGCTAGAATCCTGTGCGTACCACAGTGTTTTTCATCAATTGATTTTTAAATCTGAACCAGCTGCTTTCTGTTAACACACTCCAAAAAGTAAGCTGAGTGTTAACTGTAAAATTTGTGTCACATCTGTAATGACTCAACTTCACAATAAGCTGGTAAGCTTATCCTACACAGCTACATGTTATGGAGTATTTGACTTTAGCAGCATCAGAATGAGAGCTCGCAGCACAGCTCTGCACGGCAGAGAGTGGAGATGCCAACAGCTCGTCTCTCACACTATCAGATGATAAAAAACTGGAACAAACTGCACTGAGCTGAAGATCCTTTTAGACTTAATTATAATAACTGTAATTTGTTCTGCGAAATAGACCTAAGGGTGAGGGAAGCAGAAAACAGGGGGTTTTGGAGGTCAAAATCTTTTGTATGTCAGTTCCCCCAGAGGATTACATTGAATTTAGAAAAAGGTACTGTAAGTACAACAGCATCAGTCTCTTATTTTTGTGTAGACGTACTGTGTTCTAAAAAGGTCTAAATGATGGATCACTATTTGTCAAGCTGTGGAAAAAACTGCCCAACCACAAACGTAGTCACTCACACTGGATCGTTACCACAGCAACCTGCTGGACACCCAAATCTGATCTGATCAGTTAGAAAACACAGCTCAGACAGTCTGTCTTTGAGATCTGATTTTAGAAACAAATCTGATCTTCTTGCAGACAGAACAAAGCCTCAGTGTCGAGCACCCTGAACGAGATGGATGTGATGCAGTCTGTTTGATCACATACTTATTGAGAAGTCATCTATCAGTGCTGCACATGTAACACTCAGATTAAGGGATGGTGAGACTCTAACAGATGTGTTGTTCTTGATTTGATTGGAGGCATCCAGACTGATCCAGTTGTAGGGTTTGACTCCAGCAGATCTAAGTGAAATAAAACAATAACTACTGTGAGTCATTATTCTTCAGTGTCCCAAACCTGAGCACTGATTTCAAAGTATCAGTGGTATCAGCTACCAGGTACTTTGACACCCAAATGAAATGTAGCTATTGATGATGAGCATCATTCATTACACGCATGTTTCTCCTGCTGCTGCAAACTATCGTTAGTGAAAACTCCTCAGAAAAGGATTGATCACAGCCAAAGTGTCACTTTTTGTTCTGCTGTAAAAATAAACATTGAGGAATCAAAAATAGCTTTGGAATGATAGATTCTTGATGTGGAAAACGTTGTTTCTACTCACTCTTACGCGACAACACAAGTGCCAATGATGGCAAAGTCTGTGGAGTGACACATTGTTTGCAGGATGGTTTAACTGTGCACTTGACCTTTAGTGGTCTGTGTGAGGTAAAAGATCTCTGAGGCCCTCTGGGTTTAAAGTGAAATGCTCTTAAGAGAACCTCAGACTGCTTAAATCAGCCTCTAAATAATGCTGCATATATTATGCAAAACTCAGAAGCAAGCCACAGACTCTCGGCGCAGATATACATGTCTGTCTAGACATTATCGCATCTCCAGCTTTAAGACCTGCCGACTTGCCCTACATACATTTTTGATCCAAACAGACAAAGGCGTGCAGCAAGCACCTGCCTGGGCGTCAGTCCACAAAACTCAGACATCTCCTGCAGGAAAAACAGGAGACAAATCCGCTTAATAATCTACATTTCCAGGGTGGGAATAGCTGCAGGGCACAAACAGCCCAGAGCCTACCGGGAGGGGAAATAGAATTACTCTGAACGGTACAAAGCGCTAAAAATATGAACCACTGGTCTGTCTGTCTTCTGTGTTGGAAAATAAAATCATTTGGTTCCTTCCACGTCACCCGTTCCCCCTGCAGAAAACAGATCTCTGCGTGGTTTCACGGGGAGAGCACAGGAAACTCTGAGAACACATGCACTAAGAAAAGGAGCCTATATTTAAGACCCATATTTAATTGTAGAAAAACACGGCCACTTTTAGCCACACAGGCTGAGGCTGTAAGCTGAGATTGCGCTGTGACTGGCCTGTATCAGCGAGGCCAGAGCAGCGGTGATGGAAACCTAAGCTGGAGGGACGGAGAGAAAGAAAAACAGCAAGAGAGGGAATCAGCAAGAGTGAAGATAATGAATGAGAGAGGAAAAAAAGAGATTTAGTGAAGGGGGGAGGATAGTGAGTGAGGGAGGGAGAAGAGGAGGAAAAAAAAGGAAGCCTCCCTCCATTCTGTCCTCCTTGTCTTGTGGTGCAGAGTTATTTTTAGCTCCAGTGGGGAGCAACACGGTGCTGTAAAGGCAATCATTTCTGCTGCGGCACAGTCATCGCTCACCACGACATCTTTGTCACAGCAAAGGGAAGCTACACACAAGCATACGCTTAAGTCATGTATGCACAATACAGTCCAACAAGGACAGGGATCACTGTTACTGAGGCTGGCACCAGCTGATATCCTCTATTGATTTCCATCCTTTTAGGTCAAAGCCTTACAGAACTTCACCACATGACGTCCAACAGACAGCTGCTGGAACATGGCTTCAAATATGTTTCACTCCCCTTCACTGTAAAACTATCTGAAAAGTCTCCTCTGTCATGGTGTGACTCTACAAAATCTCCTCAAAGTGTTTCTCATCTTTCATGCATGCACACCCAAAACAAAAGCCCCCTTCTCAGATGTCAAAGCATGAATAGCCGCACAAGTGTGTAAGGTCAAACCAATCATGTTGAGGATTAGCCAAGCACTTAAAAAGACCCCCACACATACACACACATGTAATCACAAAAACACATAGGGGTGTATTCCCAAGTTGACATTTACTGAGTCAAGGAGAAGAAACCCTTTCATGGAGCCTGAATCAATAACTCCTCTTAAAGGAATTAAAGAATATTTCATTTCACAATGCAGCTAATAGCTTTTTTTTTTCCAGAAATCAATGTTCATATGCCAAATGCTTTTCTATGGATTATCTCTCCAGTTTGATTCTGCCTATTTCTGCTCACAGGGCACAATATCTGTCTAAATCACACTCTAATTGTTATTACTATTACCCTTTCATAGAAGAAAATGACTCCATCACCAATTAGCTGGCTTACTAACAACTTTTACACTTCTACAAGTGGAAACAGGAAAAATATCTGTTTACAATAAAAGTCTAAAAAAATGCCCTTTTACTACTTCCAATTCAATCTTTATTCACTTTATTTACAGCTAAGACAAACACGACTCAATAGTAATTCAGCAAGTCTCATATCTTTCCATATTTGCTGCCCGAGTATCAGACGTATCAAATAATGTGAGAAGAAGCATATTGATGTGAGGAGAACACAAACACCTCCTCTCTAATATAGTATGACTCAGCCTGACATCACCACGCACAGAATGGGATTATAGGAGCAAACTTACTGTATCCCTGACTGGAATATAAGCAGAAAGAGGTTTGAAGCCAGGTGTTGGAAAGGACTGCTTTATGAAGCTCTATCATATCAGCTTAAAAGGCTTCAAGTACCACTTTTAGCTTTCTGAATGTGTGGAGGTGTAGTGGATAATTTAGCGGGTGGAGAGAGGGAGCCTAAAGTTGGTGGGGATGACAGGCAACAGTGTTAAAAAGGAATCCTTTACCTTCAGCAGAGCTATTGTAAATGAAATGATGAAGAGGCTGCGAGAGCTATAAGGAAAAGCTGGTGTTTTTTTGGACTAAGACTCAGTTTCCCATGAGCATCATGACCCACTGAGGACGTGACCCTTACCAAGTTGTGCATTTGCTTTGTAGAAAATGAATGGAGAGCAGTTTTTCTTTTAACACTACTTTGCTGAAAAAGCTTTTCACAGAATACAAAGTTTCAAGGTAATGTACTTATTTGTAGCTACATAGAGCTCTTACTGGAAACACAACAATTTTGTTAACTCAGCTTGTTGTGTAGTCTGTAACATGTAACATTGGTGAAACCTGGTTATGTCCTACCAGTGCTCATCTACCAACTCCAACCTCACCAAGCAGAGCTAACGTAACCTCACTCTTCATTTTATTGATAGGCTGTTTAGTTTGAACAGACCACTGCAGAATAACTGCTGCATGTGGGTTGGAACGAACATTAGCACAAACATTAATTAACCTGTGTTTTGGTCTGTGCTTTATCGCTCTCCTGTTTAGCTTTCTTCTGTCCTTTTTCTTTTTTGACAGTTCAGCTCCTGTGTCCACTCAGCAGAGAAAAACACAGATCTCTCTTGTCTCACTGTCAGACTTTGCCGGCCAGAGTACTATAATCATACAGACCTCTAGGTGATTTAAATCCATCTGGTCCTGGACGACCTGGACAGGAAAACTTCTAAATAGTATTTAGAAATGACCTATTATGTCACTGATAATCTCAGTAAAAACTGTGGATAATAATCAGGAGAATTTTATAGAAGTGAGATTTTTTACTAAGGACTTCAATGAAGAATTTCTATTTCTGTCTCTCTTTGTCACTCCCCATTTTTTCATAGTAGTCACAGACTAGTTAAATGTGATATACCAATGGGGTGAGAGTGGGGAATGACATGTGGGAAACAGGCCACAGGCTGGATTCGAAACCCAGGCAAACCTCATGGGGTGTGACCTAGACTGCAAGGCCATCTGCACCCCAAAACTTCAATTTAAAGATGAGACAAAAGTTACATTAACTACTTTTAGTATCATTAAAAAAATATTTGAAATTCAACATTAAAAACTCATCCATAATTCAGATGATGCTCAGATTTGTGCAGTAGAACTACACAGTGAGGTATTCGTGTAAAACTGGGTGTTGCTGAGGTAAAAATATTGCTTTGTCAAACTCATTTCTTTGTATGTTTACGGTGAAACATTTTTCGTACCTGTGATGAGTTCTCGGACCTCCATGTCGTTGGTCTTCCTCAGCAGACGGATCAGAGCCGGGATGCCGTCGCAGTTCTTGATGGCCACCTTGTTGTCGTTGTCTTTGCCATAGGAGATGTTGCGCAGGGCACCACAGGCCTTGCGGTGGACTTCAGATTTGGGGTGGTCCAGAAGCCCCACCAGAACAGGAATCCCCTTCAGCTGACGCACGTCCTTCTTAATCTTATCGTTCTCGTAACACAGGTGCTGCAGGTAGGCAGCTGCATTGGACTTGACCGGGTCGATGGGGTGTCCCAGCATGGCGATGACCTCAGGCAGGTCCGGATCGCGCCAGCGCGGGTCTTTGCGGATGCTGTCGATGGATGGTGAACGGCGGCCTCCCATACGGTCCAGACTGGCCATGCTACCCCTCTCCGGCTGAGCAAGCGGAGCTGAATACATGCCATGGATATAAGGGTGGCGCTCATCAATCAGCTCAGCCTCGACAGGGTCGTCTGCGTACCCTCTGGAAGACGACAGAAGAGAGGACGGTGAGGACAAGGGAGATGGACGAGGTAAATGGAGGGTGACTCAGAGAGATTTGTCTGAGAGAGGAATTAGGCAGCCGGGGGTGAGACTTTGAGAGAAGCCAAGTGAGGTGAGAGCCACTGAGTAATGAGGGGAAAACAGAGGGTAGGGTGAGTGAGAGGTGAAAGATGTGGGCGACGGGGGGAGAAACGGGAGGTTTGCGGGACATCAAGTGACAGGGAGGCATGATGATGTGTGGCTTGGATCTCTTGTTAACAGGCCTGTCAGAGGGACTGCGGTGGCAATCCCCTGCAATAAGACTGATACGGTAAGCAACACTACTTATTATTCCTCCCTGTCAGGTGGTGGCAACAAACATGTCAGACTTCAACAAACATAAAATCTCAGAGAGAGTGATTGAAAGACGGGAAAAGACTGCACAAAGAGAGAACAGACAGCTCACAGAGAAAGTGAAACAAAGACAACACCAAAGGGAGAGCTTTGAAGAAAAGTCCTGTGAAGTTTTTTTTTCTTTCTTTTTTTTTTTTAGGGAAGCCACCACATACAGTGAAGAGGGAATCTGAAGTCTTATCCCTCGGGGAGCGGAGGAAAGAGCTGTGCTGTCCCCTGAGGGAGGAGTATGAGCCCCTGTGATGCCCGCGGGGCTCCCTTTTCTCACTGTGCTGAACACTGGCATGCAGTTACTAAAATGTTAATGGGTTTCTCTTTGGGACGCCTCTGCTAGCTTTAGCCTCATTAGCATTGTTACCGGGGACTTGAGGAGCCGACGTGTTTTCAGTGTGAGAGGAGGGGGGAGATGCTTTTTTAAGAGATACATCGAGGGTTTCCCTCCAATGAATCTCTATTACCCGAGCCTCTCATAGTCTGTGATCTACACTCTGTTCTGGCAGGTTCTTTCCTCCAAAGGCAGCCTCATCAATTCTCCACCAGTACATGGCTGAGAATATAAGAGCTGAATCCCAATGACAGATCATTTGTTGCTGGAGTGCGGGCAACTTATTCTACTTAAGGCTCTTCAGTCATGGGGACCATTTTTCACTTCAGTCCACTTCATGGGTCGGGTCCGAGGGTCACATTTTACACTGGCAGAAAAGTTGCAGCTAGGGGTGCTCAACATACTAATCAATTACCATGAAAGTTCGTTGTCATGGGTGGGATTCCTGCAAAAACATGTGATCTCAGGTATCCAACTGCAATGGGTACTGCTCTGTGCTGTGCTGCGAGGCACCCCAGAGTCGCAAGAAGTATGAAATGGCACGCGGCCAAGATCTGCGGAACTGCGCTGCGTGGCACTCACGCTGTATGTGTGATTTAAAGGTAAAGCTGATATAGGGTTCAGACTTTTGGCCCGACCATTGCCGTTATATGGGCAAAAAATTCCCCCAATAACATAGCTTTCACGTCCTCCTCACGTGTCTCTATAGCACTGGTTGTATTTAGCCGTGTGTTTCAGCTTTCGGTGGTGACTTTATTGTTCTCCTGCACATTTTGCATTTAATATGTTTTGCTACGTGTCTGAGTTTTTGTCAGACAAACCACCTCCACATTACTGAGGTAGCTCTTCTTTTAGGCACTAAATCCTCATGTGAGAATGAAGTAGATGCTGCCTTGCTACTTTGGCTCTCGGCCATTGTTGTTTTGTACACAGCAGGGAGCGTCATACGTCATTGCGTCTCTGCACTGTAAATATCACAAAATGACAAACTTTTATCGTCAAAAAAATCATACCAGTATGATATGGCACACTCTTGGTTGCAGCAAACATTCTATGAAGCTCTTCTGAGCTATTCCTTTTGAACGTACACCACAGAGTTGGCTGGAAGGGTTGGAGGGTGTCTGGTAGGAAAAAGTTTTGACATGAGGAGAGGAATTTAATTAGGGTTGTGTACTCATGCACAGCCTTTATCATCCCCCCACCTAGCCCACAGTTTGAGACTTGTTTATCCTTGTTACATAACCCAGCTGGCCTTTCCTCACCATCTTTGATGTATGGCGGTGGTGCAACAAAATGGCGGCCATTGCCGGTGGTTGGTTGTGAGATCCAGAATAAGCTTTAATTTTAATGAGTTTTATGTTAATCATGTGTTTTTACAGTTCTTCCCAGGCGTGCTGGGAAAGGAGGGGGGTGCTCTGCGTGCCATCTCCACTCTGCTCTGGTGTATTCCTCTGTTAATTTGTCTTCTACACCGGCCTCGCAGCAGCATATCTGCTTTTATGGCACGACTTTGTGCATTTCACTGCCAGGAAAATCAATACAAGATGAAGTGGGGGGAAAACTCTTGCTTGAACAATGTAACAAGACGCTAAATCCCCTGCTCAGTTGTACTGTAATGAGATTTCAGATTAATAGAGATGGAGGGAAGCACCTCAGTCCTGCCCCTGTGTCCAAATGCAGCAAGGCAGCGGTGTGACCAGTGTTCAAACAACCACAGAGCTGAGCTGCTGTGGCAAAAGCTGTGGTTGTCATGGCTCATGTGGAGAACTGCTGTTACTCTGGAGGTCTAACGTCTTATAAAATGAGCTTTTCTTTTAGATCAAACAAAAGAAAGCACCAACTCAAGCACAGCCCATCCAAACTAGAAGGGCTCGGGTGTATCATGTTTAATTTGTGTTTCCAATGTTCGTTTTCCAGCTTGTGGAACGTGTTAAAGAGCCACAAACCTCTAAAGGCAGCTTGTAACCACAGTCAGGGAGGAGGGGACCAATCAAGAGCCAGATTACTACACGTCATTTTGAAGCTTTGAGGTTTGGGGCAAAAAAAAAGGGCTGCATGGAAAAAAAATGCAAATATGTGAGTGTGTGTGCACGTGCTGGTGGTTACTAAATGTTTCTCTGCATACCCTGAGATCTAAACACACACTCCCACACTTGAAGCCTGTCATCCAGCTTTCAATTACCTCAGGATATCAGGCATGACAAGGCGACGTTAGTCAGAGCAACTCCCCTAAAGAAAGGGCAGAACACAATCTCAGCATCTTCATCGTCGCAGATATCTGTCTCTCTTTGACTCTCTTCGCTCATTATTTGTTGTATTTTTTTTTTCTTTCACGTCTCGTCTCACACACACTCTAACACACAGACGAGATGTACAGTTGTGCAAATCGGGGCTCATTTAGATCCGGGCCGATGCGGCGAGGGCTTTTGGTGAAGCAGGCGTCGCGAGGCTGAGTGACAGGAATGTCAGGATTTGCATTTAAATTGGCGCCATTGTGTGTACAGGGAGGGGTATTTTCAAAGGATGTGAAAGGGCTTTCTGCTGCGAGACGCGACGCTCCCGAGCATGATTACAGCAGATCACCCTCCTCATGTTAATGGAGCTGCTAAATGTCCAGGCTATTTCTGTGTTTCTCTGCACTCTGGGATGCATGTGTGTGCTTCTTTTTGTTCGACCACACAAAGAACTAAACAGCTACAGCATGGCCATAAACTCTGATGAAGCATTTTTTCATCTGGACTCTGTCACATCCTCTTCCCATTCTTCATCCTCTGTCAATTACTTTCATCATCCTTCAGACAGCGGCTGCTCCTCTTCTCCAGCAGGTCCATAAAAGGAAGTAAACTGAAAAGGATTAGATGCTCACAAGAAGATGTTTTACATCTCGTATGCACACAAAATATCTCTACGCTGTTTATGAGCTTCTTCCCATCTGAGCAGATTGCTCGTTTTGAATTATGGGCAATAATTGTTTTATGATGCACACGAGTCTTTGCTGGTTTTTCTCCTCTTTCTTTTTGGTCCCGCAAAGGCGGAGTGTTTATGTCCCACACTCTCTAAATTCTCAGGCTGTTTAGTCGACATCATCCACTGCTTGTTTTCATTCAATTAAACGAGAGTGACACGGCTTAGAAGTTTCCTCTATAATTTAGGAGATGCTTCTGAGAAACCTCAAACAACACAGAGAAGAAGTTTAATATTAAGCATGATTTTCAGCCCTCAGTGAAAACCTCCTCTCAGGATGGACAGGGGTGACTGGGGGAGGGGTGAACACGCTGGTGTCAGATCATTTCCACCAGGATATAAGAATGGAATACCCCCCTCTCAATTAAGGAATGAGAGTGTGTGTGTGTTTCTAAGTAAGTTTGCATGTGTGGGTTTGTGTATAGATGTGTGTGCAGTGACCCTGGGGTGCTGGTGGGCAGGTGTAGCAGAGCGCAGTCGCCCAAGGAGAGATGAGCCATTTGAGATCAGCTTAAAGACGCCCTCATAGCCTGGCAGAGTTCAAAAGCAGCTATTAATCACACTGGCATTAGGAGACACACTCACACACACACACAAAGACAGACACAGAGAGGTACTCAGGGACACACACACACTCACACTCAAAGAAAGCATGGTTAGGGATGGAGGTAAAGACTCACATCTAATAAAGAGGGAGAAAGAGGGCACAAAAAAAGATTTTCCTCATCCTTTGTAGCAATAAGTGGTAAAAATCTCAACTAAACCAAGATGGAAAAGTAGGAAAAAATGACACGCATGGACATGTCAGCTGTTTTCTTGCACATACACTGAAGTCTCATCTCATTCTGTCTTATTTTCAGTCGAAAATGTCTTTTTAGACTTAATATGAACCACATTCACCTGACCAGTCCAGAAAAATGTCTTATAGCAAGTTGTTCAAGGACAAAAATGAGGTCTGAATTGCTTGTAACAAGTAAAAAAATCTGCCAGTGGAAGAAGAGAGAAGTTACTTGTATTAAGTCATTATTCTAGTTCCAAGCAAATTTAGAAGAAACTTTTCTCTTGTTCCATTGGCAGATTTTTTATTTTTTACTTGTGACAAGCAATTCAGACCTCATTTTTGTCCTCCAACAACTTGAAACAAGACATTTTTCTAGACTGATCAGTTAAATATGGCTCATATCAAGTATGATAAGACAATTGACATCGAAAACCCAGGGTTGTGTTTGTTGTGACACTACCTCAATGTCATTGATAAAAAATGGCTTAAATTATGTCCCAGAGCTCAAAAATCTATGTACTCTTACATAATTGAAGGTTAGTCAAAGAAGTAGTGCAATAGTTACTTTCCCTAGTAACTTCCTACATTAATGAAGGAGTAATTCTGTTACTAATTCAATTACTTTTTCTAAGAAAGTAACAAGTAGCTATAACTTATTACTTTTTTAAAGTAACTTGCCCAACACTTGGAGGTAAATGAACAGGGTGACATGGCCAGATCAACCACTGATCCCTAGTCAATTAAAAAACACCAGCTGCAGCCTGTTAGGTGAGGCAGAGATTTGGTCATTCTTGATGTCTAAGCTCCTGGTAGAGAAACACCACGTTAATAAACCAGATAAACTTAACACCTGTGGAGAAACAGATGCTTGGAGCTGATGCAGCAGGATGCGCGTTTAGTCGAGAACATCTTTATTTCTACCACAGCAATATGAGAATGATCAAATCTAATTAAACCACTCTAATTCCCAGGTTCAGCTCAGCACTTCTGAGGCTGCTTCCTCAGACGAATACTAATTCACTGTGAGTACACACAGGAGCCTGGGGTCTCTTAAATGGCTGATAGTCGCTGCTCCTTAGGGGAAAACCACACTTATAGTTTCTTAGCGCTTAGGTGTTTTAATGAGAGGAATTAAAGTAAAACAGGAGGAAACACTTGGTACTGAGCTTCAGTGGCATTATCCAGGCTGGAGTTTTTTAATGGTGCCTTTTAAAACGTGTGTTTGTTGATTCACATTAGCAGCTGTCAGTATGTTCTGTTTGTGTGTTTGTGTGAGTCTGGAAGGGTGTGTGGAGCTGCTGGGGCTATGTTGTGACACATGTAAGGCAGTCTACAAATTGCCTGTCACAGCAAGCGCCTCTCACTTGGTGGATGGGGGAGTGACTCATTTTCTGAGGACTTTTATTGGGTGTTTGTGTGAGAGTGTGAGTGAGTGAGTGTGTGTGTGTGAGGGACAGAAATTGACTGTAAGTGTCAGACGAAGGTCAAAAGTGCGTGAAGACACAGTCTCTTTAAAGATGTGCTCATGCACATGGATCCAGGGGTCTTTAAGTTCATTAAGTTGTAAATGTGTGGTTGTGTGCATGTGGTTATCTAAAAAAAGCACCAAAAGCATAGGTTGGGTTGGGCTGGGTTGAAAAAAAACTGAGGTTTGATATCAGAATTGTTTCGAAGGGGGCTGAATTCCTGTGAATCCGTCTTTAGGCTTAAAAAAAGCAGCAATCTTGTAATATCCCTCTGCTACAGATCACTGGCTACAAAAAACTGACTTACAACCAACTCCACTTTAAACCTTTACTTCAATTTACTTGAGGGTGGACATTTTTCCAGCCCCCCTTTGGGCTGCAACACGATGATTGGAAGCTATTAGGAGACAAGAGTCCATTTTGGGATCCTTTTGTCAAAAGCTAACAGGCTTCTTTCAGCTCAGTGGAGCCAGGGGTTACACTCCTCCTCTTTACACAGGTTGCACAAAAAAGGAAAGGCTTTGAGAGATAACTGACGAGAGCCTCCCCGTCTACATCTCCTGTAACCTCCTTTTCCTCCCTCTTCACGTCTCAAATCATTCCCGCCTCTTTACCTCTGACACTAACACTTGTTCTTCATCCATTTGCAGGAAAATGGCAATCAAAGGCTTGTTTTTCCTCACTTCTTCTAAAAGAAGTTGCTCGAGGAGAGGAGACATCTGTTTACTCGTGCATCGTGTCAGGTAGTCTCTTTTTTATTGCAAGAACAAGACATGAATTCTTTATTCCCTCTCATCTTAACAGGCCTGATCTTCTTGCGTGTCAAGGCGAAGTCTGCACTCATGCATATAAACAAGAGCTCGCTGTCCAACATAAAAAGAATTGCATGTCTCCTGCATGAACTTGTGCACCTTCAAAACCAACCGTTAACTCCTGTAAGCACCCTGATGACAAACCCTTAACATAACCTGTCAGGTTTTTAAGTTTTAACCACCAGGTCTGCCGCAGAGAGGTAGCTTTCATGGAGGTTTATCAGTGAAGTTTCTAAGGTGGCACCTGATTAAAGCTTTAAATTTTGGTTTCTTCCTCACCTCACTCGCGGCCCGTCACGCAGAGGTTCCCTGTGGGTGCGACCTCGGTTGGCTCCCTGCAGGGTACGTCGGTTGGCAGTGGAATAGTCCGGTTCCAGCTCATAGGGCTCCTCCTCATCAGGTCCCAAGCTGCGGCGATCATCCTCCAGACCGTACGGCTCAGGCTGGAAGCGCTCCGGCTGTGAGCGGTTCAAATCGATGGTGCTGCTACCCATGGGCACCTGGGGCTGGGCCACATGGCCGTAGTCATCCTTGCGTATTGGGAGTGTGTAGCTGTTCTCTGGCCGGTAGCTGTTGGGCATGTAGGGGTAGCGCGGTGGTCGGAAGTTGACGCCTCGTGACAGGCTGCCGTAGTTGTCTGCCATATCTGCGTAGCCATCATGCAGCCCGTAGTGGCGGATGTACTGGCTCTCGGGTGTCTCACCATACGAATCATTGTAGGAGTTGTTGTAGGAGCGTGTCAAAGTGGAGGTCGCCTGAGGCGTGATGAAGCGATCACCTCCATTCTTCATGTAGCGACGGTCGATGGAGTCGGTGTAGCTGCCAAGGGGGGATGTGCCATCGGGGAGGGGTAAGCCATCAGGACCAAGGGGCACCTGGCGCACTGTTCGTGTGGTCACTGTCTTCACCATCTTAGTCACCTGAAGAGAGACACAAGGACACCTGTAAGAGTGTCTGACATCAAATTACAACAAAATAAAAACTTTGTTTGAATCAAACTCTATGAGTATTACATTTTTGAGGTACGCACACACAAACATGCCTCTCACAAAAATAATTTGTTTTTCTTGGATAGGATTAGAAACAGATGTGAAGACGCCAAACTGTGAGAGAGTCAGAAAATAAAAGTTTGAATCTAGGTGTGCGGCTCAAACATGCATTTCAGATTTAATATAAAAGCTTTTCCATCTGTGAAATTTCAATCAAACTGTGCAGCAGTTGTTTTACCCTCTGGAGAACTGTGGCAAATTATGAAGAAGTTTCTTCACATTATGAGCTCTCTGAGAAACTCAAGCATGAACAAGTATTGTGGACTTCTTCTCAGTCATGCGACTGCACTGTGATTACCCACCCATATGTCAGAGCACTCAGGTGCTGTAGGGAGGCTTTGCACTGCAGATACCCTTTATTATACAAACACTTTCAACCTGAGACGCTGCATATTCACAGTGATCCTCTTGGTCGACTGTGTCTCCAGAACTGAGCTTCTTGAACTGCTCCACTGCTCATAAAATCCTTTTTGTCCCTCAGGGATCCTGGGAGCATCCCGCTGTAGCTGGAGGACTTTGACAAGCCGACCTGCTTGTATCTCTTCCTCCTGTAGTTAAATATCTCTTCTTCCTCTGCTGTCTCTGAGGGCTTCTGCCGGCGCAGTTACAGACAGCTACCCCCTCCCTCTTCATCCATACAGAAACCAATTTGCTGCCCAGTGAATTCTGCTGTGGCTGATAATTGGCTATTTTGTCCAAGGCCATAAATTCATCTTCAAAATTAATGAGGTTGATGAAAATTAATCGTCAGCGGCGGAGGTGGAGGCCTGATGCAATTTGTGTTGTGCTTGACAAGGTGTTTCAGAGGGGATCCTCCTCACCTGATGAGCGTTTGCATTTCTTGGCGAAAGGGGATAAAAAAAAAAACAACACTGCTAATTCCTGCATTTGATTGGTTTAATTTTCAACACCAGCCCTCTAAATTGTAATATGCTTTCTTTATTTTCCCATCAATGGGATAATTGGGATTTTAATAAGGAGCCGGCGAATGCATGTAAGCATGTCAGGAAACCACAGAGAAGCATTAACCCTGCAGAGGAGGGTGCAGAGTGCAAAAACACAGACAGCATATTGGTTGCTCAACATGGCATCCTCATTAACGTGGTTAGCACAAATAGAAACCTTCACTGGCCTTGTTTCTTGATTACACCCTGGCTGTGAGCTACATAAGACTGCCTATTTCAGGAACAAACCAAGGTTCATTTCCATCTTCTGAGCAATTACTGAGTAATTTATGTTTGTTTCTGCTGCCAGTCCTCTTTGGCTTCACACACTTAAAATAAAGAGCTCATTTGCTGGTTTCACATTAACTAAAGCATATGTATGACCTTGGAATTACAAGCTTGGTTTATCCTCCTGATTCATTCAGTCAACCGTGACAAACCTAACGTGGCTGTTCTTGTGTTCATCATGGCCTTGAGCGCACCATAAGGGGCCAGGCTGACTGTAGCATCCTACATAGATCGCATAACGCATGCATAATAACTGTTTTTTTTGTTGTTGTTTTTTTTTTTTAACTGACTCACAGTTTCACTTTGGTATAGCTTCACACAAGCCGTCCTGGTGGGAAACAACAGAAGAATGCTTTCATCCAATACTGATAATTTCATCACCTTCTATTAATCATTTCGTGTTATTCTATTTGGCCTGTCAGATCTGAGAGGGGTGAATGCTGCTCCTTCCCAGCCTTCACATGCCCAGCTGCTTTGTACTAACACTGTTTTTTAGGCGATTTGCAAGTTCTGCAAGGGAACCATCAGACATTTTTCAAACACTCTTTGATGTCCTCTCAAGTTCACAAGGCGTTAAACCATCGCATGAGGGGAAACGTGAGGAGATGAGGGGCCTAAGTTTCAAAGAGGGGCTTCTGACATATGCTGAAGAGGGGTAAACAGGGCTGAAAGAGAATTGCTAAAGCGGTGGACAGTGGGAGCGTACTTTCTACTCTTGTAGATCTACTACAGGTTGTTTGTGTTTGCCTGCATGTATAGGGTATTACGGCTGTAATGAGAGGCGTTCCAAACAACCACAGGCAGTTAGACGCCAAGCTTAACTGTTTACCGAGCTGTTAAAAAAGGAGGGAAATGCAGCAGGCGTCAAACTGTCCACTTTACAGCACTGTTAGAGGTTTCACAACCTCTGTGGCATTCACTTTATTGAGAGCTTAAATGGACGTGGTGGCCGGGGGTTAGTGAGAAAAGACGGTAGTAATTCAGATTGTTAAGAAGCCTGTTATTCAATCTCAGTCCCTCTGAAGAGCATCTGTGAGAATGACGGGAATAGAAATTGCTAGTTTCAGTGTAATGTTGCTAAATGTGGGTCTCTTGAAAGCATAATGTTAGAGGGAGGCAGGCAGGGGAAGGGGGAGCACGGCAAATATCACACAAAGCATCCGGGGTTCTTTACTGGGTCTCTCTCAGAGAGGTTGGGGGTCGAGATGGAGACCGGGGTGGGGGTCCGGGTTGCAGGTCTGGACTCCACAAACAAGTTGTCAGTCACCATTACTGGATGGAAGGTGCGGCGGGTGATGGTTCTGACCACTTTGGTCACCTACAGTTGGAGGGATGAGTGAGGAGAGAGCTCAGCCATCTGAGTGAGGTTGCAATAGGGATAAGTTTTCTCCCACACCGTTGTGGTACGTATGCTTTGTTATCAACATGCTTTGAATGATTTCAGGCTATTTGCACTCCAAAAAAGGAGTCACTGTTTTTTCACAGTTGCCACACTAAGCTAAAGTCCCACTCAGAAGAAACTCAAATGTTACAGCCATGAACTGCCCATCCATCCATCACCTGTACTGCTTATCCAGTAAAGGATTGTGGGAGCTGCTACTGAGAGAGAAGTACACCCTGAATTCTCACTAGTCAACCACAGGGACAAGGTATGAAGACGATCCAAATTCTCACTTTTATGGGCAGCTTTTGAGTGACCTTCTAATCCAGCTAACATATCCCACACAAACACCCGGGAGGACCATGTAAACTCCTCACAGTGAGGCCAAGCTAACAGCCCTGGAACTCTCTTTCCTCGTATCAGCCTCAAATCAAATCAAACGAACAAAAAAAATTGTGGGGCATCTGAAAAATAGTTCAAACTGGAAGACAGTCAAGACTGACAATATTTCAGGTGGCAATATTTCTAGAAACAACTTTATTTGTGGTGCATTGGCTCCTTAAAGACATATGCTACCATTAAGGTTCAGCAACTCTTCAAAGACAAGACAAGCTAGCTAAAATTACACTACAAAAGGATTAAAGATTGTATAATCTATTAGATATCAGTGAACTAAAGCTGAAATGTTAGTTGTCTAACATTAATGCTAGCTTTTTTTTTATTTGGTTGTTATAAAAAAATAGTTTTCAAAAACTTCTTTTAAATTTGGTTAAGCACATGGAAAAATGTGTCAAGGTATGAGCTAATAGTACAATTAGCTAGCTAAAATAACTTGTAATATTTTACTTTTCATGGTGTCCTGTTATGTTTTCAAACCGTAGTGTTAGCGAAAGAGGAGTTGAAAACTAATATAATCTTATGGCCAAAGGTGAGTATGTGTTTTCATTTTTGTACTTGAATATACCTGATGCACATAAAGATTTAACTCTCCATCATAAAACATGGCATACAGCAGAAAAAACTTGAATTAGTTTTTAAATCTCTTGACTTAAAGAGGGGGTTCTACGTTTTTTAAACATGGATAAAAAGTAACAATGCTGGATTTTCAGACTAAACTTGCAGATTTTCAAACCACTACATATTCATGAGTTGTCCCTAAGTCTATCTGTAAACTGAGGATGTCTGAGATTTTCCCGAGGTCTGCTCCTTATAAGGATTTCCTAACTGGTTCAAGATACAATAGAGTGGTGGGCCTCAAACAATAAGGTCTGTCTATGGCCCTGACCCCCAATGGAAAGCCTGAAACGGACAGCAACTTACAAGCATAATACCCCCTCTTTAAGATTACATAACCTCATAGTCGCTGCAAAACTTCACTGTCCCTATTTTCAAAACTGTTAACTGGGGTCAAGACAACAGTCCTAAACAGATACAGTTCTTCATATTGGCTAGTTCATCAATGGAGATGTGACTCAAATAACAAGGCCCCCTCTACATGAGTCAACACCCCTCTGCCATTTAAAGTCACTTACTGTACACAACTACTAAATATCAGAGACATGTTCTCCTCCTCTAAACCATCCTTTTACTCCTGAATGTTGATTCCATACCACGTGCACAGCAGTGTGGAAGTGTTTTATGTGTTTGTGTGACCTGCCTTGACTCTCATTAGCTCATATCCAGAAGAAAGAGGAGGAGCGCTGCATTTACTGGCACAGCTGAGCTCTTCCTCCTACATGAGTGGAAATCCATTCAGTCGGTGTCTGCCAGCAGGGAGACAGGGCTGGAAGATGGCCAAGGGAAAGCATGGCACGCTGGGACACGGGGACAGACGTGGATCTAATTGAGCACTTACATGTGCTCAGTGCTCATACACACATTAAGGGTTCAAGTCCAGTTCACTTGAAGTTGAACTGATTGAAAACATAAGTACAACAAGCAGTGAATCTGCCATTAAGAGGTCATTCAAAGTTGTTTTCTTAATGTGTATGAAAATCTCTTGTCAGCTCTAACTTACCCTGACCTCCCTACACATGCACTCTCTCCTGTCTCCTTTTCGCTGACATCAACAGTAGCTCTGTCTTGGTGCCAATTTTTCTGCTCCTCTCCCGCTATGATGACTAGTAATATTGCTGATACTAAATCAGATGGAAACTTGTTTACTGCTGAAAAAACTTTTTTCGCCTGCAAATCAGGAGGATGGGAGGACTTTTCTTGTTTCATCTTCCAGCAGTCAGACCGGGGACAGCCATCAAGGGAAAGTCATGTGCTAGCATTAGACTGTATGGTTCAAAAGAACAGAAAAGCACATAAATAAAAGCATGACGTGCTGTGAAATGAGAGATGGACAGAGAGGAGGAAAAACAACACATGAAAGTACAATGGAGAGAAGAGAGGCAGAGAGAGAAGACATGTGGAGGGATTTCTTTGTGTAAACTTCAGCGAGGATCAGTTTGACACAGACAGAGAAGTTGGCTTCAAAAAGTTCACCCTGAACAATAATCTGCTTTTCTGCTCAAAGTGACTTCCAGAAAAGACCAGATCCCTCCTCCCAGCCGGCCCTTCAAAGGAGCGTCCTTCCTCTTCCCTTCCTCAGCAGCAAAGCCCATGATTAGTGTGATTACTGCACGTTTGTGAGTGCTTTCCCTAAGAAGTCCTGTGTATGAATGCATAAGAAATCATGTGATGAGTGTGCGTGAGTGTGTGTGGCCAATCCCCTCGCAGTAAACAGGCTGGAGGGCAATGGGCCCTCCCTGATGAGGGATTAGAGGAGGCTTTTTAATTACAGTCTCACAGTCCCCAGAGTAGAAGCTCTCCACTCCTCTGGAAGCCTATACAGCAGCAGACTGAAGCTACGTTTACATCTGAATCCAAAGCAATATGTTATAATATAAGCTTCGGTTTGAGAGCTTCAAAATGCTGAAGCGAGGAGGAAAAAGAGCTCCCATCTCACTATAAAGATGTTGCTCACTCTGTGGGTTTTTCAAATGGAAATCTGATTGAATTCTCACATGAATTATTCCCTGTGCAGCAGAAGTGAATGAATGCTTAGAATTGGAATACAGATCTCATTCCAAAACACAAAAAGCTGTCACACTTTTACATTCTAAAAACCTCCTATCTGCCACAAAGATAGGAGACAGCAGTCAGAGCGACTACCGATAACTTCTGTCCCTTTAAATCATTTTTAATGAGCTTGCATACTTTTTAAGCCAATATACAGAAGATATTTTCAAGATTTAAAGCAAATTAAATCTAAACTGAGGTCCAGCATAGGGTTTCATACAGGAAAAATAACCTCTAATCAAGTGGCACAGTAGGACTTTTGACTCAGGGACTTGGGTGTAAGCCTATGTGAGACTTAGAGCTGAAAGTTTTGACTGACTTTAAGTTAAGCCTTGTACACAAGTTAGACTTACTCTCTGTTTGTGTTATTGCCTCGTGGAAGAAGCTGGCCTTATTCTGCAAAATCAAAGTATCAACTTGTTAAGCTAGTATAACCGTATGATAAAAGAAAATGTGTTAAGAATTTTCATTGGAAGAAATCTGTTATTGTCTTCATACAATCTACACACTCACTGGCCCCATTTAATAGGTACACCTTGCTAGTGCCGGGTTGGACCCCATTTTGCCTTCAGAACTGCCTTAATCCTTCGTGTCACAGATCAACAAGGTACAGGAAACATTCCTCAGAGAGTTTGGTTCATATTGGCGTGATAGCATCACACAGTTGCTACAGATTTGTCGGCTGCACATCCATGATGAGAATCTCCCGTTCCACACATCCCAAAGGTGCTCTATTGGATTGAGATCTGGGGACTGTGGAGGACATTTGAATACAGGGAACTCATTGTCATGTTCAAGAAACTAGTCTGAGATAATTCCAGCTTTGTGACATGGTGTGTTATCCTGCTGTAAGTAGCCATCAGAAGATGGGTACACTGTGCTCATAAAGGGATGGACACAGTCAGCAACAATGCTCAGGTAGGCTGCTCAGTTGGTAGGGCCCAAAGAGAGCCAAGAAAATATTACACCACCAGCAGCAGCCTGAACCGTTGATACAAGACAGGATGGATCCATGCTTTTATGTTGCTTATTCAAAATTCTGAGCCTACCATACAAATGTGGAGCAGAAATCCAGACTCATCAGACCAGACAACGTTTTTCAATCTCCTATGGCCCAGTCTTGTGTGAGTTAAAGCCACAGTTTCCTGTTCTTAGCTGACTGGAGGGGCACTCAGTGTGGTCTTCTGCTGCTGCAGCCCATCTGCTTCAAGGTTTTACGTGTTTTGTGTTGAGAGATGCTCTTCTGCAGACCTTGGCTGTGATTTTCATTTGAGTTCCTGCCTTTCTATCATCTCCAGTCTGTCCTTTCTCCTCTGATCTCTGGCATCAACAAGACACTTAGTCCCACAGAACTACTGCTCACTGGATATTTTCTCTTTCTGGGACCATTCTCTGTAAACCCTAGAGATGGTTGTGTGTGAAAATCACAGTAGATCAACAGCTTGTGAAATACTCAGACAATGGTTTGCTGCCATGTGATTGGCTGATTTGTGTTAACGAGCAGTTGAACAGGTGTACCTTATAAAGTGGCCAGTGAGTACAACCTTAGCCTACATTCTTCACTTTCTGTATTATTTCTCCTCTTTTAGGTTGTTATCCTTGTCTTTTGAGGATATTTTGATTGGACAGGAGACTGGACATGAGAGCAACTCTTGGCAACACACACCGCTTTGAAGATGCTCACATCAATGTGCATCATAAGACCTGGCACGGCTACGACTGGTCTTAGTCAGGCTTGGTAAACTCTGCCTCTTAAGATAAAAGTGCAGAATAATAGAGTCGAATGTTTACTTTACTCACATGAACGTTCCCACACAGGTTTAAAAGTTATTAGGTGTAATAGGCACTAAGCGCTGGTTTTGTGTATCTTCTATAACATCAGTGAGTGTTGGCGTAAGATCGACATGAAAGACAATATAAGAGAAAGAAGGAGACATGCACAGAAGAATAAAGGAACAGTAAAGACTGAAATTTTATGGCTTGTGATGAAGCAGATTGTGTTGAGCGTTATGCAGCGGTGGCACACACAACCTGGTGGCGTGGTGGTGAAAATAACGGATGTAAAGGTCCACTCACCTTGGTGTTAGATGACATGTCCTTACAGAAAAAAACAACAGAACAAAGTAGAGGACGAATCAACAAAAGAGCTTAAAGAAGCACAAAACAAGGGGAGCTCAAAGGGAGTCGGCTCATTATAACACAATATAAAAATAAATAAAGTCATGAAAGGGAGATGAAACCACTTTAGGCTGTGGGATTATGGGATTTAGAGTTCTTTAGGGTAGAAGTCTGGGAGTAGAGGTATGGTACCACACTGTTTGAAGCTGTAATCCATATCCATAATTTGAAGCGATATTGAAATGGAGTTGGGGGTTATTTTGCAGATATGACCTCAACTGGATCTCTTTGCTTTAATGTGAAACTGCTCCAAATGTTTCTAAATCGATGCGACACTGACAGCAGGGCCTCTGCTTAAAATACATCTTTCTATATTTACTCTGTGTGGATGTCCCTATATTTGTTTTTCTGTCACCACTTCATCCGTCCTCTCAGCTCTGTGTACTCTTGTGTAATACCTTAGTTTCTGTGCGCCGTGTGGTGCCATCATCAGAGGTGACCACCGAGACGTGGGAGGTGGGAGTGCCAGGATCCTCCTCTATGGTGACAGTCTCCTCCACCACCTCCTGCGGCTCCTGCATCATAGCCAGGGATGTGGCGTTACTGGGGCTCTGCTCCTGCACACACAGAGAGGTCCGGAGAGAAGTCAGTGATCTGAACGGATTGATTTTAATATTTACTTGTTTCACAGCGTGAAGAAAAACAACACAGCATCCAGGTAATCTTCCATTAGACAGACGACAAGATGAAACTTTAATTGGGCCAATGCAGCAACAAATCACATTAGGATCCAGCAGAGAGGAGCAAGCCATGAATAAGAAAACACAGCAAATGAAGGGTATTAAAATAAAATGCTATTTTCTAATGCAGCATGGAGATGGTTTAGAATGAAAAAACAAGCAGTGCACCATAAAGATTGAAGATCACTGCAAAGGTGGAAATGCTTCTTATTTATCATCACAAGAAACATTTGGCAATACATCATTGTTGCTCTATATTAATGGATCACTTTGGTAATACACAATCACTGAATACATGAACAAACTAAAGCAGTCATCCAAGTAAGTGTACATATGCAAGCATCACAGTTTGAGAATACATAAAACTGTAACATGTTTGCTTTGATGAAGTATCTGTGAAAGAACTACAGTAGCTCATTTCTCAGAAAAGTGGTAACCCCTCTTGTAAATGAGATAAATAACATGAGGTTATTTGGTCTTTTAAATAAAATAATGAGTAATAGACCTGATCTATAAGAGACAATGCATTGCTGCTTCAGTTTCATCTCCAGCTCAAGTTATGAATGAGTAAACACCAACAAAACAACAGATGACTTGCTCAGCAGCTTTCCTTTTAAGAACGATAAATAACAAAAGGTTATTTAGTCAGTTTGATAACATAACAAGGTAAAGACCTGATCTTTAAGAAAGGCAAGGCATTCATGCTTTAATTTTGCCTTCATCTCATATCATGAATGGAGAAACTCTAAAAAAACAATGGACAACTCGACCGACAGTTCTTTGTCAGTGGAAACACAAAGAACAAGTGCTTAGTCAGTCACTGGCCTGGAACTAGCACCAGCACCAGTTCAGTAGAAAAGGGGTAACAGTAACCAAAAGTGTGCCTCAGGGGTCAGTTCTGGGACTACTATCATTTTATTTATATCACAACAATCAAGATGTTTTCAAAGCTGATACTTTTTTATGCAGATGACACAGTCAGTCACCCAAGCTCACTCTGACTTGCAAGTTACTTTTAGCTCTGTTCAATGAGATTCAAAGCAATGCACAAAAAAGGTGAAAAACAATTGTGACGCTGTTTTCATATGCAAAATCTACCATCAGGTCCAGGTATGCAGATTAAGCCCGTACCTTTCTCTGTATTTTTTGTTTTTATTTTTTCAATGTACTGTAAAAATACACATTGTTCAAAGGATTAAAAATGTAAATGAGCTGTGGTTTTAGAATCAGATCCTGCTTTTGGAGTATGGAAGGGAACTGATGCCATTCCTCAGCTGATATGCTCTGGAATATGTGTCATAGAGCATGGTTCTTCATTTTCTGTTGTATGAATGTGTTGGATCATCTGCCTTGTCTGTGTGCACACTTGTGTATTAATATCCACAACCATATTTAAGGCTTCATTATTTTACTAATTTTGACCTACTTCATCAGAAGAGAACCAAGACTTACAAGTATCAGTCCCAGGAACTTTTCTTAAAGATTGTTTTAAGTGTGCTGCTCTTTTTACTTGAAGCAAAGGAACGACTGAAAACATAATATGCTGGTCTCATCAAGGTTTTTCTTAAATTTGGCCCTTATTGGACAGGACAGCTGCAGAAAGATAGGAAGTATGTGGAGTAGAAAGCTTGCGTTAAACATAATAATAACAGAATGACATTCACTACTCTAATTGTTGGTTTTCATCTTACTATGTAAAGGAAGCAGACTCTACCTCAAAAATCCCTTGAAATGCTACATTAGTAGGCCCACACACCAAAATGAAGTCCTAATACTGCAGCACACCAAAAAAGAGAAAATATACTCCTCTGGTTTGTTTGTAGACCCGACAGTGCATGATTTATTTGGTCTTAAAATTATATCCAAACACTGCAATGCAGGGAAGCAAGAAAGTCCTCACCTCTAGAAACCTCAAATTGAGTTCAAGCTTCTTTCAAGGCAAGAGAAAAAGCCTGGAGGACTGTTTTTGATTCATATTTCATTGAGAGGCCCTGGATGTAAGGAAAATGCGTTCACAGGCTGGGGATGAAAGAGGTTCTCACACACCACCTGACCCTGTTTGTGAACGCGTGAGAAATATGCACTTCCTGCTGCATTTCCTGCTGATGGGAGTCAGTGGACAGAGGTGCACCGCCCTGGTGTGGCTCGCTGCTGTGCATGTGCGAGACAAAATTACAGCTCTCGTGATGGAGAGGGGAAGGAAGGCATTTGAGGCAATCATTGATAACCAAAACAGCACGAAGCCAAGAGAGGGAGAGGAAATCGAAAGTAATAGAGAGGAGGGAGGAGGATGGTGGGCTTGAAACTAGAGTTCTTCTTTTCAAGGGGAGAAAAAGGAAGCAGGGCTGTAAACTTATTGCTGTAGCTGACCTTAAAGGGTTTTCTTCAGGATGTCTGACATGCCATTCCTATTGTGTGCACTTCCTGATTCTCTGACAAGGGGATGGGAGGATGTCATTTTACTTCAAAATGTAACAAAACACCATCCAATTTATGCTCATACTTTGGTTTTTCAACTTAAACCTGCTGACCTCCATTAGACTTTATCCAGATAAGAAGATAAAACAAGAAAAGAACAAATACAACATGTCTGCCCTGAAATCTGTGACTCTGTGTAATCCGTCTCAAACAGAACAGCAGCAGCTTGCAGACTATTATTTTAGTCCAATTATCTGATGCTGGCTGGAAGGCTGAGTGAAGGCCAAGGTGGTCCCAACTGTTTTGCTGAAATACCACACCACCTCAGACGCAGACTGCTTGTTTTCTCCTCTTCCTAGAAGACAATAATAACTGAGCAGATCTCCACTGATTGGCCAGCTCAGACTTGTACTGTCTCCGGCTTCACAGCCCCACACGTCCACAGTGACCTCCAGAATCTTCTCCCATCATCCCTTAGTTCTCCAGACACTCCATGTCCCAGCTGGGGGGAAAAGACCCCAGCTTTGGGTGCATGAATAATCTTCCCCTTCAACACACAGCAAATGAGAACTTTCTCTATTTACCTGCTCCACTCAATCCAGTGACTAAGACTCAATTAACTCCCCAAACTGAGCTGAGTTAGGTCATTACACTGGGAGAAAGGTTCCCAAGTCCCATTATTGGGGTTAATGACTGAGAAGGCTATCAGCTGTGTAAAAAAGAGACACATTTATTTACACACCACCAATTCTCAGCTGAGAGGAAGATATTATTTAAGACCGACCTCAGGCTAAACACCACAGTTCTGCTGGGAAAGACTCTATAATGGTATTCAGAAGAGGTCAGCTCAGCATGGTGACCCCTAATCAACGTCTTTGTTCTGTTTAATTATAAATTTGAATTACCTTCCTGTGTCTGCACCCAATCTGGAAACAATGAGTATTTTTTTATTTGGAGAGGTTTAGTGGTGCTAACAGTACTTTTTCAATGAATGTTCCATGTTTCTTAAAGGCCAAATGGAAGTAAATTAATGACCAAAGTAAAGCCTTATTCAGGCAGAGCAGTGTACACTTCATAAAATACAGAAGCTCAGTAGTGAATGATCTTGTCTGGTTTTCAACTGCAGCCACTGTCTTTGAACTATGGATGTTCAGAAGTGCCAATTTTCAGTGGAATTCAAATTCAGAGTCGTCCACTTTCTGGGCGAGAAAAAATATAAAACAGAAATGGAAAGATAGTAAAACTCTAACAATAGCTGGATGGCACAAAGTTATTTTTGATATGTTACCCATGGAATATCTGACTTACAGGTCTAAGTGTATGAAAAAAATGTTTTCTATGAAGTCTGGTCCAGATTTCTAAAATATATTGGTTCTAGATTTATAAGTATTGTAATAAAGGGTCTGATAGACTGTAGGAGTTTGTGACTCTATGAAGATCAACACATTATGATACTGGTTGGTGTGATATAAGGCTACCACATACAGAATTGTGAAGTTTGGTTTTCTACTAAAACTGTTGTGTATTTTACTATGGGTATATCCGTGTATGTTTGTGTATGTGTGTTTATGTATGTATGTGTATAAGTTAATATGTGCAAACATATGTGTATATGTATATATTTACCCTCTACCTGACTTTTAAGCTTTTATTTGTAGCACTTCGAGATTTCAGGAATCAGGAATGAGGAATACTTTATTAATCCCAGGGGGAAATTTTGGATTACCACTGCTCTTTACATAAAACAATAGGTGGAAATAAGATGACTAGGGACATACAATAAAATAAAATAAGTATCAGGTATACAGAATAAATAAGCAAGTATCAGTAAGTAACCGGATTACTATTTACAAAAGGAGGTAGACAGGGCAAAATGAACTGTTCTGAACAGTTACTGCTCTAAGTGAAAGTAGTAAACAGAATATTGCTCTTAGAGACATGAAAAGATAATGCACTTGATGTACTGGAATTAAAACAGATTTTGCACTAAGTGAATTGTATTGACAGATACAGTGGATATAGTGCAGACAGAAATTGCAGATTAAGTATCAGTGAATAAGTCAGAAAAAGTTAAATCAGTCATGTCAGGTTTTTTTTTTCTTTTTTTATTCTTTTCTTCATTTCTTTGAAAAGTAAAGTGTGTTATAAATAAAATGTGTTATTATTTTTATTATTATTATTATTATTATCATTATTATTATTAATGAAATAATGTATTTTGTATGAGTATTTGGATATACCTTTAATATATCATATAAAAAAATCAATAAAGATATGTGAAAAGAAAGAAAAATCACAGTAGTCTAAAGGCAAAAAAAAAAAAAAAAAAAAAAAAACTTGGGAAACTGCTAACACCGCACAATTTATATCCAAACACGAAATCACAGAGCCTGCAGGTATTTATGTCAAATTAGTTTGTTAAGTGTGGTTAACACTAGCAGAGTTATCCTTTGATCCTTCTTGTAGGTTAGTGTCTAAATGCCTGTGCTGGTTACACATTGCACTAGTCAAGAGGTTATGCACCAGTGTAAGCAAATACAGCTTACATCAACTTAACCTCAGTTTTCTAGATCAAAATACAAACTGTGCTGTTTTAAAAGCAGCAGCATCCTTTACAAGCTTGAAACACACAGTGGGCTGAAGCAGGAATCCTCAGAGGCTAGCGGACAAACCACTTCTGCTCATCCCGACGTGCATGACGGGGGGAATGAAGTTGAACTCTGCATTATAACCTCTAAATAAATGATTAAAACCTGTCTGACCGCTGGCTAGCATAGCCGCCAGCCAGCACCAGGGGAATATTGTGAATGGAGGAGACGCAGGGAAGCAAAAACCCCTTTTGGCCCAGGGTGAAGAGAAGTGGAGCACAGTGAGTGAACACGTGATGGCAGAGACATGGATGATGAAGAGGGAGAAGAGTATGAGACAGAATGTGATGAAGAAGGGGGATGGAGTTCATGTACATCGGATACTTGGAGAAATGGATTGTATTTGCAAGTGGAGCAGTGGTCAAGACAAGTCGTGTGGATTTGAGGAGTAATGTGCCCAATCATTTGGAATCAGGAAACAGGAAAAGACTTCTTATGGCTGAGAACTACCAGAGGATCCTAATGCATCTGCTGCCTTGGAACAGCTCCGTCAAAAAAACAAGCCATGAAAATGTGAAAGTGTTTGTGTCAGCAAGCGTCAGGCCTGGATCAAGTGGATGGAAACACATTATGAGCAGAGAAAGAATACAAAACACAAGCTTATAGAAAGCCCAGGCAGGCCTATCTGCTGAGGATCAGGTTTATCCGGACACAAAAACCCACCTTAGCCCGAGACACTAACAAAATGACAGGAATGTTTGTGGCTTTTCCCTCCCCTTAAAAGCTCTGCCAAGAGCTGGACCCCACTTCTGATGAGGAGAAAAGAGCTTTGAAAAGCCCTGCCAGTTACATCACTTCTGCTCAGCCAGTGGTAGCAGAGAGGCAGAGGCGTCAGACAGACAGGGATTTGGGCTGAGGATTTGTACAACCTGCACTTTATTCTGCTGGCTGTGATTGGCTTTGACTAGCTGTATGAGGAAGAGGGCTATTACACGGGCTAACTCCTGGATGGATGAGGCTTGGAGTGTCCTGGTACTTGTGATAAAATGAGAGGCGGATATTTTACAGCTACTTTTGAAACATTACATCCAACAACATTCAATCTTTGTGGCTTTTAAGCAACAAGTGCTCTCCCCCATGATACACAACATGGCCAAACACTTCCAAAAAGCTACCGTGTGACACATTTTATTACAGTAGATGATGCAGAGAAACATTGCTGCTTAGGAATGACTTATCTGAACTGAAATGGATTTGTGTGCGGCTGACAGAAAAGGAGGAGGAGGAATACAATGGCAGCAGATGAAGAGATACAGGGGTGTCAATTAGCAGCGGTCTGCTATCTGCTATCAATCCACACCCATTCATCATCTGCGTTCAATAAGCTGCTCAATGCTGTCTCAGGATGGAGAGATAAAATGATGGAAAGGAAGAGAGAGTACACAGCTAAGGGCTTTTCTTTCCCAGGACAAAGTCAGAAGAAAAGTTTGAGTTAGAAGAATGAGTCATCCCCTCAGGAAGAGTCCAAGAACAAGTAGACACTCAAGTTTACACACAAGTCTACAAGAATACAAGTTCTGGGATCAAACCTTTCAAGTGTCAGTCTGAACCATATTGCAGTGAAGTATTTTATCCAGACACATTGAGCAGGTTGGCATATGATGACTTTGGACAGAGGAGGAGGAGGAGGATGACATTGTGGCTCAAATGTTTCATAAAAACACAATGTACCAAATACACTTGTAGCACTTTTTCCTGCTTAACCACTGTCGTTCTTTTTCACTTTTACATTTTAACACTATCTGCCAAACAAATTTTTCCAAACCTTGATACTACAAGTGCCATGAAATAAACAATGCTTCTGTCTGTGTTTAAGCGTGCTGTGAGGAGGATCTGTTTTCAATGGACTGCAGCGCCACCTTTTGGCCCAGAGTCTCATGCACACTGTCATGAAGACTTTTAACGGGGAATGTGTTTGTGTTAGAAATGATTGGAGAGCAGATTGGAACAAATTGTCTTCGTCAAGAACTTTTTACTGGACACAATGTTATGAGGTAAGGTATTAATTATTAGTTACATAACCCTGTTGTTTGAAACCTGACAACACGCAAACTTTGCATTTTGTACTGTCATTTAATAGCCGGCTCTATCTAGTGCTACAAGCAGCATTACAGAGACATGTCTGTAATGTGTAAGGTACGTGAATCCTGGTTGTGTTATGTTATGGTTGTCCGAGGTTTCGTCCTGTTAAAGGAAAGTTTTTCCTTACCATTGTTACTTGCTTAATGCTGCAAAGTGTTGTACTCATGGTGGGTTAAGATGAGAAAAAAAACTCCTTATAATATCTTGATGTTGGGTTGCTGCTAATAAAATTCTATTGTGAGAAAACATTTCTCATGATTGGGTGCTTTAAAAATAAAGATTGTTTGATTATTTTATGTGTTTTTTTTCATTCTTTTTTTGTTTCTTGTCGTCTTGTTGTCAACTTAAATGAGGTTCTCAACAATGATCTTTCTTAAACAACATGCTTGTATGCAAACTCAATTGTGTGCCATTAACCATGTGTGCAAACAATTCCAAGCATTTTTGATAGTCATCAATCACTACTTAACTAGTCTATAGCATTTCCATTGAGGCCACACTTCTGGATTTCCAAAAAATTCCCATAGAAAGTTTCAAACTTTCCCAGAATTCCCAGAATTTTGCAAACCTTATTTCAGCACTTGACCTGAAGCAGTCTCTCATCCCCTTGTTTCTAACACCTAATACTGACTCTTGCTAAATATTTTTAAGTACAGCCTCCACCAAACCATCATCCAGGTAGAACCTGTGGTTCTTCCAAGTCTGGTTGAGTCTGGCTCTGTTTGAGGTTTTTGTTTAGTAAAGTGAGTTTATCCTTGTTACTGTAACTCTTTAAAAGTGCTGTACTCATGGCGGGTTCAGATGGGATCAGACTCTTGATGTTGGATCTTTGTTTACAATAAGACACTGGCTGGTCTAGATGTGTTAATGTTTTTGTTCAGCCTTTTAGGATAACACCCTTCTGTGTTTTGGTGCTATAAAAATAAAGACTGATTGGTTGGTTGTTTGAATGATTGATTGACTGACAGATGGATAAATAAGCCAGTAGGTTTTCATTCACAATTAGTTTATGAATCAATAAATGTCCTAATTTAAGCATCAGTCAAGCAGGAGCCCCAGGATTAACCACAGTTTGAAATGTTATTAGAGGAAAATGCTGATTCATTCCAATCAGGTCACATCAAATCTTTATTTCTGCCCCAGATAATGTAGCAGGGTTAGGGTTAGCGTATCAGCGAGAATACAGTGCCAGCTGATGTAAAAGCTTCTTCTCAGCGCCAGCATTAGCTCAAAGTTTACACAAGTTATCGTTGTCAACCCCATCCCTGAACAAGTTGATGTAACAATCAAGGGTCATAAATGAACTTTAGGATCATGGACTGGAGTAATAAAGGGCAAATAGCACTGGATCAGAATTTGAGAGCTGCTTTAGGATTGGCTAAAACTTTTAAAGTAGGGGGAGTCAAAAAGTAAGATTGAAGTCAGAAAACCAGTTATCTAGAAAACGATTTGTCAGACCATCCTTTTATGATTCCTCTGTCAGTTATTTCAGACACACAGGACGAAAACTTTCCCTGTCCCTCCTACACAACTGCAGTGAGCAGACACCAGATCTATCTCAGGCTGAACACAGTAGGAGGGAGTCTGGGCGTACTTTCAGGTCCAGACAACAGAGGCTGTCAGATCGCCACCTGGTCATGCATATCGCCATGATCAGAGTCACCTTCCTCCATGCACACACACACACACACACACCCACTCCCACACACCCAAACACGCTCAGTCTTAGCCTGACCCCTGTGCAGTGACTAACAGGATTTCACTCCGGAGACATGCCAGTAATCATTACATGGCTCTTACACAATTAATCCTCTAGCAAAGATCGCCCAGCTAACCTTGGGTTGTCCAATTTCCCATCAGCCCCTTCTGTTTCTACCACCTGCCCTCTCGGCAGCTCTCCACTGTGAAGGATCACATGATGGAGTTCAAAAGAGAACCAGGGAGAAAGAGGGAGCATGTGAGAGTGTAATGCAGGAGGGTGACCTGCGAGGAGAAAAAATGTGAGTGGAGCGTGTGATCCAACGTTCAGCACAAACAAGAGCTGTCTGTGGGACAAACTGAGGCAGCAAGGAAGTCAGGACAGAGGAGCAGATCTTGGAAGGCTGACGATGAGACCCAAACTAGTGTGCTTACCCGGGGCAATGAATAAAAAGGGAGGGAACTCAGTCACATCCAGGACCAGCCAAGCCAGCATCATCTCAGTTACAGCTGGGGCACAGGTCCCAGAATCTGGACTGATTGTTAGATGACCTGGTGTTTCAGAGTGAGGCTGATCAAAACATGTGCGTACTCCCATTAGGTTTAAAACACACACACACAAACAAACAAATAACTGTAGGGGTGAGGGCCAAAGCTCTGATGATGCAGCTGGGAATGATGGGACCTTAATCTCTCCCTTTCTGGCGACTGATCCCGAGCCAAATCTGGGCTTCTCTCCACTCTCTCTCATCTCTTTCACGCTTGGCCTCCTGGTTTCAGACGCCTTCATCATTTCCCTCCAAAATCCTGCTTTTTCTACCTTTTCCCTGAGGCCCTCTTACCCCAAACCCGTGTCATCATCCGTCTGCATGCCCTTTTGTTGCTTTGCACGAGTGCCAAGACGAAATTCTAGTAAGTCAGACTGCCTGACAGGCTCAGACCCTATAAGTAGAGGCCACCTGCAAGCCTCGCAACCAATCACAAGACAAAAAAACTACTGTCAGACTCACTTTTTCTCATCCAAAGTGACGACTTCGCCATAAATGGAGAACCCAAGTTGCAGCTTGGTAATGTCTCACCACATTAATCCCTAAAGTGGACTATTCTTTATTTAAAACTTCGGGGTGAGGTTTTGAATCCATAGTTAATTTCTTACAGATGACATCAATTAAACACAAACACACTTGCACAAACGGAGTCACATACCACACATGTTTTCCTCTCCGAAGTCAGATTAGAAGTAAAATATGCAGAAAGTCTCAGTTAGTATGGAATTCGTGGTAGCACGCAGCAGCTCAAGGAGAGGGAAGATAAACAAGTCGTGTAGATTTTTTGGTGAGTAGCTGGAGAAAAGACAGTGGGAGGAGGAGGATGGTCATAAAACAGAAAAAAAAGGAGACACAAAGTTGAGAAAAAACAATGAGGCTTGCGGAGGGGTCCAGGGTTTGATTGTTTGGACAGGGGCGCAGCCGTAAGGGGGAGAGGGGATGGAAGACTCCAGCACTCCAGAGGCAGATTAGCGGTCCTCGGCTGTGGTTGAGTGATGGTGGGCGGAGTGCCAGGTAGGTGGGTTTGCTGTGAAGTGTGACTCTGGGTTCCAGGAGGCTGGGTTGTTTTGTTGTGCCCCTCCTCTTGGTCTGTGGATCACTGTCAGCCTGACTTTGCTGGAGGACTGGTGATTGGAGGGCGGGGGAACGCCTCGTTTGGGGGACCAAGCTGCCACAAGCTCAGTTCATGTGAGGTCTTATAAAGATTTAGGGAGTTGGAAAGGGGACATATGCTCCGCTTCCTGTCAGGCTACTAAATGCAACACTTATTGTCCCCCTGACACCATTTCTCTAAAATCTGTCTGCATGTGGAGCCGCAGGGTCTCCAGTTTAAGAGAAATTTACACCCCGCCTCTCTCCATTTCTGGCGTTCCCTCTGTGTTTCAGAAAACAGTAAAGCCTGGGGCAGCTATAATGGATGAAGACTAACAGGCTTAGCAGGGTGCTAACATTGCTTTAGGAAAGATACTACCCCTCTTCTGGGACTGGGTAGATGGGGTGGAATTTAGGGATGTGATCCGACACCAGAAACTTCCAGATTACCTTCCCCATCATAGCAAACAGTTAAGTTAGAAGCACATCTTTGAGCTTCATTTCTCAGACATCCCACTGTGTTCATTCAATATTATACAGCAACTGACTTTGTCCAACAGTCAGTAGCATGTCCCTGATGATCATGTCACTCTTATGCATGTCATTATAGCCTTGGCTTTTTTATTAAGTAGTGATGCAGTAATTAAAATTGGTACGTTAACAACCCATAGGTAGGAGAGTGTGTTAAAATGTTTACTTCTCTCTTCATGTCAGCCCTGTAATAGGATGCCAACCTGTCCAGGGTTACCCTGCTCTGCGCCAAATTGCAGCCAAAAAGCCTCCAGCCCCGATGTGATGTGAGATGTGAGAACTTAGAAAAGAAACTAAAAAAAGCACTCAGAGAGCGCAGACCTCCGCCAAGCATATTGTAATTGTCACTCAACACTTTAGTCTTACTTGAATGTTATACTCCCTTTCAGCAGACTGTCTGCTACAATTCGGTGTTAGTTGCAGGTTTGTACAATAATTTGTTACATGACAGTGTTGAAAAGTGTGATGACCCAGTACATATTTCATATTATGGATCTTAGTGTCCAGAATATTGACAGGATCTGGATCACACTTTTATATCTGTCAGAAATTATGGTGACCTTGTTTTGTATTGTTTTGCAAAGCAATCCGACCATTTATTGTGGCGTTATATACACGTGGTGAAAATGGCCCTATCTCACAATGATAGAGAATCCTTTAAAAAAATCCTGGATCCAAACGGTGATCCAGATCACCTCGAAAACTTAATCTTTCTTATTCCATTTTGAACATTTCCCGGGAAATTCATCAAGTTCTGTTCGTTACTATTTGAGTTATGTTGTTCACAGACAAACAAAAAAAAACCTCTCCCTAAGACATAGCCTCCTTGGTGGAGGTAAAAATAATTGAAACACTTATGAAATCAATTTGATGTAACAAATAGAGGGAATAAATTTGAACCTGTGGAGTTAAAATTTGAACCTAAAGAAAATATTCACACATACATATCTGAATGTGAAGTCACACAAAAAAAAAATCACAAATGTGTGGACTGATATTTACACAAATAAAATGATGGCTGAAAAATTGTAATCCAACATTTACTCTGATGTTTTTGTTTTGTTTTGTTATTCTTATAACTAATGTCTATTACCCTTTACAACCACAACTCTTCAGTTACAACTGCACAACCTAATTTTCCTGCGTGAATCTGCACTGCTTAAGTTTTGCAACGAATTTTAGGAGTCATATGCAACAAAATGAAAAACCTCTGTGTGTGTTTGTGGCAGGAATGACCAATCAGAAGGGAGGAGGGAGAAGGGGGACCAAAAAACAGTTATTTTGCCCAAGCTGGAGCAAGTAGCCTAGCTACTACTCAAAATCTTATTACTTTTTTTGTTTGTTTCACTACTTCAACAAGCTCTCCAATTTGCAACAAATCTACCGTCATAGAAAAGTGATTTGGATCAAGGATGTGTGGATGCACAACTGGTATCTGTAACTGAGCCACAATCCTCTGTATTGGATTCTTTGCATTGGAATTAAATGCCAAGGAACCAGAGCCATATTTTCAGAAGGAGGGGACTGTTTAATGTCATCACTCCAGAACAGGCCCTGTAATGTGCTAGGTAAAAACTTGTGCTGATTGATTCACTTCCAGCCCGTCCAAATGTCTAAGCTGCTGTGGTGGAGTTAATAGTGGTGTGACTGGCACTGGTGACTGCATTCACTTTAGTTGGGACATTTTAGAGCAAATTAAACCACTCCTCATCTTGACAGGAAACCCACATAACCTTCTGCAGGAGTCCCAGAACCCCCAAGGCTCCTGAAAAGCCGCGCTCTGAAAAAAACCACCATGCACCCGTAGATAGCACCTCACAGCACTAATGCAGTCAATCACAATAACTGTGACTGCTTTTCAAATATGCACTCAGTCAAACGTGATTAAACGCCCTCTGGGGATATTTTTTACGGCCGTGTGCCAACCGCCTAGTAAAGGATTAGGCTCATTTTAGCGGGCAATGGCATGGCGTCGGAGCCAGAGGCGAGGGACAACTCACGAGAACCAAGCGATGGAGAAATCCCTGCCAATTTACTGCTAACCTTCAGCAGGTGGTGAGATAAGGTGAGGCTGGGTGTATATGTGTCTCATAAAAGAGCCATTGTGCCGCTGGATAAATCTATCAGAACATTTGAGCTACAGCCCGCCTTTTTATTTATTATTCCCTCAACGTAGGATGAAAAGAAATGTGATATTACAGCTACTCTGGCCTGTCTGGCTTTATGGGCCTTGTGTGCGTGTGAGTGTGTGTTTACCTAACAGTGAATGTTTTCACTGGACAGACTTAAAAGAGCAAAAACAGTGTTAAAGCAAGTCTCTTTACCTTTGCACTTTCCACCTGATCTTATTCAAGTCAAATAGACTTAGTATAGTATTATACTTCCCATCAAATCCTATATATTTATTTATCTATTTATTGACCTACTTACTTATTTACTTGTTAGAGCTGTATTTGGCCAATACAGCAACATTTTGAACAAAAAGCAAGAAATATACACAAGAGGACTTTGTATCCTCGGCTGAACACAATCCATGATCATGAAACCCCCAACGTGACATGGTGACAATTTTACAACCTAACCCCTTGATGACTGTTGTCGCAAATTTGTCACATACCCTGTCAGGTCTTGATGCAGCTGAAATGACCTTTGTATCTCATTATTACCTATTGATTCATATTCTACACATACCAAAGATCACATCACATCGACTATACCACAATTTATTGATCAGGGGATGAACTTCTCATGTCTATATATAACTTGGTTATAACTTTTGCGTTTACTTAACTCAATTTTACAATCTTCACTCAATCTAATTTGTAAGAATGCAAAAGCACATAAAACATTCTATTTTTTAAATTGTTAATTAATTCAGGTAGTAAGGGGTTAATATCTCAAGAAACTTTTTGAAGATCCTGCATTTGATTTTCATTCAGGTGAAATCTTAATGGGCAACACCACTCCTGTTCAATCTTCCAGTACCTGGGAGCTAAATGAACGGAGACTGCTGGCAAGAGTCCTGAACTCATATATGTTGATTAATTTAGATAGCTGAATACCTTATTGATCGCTTTGAACTAGGAAAACTGTTTCAATTTGAAGCGTTTTTTGTTATATTATCTGGATTTCTCCTATCATCCAGACACCAACCACAAACTGAGCACAGAGTTCATTAGGGCAGGCTATGGAGCCAAGCCAAATCAGCTGATCAGCACACATCTTTGCTAATTATCTTCCACATATCCAAATTTCATCACACCTGTTTCTGATTTCTGTAATTAAGTGGGTTTGTACTGTTGCTCTTCCTGTCTTGGCTTTTTACATGGACCTATAAAAGGGAGGAAAGGTGTGCTCTCCCCTCCACAGGATTCCACATATGCATACAGAAAGCAGGGAGCTTGCAGACAAATTTAACTTACTGCGTGCAAAGAAAGATCCTTTTTGATGAAAGGGATCCTCACTGAACCGAAACGCCGTTACAGAACGATCTCAATGTCATACAGGTTTAATTGGTCCAGTGGCTTGCATGGAAGTCTGCCTTTGGCTTCATGAGCACACTTTGATGGTGCACTCATGGCACATGAAAAGAGTTTTCCACTTAATAAAAGTACTATTGTATCTGCACAAAACCAGCAGAGAAATGTAGCTGGGTACACTGAGTCAAAGCAATGACAAGGTTTTAGTCCTCTATATCAGAGGTTCTCAACATTTTCAGGATGTGGACCCCTTTCAGGTTGACATTTTTTCAAGGACCCCCTCATTATCCTAACAAAAAGCACAGTAAATACTATTTAATAATTTGCTATAAAGTAGTTTGCAACAATAAAATTGAGCTACATTTAATCTGTTTTGTAAACTTTAATAAAAATGCTGACTCCAACCCAGTGGTGTGCACAGAGGGGGGGGCATGGAGGGTGGTCGACCCCCTTGTGACCCAAAAACATGAGCTCAAGTGCCCTCTGTGCAAAAACACACCTAACTGCCATTTTGGATGATTGAAATATGATAAACTGCTCTTCTGGGTGACAAAAAATGCACGTTGTATGTGCCTTTTTCAATCCTTATCACCCCTGCCCTTCAAAACGTCTGTGCACACCACTGCAACAAAGTGTTTTTTTGTTTTGAGGTTTTTATTTTCATTATGTTGCGCACAATAACGTGATAGACACCTCACAGGGATACTCTGTGATATCTATCACAGGGAATAGATATCATGACACAAAACTCAATTAGGTTAGAGTATTGGGAAAAAATAGCTGGTGCAACAGATCCCAGTTTGTTGATATGCCTTTTTTGGCAATAAAGCACACCCTTCATAATCATTTTTAAATTATTTTGCAGACCTCCACGCTATGGTTTCAGGACCCCACTTTGAGAAACATTGCTCTATATTATTACATGCCTACTCCAGTTCTGACTTAAAATAGATTTCTGTTGGACACATCAATTGGAAATGAATATCAGGCTAAACCTTCTCATTTTATGCAAGATAATTTTTGTTTTCATGTTATTTTTTGTAACAAGTAAAACTCTGTATCACAAAAAAACTAACCTCTTCAACATAAACAGAGTCCCGCAGAGTCAGATCACTTTGAAGTCAGTGCTTATAGTAATACTCTACAGATCTGAGCACCCAGGGTCATCCAGAGTACACAGACATCCTGCCCTCCACATAACTCAAAAACAAAGACCGAGCTCCCTCTCTTCTCAGAGCTGAAAGTGAAAACCACTCAGGGCTAAGTCTGCACCAAGAGCATTCTACATGACAAGGTTCATGCAAACAACAGCGAGAAGGAAAGAAAGGCAAGGCTATCATGTTTGTGTCTGATGCATTCCTCTGCCTCTGAGGGAGGTAAACAGGGTGTAATTGTATCGAAACAGGATCAGCATTGGTTTGCTGCTGATGACATTGTGTTGCAGTTAAGATTTTTAATCAGAAATTAATGATGCCCCTAAAAACAACAGCTCATTTACAAGCTAATGGAAACACGTCTACCTGATTTCCTCTGAATATTGAGTAGGGGATAAAAATGCAGAGAGACAACAGACAAGGGCCTCGTTTTGGTGCGCTGGGACTTCGTGTGTGTATGTGCGTGTGTGTATTTTGCGTACGGCTAAGCGAGCAAGAGAGCCTTTTAAGCTTACTTTCAAAGCTGCAAGCTGATCATGAATATTTAATACTAGGCAGATATCTGAAATATAGTTTGGTCCTGTGCCTTTTTTTGCAAGCATAATGAGCTGGGAGTATTTTTTGAGTACGAGCCACATTTCAACTTTAAAAAGCATCTTTTCGATGAATGCCACACTTCGTATTGAATGTGCAACAGCTTCAAACATTTGTTGGATAGACGGTAAAAACATCTGAAAAAAAATACTGCATATTGAATGATCAGGGGAGTATATTTTGTATGCATGGTAAAGCCTTTCTGCTGGATTCAGGGTGAAGAGGTGGCGTCTGCATAACAGGGACGGGTAAATGAGTAAGCGAGGTGGAGTTTTTTGTTTTGTTTTGCATACCGGGTGGAGTAACCATGAATCTCCCTGTCAAACAGAGTCAGCGTAGGATGAGAAAAAGCTTCTTTTTTTTCCACCAAAATGTTCACACCGCTTAAATTTTATTCTGCATTCATGCAGTATTCATGCTCTGGGTGTGTGTTGTGTTGCTCTGCAGGTGGTTGGGGGGAAGAGGAGGATGCAGATGAAATATGGATTATCTCCTCTCAGTGTCTGGCTAAGCCCCACTTTGCTGGCACCGCTGCTTTTCAATGTAGCTCCCCTCCCACTCAGCCAGCCAGCTGCAGGCCCAGCATCTGTCTGCTCACCCCCTGCCTGGGCTTTAATCAACCAAACACACACACAAATATCTCCATCCATCTCCCCCCCATGATGAAACAACCCACCCCCTCCTTCATCAGCTGCTGCTGTTCAGAGCGTTTTATGCGGCAGGAAATGCTGACTCTGGTATTCAGTAAACAGGATCTTGACCCAAAATAGCCGTTAGCTAGGAGAGCAGTGATGACAGCCCACAGACTCTCAACTGTCCTATTAAGAGAACGGTTAAAGTAGTTTGGGAGACAGATATCATCCAGTCCCCGGTGAAGACATGACTCCCTACAGGAAGGAAATCTCTTCCCAACCCTTCACAAATCTTTGGGAGATCAGCCAGGGCTGCTACTATCCTCAACCCACAGCAACGCCATAGAGTCTGTTACAAGACTTTAATACCACCTAAACTACACCCTATGTCATTCTACTAAGTTTACCATCAGGCATTTAGATTTGATTTGATTCTTTTTCCATAACTCCAGTTTAGTTTGTTTCCAGCACTTTTTGGCTATCACTGATGCATTCAGGCAGGGAATACATACACTCTCCTCATCGGACAGACTTAAAACAAACCCTTGCATCAACCAAACTAATTCAGGAGAGAAAACCAAAGCCCAAAAGTGAAACCACAGCCCAAACTATTCAAAACATCCAGTTATTATGGTTACCCTTCACAAACTAACTCCATCTGCCAACACACTGGATGGTTCTGAGCAAAATTTGGACCTGTTTGTCTTTCTCAATGAGCAGGGAGTGTGGCCCGATCCATGGCCTGTTGTAACCTATTATCTGTCCAAATGACTCTCAGGTATAGAGGTCAGTACAACTATTCTACCACACCTGAGCCTCTCTGACCTGTAATCATACTATTGTGTAATATACAATGTTAATATACAATACACTGCCTGGCCAAAAAAAAGTCACTACCAAAACAAAAGGTCCTTCTGGCTAATATTTTGTTGGACTGCTTTGGGCATTGTTTCGATAAGGTTCCGGTCTGCTGGAATTGTCATTACTTGTTAGTAAACACAACATTAAAACTAGGCTCCTCCTCCTTGGCTCAGTGCCAGCTGCAGCGCACACTCACTAGCCCAGCAACCACCTGTAGCATTGTGTTTCTGCGTGGGAGAGGCTCGAGGACCATGCAGCTGACTTGGCATGTTAGCACAAGCTAATCATGGGTACTTGACACATACCAACTTACGTCACTCTTCGTCCCGTGCCAGCCAAGCCTCACCCTGGTTTAGTAAAAAGCTTTATCTGTTGGACGTTCTGATTCACTTCTCTTGTGTCTTCCTTCCTCTGTGCTACGTCCACTATCGTAGCTGCTCTGATTAGCTTCTTCCCCTCACAATCATCAACACACAAAGTCACTTGCACTCTGGGAACCACATCTACTTTCCACCCAGAAACATCCCAACACAACCAAAACTTCAACATACAGGCAGAGGAGGGTGCTGAAGCAGACACAGACACAGACAGTGACACGTATGTATAGAGGCCTGTAGGAGTTGAAAAGTCATCAAGCTGCAGGGACAGCTTTTCTTGTTTAACCTGGAGGTAAACCATCCATACAAAAGCTTAACTGCAGTGTTAAAGCTTACAACACCTGGCAGTCCTATCAGTCTCCTATCTATGTACTAACTAGACCTGAGTCTGATTAGCTTCAAAGATCTGACAAGAAGGAGTCTGAGTGAAGTGATGGTCATATAAAGCCAAATCCAATCCAAAACAGCTATGCAGAGTATCACACACCCAGGACAAATGAACTTGGTCTTTTTGTCTCTTTAAGCCTGCTGATCATGTATGTAGGAGGCAACTTTGGCCTTTCTGACTTTGTCAAACAAAATGAAATAAACACGAACAAACTAATGTCCCTGCAGTCTGCCTCCAACTTTTGATGGCACCACCCACACTGTGCTTTAGAAGCCAATAATATGCTCTCCCATGTTGTCTGTGACTTCGTTCATGTTGAGAAAGAGAACTCTCGAAGCATCACACACTTTCAAGTGGGAAAGACATCCATTTACATCCATGGCTGACCTAAAATACATTATACAGAAGATGCTCATGCTCCATGCTAAAGATTTTAGTGGCATAAGAAGTTTTTAGTATTTTCATGACATAAACAAAGCTCATTCAGTATCAGAGCTCTCTCCATGAGGGGATGTCATTTGATCAAACAGAAGCACATGATGGCATTAGTCACATTTAAACAGCATGCACCAACTATAAATAGGAGTGAGTAATGTAAACATTAACTTGTTGCTCATCTTGCCTGGGAGTCCCTGGGAGCTCTTCCAGGAGCTTTGGGGATCTCCAGTCTCCACTTAAGTAAAAGACCCGCAACACTACTGTCTAACCCCTGGGATTGTGGGAAATCTACGTGTAATTAAGCAAAGAACAACAGTCATCTCTGCACACTGAAGCGGACGGCACTTCAGCCTGGTCCACAACCAGAAGAAGAGACAACAGCCGCTTATGGCTCATGTGTGCCTCGCCCTCTACAGCTGTGATTAGCAGAGACACTGAGGAGATTGTGTCTCAGTCAGACAGAGGATGTCCGGTGTACCAATGTAACCTGATTAACCACAATTCTGATGCCGTGCAGTCACTCAAATTCGGTTTAACCTCATCCTCTTGTCTTAATGGACAAGAATACAGCTTCTTTCAGGAGCTGAGATGAATGGTGTGTGGTATTCTGATGGTAGAACATAACAAGTGTATGTAAAAGCAAGGAAAACAGTACATAGACAAGAGGAAACATGGACAACACACAGTGGACTGCAGCTCCAGCCCAGTCAAAAGAAAAAAGACAGACTATCTTGTTTTCTCATTACCAGAGTTCAGTTGCACAACTTGTTTGGGTTTGAGAAGTCAGCACAAAAAGTTGACATTTGTATTTGATAGATTTATATTGATATTTCTTTGTCATAACTATGCTTCCTAGTCAGGGTGGGCGTGTTTGATATTATTAATACCAAGGAGAATATCAGTACTTACGATCAATACTTTTGTTTCAGTTTCTCTCCAATACCTCCAGCAAATTATTTACATTTCCTTACAGAGTCCATGTGAGCACAGCTTCTCCCCAAGTCTGTCTGTGCCAACATCTCACCTCTCCCTCAATCTCTCTGCTGCTCGCTCAGGCTGCGACCAAAGAGCCAAAGGGTATAAATGATTTCCACTATTGACCTTATTTTTCACAAACAGCTGTGTGTATTTTTTGGTGTGTTGTCAATATTGCTAGATTTAAATTTATTTTACATTGTTGCTTCTTTGTGTGATTTTTTTCATAAACAATTGTGTGAAGTAGAAAGTAATAGGGGAATTATTGTATTATTTATTGTTACATTGATTTAAATTGGTGGAGTTAGTAAATCAAAAACACCTACACTTGCTTAAAATTTTCATTCTGTGTTTTGTCATCATCATGATCAGCCTACCAAAGGTAAAGTCACAGAATTATCCAATTATTGTGACGTTTCATGTAAAAAATACTGGTATCAGCATTTCTAGCCCTGTACTTACTTGGTATCAGATCAATACAAAATTTACATCACCCACCCCCTCCACCCCGACTTCTTAGAGCTTATACCATTGGCCAGTTTATTTTTATTTCAAATGGTGCCACTTTTACAGGAAACATGTATATGTGGGGTGAGCAGCAGAGCTGAGTTTGGGGGTTGTGCCCATGAAAAATTTGCCAAATGTTTTCTACCAATGCCAAGCAGCTTATTTTACTGTTGCTATTGACTTTTCTTTTCTGCCTCTTGTGCTCCCAGGTGCTCATAATCAGGTGTTGCATGTAACATAGTTAATGTACAACATAGTTCTTATAACACATGGATGTTGTGTCAGTGAAATCTCTTGTTTGTTGCTGAAACAGTGTTTTGAAGCAAATCAGCTGGTGGGCGGGCTTTGAGTCCTTGCACTAAGGAGCCGTTTACACGACAACGAGTTTAGATTTCACACTCTGCTTTGCGCAAGTGCATACAACATTACAACAGTACAACAGTACCACTGTTATTTATGATCGTCGCGGACCACTGTGTTGTGCTTTTGTTGCCCAGTCTGCTGAATCTGCTGACTGTCTTTCAACGAAATGTGCATCTGTTGCCCCACTTCTGCACTTAGTATTCGCCAGTACACCAGATGACCGGTTCAACTCTACTTAAGTGGAGATCTACCAAAAGCGGCTTCTGGACAAGACAGTTATGGCGCCAACTTTAGGCCTGGCATGCTTGCTACAGTGTTTTCAGTCCCTCAGCGTTTCCATGTAAATGCAGATTTTTTTCACTGCGTTATAGCATTATCAAATGACACATTGCGCTGTAAATGGGGCCTAACAGCCATAGGGCACATGTCAGTCAAATGAACTAAACTGTCAAGTTGGAAAAGAAATTCACCCTTCGTAGAGTGTGTGCCGATCGAGGAATTAACAATTCAGACTGGAGACATTGAGGGAGACATTTTTTGTACCAGGCTGTATGTTTATGTCTACGGTGAAAATGTCTTTTTTTGGCTTTTTGTGTATGTGGTTTGCAGTTCTTCTGGAGCCGGCCTCAAGCAAACACTCGACAAACTGCAGATTTTAGCACTTCAGCCATGTCTCTTATCTTCAGACCAGAGGTTGCTCTTTTGTCACAGATCATATGTGGTGGTTTTTAGGGATGCACGATGTTATTGGCACAATATCGGTATTGGCTGATAAAAGCTTAAAAACACGTTTATCGGTATCGGCAGATATGAAAATTTCTGCCGATATGCACAGCCGATGATGTGCTATTCAGTTAGGATTGTTATCATTTTCCATCTGAAAAATAAGCTCCTTAAATAAAATGTAGCACTTCATTTATTTGCACTGCAGAGCTCTGTGTCTGTCACCAGGTTGTTACAGTAGCTCTAAAATAATCAAATGCAACTTGGTTATGTTTAAAAATGTATTGTACATTTAAAGTTCATGCGATCTAAAGAAATTATTTTTCTGTATTTCAATACTGAATGTCTTGAGTTTGAAAAAAAATACATTTTTTATTTATTGTAAAATCAAATGTTTTTGTCCTGTTTTATGTGTGTTTCTTAAACAAATAAGACCGTCACAATAAGAGTAACATATAAATTCCAGTACAGGATAGACTTTGCTTTCTTTACAGTGAAAAAAACAAACAAAAATGTAATTATCGGTATCGGCCAAAAGGGGTTTCGATATATCGGCATATCGGATATCGGCAAAAATCCAATATCGTGCATCCCTAGTTGTTTTATTTGCCTAAAATGGGTAAACTGAAATGATTTAAAGTGTATGGAAAAAACTGGTGATATTCTGAGAGTCATCCGCAGTTTGGTGTTGGAAATGTTGACAGTTGGCAAAAACTTTATTGGTTTACAATGACACAGAAGAACTCATTACCTTGACAATAAAAAACACTGAAATTCATTCCAAGTTCAACCTGTTTCAGGACTGTAGAAAGAAAGTGAACTCTTCAGAGCATGGTGTGGTGCCTGTGGTACACAGCCCTCACAAACATGTCAACTCTCCTGTAAGAGAGCAAACTTTAATGAGCATCCTCCTCAAACTTCCAGCATACAGCCAGAGCAGAGGTTTACTGAGGCCTCACCATCTGGACGCTTACCTCCAATATTACCTCTGCACCAGCTGGCAGGAGCTGCCTTGTGTGTGTCTGTGTGTGTAGAAATGTCTTTGGAGAGCAGAGGCCCAGAATGGGCCCACACAGAGAGAGTGGGGTCCACTGGAGGGGGAGCGGGCCTGTGTCTGAAGGCTTAAAATAGAGTGCAGGGTGTGAGATGAGTGCAGCCAGGCTGACTGTGAGGAGAGCTTTTGTCAGAAGGGGGGAGTTTTGGGAGGAGGCGCATTCAACAACTCTCAGTGCTGTGCAATGAGATCTGCAGCGTGTAAGTGGAGCCCAGAAATAACTCGGTACAATGACGGATCAAGAAACATGCCAGTCAGATATGCACTTTTTTATGGTGACAGGATTTTCAAAATCAGACGCTAAAACTATCTCGTAAAGCACGGATCATATGTTGTTCAAGGTGTGTTAGGAGCTCCTTGATGGAAGATGAGGCCGACTTTACTGCAGGTTTTACAGGCTGAGACTCGACGAGTAAAACGCTGCCTCACTGGAAAAACTGACGCTGTAAGATGTCTGTTTTTATGGTTATTATAATAATCATAAAATAGTTTCACTAGCTGTGGTCATGGAGAAATGTCATTTTTAACCGCTTCAGACAAAGCTGACCGTCTCATATCTCATTTTAATCCAAGTCTTAACGCATTGGCAAACGCTCTAATGTTCTTTCTCGCAAGATATTTCTGTCAGCAGCAGCCAAACAGTAGAGCATTTCTGTCTGCTATCAAACACAAACAGCTGTGCAGCCGAGAACACACTCTCTCACACATACACACTGCACAGCCACAGTGCTTTTATTTGCTAGTATTAAAAAAAATTACTGGACAGTGACAGCCTTTTCCAATAATCCTCCTTGAGAAAGAGCTATAGGATGCCAACTTGGAAAAAAAAAAAGAAAGCAGGCACACAATCAAAAGCAAATCTTTCTGTGGGAAAGCGGAATATAACCACGGGGCTTTTTGTCAGCTTTACAATGCTAGAAAAGAAGCAGATATGCAAGTTTTCTCAAAAGGTCTACAGTCAGCTTTTCACACAGGATTGCAGAGGTTACAAAAGCACTGCGTAGGAGCTGACTTGGAGGGCTGGACCAATACCAACAGCATTAAGCACAACACACACTAACATCCTGTCTGCTTCTGTGGCCTTAGCATTGTGCTCTTCCTTTGTGCCTGTGCAGGAATGTGAACCTCGTACACAAAAAGAGGTCTGTGACACTCTTCAGAAAAACACAACATTGCAGACTGACATATCAGGCTTTTTGAGGTGATATTCATCATGGTAATGAATGATGTGCATGAAAAACTCCTCTGCAATAAATCTCCCTCTCCTTTCTAGGCAAAAATCCAAAGTTTTTGCACAGGATATTCTTGTTAGGAACAGCAGCGACAATACTCACATGGACTAAATGAAGTTCACTTTTGAAAATAATGACATCAAGTGCTGTGTCTCATAAATTATTGAAAGTCGAATGGATTTAATACAAGTAACCCCCAACACATTGGAGAAGGAAAACCAGCATCCAATACTCAAGGCAAAAAAATCTTATCCAAGTAAGTCCTCCTTGCCAGTAGTGGGCGCTATATTGGTGCGGTTTGACACGACAGCAACTGTGCTTCAGGTCCTGTTTTGACTAGGGATAGAAAGATTATCAGGCTGATATTTGGCATTTTGGGGCATCTCTGCATCGGCCTTTTTTTTTATCCGACGGCCGATATGAAACCCATTCTGAAACCCACAAAACTGTGTTGTTTTGACTCTGATGCTTTTCTGCACAGAATTTCTCCCTGTCTATACTATGGAAGCCCTGGAAGGTCATTTAAAATTAGTCATGCAAAACCAAACAGAAAATTAAACTGCATTACATGCATGCTGCCTGTAAAAGGCAGCAGAAACTCAATTCGGTCCAGTTTTATTGCAGTTACATAGACATTTTTGAAAACTTTATTTACAATAGAAACTTAATTTTTAAAGTTTTCAGTTAACTTTATAAAACATGCTGCTTAGCCTTGGAGCTGTTTTATAAACATATGCTTGGAGGCATCTGAATGCAGTTAAGTGTTGGGGTTTGTATTGTTCAAAATTTCTTACACCAATATTTTAGCTTTGACTGCAAATGAATATCGGCTTCAAATATTGGTTATCGGCCTCCTTGCCTACTAATAATCAGTTTTGGTATTGGCCCCAAAAAATCCATATCGGTCTATCTCTAGTTCTGACCATATGAATGAACCATGGAGAGTTAACAGTTAAACTGTTTTAATTTGCACTTCAGTTTATTTTCAAAAAATTACTAAAACTCTGACTGTTGTTAGTTTTATTTTGTTAATTTATGAAAAACAAATAGTAACCTCAGAGAGAGTTGTTTGTGTTTTATTTTTAAATTCATCGCGGAGTGACTCTGCTGCCTCTGTTCAAAATGATCTGTCACTGCTCATTGAAATTTTATGTATCAAATGCACCAGTGATATCAGTACTTGGTAACAGTGAGTACTCAAGACGGAGTACTCGTGCTGGTATCAGTCTGAAAAAAAAGATTGTATCCAACATCCCTAATGTCCAACATGGAATATGGCCTACTCTTCCACTCTGTCACATTTACAAGAATGTGTTGCGGTACCTAAACATGGTACTGTTTGTTTTTTTTTGTGAATCTATACTCGGTGCTACAGACAGAATTTGGCCCGTACCTGTAAAACAACCTAATCTGGTACCCATCCCTACAAATTACCTACAAAGCTCTCCCTTGTACCTCGCAGACTTCAACTCGAAACACACCTTTCAAGACCTGACTCCTACCATCTCAATCTCTCTATTTCTGTTTCTATTATCTGTGTTATGTATCATCTATGTATTTTAAACCTCTTTACACCCAAGCTTTCGTCCAGTGTGCAATTTTTATTTCACTTTGCTATTTGGAATAAGTAAGACCTCATAAGTATAATAACTAAACTTGGTCATTGTATGGGAAGTTTATTTATTTGTGTTATGAGTTCTCTATTAGTTGTTTCTTAGTAAGGTTATTGTACTTAAATACATTGTTTTTTTTCACTCAAATGAGTGTAATGCTGTGATTTCACCAAAAGATGATGTGGGCAGTTTACCCAAATGTGTAATGCCCACATATGTGGACTTAAGAGGCTAAGACGTCTTTGATTATATCTGTACTGTCATGGACAAAACTTCAGAGGTCTTCTGGTCCATCATGACAGATCTGAAAGTTAGTCTGTCTCAGCCCCTCAAGGTTAAATGAGTGAGAACATTTTTCAATCATGCATTATTTACTTGCTCTCAGTCAACACCTGAATTTTCCAGTCTGAATCAGCTCAGCCAAGCAGGAGTTTCCTTTGACAGAACAACTTTGTGTTTGTCAGCAGAGTTTGACACAGCTCTGACACTTAAAGGGACTCACATCATCTCCCCAACATGATGCAAACACAGATTCACCTGATATGTCTCCAAAATGTTTGCACACCAACCTGTGCACCTTTGAGCATCGACCGCTCTGGCTGACAGAGCAGAGGCCCAGTTCTCACAGAGCAAATTCAGCAAATAAATAAAACATGCAACAACTGTTTCACGTCTAATTCAGGACTCTGGATGCGCCCTCATTTCATTAGGCTGAAATTTTGACTGAGACAAAGAGAGACAAGACAGAGCCATAAGCATGGCATGCCAGAGATAGCAGACAGGCACCATCCAATAACTAAATGAATACTCAATCTTATTTTGGATCCCTGCAAGCATTGGAGCTGTTTTTCAGATTTTCATCTAACCGCTAAACTGCTGTGAACACATCGAGTGCTTGCTGGAATGCCCCAGTCATGGTGAATATTTCATATGGAGCCTATTGTTGTCTGCCCCACTGGGGCCTCAGCAAATGGCCCAATGAGGGAGAAAACACTGGAGTGGATTCCACGGACCAAAGCCCATTAGTCCACTGGCCTCAGGAAGGAACGAGGCAATATCTCAAAATGATGAAAACAACTTCTCAGGCCAGTGATGCGCGGGGAACAAAGACAGAAGAGGGATGATATGTGAAGACCTCTGCTAAACCTGAGGAATGTATCAAACCGAGAACGGCATGTTTTAGATTAGGATTCAAGGATGCAAAGAGAAACTTTACGCAACACCACCGCAAATGATTCTCCATACTCTGGGAAAGAAAACCGCGACTCGCGCTGTTTACACTTAACTTACTGTGTCATGTCATAAGAAGCCAACAAACCTCCACCCTGAAGCCTCGGAAACACAACCCTGAGAAGTATCTCTCCCACAGAAATAACAACATCTCAAACTATGAGTGACACTCTGCTGCTACCTGGTTGACTCCAGGCTGTGCCACAAACAGAAGCTGTATATGACTGTGGAAACAACACTGTGATGTTTCCCCGCACATAACAAACATGTCACAAACTCTGCTGGAAACTATTGCAGCTGCTGTGAGTTACAGGGATCACAGCTCAATCACAAACTAAATCATGCTTTGTTTTAATAATAACTACTCTGACACAAAAATTATTTAAGATGACAAAAAGTATAAATAAAAAAATAAAGGAGACACAGACGGTGCAGGAAGAGATCAGATATATGTTGTAGTGTTGCACATTGCGTTGATGTAACTGTGAAAAGCGATGAGTAATGCAGCACATTGTTCGGGTTCATTCCGACCCATTTCAAGTCTAAAAAAGAAAAGCCACTCTGGTAATAATGAGGACATGGTTGGTCTGGGAAGCAGACAGCTTTGAATCATCAGCGGTCATTTACCGGAGCGAGTTAGTGAAAGACTTCTTGGAACAATAGTGGAGCTGCCAAACGGTCGCGGTGCCCGGCGATGCATCACACCCAGGAAACAGGGCAATCATGGCTGGCACAGAACGGCCTCACATCAGCAGAGGAGACACAGTACAAGGCAAAAACAGAAATCTAAGCAAGTTTCTCATGATTAAGTTCTCATAAATTGTCACGCAACACTTTAGTCCTACTTTAATGTTATACTTCCTTTCAGCAGACTGTCTGCTACAATTTGGTGTTAGTTGCAGGTTTGTATGATAATTTGTTACCTGACAGTGTTGAAAATTATGATGACCCAGTATGTATTAGTTTGTATTGTTTTGCAAAGCAATCCAACCATTTATTGTGGAGTTATATACACATATGGTGAAACTGTCCCTATCTCACAATGATAAAGAACCCTTTAAAAAGTCCTGGATCCAGACAGTTACCCGGATCACCTCCAAAATTTAATCACTTCTTCCTTATCCCATTTTGAACATTTCCTGAAAATTTCATCAAGATCTGTTTGTTACTTTTTGAGTTATGCAAAAACATAACCTCCTTGGTGGAGGTTAAAAATAGGTCCAAAAATGTGTCTTATTTCAAGATATTAAAAGACAAAAATGATGAAAGACTACTTGTAAACAGTAAAGAAAATTGGCCTTTAAGGTAAGACAAGAGTTCTTGTTTATTTTCTTGTAATAAGACAGGCATTATTTACAATTGAAGAAACCTGACGAGTAAATTTTATCCAACACCTTCGGCAGATTTTCTTTGAGCTCTTTACAGGCTATTCAGGCTTCATTTTTGTCTCCAATATCTTGAAATAAATCATTTTTCTGGATGTGTCAGATGAATGTGGCTCTTATTTCTAAAGAGACATTTTTTACAACAGTTAAGTCATACACACTTGCTTAGATTTCAGTTTTTGCAGTGTGTGTGCCTAATGTTCAGACTCAGTGGCTGTCATCTGGACACAACATCTTTCTTCTAAGTGTGTGTCTCCAGGTGAGCTCGGCTTACAGGCTTCAAAATTTCAGATTAGAAATTTAAATTTAAAGACTTAAAAAGCACCAGAAAAGTAATGGTTGGTACAGAAAAAACAGCTTTAGTGGTTTTGTTTAGTGTATGCTGAAGAGAGAGACACTTTTAAGGTAAGTTCGGCTCCGGGAAAAAAAAATCAGTAACCCTAAAATATCAAAACCCAAAATAGGGTTGCCAAGAGAGGGTACATTTGAGAGAGCCAGCCTTCAGCAGTTATTTTTTTATTATTTATTTGATGATTCAGATGGTTAAATCCTTGGAGAGGACAAATAAATAAAAAGGAAAACATAATTAAAAAGGGAAAAAAAGGTTGGTGTTTTTTAATTTGGCAGCAACAAATTGCTAATGTATAGCAGGAGGCTGAAAGCACTTAGAAATACAAACTAGTCACACACTTTCTCAGAACCAACAAAAACAGTAGATTTTCTCCAAATGTGCATGTGCAAAAGTCATGAGATCAACAGGGGGTCTGCAAATACCACTTCCAAACTGCACGCCAGTAAAGAAGCCATGTGGTGCTGTTATTTTGTCCTGAAAAACAAAGGCTCCAAATTCCTAACATGTTGTGGAGATTAGAGCAATTCTGTGGAATTCTGAGCCCCATATGGTGACAAGGTGCTCACATCTCCCTCCATTAGAGGTTCCTTTTCCTCGCCAGGAGATCCAGCTCTTGTTCCGGAGCCAAAGCAAAGATTAGGCAACAGAGGAATCTCACTGTGTGTAATGAAGTGATGCTGATTTTGGTCTGAATGGTTAAACCTCGTGGAGAGGGACTTGGACTGTAAAGCAGAGGGTGGGGTGGGGGGGTCACATGGATCATGACTCATTTGGGGTATTAAACTCCTGCTGCTGCTGCTCTAGTTTCCCAAATCACCTCCTTTGACGAAATGTAATGAGTCAGCTCTTGGACACTCTGAATGAAAAGATGGTAGCATTCCTAATTTAACCCTCAATGAATCCAGGAAATGAGCAATAAGCTCCCATTATGCAAATCTTTCAAGGCCCCCCACCTGACTCCAATCCATGAAGGACCTTAGACCACCTGTGCTCACTAACGTCCAGAGGATTAGAGGCTTTGATCGTGTGTTTACTGAGCTACCGTGCTGGAGTACAGCAGCACTGTATACTCCATAGAGACGGTATCACCAACACGAGCCCCCCACAATCATTGATATTTTTCTGAAGAGGCCTCCAGACAGATTCTCCGCATATTCTGCATGAATCAGGTTGTCACAGTGTGAGAAATTAGTCCCTGTAACTGTCTGAGAGCATGGCTGTCAAATTCCATCGCACATGTTGTTTCATAGGACCAGCCTGGCGACGAATAAAAAAATCAGACCCAGCAGACGTTAACATAAAGTGTCATCTCAGCTGGATCCCAGTTTGACATCAGAAGGCCTGAAAGAGGCATGAAAGAGATATCGCTCCTTCAGGCCGCAGCCTCCTGAGTGGCGTCAACAAACCCGAGCCGTTTGTTGCATCATCAAGGCTGCCCTGCTTGTTGGAGCCGAGATATTAGAGAAAAACACAGAGCGCTGACTGATTGGGACTCCAGCAGCCCCATTAGTGAGGCACGTTCCAGAGGCATGCAACAATTAAGAGCGCTCTGCCTGCCAGCCAGGACGGAAGATGCACGAGCAGCCAAATGCCGATCATTCGGAGCGGCCAAGCTGAAAGCAGAGCCAGAGATGGAACTTCTGGAGTGAAAAGTCTCCATATTAACAAAAATCTGATTGACTGGAGTGATTTTGTGTCACATCTGCAATTGCTTCATTATGAAACACGCTCCAAGACGAGCCAGAAGCAATATTCAAATTAACAGCATGACGGATAAATCTGCAGGCCGTTATTATCAGGCCAGTCTGGGCTTTTCACGGATATACAATTATAGATATGTGTTACAGTGCATATATTTTGATCTGTTTTTTTTTGTTTTTGTAGTTTTTACTGATCATACTCATGCTCCTCGGTGAATTCCTCACCTTCATTAGTTACAATGTGGGTCCAAAAAATGTAATTTCTCAGGCTTTAATTCTGCTTCCAGTGAAAAAAAAAAGATACTGGGGCAAATTGGACCTCTTGTAACACTGGTGAGGAGAAGTGCAGAACTAGTCTTCAACTTCTGAAGAAGCACGGCAAAGACAAATGGGAAGCTTCATGAATAAATCACCCAGGGAGCTTTAATCCAGAATACAGGTTTCTTCCATCATTTCTCAGCTTTCCCTTTTCCACGAGGGACAGAAATGCGCCAAGTCACGGCAATGGTAACATCAGCCTGTGGCACATTTCCTCTGGTTATACGTTTTGAGTTATTTTTCCTCACATGCTCCTCTGAGAGTGAAGAGCAGCCTCAGCACTACAGAGTAGCTGACCCATTTCAGAACCTTACTGCACAATGCTGCAGTGCTGCCGCCAGCAAAGTTCACACATGCTGCCAAATATACACAGAGCACACATATAGACAATCAGTTACATTTGCTAAGCATAGAAAATGAGCACAAACACAGAAACTTGCAGCCTTTGTGTAGGTAGAAAAAAAAATCACAGAGCTGAGTTTTAAACTCCATCCTGCAGACTTCAGCTCCTCCCTGGAGAGAGGAAACTGCAGCAGAGGAGACACAGAAAGTTCTCTGCAGCACCTGTCCCAGACCCAGCCACATTTAAGATTCTGAAGGTTTCACTTTGAAACAAACCTCTGATAGATCTGAAGCTTGGTACTGGCTCCAGTAAGCAGAGGTGTGGGAAAACTCTCATGGAGAGCATTCAGAGTTGTGAGGACTTCTCAAAGTGCACAGCCAGGGTAGAGGAGCGTTCAGCCGAGAGGCGAAGTTAATTAGGTTTGTTGGTGCATGTTGGAGAGAGAAAACAGGGGACTTGTTTGCCACTGAACCGGAGTTCAGTGCAGCAGCTGCAGCTTGTGGCTTCAGGGCTGCCGGGTTGGAGGGCTGGAGACGTCATGCCAGTCCTGCTGCCTGCAAGCCTCAGATTGCAGAGCGGCGATGGAGGCCTGTAATTTCAGATGCGTCTCTGTGCATGTGCCCACTATGATTTCCACACCACAATGTCTCAGGGTACACAATAGGTTTCTCTTTGAAGGCCTGCCCTTAGATCCAGTACCCAGCTATCAGCCCTGCTGTGGTGACCATATTTCAGCGATGCTGGCTGGAATAAATCTGGATTCTTTGGAGATTTCAGGCAATTTGTCATCACTAATATAGCAGAACATGAACATATTTGCATATTTTTCATTTGTAAAACTGTAGCAGTACAAAAACTCCAGCTGTAATAAATTATGGAGTGCAGAGAGCCACAAAGTTTTTAATCAATACATCAGGATTAAAACCAGGGTGAAAAACTAGAACCGACACATTTGCCACGGTTGTATACACTTATTACTCTGTGATACTCAGAGAGCTGAGCTAACATCAAAACCAGTTCAATGACAGTGCTAAAGGTGTTTTACTTAGTGCTCATGCAGTTCTGACACTCACCATCACATGATGTCTAAAAATAACATGAAATGATCGAGACTGGGGCTGCATGGTTATGATATTAACTGCTGATCACAATATTATCTTAAAAACACTTCCTATGTCTTATCTTTAGCCTGAGCTAGACTGGACACACCAACCCCAAACATTCAGTAAAAATAGCATCAAGCTTTAGTTTAAGAGGAACTTTGGGTGCTTTTAGTCCCTGGAACTTTTCTTTCAGGAACTTAATGGTTCCTGTGACAATTTGTTGCCTGCATTTCCACACATCTGCCATCTATGAGCATGAAGAGAGCAAAGATCGCCTGGTGTTTTATCTTAAAAATCAAGCCTTTTGAACGACTTCAGTGGGATTTATCCTTCTCAGACAGCTTTAAATTATCGCTTACTTATCCAATGAAAACATACTAACTCCAGTGATATCCACTGACATGTTCAGCTGAAGGTCTCCAGTTTAGGCTCAAAGAAGACCACTGTTTCTGAGTTATTCAACCAAGTCAATCACAGCTGGGTGTGATGTTACTGTGGACTGAGGGGGGGATAAAAACACTGTGGGTACTTCACCAATCTGGAACATTCAGCTTGTAGAACAAGCCCCAAAAAGTTTGTGGACATCTGGAAAGTAATATCCCCAGGTAGGGTTTCAACGGGTAGATCAATCACCAAAGTACTAAATTTAGACCCTAGTTCCTGGAGTCAAAAGCACACAGTTCCTCAGAAAGTTCCTGAAATTGAAAAGCACCTTTTGACTGAATACTGAATACTGATCAACCAAATACAGGGTTTCTGCATAGACTTAATCACAGTGAAGTTATAGATGTAACTTTTCATGCAGTATTTTGGCTCCCATCTCTAAAACAGAAAGACTGATTCATATATTTTTGTATTACATGATGATAAAGACCTGGGACGTATACTGGTCGGCTTTGAAAACAACAGGAGCTAACTTCTTATGCTAACCTTGCTTCACCGTGCTTTGCTAACACACACCTGACCCTCCTGCACACAGCCTGATTTGCTGCAGGTGTTGTTCAAATATTCTAAGGTTTACTATTTTCAATCATGCACCACATGCCTATGAAGCTTTTTAAAGGCTGATGCATTTTGAACATCAATAATCAGTGTCCGTCATGTTTCTTTGGTCGCAGTTGAGCCAAATCGTGACCCATTGAAATCTGACATGTTGCAGTCCCTCCAGGAAGAAGTCATCCCTTTGATACCTCTGGATTTGTTTGGCTATCTAACTCACTGTGACAACTCATTGGTGTGGCTGCGTTCACAGAATTTTGCGTCTCAGTTGCATCAGGAGCATGGATTTCTCAGGTCGGGCTCATGGTTCATTGTGTTGTCAGCTTATCACTGCACTGGGCTTTGTGTCCTGACGCCTGACTACTTCAATGAGAAGTGCTCTGTTTGTACAGCATACAGGACCTTTGTTTACCAGCTGTGTGCATACAAATCCTGTCAGGTTACACTGCAGTAATATTTGCCAGCCAGTGTGAGTCAACATTCAAGAAATTAACAATTAATGAGTTTGTCCTCAAACTGGCACATTTCTGCTGCCAGTCTGGGCCTACTAAAAGCTCTGTCTGACATTTAAAGAGTGCCCTGCACTTCGAACCACTGAAGGTGAGTTAAACTTTCATTTTCACATTAAATTTTCTCTGACTGCAGAAAGCACCGTGAGTTAATTTCTGCAGGTAATTATGGTCGACGGTAAAGCTCCCTGCTCACTTCCCTTTCATCCCCATTAACAGTACAAGACTATAACAAGGCCTTGTAAAAGTCACAGCACGAGCAGCATGAGAACATGAGGGGTCTTAAAAAGAGTGCAGTCACTGAGATACTGTGACTTAGGGCTCACCGCTAAGTGACGCCTGAACACAACACAAGGAGGGCATTGATTCGTGTTGTGCTTGCCAGTTACTGACACCAGGAGCATTAATTAGCAGCGGTATTTCAGGCACATTATGCTAGAAGGATGTGACAGCGGGGAAAACAGTGGAGGTGGATTGTAGCTTGAAACAGACTGAGAAATGAGTGCTCCCACCTGAGCATTGGAGTCAGGAATGTAGCTGCTCCGTGACCCCAAAAACACTCCCAGTGTTCCCTTGTGGCCTGAACAACAGAGGCTGCAGCTGGCTACTCTTTCAGAAGAACATACTCAAGCCACCCCCCAAACACTCACTCAATGGAGCACAAAACAGGCAAAGAAAGGGTTTTTATTGGATTAAGCCTCTCTTAACTGTACAAGAAATGATGGAAAGAATTTGGAAACTCAAGGCGGTCTGTATTAACAGGCTTTGTTTGCTCAACTTTGAGCATCGCATGGTTTAAGCGCTCTCTTTTCTACCGCCCTGAATCTGAGAGGGTGAAAACAGAGGAAAAAAACACGCCTGGGTTCAGCTGCTGACCAACCAGGGTGTTAAGCTGAGACCCCTTTGAGTCTCAAGGGATCCAGGAAAGCAGTTAGGTAAGGAATGGCCACATGGGGGAATAAATACCCATGTAAGCGTGACAGCGATGGCAGAGAGAGGTCCAGAAAGAAAAACACAGATTGTGATTCTTTGGCACTGGGTATGTCTTGAAGGCCCTCAGTATCAATCACAGGAGATGTGTTTATTCTTCCACAAAGTTTTCAAGCACGGTTAAAACAGCAGCCCCAGACAGTGGGAGGCTGGAGCTATTTATGTAACTGTCTGTCTCTCCGAGGCATGTAAAAGTGGAAATAATAACGGAAAACAAGACATTCTAGTGTCTCAAAAGATTGTGGACTTTGACAGCAGGCCATGACGTTCCTCTGCCTCAAACACCAACACTACGTCTGCCCCGACAAAGTGGCAGCTCTAATCATAAGTCCAGACCAGGAGAAGACACATGTTATCTGCAGTTCAGTTCATCTCTTTTGAGCCGTGTCACAGTCACACAAGAGCAACTCTAGAGAGGTCTTAAAACTCTATGTTCATTGCTCCTGAGTGTTTTTACAGAGGTTGGATTATACTGTTTTAACCCACACGCTTTAATGGCTTAAAAAGGCAAAAATCAACTGAAAAACTTAATATTTGTTTTCTCATTTTGAGTTCTTTCTTCAAATGTACTGCAAGTTTGCCCAAAACGACCCCATAACAAAGTTTCAGTATCATCAGACCAGACTGTATTTTCATATATACCTAGGGATGGGTACCAATCAGAAGCCTTCTTAGGTACCAACCAAATCCCATCCATAGTACTGAGTACTAATTCACGTATAGCATTACAACTTTATACATTGAGAACATCTTTGAGATTTTATTATTCATCAAATTAACTTTTCTTACCACAGAAACACAAAAGTACTTAAAACTGGTACTGTTGAGTACCAATACCGGCTGCCAGGTACTGGGCATCGGTACTGTATCGTTTCAAATGTAAATGGTACCTCAGGGTGGGTACGGATTAGGTACTTTTGTAGGTACTGACTGAAGTCTGTCAAAAGTACCGAGAACCGATTTACGTAAAATCCAAAGGCACCATGTTTAGGTACCTAAACACATCCTTGTGACTGTGAGGGAGTGGAAGAGTGGGAGATTTTCCATGCTGGACATGAACACAGAATTGCGAGGTAAACACAAAAGTACCAAAAATTGGTACTGTTGAGTACCAATACGAGTTGCTAGGTACCATATCGTTTTATACCACAGCAGCTGAATACCAGCGTCCCAGTTTTGAGTTTTGTCAATCTTGTCTTTAAACTGGTTCACTAACTCTTGTCTACTTCTGATGCCAGCACAGGAGTGGGACAACTTGGATCTTCCATTTATGTTTATGGCATTTACATTGGAGGCAGGATGTCAATATCAAGCCTTGACCTGGGAATGTTAAAAAAACATAGAGACAAAGCATTTGTGGTCTTAACAAACCCTTCAGTAGATTTAATTTAGCTCACAAGTTGATAACAACGCTTAAACATGGTCAGATCGTCAAACTTCTGGGTGGCTCAGAGTCCTCCCTCGTGGTCTTCAAGAGTTTTTTTTAATCAAAGTTTGAATTAACATCCATACAAACTTGATAAAATAAATTCTTTGTGCACAAGAGAATCAAAAAAAGTACCACTGGTGAGAAAATGTTTCCTCAGCTATGATTTTACAGGGTTCAGCTGGAGGGCAGGATAAGTAACTTGTGCTGTTTCATGTCCACTGTGGCTCTACCTACCTGCCTGGGACTGAATCCTGACACAGCCTACTCCCTCCAACTTTCAGCTGCCTCTCTTCAGAAAAAAACAGAACACACAAGTACGATGTCCTATTACCCAACTAAAAGCCTGCTTGGCTCTAGCACCGGGACACTGGCAGCACTAAAAGCTTCCACCACAGGGCCAGGATTGTGCGCTCTCCAGCCATACACAGAGTGTTAAGTACAGCACCTTCCACGGATGGCTGGCACCTGTCCCTCTGTATCCGCAGACCTGGCTGGCACAGATCAACGCTGCACCACGCTCCACTTGACAGCCTATTACACATTCCAAACAAATTAAATGTGAGGGGGTGTGATGGGGCACAATGGTATTTTCAGCAGCCAGTGCGGGCTACGCATGCGGTAGAGGTTCATTAGACAGCTCAATAGAGCCTTGTGGAATGTGCGAGGAGGCGCATCACTCTATTGTTCACCGGCAGCTCCTCTGGGAACAGACTGAGCACATATCAAGAGAAGATGAGGAGATGAGTAACAATGCTTTACCATCACGTGTAATAGCAGATGACAGCCAGTTTGTGTCTTGGATGCCTCTATTGTAGACGCCATTGAACTCCACAAACTGTTGTCTGCGTGGAGAATTGAGCACTAAGACTGCCAGGAACTCATTTATCTGCTGTTTCAGAAGGTTATGTTCCTGGTTTGGCTGAACTCTTGCCACTGGTTAGCATAATGTTTGTGAACAGACAGTGACCAGGCTGAAGTGGAGGCAGCAACAGCAGAGGCTACGTGTAGTGTCGGCTGTTGTGGCCCCGAGGCCAGCCAGCTTACAGCGGTTTGGACTTTCCCTCTCCTTCTTTTCTTCTCTATCATTCTCTTTTATTTTTCTCTCTGGACCCAGGCCATCAGCAGTTACAGACGCTATTGTGTGTTGTGTGAGGTTCAGGGCAGAATTCTAATGAAGTGCCGGACCTCATCAGTGCACTTCAACCGCCGGCGGGTCAGTAACAGCCAGTCCTCTCATCAAACTCCCCACAGGCTTTGTGACTGAGCTCTGAGTAAGCACTGCATGGATCTACTACAGCCTCAAACTGTTTTACCTCAGATGCTACCTCAGGCTATCTGCTTCAAGACTTAAAACAGATAGATAACACACCATGATAAGAAAAAAAATCATCTGCACTCACCCAGTCAACTATAACAGCTGGTGATTGTTAACTTACCTCATCCAAAACTACAACCCAACCACACTACCTGGACAAGCCACCCAGGTGTATCGCTGATATCTTGTCTCCATGTCTCACTCTAGACATAACAAGATAACTTACTGTTAACAATTACAGGATCTCTCACCACTCTCTGTTTCTCATAACTAAAACCTGCAACATCAGTGACATGCTCTACCTTAGGTGGTAAGAGAGTGAGAGTAATCAATTTAATTGATCAGGAGCAATGTCTCATGTTAAGTGGAGCTGTTTCCTGCCTGGGGCATCCTGCACTATCATTTCCTTAGAATGGTATGATAAGCTACGTTATTAACAAGCCCCACCCACCTTCTGATTACCTGTTGTTAATGAAATATCAATTGAAAGGATTAAAAATGCAACTTGATAGTCGGCTGTCTATGTAAAGCTCACTGCTGGTGAATACTGGCTGAAGCTCAAACACATGCAGAAAATAGAAACACCAGATGACAGGGAGGGACCGAGGGGCAGCATCCAGATTAGAAAAATGAAGCCAATGAGGAAGTGCTCAAGTTTGCTGGTTTATCCAGAATCTGCATGAGGCTGGCTGCAGAAAGACCAGAAACCACGTACGCACCAAGACAAAAAATAGACTTTTATGGCATTAAAAAACATACACGGCCTAGTTATAACAAACTGCTTCCTTCTGAAACGCTAATTATGTTACCGGCACACACTATATGGGGGATGAATTTTTTTCTAACTTGGCAGTTTACAAGTTATGGGATAGTGTGATTGTCCAATCAGAGACACAGATCAGTTCACGTGGCAGACAGGCGCCCTATAGCTGCTACAAAGGAAGCTCAAAGCCTGTGTCATATCCAGAATGCCGCAAGGGATGGGTGCCCAATATGGTACTTTTATAGGTACAGACTGAATTCTGTCTGTAGTACTGAGTACTAGGGATGTCCCGATATTACATTTTCACTTCCGATACGATACCGATACTGCAGCATTGAGTATTGGCCGATACCGATATTAATCTGATACGATATCATACTCTTATTACTTATTTTGTCATGTTAGAAAAGGCTTGATTAAGTGATATTATTCAAACAAAGAACAGTAGTCAGCAACAGTAGGTATGAGGAAAAACTGACCCATTTATTATTAACCAATGGGTAACAGAGACTGCTTATATCTGAGATTTTAGATGCATTCCAATACGATACCGATACTTGTTGTTTTTTGCTCATATCGGTCGATATCCGATATCAATATTGGACTGGGACACCTTTACTGAGTACTGATTCACATAAAATCAAACTGTACCATGTTTTGGTACCTAAACGTGTCCTTGTGACTGTGAGGAAGTGAAAGAGCAGACAAATTGTCTTACTGGACATGAACACAGCATTTGAAGTTTATATGCTGAAAAATAAATATATAAAATTGAGAAAGTTTGACTATTTTTAAACAAATTAATATCTATTACCATATTAACACACACAAAAAGTAAGTGAAATAGGTACAGTTGAGTACTGGTACCAAATGTCAGGTACCAGGCATCAGTACCATTAAGTTTCAAATGTGAAAGGTACCCATCCTCAACGGCAGCTTCCACAGATTGGCTTTATGACACTGTTTTGGGACAAGATGGGTGATGTCAATGACGCACATTTATACAATCTATGAGTGGGACACACCACAAAGTGAGCAATTCAAGTTCTTCTTGAACTCACACGAAATGAAGAACATTTTCAGATATTTTAAACAGTTTCCAGATGTATAGCATCATCTCACGGCAAAAATATGAATTATAAGCAACTGTGTGTCTTGTTTTGAGAAAAAAATTGTCTCTTTAGACTTAATATGAGCCAAATTAAACTGAAATGATCAGCATTAGTATCTTATTACAAGATAATAAGGCAAAAGTGAGGCATGAATTGCTTAGACAAATCTTTTATTGGGGTTAGAAAACGTCCCTCACCAAGTTTCTTGAAATTAATATAATGTCTCAATACAGAAAACTGTCATTCAAGTTTTTCTCACCTCACCAGCAGATTTTATTTCTCATTAAAAGTCTTCCAGGCATCATTTTTGTCTTTGAATATATTAAAATAAGACATTTTTCTGGACTTGTCAGTGAAGTCTAATAAGATTTTTCTAACAATATGAGATAAACACTTGCTGAGATTTCAGTTTTTGTAGTGCTGTGGAAAACTCTACTTGGTCTGATTGAGGACAGCATTTTGTGCATGGTATATTTGTGGGGAATCTGTTTCATATGACCACAGACTGAAGGAAGCAGCTTGTTAGAGGAGATTCACAGCCACAAATCTGGCAGTATATGACACTTTAAAAATATCACACTGATGTACCAAATTTGTTGTCTCCTTTTCAGTGAGGAGTTACTGACGGTGAGTTTATGAAAGCTATCAGCTCCCATCAAAATGAATCTGCTTTTGGCTTTAGCACACTAGCATTAATGAGTGCTCACAGCAGTTAAACTAAGTAAGTTTGAGATGCCTCAAACACGCTCCTCGCACCACCACATGTCAGTGTAATCTGGATGGTCAGTATGCGCTGATGGAGCTCCACTAAAGAGCTGTCAGAGGGAATCATTAATCCCAAAAGGCAGCAGGAGACAGATGGTACAACGATGGAGGATCGATGCTCTCTACAGCATCCCCACTGCTTCCAGCGGCCGGCCCAGAGGCAGGAAGTGGGCTAATCCCTCAAAAGAAAGTTCCAGACTAAACATGCAAGAGGATCCTGAGCCATCCCTCACCCTGCTACCCCTTCCCCCTCCTCTCACAGCTTCCACCTCTGCATGCAGGGCTGAGTACACTGGATGGTACTGGAGGGGGTTAAGAGGAGAAAGGGAGACGCAGAAAGGCGTTTGTTCCTGCATTTCTGGTTGAAGGAAGCTTTATGGGGACTTTGACCTCCCCCCTCAGGGCCCCTCTTCGAGGTCCCCAGCTGCAGGACAGAGGGGGTGGAGCCTAAATGAGCCATACATGACTGTCAAAGAAGGCCCAGTTCTTTTGAAAAGGCCCCAGAAGCAGACCCCTCTGCAAATGAAGGTCACGGTGGCTGCAGCGTTCCCAGTGAGAGGAGCACGAAAAAAGGATAAAGAGGGAAGGAAGGAGAGAAAGAGCTTTCTCCTGCATGGCTGTAAGACACGCGTTCAGTTCTTTCAAAATAAAGAGCACATATCATTAAAAAAGAATCTACTAAGGCACAGAAGATATGCTTTTCTCCTCATTTGATTCTTTTATGATTTTTGAGGTGCCGATTCAATTTAAATTCTTTGGTATTTCCGATTTTTGCAATTTTCAGCTCACTTTTTTAACACCAGACCAAATGAAAAAGTTGAATGATGATGATGATGTCTATAGACATACCATCATCATTTTTTAGAATTTCCTCAGGAGATCTGACATCTCAACTTTTTTTCACACCCAGCCTATAAACAAGGACTAAACTAGTTAAACATACTACTACAATACAATGATTTTTGTCTCCCACCCCTATAATCAACTCATCTTTTGAGCTACCTTAAGTATTGTTTATATTCCTGTAGATTTTAATGTAGATATTGGGAAATCTGCAATTTCCAGTACACGCTGTCATAAACAGGGCTGCAACAACAAATTGATAAATTTGATAAAACTCAATTAGTAAAAGGGTCGATAGCATTTTTCCATAATTGATGTACTGTGCTGCGCCATTTTTACATTAGTTTCTCTTTAGTTCAATTTGTCTTCTTCCTTTTTGTTTGATTATTAGCGGTTGGCAACTAGCTACAGGTGCATTACCACCACTTACTAGACTGGAGTGTAGATAACCTGGGCTGTGGAGCTGTACGCGTCACATGTAAACAGATCAGTGAGGGAAACAAGTTAACGCGTGAACAATGGCAGAGCCGGAGAAGCTGTTTGTCTAAAAATTTCCAGAGTTTGGGAGTATTTTACGATGAGTAAAAAAAAGCACAGAGCACATTAATTGACAAAAATGACCTCACATAGCACTGCAACATGACTGCAATGATCCAGCACTTAAAACGCAAACATGTTGGGCTGACGAGCCGGGAGCTCAACAGCGGGGTGAGGAGCTACAAAATTCCACATACACTCCTTTTATATGTTGTTAAATGCATGGTATGTCTCTTAGGACTTGTTTAGTATTTTTATTAAATCGTCAGCCCATTTGAAAACCACAAGGAGTTCATTAATCAAACGTTAGCATTAGCGCTACTTGCTAATGACAGTGGTAGGGCAGAGGGGGTGAACTGTTTGACCTGCAGGTGAAAAGATCGAGGACACATTTTTATTTATTTGCTTTTTTTGGCGCACTAACTTCTTGATCTGATGACATAACATATTTTCTGTTATTGTGACATACATGTCATTTGTTATACTTTGTAAATGTAGCATCTGGTCAGCTCAAACTATCTCCAAATGTGTTGCTTCTTTACCTTTAAGCAAACAATAGTCAACAACTAAAACAATGCATGTTTGGTTTTTGGGAATTTTACTATTATGCATTTTCATCCTTTTTGTTTCCCGATTCATCGATTAATTGTAAATATAATCGTCAGAGTAATCAAATACTTAAATTATCGTTAGTTGCAGCCTTAGTCACAAATCTCTCTCAAATGCTCAACAGATTCATGCTCATCTACAATACTGTAACCAGAGTCACAGCAGGACAGCCAATTACAGCTGACACATGCAAACAAACACTAATTCAGGTTCATGCCCCGGGAAAGAAAACCAGCTCCCACACTGTGCAGGTTGACGTGACAGTACAGTGGGTCATTAGGAAGAGTCCTTTTTCCTCCTCTGAGTCTCTCCGTCCTGAAGATGCTTTTCATCTCTTCAGAAACCTGTTTTTTCCTCCTACATTAGCACTACAAACATCTTTTGACAGCTTCACTAAAAAACCAGACCTGACAGATCATGTGTTTTTCATCCTGACCAGAGTGGTGTTTATATCTCTTTAATAAGAGCTCCCGCATTGTGCAATAACCAAACTGCTGCTGTTATGTAATCACCCAACCATTGGAATATGAGCTTATCATGTAAAATATCGTCACTACATTAATTACAGCCTTGATGTGGCAACAAGCTTGACATTATCTAAAGTGTAATGAGTCCTACTCTTCAAAGCCTTTCGGTCAGCCTCGGCCACAGCGTGACTGAGCCTCTTTCGCTTTCTCTTGGAGCGAGTGGCTTTCTTATCTAACCGATCGAAAACACGGCTCTTGTTGCTGGCTTCCAGCAGCACAGATAGAGAGGTGTTTATTGAACACTGTCAGGAAAAAAAAAACATGGATCCAGCTCTCAAATAAACATGCCTGGCCTGTCCTTAGCCTGCAGACGTACACTGATAAATAAACTAAGGATCCAGCTGAAGATCCACCGCGTCCTGCAGAGTTTGTGCAACCGTAATTTTCAATTTGACTACGGATTTGTCAAAGTAGGAACAGGCTGTCACTTTTGCAGCTCAACTCTTTTTACTAGTGCTATCAGGCATTTAAAAAAAAATGAATCTAATTAATTAAAGGATTTGTGATTAATTAATCTAATTAATCACATTTTAATCTCATATCTGGTCAAAGTCCCCAAATAAAGAATTTGAATCCTGGGACATTACAAAATTGAAGTGCACGACCAATCAAATGAACACGCGAAGAAGAGAAGATTTGTAAATCCACATTTTTTTCAGCTGGCCAATATTAAAATGTCCATGTTTGCTGGCATTTATAGACGTCGATTTGATTGCAACCATTCACTGCGTCTATAGAAGTAAATTGTGTTTTCCAGCAGGGGGAGGCGGGGTCTGGCGGATCTTGTCAGTCAAAATCATGCTCGTAAACTACTGTGGGTGAGAGTGGTGCGCTCTTTGGATGAGAGATCAGCATGGATATGAGGAGAAGATGTGAGATGACAGAGGCAAAGCGAGACCCTGCAGGTCAGAAAAGTTCAGCCCACTCTCCAACTGGGGATGTGCCACAGTAGTTCAGAGAGAAAGAGCGGCGCAATCGTGAGAAAAGACGACGAAGACCATGGAGAGGATCAAAGGTTGGAGCGTTAAAGACGAACTAATCAAAAAAAATTATGTTTTGTCTGTTTTTTGGATCAAAAACAGGAAAAGATACATAAAAGAAGAGAGTACACTCATTTTAAGTAGTTTTGGTGTTAACATGGTCATAGAGAACAATATTATTTGGGTCTTGAAAGATCATTCAAGATACACTGAAAATTGCTGGCAGCCAATGAGTTAATCTTGTGTTAATTTTTATTATGGGTTAATTTGTGGTGTAATTAACATGTTAAAGCAACAACCCTACTTTTTACCATTTACTATTTTTGTCCCCAAAAGGTCTTAATTAACTCAGCAGTCATCAAAACCTGATCAGAAAACTGCTGTGCAAAACAGAAACCAGGATTTCAAACACAATGTCATGTTTCAAGTCCATGAAACACTACTGTGTACCTGCACACACATTTGATAACAAGCACTGGTTAGGAAAACCAAAGAAGAAAACCAGCTATAATGAGCCCCCATCTCATTAAAAGCTGCTTCTCTTTGGTGTTTTTTTCCAAACACAGCAGAACCACATCGTTCGTCCCCAGCATCCTTCATCCTGCAGCCTCCGTGCTCACCTTTTCCTTTAATTCCATCAGCGTGATGATGAAAGCTGGGAGAGCATCACAGCCCGGCAGACGGTGAGTGAACCAGCGTAAGCCTGTATTGGTCACACTGTCAGATAAACCAGTGGGTCTGGACAGGAAGGAGGTAGGAGATCTATAGTGCCACAGGTTTGAGTGGCATAGAGCCCTCATGTCATAGCAGGACCATATAGTGTGCTATAAATAGAGGAGAGTAGCACTTGCTGGGGTCGAACAGGCTTTGCACATATTTGTCAGTGTTTGTTTAAACCCATTTGGAGGAGCAGATGTCTGGTGTAGTGTTCCAGCAGGAGATTTGAGATACAGTAAACCAAACTGTAACTTTAGCACTTGTAGCATAGTTTTAGCAGCACAGTGTGTTAGAGAAGTATTACACATTACATGACTGACACAATGTCAAAACAGCAAGGGCCACTAATTACTTTCAGAAATTAACTTGTGGTTAACTACACTTACTTTTCCATCATTACCCAGCTGTGTTAAATACTTCATCCTGATTGGTCAAAAACCCTGTTGAGATTGTGATGAATTCTCAGCAGCAGATGCAGCTCCATGGACAACTTGATCTCACATCGTAGGATGAATCAGTCTAATGTCCTGCAATCCAGGCCACAGCTGCAGAGCAGGTAAGTGCATAAGCAGTAAAGATAAAAGTTGTGACCCTGGTTAAAAGGTGATTAATGTCTTTATTTTCTAAAAGGGACAGTGCATATTAATGAACATTTCAATGTAGCATCTAAGCTAATTGTCATCTATAGTCCCTGGTAGGCCAGAGCACAAAGAGGTGAATAAGGATCTAGAGATGAAATTCATCATAAAGTCAAAAAAATGGAACATAATAATAGAAACAGAGAGCTGATTAAGGACCGAAAGAGAAAGGTTGATTTTGCAGAAGTACAGCTCACCTTGCTTAACATTACTTTCGGTTCAGTTTGTTTTGAATTCCCACAAACCAGCTGACTGTTTGCTGGTGGTTTGAAAAGTTCAATCCACTGTTTATTTTTCTTGCAGGGAGACTGAAGATGGACTTTCCTCTGATCAAAAATCATTTTAAATCAGTTGGTAGCTGGGCATTAAGCATGATAAGTGAGATAGTAGCTAACCCCCCATTCACTATACATTATCCCTTACAGTTCAGGCCAAGTTCAGGGTTAGAATAAACATTTAAAGAATGTTTTATCGTAAAATTGTTTACTTGTTCATCCAAATTATTTATTTATTTATTTACTTTTATCTGGTGTATATTAGGAAATAAAAGTCCGCTTTTCAAAGTGCATGTCAATAAAAGGCTCTTGATAATGTATTTCACATTTCACATTTGAAACGATACAATACCGATGCCCGGTACCTGGCAATCGGTACCGGTACTCAACGGTACCACTTTTCGGTCCCTTTTTGAGTTTATGTGGTAAAAAATATCAATTTGTTTATTAATAAAATATATATATATTTCAATTTAACATGCTAATTCTTCCATATATAACCTTGTAATGCTGTGTTCATGTCTGGCATGGAAAGTCGTCTACTCTTCCACTCCCTTACAGTCACAAAGATGCATTCAGGTACCTAAACATGGTACCTTTTGATTTCAACACGAATCGGTACCTGGTACTTTTAACAGAATTCGGTCGGTACCTATAAAAGTACCTAATTCAGTACCCATCCCTATGTATTTGTACCATATTTTAGTCAATTAAATGATATAAATCAATGAAACCCTGAACAAAATATTCCGAAGGCTACGCTGAAATCATACTTAAAACCCTATATTGTTGAATGATGTGATTTTGAAATGTCTTTAACCCAAAACGAAATATTCATGTTGGTTGTTTATCCTCAGAATTACAAATACTTCATTTTGAGTATTTAAGCATGATGGATGGGGCAAACACCTCATTGAAACAGCTGGAGATATCAAAGCATTGTCACTTTGTCTTGATATGACATTAGAAGATTGTGACATGAGTGAATAAGAACAAGATAAGCAGAATGATGAGATCACTGACTTGATATGGAGAAGTAAAGAGATGTGTTGCAAATTTAGTCTGAAATTCTCTGTTTCTTTTTGGATAAAACCACTCTGAAGCTCTAAACCAGACAACACCGGACAGCGGGTTGGAAAAGAATTAGGGTGAGCTCTTATGTGCTGGACCGAGGGGTCTTAACTGTACATACAGGGTGCTGAGGGTGTCGTGCGTGTGGTGGAGGCGTAGTTATCATGTGTAGATACATATGGTGTCAGCTGTCAAGTAAACCCAGTTCAGGTTACTAACAACCAAAAACAGGCACCATGTAACGCAGTAGGTGGGAAGGAGGATGGAGGGACCGCTCTCAGAGAGATGGAAACTGTGTGCCAGATACTGTAGCATGTCAACATGTCAAACCACGATGTGTCATAGGTCGTGCCATAGTGGCAGCCATGGGAACGGTATGTGAAACATGGCGAGCACGGATGAGAAGGCCATCTGGTGTCACTGGTCACCAGCACTGTCCACCATACGATCACACCCTGTCACCTTCAAAACACACAGGGTACTTATAACACCTCCCCTCTCCCATTATGCACCCTGCCCCCTGCCCCCATATGATGCCTCTTGCATGGATGCAGCCTGCACATCAATTGACCATCATATGTTTCCGGTCACTGGCATTATTCATGTATGAAGCCCACTCTCCAAACAATACCACTCCTCATGCTCTACATGTCTTCAAATATTGATCTGCTCAGCTTCTTCTGCACACAAAACAAAAGAAGAGAGCCTGAGGAGAGGAGAGGAGAAGAATATGCAAGGACGGTTGAGATGTCATGAAAAACACCCCCGTGGAAGAAAGAAGGAGGGAAGTTTGAGGGATTTTTAATTTTGGTGTGAAATCAAACAGCATCGGAGAGGGAGGAACTCTCGGCTGCTGCGGCTGAAAGCCCCGCTAGCTGTCAGGAATCTGGCAGGAACCCACAGTCTGGAGACGAGACCTCCTTTAGTCTCTGGCTCCATCACTGATGAATTATTTTGTTATGCAGACAGGTCTTCTAGATTCAGGCTTGCGGAGGAGAAGTTAAGTCTGTTTTTTTGATAGACCTTGGCAGGATGATGACTACTGGATTATTCATGATGTTTTTCTTTCTCCTTCACGACAAATGTGTTCTTCTATTTTTCATGAGCAGAAGATGCCGCAGCCTCTGCAGCTCGATTCAGAGGATTTGGGAGCAACCCCGCTGGTGTGAAGCTCCAAAATAAAAGCCAGTTTATATTTAAATCAGACGTGGCCTGGTGCAGACTCCCCCACTAATTGAGGGCTCTGCAGTAATCTTCAGTGGGCTAAAACTCATTCACCATAAGCTCTGCTGCAGCATTTAGATGAGGTCAAGGCCGATCAGCATCTCTCTTATCTCTGCATGCTTTCTACACTGAGTGAAGACTGACTTTAACTTTCACACCCATTGAATACTACTAAAGCTCAGTGCGTAACACTGATACTACCAGAAGTAGAAGTCATTGTGACCTGAAAGTTCTTAAAGAAAATAAAACTTTAAAAATAAAATAAAACTAATTTCGTTGCTAGGCGCTGCCCAAGTAGCTGCCTGTTGCAGTAGTTCTCTCTTCTTTGTCCGTTTCTTGTAATTTTTTTTGTCTCTTTTTTGTAATCTTTGTATTTGGAGTGGATCATTACTTTGTATGGCTCATTTGTTAGCCATGAACACCAAACTTTTTGTGGCTTCAGCGATATTTTTACTACTTCTCTCCTGTGTTTGTCTGGAGATCCTACATGTATCCATGGCTGCATTGTTTACATGTGAAATTAGCTGTTAGCAGCCTGTAGCATGTCAATGCTAACTAGCGTAAGGCCTGATGTCTTCCCACAAGGTGAGGACGACGTGCTGGTTCTCGGGTGTGAGCTGGGAGGTGACGACGTAAACCTGTCTTTCCGTCCATCATTGTTGGGAACGTGGGATCTAGCTCCGGTGGGATGGACGAGCTAGCCGTGCTAGCCTAGCGGCAGAGGGGCTGCCGGAGGGCAGAGTGGCATCGTGCTGTTTACGCACAGGGCTGACAGAGCTGACATCGGACGCCGGCGCCACATTGGAGGAGCTTCGCCTGCTGTGGGCAGACAGGATCCAGGAGACAGAGACTGAACAGACTGCTGGGGAGGCTCAGTCCTGGACCCTGTGGAGGTGGAGACTGGCTGGGCTAGAGAGTGGTGGACGGGATATCGTCATCTTTTTTCTTGGGGACCTTTTTCCACTTTCTATACACTTTCTTACTTTTGTTTTCTTAAATGCTACTGTGACTCCTGAATTTCCCCTCGGGGATAAATGAAGTATTTTCTATTTCTATTTCTATTTCTATTTCTATTTCAACTGCAATAGTTAATGCATCAGTAATGTTATGGGGGCGACACTATAGCTTCATTGCAAGGTTTTAACATCACAACACAAACCTGTATGTTACTGTAGTTTAATGAACATCTTAAGACTTGAAAAAACACGATCCAATCACAACACAGTTCAAAGGTATCTTAAGATACTAACTGTGAACCACTCAAGAAAAATGACTTCACCATTCCCTGTGCATGCACTGATTGAACCATTGAGATGAAATGAACAAACCCCACACTGGTAAAAACAGTCGACGCTTCCATCAAGAAAAATATGGAAAATAATTAAACTGCAGAAACATGAATTGATTTGGCAAGCAATATCTTTCTACATGAAAAACTGTAATGACCTGCCAAGGGACTGCAGATGTAAATTAGCTTTAAGCTAGCTCTGGTACAAATCATCAAATAAATGTAAGTACTGTACATGGTGCCTTTATAAATAAATTAAGTAAAAATAATAATAATAATAATGAAATTTTACCGCCAAGGTTTAAAGTCACAGTATGATTACTTGTGTCACTGTGTGCTCTATTCAAGAGAGCCTAAGATTATTTTCCCTCAAGTTGAAGCTTGCTGTTAGTTTTGTATAGCACAGAAAAATAAATAGAAAAACTTGTTGCAGGGTGATACTTCATCTTTAAGACCAATAACAACGAGCAAACAAATGGGATGTGATGGATCATGATGTGAAGTTACTCATTTGTCCTTGTTCTTCAAAACAGACAGATGTTAAATCCACAAGACTTCTCCATACACATCAATATTTTTATACTGAGTTTTTTTAAGTCTTTGATTAGAGATGCTTCCCCAGCAACAGTCCAAGAGAAGACAGAGCTCAGAGTGTGATGACTAACCAATCAGAATCAAGTATCAAACACAGCCTTGGAATAAAGTGTCAATAATGCATGGACATGGACTTTTAAAGGATGGATGGATGGATGGATGGATGGATGGATGGATGGATGGATGGATGGATGGAGGAATGCTTTGGCTCTTTAGTGTTTTACATCAAATCAACCTCATCAGAATCAAAGAAAAACAACCTTCAACTGAAATTTAAGCAAGTGTTCATGTCTAAATTTTCAGAACATATACATTATTAGAGTTAATATGAGTAATATTCATAACACACATTACGTCAGAATTGCTTGTGATGAGGACAAAAAAAAGCCAATGCATATAAAAATTGCACTTGTTTAAAATTCTTATTTCAAGAAACTTGATTCTTGTTCCATAGGCAAGATCTATTCACTTTTAACGAGATGTTGTGTTTAATTTTGTCTTTTAATATCTTGAAAGAACATTTTTCTGGACTTGTAAATGAGGCTTGTATCAAGTCTAAAAAAACATCTGTATTAAAGATAAGACAAACACTACCTTTGATTTTGGTTTCTGCAGTGTAGCTTCTTGGGGTTAACTCTAACAAAGTCATTACAAAGCAAAAGTTGAGCGGATAGGAATCTGTTAAATAAGTCATCAGACAAACTAGTCCTGATTGGTGAGACAAACCCAACAAAACAAACTCTGAAATCGATCCTTTTATGACTCAACTACCATGGCCGCACTCAGACCTTGTTGCACACACACACCGCTGACCCGGCAGGTGTTTCCTGGCTGAGGAATGTCCAGCTGAGTTGAAAAGGTCACTTCACGAAGCCTGCCTGCTTTCAAGTATGCCAAGTATCTTGGTCTTTCAGGGGTCATGGACTTCGGGGGGCATCCTGCACCTCCCTGAACCATTTTGGGAGCATCTGAAGAGGACACACTCTCAGGTTGTTGACACACATTTCATCTCATTTACAGAATCTGAGCCAAAACAGGCAACTTTTGGCCTGCTTCTCATCCGTCAGCACGCACTTAAAAAAGAGCTTTCAAACTTGTCAAAAGGAACGGTTGGAGGGAACAAAGAATGTGTGAGAGAGAAAAACTGCCTCCGACTTTGGCGGCAGCTCCTCCAGTTATCTGGTGGCATTCATCCACAGGGGCAACTGTTAACGTATTATTATCAGAGCAGCGTGGAGAGCGAGTTGGATGTTTTTGTCTGCCAGACACAGGTTTGGTAACTCCACCCCTCTCTGCTCAGCGGAGGAGAGCAGCTCTTTTGAGAAGTTGACCTCATTCAATGTGATTTTCTCCCTTCACTTTCTTTCTCTTTGGATGTCTGTCTTCCATTTCTGTGCATCTGAGCGCTGCCAAGCTCGGCGGGGAAAAGAGCGTGGTGATGGTGTAGGCTGCCTGTGGGTGCGCTTCAAACACAGGGAACTCTTCCAATAATGTATGCACATCATGCCCTGCTACACACACACCCACACAGACACAGTAACACACACTCACAAGAGCTAACAAAAGCACATTCCTGCGGTATCTGTGCAAGTGGAAGACAAAAGGGTTTAATGCCATGTCTCTCTCACAATTGGCACAGAACAGCCCAAAGGCTATAAATCCTGGCCAGGGGCTGATTCAGAGCCTAGCAGGCGATGATCAGGGACAAACTTTCGATACTTCAATGCTTGTCCCGTGATCACAGCAGTCATTCTTGAGGTGCTTCTGACACCTCTAAGCTCATGAATGTGTCAGTGAACCCATAAGTCACAGCACTGCTTTACTGCAAGGCAACTCCAACACACACTCTCACAAATGCACACTCTCACACACAGAGGACCAATACTAAACATATCTCAGGGTCTTGACTATTTACAGCACAAAATGGTCACTTAGCAGTGTAAGTGCATAGTTCCTACTGTATCTGATATCATGTAGCAGCCTGAACACATGTAAACCAACCACCAGCACACATGCACAACACACATCACACACATGCAACCACTATCCTCCTGAAGGACATGGATACATCTGAAGACCGCTGGGTGAAATAGTATACCACACAAAGACACAAAGAGTCAGGCTTTTGGATGACACAACTCATCGAGTATGTCCATTAAAAAGAAGCGGACTGTGAAGAGGAGGAGGGAGACAAGAAGAGTCAGAGAAGCAGAAGATACGATGAGAGGAGAGAGTGAAAGAGAGGACAGACCGGTAGACAGGCACAGCTACACTAACCTGTTTCACTTCAGCCGGCATGGTCCACAATAAACACTTCACTCCCGAAAGAAAATATAAAACCCTTGTTTGACAAGTATTTCCTCCGCTCGGAAAAGTTCTCCTTTCCCTCCTCTCCTCCTCTCGTCACCGCACGTTGTCCTGCTCTGTTTACGTTGAGTCTTCTGTCCTCTGTGAGCGCAGAGGCAGCAGCTCAGACACAGGCAGCCATCCTCTGCTCAGCGGAGTGAAGCTCGACGGCGGCAGATAGACCAACACAGGAAGCTGACAGGGAGCCTTTCAAAATTAAAGCACGACTGACACGTGATCGTCTATATACGTTTAACGATGTTTATCATGGAATAACGACACAAAATAAAAAATAAAAAATGCTGCTGTCCGAGTTATAGTTGAAAACTAGTTTAAACAAGAAAACAACGGTTAACTGCTATATTATAAATAATGACCACATTTTCAAAAGGTAAAACAATGAAATCATACTTTCCTACGCTACAAGCTAACCTAGCTAACCTAGCTAAACAAAATCCAGATATGAACAAGTTATACCTCAAAAAGATTTGTTTGACTTTTAAATTCATTATTAATTGCCTAAAAAAGCTGTAGCTTGTCAAGTTTAATTTTGAGGGACATGCATTTCATACATTTGCATTTTTGAGGCAAACTTACTCAAAATATTTCACTCCCTATGCTATCAGTCTTTTAAACCTATCAGTTATTTTCGTAATTTTAAATAAAATAAAGATCATGAAATGCCTTTTAACCTTTAAATCTCTGTTTTATTTTACTTTAGTCTGATCTACAGAGCTAGTACTTGACATGTAGCATATAGTTAGCCTCATAGCCTCATTGCCTCAGTCCTATTTAGTTTTCAGGAAAGCAGAAAAAACACCTTTTTATAATGAATATTTATTATTTTTATTACCATTTATAACACTTTATATTTAAATCATTATCATTAACTAGTTACATTCATTCAAATTTCTTTGACTAAGGCAGTTATGCTATTAGACGATGATGAATGTGTTAATGTTATAGTAAGCTGTAAAGTTGTACTACAAGCAAAAGTAAAGCCTGAAATGAGGCTTGATTAGAGTAAACAATCTTCTCCTGTGGGCTTTGCAACACTTTATTATAAAGTTTCCGAAATTATCATTACTATTCTTAGGTCACGTTAAAGGTTTCTGTTTTATTTGAAGGAGCATGACAAGTGGTTGATTGTCTAGGGAAAACTTGTCATTTTTTTCCTGAGATATCATTTTATCATGAGAAACTGTTAATTCTGTTGAAATAAAAGAAATGTCTTATGATAATAAGAACTGTTTTCTCACGTAAAGGGGTTTTTTTTTGGAAATCTGAGAAAAAAACAATGAGATTTTGTATGCAAGTTGTACACAGTCTCCAGCTGTTGTAAAAATAGGCAACTGAAGCACAGCATAAAAACATAAAAGTGTTTAGGATATCAGATGTGTTGATGAGTGGTTCAGCACGGCGGTTATCTGTGATCTACAAAGGCTGCTGTGTCTTATCTATGTAAGCTGATGTTATTCCCCCATTTATCCCAAGTTAAACAGAGATGAAAGGTTTGGTTAGAATGCCATGGTAAAAAGATCAATAACGGTCTCTTTGGGGTTTACGGGTTTAACAGGCAAAATACCAGCAGTTAGTCTCCTACATGACATGTAAACATTTCTCTATCAAAGCTAAACAAACTTATCTGGACAGTGATCCTCCAAAAGTGACAATGCACTCTATCAACCAGAGGTCTAGTCTTTGAAAACATTATCATATTTATCAATGATAAAATGTGAAGTCATAGCTCTTGGAGCTTTAGTTGTTTTTAATGAATATACCCAAATAGTTTAATATTGTGGTGAGACAGATTTTATTTTGAAAGTAAAATAAGTTCACTTCCAGTGTAACTCTGGCTACCTTTGATTGGTTTGTCTTAGCAAAAGGGAAGTTGCTTTCTCTTTTTAAGGATGCTGTGCTCAAATCTGACCCTAACTCTGTCTGCATGTTATGTGTATGTGAGGATTTATATCTGTGCATTTACTGAGTGAAAGGAGAACAGAGAGCACAGTGAGCTGCTGCCGCCGCTGAATCCCCTCCTCTCTGACTAAACAGGAATCCAAGAGAAAGAGTGAGCCTGAGCTGAGCTGAGCTGTGCATTTGCACGCACGCTCACACACTCAACAAAAAAAGTTAGCCTGAGCGAGGACAAAAAGCTGCGGGGCTGAGGGAGAGGGGGGGAGAGAGGAGGTGTGCTAACAGGGAGGAGGGTTTCCCAGACAGGCAGCAGGAGCTGGAAGTGAAGCAGCTCCTTCTCCTCTATCCGTCTCTGTCTCTCATTGGGTCTATGTCTGGCATCTTTTTTGGGGTGGGACCAGCTCTCTCTATGCTCTCCAGCTGCGTCTGTCTGTCAACCCGTCGAACCCTCCCCCTTGTTGGCATAGACAGAGGGAGAAGAGGGAGAAAGAGGAAGGGGAGGGGTGCAAAGGGGCTCACACACAAAACAAAAGTTGGCTCTTTTGAGACGAAGGCACCCAACACTGCACATTTTTACACCCTGCACACACACACACAGACACACACACAGCTCCTTTCTCTGCTTCTTTGTGCTGTTCCTCTCACTGCACTTGATATGTTCAGGGGGAGTACGTGAAAGAATTCACATTCAAATATATGACTGTGACTAAGACTGAGGAGGAATGTTAATCTAATAACGTCCGTAGAGGCTCAAGTAAGGACAACTTTGAGGGACATTTGGACTTACAGGAGAGAGAAGAACGACCGCACTGAACAGAGAAAGCAGAGAAAGGAGAAATCCCAAATGGAGGGGAAATGGCTGAGGTTTTGCATTCCTTGGGTTTGATATTTCATCTCCTTGAATGTTACTGCTCCATTTGTTCTTAATGAAAGACCTGGCCCTCTGTGCACCATTACAGCTCCATCTATTTATTTCAAACAATGCCATTAACAATTCATCCAACAAACATAACCTCTCAGAGTGGCTTCAAATAAAAAAGTCTTATAACTTCAATAGTAGTGCGTTTCTTTCTCTTATGTGATTTGCAATATCACATTCCATTTAAGCCATTTAAGCGTTGAGTGAGTTTCATAACCCTGTTTAAAAATCCATTAAGTGCTTTGGAAAACTCATGGGAGCAGATGAGTGAAGAGCATTACGCTTTTATTTTCTCTCTTAAACTCTACTGGTGTGTTTTGCTTGTTTCCATTTGATTGTTTAATGGACTTATTATTGTATTAAGCAATGTTTTCCAGTTTTTAAAGCCATCTGTACTCGTGTAACACTGCAAGTTTTTAATTGCCATGCCGATGGTGGTGTGATGTGAGGCTGTTGCAAAATATGAAACAGTGGTGCTTGAGGCTAAATGCTAACATTATCATGCTAATATGCTGATATGGTTAGCCCGAACCTTTGGATTTTCACAGTCCACAGGTGGTCCTCATTTTAAGATATAAGTGCACGACTTGATAGCATGAAGTGAATCTCAGGACTACATGAAAAATGTCTGGATTTTGAGGTTAAAAGGGGAACGTTTTATATACAACAAGCTTCTGAATAGGTCAGGGAAAACCAATGCAGCGCTGACAGGAAAGTTGTAGTTCTTCTGGAAATGCACAAAAATGGTAAATTGGTAACAGGATTTTGTTGATGTAGTCACACATTCACCTATTTGCACCACATTCACACACTGTTGCTACATAAAGGGCCTTCAGGAATAACTACTTCCATTCTCACACGGATGGCAAAGCCACTGAGGGCAGTCTGAACTAAGTGTTTAGCCCACGTTTGCAAAAAAGTTCAACTTTAAAATAACAACAACAACAGCAACAAAAAACCCAACAACAGAACAGCTGTTTTTTTTTAGCAGCTTATGACTTTTGTCAGCATTTTACCTCTTCACATTGAGGGCATGTTTGATCAATTAGTAACGATTGACTAGTTATGCCCTATATCCTGAAAAGCTTTTGTATATTTAGACTCAAGCAAGTGTGCCTTAAGAGAGTCCTGGTGGCAACTTTCTTTGATAGCTGCAATTATTAATTTAAAAATGTTTTTTAGGCTTTTTAATTCTTTAATTAGCAAGGATGGGATAGTGAACAAAGGAAAGAAACAAGGGTAGAGCAGGGAATGACATGCTGGACTCAAACCAGGGCCGCCCATCCAAGGGCGAACCTCACGGGGCACAACCTAGACCACTAGGCCATCTGTGCCTCAATAGTCACATTTGTTCACTATTCTTCAAGAGCGCCTGGATTTGGGGAATACCACAACACCCAAGACAGCACGTGGCAACTTCTCTTTACCCTCATGTATGATTAATTGATTATTTTCCTGACCAGCAATTTCTCTTCACATTGTTGACTACATAGGGGACTTGTCTTGGCAACAGGAGGATTGCTGGTTCAAGCCCATGGACCAAGATTGGTAATGAGGCTGATTGGACAGGCAACAGCATAATTTTCCTGAACACTGTGGATGTACCCTTGAGCAAGGCATCAAACTCCCAACTGCTCAGATGCAGCACCCTCACTTTGTGCTCTCCATCTGTGCATGATTCTGTGCAAAGTGCCGTGCGTGCGTGCGTGCGTGCGTGCGTGCGTGCGCGCGCGCGCGTGTGTGTGTGTGTGTGTGTGTGTGTGTGTAGCATGATTCAGAGTGAATCCCCCCCTCAAGGGGATTAGTAAAGTGTATCCTCCTCTATCTCTAACTCGACTGTTGGATCAATATATTCTACTGCTCTTATTCTGTGGTTTCTCTGGTGGCACCACCCACCCAGCAGGTAAAACATCAGGCTGAAAGCAACCAAGCAGCAACCTTTGCTCCATAGATATGAGGCTGATAGGGAAGTGTTTGGAGCTGCAGTTCTTTGAGAATCCACTTGAGGCTTGCTGCAGAAACACTAGCAAACCGCATACATGTTTACAAAAAGCCAGCATTAACAGCAAAGATACACGTTTGGAGCCTGGTAAAACCAACAAAAAAAGCTGCTTGTGTCTGAATAGTTTATCTCTAACACCATGCACTGTACATCCTGTGAATTTTGACCACATAAGGTCATGACCTTCTTGACTGACAGGTGGGCACCCTGCAACTGTCTGCTAAGAGGCTAAAGGTCCGTCTTTTCAATCTCATCCAACTCAAACAAAGCTAGGTTAAGTCAAGCCTTTCAACACTGCTCCTGCTGACTGTGGGCTTCCAAACTAAATATCAGCCGTATCACTAGAGTTCTCTCCTTTCTGTACGCTGCTATTTACTTTGGACATTAAAAGTGTAATGCAGGGATGCCACTTTTCTGTGCACATTGTGCAAAATCTTGTGCCAGTTGTCATCTAAAATACTTATCAACAGTAAAATTATTAATATCTATCACAGGGGTCATCAACATGTTACCCGCGGCACCCACAAGGAATGTTCTAACAGCAGTACTGGTCATAATTGAGCTCCTTCCAGAAATCTGTTTCCCTACCATCATTGTTATGTACATTATTAATGAAAATTGTGGGACAATTAGCACGAATGTGAGCAGTCTCTTCACATTGTATTACTAATGCTATTTTTAATTGTTTTTAAAAATTGCAATTTTGTTCAGGAAGTTTGTCTTAGATGATTAGCCCTTTGCACAATTCATTTTCCTTGGGGTAGCCCTCAGTTTCAGAAAGGTTGGTGAGCCCTGATCCATCATAAAAAGATTAGGCTTTCTGTTTATAATCCCACAGAAATTAAGTAACTTTCTGTTAATTTTTTCAGTACCGTTACATTTTGGGACATGACAGCCAACCAACAGACACTGCTGTTGCTCAAATTATTTCCTAAGAATGGCTGAAACAGTAATTTAATGTGGAGGCTCTTCTACGTAAACAGGTAAAGCAAACTAAAGCAAGGACAAAGAAGGAATTTATCCAAAATGTGTTTAAAAAAAAACAAAACACGAAAATACTTATTTTAAAATCCTTCCTGGACTGTGTTCAACAACACAGAGGTTTGATACAAACTGTGCCCAGAAATACCTGCTACTGTCAGACAAAAGCCTTATTCCCCAGAGCGTAGGCAGCGCTCGCCTGGGCCTTGTAAAATAAATGTACAAGGTGTATGAATAATCCAGGAGTTGTAATCAAAGCCCCTGAAGTCGGCTTTACTTCGTCAGGATGTAAAACAGGTGGTGGAAAGGTTAATGTTCAGCAACACGGCGTGTTTTGACAGCCAGATACCTGCACAAAGCTGCATCTGTTAAAATCAGGCTTTATGCTCCCATTCAGGAGGCTAAAAGAGGAAGAACACAGAGGGAGAGGAGGATGACAAATAACAGATACAACGAGAAGGCTGAGGGGAGGTGGGACTGAGGGTTTTAAAATGAAAATATATATATAAATATATATATATATATATATATATATATATATATATATATATATATATATATATATATATATATATATACAGGGTTTCATTATAAAAATGTTTTCCCAATCTTCAGTTTCAAAGGAGACTTTAATGACATCTAATTTTGAATTGACTTCAAAGCTTTTCCTCTGTGCCAAGAATACATTTCATGGGAAACACTTCTTTAACATCAAACTTTGATAAAGAGGTGAGTGAGTTCAAAAGAAAATCCAACTTTACGCACAAAAGAGAAAAGATCTTAAAAAGTGTTTTTACAGATAACACTGAGTTCTCTGCTCTGTGGTATTTGGGACAATCAGAGCACAGCGAGGGGCCCCCGTTCAGAAACGATGTATGAGTGAGAGTCTACAGGCCTGAGATGATCTGCTCTGCTTCAGGCAGGCTGCTGTTTACTGTAACAATGGCTCAGATAGCAAAAAAAGCCCTTATCTAATGACTCTTACTATCATGTTTAATTTTCCCCTTGAAAAATGGCTACTCAGCGATGCAGAGGATTACAGCCCAATCTGCTGGGGGCTTTTGTCTTGCAGAAAGGCAATTTACTCTTCATTTAGGGAAATAAAGCTGAGTTTAAATGACATCACTTCACATCAAAAGGTCCCATTTTCTGTGCTTGTGTGTCGCAGTACAGTAATTGTGCAGCGAGACCAGCTGTACAACTATAACTAAATCAGACGCTTTCTGGTTCTTCGTGTCATCTGAATGAGACACAAACTACAGGATCTGAATGAGTCTGCGGCCGTGGAGAAGCTCAGTAGATCCTCATAAAACTTTACTTTGAGGTGAAAACACGCAGTACTTTTACATGTACCTTCAGAAATCAGACTATGAGCTTAGTCAGTGAGAGATCAGAATATTGGAATGCATGTAAACAGATTAGTCAAACCATCATCGGACAAAGCATAGCTTGATTGACACACCTGGATAATGTGATTGCTATTGGACAAAGGTTGGGGTCGACAGGACTCGGCAGGTCTCAGTTCGTGCTAGGGCAGGGAGGATACGCTTTTCTCGTGATTTGATTTTATTACGATTTTTGGGGTGCCGATGCGATTTAAACGGCAATTCTTCAATACTTACGACTTCTAGTCTACTTTTTAAACACCAGACCATGGGAATAAGTTAGATGATAATAATGTCTACAGACTACACCAGGAACCCTATTTTCCCATGAAATGCACATCACGTGAGTCAGAGAGAAACATTTCACCCTCTGCTGGAGAAAAGTGGTAACTTTTTTACCAATCCAGTTTATAAAAAAAGACTAAAATGAAGAATTTAAATTTGAAAAAGAAATCTTTTTTTTTTGACAAAGAATCCTGATTTTGATATTTTCAAACAAAAAAATCCCAATATATCGATTTTTGATTTTTTGTCCCACCCTCAGTACGTGTCAGTGATCGGCCAGAAGAAGTGGATGACTATGATAGATAGGCTACAGCTGCATCCATCTTTGCTACTGTTGTTAAAATATTTCCTCTTCAAGTGAACTGAAACTAGTTCAACCAAGTGGCAGCCTCCGGTCTGGGAATATGAGACAATGCGGAAGTGCTAAAATCTGCTGTTTCTCGAGTATTCGCTTGAGGCTGGCTCCGAAAGTAGCAGAAGTCACTTACACACCAAGCCAAAAAAAGCTGTTTTCAAAGCAGAAATTAACCTATTTACAGCCTGGTTCAAAAAACATCTCCTGTCTGAGTCTGATTCACCGGAGGTGAATTTTTTCTTACTCCGTTGAGGATGTTAAGATCGCGAGCTCTCCCAATAAGAAGCACAGCTGAGGGTCACATGACCGACAGGCGCCCTATGGCTGTAGGCGAAGCCCTTGCCACTACCAATATCGCCGCTATAGCCAATGTGCTTAATTTTCCGTCTCAAAAACAGATAGGTGACGTCGGTGAGACTACGTCCATGTTTTGTTCAGTCTAAGAGTTCAACACATGCGCAGCTTTGCTTATTAAAAAAGGACACAGCGCCACCTATTGAAGCAGAGTGAGAGGTTCTCAGTCAGAAGTCAGATTCCCTTTTTTTTGCATGTATACACAGATGGGACAAGACCCCCCTCTCTAGTTGGACTGCTGCTTGCATGTAAAGGTACTGACTGATCAGCTCGGCTGCTCTCTGCTGATTCTCAGCTCTTGGTCTAAAAAAGAAAATTGTTCTTTGGCGTGGGGCCAATACTACTGCTAAGTTTTATGGGAGTTCCTCTCATCTATCTGAGATGTATTGTTGACAGATGGGCCTGCAAACTGGCAAAATACGATCTGTTTTTAGAGGTAAAACAGCACTTTTCAGACGCCTCATATGTTCACATGTTGGCAGATCAATCAAAGCGTCTTGGCAGATTTTGAGTCTTATAATCAATCAGCTTTTTAAGAACTGCAGTAGTTTGGTGCTGTTTGGGAGTTTATCAGAAATAAAAGAGGAAACACACTCTATTTGTAGTAGTTGCAACTCATAGATTCTGAGCATAGTTTGTCTCCACACATGAAGTGTTTGCTGTATTCACACCCGTGTGATCCGTCTGAAGCAGCACTTGGAAGAAGTTTGTCGAGAGTCATTTCACACATTCCTGCTCTATTAGCATCACTCTCCACACAACCAGAACCACTCTCAGACACTCTGAGAGAGACCATACCATGCCCTGCTTCTGTGCGCTTCATTCTTTCCAGTGCCAACACACGAAGAGGGCCCCTCAGCCTGGCTTCAGCTTTAGACAGATGATTTTCAGACAAACTGTGTGAGCAGCACCGCAGCACAGAAAGCAAAGGTTTGCAAACTCCAGACTCAAGATGTTCAGTCTTCTTAACAGTCTGTCCAGCAGTGCGGGGCGTCTCAGCCCCTGAGGCAGAACTGACTCAAGCAGTCGTTCAGCTGGAGTGCAAACTCAGTGAGTGTGTGTGGTTCTGAATTAATTGCTTTAATCTGGTGTTTTAACACCTGTAGACGACGGCTCCTGCATACACTCAGGTTGCAAATAGCAGATAATCCCTCCGATGCACACAGGTGGAGGGGTGAGGATTGACTGAAACTGGCAAATACCAAGAGGTTTGCCTCTGTTAGCATTAAAGGGAGCAGAGATTTAAGGCTTATTCCAGGTAAAGTATCCAGCTGAGAGTAAAGATGGCCCCTCTGAGTTGATTCATCTGCTATTTAGTTTCAGGCTTTTAAGGTTTTTTTTTTAATCATCTGCTTTTAATTTTTTGAGCTTTCCAGGAATTTCAAATTAAAATTTGGCATCCGGACACAGAAGTCCATTTGGCTGGATTAAATGTTTGTATTTATAACTGTTATGAGCAAAAACTATCCAGGAGACAGTTTTTACTACCTAAACTCTCAGGAGCTGAGCAGGGTCTCTTTAAATTGCATGACTTCTCCTGAAATTGCACAATTTAGTCATCTTTATGAAGGACACACCAGGGAGAAACTGAACAGAAATGTTCAGCTCTCGGTCCCTTCTGCCATTAAGGTAGTCTTGAGGAATTCTCAGTCCAATAAAGTGCCTCTACAAACCTCCCAAAACGAGGCTTAGTCCTGCTTCTGTTCCTCATCTGATGAGCGTTTACATGCTTGTAAGTCATGCAGTAAAACTGTCGCACCAGTATGCTAAACTCATGAGGATAATTAAATCAAGGCTTTGAAGAACACCTCCAGACCTACTACAAAGCTCAGAGACTGTTTTCAATTTGGTGTTTGTGGGGTGAAAGAGGTCGGGGCTTGTTTGGTTATCCTGCCGGACACTGCGGAGGGTGAGGTCACATTCCTCAGGTGGGACAGGGGTCCTGTGAAGGAGAGGGGGCTTTTATTTTTTACATGTGTTAGACTCTCATTGTACAGCACAAGCAGGCTGTTTAGACTACAACAGTCATCTCTGGTACATTCACAGACCTCCATGCTACCCAGAAACTTTCAGACTGAGCCTGTGGCCTCAGAGAATCCAGCATGTCTCCTCACCTTTGTGAGCACACAGGATGTCCACTCAGAGATCAGATAGCCCTCTTAGTGCTTTTAGTGAGCCTAATAATTTAATGGATTGTGATCAAATGGCAGGGAGGAGCACCTGGACAGGCTTTAAGTCCACCAGCGTTGGGGTTGAGTTGAAGGATGAAGGTTTGAGCCTCTGAGGAATATAAATAGCTCACAGCACAAAAGGCTTTTTCTGCTGCCTCCCCTCTGAACCGCTCTTTCTCCCTGTTCGTCTGAGCCCGACAAATATGCGCAACCCCAGCCTTGAGTATAAATTCCTGTCCTTCCATGTCAGGCCCTGTACCGAGCTGAAAGGACTGACCCCCTACCTCGAGCAGTTAGCAGTTTGATTCATGGGCCATTGCCTCAAACTTGACTCTTAATGTTGAAGTGGCTGAATAAAAGATAAGCCTGAACTTAGCTGGCACGCTCCGTGCATTTAAGCTTAAGTTCTGGAGGTGTAGTGGGAATAAGCAAGAGGTTTTTGCTTCTTAAATGTTTGATACATTTATTAGTATTTCAAATGGACGCATGGCCTCAGGAGTCTCTGAGATTTTGACATGCTGCAGGGAGGAACCAAGAATTCTACAGTTCACGCTCCATACACCAGTTCTGTCTCTTTTGAACATTTCCTTTGATCAGTGGATCAGGACCCTGAAATAATGTTTTGATAAAAGGAAAAAAAAACAAATATTAAATTATTTCTGTTCCAAATCATGCTTATCTTTCTTATAAACGTCACACCTTTAACATTTAGCATAATTTTATATTTTCTTGCCTTCTGAAAATGACTAATGAGAACCATGAGAAAGTCAATTGAGTAAAGATTTAACAGTATCATCATTAAAGAAATCGGTCCTGTGATGTGGGATCAGAAGAACAGACATTTTGGGTTTGTTTTGAAGATGTGAGGTGAAATATCTACAGATTAAGCATGTCTGCACCTTTGACAATCTGCCATCTGTAGATGAGATTCAAACCACTTTACTTAAACATATTACTCTGCCTGTTCTATCCCGTCATAGATTCTAATATTATCTCAGTTTAGTTGCTGACCCAAGTCTGGCAGCGCCCAGTTTAGAAAAATGAGGCCTGTGCGGAAGTGCTAAAAGTTGCTGTTCAGCAAGAATCCGCTTGAGGCCGGCTGCAGAAATACCAGAAACTGCCTACACATCCAGCCAAAAAATCCAGGCTTTTACGGCTTGGGTCTGAAGCACTAATTTCACTATCGACACACAATGTACTGGGGGGGGGGTTCTTTTTAACATGGCGGTTTAGAAGATATTAGGATTGTCTGATTGTCCAATCAGAGACACAGCTCAGCTCATGTGACTGATGCACACTCTGTGGCTGTTAGAAAGGAATCTCCAAGTCTGCATTATATCCATGTGGCCACATCTGACAATTGATTTCATTTCACTGTTTCTGGAACAGACAGGCAATGTCCCGGAGACCACGTCCATGTTTTAAACAGTCTATGGTCTGGATCTTTAAAATTTTTAAGACTACACTTAAATTAGCCTCCCTAACTGGCTCCTCCTGCATGTTGTTTGCATTAGTAGCACATGATGATGAGCCTTGAGCCTTTGCTTGTATGTTTGTATTCCTGTCACCATATTTGTGTATTTTCATGTTTCTTCTCAGTGTCTGGAGAGCTGATTGGCAAAATCTTCTAAGACCTGGGTCTCCGTGCTCTGCACCTGATGCAAAAAGCCAACTTCCAGCAGCCTGATATCTTTCTGTTCAATGTTCACCTGACAAGATGGGGGTAGAAAAATGTGCTTGACAAGTTTCCTGAAACAAGAACAAAAAAGAAAAAATGAGCAATTCAGACATCAATTTAGTCTTTTAATATCTTGAATCAAGACATTTTTTCTGGCCTTGTCAGGTGAATGTGGCTCATATTAAGTCAAATAAGACATTTCTTTCTCAAATAAGATAAACACTGGTTAAGATTCTAGGGCTTTTTGCAGTAAATAATTAATGTTTGAGCTCAGTGGACACATGGGATCTTCTACTTCTTGATGCAAGTGTTTATGAAGTCTGTGTTTCTGATTTCAGTAATTTCTGGCCTTGGAAAGAAATGGTGCAATGTTTACTCTTGACAGGTAACTTTGAAGTAAAGAAGAAAATAAATATATATCATTTTCTCTTCAAAAAATTCAGAGCTATTCCCATGATGTTAAAATATAAAAAGTGTTTTCTTTAACCTTTACATTTTTTATTTCTAGACAACCTGCTTACCCTTAAACAGCTTGAAGCATGAGGAGGTCTTTACATGGGAACATAGCAAACCAGAGCCCACATTTAACAAATTCAAAAAGTGACTTTTTCACACATCGATGTCTTAAACTCCCATTTAACCGAAGAGGAAAGTGTTGTGGGAGGGTACGGGAACAGTGTGGTATGCAAAAATAAACAAAGCAGCCACTTTCACAGCGAGGTAATTAGCCTGTTTATGGGAGGAGAGGAGGTCGGTGATGGCACAGTGAGAGAAAAAAGACAGGGGAGGGGGTAAACTGAGGCTCATTGTTAGGCAGGTGATTTATGAGGGTACAGGGGCTCCAGGGCGCTGCCAGTGCAAGGATAGATCTCCTGTCGCTATAGCACCCTCAGCCCTTTGTGTCCATTGTTCCTCGACAGGGTTTGGAGGGCTGTGGGATGAAAGTGGGTGGAGGGCTGCTGGGGTGATTGTTGGTTGAGTGCTGTTGTGCCATCTCTGGGTTTGTACGTCTTCACCACAGACAGCAGCACAGATCAAAGCATGCACTGTTCCCTCTCTTTTAAAGCTAGCAAGTCTTTGAAAACTTCCCACATTTGCACAAGAGAGATGATATGCTCCTGTGCTGCTAGAAGGCCAAAGAATATAGCGTCTGAATACAAAACACCGACATTTAATGGTATCCACAGTGTAAGAAATTATCCTGACTTTCCTTCACGATGAGGCGGGGTGATTGTATGCACCGCGGAAATGGGTTCCTGTGCTGGGCAGCGACCGTGCGTCAATAGATGAGGCGTCTGGTGTATTTGAAATGAGGTCACCTTCTCCCTCAGCTCCAAGCAGACGTGGGTGTCTGAGCGCTGTCTGCCTTTTTTCCACACAGAGAAACTGTCACCATGCACCACTTGACCTTTCAGAGCCTGGCAGATAACGCTCCTCCAGGCTAAATCAATTACAACCAGCAAACACAATATCAAATGAAAGGAGAGTAAAGTCCTAGCATGGGAGCGGTCACATGTTCGTCCCGTCAATGGATGCAGATTCAAAGGCGTCTGGCTGCGTGTCACTGAGTCTCCACTGATAATCACATCAGGAGAGCTAATGGAGTGTCCGACAGCATTGTTGTGATATTTCTCACAGGACAGTGTAAACACTCTGACTCTTTCTCCTCTCTGATTCATAAAGTGTTGCACTGAACTGAATGAGGATCAGGATTCAATTAGTAAGGTCTCAGAAAGTGGGGCAGTGCTGTTTACAAGAACCTCTCCCACACTCATTGTTCAAATACAATGGTCAAAGCGTCTTGTGGAGACCTACCTTTTCATATCCCCTGTTAACAACACGCAGGGCCAAAACAAATATCATAAAGCATGTTGAACTACAATTTTCTTTAATCCTACTCTGCTGTTTGCACACCAGCTGAACAGACTGACTGGTGTTAATAGAAAAGAGTCATTTATTTATTGTTGGGAAATGCTTGTTCTCTACTGTTTTTTTTTTGTCTGAAGAAAAGCAAATAAAAGCAAACAGTGGGCCGCCTGCTGCAGGTTTAGCTAATGAAACCCACAGGGATCTTTTTCAAGATCCAACACGAGTTTAAAGTTTTCTTTTCTACCCTTTTTCTTCTTTACCCCATTTCTATATTTGTCAAAAGGGTTTACAGCCATGTTAACTGAAGGCTCCTTGGAGGAAATTTATCTATACTTATGAAAAAGGGTCACAGTAATACTGATACCTGTAAAGCTACAAACCAGATCATCAGCTTCACTACTGATTATTTCTTTATGCCTGATTAACAGCACACTGAGAGCAGAGACTGTAAATGGCCTCATGACATATATCCTAGTAATTATTGACAAGGTTTTAATACATATCGCAGCATCTACAAAAGAGACTCTGAGAGCTAATCCAGGTTTAATGATAATAGTTTATTGAAATTTTCAATACTGGTTACTAATGGCCGTTACTATGCCAAAAGATAACACTTGGCTGTCTCTTTAAATCTCAGACGAGCACTTCCCACAACTCTCTTAGAAAAAAACACACTCAAACACTCAGACATTGGCTGCTAAATCGACCATCCTGGATGATACATTCACTGAACCTTGTAATTCTCAAACACAAAATAACTCATCGGTAAAACCTGGTTCTGTTAGGATTTTTTTTTCTTTTGCTGAAAATGGACACTTCAACATGAGAAATCTGCGGTGTGGCGTATGAGTGAGTGAAGTCAATCAAATGCATGTGTCGCACAGCCAATACGTGAGTGTTGGCAGCTATGCAGCACAATAAAGACAGCATGAGTAAAGATACAGACTCGGTCCACAGGGGTCCTACTCTCAAAAGTATTTTACAACACTTATAAAGATGCTAACATGCTAAAATTTAATTGGTTATATTTATTACTGTCACCATGAGAGTGACAGTTGCCTAAATTTGGTGATTAATAGGAAACACACCATATGTAATAGCAGAGGCTTCAGATAATAACACTGACAGGCTTTCTTTCTTTTTTTGAATTGGTGGCACTTTTTTCTGTACAAAATCAATGGAGGTCAACAAGCACTACACTCAGCATCCTGAAAGCAAAAACATTCTCAGCGAGGACGGTTTATTGTCGCTGCACTCTCAGTTGAAAATAGTTCACATTTTGAGCAGCGTTGCTTCAATAGATGTTACTTCAACCTCAGTGACCTACAGTTATTAGAGAAGAACGAGACTTCTGATGCTAACTTTGTTAACAACACTAAAAGGAAAACTAATCACACCTGTTTTACAGTTTTTTGGTCCAGACTGCTGCTCATGCCAAAACATAACTTCATCCATTTTTTTCTTTGCTAAATGTACTTCAAACTATATAAATATTACCATGCAAAAAAAAAAATTAAACAGACTTGTCAGTTAATACCAAGGGAAACTGAAGTGCTTTGAGGGGGTTTTCATAACCTAGAAACAGTGGGCACGGCTAAGATGTGCTCTGAATTCCAGGTTGAGGGCAGTGCCAGAGCAAACATGCTGTGATAGTGCACAGACCTTACTTAAGCTACTACTAAGTAGACAACTACTCAGAGCGTTTGTTTTAGAAATAAGTAAAGAAACAACTTCTTTAAGATGCTCTTTTTAAACACACTTATCTAAAGAAGATGAACGGCTGAAAAATGATGAAGATGAAACTTTATGGTCCATGGCGCACTGTGGGGTCATCTCTGACTCCAGAGGTTTACTTTTCACTTCCTGGCTCCTGTTGTCTACATGTCAGAGAAAGACACTGAACCTCAGGTTGGTCCCAAAGGCTCAGCCATCTTTACGTGAGTGTGTGTAAACGTGATTAGTACTGAGTGGAAGTTGAACCCTTGATGTAGCAGCCCGGGCAATCAGGGTGAATGTGACATGTGGTGTTTGAGTGTTATGAGTGGTCAGAAGACTAGAAAGCTGCTCTGTTCATGCACATGTCCTTTTATCATTTATCCTTTACAGACATTGTACAGTCCACTGTGAAAAGCAGCTCAGTGATACAGATTTAAAGCCCTGTTTCCACCAAACGGTTCAGTTTGGTTCTTCTTGGTATGGGCATGCATTTTATGGCGTTTCCCCTGACTAATCCCGGGAAAGATCCCCCAAATAACCAAGGAGAGCCGTCCCACATTTTGGGGCCCTTCCGTTGGGGTTCAAAACTGAACCTGTCTGATCCCAAAAGGTGGAGCAACAACACTGCAGACCGTTGATTGGTTGAAAGAATTGTCACTTACCGTGTGACAGTGGCTGCGGCACACAGCCTTCTCTGAAACAAAGCTTGATTGCGCCTTGTAAGAAAAGCCACATGGAAATCACAAAGAAGACAAATTGTTGAATGTCTGTCCTCCTTGCTCTTTGTTTACTGTGCCATGTTTTTCTTCTTTGTTGGATTTATCAGCTGGGTACAATGTGTTGCGCTGCTATGGTGTCAAGCCGTTAGCTAACTGACATGGATATCAGCATCTGGCTTACACGTCTCCTACCAAGAAGGGGCACGGTTGACTGTGAGAATGCAAACAGGATCAGGCTTTACCAATCCAATCAGTACCAAACTGATCTAAACAAGACTGCTTGGTGGAACCAGGGCTTTAGTAGAAAATAGCAGACACATCATAAGAAACTTGCTTTTGACAGGATGATCCAAACCTTTAATGAAATGCTGAACAATCCGTCCAGCAGTTGCATAGATTTCAAAAAGTATCTTGTATAACTTTTCTATAAGCACTGGAACCTACAGAAGTTGTGCTTCTTCACTGCCAGCTGCAGTCTTTAGGTTTTTACCCTAACATATAATATCTCCATGTTCACCAGAATGTTGCTGAAATGATTTGTCACCAAACTCGATGTTTGGAAAGGCTACCAATCTTCTCGACCTTAAATCTGAAGTGGAAACGACAGCTTTATTTCCGTATAACACTGTCAAATCGTCACTCTATGACTTATTCCAGTGATTTGGCTGCTGTCCAGGCTCATGCCTCTCTCCACCGCACTGGGTCTCAGACTGTTTGCCTTGTTGGGGGCTTGATGAAAAGCATGAGTAGAGCTGAGCGTTTCAGAGCGCCGTTTGAAGTGACAGATCATACAGTGCTGTGCTGATTTGCGAGTGTAATCTGCAGCAATCTCAAGATAATTTTTCCTCACGTTCATTTGATACCCACTGGGCCCTCTCTCTGTAGCTCGCCTGTGTTTAAACGCTGACAATTCTGATCTAAATGATAAAAGCGGATAAAAGCGAGAGTTGCCCGCTGGTGTTTGGACGCAATCTGTTCCACATTGAGCGCCACGTAGTAGCGCGTTATCAAGATCAGTGGCTTATCAATCCTATTAGGTATCTGATTTCATTAATCAGACTTCTGCTTTCTGACCCTAACTTTAAATAATGGCAGGCTTCATTGAGTCTGGCCCTTGGGTTGGAAACCTGAACCTCTAGTTACTGTTCCAGGCTCTGTTTTAATCCATCACGCAGCCTGGGGGATGTGTGTATGTGGGGAAAGTCAGGAGAAATAGAGAATGACCTGATGCATTCCTCATCGCTCATACTGCTGTTATATGTGAATAGAGTGGGTCTCCAGGTGCAACACACACGCACACGCACACACACACACACACACACACACACACACACACACACACACACACACACACACACACACACACACACACACACACACACACACACACACACAAACACACACACACCTCCTGGCTGAGGACTGAGCACAAATCCTGCCAAGAACTCAGGTGCTGTTTGCCCTGGAGCACACGCTGATCAACCCACCGCCTACTGTTGCAGTTTGCTTTGGCGTTTAAAGGTGTTTATGATGAAGCCGTTCCTTCAATGCGGGGTGCATAGATGACATTTCAAAGCGCTGCAGAATGGGAGTGGGTACGTGAGCGCTACCCCGTCACGCCCAATTGACCACCCATTGTTGGAACAGCTAGTGGGTGGGTGTATTTCCCGCTCTGATATGTGTGTTATCGTGTGAGGGAGCAGGTTAATTCACTGCCTGTCATGTTAAGCCGGTAAATCATGGACCCCATTATGAGGGAGGGGGGTATCTCACTCTCTGTTACACAAACACACATATAAAGGCACAGGGTTGCTCCTGCTGTGTGTGAAGGGATGACAAGTCTCCTATAATTTCCCTGCATCCTCTTCATTATCTCTTCATGAAGCCAAATTGGCAGCGAGCCCTTTAGGTAATGATCGCTGACATCGACTGCTTACAGGATGCGGCGAGGCAAATAGACCTGCAGGAAAACCAGGGCAAAACAGTTTCATCTCTGCAAGACTTACATTATCAATAATACATGAGTCTGGCTCCTTTACAGTGATTAAAGGTGATGTTTCTAAGAGCTACAGGTGCTGCAGAGCCAAACTGGGCTTCCAGGTTATTGTAAGTCAAAAAGGCGAGCAGTCCAGAAGGGTTCCTCCAAAAACCTGATTACACCGGAGAAAGGTCTGACATTGTCTTCAGTTACGACATACATGCAGCAGAAATAATGCCTGTAGCTGTTATGTCTTCTTGCTAACACAGCAGCTAACAGCTCAAAGGATGTAAATCGACTGGGTGTTGTCACTCCTGACATTTTTGAGAGGACGAGCAGCTGCCTCATATCCACGTCTTACATTTCCTGTTCCCGCCAGCATTGACAGGAGCTCCGGCCAAGGACTCTAATGTCCCCCAGCCGCTGGGCAAAAGGCCACATCCAATCAGCAACACAAGAAGACAATATCAAGGGCCATTCGAGGAGAAGAGATGGGATTGGATGTGGAGCTGTGGCGTCGAAGGAGGAAGCAAAGGAAGACAGAATGAGAGGTTGAATCTCATCAGCTTGCTTTTAAAGATGAGTCACCAAAGGGCAGATTGTTGCACAACACCCAGGACAGCGGGTTCAGACAAAAGGGAGCTATTGTCTTAAATCACAGACAGAACAAACGGAGGGATTAATGGTTCCATCTGTGATGAAAAGTAATGACCACGAGCAAACATGGCGGTGGGATGAGCTTGCCATGATGAGAAGCAGAGGGATGGCGGTTGACAATGACTGGTGGGGTACGTCAGCATGCTGGTATCATTTACCTGCATCACCACCTGCTGCCATGGTATTGGTTGGCTGTTTGGGGGGTTGGGAGGCAGGTTGGCGCGTTCCAGCTGCAGGTTGACGTTACGACGCTCCTCCTCAAGGGCTCGGGTCAGCTGCTCGAAACGCGCCTCCTGCTCCTTCACCGAGGCCAGGATGCTGGCGGCTGAGCGAACATCGTAGTCCTCCATGTCCGGTGTTGGTCGAGGTTGTCCAAATCTTCCAAATCAGGAAGGGAGGGAAGAAAAGGGGGGAGGAGGGGGCACCAGGTCATTAAAGACACCCTGACCCAGAAGGTTCGGGCTGAGGTATCAACACTGATGCATGCCCCAGTTTCACGCAAATATAAGATGAACTCACTGACCAGGATGGGGTAGTGATGGTTCAGCATTTAAAGCACAAGTTTTGACCCTCTAGAGCCCGAGTTAATAAAATAAAGCTGCATCTACCTGAAAGTCTGCAGTTCATAAAAGCAGATTCAAAACTTTTTTAAATTCAAAAACAAACTGTCCTCTGTCATTGAATTTGGCACTTTTTAAACAACGTTTGTGTCAAAACTTCAAACTTAATATAAAACAAAAACACCAGGCAGAGTATGAAGGCCAAAAAAAAAACTAATAGAAAAAATAAAGACATTTAAAAAATAAAGTCATAAATTCATGAGGAATAAGTCATAACTTCAGTCAACAGACTGTATGGGTTTTTTTTATTTGAAGGTGAACACCAGAGAAGCATCCAGCTGCCTGCACTAAACTAAGGAATGTGGATCATCCTGTGGAATAACACTTTAATACAGATTTCTTTTAACACATCAGCACCTCCGTGTCAGGTCTGTATAGATTGTGTAAGATTCTCAGTCTAATAAACGATAAATAATAGAGGAGGGCAGCTCGCAGGGGCTTCTGCTGCCTGTTTCTCCTGGATTTAACTTCACAAGTTGATCCAAATTCCTTGTTTTAGTGGTATTCCCCATATGTTGTTTTAAATGGAGATGAACCACATCTTGTAACTACGACTTCTTTCTCACAGAAGGACAATTTTATTCTCATAAATCTCTGAATTACTGTTGTAAACTTTTAACTTGAATTTCTGGTCAATTACATCTTTGAAGTGGAACTGTGGGTATTGAGCTGCACTTAGCAAAACAGACTTTGTAAAAATGCAATATTCACAAGAGAGTTTAATTTAATTTATGTTTATATACATTTAATCTAATGTATGTATAATCAATGGAACATGTAAATCGAATAAGTAAAGTACATAACACCAAGTTCCCTGAAAGTTTAAGTTTTCATTTTAATGCTGTGAGAATCAAACCATATGACCCACTCAGGGAGACTTTTTTCATACTGTCTGTTTACATCCTCCCTCTGTAGACACCTCAACTATCTGTAATGTTCTCAGCACTGCCAGAGCCTGACTGCTTTATTTTACATCATACTTGTAGTCTATTGACATTCTGACTTAATTGTGCACTGGGCAACTGTCAGTGTGCCAAATACCCGGCTACAAATGGGGGTCCACTCTGACCAGCGCCGCCCCACGGTTGGGGAGCAGGGAGTTGCCATGGTTGCAACATTTTCCCTGACCCTCTGTCCGCTATACAGGGTGTGCTCTGCTAGGTGCACGCCTATGTGCTTGTGTGTCTGTGTACACATTGGGGTTAATCTTGTGCGCAATTGTGATCATGCAGGAGACACTCATGATTCTATTGCCCGCTCATACATTTACACACATACCTGTACATAAACTCAGCTGACTGGCATATGGCAAAATGTACTTCTCAGGAGACCCCCCAAAATTTTGCAGTTGAGGCTTTTAGGAGGTCTCTTGAGTCAATTAAGTTTATATTTAGTGAGTGACCATGTTAGATGTATGAAAAATAAAAGAGTGGTTACTATCCTAAATGTCAGGAATTTAATGACATTTGACTGTTAAACGTTAAGACTAGAAGATCACACCAATCATGACTCAGCAGCTTCTTGTCCTTGAAAGTCACTGTCACCTCATGAATGACAGAGTTGAGCTTCAAAATTCCACTCCGGCTGTTCACTGTATCTTTGAATATAGATTCTCTGTTTATGTTCACCATCTCAACTTATCCTTGAAGTATCCTCCGTACCAAGTTTGGACAGCATTTCTCCCTGAGGATATGGGATCTAGAGGGTCATCTCACTGTTTTGATCAAATGACCAACATGACACATCAAAATGGAACAATTAGCAGAGTGACTGGATGACTGGGAGGTTCAACCACAGCACAGAGACTCTGCTTGTTCAAGTCAAGCCTGTTTAAGTTTGACTGTGGTTTCTTCAGCCAATGCCCCAAAGGGAGCAGCTCAAAATCTCCCCACAAAGAGTGACTGCATGGAAAAGTCTCTGATACTTTAAGCCAAGCATAGCAATAAAGCTAATGAGGATGCTCTGCTGGGTGCCAATTATCTTTTTGCTTTCTGGAGCTTGAGCCTTTCTAGTAATTAAGACAATCCTGGCAGCTCTTATGAAATTCAGTACGTTTTTTCTGGAGCAAAACGGAAAGATGATTACCAATTCACAATACAAGGAAAAGAATGAAATGCCAAAAAACATTCATGAAAAAGTTTCTGGACACCCCAAAGGTTGAAAGGAGTGATCTCAGATCTACAAATAGCCAGCATGGAGGAATGGCGCTGTCATCGGATATAGTCATGCACAGAGCCATAATGCATTCTGACACAAGAGCACTGATGCAGGCACGGATCCAACACATGCAAGCTTTCCACTCAGCCATACAGACAGCCAGGCCACACACACACATACACACTGCCCATCATAAACAATCAGGATTTCAGAGCAAGCCACAGAGCGCGTCACTGTCACACACAGCCTGATATCCATAACTGATGGAGGCCAGATATCAGGGGGGTGACGGCACAATAACAAATGGGGTTGGAAATACTCATCCACAGCGATACAGACCTAGTAGATAAGCAGGCTGAGAGGTGTTAGAAAACAGACATCCCCCACTCTAACAGGAGCAGAAGGATGAGACAGCGAGAAGAGCAGAGAGCTGGGAGAGAAGGGACAGAGAAACAGAGGGAGGACAAAAGAGAAGAAGACAGAGGTTAATAATGACACTGAAAGCAGGAAACAGAATATGGTTCTCTTTACTGACTTGTTTTTGACTTCCTAGTAAAACCAAATCTAATGAGACTGGTGGTGGAAACATTTTTAAGGTTTAGAACAAGTTTTAGATTAAAGACATATAAAGCTGTTTATGGAATGTGATTTATTCATTAAGGAGAATCCTTTCTTTATTCTCAAAACTTTCAAGGCTGGGTTATTAATTTGACCAAGTGAGTCACTATTCCAGGGCAATCAACCCACCAATCCTGAAAACACAGGTTTCAGCCGAGTGCTATAAATCTGAATCTAAAATTACGTCAAAAAAAAATAATACAGATTTGTGTGACAGTTTGGCATTAACTGTTATGTCTGAATTAAACCTTATTGTATGGACCAATGGTAAGGCGGGCCACCACATTTATGAATAATCATAATAAAAAGACAGATTATGTCATGTGATGTACCTCAGGGCTTAATGCTGGGGCCAATACTATTTTCTGTATGTATTCTGCCACTTGGCCATGTGATCAGACAGTTTCAGGATTCTCCTACCATTGTTTTGCTGACGATATTCAGTTGTAAGTTTCTATAAAGCTAGATAACAATGAAAAACAGAGGTCATCATTTGTTTGCTATTCAAGTTGCATCTTGTACCAGCTTCCTCTTTCACTTCAGTAAAAACAAACCCCAAAACCTTGGTGTCATTTTCATACACAGGATGCTTTTGGCAAACAAATCAAATTATTAACCCCTCTGTGTTTCGCCCACTCAGGTCCATGCAGATTTAAACACAACAGTTCATGCATTTATTTCTCCCAGTTTGACAAAAGCTACATGATCTGCAGTCAATCAAAAACAATGTGAAAAGACTGTAAACCAGGTAAAGTAAGAAAACATCCCACATCACTCCCTTCATTCCCTTTACATGGACAGTGATGGTTCCTTTTAACACGCGGCTCCAACTCTCTTAAATAGTCGTTTTTTTTTACCTATGCTGTCTCCACTGAAACTTTCCACAGCAACTTAAGACACATTTGTTGATCTTTTTTGTGTTTTTTCTATATTTTTTAAATTGTGTAAAGCTTTTTTAGACTTTGCTCCATTAAAGGTGCATTTCCAAATAAACTTAACTTACTAACTTAACTTAAGTATTTTTTAAAACAAAATATTGTTTTGATAAAGCAAATAATTTCAATCATTGACATTTTCAATAGAAAAATTGTTTAGAAGAAAAAAGTTTAGTTCTTTATTTATTTGTTTATTCAATCTATTCAAGATGAATTAAAGTGCAATCTCATGCCAAAAAAAAGCTCCTGTGGTACTTTATATTTGACTGTTTGTATGTTTACTTTAACACCATTTAAAATATAATACATATTATTATTTTAAAAATAATAAATAAGCTGATGGTCCATTCATCTGGGTGAAAAAAAAAACATCTGTAGACTCTGGCTGTAGCTAAGACTCTCAGCTGGATGAATGCTCTGATAATTGGCAGAGCCTTGATCTATTTTCCAATAACAAACACAGACACACACTCTGTTGATCTCTTAGAGGTGGACTCTTTAAGGATCATGGACAGAATGGACTCCTACCTTTTCAGAAAGTCTACTTGAGCTCACCGTTTTTGAAATATCATCACATTTCTTGGCCAAAAGATGTTTAATGTTTCTGCTGTTTTGATAACCCTTGTCTTAAAACCTCCACCATTATTCAGCTTGTGCTACTTTTGAGCCATTTTTCTCCCAGATGATCCCTGTGTCTCTCCATTTTTCATCCCCCCTGGTGCTGTGGTTGTGACAGCTGACATAAGTTATGGGAGTCACGCGCACTGCATAAAGCAATGGTGTAGCACAGGCACTAGCATTGGAAAATCTTGAGCCTGATGTAAAACAATCCCACTTTTTCATGTATTTGTAAGGAAAATAAAGTCTTTGGTTGAGATCAGTTACTGTGAAAAAACACAAAAACTATCTTGGTCCTAGTAAGTAAAAGGAAGTTTCTGGTATAGAAATTTCAATTCTCAGCTCAGATTGTGGCCTAAGTTTCAAATGTAGTAGAGGTATGTTGGAGGATGAAAACTAAGCAGCTTAAAACACAAATAAAAGTTACACCACACACCACCAATCCAGACTTCCATGCTAATATTATGTAGAGTTGTCAAATATTCATATTATTTCTATAATGCTTGTGTACAGTGAATGATGCATACTGCAATAAGGGAAAGCAACAGGGAGCTCATCTCCAGAGTCATTGAATCCAGTCCAGATGTACTTTACAAAATCTTTTCACAGATACTGCAGCGTGATGAGTTCCTTTCAATATGTGTGCGACATAATGTTCTGGCCTTGGTCTGAGTTGTTCAATCAGAAACTTGAGGACATGTTTGTTAAGCACTCAGATGAAAAACATCGCAAGGCAGCAGATAACATGCTGTCCTTAAGTTGACTCAGGCCGTTCAGCAACATAAACAGCTTTGTAAATGAAAAGTGAGACTTTGGTGAGATTATTCCTCCTGTGCACCATGTCGAAGATACTGTGGTACGTAAACAGGATTATAAAAAAGAAACACAGGCTTGGCTCATATTTCTGTACCAAGGTTACACAAAAAGACTTCACAAAAACCAAGGTATAACACTGAGTCAGGAGGCATTTTTTAGCAAAGCATTATGGGTACTTTGCAGATCTTGTCACTGAAACAGACAAAGATTGAGGATGACTGGTTTGGCTCAGCGGGGGATGATCAATGCAGATGCAACCATTAGAATCTCAAACAGGTTGGATTAGAGAAACAGAGCATGAGGATCTGTGTGACTAAGCGTGTGTGCGTGTGTGTGTGAGAACATACACAGGATTCATTCTTTACCATAGGACCTGGTGAGTGTTTCGCTCCCATTCCCTTTGAAGCACACAATCCCTCTTTGATGTTTGTTGCGGGCTGATCATTTATTTATCCAGAGCCGAGTCTCGTCTGACACAACTCTTCCTTTACTCTTCCTTGCAAAGTAAAACACGTCAAGGAGCCGTGTTCTGAAAGTTAAACTCCACATCTACACACATGAAAGAAAAGCTTCCTTTTTATCTTTACCTATATGTAGGAACATAATCTCACGTTACTGGCTGAGCTTTTTTCATTCTCAAATCATGAATTTAACATGTAGAAACATCCTACTCTTTTGAAATATTTCTCACAGTCACCAGCTGGGAATTGAGTTTCAAAATGGAAACAGTTGTAGGGGCCACTCCACACAAAAATAGCATCCTTGTCTATTTTGAAAGCTTTCCACCACTCAAGATAACCAACAGCAGTACAGAGCCATAAGCCATGCTGATTGGTCATACTTGGTGACGGACTCAAGTGATTCACGTCTCTGGAGGGCTGCGGTGCAACATAGCCATTGCTTCCTGAGTCATAAAGGGAATAATATGGCAGGCATGTCAGCTACACCCCACAGCTTATCATTAAACACCAACTTCTGGGCCTACTCGAAATAGCACAGGGAGGGGCATTTGAAGAATTCCCCTCTGCCCCCATGACAGGCGAGGGTTTTCAAGGCTTTGGGTTCAGCAGATGTTTGCTAATGGCCTGAGTCAGACGGGTTGAAAACACAGCAGTGGAATGCACCTTGAAACCCATTCACTGGCGAGTCCTATCTTCAAAAGTTGAAAACATAAATTACAACTCCAAAAGCAGACAGAAAAAAGAGGAGTTGTTTAATTAATTCCACAAAGTGTGTTAGATTTAACTTCTCTTAAGGCGTAAACATCTTTAATTAAAGGGAAAAACAGACTCTTAGATTCCGTGAGTGGAGTTTGATGCAGCACCTCCAGCTTCACTTGTGCTGTTGCAAGGCTTTTCCTCAAGTCTAAACGCACTTCAGCACAAAATTCTCAGCTCCAAAAATAGCTCAGTAATAAATATATCCACACACAAACACGTGGCTTCAGTTTTGAGTGTGGATCGGCAGATGAGATGCAGCTACGCTCACTTCAAAGGCTTGCTGAAAAATGCGGTAATAAATCCTTGGCTCCCCATTTATCAGGTCCTCCCCTGAAACAAATCTTCCAGTGACAAGTCCCTCTGCCATCACGCCACTTTCAGTGGTTAACTGGAAAGCTTTTAAGTGATGTTATTTTCAAGAACACCCTTAAATGAGCAAGTAGTTTGATCTCTTTTTATCTTACTATGATTGATACTGAAAACCATCTGCATAAAACAAAGCCTTGGTGAGTCCCTTTTTTACAGGAAGACACATCATGTGTATTTGAAGACACTCAGCCTTGAGGAGCAGTCAAACACTCTGACCAGAGAAAACTCAAATAACCATCACTTGATCTCTTTTCTGTCTTTTATCTTTGGTATCCCCTCTGTTTGTGAAGCTTTCCCTCTGGTGAAAAGCATCACAAACTGAGCCAGTTGGTGTTTGTAGTTCACGGACATCACACAGCCAGATTTACAGCTGTTATCTCTTGTTGCTATTTGATATCACCAATGTGGAAAGATGCCAAACGCAACTCTAACCTCAAGGCAACCCCGCTCCAGTACAGACAGGAAGAGGTGTGGTAAACAATCCATGCCCCGCTGTGCATGTGAGAGTCTAATGAGTGAATACGAGATATGTCTTTATTTTACAGCAGGTGTTTTACATTTTGGAATATGATAAAACAAGTAGAAGAAGAAACAAGAAGATGTATGCTAAATTTTAGGTTAGTGGTGTTAGCTAACTTAACTAAGCTAATCAAGCTACTGTAGGTCTGTTCAGAAGTAACAAAGGAATGTTGAACAAAATGTTTTAATGCTCAGCTTATACCTAACTCGTTTATGCATATAAAACCAGAACTTGGACAAGGGTAGGTTTGTTTTCTGGCAGCAGTTTGATTAGCTTTGCTAGCTAGGAGCTGAATGTAGCTTCATATATAAGTAGGTGGGTAGCTTTACTCCACTTTTACTTTGAACACAAAAAAAAGGATTTCCAATATTTTTCAAAATGCATACTACGATTTGATCTCTGTCATGTATCAGGATTAAAAATAAAAACATAAAAAATAAAAAAATGAAAAAATACTGTCTCCAGCTCATATGGAGGTCACCCTGAGTGGGATCACCATGTGGCACTGGTCTTTTGAGATTTCAGTGAGGGTTATTATGGGGTGAGGGGAACAGATTGTGAGGTAAAGGATGAGGATAATTGAGTGTGACCATCGGTGCCCCATATTGAGTTAGAAACACTCACCTGATTAGGGACTATGTGGGTGGTGGGGTCCTTCCTCCCCCTGAAGACTAATTTGCCCCTTCCCAGAGGCTGTAATTGGTGCTAAAATTAATTCCTTGTCTAAACACATCTGATGCCCATCTGAGGACGCAGCTCTCACAGGCTCAAGTGAAGGCACCTGATCCTCCTCCAACTGTGTTTGTAGTAGGCAAGCTTTAATTCACCATCTGATGTTGATGATAATACACTGGTGTAGTTTAAAAAGGAATCTGGTGATATTAGAGAGTATCACTCTGCCTTTAACTGTCATTTCAGAGCCACTAATTTTAGGCTGTTAAAGAGAATTTTCTACTTGGATGAGCTGTCCGATATGTCAAAGCTCTTACAGAGAGTGACAGAGAGTAAAGTGACTCATCAGTCACAATCTGCTGTGTTGGGAGTTTGGGCTCACCAAGGGGGTGGATTGTGTACATTGAAAAGCAGACAAAAAGAAACCCTGCTTGAATCAGTCTTGTGAGGAAAAGCGAAAACATTTCTCATCCCTTGACAATAGATACACAGTTTGTATTTTGATGCTCATCTTCAAGCCATCTTCAGTGTACAGTTATAAAGTTGAATAAAACAGACATAACAGATTTAATCTTTCTTACATTTGGATCTAAATATTGTTGTGGATTTGACATCTGATCACTATAACTTTAGGACAATAACAAGTAAGTTGCAATTGTGTAGACAGTGTTTTGGTGGTCTCTCAGGGTAAAATGGTTTGACCTGCCCTTCTAGATGAAGTCTTCCATTGCATTCAGCAATGTGCAGTTTTTATGCAGCTATATAGCTTGTTTATTAGGCTTATTGTTACCCTACCAGTTATAATTGAGCACAGGCTCCAGCTGCATAGATAAGTCAAAATATGAAAACTAAACAGCAAGCTGTGGTCCAAAAATATATGAGGTTAATGCAGAGTTTCTAAAAACTTCAGTTCTTCAAAAGTCCATGCAAGACTGGCAGCAGAAACATCAGAAACCACACACACACCAAGCCCCAAAAAAGGAGATCCTCATACCAAAAATTAACATATTTACAGCCTGGTTCAAAAACAGTTTTGGTCTGAGTACTTCATTCCTCCAACCTTACACACTGAAATTGATTTATTATACTGAATTTAAAAACCATGATCTGAAATTGAATTGACTGTTTTGAAACTGAATGTATCTGCATTGAAACTGTATTGAACCCACTCTAAATGTCAACCCCATATTCCTTACATTCAAAAATAAAAAAAAAAGTTTCAGTTTGCCTTATCTCAACTTGCTCTGTTCAGGTGAGAAGTACTGCCATAGACTGTAAAAGAGTTTTCACAGACATGAAGATTATTTCTATGAATCTGTGCCCGATTACTCTTCCTCAGGGACGTGGTTGACATAATGCCACACTGAACTGAAACTGAATTGTGCATATTTAAATGTATAATTTATAAGTTTATAGGGAATGTAATTGAATTTTCAAGTTGGTTAAATACAGTTTTAAAGCAAATAAAATCAGTTTCATAACATTTACTTTTAATTAAAATTAGATTCAGATTATGCTTTTCAATTTCAATATTAAGATTCAAATTCAGCTTCTTGTGGCACAAATTTCAGCCAATATATGTATTTCATAACTCATTATTTTTGAAGATGTTACATGTATGAGTTTTACCCATATAAAACATGCCTGATTTGTCTGCAAAGAGGCTAAAGGCCCACCTCTTTACTTCAAATGGGGCTATGTGGATTTAGGCATTTCTAGTACTGACCCCTGTCAACACTGGGTCCAAAACTCTGTCCGGAAGTAATGGGTTACTTCCTAAACACTACTTTCATACATCATAAAATAAAAATATACCGACAGCCCAAGACTTGAGCCACCTCTCTCCGTATTGTGTTAAATCGAGGGGTCTTTTCTTTCCAATTATCACTCCACATGGTTCATTTACTTAGTAGTCTCCCTTCTGTAAATGCATGAGTGTGACCCGATGAGGGAGAAAAGCGTTGAAATTTAATGGCTGGATTGGTCTGTCCAGTCAGATGTACTGTGTGTATCCAGCATGCATTGAGTCAGCTTCTTACCTCTTTGTGAAGGTAAATACTGCATCACAGAAAAATACTCCTCGCTGCTTTGTACTGGCTGCTTCAGTATTTAGGACACAGGTCACTTTTCTTGATGACAAGTGTTACTAAATGTGTGTCCTGTGCCAAGATCTACAGTAATTAACCTCCTCTTCAAATATATACAGCACAATCCATTGGCTGAAGATGCTCCACATAGCATCCCATGTGACAAGATGTTTCTGGTCATACCGATATATCTAATATTCTTTGCTGATTGAGTAAGAGACTAACATTTTGAAAAGATTAAACAGAGCATCAAAATAATGCACTGTCACCAGGAATGAGCCACTCTTCAATTTAAGATTCCACCATGTGTAAGTTTGAGAAACATAAAAGCGATTTTTAATGCCCACAGGGGTGAAGTTGAGTGATGGCAGGATAAGCAAAGCTTAGTGAGGTTCGTGGACTCCATAGCTGATCACTCTCACTGCTAGGGGAACAGATATGCAGCTGTTGTTTACCATCCATATTTTATTTCACCCTCACTTTGATCTACTTCCCTGTGCGTGTGTGTGAGAGGATTTAATGCCTGAAAATGCTGACAAAGAACACACACGCATGTACCCAGCACTGTATAAAAACACTCATACATGCAAATTAATGATATCAAATAACGACAATTGTCTTTCTCTTTGAAGAGTTCATTAAATCCTAAAGATACTGATGTACACACTAAAAACAGCTGTGTTAAATATAACCCAACTGGGATGTTTTATAACCCAGCCGCTGGGTCATTATAACACCAGCAGGGGTCAATTTGACCCAGCAGGATGGGTTGGTCCATTTTAACCCAGCAGATGAGTTAAATATTCTACCCAAATTCTGGGCCAAATCAATTTCAATTCTTGGTCATTTCAACCAGATATATTTAAATCTATACTAGCATAAAAAGGTGGTTTAATTCAGCCTCATTTTATACATATTTCAGAAAGCCATAAAGCACTGACAGCCAGTCCATGCTGTGAAACATAGAAAACGTGTTCGCACTACAAAACGCAGACAGCTAGTCCATGCTGTGTATCGCAAACAACCAATCCGTGGCAAGGTGCTCGGACAGTTAACCCATACCATTAGTTGCAGATATGGCCTGAGCTTCCCGCATGCCCACCGACGTGATGTACAGCAGGGTCTCATATCCACTGTGTTCCCTTCTCACTCATGGTTACAAAATGCAGTCACAACAAAAATGACTTTGCTGAAACCAAAGTCTTAAAATGCAAAGGAGCAGTTGTTTTAATCTAAAGGCAGTTATTTGAAGTTTGGTTATAGAATAATATGTAATACTTAATTGGAAAGGTGCTGATATCTGTGACTGCTCGGTTTATGGAGCCTGACGCAGAGTCTGATTGGTTGAGTATAATTGTCAACATGATGATGCTTGAATCACAAACAACCCAGGTGCTGGGTCAACCATTGTTTGTTGGCTTGATGGGTTTTTAACTCAGCACCTGAGTTGCAAAAAATAACCCAAAACCCTGATATAAATAACCCATTATGGGTTAAACATTTCATAACCCAGTGCTGAGTTAATAGAATATATGGAATGAATTTCCTATCTTAAATCAAGAGCGTTTTTAATTGATTGGAGAGCAGTATTTTATTGATTTCATGCTCAGATTTCATGATATTGTCTTTCAGCACAACACTGCTCTTGGGCTCAAATTTGCTCTGTGCATGCTCAAACTGTCCTTGTGCTCTTGCACAGATTTTCTGCACTCACATTTAGGTTCTTCCTCTTGCACTGAGAGAATTTCTGCTCACAGATTTCTGTCTGCTCTCAAATTTTTCGTGGATCAACCAGTAGAGGGCCGACTAGTATTCACCAATCAGATTATCCTACTCTTTCAACCTGGTTTATCACCCCCTGACCTCCGTGGCTGTAAGAAATGGGATTTCTTTAATTGTTTTGTCCACTGTTGAAATCAAATATTCAATTAATACACAAGCGGCCGTGTTTTTCACTCAAATATATATGATCAAATATCCAGTACACAGTCCAATATAGTTTTCATTAAAATGAATTTAGAACAACTTGCCTATTTTCCTTGACTTTGTCAGTCCATTTTTGCAGAGGATCTGTTGTCTTGCTAGCTTCATGATGGTGACATTGTTTTCTTTACCAGCACACCGCAAAAAGCACTGTGTCATGCCGCTATGATTATACAATATAGCTATTTCAGTGGACGTTCATATATTTATAGAATGATATTTGATTTCAACAGTGGACAAAACAATTAAAGAAATCCCATTTATTACAGCCCTGGAAGTCAAGGGGTGATAAACCAGGTTAAAGGACAATATCACGAAATCTGAGCATGAAATCAATAAAAGACTGCCCTTAAATCAGTTAAAAATGCTCTTCATTTAAGATAGGAAATAATTCCAAAAAAATAACCCACTTGTTTTTTTAGTGTGTACTCTGTCACAGAAAACGTTTCTCTCTTTCATTTTCAGTGCTTACATTGCATAACACTCCTGGGTTTTATCTCAATTCTTTAAGAGCAGCTGAATTAGCTGATGTTATTATATCATAAGAAGCCGACAATGAGAAGATCAAGCTTCAGAGCTGATAAGCTGTGAGCTTACAGTTCAGGGTTTGATCGAGAGGTCAAATTAAGTGATGAAAAACATTACTTTGAATGTGCTACAGCATCGAGCAAAGCTTTGAAAAACAATGCCATCAGTCAGTTTTCAATTAGCTCTTACATGTGAAGACTGTGTCATTCTTCTAATAAATGATAAGACACAAAAACATCTCTTAGTTTTAAAAGCACAGTAATTCAAACACAGCAAGTCCTTTGGAGCACATAAAATGTCCAAATTGCAATAAGGTGTCTCAGGTTTTATCTCAACGAGCGACAGACTTCAAAAACTCCATTACACGCTTGAGTCCGTCGTTAGAAAATTGACCGATAGAGCCGTCCTCTCCTGTTCTACTCTCACATACTCCTGACTCTGTGAAAAGAACTAAAACAGCTTCACTGCTGACATTTACCTGAGATAATTCAAGGGTGTAAATTATTGAAATCAGAGCACATTTCCTCGAGGAAAAAAGCTCCTGAATGTATTGAAATACAAATCATACAAGGCACCTCGACAACGACAAAGTGAAGTGGAGTGGAGCTCCCTCGAAGAGAGATAACAGAGAAAGTCAAGTCTTGCATATACAACCCCCCCTAAAAAAAGGCTGTCAGTAAATGTAATTACTGCCATGATGAGCTGAACAGAGTGATTAAAAGAGGCTGGAGGTGTAGAGAGGGAGGCGGGTGTACCTTTGATGTTGGTGAGCGCCGTCAGACTGCAAGTAGACAGAGGACAGGCGTGGGTCTATTAGAGTCGACTCGTTTGTTCAGTCCGCCCGGGGAAACCTATGGATGAAAAAACAAGGACATGGGAAATGAGCATCAAGCCATCCTGCTGACAGTGCATTTTAATTATCGGACTGTTACGTAATGCCAACATGTGAACTACTATTACAGCTGTCAAAAAGGAGATCTGATGGTGCTTATCAACTGTGGTGTTCCTCATGGCTCAGTTTCAGGTTAACCACTGTTTGTCCCATTTTACCAGAAGACACAATTCAGAAATTTGATTCATGTTCTTTTCTATTCAGATATTTTTCTATGTGCCAAAACCACATGGTGATATAACTTTCATTATCCGCACTACTTTCTTTCATCCCAGCAGCATCCAGCTGATCCATAAAACACTCGAGCATCCATCAATAAATTTAAGACCTGTGGTGAAACATCTGAGAGCTCTCTGCAAGTTTGACATTGTTTTCAATTTTTAAGTCCAGAAGGTTGTTAAGTCTTTCTTTCTGCTCTCTAAAAGCAAATTCAGAATGAGTTATTTTCTTTTTTGAAGTTATTTTGGCCTCTCTTTGGTGGGACACCTGGAGAGAGCCAGTAGATTTAAGGAGTAAGGAGGAGTGAGGAGAACAGGAAGAGGTGCAGCAAAGGGCTGTAACATGGTGTCAAACCATTGGCTGCTGTATCAAAAATGAAAGGATGTTTACACATTTACAAGCTAAGCTAAATGACACTCCAAACAAGGTTAGTTTTGATCCTCTGTTTTGAGAAGTTACCAATTTTTTGGTCTAAATACTTAGCAAAATCTGTTGCAAATATACAAACCAGCCAATTCATTAGGGACACTTGTTCAACTGCTCGTTAACATGAATACCAACCAATCACATGGCAGCAACTCAATACATTAACAGAATGGAGAAGAGAGGAGATTTAGGTGACTTTAAACATGGCATGGTCATTGGTCTGACTATTTGACAAACTGTTGATCTACTGGGATTTTAACCCCCACCATCTTTAGGGTTTACAAAGCAGCAGTTCTCTAGGACTAAATTGCCTGATTTCAATGTCCACAGTCACACACTCAATGGCTTTGAGGTGCTTCCCCATGAGTCCATGAGGGTTTAGGGGCTGTCCCACAGTCAAATTGTAAAGTCTGTGAGAGCTCTTGCACTAACCTTTTCAGCCCTAAATGTACCTTTTACATAAGTGGGTATATTTGTAGACTTACCAGAAGGGAATCAGCCACAGTTCATTGTAATGTGACGTGAAACATTGAGGCACAGAGATGACAAGACGACAAACAGCAACTGCAGAAATTAAAACAAGTGTTGATTCTTCAGAAATAAATCTGCTTGTCTTTAGGAAAAAAATGTATAAAACAGCCTCAATCTTCCCAAATATGTATTTCTTAATACATACTGTATGTGCAGTTTAAGTATTACATTGTTTTTTTCAATATTTCTCTCAGTTTTGTGGATAAATTGTTTTGACTTAAAAGAGCGTACAGGTAAAATGTCAATTATTTCAAACTTGAGATTGTTCAATAACAACTGATGCTCAGGTGAGATACATGATGGCATGATATGTGACAAGTGTCAAAGTGCTGTCCCAATCCAAGGTTAAACCATTTTGAGCTCTTGCAGACTCATGCACACAATCACTTTCCAGGTGATCTTAATTAAGTCTGAGTTGGCTCAGGGCTCAGGGGTTTAGGAGGGACATTGACATTTAGCCAATGTCTTGTTGATGCCAGAGGTCAGAGGGGAATGGACAGTCTGGTTGGAAATGATAGAAAGACAAGAGGAACTCAAAAAACCACTCGTTACAACCGAGGTCTGCAGAAGAGCATCTCTGAAAGCACAACACGTCCAACCTTGAGGCAGATGAGCAACAGCAGCAGAAGAACTCACCTGTGACCCTCCTGTCAGCTAAGAACAGGAAGCTGAGGCTTCAACTCACACAGGTTCACCAAAATTGGACAATAGAAGACTGGTAAAATGTCTCCTGGTCTGATGAGTCTGGACATTTGGATGGTAGGGTCAGAATTTGGCATCAACAACATGAAAGCATGGAGCCACCCTGCCTTGTATCGACAGTTCAGGCATGTTATGGTGTGGGGGATATTTTTTTTGCTCACTTTGGGCCCCTTAGTACCAAGTGAGCACCGTTTAAAGTCCACAGCCTACCTGAGTATTGTTGCTGACCATGTCCGTCTCTTTATGAGCACAGTGTACCCATCCTCTGATGGCTACTTCCAGCAGGATAACACGCCATGTCATAAAGCTCAAATTAACTTCTTTTTTTCTCCTTTCTTGAACATGATGATGGGTTCACTGTACTCCAATGGCCACCACAGTCACCAGATCTCAATCCAGTCTTAAGTGCTTTATGACCAAATTTACACTGGGTCACACCACTTCACTTTCGCAAATGTTTCATTATTTTATACATTTAATCCGTAATGCGCCCTTAAGATTGTGCTAGCTTTTCTCTATACATCACACCTTGATACAAATGATTGTACCTGGGATCAGTTGCCAAATACGCAAATGTACATATATATGCATTCTGCTGTTTGCTGCTGCTACTGTAAGCAGAATGATTTCAGGCTGGTAACTTCACATAAAGAGCTCCTCCTCTGATCAATTCTTCTCTAAATATGTGAGCGGGAGGTTGTCTGGCCAGTATCTGATTTTTAATAATGAGGCAACACTTACTCAATACTTCCAACAAACCAATATGTCAGCCTGACCTTAGTATTCACTCTGCAGCACCTCAGCAATAGAGACATCACAGGCACACAGAGAGCTGAAGACCAATGTCCAATACTGCAGTGCAAATTGGTTTTGATGCTTCATACCATGGGATGAATCATACCGCCATACGCATCAACCTGTCTGGATTTTCTGCTGCCTTTGATGGCTGAACAAAAAAAACAAAGCCTGGAAGCAAAACCACTGGATCGACTTCACCCTTGAAGATGTCACTGATGATGAAATCAAACGCGCCCTTACACACGTGTCCTCGCAAACCAATTTTCATTTGGAGACATGTGTTTGAGAGATGGTAATTGTTCCTTGAGAATTGCCTCATAATTCAAGCAGCACTCTGCTCTGGAACAAAAATGTATTTCTTAAAAAACATAATTCCCAAAATGAGTTCATGTGCAGTTCAGTACAGATTATTAGCCGTAAGTTGCAATTGGAGTTCACATATATTCTTGGTGTTAATAAATAAAGTACTACCCAGCTTTCCAGGCTTCTTTTTTACTGGTTTTTACCTGAAGTAAAACTAAGACAACATCCCTGTAAACCTCCAGCCTCAAATATTACTAGCTGACCTTTTATGACTTAAAACTGCATGAATTCATGCTGAAAATCAGAAAGATGAACTCCTGCTTAAGCTTTAATGTATAGCCTGCTCTCCACATGATAAGTATCTCCAGATGCAGCTCTGACTGGGGGCCAAATATGCATCAGTGAGCAGTGAAGCCATGCAATGTTTCATTAAGCATGATCAGAAGACACCCACGGTGAGTTGGAGGAGGGGGAAAAAAAAAATCGATGCGAAGTCAACTTTCCTCTCCAGGTTTGAGCTGGCTCTGGGATTAGAATATCTCTGCTTCTCCAGGGATTCCTGGGTGTGTTCACTTCAAGGACAGAGAGGCTCTGAACACCTTGGATTTCTGGTACAAACATCAAAGGTTGGGGCTAAGCCCGGCTGCATTAGTTATCACCTCGTTTCTTTCGCTCTCTTTTCTGGGTTTGGTCGTTTCACTCCGCAGAGTCGTTACAGCGCTCCTGAATGGGAATTACCTCGACGCTCAGCCTCGGCTCTCAGCTCTCAGCAGTGCTTTTAAGAATTCACATTTCAGTGATTATCTTTATTCTTTTAGTCCTGTAACATAAAGCAAAACTCTCCTGAGTGAGTGTTCCCTTTGGTTTGGCAGGTTTGGGAGTGGGAAAGTCAGGTGCAGATTCAGACTTTCCTTAATGGGTTTACCCCACGATGGTATAAAACGAGAACACACGCACAGATGTGAATAGCATTGTATAATCCTTTCCATCTCCATTACTACTGTACTATTCAGACTTCAGTTCATCACAAAAATACTTTTGGTCTCCAAGGGGCCATTTGGTTGCAAAAGAAGACCCATGAGCATTATAAACAACACAGAAATACACACAGTAAACAAACCTAATTTCATACATAAAATTTAAATACATAGCTCCCATGGATGACATTATTTATGTGCAGTTAAATATGAGACACACAATCCTACTCCTACAGTACGCTGTGAAAACGCAGTGAAAAAAATCTGCATTTACATGGAAACGCTGATGGATGGAAAACGCTGTAGTAAGCATGCCAGGCCTATAGGTGGTGTTGTAACTGTCTTGTCCAGAAGCCACTTTTGGGAGATCTCCACCCAAGTAGAGTTGAGCCGGTCATCTGATGTATTGGGGGATACTAAGTTAAAAAGTGGAGCAAACGATGCACATTTTGTTGACAGTCAGCAGATACAGCAGATTGAGCAGCAGAAGCACAACACGGTAGTTCGCGACAATCATAACAACGGTACTGTTGTCCTGTTGAATGCGCACACGAAGTGAAGTGTGACGTCAGCGTTTCCACTGAAAATGTCGGCTTACTGTTTACAGCGGTGTCGGGAGCGTTTCAGAAAAATCCCACTCTGGAGGCCGTTTTCAAAAATTTGCGTTTTAGGTCGGCCGAAACGCTGTTTCTGCGTAAACGTGAGGCTGAAACGCAACAAAACTTTTGCGTTTCACCCTAAAACAGTTGTCGTTTAAATGGCCCCTTAAAATCTATGCAGTGGCAACAATCCTGCATCATGGGTGATAACAAAAGACATCTGTTTTATTCTGCCCTTTGATTGAACCTCCTCCACGCTGGTGAGTCTAACCTTTGTATGAAGAGTGTGGTGATGACTTTATGAGTAAAATGAGTAAAAAAACATAATACACTTTGCATCCAAAGGCTGGCACACATTACAGGATTCTTCAAACCTTTACACATTTAGAAACCACACACTTGATGATAGCGAAAGACCGATCACATAAGGTTTTTCTCTTTTGATCGTATAGTTTGTGGTGTGCACTCCGGAGGACACCACACACTGACCGATTCTTCAGCAGAGTACCAGCTTCCCCACGCTCAATATTCCAAATTTCACATAGTACAACGTGACTGGTGTAGACAGACATGACAAATGAATAGGAAAAAGCAATGATGGTTGTTTTTGGCTTCTAAAAATTTGGGCAAAAAAACCTACACAAAAAAGAAAAATGATTACGAGCAGCTCAAAAATCACTCTTAACACACCTCACATGTCGTTTGCAAATATCAGACAATCTCACCTTTGCTGGCTTTGATCGTAAAGGGGAGATCGGGAAAAAAAATAAACCTGATCATCCTTTAGTGTGTACCCCCCTTAATGACTCAAAATAATCTTTGTCGACAGAAGGTATAGGCACTTCAAGCTAATGTGCGAATGGCCCCAAACCCATACTTTCAGCAACCATCACTGATGTTTTCTTCTTCTTTTGTTGTTTAATGCAGTCACCATTCATCTTCTCCTCTTATGTAATCAGCAAGCAAACAGATGCAGGATCTGCTGCAGGCACCGTCTGACAGGAAACCCGTGTTACAATCAGGTATTGGGAAAATACTGAAAAATTTAAATGTTTTAATGAGATAATATTTGGAATAAATCTTTAATATTTAATGAAGTAATGAATATTTGAGGATTCATAGATCCTGTTCTATCTCTGGTCCACAGAGACACGTTAAAGCACTTTCTAACCTGTAGGCTGCATTGAAAACCAAAGATAACTGATGGCCTCTGGTTGCTGGTGTCACATTTCATGTAAAAAAGTCGTCATTATAAAACAATATTGCTTTGTATTAGGGTCAAAATGCTTGGCAAGCTAAAAGAAGTAAATGCAGATAGAAGATGACAAAAATGTCAAGAATTTTGTGGATAGCTTGGATGAATATAGACAACATTAAAAAAATGCATCCATGCCTCAAGCATTCAGATTCATTTCTACATAATAAACTCACATTCAATCAGATCTATTTACACCGCCCCCGTCAGTTACATTTTCTCCTCTTTTCATTTGAGAGTGTTGACAATCTTCACCGCTGCCCCCAGAGCCCCTGCCATCATTTGAGAGTAATAACTTGCAGAGCCCTCATGAAATATTACTGCTTCATTTTAGCGCCCGATACCTCACCTGCTCTGTTATGCAGACAATTGCATATTCTATCACGACTTGTCCTCCGCCAACCCACATCGTTTGGAGAGCGCCCCAGTCTAATTCGGTGATTAATAATGAATGCAGAGCCAGGGTTAGCTAGCTGACTGACTGACTGACTGACTGAAAGGCTGAGTGTCTGGGGAAATGCTGCACAGATGAAGGTCTTTCCTCAGCTGTCAGTGATCCTGCACACTCACAAAGAACCGCAGTCACATTTAAATGGCCCGAGAGGGTAAGCAGACCATGCTTTGTGCATCTGTCATTTCATATGTTCACCATGTGTCCAGGTTACTGGTTCGGGAATCTATGCAAATGAAATGATAATGCAGTAATTAAAAAGAGAAAGCATGAATTATGAAGGTCTACAGCGCAGGTGGCTTGATCCCCAACACGAGCTCCGACCAACCTGACAACAGCTGACATAAATTTTCAAATGGGGAAGGTTCTGTTTTTTCCAATCCAATTTCCCTTCAGTGAGGCAGTTACTCCTTGTCACTGCTGTAGAAAACACAAAAACACTTAAAACTTAACTTGAATAATGTATAATTCATCATCTGCAACATCTAAAAGTTTTGGTTTGGTTAGATACTTTAAATGACATTTCACTGCTTGGGGATGACTTGGGTCATAGCGAAAGTTTTACATTTTGGTGAATAACTTTAGTTCAAGTTCGAAAGCAAGAATTAGACTAGAGGATCTACTTTACCAGCATCTTTTTCAGAGCTAAAATCAATCCAGTAGTAAACAAGCCTAGTTTAGCATGAGGACTGGAAACAGTCAGCCTGTTCATTTTCAAAGTTTAAAAATATTCACACACCACAAGGAGTCTCAATTTCTTGACGGAATTTAAACAACAAAAATATGCTGAAGTTAATAATCCAACCAATAAATAATATCTACAAGGAAAATCTGAGTATTAAAACATACAGACAGCAACTACAAGAGGGGACACTTTGGTACCAAATTCTCATTGGCCAAAAGTTTTAAGTGATGTCTGAGAGAAAATGCAAATCTCTTTCAGCTACAGAAATTTAAACCCTTGCCTACTGGCAAGGTCTACAAGTATGAAAACTCTTAGAAAACAGCCAAAATTGAGCACAGAGTTCTTCACACAGAGTCAAAGTCTGCAGAAATTACCCAGTTTACATGCACACAGTGGTCAGACGAAGGTCGTAGCTCGTTCTCAAAGTAACAGCGGGGGTCTAGTCTTGTCTGAGTATTTAGAAAAGAGGATCAGTCTTCTAGCCAAGAACATTTCACTATGTTTCAAAAGGGGGCACTGTTTCCTTTTTTGGTAAGCGAGACTGCATGATTATCAAACTAGTTTTGGTTCACCTGAAGAGTAAGCAACATCTAACGATGATGGCCAAGATGGATGCAGCTGGTACTCTGTATATTTCTCATATACCATGCATGTTAATTACACAACAACTCTATTTATCATGGTCAGCCACTTCTTCTTCTGGGTAAAATTTGCTCAAGCTGAACACTAAGACATACCAAGATATGTCAAGTTCTGCCGTATCCAACTACTGTCCATTTGCAATCACATTATCTACGTGTGTCAATCGGGTGATGCATAGTCCGTCCTCAGTCTGACTAAGTTGTGTTTACATGCATCCATAGTCCGATCTTGTGCTGACTAAGCTCATAATCCAATTTCATAAGCTGCATGTAAATGTACTAAATGTGACACGTAGCTCTATGTGACGTCCACATGACTAAGGTAGTTACTTTTTGCGCTGGTCAATTATACATTAGTGTCATTTGACAGAGCTTGTCTGCAACTTGATCTCTATTTCTGGTTGAAGATTAATCTGGCACGTCAATATCTCTCTTTGGTGCTTGTTTATCAATTCATAGCTGGAGCTAGTGCAAATAGCTATACTGGAGCTTCAACACAATATTTGACTGGTATCTCAGGCCTACATTATATAAATACTAATAATTGTATCCAGTAATTTTAGTGCAGACTAGCCAGGGTGATAACAATCAATGGTTTAGTTGAATAAATGTGTAAATCCTTAATAATCACTATACACATTTTAAAGATCAGTTTAGTTTGTAGCTTTTTTTTTCTCTGTTTAGATTGGTCACCTGCTTCACCGACCAAGCCACACTGGCACCTGGGCCTCAGTGTTTCAGACTATTACAAATTTCTCAACCAACTGCATTTCAGAACGACAGACCACATAACCAAGACAAAGTGAAAAGAAGTTTCCTCAGTTGTTGATCTAGAACTTTAAATTCAGCTACTAATACCAAGGTTTGGCAGCGATGCAGTTTCACTCTAAAGCAGCTCATCTAATGGAAGATGAAAGCATCTTTCTGAATACAATAAAATGCACATCAGCCACCTGAGCCTTCAAGAAGTCCAACTGGCATCACCAACATCTGAATCTCAATATTTAGTCACATCTTACCAGCTTTAGTACAAAGAATGGTCCTGTCTTAGATTTACCTCTCACTCATTCTGCATGTCACTGTCTCTCGCCTATTCTCCTTTGTTCTCCTCTTTCATTTCTCCTCTGAGTACAGTCTTATAAAACAGAAAACCCTTCAACCCTTCCCTTCAGCTGGTTTGGAGCGCTCAATGCCCTGACAGAATCCCCTGACAACTCTGTATTTCCAGGTAATTGTTCGTCTGAAAGCAGGGCTAAGGCACATTGTACTGCAAATGCTCCTCCTGTGTATTTCCCGCTGTGCTTGCAGAGCACAGCAGATAATTGTGTATATTGCAAAAGAAAATTACAGTCCATAACCATTAGCCAGACAAATGGGCAGACTTGCACCATGTGAAAAAGAAGAGTGGTTTCAAGGTTTTACACTCAACCTAGAGGGCTGACCTTGGCTGGCTTCTCCTATTTAGAGCAGGAAGAAAAGAATCCAACCCCTCAGAGCTTCACGCCTCTCAAAATGTAAATAAAGTATAAAGGATAAAAAAAAAGCTGAGAGGAAAGATTTCCTGCCAAAACAAGGCAGCAAAGAAGTTTGAGGGGTGTGAGGGTGAGGAGGAGGAATTGATTGGCTTGTTTGTTCTTTGGACTTTGCACATTTTTTGGTTTTCTTGTTTATGTCAGCAGGGTACTTTGGAAGTTGAGTTTGTTACCAGTTCATTAAAGACAGACAGAGATCAGTAATCTGATTCACTGAGAACAGACTTGGTCTCTTAATAATGGGTGGACATGAACATGATTTTTCTTTAAACATACTTAATTTGCAGTAGAGAATGATGATGAGCTAGTAGTAGGGGTGAAGGGGTACACAAAAACTTCGGTTCGGTATGGTTCTCAGTTTTAAAGCTTCAGTTTGGTACATTTTTGGTACAACAAGGGACACAAATGCAAAATTTTGTTATTACTCACATTTTGAATTTATGTGTTCTGTCTCTTTCTCTGTCCATCTACTGTCCATCAAAATGCGTTTTTTGGTGGTTAACTCCTCCACGTCTATTGACAAACTATTACACTCCGTGGAGCTTCTGCACCCAAGTTGTGCGCGCATCCGCCATTGTTGATAAACAAATAATCCCTCTTCATTACTGAAATAGAGATTTCCTTTTGCTTAAATGTATAAAAATCCATTACCTGCATGAAGTTTGACTTAACGTGATAAAACTTCTGATAAGATACTCCTTTTAAGAGTCATTAATCTTAAAAGTGTTCTCTATTTAAGAAATGGTGTCATTAAGTTTAAGGAGTACTATTGAGACAATTAATAATACACTGTACAAAAAGTGATAAAAATAAAAAACAATTCGAAAAAAGCAAAAACTTTTAAGTCCTGCTGTGAAATATACAGTGCAGTGAGCTTGTTTGGTGGTTAATTAACTGCAGGTGTTAAAAATTATTTTCTGGAATTGATTTGAGAGTTTCCTACAGTCCTAAAGTTTGTCTGAACATATATTTATGGTCCTGTATATGAAAGAAAACAAGATCCCTAGAACTTGAAAAAATCTGAACACAAAAATGGCTGAAAGAAACACATTTGATCATTTTTCAAATATTGCTATGTGATGTATTAAAACATCTGGTTGAAAAACTATCACTGGCTAGAAGACAGCAAATCTACTGTAACATATCTACATATTACGCCCACCCAAAAAATAAACAAAGAAGAAAAAGTTTCATCTTTGAGCCAAGTGTGTCTAACCCATGCACTCTTGCTTGGAGAAAGCTCCAGAATAAAGCAATAATCGGACACATAAAGCGCTACCTTTCAGCCTCTCTGCCTCTTGTCTCAGCAGGTGCTGATGCCTGAGTCGGAGTCAGTCAGTCAGTCAGTCAGTCAATCCCATTACGCTGGTGAGCTCATAGGGCAGAAACAAAGTCCCTGGTCAGGGCGGCGAGGTTAATAAGACCTCGAGCACAGTGAGAAATCTGTTAGCACCTGAACCAGCTCAGTTTGCTGCTTGAGTCCACTCATCTCTACTCTGACACAGAGTTATAACTCTGTCAGCTCAGGGACAAAAACTCAGAATTTGACATGCTGGCTGGAGCTAGCCAAACCATGTAACATTTTCCCCACTGTGAGTTTACACTGATATAATATCACGGGAAGCGGTGGGAGCAAAAAAAAGAGGTGACAGAAATAATATACTTCTTTACAACTTCACTTCTCTTAAGTTTTTGGTCTGCAGTTCATTGCAAAATTTCAGTCATCACATTAAATAATGTTGTGCTCGTGAAAGTGAAGTGCAAATGAGGTAATCTAACCTTGATCTAGCAGGAAAGTTTAAAAAAGCCAACATTTCCTTCAACGTGATTAATAGCAGAACCCAAAAAGTCAACCTGTCACAATTTGATGAATGGTTAAGTCCTTGAGTGATAGCACGTTGTCGTACGTGATAATCTTTGCAGGATTGAAAGACAAGATTCAACTGATGGATCGATGACGCACAGAGTTTGGACTGTTGCTCCTCTTTGGGTGTGTTTGCATCCACACACCCCTGAGACGGAGGCTGTGGATTCAGTCCTATCACCCTGAGTGTTGTATGAAACACACAAAGGATCAGTCTCCCTGTCGAAACAACCAAACCAGGTAGAGGAGGAGTTCTTTTTAACGCACTGCTGCTTTGAATAAAAGATTCGGGCTGGGATTTGCGCATGACGGGAAGCCCCAAACCTGCACTCGTCAATTATGTAATATGCATCGCTGCAGTCTGGCGCAACACTCGCCTCTCTCATCTCCAGCCACAGACAGCAGAAGACTCTATCTGGGGTATCGGAGGATGAGGAGTGGAAGAGAGGGGTGGTTAGACGGGTTGTGAAGAGGCAGGTGTGTGGGCGTGTGAGTGTGTTGGGGCTGTCAGGGCCGTGAAGAGATCAAACAGTGCTCTGGGGTGTTATCAGCAGTTTCTGTTTGCAGCAGAATTGAGGAGAAGCACCGTCACACCAAGCAAATAACAGCCTTGTAACTGATTTGATAAAAAAAAAAAAAGAGGTTATACGACCTAAAATCATCATAATGCAAACACTGATATCAACAGAGAGGGTTAGGCTGTCAGAGACGCATTCATTTACAGACATTTCCCTTAATGGACGCTGACTGACGGAGCTGAAAATCATATATACAGCGTTTCAAGCTATTAGCATTTAAGTCAGACTGAAGTGTTCGACTTTAGATGTTTGGGAAAAAAGAAAGCCTGAATGTTGAGTGCATCACTTCCTTTTAAGCATTGCTGAATCAAAGGTGACCGTGATGCTTCCCACTCTGCCCCCGTTCTCTGGTTTTTCCCGCTATGAGCCACAGTTCATTACACAACAATAAACACTTTGTTTATGCCGATTACCGTGTAATTAAGAAGGACATATTGTTAGCATAGCAAGCGGATAGAAACTCCAGGGGAGAACAAGGGATTAATTGTGGACAATCCTAAATCTAATTGCAGTTAACTGTGGAAAAAAACACAACAACACAGCCATTCATGCGAAGTCAGGCTTGGAACCGCAAGTGTGAGTGTGTATCTGTGTGTGTGTGTGTGCGAGTGAGTGACATGGACTTGTAGCATGAAGGTCACCACGCCAGCAGTGACATCGCTCATCACCAAGTCGGCCATGATAATTAACTTCTGTCCCACCAAAAAAAGGAAGTGGTAATTGCATCTCAAAATATAAAACCCACATCCAACAAACTTCAAAAACCTCTGGACTGAAAACGCAATTACTAATCAGCTGAAGCCCCGAACATTGACTGAGTGACGGTTTGGCTCTTGAAACGGCTCCACTTTCCCCGAGGCAGGATGGGAGTTCAGCCAAATGTAATTGGCCAGCACCACATTTCTGGTAAAATAAAGCAGCTAATTTTAGAAACACAAGTATGAGGCCCAATTTCCTGAACTGGGCACAGCAAGGCGGCTCAACTGGAGTGAAACTGGCCACTGGAGAGAAGAGGAAAATACCAAACTAATGGCTGAAACTTCTCGCCAGGGGCCATAGTCTCTTTTTTTAGTCACGTTTGATTAAACTGCTAACCCTTAGCTACCTTTCCTCTCACGCAGAAAGAAAAAGAAACATTTATGAGACTTCCTGTAGATCCATGTTCGCTGTTATTCAATCCCTGTATATTATCATTTCTGGCGAGTAAATCATGTCAAAAGTAGAAAAAAAAAACTTGAGTTAAAAGAAAAAAAAAGAGTTCAAACGAAAGGAAACCTTTACTGTTTTTAATAATGTTCCTGTGGCTGGGAGCACAATAGCCACATGCTGTGCGTTGACCTGGAAAAAGACTTGCTACGCTAACAGACTTATTTGAGCAGAGTGAAATTTCATCATGTCTGCTCAAAAGTCGTTCAGGAATAAAAATCCTCCTGCTTTCCTTAAGTGAAATATTTTATTTGAGGTTCACCCAAACATCAAGACCAAGAGTTCACAAACCTCACAGTCTGTTTTTTATTCTTGGCTTGTCCTCAATTCACTCTGAGAGCATGTGACAGTATTTGTATCGCAGGAGGTCCACATCCCTTAAAGAGGGGGTATTGAGCTTTTTTAGAGCATACCATCCTTCTGGTAGTAGCTTTACATGATTTAAAGCACAAAATAATCCTTATATTTCTTGCAATGGTGGAACCCTTATTTCAGCCTCTGTTTGCAACGCTTCACTTTTGTTGCTGTCTCTTTAAGGCACCCGGCTCTACAAACCCCTTTCTCTCTGATTGGTTAACCCTCTTGAGGCCTGTCGAGGGCAGAGCTATGGGCAGACCTTGGTGTTTGAGGCCCACCCCTTCAATCTGTTATGAACCAGTGCGTTAAGCCTTGTGTGATGACCGCACCATTTCAGCAAATCCAATGAGGACCTTATACCGTTTTGTAGTCGTCTTTTCAGATTCAGGGTTTTCTACAACATATGAATATGAAGTGGTCTGAAAATCTGCACACATTTAGTCTGACATTTAGTGTCCAGCATTACTTTATATGCATGGTAAAAATGTATAAAAGCACAGTACCCTCTCTGTAAAGATAATTGGCTGACTATACATTGGACTGAATGCGCTAAATGTGTTTGAAGAAACCTCATAAATGTCTTAACTGAATTGAGTCATCGTTACAGTGATACTTGGACTACAGTTAAGAAAATATTTATGATAAAAAGTATTTTATATGTTATATGGTGTGGAGCTAGAAGCAGAGTGAAGATTTAGCTAAGCTACCCAGTAGCTAACTTAATGCTTAAAAAATATTTTTCCACAAATATGTCCGTATAAAAATGAACTCCATGCTTCCTTCTGCTGACTAGCTTTATTGGGATGCTGATTTTCTTTTCCAGCAGGATTTGGCTCCTGGCGACAGCGCCAAAAGAACCAAAAGCTGGTTTAATGACCATGATGCCACTGTGCCTGATTGGCCCGCAAACTCCCTGGACTTGAACCCCAGAGAGAATATGTAAGGTTTTCACAAAAGGCAGTTGAGAGACACCAGAACCAACAACATGTACTTTCATAACGCAGGCCGATGGCCTCCATGACACCCAGCACTGATGCTGTAATCCATGCAAAAGGAGATCCAAACAAATATTTGGTGAAAATTAATCAACATACTTTTAAGAAGGCAAATGTTTAATTAAAAACACTTTTTGTTGGTTTTGTGTAAAATTCTTATTTTATGAAATACTGACATTGGGTTTTCATTAACTGTAAGCCATGATCATCACAAGGAACAGAAATAAATGCTTGAAATTTCACTCTGTGGACTCAGTCTACATAATTTACTTTTTGAATTAAAAGACTGAAATCCACCATAATTTAATGTGTTGCAATGAAACTGTATGTTTGGTCAGAGCGTGCTACTTTTCCAGGCTTATTGCTAAACCAAGCTAACCAATCTTCTATTATCAACAAAAGTATTAACTATTAGCTGTCAGGTCAATGCAACAGAGCTAAATTACACATTCATAATTTAGGGTATGACTTTATTAAGGCATCATACATGTATGATTCTATGCCACACAATTCTGTCAGTTAAATAAATTATCCTAAAGGTATTGGGTAACAAATGGAGCCCTTCAGGCTGAGAGCTTTCTGAGAAATGCTTCATGAAGTATTAACGGACCCTCTACACTTCAGCTTCTCCAATTGTCACCAGTTTCACCTTTCCACACACTGCTATGAGACTCTAGTGGGGGAGACGTCAGCGGGTGGAGTGATGGAAGAAGCTGAAAACATTAAGTAAAGATAAACACCTCCCTGTTTATTTTGTATTGATATTCCTCCTGGTGTGCAGGCTGGGGTGGTGGCAGAAAGCAGCGAGACAGGAAGGATGAGAAGGAGCTGAGCTGATGGAGGGGTAACGTATACCGTCTCTGAGCCATCACTCTAACAGACAGGGAGCCTCAATCCATCACTCCTCTCTCTTCAGCACAGCCCTGCCTGCTCTCTCTGCTCTGCTCATTCACTTTTAATGAAAAAAACCCTCAGACCCAAACCTTGCATCTACTCTCCTTTTACCTTTGAGTGTTTCAAAGTCATACCTCAATCTATCTGACCTAGATGCAGCTGAATCTGAGAGTCACTCCTTTGAATACACCATGTGGGTTCTGACTCCTTCTTGGCACAGAGCTTCAAACTGAAGTATATTTAATAGCACCATAAACCTAAATCTGATTAAGTATAATAAAAAATAATGACATTCCTCTGTCTTCTAAGGTAAATCTGACCGTTGAGCTTTACCTCCATTCACTCAGATTTAAATCCCACAGTCTCTGCCAAGCTGGCACTGAAAAGCACCTCAATGCTGCCCAGGGTTTTACAGCTGTAATTTAACTTGTAATGTCAGGGCTTTGCACTCTGAGAGACAATTAAAACCTTGTTTACTCAAATGAATCATTAGCTATTCTGGAAAAAAACAGACTCTTCACCGATGAGGGGCTACTGCCGGTCACTGACAGTGTTTACCAGCGTCAGGGGAATGAATCCAAAAAATGCCCTTTGTACAGATCTGCATCCCTCCTTTGTTTTGAGCTCTCTGGATGGCGTTTGCAGCTTTATCAGGCCGGATGAAAACAGGCACCATTTGACAGACGTGCACCAGCACTGACAAACAGCTGACCGTTAAAGAGAGGAGAGATCCAGAGGAAAGGAGAAGTCAATAAGAGTGAAAAAGAGCGTCAGGCAGGCATAAATTCTGCTGCCAGCTCTCGCTGACATTGATGGGAAAGACCTGAAGTTACCTTGAGTACTGCGGGGAAAAAAAACACATCAGGATCACGGCGTGACGGAAATTCATCCTAAATTTAACAGTTGTCAACAAAACAGATCGACACAGAGCTAAACGTCAGAAAACTAGATATTGTATTGGAGGGGGGAATTTTTCACTTTGTGTTTCACTTTGCTGGAGCTCTGAAACATCCTGGCTGAGATGGGGGCCTAAAGGGTGCAAGCTTTGGCTGCTGCACTCTCCCGTCTCAACAACTCCTCTGAGCAAGGCAACAAACCTCAAAAGCACACGGCACCTTCTGCAGCTGCTCACAGGTGTCAGCGCGTGTGAGAGCATGAATATAGAGTAGCGTGCTCAAAAAGTGTTTACAAAGCCTGGCAGCGCACAAATATAGGCAATAGGAAAATTGCCAAACAGAGAGCAAGCAGAGAATATGAGGCTAAAGCTCTCCAGTGAGTATTTAAAAACCCATAGACCATTTTCTCTCCCTCGTTTCGAGGTAATGTTCTCTTAATCTGTGCAAAGCCCGGAAGAATCTCTCAGCACTATCTGGGTGATTAAACAGAGCTTCCTCTGCTACAATGGCGCCGAGCCGGCACACGATTAAAAGCTGTGGTTAATAACTCAGAAACGAGCAGAGTCTCATGAAGGTGGGCATAGACCTCCCAGAGAGAAGGAGTGAATACCAGGAAGAGGTTCTGAGTCAACGCTCACAAATACCTGTCAGAGGTGGGCCGGGTGTTGATATGCTGATGTCAATCAATACTCTTTTAAGCATCTCTGGGAACTCAAAGTGATTAAATATTGAGGTTTATTCCTCCAGGGTAAGATGTCTTTTTAAAGCCAGAGGGCAATTAAACTTTTTAATCTTAGAAGTAGACTGAATGACCTCTCACAGCCAGAGGAGAGAAAATGAAACATTGGGACAGGTCTCTGAAATCATTTCACACAGCTAGGTTTATTCTAGATCCTATTTGAGTCGTGATGTCTAGAGAAAAAAAATCAATCATTTAAAAATAAAGTACTGAATAGTTCATTTGACTTTTATAGCGTCTTAAAAATGTATTTCTTTAAGTGTTTTTATCAGCCCCTGGTTGATGTGTCAGTTAACTGCTAACTGCCTGTGGGTTGTAGGGCACCTGGAAGCTGTTTTCTTGTCACCATTAAATAACAAAAGAATTTCATAATAAGACTAAAACATTACAAAACACAGGAGAAAATATGAATATCAGATGTTGGTAAACCAGGTGCAGCGCTGTGAGAGTCAAAACTGGAGAAAAACACAGACTTCTGCAGTGCCATAAATGTGGCTATGTGTACACTCTGCATTATGAAACTAGATCTGGTCGTTATCCTTATGCCAGCATAAGGGGGACAGGGAACTATTTTAATGTTTAGCGAATAGTTAGCAGTGATGAGGCAGTAGCATTTTTGTTGAAATGTCTGTCTCAAGTTGATAAAAGGTGTGCTGGAGTATATATTTCGGCCATATTGTCTGTATACTTCACAAGTTTGCGGACTAAAGTACATCTTCTATGGACTCCATAACATATGAACTTCAGGGGTGAGTATTGGCAAGAGCCTCACGATACTTGGGTCACAATAAGAATATGTCACAATATCACAATATTGTGATATATTGTGATATCCCACACAGTTAACTATTTGATTGAAAACCATTTTTTTAATATATATTATGTTTGATATAATGAAAGTGAGATGCCGTATTTCATACACTTAAAAACACAAAGAGTGTCAAGTTTGTTACTTAAACTACTGTGACATTTAACTAATGTTACAAAGAAATTATTGGATGAAAGACGGTGAAACTGATAAATGTCACTTGGTGCAACTAATGTGACTCATAAAAAAATCTGATATTACGTAAAACATGACTATGATTGTTATTTAATCAGTCTACTCCACTGTAAATTTAAACTTAAACTGATTTTTAACTAACTGATCCAATTTTAGAGAGAAAACATTGATGTTTATGGCATCAAAACTCTGGAAAAAATTTAAGATGTTTTCAGCCTCTTTCTGAAATTTTCCAAATAAAAGGGACATAAAGATAGTTATTGTGAGATGTTGAGCATTTATATGAATATTTCCTGTAAACTGACCTGTTTGCAGAATTAACAGAAAAGTAAAGAGCACCAGTTGCTCATACTGCACGACACTGATCTTTTTAAACTAAGGCAAGCCTCAAGGCAGATTTTTTTTCACTTGCATCTTTTTTCTGCAAAGACAAATAAGTTCAAAGATTCAGATATTATTCTTTGTAACCCTATACTGCCAGATGTGTCATATTTGATCCGTAAGTTTCAAAGACCTCATCATCATGATAAATAGTTTCCTTAAAACCTGTTTAAAAAAGTTTTTTCCCCCCTTGAGGATTATCATTCCGCTACAGGCAGCTAAAGTTTTTTTTTTTTTTCCATCCCTTTTCAAAATAGCTGCTCTCATGAAATCCAGACACTTTGTTTTCAAGAAAATCATTGCTAATTATCAAGAAGTAGCATCAAAAATCACACCTGAATTGTTACTTATTTTTTAAGACAAGTATTTTCTGCATTGAAAGAAGGAATATTTACTAAAAACTTAACTGAAAAAAAGAACATCTCATTTCCAAAAAAATAGATTTTTCTGGCTACTTTCTTGCAGTTCAGGCTTTATTTTAAGGTTAAATCTACTGATGATTTGGCACCTGTTGGTGGACACAGTGCTTATTTTAATAACTTTGATAACTTACCTCCAAGACTGGTGTCTGTTGTGTGCTCTGGAGATAAACATCAGTAAAACTGAAGTATTGGCTACATCCAATAAACGTGGCATGTCTGACTCATGTTAACCTTTATCAATCTCGATATAACTTGAGGAAAAGTTTCATTGTTTCAAATATTTAGGAGGATTTAGTGATGCTTGCCTATTTAAAAAACAAAGATGCAGAGGCTCCACCAACTCAGGAGGCTGAATGATCTTGGGGTCAGTCGAATAATTATGAATTTCTTGATCTCTACCTGCTTGTTTTTCCTGCTCTTTTAGAAAAGTCCATAAATTGTTAGGAGCTCAGCTGATATTTGAAAATAGCATAACTTTACTTTTTATTCATTTTTTAAGAGACAGCGGGAGTGCTTACGACTGTCACTGCCGAAGATAAACCTGCATCTGGCCAGTGTCTGTCCCCCTTATTATTGCTTTTATTTACAGTGACAGAGAGTGGTGACTGCAGTGTTAGCAGAAGATTTATGATGGAGATAAGTTCACGAGATAAGAGGCACTGCTGTCTGCCCTCTTCATGATCTCCAGACATGAAAAATCTCCGGAAAAAACCAGCCTCTCATACTGAGCAGACACAGATACCAGGGTGTAACTGCATTTACAAACCCAGCTCTGGAAACTGACACAGGAGCAATGGAAACCCTCTGGATACATGATATCAACAAAACTTTTTGAATCTTTGGGGTTTGATTTTAAAGTCACATGATAAAGTCTGTTCACACATACTTTCATTTGGTTCAAACTGACATGTGAATAATTGCTGAAGCAGGAAACCTGAGCCCCCCTCTAGTTGTCTGTCTCTTTTTCTCCCTGCTCGCTTTAAGATTAATAAATACTTTGAATTTGTCACCTCAGATTATTCATACACCTGAGGATGGATGAATGCACAGCTGCTACAGACTCCTTTGAATAATACTCTAATGCTTTGATCAGACATTTTGTGGAATCAGTTTTGTGCTGCTGCTTATTTTTTCTTACAAAACAGGCTTGGAAATTGTCCGAAAATGTACAAAAAAAAAAACAAGCAATGACTCCATTTCCATTTGAATCTGACCATTTTGACTGATTTGAATGTTGAACATTAGCCATTTCCTTCTCTTGAGCTCAGTATTTCCTTGAATGAAACAACCTTCTTTTTGTTTTCTTCATCTTCTTCGTCCTCTGCCTGAAGTAGGCGGCTCATGATTCCTCTGTTTGGTGCAGAAGACGGGTCAAATAACTCATCAAAGACTGCATTTTGGGTAAGCACGGAAAATTGGACTTTATCTGATTTCGCCCCAAGTTTTAATTAAGTTATCAATCTACTCACAGTGAAAATCCAGACCCAGAGCTGGCCCAGAGGGATGAAGTGAGCCAGCTGTTGCTCTTTCTTAATATTTATTGCAAAAGGACAAGAAATAAGACTAAAGTAAGAAGGATTTCCATAAATTTTGACCTATGAGATGTCTAGATTCTTTTGTTCCAAACTGGAGCAGCAGTTACAGCAATTACATTCTGTCCCTCAGAAATAATGAATCATCTTTAGCAGCAAAGGTCTCATTTTCTCCTGATACAATCCTCTGAGCTCCTCAGCTCGTTTGTTCAGCACTCAGAGGACACTGGGGGACAGCGTGCTGATAAACTGGCCGGGGCCACCTTGTTGCAGCTGATAACAGAGCCGATGCTCGACGAGAGAGAATCCCTTTACAAACAGCTTCATTAGCTCTGTCAGATAGTGTGGAGGTGGTGGTGCATCTCATTTGACCTCTCACTGGCCCAAATCCCCCCTGAGGTCAGAGCATCGGCCCCTCCTGGAATGTAATACCCCTGCTCTTTTACGCTGTACTGTACAACACAGTCACAGCCCCACTTGAAAAACCTTCATGTCACTTTAACCTAGACACATCACAGCAAGGGTTTCCAGGATCTGAGGGTCTGATTGGTGATCTGATTGAAACCAAGTGTCAGCAGGAGCATTTTGATGTCACAGATTGCCTTCCAAGCACATGAACTAGAAACAACAAATTCAAGTTTTGCATAAATTTGAGGGGTTTTGCAACAATTATGCTGACAAACTCTGAGTTACCAACACCAAGAGCTTAAAAACAAAAACATGTTTTACCTTTTGCTTGCTGATTTTGTTTTTTCGTTAAAGCGTATCGGAGGGGAAGTAAACAAGAAAAACATTTTCCTTGAAGGCTGTCCGCCTGTTTCTTTTTGAATCTCTGAGGATTTGTTCATTAAAATGTTTTCCCTGAACAAAAAATTAATCCAAGGGCATTGAGACACATTTTCAGTCGCAAATTAGCAGTATAAACATCACATCAGGGAGACAGGACGGCTAATTACAAATTAAAATGAAGTTTTTGTACTTTGTGTTGAAAAATTGAACAAAAGTCTTCAAAATAACCAAAACCAAGGCTTTGCATTCCTTTAGGCCAATTAAAACAAAGTTGGGATGTTTTGCTTTACTCTCATCTAATGAAAATTTAGAGGTTCTTTGTTTAAAAATGTGAATATCTAGAGATATTTAGCAGTCAGTCAGAGACCAGACTGAAACTCTCTCTTGTTCACCTCAGCAGTGAGGTGATGGAGGCCTTTAAGGACAAGAAGTTTTTGTGATGCATGATAAGTGTGGGGTTTGATCCCCCATTTGTCAATGTCTCACCATCACAAACTTCAGTAAAAAGGTTACTTTTTCATACAACAAACTTTCTCTTCTTTTCCATGTCCTTCGTCCAAAGCATTTTGCAGAGCCACTCACTAAACACAAAAATATGAAGGTCACTAGTTTGGTGCTAGCTGTGCTAACACTAGCCACTGTTGCCACACATTTCATCTGGCAGTGCTAACCTGTAGACTCAGTCATCCTGTGTTGAGCCGTGTAAAACTGCTCAATTTGGACCGTTTACTTACCTAGTTAGAATTTGATCTCCTTCTTCAATAGTTGTTTTGGGGGGTTTTATGCTTTTATGAGAGAGGACAAGGTAGCAGATAGAGCAATAAACAGGTTAGAGTGGGGAGTGACATGTAGGTGAAGGCTGCCGGATTTGGACCAAGGCCGTTCGCTCAGAGGTCAGTCTTAAGGGGCACAGAACATAATCTGTTACGTAGGGCTCGGACAATATGCTATTCTCGCAATTCGATTCTATTACGATTTCTGGGGTGATGATTTGATTTGAATTGCAATTCTTTGATATTTAGGATTTTTGTGATTTTTAGTTTGCTTTTTAACACCAGACCACGGGAAAAGGTAAAAGATGATGATAATGTCTACAGACTATATCAGGAGTCATATTTTCCCATAAAAGGCACATCTCGTGAGTCAGAGAGAAAACAAACAAAGACTGTAATAAGAATTAAAATTAGAAAAAAAAAGAAGATTTTTTGACGAAGAATCCCAATTTTGATTAGTGCTGCACGATTTGGGGAAAAGGTGCGATTTGGGATTAGGTGGACAATATTGCGATTGCGATTGCAATTGTGCTTGCGATTTAATAAAAAAAAGTTATGTCATGATGAGTCTACAGACTTGCTTGGTTATCATGGAGAAAAATCTGAATTGCATGTGCTGACATTGCGATTGCGATTGCGATATCCTCTTTTGCGATTACGTAATTGCATGTGCTGACATAGCGATTGCGATTGCGATAATCGTGCAGCCCTAATTTTGATATTGTCAAACAAAAGATCCTGATACGTCGGTTTTCTTTTTTTTTCCCAACCCTACTGTTACGCCATGCCAATGCTCCAGAGTTTAAATTTCTTATAAATTAGAACCTTGTTTTTTTTGTTTTGTTTTTTTCTGGGGATCCTCATGGAAATATATCGCACTACTTCTGCTGCCTGTTGACTAAACTCTGCACATATTGCTTTTTCTTATATCATATAACGCTGTATTTACCAAATTGGAGGCTATAAAACACTGATAAGAGAGATTGTGAAATCCCAAAATCAACAACTTTATGGTAGAAAATATAGATAAAAAGGGGGTGAATTTTAGCATCAAACCGTGCAAACAGAAAAAGTTTGACCTGTTTTCCACATCTTTTGTTGATGACCCCTGGGATTACCAAGCCAGTATGATAATGGTATGAGTTGCGGCAGGTTAACTAAGGAATTACTGAAGTATGTGCACACAGGTAGAGTATTTTCTACTAATCATTTAAGTATTATGGGCATTTCTGGTTGTTTATTTTCCATTTGGCCTACAAATTGTAGGAGGTCACCAGCTGAGAAGTGTGGGAACCTCTGGTGGTACATATTCGGTAGGGATGTCCTGATCAGGTATTTTTTGCCCCCAAGTCCAAGTCTGAGTTATTTGATTTTAAGTATCCGCTAATACCGAGTACCAAGCCGATACTTCTATTATGATACATTGCGCTCCCAGCTTAGAGCTCCTGCCATGTTCTGCTCTACTTTATAGCATTCAACCAATAGTGTCACTGATGTGATGTCATGCCCTGCGTCGTTTCTGCGTGGGGTTGAGACGGTCTGACTGTACCACCACACAACAGGAAATGCTATGTTATTTTTCCCATTTGTTTTGAACTATTATAGAGTTGATAAAAAAATAATAAGAATATATATATCGGCCCAATTTCTTATTACATGATCTGATCTGAACATCCCCTGATCAACCGTCCCAACACTCGAGTTAGGATTAGTTCATGTGTTTCAGTTAGATCAGCTTTAGGTTGAGGTTAAACCAAGTTACTTACTGTTTCTTGTTTTTTCTGGTCTTTTTTTCACCCTGAGTCGTTGTTGCTGTGGTTCTAGTTATTAAACGCTTTAATGGTGCTGATCTGTTTTCATCAGCTGGAAATGAAGTCCAGTCTTTGGTTTGGACACAGAATAGATGAGAGAAAATCCTATCTGTTCTCTATGTTGCTCTCTTACCCGCCTCAGTGGTTGGATACAACATTGCTTAAGTTACTTAATATCAAAAAATGACTCCCGACTTCTTTTTAAAGACGAAGTAAAGAAGAGAATCGTCAGACAGTTTACAGATTAAAGCAGACGTATCAAAGAGGAAGGAGATGAAGACTTATTCCTACATATTACCCTGAACTACACGGTAAATGGACGGACTGGATGGTAATACCCCAATAATTGGTTTATAAATGGCGACAGTGAGGCCCATCAGACAATTTCAGATACCTGTAAACAGCATAATCCAAGTAAGCCCTTCATCAAAGCACGGCCAATAGCTGGCTTACTCTGTGTGCAACAGACGAGCTACTGTTATCCTGCACCTGCAAGAGGAGGAGAGGAGAAAACCTGCAGCAGGAGAGGGAGGAGAGGAGGGAAATGAGCCGAGACATAAGTGGCATTGATTGAACTGGTGCGTGTCTGCCCTCATTCATAAACAAGGATAAACTGCCACACGCTTGTGGACGATTTGTAAGCAAAGCTGGCCAGAATCCAAGCAGCACACGTTAAAGAGTCTCCACTGAGGGTCTGGAGACAGAAAGGGACCACAAAGAGGCAGAAAACAGTTAAAAATCAGATAAACACACCTAACAGGTACGTGATGTGTATCGACTGGTTCCTAAGGAGACCTTTTGCCACATTTGGTTCTGGAAAGGTCTTTTTTAGCACCGCGGCGTTGTTTTACAAGAAACGAAATTACACACACAATATACAGTATTGATTAGGAATAAAGGTGAGTCCTTGTGGTGCAAATGGAAGTGAAACAGGTCCAACAGAGCAGAGATAACATGTCATTCAAGCTTCAATGAAGAGACAAATCCAGAAGCAGGGATTGAATTATACCTCTGATGAAGAGGATAAAGATCAAATACACGGCATCAGCTTTCATCATCTCATCACACTTTTACAATCAAATCAGAATAGAGATAAATGTGCTTCACTCTTTCTCCAACAATGCAGGCATCAGAGTCTGCAGAATGGGACTGTACTGTTGCAGAGTTAATGAGCCAAATGATTCCTGACATGGAGTCAATAGCACAAAGCTGCTCAGAGCAGTGACAGAAATCAAAGAGCATTTTGGGGACGGCAATTACAGAGTGTCTCTAGACATAAAGGCAAACTAAGGACATGGACGTGTACTTTAAAAACGATGCATCTGCAGCATCCGTGTGAGAGCTGGAGCCCACAGCCAGACTGGCTCGTCACAGCAAGGCTCTTCAGCTGGTGGAGAGGCAGCAGCTGCAGAGTTTCACACAAACAAAACATAAATTAGGCTTATATCTTAGCTGGGAAGAAGCCTGAGCCTGTTTGCGAAGACAGGAGGCCTCATTCTAATCACTTTGATCAAAGCACTGACAGTTAAATCTGCACCAGACTTCCCCAACTGTGCAAATCCCAAATGTAAATTGATACAAACAAAGAACTCCTAATTAGCATTAAGATCACAGAGGGTATGTAAAGTGACAGAGGTTTAACGCTCTCCAGCATCCAGCAGCTCCTCTACATCAGTCACGCTGTGTTGTGTAAGGCAGTCAAAAGTCACAGTTATGCAGACGCCCTTGCTTGTTTTCCACACTCGGGTGTCTTATTTTGGGGCGTCCTCCAGGGCACAGCGGTGCACAGAGCCACTGTGGTGCATGATTTCAGCTGGTTTCAATACCCGTACTGATGTGCAGTCAGGTTCACACAGGCTACATCTCTCGGGGAGCCGAGAGGTGAGTGCATGCTGCATGCTGTCCCCAAAGATGACACAATGAGTCACCTGCTCCACCCCTCACACTGACACAGAAACACAGGGGACTCCCACAGTCATGCAGTAAATCACAAATTTAAAGCAGGAGCATGAGTCATTTTTAAGAGACACACACAGTAAACAGACACAAACATAACCACAGGGACAGCACAGCTACAGCTGCTGATGTGCAATGACAATGTAACTTAAGAAAATAATAATAACTAATGCAATAAATTTATCTGCCTCATTTCTGATACTGCTCACCCTCACTTAGAATTTAAGATCAATTGAATCAGTCTTTTTTCCTTTAATCAACTTCAAAGCTTCAGAGATAAGAGTTGGGACTGAGGTTATGAACTGTCTAGCCAAGTTCATTGTAAATATTGAAACTACTCTCATAACTGAATTACATCCCAAACAGTTAGCTTACACACTCAGGAGCCAAATAAACCAAAAAAATACATTCAGCTTTGCTTCTCATTGGAACATGAACAACAGTATCAGTACTGCTCTGTAGCCAAAAGAAAGTTAGCTTAATTTAGCATTGGCACAAAGAACACAGTGGGTTAGGATACACTGAGGAGCTCAGGAACTGCCAAGAGGAGATGTTGTTTACGTTAGCTGTTGGACAAAAAGTTCTGCAACAGAGTACTGAAGCCAAGACACAATTAGTGCTTAATATGAGGAAGAAATACACCTACAGTGGAATTACCCAAGCTATAAATTCCCTCAGTGTTCTGTTTGTGAGCTAGGCTAACTCTACCAGCTGAGTAAATCCTGGCTTTGTGTGCCGAAAGCCAAGTGATACACACAGTAAGTGAGATGACTACTTTTTTACCTGGGCTACAGCCAGAGCACTGGTAGTTTAGGTACAGACAGTTAATCTAAGACAACTGTCACCAAAGAAGTATCTAACTCAAGTTAGTAAGAATGTCCCGATCAACATTTTTCGACCCTGATTGTTTGATATGAGTTTTGCTATTGAAGTCAAAACCCTCTGGACCCCAAACCCCTCAGCCAGGTGAAAATACCACTTATATTTAAATGACTTGCATTTACAAGCCATTTACCGTATTTTCCGCACTACAAGGCGCTTCGGACTATAGGGCGCACCTTCAATGACTGGCCTATTTGAAAACTGTTTTCATACATAGGGCGCACCGCATAAGGTGCATAGAATAGAAGCTATAGTAGTGGCTCGGGTTGTGTTATGCATCCACTAGATGGAGCTGCGCTAAAGGGAATGTCAACAAAACAGTCAATAAGTCAGTCAAACTCATCCACACAGAGCCGCACATTTTCATATCCAACTATTTTCTGTGCCGTTTTCAAAAAAAAGTGCGCTGCAAAGACGAAGCCGTTTCTGCCATCCACAAAAGTCGTTTCCAGAGATCAGTTCAAATGCCAGACCTTTGGGGGGCGCTGTATTGCTCTAACAATAAACAAGAGAAGAAGCCCGGGCCAGCCTGTGAGCTAATGTTAGCACTTAGCAGAATTCCTCTTTACAGGTTCTTACCACTTACTGCTGTTACTCCGACGTCGCCCCCTGACTACAGTATCCATGATAAGTCAATATAAATCCATATAAGGCACATCAGATTATAAGGCGCACTGTCGGCTTTTGAGAAAACTGAAGGCTTTTAGGTGCGCCTTATGGTGCGGAAAATACGGCATCCAATCCAAAAACTGAACACACTGGCGTAATCGTCAGATTCACAACTTTCCAAGGGTATCTGGATGTATCACATACAAAGCCAGAAACATGTCTTAACATGACGCAGAAGCCGGGAGAATTTCAACAACAAAGAAAAAAAAACATTGCTTTGAATTTCATGTCATCTTAGAACATTTGCAGGACCTAACCCTTTTGCTTGTTAAGTTCAATAAAAAAAATCTACCCTACTTATGGCTTTCAGCAAGCCCTGAATGATGGACAAATTGTATGAGTGCAATACAACATGCTAAAATCAGAGACTGCCCTGGTGAAAGACTTTCCAACGTAAATGTTAGACACCACGGGGGCTACTTCATGTTTTTTCCCCTTAACTTAAAAAACATTAAAAAAAAAATGCCAACATCAGGGCTGATCAAACACTGAGGACTGGGATCAGGACATCCCTACAAGTTAGCATAACTAATTCAGCAGTTGTGCTGTAGCCTCTCTTCAGTTTTCGGTTTGTGCACCAAGCTGAGCCAGCTGTATTCATGGATCCTCTTTATTCAACACTGAATTAGCTGTGGCTGAACTATGAGCGATTAGTATAACTTTAATTACTGCCAGATATACATAAAGGTCCTCACTCATCAAGCCCAAAGAGGAGCTAGACTTGGTGGAGTTATTGAGGCTGTTGAGATATCAGTCCTTCTGAAAGAGCTTCTTGATTTCATAAAGGCCTCTAAAGGTCGTCTGTCTGCCAGTGAGTCACATGAAGCGTCTGCAGTTAGTTCACTTAGTTCCTGTAATTTGTTGGGGTCACATGATCCTCGCTGTGAACGTGGTCTTACTTTCCCGGATAGAGAATTATGTAATGCAGTTTTGAATTCTCTATCCAAGCAGGTATCTCCACATTTACACTGGGAATCATTTGACACCAACCACTCACAGGAACTCGCAATATTGCAGGGAGATATCACAAGTCTTTTCTTCCAGCTTTGGTCAGACTTTCAAATGAAAATTTTAATAACTGTAAACATCACCCCTTTCGGTAGTTTTTTTTTACCTTTACGTTAGGCTTGATATGTACATAATATTTGTGTCTAGATTACACTTACAATATTATTCTATTTGATATATTCTTATTGGTATGTTTTCACTTTATATTTTCTTGTTTGCTACAGTAGCTCTGTAAATTTTCACATGGTAAGTCTAATCCAGGAATATCTTAGCTTATCTTAACTAGGGTAACCACTCTACATACACCCCCATGAGACTCACTGGCAGACTGATGACCCTCAAAGGCACTAACACACTCGCCATCTGCACAGTGCCCGATGGTTTGGCACAGTACACTTCTTTGACACACTTCGGAGAGGTGTACTTTAGCGCCGTACACTTCATGCACCATCAGAAGCATGCATCTGCAGCGAGGACATGATGAATAATCTGTGACGTATAATTGCTGCGACACTCATTTGTAGATCACCACCTTGCATGGTCAATCAATAGAGGTGTGTCAGAGGGCTGTGTTGGACCGAAACGGCTAAAGTCATAAAGTAACTTAAGTCATAGTTATGTTCTCTGCGGTCTCTCTAATTCTGACTCTGATGAGACCGCGCTTCTTTTAAACAGATGCTTCATGATGACCTAAGCGAGCCATGCGTGTGTCATTTTATGATGATGTGATGATGTGATGATGTAGTACAAGAGGCAACTGAGTTTAAGTCTGGTTCTTGTTGGAGTAGTGTGAGGAATGGCGCTGCAGGGGAGGCAAACTTGCTTAAGTACTGCGCAATAAGGATAGCCAGTGTGACTGCGCCCTCAGAAACAGAAATAAAAGCAAAAAAAATAGACGTTAGTTCATGAATAAAGTATTTCAAATGTCAACACATTACATTAAACTTGTGCTGTAGTATTTTTAAAGTGTGATATTCTTTCTTTTAATTTAGTTCTTATCCAGACACTTCTCAACTCATCACCAGCACCATCTTCTTTTCATAGCAACATAATGAAGACATGAAGAGGCTGTCAGGGTAAAAGATTTGAGTGAAATGTGTCTGCTAGTTCTCAGTATGAAACCATTCAAGGAGTCAGACTTGGTGTTTGGTATTAAGAAGAATAGAGCGTTTCGTGTCACGTTGCTCCTTTGGCTTTTCTGCTTATTTTGAAGAGACACTGAAGTGGGTAAAATTTAATTATTTTCACATGGAACATCTCATTTTTCTCGCTGAATTTCCTCTGTGCTTCAAATAACTGGAGCAAACTTTGAACTCATCTGACACTTGCTCTGAATCTGACTCCTTTTAAATGCACGGTGAAAACTTTTCAATGAGTGTTAATCCCTGCAAACTTCAAGATGCACTTTAGCTTGTGTTTCTTCTGTTCTATTCAACATCTTCACTCCAGTCTTTTTGCACCTTAAAAGCCCTTTCACATTTTATGGGAAACCCTTTGAACAGTCTTTATATGAAATGTTCCACATCAATAACACAGCCCTGCCCTGACTACACAGACAAAACACACTACGCACGGCTAATCAGGCTCTTTTATGCAGCAGCTTGGCCTTGATGTTCTCGTTGAGATGTCAAATATGCAAAAACAAGGCTGACTGTTGACCCCTTTGGGCCGCTGTGGGTCAGCTGTTGAAGTCCGTGACTGTTTAATTCTTTCAAGTAGTTTTGAAGTGAAACAGTGTTTGATCAGAAATCACAGCCCAAGGCGAGTAGAGATCCTGGCAGTGTACAGCTAGCAGTAGATAATGAAGCCAAACACAAACAATCATCATGAGACATTAAAAATTGACCAGTGCTGTAGATAAGAGGCAGATAACAAAACAGAGGATGTGAAGGAAGTCCTTAACTCCTTTCTACACACATCCTCTGTTCAAAGCAGAACGATAAAAGTGAAGTGTGTCATTCATTGGAGCAAAAAGGAACATAACATCAGCCAAGGTGTTTTGCTATATTTTATTCATTATGCGTGTCTAAATGAAGGGATAAACAATGAAGATCATTGGACTCAGTCAAACAAATCATATCAGCGTTTTGTCATAATAACCAGACTAACTTAGTGAATCTGTATCTGGCCAATACCTGTAACCAGGACTGAATGCATGCATGTTGATAGATAAGTTGATTACAGTTTTTAAAGGTATGTATGTATCCTTTGATATAACACTTAGTGGGTTGTATGACAGTAGTCATATTAATCTAGTAAACATCAGGACTTGTATATTCTGATGTGTTGTCCTGAAAGTCAGGTGTTAATGTGTGAGACAGAATAAGTAAAACAAATGTACCATCAGCCTTTGAATGAGCAGGATTGTACTCATACAGGCGACACAGCAAAGTATGAAACAAGTGTCTGTACTTTGGCACATATACATACATTTGCATACAGTTGCCTTTGTTTGTACTTAAGCCTCTGAGTGCATTATAAAACATAGGCTGATGATAAAGTGCTCGTATACATCCCCCTCTGTCCTGGGCCATCTGGATCCAGGCGATGCCATGGCACTCGTCCTGCCTTCATCTCCCCCCACAGGGCAGCAAATTTCCACTCGCCAAATGCTGATAAATTTTGGATGCGGCCACTAAATCTGTCAGCTCTACCAGCCACTTTGGCAGGTCACCAGCCTCATTCAGGGCTTCTTCTCTCTCCTAAAAAATCCAGTCACTTGGCAAAATGTTCAAAGTTTTGTGTAGATTTTGAAAGCTGGACAAATCAGTATGGATGTTGTTGTGGTTGTTATTCTGCAGTGAGACGGACGATTTGTACAAGCTGCATTACTCCATGTATTTCTCACACTGGCATAAACATTAATAATGCATTCACTCCTAATTATTTGCTCGATTTCAGACTTCATCGACTGTGATAATCACCTCCCCTGAATCTAGTCCTCCATCTTGGATAATTTGAACTCATTATTTCACCAGTTGTACTCTGGAAAAAGCTTCTTCATCATTTTCTTTTTTGGCTTTTTATCATCGTAGGAATCAGTGATTTTCCTCTTTGTTTTATCAAACAGGAAAGGGAATTGCGCCTTCTTAAGCTTTCTACCTGTGCACGGCTCCTGTAGACTCATAACTACCAGGCAGACGACAGGAAAAACACTGTTGGTCATACACACTTGTTTCAAACCCATCCTGCTGCACCTCACTTGTTGATGGTGCCAGCTGTAACATCTGTGGCAGGTGTTCAAGAACAAAACCGAACACATCAACACACACAGGTCTGACAGATGTTCTCCAACACATGCCGCTAGCTCCCATCCTCAGAGAGCATCAAGTGAAACAAACAACATTAACAGGGAATGTAGAGCTGCACAGTATCACCTTGTGCTGGTTACACATTGGACCACAGTGTGCGAGCTCTCATGGGAGATTAATCTGTTACAGCGAGGAGGTTGGCACTGTACAAGGAGCAAGGTCACTCCTAAACAGAGGCTGCTTTGTGTTTAAGAGACACTGAGATAGTATAGATGTGTCAGCCAGTGGAGGACGAATATATCAAAGAGGACTGAGCTCTATACAGAGGTTACAAGGTGGAATCCTGGTTTCATGGTTAGTTTCTGATTTATTATAAAGAAGCTCTGATAACAATGGTTATGAGGCGTGTAGCAAGTCTGCAGAATCAGTAGAGAGCATGTGAGTGTGTGAACATGGCGAGGTGAGAGGTGCTAACACAGGAAACCAATCCAAGGTGAGACAGACACAAAGAAAGTCAGCAGGAAGCTGAGCTGGAAACATATCCATAAGGTTGTATGGGACTTATGCTCAAAATTACTCCTACCTTTGTTAATTTTTGTGGATTTTACCTCCACCAAGGAGGTTATGCTTTTGGAAGTTTGTATGTTTGTCAGTGAACAACATAATTAAAAAAGAAACAAACAGATCTTGATGAAATTTTCAGGAAATGTTCAAAATGGGATAAGGAAGAAGTGATTACATTTTGGAGGTGATCTGGATCACCGTCTGGATCCAGGACTTTTTTAAAGGATTCTTTATCATTGTGAGATAGGGCCGTTTTCACCATATGTGTATATAACTCTACGATAAATGGTCGGATTGCTTTGCAAAACAATACAAGGCAAGGTCACCATAATTTCTGACAGATGTAAAAGTATGATCCAGATCCTGGCAATATTGTGGATACTAAAATCCAGGATATGAAATATGTACTGGGCCATCATAATTTTCAACACTGTTAGGTAACAAATTATCATAAACCTGCAACTAACACCAAATTGTAGCAGACAGTCTGCTAAAGGAAAAATTCTTTGCACATCTATGTTTTTGGACAGGTGCGTTGGAGGTTCAGGTATCCCGTAAAACAATTAAAAAAAAACACCTGCACACTGTCCCACTTGCAAAAAATAAATATTGTTTAATTCTGCAATGTTACGGTCCTAGACCTTCATTAGGCAAACAGGGTTTGTTTGCCTGATGTAATGTTTAGCCCATAATGGGTTATTTGTGTTAGATTGCGTTATTTTTGTTCAACCCAAGTGCTGAATTAAACTCCTTAAACCCAACAAACTTTGGTTGACTCAGCACCTGGAGTGTTTGTGATTTGGTCGTCAAATGTTGTCCTGTCAACAGATGTGCTCCACAAATCAGGCTCTATGTACTGACCACTCATGCGTACCAGTACCTCTAATTCAATGTTCAATATTCAATACGGAATACAACATACTCTGTAAAAAAAACTCCAAATAACTGCTCTTTAACATTTTAAGAGAAGGGTTTTTGCAAAGTAATTTTTGTTGCAATGTTTTGTAACTGTGAGTGATGAGGGAACACAGTAGGTAGGAGACCCTACTGTATGGCGCGATGTAGCGTGTCTGTGCCACTCATTCCATGACTTGCATATCTGTGAACCACGACACAAAACAATTTTCTGTGTTGCGCAGCATAGACTGGCTGTCTGTGTTTCAAGGCTTTATAAAAACATGTGTTTAAAATGAACTTAGATCGGACCAACCTTATTTTTTGTGTGTGTGTGTGTGTGTGTGTGTGTGTGTGTGTGTGTGTGTGTGTGTGTGTGTGTGTGTGTGTGTGTGTGTGTGTGTGTGTGTGTGTGTTGGTTACTTTAACCAAGCATCTGGATAGATCACTGAGGAAATACAGTTGAAACAACCCAGAAATGTAATTAATTTGACACAGAGTTTGAATAAATATATAACTCATCTGTTGGGTTAAAATGGATCAACCCATCCTGCTGAGTCTAATTAGTTACTGTTGGGCTGGTGCTATAATGACCCAGCAGTTGGGCTATGAAACGACCTAAATTGGGTTATATACAACCCAACTGTTATTAGTGTGTATGAACTGCACGAGTTAAATAAGTATTTTACATCTGGGTTTCCCTCACCCTGATGAGATTCTCATCCTCGCACAGATCCTCTTAAACTCAGCTATGAACAGGAGTTAAACCAGTAACTCAATCTATATCAGCAGTAACAAATGTTTTTGCCACAGTGTCCACAGGTAGTTGAGTGAAATGTGCCACACTCGTTTGCATAGATTGGCTTGATACAACTAGTGGGTCCTAGTTGACCCTGTTGTGCTGTTAAGAATTAAACTCTGTTCCTGGATTATGGTTTGACCAATCATAATCAAGCATTTAACACCAATGCAACAAATTATTTTGCTTCTGCCCACTTAATACGGTGCACTCCAAAGTTTGAGCGGTCTAATTTCCCTACAAATCACACCACTCAAACAGAAGCTACATTTATGTCTCAGCTGCACTGAGTCATCACAAAAGTTGGTTCCTGCGGGGCGAAACAATATTAAGCTGTGACCTTTCAACAGGTTTCTTTGTTGCTTATATTATCAAAGGAAATATGTGAAGTTCATTATAATATATTACCAGATATAAATCTGCTTACACTATAGAATTCATCTTTGTGTTTACAGAGAGCAGCTGCAGTGTGATCTGTTTTTTGATTACTCTTCAGTTTATTTTCATAACTTTTTATGTTTCAAATGGTTTAATCTGTGGTTGGAAACATTAAAAACTAATATTTGTCGGCGTGTTTCATCTGAAAGCACATTTTTTGAAACAACAGGAGACTGTATGAGTTGAGGGTGAAAAGAGCTCGTCCTCCCACACTATCACTGAACTTACTGGCACCTGAGGCCATACCTGCTTTACAGGGGGGAAGACAGGTTAATGAAAAACTATTGATTCCACCTCTGTATCCCAGGAGAAGAGTAGAGGAACACCAATACTTCCAAACCTGGTTTTCCCTTTTCTTTTGGGTGCTTTGGTCATTTATCAGCCACTCTGGGCCCTGGGATATGAGAACAACAGAAGCAGGGATCCATGTGAGCAGTGATGCTGTCAGCGGCGTTTAACAAGAGAATAAAGGAAGGACAATCAGGGTGAGGGAGGAAGAGAAGGAGCAGTCAACCCTGCCGTCCTGACTCAGAGAAAAAAGAGGAGTGAGGGGCACCTCTCATTTTACTCAGTTTCACTCAGAGCAGCTTTTTCTGCTCTCTAACTTCTTCATTGTTCATTGATTCTGCCAACAACACATTGATAGACAATATGACGCCTGGAATGCTTGTAGAGAGAAGAAAAATCTGCCAATGGGATAATAAAAATGTGTTTGTCAGGTTTCTTAAAACAAGAGTAATGTCTTAATACAAAAAAGCTTAACAAGCACATTTTTCTTGTGCCATTATCAGATTCATTTACTTTCATTCAGGCACCTCTTTGTCCTTAAATATTGTAAAATAAGATATTCCTCTTCTCGTCAGGTTAATGTGGCTCCTATTGAGAGTAACAAAGTATTTTTACTCAAAAAACTAAAACACTTGCTCATATTTCAGTGTAGCTTTGAATTGGATGTCGTGCCATTGGATTGGATGACATGTATTATTGTACTAGTTGTCTGAAAGAATTTAAATATCTTCTTTCTGGTACTTCAACAAACTTCCCACAGGACTTCCCAGGGGAAGGTACCAGTGGTATATATAGATCACTACAGGTATGACTGCAGAAACAGTGCTGATATGAAAACTGATGTCAACAACCTTTGATATTTAATGAAATTTTATGATTTCAGATCACAACTCCAACATCTGCTTTGACAAATCCCCACCCCTTAAACATTACTGAACATTCTGTTCATTGCTTGTATTGATTTTAACTGTTGTAAAGTGTCTTTGAGCTCCTGAAAAGCGCTATACAAATAAAATTTATTATTATTATTATTATTATTATTACTTACATTCAAATTGTTTCCTAAATGGAGCACTCAGGTTTATAAAAGTGCATGTGGTGGACTCAGATTCTTGTGGAGGTTTTTACAAGTGTATGGGCAGAGGTGTCAAGTAACTAAGTAAAAATACTTTGTTACCTTACTTAAGTAAAAATTTTGGATACCTATACTTTGTTTGAGTAATTATGTTTCAGCCAATTTTTTTAATTCTACTTGTTGCATTTTCAGGCAAATAACTGTACTTTCGAATCCGCACATTTTAAAAATAGCCTTACTACTCCTGTTTCATTCCAGCTTGTCATCGTACAAGAAGACACATTCCAAAAAAACTCTCCTAAAATTGCTGAGATCGCATCATCTAGAAAGACTTAATTTGATTGTGAATAGATGAGATGTATAAACATAGTACCATTCCAACACCCTATTGGTTTGTACGCAATCCATCACACCTGCACATGACACAAATAACGCCACACTTCAGTAAGGACATAACAGACATATGAAGCTTAGTATGAAAATGTCCATGGCAGAGACTCAGGAGTGGAGATGAACTATATGAACTACAGGCCCCTTTGGCACAGTCTAAGCTCTTGACCTTAATGGCACTTTTCCCCCCTTTAAGTTACTTTTACTTTTATTCTTTAAGTAGTTTTGAAACCAGTACGCTTAGACTCCTATGTAAGTAAAAAGCTTGAGTTGATACTTCAGCTTCTACAAAAGTCTTTTTAAACCCTAGTATCTATACTAATACTTGAGGAATAAATGAATGAATAATCTTGACACCTCTGTGTATGGGGTAAACAAGTCATCCAAAAGCTTGGCATAGAACAGGGGGGACCCTTATTCCCAAGGAGAAAGAGTCATCAAATTTAAGCCAGTTAGGGATTATATCCCAAAGATACGGTATAAGGTAAGATTTTCTTTAGCAGAGTAGCACAGCAGCTGGTAGATTACTTAAAAAGAGAAAGTGTGAAAGCAGGTGTCCCAGGATTTCTAAGTGCATAGAGAACACCACTGTGATATGGCACCAGATTTAGGCAGAAAAGAAAGAGAAGAGAGATATAGGGATGTTGAAATAAGATTTTCCTAATACAAGAAACTTAACAAATACATTTTTCAGACACCATTGGCTGATTGTGTTACGCTTTAGAAGCAATTTAGGTATAATTGTTAGTCTTTTAACATCAACACATTTTCTGGACTTGTTTGGTGAACGTGGCTTATGTCAAGTCTAACGAGACCATTTTTACTAAAAGTGAGACATAAACACTTGTTGGACTTCATTTTTTTTCAGTTCAGTAGGTCACCAATTTAGCATGGTGCTCAGGCCAGAAGGTTCCTGTATCCAAACTCATCTGGGACTTTTTGCATCTAGTTTTCATGTTTTCCTCCTGCTTATGTGGATTCTCACTGGCTAGTCACTTTTTATGCCGGGCTGAGTAGGTGTGGGCAGGGTGAACTGTGTCTCCGATGTAAGTAGACAGCTGGAATAAGGCATTTTCCTCTGCAACCCTGAATGAGATGAGTGGTATAGATGGATGGAGACTTTGAATCTCTGTTCTGTGTCTGTGAACCCTTTGGAGTCCGGTGTGAAAGTCAACTCAAAGCCCTATTAAAATGCACTTATTGAACTTAACCATGTGGCTGCCTGTTTGTTTTCTTGCTTTGATCAGACCAATGAAAACTTAACAGACACTTATCTGCTTGTCTGCATGCTGGGGCAGAAAATTGACAGCCGTGGCTCAGATGGAACTTTGGTTGTTAAAGGCAATAAATCAAATGCTCCATGTGAAGTTTTCTAGAACCTGACAGAATATGATGCAGCAAAACTTCTCTCATCGCATGTCTTTAAACTTTGGTGAAATATGTTTTCAAACTATCAAACATCAACACTTTTTTAAAACAAACTGAAGAGCAAGAGTTGTCTCATACATAAAAGATCTGACCATGTGTTTCCTCAATCATTTATCACCAAACCAAAGCTCTGTACACTTCAGAAATGGCAACTACACAGTACACTGCGTGATAACAGCAGAGCAGAAAATCATCAGATGTCTCTGTGTGTATGACTCTGAGTGAATAGAAGTCTCTGTAGGAGAGTATACTTGTGTCTTCAAATGTTAACCTAAGTAAAAATCAGTCAACTTGTTTACAGCTGTCAGGTCTCATACTTAACTTCATCTTTAAAAGACTTGACTAGTTCCAACTCAGACTACCTTCTTTGTCAGTTTATGCTGCATTAGGATGCTTTTTTGGGCAGACACTGCTAGAAATGTGGAACTTGAGCCAACATTTCCAACATTTTTTTGACACAAGCTGTCCCATGTTGCATCTTAAGACTAGACTTGGATCAGTTTTGAACACATTTTTCACCCCGTCAGGAAATTTCCCCAAAACAACACAGTGGAAAGTGTTCTCTCTGAGTCTTTGGTCGGTGATATCAGAGATCAACGACTGAGAGGTAGTGAGTCAACTGACCCTCAACTCCCTTTTCCTCCTACATGTGTGGTCTCTTTGGATCCTGGTGGTCTCACGGTGGGCTCAAACTGGGAACCAGTGGAGGAAGAAATCGTCACCCTTCAGCTGTCAAACTAAACAGCCCCTATCGGGAAAATGTCACCGAGTAACTTTTGATCTTTCCTTTTTCTGCTAAAACAAGTATGAAGTCAGAGACGAGGGCAGATGATGACTGAAGTATGTATCATGAAATAAAAAGCCCTGAATTCACGCCTCAAACGGTAAAGCTGCCTGAAAACATCCACCTGATCTGGAAATGGTTCCTATTTAACAAATTAGTGTATTGTGCAACTGTGGGTACAGTAATACATAAACACTACACCTGCCACTGTAATGTGTGAAGCCACATGATACTCCATCCCCACAGTGTGAAAATCCTTCTCGACCCATATGTGTGCTCTCCATAGAAGAAGAGCTCTTCATTTGCATTGTTCAGTTGTTTCTGCAGGTGGTAATAGAGGATGTGTCTGCAGGTCACTTTAGTGAGGCACTGTTGAAATTAGAGCTCATGATGCTGAGTGGGGCTCCCACTCTGTTGCCCATAATTGCAGCTATAAGAGGGTGGGAGAGAACTGCCAATTTGACATTGAGCGACTGCACACACAAACACACTCACACCTGTGTATTCACACAATGGTTGCATAATGATTCTTTGCAGTTGAGCCTTAACATATGCCAAAGTTTAAGTCTAAACAGGGGTTTAAAACTATTGTGAGAAGCTATCTACCTGCTTTACAAATACCTGATGTGCAGACAATGGTAGAATGGCTCATTGGCTCTTTGGTAACAGTGTTGTAATTTGCTGCGCCCATTGAACAGAAAATGAAACACCACCTTTGTGACAGAGAAACATAAAAGAGGGGCTGGTTTTTTTATATACTGTCCTTATAGCATCCCTCTGAAGTAGCTTGAAATGATCAACAGCTCAAAAAGAAAAACTACCTTTCCCTCACCGGTGTTTTTGAAAACCCTCATTTCAGCCTCTGTCCAAAACACTTTGTTTAAGCTGCTGTCTCTTTAAGGCTTCCCACTACACCACAAACCCCCTTACCTCTGATTGGCCAGACCTCTAGAGATCTGTCAGGGGAAGAGCTATGTGCAGACCTTGGTGTTTGAGGTCCTCCCTCCCAACGTGTAACGACCCAAAGAGGAGCTTCTTATGCAGTGATCTCATCATTTAAGCAAGTCACATTGTCATCTTAAGATTATTTATTATTTACTTTTCATTTGAATCAGTTTACAGACAGATCCAGAGAAATCTACAACATATGAATAAGTAGAATTTAAAACTATGGGAAGGTATAATACCCCTCTTTAAAGTTCACTAAGTAAGGAATAATGCGTGGTTAGCTGTTAGCCAAGCATAAAAAATAATCCCAAAACAAAAATGGAGCTCCTGAGACAAAAGTCTTCTCAAGGCATGAGGAAAATGTACGCTTCAATCATCTAACCTATCATCCAGCTAACAACTAAATCCAGAACAAGTAGACACTGAGATTATCTTATTTTATTTTGTTTATATCTGGAAATGTAGTCCCAACAACCTTTGGAAGAGCTTTCATAACAACTTTGTAATTTTTTTTCTTTAGCCTATTAATCAACATTAAAATTGACATTTCACTTCACACTGGAGTTTAAGCATTGGCATTTAATGCTGACATTCTTCACAGATGCAGGAAATAACAGCAAGGTCTCCTTTCCTGTGGCTCTGTTGGCATTTTCCTCTCACTTAACCAGACCTTGAACACTGCCAGAGCTCAAACTTTGTCATGGTTTGCTGTTGCTTTAAGCCAGGTGGTGAGTCAGAGAGCCGAATAACAGGCTGACAGTTTGCTTGTTGTTGCATAAAATGTGTTATTTACTATAGACAGAACATAGGGATGAAGTTCCTCGTTCAACAATAAAGAGACACATCAGGTAAATAATATTTCTAGATCTTTCTTTAGCCTAACAGGAGAGGGAAATGAAATGCTTCTGCATACCTCTCTTTTTTAATGAAATCTAATGTTTTACAGACAGACATCTGTAGCAGTTTGAAAGCTGTATTAGCTTAATGAGGGATTTGGAAGTCTGAACTGAAATTACACACTTCACCCTCAATATTCAAAACAGCTTTCCAGCTAATTTTATCATCAGCTTTTTGTGATGGCATCTGAAACTGCATCCAGATTACACTGCTGTCTTTACAGTCAGGTTCATGTACATTTAGTTAAGTATCACATTCTCCAGACATCCATGTCATGAAGATAAATCATGTTTACACACAGTGGCTTGGAAATTACAACATAACAGAAATATCTGGAAAGAAAGAAGCAAGAACAAACTGTTGTGCACCCATCTAGGGGAGCAGGTTTGTAACATAAAAAAGAATCAGTAAAATACCCAAAACAATCCACCTCTGTGGTCCCCAAACCATCAACAACAAACTAATCTTGGGATTTTAAACGATTATCTATCTAATCCAGGGGTGGCCAACCTGTGGCTCGCGAGCCGCATGTGGGTCTTTGTCTTTCAGTGTGCAGCTCTTCGATCCATTCCTAAAAAGGTATATATATAGATCTATATATAGTTGTAAGTAGTGGTGTGCTGATCAATCTAAAATATTGATATATTGATGCCTACGTTGGGATCAGTATTGATCAATACTTGGGTGATAAGGTTGATACTTAAGTTTCAGTTTCTCTTCTCTACACGTGTTCCTCTCAATCGCTCATGTGCTCATAGCTATCTAGATAGATAGATTGAAATGTATTGATTTTCATTTCATGACATTTCGTTTATGTGTGAGGGGAAGTGTGTTTGTAAGACCATGTGTGTGATGTGGCTCTTTGTAGTACCACAGTAATTTTGTGGCTCTTGGTCTTTTACTGCTTGGCCACCCCTTATCTAATCAAACAAATTCAAACACCCATCAAGAACAAAAACCTTGGAACCTAACCGTTAACAAAACAAAAACAGGGGAAAAAAAGTGAGCACAAAAGGTGAAAGTAGTAAACTGCCACTCAAACCAAAGGACTTAGTCAAGAACAACAAAAAAACAACACAATTTCCCAAACTTATTGATTTATGAATAAAAGATTTGAACACAATTAATCAAAGTTAGGAGGCTAAGAGTAAACATGCTGCTGATGACAACAATGAACAATGCTCGCTATAGATTCCAGCCTGTTCTGACACGGACTGACAACAGCAGCATCCAGATCCCAGACAACCCAGTCAGCTCTCCCAGCCAATCCCCAATCCTCTCTGCAGCAGCATTATAGATTCTCATGTCACAGCCACACAGGGAGGTCTCACTCTTACACACCACATGAAAAAGAACATAATACTAAGCACAATACAACCAAGGCCATAACATTACCCATATCATATATCTTAAGACTACCCTACATGTGCACACAAGCTCCTGAGATTATAATCTATGATGAACTTTGAAGGCAAGGTTCATGTCCAGGGTTTACCCCATGTATTACAGAGTATTATCTCTGATCCAAATCAATAACACCAGACAGGAGCCGGGGCTCCAAAACAATCTGTGAAGTTCAACGAATGGGCTTATTGACACTGGAAACACTGGGAGGTTATGCAGTAAGAAACAGTTTCTTTTATTGTTCCAGCTCAGTGCATTCCTGCCCTGGGTGCAGAGATGGTTACTGAGTACATAACACCCCCCACAACCAGAAGGCAGCTTTCATATTGAAGCTCAGCGTCTCACTTTTCCTTGGGTTAAATTTGACCTTTTTTATTTTCTCTGCTCCTCGCTGTTTTTTATTGCACTCATGATCTGCACGATGTGTTACCCTTAACAAAAATAGACTGTGTTAGGTGTTGACAGTGGAAACTGTCTTGAAATTACAAACTCTACAAACAATACTGTGTCAGCTGGAATACACCAATATCAAAGTGGAGAAAATATCTTTGCACTTACAAAAACTCAAGTTGGCTCATACACAGCTGACCTACTCTTTTGATTAATTTTCTGCAGGTGAAGAAAAATTCAGGTGTGTACAATTAATCCAAGATTTTAAACAGATAACTATCTGTTGAAAGGGATGTCAAAGGTAGAGTCTGAAGAACTTTCCTAAAAAATAAAATGCTAACTTTCAAAGGAATAATCCTCCTCAACTGTCTCCCTCTATACACGTGTTTCAGTGTCTGTGTCTGCCTCAAACCCTCTCCTCTGCCTGTATGTTGATGTTTTTGTTGTGTCAGAAGGTTTCTGTGTGGAGATTAGAAGTGGTTACGTCAGCCAATCACACCGCACCCAGTGCGCAAGTAACGCAAGTGACGCAAGTGAGTTGAGTATAGTAAGTGGCTGTGTTCGTAGACATAGCAGAGAGAGAGAGAGACGAAACGCCAAACAGATAAAGTGATTCTTAAATGAGGGTAAAGCTTGGCTTGACTGTCACACTTGATTTTAGGCAGAGCAGCACAGGACAAGGAGAGATGCAAGTTGGCTTTTTGCTAACCAGGTATGTGTCAACAACCCATAATTGGCTTGTGCTAACATGCTAAGTCAGGTGCACAGCTCTCGAGTTTCTCCCATGTAGCTGCAGGTGGTTGCTGGGGCTCGTGAGTGTGTTCACATGGTAAGAGGCAGTGGGTGTGTGCTGCCGCTGGCACTGATCCAAGGAGGAGAAGCCCAGTTTAAATGTTGTGTTTACCAACAAGTAACAAAAAGTCCTGCAGACACTACCTTTAACATCAAAAACAGTTAATGCCTTGATTCTTCCTAAAGATCAAAAGACTTGTTTATAGTCTACTGGTCTGGACGAATCATATCCTTAAAGTAAAATACAGTATTTTTGAATCTCAGAAACCTGTAGCTACATCTGAAATTTCACTTTATTTTCTAAAAAAAGTTTCAGGTTGTATTTTTTTTTTTATGTAAAGATACTTTAATAAATCTGAAACAAATTTTGAAATTGAGGTTGAAGGTTATTATGCCATGATTTCACAGGTGTAGCCCACTTGAGATCAAGATCTGCAAAAACAGCTTTTTTGGCTCCCAAACCACTCCACATGTTTACATGTTGTCACAGATATTAACGAATGAAGAAACTGGAAAGAATGGAAGTCACTGGTTTTTTTTTGTTTGGTTTTTTTTATCAGCGTCTTTCAAATTAACATCAGCATTAAAAGTTAATTTGAAATAAGGAAGGTCAGGGTTAGAGTTAGTAGTTACTGATTCACAAATCAACGGATGTATACCTTGCTATGGTATGTTAGCACAAATGTGTTCCTTGAAACAGAGCCAAACAAATTTACTTCTGATTAGAGGTGTCCCAGTCTGATATTGATATCGGATATCGGTCCGATATCAGCAAAAAACAAATATCGGTATCGTATCGGAATGCATCTAAAATCTCTGATATAAGCACTCCATTCCAGACTCTGCTCCTGCTGTTTTTATTTGATTTATTCAGGTTATTTTCTGGGTCTTCTAATTTATTCTTCATTTTATTCAATTACTAGTATATTCTTATGTTTAATGTTAAAACTTCTGTTACCCATTGGTTAATAATAAATGGGTCAGTTTTTCCTCATACCTACTGTTGCTGACTACTGCTCTTTGTTTGAATAATATCACTTCATCAAGCCTTTTCTTACATGACAGACATACTACAAAATAAGTAATAAAAGTATGCATGTTTAATGCTGATATCGTATCGGATTAATATTGGTATCGGACAATACTCAATGCTGCAGTATCTGTATCGTATCGGAAGTGAAAATGTAATATCGGGACATCCCTACTTCTGATTGCTAACCAACAAAAGACACACAGAGAACTTTGAGCTCTTAAAGTATCTCATAAAGCCCTTTTTCAAAAAACAAACTACTTAAAGGGTAATGTTTTTACGTCATTGCAAAGATCTAAAATGTAAGGCTAGTGTTTCGTCTTGACCTCCAAATACCACTGAACTGTGAACTGGAGTATTGTGGTATCATTGAAAGTCTCTCTGGAATCATTCAAGCCAAAGAAAAAGATCAAAAACCTGATAATATTACAAACCATGGCATCATGCAGTAGCTACCTGTTGGCTTGGTTCACGTTTTCACAAAGTAGCATCCGTCTTCAGCGTCATCCTGCTGATATAATGAACAGTATATAACACAGATTGTTTCCTCTGTCAACTTGAATTTCTCCTCGCAGATTTTCTCACCAGACTGAATGATTCAGTAATGGAAAAGTTAACATTCTGCAGAGGTTCAACTACTCAAGTTCTGACCGTTGTAACATTCAATCGAATCCTGGCGTGTTATGAAAAAAAAAAAAAGGTCAGCTGTGTTGGTGATGCTCTTAACACTCATGTCATTTCAACACACAGCAACACTGTGATTCTCCTCTGCGAGTGCAAACAGATGGAAGGGCAAGGCTATTTGTGCGATACATATATCTGCAAATATGACCATTCATTCACACTGATCCTCACATGTTCTGCCTGTCTCACAGGGAATAGTATAGATATATAGGGTAGGAAGCAATGAAGGAAAAATGAGCTCTTTATTACAGGTTGAACGTGGGAGGAGAAGCCTCCGGTCAGAGGTCTGTGTTGATCTTTCTGGAGCGGCTGGCTAATCTAGCGTCACCCCCCCTGAAACATCAAATGCACAGCTCCACGCCAACGCTGCGTCCTTGAATGTGTGACTCTTGTAGAATGGGTAGAAGATAGAGAAAAAAAAGAGAGAAAGAGCAGAAAGAGGAGGAGACAAGAGGAGAGACAGGAATGATCTAAATGACGATTAGATTTGTAGCACGGAAAAGACTCTTCATTAGCATAACTTCAAAACCTTTTCCGCTCAAGTCTTAATAATACATGGGCTCTGAGTCTTGCTGTGATTCACCTCACAGCCTGTGATATTTCTTTTTTTTTTTAATTTGTGATGAGGCAGAGATGTGTGGGAGAGAGGAGGGGATAGAAAAACAGAGATTTCAGCCAACACCGCTACTTCTTCCTCCTCACTTTGACCCTCTCCCTCGTGTCCGTGGAGCAAGACGGTGAGACTTCCTGATCTTTCATTTATCAAAGTGGCCTCGTGTGTTATCTGTTAGGAAGACCAGTCATCCAATTATCATTCCAGTGAAGTGTTTCTTCAACTCCCTTCCTCCACCCAAAGCCGTCAGCTGCAGCAGCAGCAGGGTCAGTGGCTCCATGCATACAAACAGGACATTTCCAAAGCTCCTGTGGTGTCATTTCTGGACGCTGTGCCTTAGCATGTTCGTTAAAGTTTACCATGGAGCGGCTGTGTGGACTAAAAGCAGGCAGCGCCCAGCTTGTAGAAGAAAGCGATCTTTGCGTTTGAGATTTACAATGAACAGAAGCTTAAAAGGTAGCGGCTGAATCTGGAGCCAGCACGGACAGCGTCAGTACACAGAGATTTATTCTGGCCTGGCTTCACTGAGTCGTTCAGTCTACAAAGACGCTGTGACAAAGGCAGGCAGATGGGGAAAAAACCCACTGGTAGAAGTTTAAAAGAAGCCCAAACACATAAAAAACTCATTCACACTTTGTTTTTCTACACACATCTCTGTGTTTACTCCAAAACACTCCACACTGAATTACTCACATGCTAAACAGAGTGGGTGACTGACTGACTCATTAGAAATATTGGCAGTTTATCAAATAATTCATGAAATAATTTAATCAGTAACTCCGTTTGATTCATCCCGCATGTGGTGGATACAGTGGGCTTTGTTTTAATGGAATCAAAAGCTTTCACCACGGATGGAAATGGTTTCTCTCACAGTCAGAGTTAGCTTTAGACTCTCTCTGGCAGACAGTTATTACCTGATTTTAATTTTCAGTTTCTAATGAAGTCGATGTTTCATGGCTATCAGTGCACATCAGTCCATGAAACAATGAAAAATGTTTTTTTATATTCAGCCCCTTCTGAGTTGGAATTAAACTGCGCTGTTGCAAAATAAAAACTCACCAAAAATCAAAATCAACTTTGGAAACTCTGAGTGTAGTATTTGTGATTTACTGGTTCTGACTGCATGACACACGCACACACGCACACACACACACACACACACACACACACACACACACACACACACACACACACACACACACACACACACACACACACACACACACACACAGAAGTGAATAAAGAAAGTTTGTCATGCTGTTCCTTCTGTATTAGTTTAGCTCATGCTTATCATATTAATCGCATACTGAGTTAATTGTCTGCTAGCACCAATATGCTAGCATTACTGTTACTTATGATTGAACATGTAACCGGGTGAAAATCTGCCAAGAAGTGCGACTCTAAACATCCCAAACGCATATTTGTCAGTGATATTCAGACGTAAAACCTGTGCCAGCCAATCAGAATTAACCCTTATCGTTCAACTGTGATGACTCAGAACCAGAAACTCTGTTTCCCAGGGTATTCACCAAACCATGAAACCAGAATTTCCGAAATCTTCACTTTGGCCTGAGTTTTCAAAAAAACACTGTCAAACACAAATACCTGTCATCGCTGTTTTTTTGACCCAACACAACTATCCTGAGCAAAAGTTGACAGTTGTCATGGAGGTTCAATGTGCACTAAAGTTAAGTGCTGTGGTCTGTTGTCAAACAGATGCTCCTCTGCCTCTCTAATGTACCAGAAAGTTGGAAAGTGGGACAAAAGCCCCATTTCCACTAAGCATTTCAGTTCGGTTCATCTCGGTAAAGCACACATTTTATGGTGTTTCCACTGACTAATCCCAGGACAGATCCTCAAAAAAACGAGACAAGCCATCCCACTTTTTGGGACCTTTCCGTAGGGGTGCAAGACCAAACCAGAGCTACAACACAGTCGTGGACTGGTTGAAAGAATTATCACTTACTGTGCGACAGCGGCTGTATTTCACCTTGTGGCTCGACTTCTTTGAAACAAAGCTTGATTACGCTTTGTAACAAAGAGCCACATTCCAATCATGAAGAAGGTGAATTTCTGGATGTCTTCCATCATTGCTTTTTGTTTATCATGTCATGTTTTTCTTCTTTGTTGGATTTATTAGCGGGCTACACTGAGTCACGCTGCTTTGGTATCATGTTGTTATTTAACTGATGCGGCTGTCGGCATCCAGCTTACACGCTGCCGACCACGAGGGGGCACGGTTGGCTGTGGAAACGCAAACAGGACCAGACTTAACCCAGCCAACCCAAACTTTACTGATCTAAATCAGACTGCTGGTGGAAACGAGGCTAAAGTAAGCTGACGCTGCCCAGGTGATACACCTGCTGATTGGGCTACTCTCTCACGCTCCACAGTGTTTAAGTTTGGGCTGTGTCCCCAAGGGCCCTTCTTTTTATTATCCTTTTATTTGACTTTTTTCTAGGGCTTACCACAGTATGGCACTCACTTTCATTCATGTTCTGCAGTAATTTGGTCAACAGGGTCCAGCATGTGACTCCAGGAGCTAAAGTCTAACTCCAACCTTCCAACTGAAGGGCTACGTCTAAAGTTGATTCCAAATTTGTGTGTGATTAATCTGCAAACTGACATCACTAAGTGAGAATCACTAATTGATAATGGATTGTCCTTTGTATTCTAATCCGTCAAAATGACAGACTGTCAGATTTTTCTGAGATTCCTCAAACGTTTCTGTCAAGAATGTTCAGTGAATTCCACCTCTGCCCTGTAACAAAGATCCAACATAAATCAGGGGGAACAGCAGGAGTGATTACTTGTTTTTTTTTGAGTAAAACGACAGAAATGTTCCAACAGATGTAAATGAATTGCATTTCCACCTTAATGGATTATAATGCCAATTTAATTTATGTCAGTTGAAGAGCAAAGGCGGTCTTTAAATCAATACTGTTTTTGTGCACAGGTGTCTTTTTGATATTATACCTTTATATTGTGAGTTTACACTCAGTCATTGAGTAAATGTTATCAATCATCCTGAGAAAATGTGCTCACAACAAACAGTATAATATCATAACTCAGATAACATGATTTCAGGAATAAGCCCAGAATAATAAAAGTGGATTTTTATAATCCGCCTGTCCATCTCTCTGTCGTTCTCTCTGAAGCGTCTCTCACAATAAAAACAGTTAAACTCAGAGATGTGATCCACTACTTCCCTCTACTTTGACAGTAAGTCGCTGAATATATTAGTTGTCTCATTCTGATGTATAGCACAAAGCAGCTGAAGTCAGTCAAATGAAGCCACTTGAGTTTATCTCATCACAGCTGAACAAGAACAAAGCAATCCTATTAGCAGAACTGTACGTACATCCCCAAATTTCCCTCCTGTCGCACGTACCAAGACGAGGCTTTGTTCAGCGTTCCCATGCTTCAGTTTAGTCATTTTGGTAATGACGAAGAAATGATCATTGACACAGAATTAGTAGGTCTCTGAGGGCCTGGAGCTAACACAGTGCAGTCAAATAAAGTGAAATGTGTGCAGTGAGAAGAGCTTTCAGAGTTTAAAAATATGAGTTCAAAATCTTTAAAAGACTTCAAACTTCTCACTAAAACAATCATAAACACTCATAATGATGTTTATGGAGCTTCTGCACCTGCAATTTGAGTCTGAGTCAAGGAAGATGTACTCAAACTGCGTTGATGTCTGTTTTAATGAGTGCAAACTGTTGCCTCTTTGTTTTGTGCTTTTGCTACTTCAACAGAGTCAAAGAAGAATCAAACTTCTCAAAGAGGCCTGACTATAAACTTCTCCTCCCTTAACTACACAAGGTGTGTGACATCTATCAGCATCAACCTCTAAGTCACACCGTCTCCTCCTCCCTCCGTCAGTGTGTGAGGCCTACAGTGTGCTGCTCCCATAGAGGAGGCGTGAGGCGTGAAGGACGGCTAGCTGCACACGCCACACAGGAGATCCCCAGATTAGTCACGCCTGCCGGCTCTTTGCTGCTGCCACCCTCTGCTACATCACCACCACGCATCCAAATAGAGTCTCAAAACAGCACAGCGCGAGCAGCGCAGCACTCTATCATATGTGTGCGCAGCGGAGATAAACAGTAATTTTTGCCACAGCGTGAGGTAGATGCTTATTAATACTGCAAATAATGTAAGAACCTACATGTGTGCAGCTTACAGAAAGTGTCGCTGCTGAATGCAAATATTTTTCTTTTGAATAACAGATGATGATACGTTCAATGTTTGAATTCTTTGTATGATTATAAGGCTGGGCTTACTGCTTAGATGGGCTTCTTGCGACAGTGACAGATGGAAGACAAACTGCAACATTAGAAAACTTTTTGCACTTATGCTCAGAGAAATCTGAATAAAACTTCACTGTTTCATGCTCAACTTTCATAGACAAAGATGTCAAAGTAAGCTCTCCTGAGTCAAAAAAAAAAAAGTCAAAGTTTTCCTTACCTCTGCTCATGGACTTTTGTCTCTATCTTTCTATTTTATTCTGTGAAAACTCTCAATCCCAGAGGGGATGAAGGTATTCTCTGTGTGATCTGGAAGAGGTCCAAAATAAAATGCACTTTTCCTTTTTCCACTGCATTTACACTAAGATGTTGGCTTTCTTTAGGATTTCATGAATCATCCAGTGTTCAGTTTTTGTCAACACTTACCAACAGTACACGGGGTAGGGATGCTCTGGAGCAACATATTTCCCGGTCATTTGAACGGGAATGTGTGACCCAACTGGTCTAATGGAAAGGAAACACTCAGGAGGGAAGTCACAAAGCAAACTGCTCTTGTATGAGAAAAAACACCCACAAAGTTCTGTACCTTTCTGTAGTTTGCTCCAGTTTTATGACTGTATTTCATTTAGGAGAGGATCCATGATTGATTGTTTCACAGCTTCTATCCAGCTAACTTCCAACAGCGAGCTTGCAAAAGGCAGCTCATTCAGATGAGAAAACATAAATACAGAGAAAACATAAATAAAGCACTTTGTCGTGTCTAATGGTACAGTCCATATGAGCAGGGGTTGACCCTCAGACTCCAGGCTGATTTAACTCCTGATCATTATAACAGTAATATCAAAGTAATATTACCAGTTTGTATTAACAGATGTGTTTTTCTTTGGTCATCAAGAGATGAAAATGTTTAAATCACCAACACTGACAACAGTGTTAGTTATTTATAATCAGGCTCTTGGTGAACTGATTCATGTCTTTTGGTTCCTTTGCACACATTTCAAACCCACATGAGCTGCACAATCCTTTAGTAACTCAGGTACTCAGAAAACAGTCAAAATTTAGCAGAATCAAGTTACTCTTTCAGACCCAAAGCACCCATTTTAAAAGGGGGTACATCAATAAACAGAATCTTTTCAAAATTACCGTAACTCCCCTGCCATTTGCGCAAACAAGAAAAGTCAAACAACTCCATCAAGAAGAAAAGACAAGCTTTATGGCAATATCCAGGTGTTATGGTACTGGGTAAGAATCCACATTCAAAGACACTTATTTTTGTGCCAAGTTTTGTGTTTCAGTTAACTTCTCTCTATAGTTTTGTTGATTTTTTTTGTCAGGCTGTTTTTTCTGAGCTAATATGGGGCCCAGACTGCAATGACACTGTAAAAAGCATTTTATTATTATTTTTTTTAACAATTTTTAATCATTTTTCCAATAAAATTGAAAGGCCATCAACCACTTACTATCAAAACACTTTCTCTTGTTGACTACCCATGTGTTTTTTCCACATTTTTGGGAGGTGTCTGTGCAGAGACCCCTGCGACATGCTTCCATTACTGTAACATCTTAACTATCTGGGAAAAAAATTCAAACAGTTCCTGAAAAAAGAGGAGATGAGCTTCCCAGGGATACATCACAAAATGGTCCAGGTGGCCTATATGATGCTGTGCATCATATAGGCCAAAAGTGTGTGCAGGTACAAGATTGTCAGTTTGGTTTGCTGAGAGTGGCTAATGTTAGCAGAGCTAGCATCACTAGTGTTTAAATTTCCCTGCAGACTAACACCCACATTTCTGTGCTGATTAAAAACTGTCCAGGTCTAGAGGTTTTATACCAGATTAAGTGAACGCAACAACTTTATCTCCATTTTCTGGATCAATACTCTGCCAAACTGGGCCATGTTACCATGTCATTTGTTTTCTGCAGCCATTAAATGGAGTGACAGCACTGATTGGTGGAGTAGAGCCGTACCATATTAAGGATTTTCATTCTTTGTTTAACCACCTTGTATTATTGTATTGTCCATATCCCCTAAGGATATGAAGTTTTATTGTTTAAGGAAACATGTAATGTTTGATGTCACAGTGAGTGCTGAAGTTGCCCTGTCCTAGGAGCAGGGTTGTGTGATTATTTGGTTGGTGAGGGTTTGGCATGAAGGGTACCGAATCAGGTACTTTTATGTGTACCGACCAAATTCTGTCAAAAGCACCGATTCATGTAAAATCAAATGGTACCATTGTTTAGGTACCTAAATGTATCCTTGTGACTGTGAGGGAGTGGAAGAGTAGACAATTTTCCATGCTGGACATGAACACAGCATTGCAAGGTCATTTATTGAAGAATAAACATGTTAAATTGAAAAAAAATATATATTCTATTATTAAACAAATTCATATTTTTTACCTTATAAACACAAAAAAGTACCAAAAACTGGTACCGTTGAGTTCCGGTACCGAATGCCAGATACGGGGAATCGGTACCATATTGTTTCAAATGTGAAAGGTACCCATTCCTATTGGCATGTACTCATTCTCAGTGTAAAATGGGTTGTATAAGTTGCTGTTGTTTATTGTGTCATCATGACTACCAATGGCCCACCACCATCATCCAATGAAAGTGACTTGAACCTTTTATCTGTAGAATCAATTCAGTTTACAAATCCATTTTTAAGGTAATACCACAGAGAACTCAAACTCAGCGGAAACCCTGTCATAATCACTGTTCAATGTAATCCAGGTAAAAAAAGTGAGGCCATGTCCAAACCCTAGAAAAGAAGCTCTCCTCATGTGGCATCACAACTGTGACCAATCAATAAAACACATAACGCACCCCCAGAGCTCAGAGCATGGTCTCCCCTGCCACTCTGAAGGATGTAATTATTACTGAGAGCAGCAGTAAACATACGCATCAGAGGTACACGCACAGCTCCAGTGAAAGGTACGATTAGTCCTGTGACTTCTACAGACAAACAACACTGGTATATACTTTAAGTCCAGGATTACTGTGCTGTAAACACACAGAAACTTTGGTTCAGAGCAACAAATGAGCCCGACTACATCTATTTCCAGAGCATCTGTAAATATCCGCTTTACATCCGCCACACCTTCAGCTCCACTTTCCTTCTTCTGGGGCCAAACATGTAATCTTCTGAGGAGGATGAAAACCTTTTTCACTCAGACGCCTTTGCAGTGCATGAAATGTTTGAAACGGCACGTTCGGAGCACAGTTAGACTCATTACTGCAGTAAATGTAGACAGCAAGAACATGAAGGTGTTATCGTCACAACCTGTAATTTCCTTAAAAGATTGCAAATTCCACCGAGGACCCGAGCTGCCTGCATGGCTGCAAACCCCATTTCACCCTCCGTCTCCACCAATCCCCCCGTGCCACATCCAGTCATAAAAAAGCTCTTCTCACCCAGTGTACATTAACTTATTAAAGTCGTTCCCTCTCTGGCCCATTAATATGCCCTCAGTGCATAAATGACAAACAGTGGCCTCAGACGCACTCTGACTTTGGATGAATCAAAATGAGTAATAAACAATATCTGAACACTTCCTGCAGCTCAGGCACAAGATGACAAGAAATCATTCCAAAGGCGACATGGTTGAAATGTCACTTTGGGTAGCAATTCTCTGGCAGAAATGTGCTTATCAATCACGCTTTAGATGAAGAGACAGGAAGGGGACCAAAATAAAACTGAGAGAGTGTGTGTTTCTGTGGGATAAAAGTGTGTGATTAACTTTGATAAATTATCTGCCATCTTAATTATTTTAAAAACAGGACATTGTGGATCACTGGGCTGTGAGCCAGCACTCTCTCTGCCTTTAGATGAAAACAAAACGTTGGCTTCTCTGAGGTGTCAGCCACAGAGAGAAACACAGAGACAGAGAGAATTAAGTAGTGAATTAGTGGGAAAGCTGGGAGTTCACGGCGATGGTCCTGTTGGCCCTCAGAGACAGTCTGTGTGACTCCTGGCTAACACCGCCTTATTAAAAGTCCTCCTTTGCACATTCAACACCACTGTCAGGAAAAGTTGCTTCAAAACTTTCTTGGAACAATTTAAGTTTTCATACAGCAAAGGAGCAGAGCACAGTCGACTTATAATGTATGTATTTTAGAGAAGACTTTATCCCAAACCATCCAGAGGACACCGGTGAGACAGAAGTCCAACTAACAATTCACTGGCTAGTTAGTGTCAAAAGTTTTTCCTCAGCATCTTTACGCTCTAAAACTAAATGTACTCAGCCAGGACAGCCTAAAGAAACTGCTCATCACTTTCACTTCACATTTTGTTTTACTGGCTGAAGAAATGATGCAAATAAGGCTTGTTTCTCCTGCTGCTTGTTGAGCATATTTCTGTTGAAATGACCATGTAATGGTGCATTTCCACTAAGCCTATCTGGTTCAGTAACATTTGGCATGATCTGGTACGGTTAACCCTGGTGTTGCTTGCATTCTGGAAGCCAAGTGCACCCCTGGGCATTTCAGGCAGGATACATGCTGGCTGCGTGATGGCTCGATTTTCATCTTGGTGAGCGTGTTAACAGATGCGACTGTTCTGACTGCTGACGCACATCTCACATGCCTCTCATGTCACACAAGGATTGTATTGGATTTGTACCCGCTTTATTTATTTATGTCACAGGCAGGAAAATAGAAAATGAAAGCAATTCCAGGATACTTTCAAAACAAACATTTAATCATTTTTTCTGCAGGTAGATGATGTTAGCCACCGTTCGTTTCCAGGCTCATAGCTAAACTACTCATGTTGGGGTTTTTTTATTATCAGGTTTCTACATTTACTCAATACACCCTTATCTTTAGTGTGTAATAATAGAACAATACTTAATCACAAAGTATCTTTAGTACAGTAAATAGATGGGTCTGTGATTGTCCAGTTGCTCCCGGCCATCCAGGAGAAAACTTTATGTTCTGCTAACTTCTTGTTAAGTATAGCAACTTTAGGCTTCAAAGAAAACATTCAACAACACCCCAATACTGAACAAAACCCTGGTTGATGAACTATTGGTGTGTATCAGTGATTTTTTTTTCTTTTTTTAACTGTCACAGATATAGCATGTGTTTTTCTTTTTACTCTGCATTTAAATACTTGCCGACATTAAAAAGCTCTAAAGGCAGACACACTCCAACATACTACTATATACTATCAACTCAAAGTAAGTTTCTTTATTATGACCTGACTGATGATCCTTTTGCATCAGTTTTAACACTTAAAGAAGAGGTATTGCACTTTTTTAGTCTTTATTCTGTCAGCTCAAAAAATTATTCACTCTGGTGTTTTAGAACAGTGGTTTTCAAAGTGGGGACCATGGCCCAGGAGGCACCAGGGGGGGCTCAGAAAATTGGAGGGACGGGAAAAACAGTAAGTGATTTCTTTTTGTCCTGAACATGTAACACATAAAGTGCCATAATCATTAAATTCTGGAGTTTGTGGTTGTACCTACCTCACCCACCTCATGTGACAGCTGCTACATCGGCATGAAAATGTCATGATCCATGTCCACCTGGTGGTTTGAGCCTGTTAATAAGCTTTCTAAAAACTTAACTCAACTTGAGACTCTTCCTCTGTCTAACTACTGGCTACTTATTAGAAAAGAGTATCCAACCTTTGCTGACAGAGCCCTGAAATGCCTTCTCCCTTTTGCCACAACCTACTTGTGTGGGTCTGGCTTCTGTTTGTTAAGAATTTCATATTCTTAACAAATGTAATAGTTATTGAAAAGTGAATGAAAGTCAGAAAAATCATTCTTGAAGTTTACATTTATTTATTTGTTTTGAAACCTAGTCCATTGTCTACACTAACGGTTGCTAGGCGCTGCCCAAGTAGCTGCCTGTTGCAGCAGCTCTCTGTTCTTTGTCCGTTTCTTGTAATTTTTTCGTCTCTTTTTCGTCATCTTTGTATTTGGAGTGGATCATCACTTTGTATGGTTCATTGTCGGTCACGGACACCAAACTTTTTGTGGCTTCGGCGGTATTTTTTACTACTTTTCTCCTGTGTTTGTCTGGAGATCCTACATGTAACCATGGCTGCATTGTTTATATGCGAAATTAGCTGTTAGCAGCCTGTAGCATGTCAATGCTAACTAGTGTAGGGCTTGATGATTTCCCTCGAGCTGAGGAGGAGGAGGTGAGGACGACGTGCTGGTTCTCGGATGTGAGCTGGGAGGTGACGACGTGGACCTGTCCTTCCATCCATCGTTGTTGGGAATGTGGGATCTGGCTCCGGGGGATTGGATGAGCTAGCTGTGCTAATCCAGCGGCATCATGCTGTTCACGGACGTGGCTGACGGAGCAGACATCGGACGCCGCGACACATCGGAGGAGCTTCGCCTGCTGTGAGCAGACAGGATCCAGGAGACAGAAACTGAACAGACTGCTGGGGAGGCTCAGTCCTGGACCCTGTGGAGGTGGAGACTGGCTGGGCTGGAGAGTTGTGGACGAGTGGTGGACGGGATGTCGTCATCTAATTTCTTATGGACATTTTTGCACTTTCTATACTCTTTCTTACTTTTGTTTTCTTAAATGCTGCGGTGACTCCTGAATTTCCCCTCGGGGATAAATAAAGTATTTTCTATTCTATTCTATTGGTTTCCAAAGGAGATCCCCAACTTGAAGCAAATGCTGTTATGGGGGCCTTGGCAATGTAAAGTTTGGGAATCCTTGTTTTAGGAGCCGTTAACACAACGGTTTTAGGGTGGAACGCAAGAGTTTTGTTGCGTTTCACCCTAGTGTTTACACGGAAACAGCATTTCAGCCGACCTAAAACGCAAACTTTTAAAAGCCGCCTCCAGAGTGGGGTTTTTCTGAAACGCTGCTGACACCGATGCCTTGTAAACAGTGAGCCGGCGTTTTCAGTGGAAACGCTTTACGTAACAATACGCTTCGCATGAGCGCAAACGACAGAACAACAGTACCATTGTTAAGATCATCGGGAACTACTGTGTTGTGTTTTTGCTGCTCAATCTGCTGTATCTGCTGACTGTCTTCATACAAAACGTGCATCTGTTGCTCCACTTCTGCACTTAATATTCCCCAATACACCAGATGATCGGCTCAACTCTACTCCAGTGGAGATCTCCCGAAAGCGGCTTCTGGACAAGGCAGTCATAGCACCACCTTTAGGCCTGGCATGCTTAGTACAGCATTTTCAGTCCCTTGGCTTTCCCTGTAAACACAGATTTTTTCACTGCGTTTTAGCATTTTCAGATGAAACATTGTTGTGTAAACGGGGCCTTAGAAAACCCCTCTTTCAGTCTCTGTCTGAAACACTTTGTTTTAGCTGCTGTTTGTTTAAGGCTCCCACCTACACAAACCCCATTCTCTCTGACTGGGTAGCCCTCTGGTGGCTGTGTTTAAAGCCTGCCACCCTTCCAACATGCCATGAACCAGTTGGGAGATCCTTACGTGATGACCTTCTCCCTCCAGCGAGTCTCATGAAAATCGGGTTAAGATCTTGTGCTCTCCCCAGGACAAACCATTTTGATAATCTTACAAGCAGATTCAGGGATTTCTGCAAATGATAGTTTGAAAATCAGCAATAATTTAGTATAAACATCAAGCTTTGTTACTCTACATCCATGCTTAAATTATGGGAAAGACACCCTCTCTTTAATCGACCCATGCAGCCCAATCAGTAAACTCTTGAAAACTTTTCAATTTGGACTCACTAATCAAATATTAGCTCAATCTAAATATCTGCGGCATCATCCTGTAGAGGTGAAAGTCAGGATAACATAGTGATCACTTGGATTTCATAACATCATTAAGGCTGTAGATGCTGTTTTATAAGCCACAACACATTGTGGAGGTGCAGCACACTTTTGAATTCTTACCAAATAAAATGTCACTGAGCTAAAAGCAACAGAGTGTGTAATTAGAATGAAAACTGACTCAATGTTTCTCTGTTAGTTTTTAATCAATACTGAATCTACAACAAAGGTGAGGTGAGTTGTGTCTAATGTTCCGATCCAAGGCTCTCAATAAGTTATTACTAATATTTCAAAGTTGGGCCTGATATGGCCTGAGAACATGAGAGTTTAATCACTATGTTTAGGTTTGAGAGGTCTTATTAGTTCACACAAGGCATGCCAGCACAGTGACAGTCAACTATAATTGGTCCCTCGCCGCCAGATTAATATGCATTCCCCCTCTATTAAAATGGCCTTTTTCAGCGAAGCTCCAGAGAGTTAATTAAAGCAATGGCATTTTGACGGGGCCGAGGATTCAGGAATAAAACTACCCATGATATGAGAGGTGGATGGATAACCACAATGTCCCTGTGTTGATTCACTTAACCTTCTCTGACCGGTATTTACTCTGCTGTGGCTACAAACGGAGGCTGTTGAACCCTGGAATGTTGTGCAGATGAAACAGAGGCTGATGTGTACATGATGTATAAGTGAAGGTCAGCTGCAGAAGTCTTGTTCAGAGAGGTCATGTTAAATGTGCTCTTTAAAGAGAAAAGTCTCCCTAGTGTACAACTCTTGAGAGGAAACTAGCGGCTAAGTGTTTGTACCTCAAAACAGCGAGAACAAGAGGTTAAAGATCACTTTGCGATGGTGAAGAAGACGTGTAATTACAGCGTTATACAAGGAATGTGAGGCTAAACAGAAACAGGGAATAAATGATACCCAAGTTGTACTCAAATATTCATGCTCTGCAATCCCAGCCTTACTTTGCATGTGAAATTTTTCTTTGTAATTTTATATCAGAAAAGAAAACTCTCTCAAGGTCTCCAGAAAGGAATAAAAACTGCTTTGATAAATACTTTGCAAAGACCTTGATTTAAAAAGTTCTCAAACATCAACCACTGAATGACTCCTGGTCGAGCTGCAGGGTGCGTAAGGAGAAACTGAGTCTGTGTCCGTGATTTGACCTCCCCTTAAGCTGATCTGTTGTAAACAGTCGGCCCACAGATGGCCAATTCTTCCCACCTTGATGAATCATTAAGAAAGGATTTGGGCTTTGAAAACACACTAACAGCATTTGTGCTCTTAACCGTGCACCGTAAGCTTTCAGACACAGGAACAGGGGGTGATAGTGAGGAATGGCTGAGCAGTTCTCCCCCAGCAACTCAGCCTCCCAGGGGGAAGGTAGAAAAGGCACAAATCGGTGGAGAATCGCAGCCTCAGGGAGGCGGTGGTGGAGGTGAGTTAATCTCTCGTCCCAGTGCTTTCAATAACTGCATGTCAAACTCTGGCTGTCCTCACCATTTTCTGCAAATTTTATCCGCGAGTCTTTAAATCTCCCCCCTCCTGCCTCCTGAGTCTAGGGGCTGATATCTCATCCCAGGCCGGGCTGTAACTCCCTGTTGAGGTTCACAGATGCAGCTCCGGTGATGTACTGCTCCCACAAGAACGGCCAGCGCAGTAGCTCAGATCCATTAAACAAAAAAAGTACAAGACCAAGACAGCAACAAAACCTGACCTGGAGTTGGGATCCATTTTAGCTGCCAGAAACAAGATTAACCTCCGCAGCAGAAAGGAACAACATAGTAGTGACTCAGGGTTGTCGTAAATCAGCGGCTAAAGAGAGTCTTCTTGTCAAAGGGACCAAAGAAAGGGGCTGACTGGTTTGTTGTTTTTTTGTTTGGTTTTATTCTGGAAACAGGGCTTCCACAGTTTCAGTTCACAGCTCCTGGGCAACCAATGTCAAGGCCTGGAGTATTTGTCAGGTGGCAACCAAACTTTTCCTCTTTGAGACTAAAACATCAGTGCTTTGAAAGCCTTTAGACAGCACAGTTGTTGAAAGATCTTTTCCACACTCATCAGTTGCAGAGGACATACATTTTATCCTTTGATGGATGTAAATGTTGATCGGGCAGACCTTGGTCATTAAATATTAACGGCAGGCTGGAGTTCATCCTCTAAAAGTCGAAACAGCTTTTCAAATGATTAAAGCTATAAGTGAAAAACATCTCAAACAGCTGGACACTCTCTTAAAAATATGATATCTAAGTCATACTGTCCTCAGCTTTAGATTTTGTTTTGAAGCTACAGTTGTGTTTGTACAAAAGATTTGTTGTTTCACAGATAAGTACTGGATGTAAGATGAAGGTCTGCAGCCTTGTTAGAGTAGCATCTGTTAGAAATCCACTGTTTGAAGTAGATATAGTGGAAACAATTAACCACAACATCTGTCTGAAAAACACAACTCTTTCCAAAACAGCAACAAAATCATCTTCTACCTGGAATCACTCGTCCAGGTTGCTTTTCTCTTGCTTGGCTCTGCAGAAGGAAAGTTTCTGGTACTCCCAGATCACCAGAGCTCTAAGTTACCAGCAACAGTTTTCTCTGTTTCCCCCCAGAAGTGAAATGAATTATCCACCTCCATTCAATTTACAGTCCCACTTTGCCTTACAGAAAAAGCTAAAGACACAACTTTTTAGGTAGTAGTCCCCAGTTGCGGAACAAGTTGTCTAACTGCACTCAATCTGCAGAGTCCCCACTCTACTCATTCCCCACGACTTAAGCTTTGAACAACTCCTCACTTAGCAGTTTTTTGCTGGAGAGGATCTTGATGACGGTGGCACAGTGCCTATATCGACTGACTCCTGCTGTTCCCTATTGCAGAGATCCTCGCAAATGTTGGACCGCCCCTCAGACGTTGCGTCCCTTTGGATAGGAGCACCTTACTGCTGGATCAAATTGTAACACCCTGTAGAATGGACTCACCAATGGTTGTGGAGAAAGACCCATACAAATATCAGGACCGGCTGACATTTATCACTCTCGAGGCGCAACGCGTGAGATGCAACTCCTGAAAAACAGAGAGACAAACATTTTAGATTTCAGAGCAATCTGAGGAGGAACAGCTAGGTCTCACATTTCCTCTTAATCTGCCAAACATGACACAGAGCAGGCATTAATTTCGCACTTAATGAAAAATCAGATAAACCAAGAGTTGAAATGTCATGAGAAAAATACAACACTGCAAAAACTGAAATCTTATCAAGTGTTTTTGTCTTATTTTCAGTAGAAAATTCCTTTTTAGACTCAATATGTGCCAAATTCACATGAGCAATCCAGAAAAATGTCTTGTTTAAAGTTATTTAGGGACAAAAATGAGGTCTGAATTGCTCATAACCAGTAAAAAAATCTGCCAATGGAACAAGAGAAAAGTTACTTGTATTAAGACATTGATCTAGTCTCAAGGAAATTTTCAAGCAATTTTTTCTTGTTCCATTGGCAGATTTTTTTACTGGTTACAAGCGATTCAAACCTTATTTTTGTACTCTGATACCTTGAAACAAGACATTTTTTCTGGATTGATAAGTTGAAAGTGGCTCATATCAAGTATAATAAGATAATTTTTACTTAAAAAAAAGACAAAAACACTTGATAAGATAGCAGTTTTTTGCAGTGAAAGTGTTATATTTATTTCGAAAAGTAGTGACTTCACAGGTAAAAAGTGAACTCAATCAAAAATGAAATCTACTGACAGGGGCCTTGATGAGGACCTGAGGAGATGAATTACAACAGATTAAGCTCAGCAAGCATCCAGAGAGCACATGTACGTCATCATTACACACACCCAGCAGTGTGCCATACAAAATGTTAAACTACAGCTTTTACGTTATATGTCACAGTCACCCATTCACTTCACCATCAGTATTCTAACTTATTCCATACAAACACCGATGGCACAGCCACCAGGGACAGTTTGGGGCTTGGTGTCCTGCCAAAGACACCACAGTATGCAGCCAGTGGGAGCTGGGACTGAAACCTCCCACCCTTCAATAGAGAAATGACAAATCTACCTCTGTGCCATAGCCACCCCTATTATTGTGAATATGTGTTGAAGTGTTGAAGTTTTCTTAGGTCAAATAAAATAAAAAATGTCAGAATGATATTGAAAATATAGGACTCACTCTGTCCAAATGTAACAGTTTAAGGTGTCATCATGTAATCATATAAGATATTTTGCATTATACAAAAACAAGAAGAGTGTTAGAAAGAGAATGTAATATTAAAATAAACTTAAAGAAAGGGTTATTCTGCTTTCCATATTATAAGCATGGATAAAAAGCAACAATGCTGGATGTTTGCACTGAAGCCTTGTACACATGTAACTGGGCATTTTCAAAAACAAACAGCCCCTTATTCATTTTTAAAATACTTTTGTCCGCACAGTGAGTGCGGCTTGAAGCATGCCAAACCTATATTTGGAAGTGTTTTTCAGACGAGGAACCTGTGTCATCCAATCAGGGTGAACCCTTGTAATTCACTGTGACGTTTGAGAACCAAAAACTCTGTTTTCTGGCTTCTACAAGAAACCATGAAACCAGAATTTTCCCAAATCTTCACTTTGGCTGGAGTTTTAGCAAACATTGTTTTCAGTGACATAAAACCGCAGTTTCATGTAAACAACAGGGCCTAAACATATAAAAATAAATGCAGTTTCCCAAGTACTTAACAAATACCCAAGTACATGGGGCCATGGCCTAAATGTGTGCAATTTTTTTTACCCTATCATATTCATGAGTTGTTGAAATTCCTGAATCTCTCTACAAAGTGATCAAAACACTCCATTCTGGAAATAGCAAAAGATTTTCACAAGACCTTAATGAGATCTTGATGAGACTCCCTGAAATGATGAGGTCATCACAGAAGGATCTTCAAACTAGTTCATGACTCACTAAAGGGGTAAGCCCCAAACACCAAGGTCTGCCCATAAGGGGAAGGGGGTTTGTGGAGAGGGGAGCCTTAAAGAGACAGCAGCTATAATGAAGACAGAAGCTGAAAGAAAAAAAAAGGTTTTCTAAAACACAAGAGCCCAAAAGCCAAAAAAAGCCCAATACCCCCTCTTTAAGCATTATGTTTGCTAACTTTGACAAGTATCACCAGGGACCTACTCGAGGCTTACTTTTATTGACACCCAAGTTGTCTAAACAAGGTGCAAATATTGGTCATCAATTGCAATTATTCCACATCCATTGTGAGCTGTATTGTGTAGAGAGCTGAATAATCATAATGCTGACACTGCATGCAGCACGTGACAGGCCTGTAGTAAATTATCCTCCAGGTGTGGTCCAAAGTATCTCCATGAACATTTGGAATCACTCTATCACACCAGCTTTCCATAACTGCTACAGGGAAAGATTTCTTTTTCTTTTTGCTTGAGGCATGCTTCACGACACATCCTGAGGTAAAACCCTTTCAGACAGTTCCTATAGCTGGATATGTTGCATTAATACTGCCTTCCATTTACCGACTGACTGAGGTGAACGAAGACAGCGTTGACGGGCAGCTATAACTCAGAAATGACTGGATCACTTGTTCTAAAAGATGCTGGGATTCTTGAGGTGAAAATGGCTTTCAGCGGTGAGAGGAGGAATACAAAAACAACGGTGAGGGATGTGAATAAATGCTCTGAATGCAACATAAGCAGCCAGCAGCATGAGGCGGTGAGGTTCATGTCCTGTCTGGTCAGGGGGCGAGACCGTGACAAGATCCTGACAGAGAGAGAACAGGACCTCCAGCTGAGTACCTGACATATTCCTCCATCCCTCCTCCCTGAGCTTTGTGATTCACTCTCTCTACCACTCCTTTAACCCTGTTAGCTGAGCAGTACGGCTGAAATGCCAAAGGTCACAATCACAGAGGACCCAGAGATGCCAGATGCTATAGACAACTGATAAAATATTGTTCTGCTGAAGCCGGAGGAGCTCAACACAGTACAAGTAAACAAATCATAAGCACATGGAGAAGAGTCTTCAGCTATCTGGAACATTTTGGCAGACATTTAAAGCAAAGTAACAGAAGGATTTCTTTATTTACTTGTGATCAGTTTGCACAATGTGTCTTCTTTGTGTTATAAGTGTTTGCAGGGCCTTTTGTGATGCTGAATACATAATGCTAGCTTTGCCTGTTTTAGATTTATAAACACTTGAACACCCAAGAACGTCTGTGTTGACCACTTGTTTCATTAAATGCTTGTCTCATGTCCAGAGTTATCTGGCAGCAGAGTTTTGCACATGTTGTAGTTCTTGGAGGTCAGTAGAGGGATGGCTGTAAAAGAAGCCTTTGCAGTTGTCCAGAGGAGGTTATGAAGGAGTGGATGATTGTTTCGGCTGCAAGGGAGGAGAGGATGGAAGAAGGATGTTTTGGTTTTATTTCTGATGTGTGGTTTGAAGGAGAGAGTGGGGTTGAGAATGATGTCAAGGTTTCGTACTACGTGGAGAGGGTGCGACTGTGTGTGCTCTGAGTGGAGGAGTGAAGGGGTTCAGGGTCGATGAGCCTGAGTTCAGATTTGTTGCAGTTGAGTTTGTGAAAGTTGTGAGTCATTCAGTGTTTGATGTCAGTGAGGCAGTTTGTGAAGGTGGACAGAATGGCAGGAGTGTTTTTTAATAATGTGGTTGGGTGGGAGCCTATAGAGGACAATCATTAGGGGACCAAGCACTGATTCTTGGGGGACACCATGTGTAATGATCGATCAATCTGTGTCGATTTCCTTAATTTTGGGGGCTCGGTGATCGGTAATCGGTGCATCCTTACGTTTCTCTCTCTTGGTCGTCCTCAGACGAGCCTTCCATCGTTGATTCCAGTCATCCCTATCTTCCATGCATCGGGCCAGTTTGTTGGTGCTTTGAGCTCCTGCGTCCTCTTTTAGTACCTCCACATAGGTTAATGTGGGGCATCCTCGCGACTGGTGCCCATGTGTTGGTCCCCATATAACCAATTTGGAGGCTGGCAGTTCTCTATGCCATTGGCTCTGTCCTGCGAGTCTCGTCCTCCTGGCAGCTACTTTGTCGCTCACCCTTGGAATTCCTTTGTATAGGATACTTTTGGATACATGTGCGTCCTTGCTGATTTTCAGTACTACACACAGCATCCTGGTGTAGCACCCGTTTAAAGACTTCTGCAAGGTCGGCTTTAGGGTCCAGCATTCACTGCCATAGAGTAGAACAGATTCCACTGTAGCGAAGAAGAAGCTCAGTTTGATTTGGCCGGGTAGGGTGGAGTTCCATACACAGGTCACGCCGTTCAGCGCCTTCCATGCTAGTGCTTTCCTCACTTTTAGGTCCCACTCGGTTGAGCTGATTAATGAATGGTACGTATGATACTGTTCTTATATACCTCCGGGAAAGTCTGACAGCCAGCCATTGTTGCTTTTTGCTCTGGGACACTTTCAGGACACACTCTCAGGACACTTTATTGGTTATTAAAGTTAAAACATAAATATTTTATTGTTTCACAGGTATTGTTCAATAATTCTAAATAAAATAAGATTGGAACATTGAAAGTATATGCTGTCAGTTATAAAAAATAAAAAGTAAAAATCAGTATTGGCCCAAATCGAAATCAACAGGTCAGGGTTTTTTAAAGATGGATGATAGGTGCACCCCTAGTAATGGGGATGCTTTGTGATTTGCATTTTTAAAGATGTACTGAGATCTTCTAAGAAGTAGAATTTGAATCCGGAGACAGCTAAACCAGCTTTGTCAACGCAGGGTTGTTAGTAATTAAGGAGGGTGGTTGATTTCAAAGAGACAGTGGCTGAAATTCAGCATTGAGGGAAGGGTGTGAAGTGAGGGGTTGCAATGACATCCTGTGATAAGTGGTTAGTAAGATATTTGAATAATGTAAAGCTACAAAACAGTTATTAAAGGGACACAAAGCCTAAATAATATGCAAATGGTTATCCACAGTGTTCAGTGTTTCCCCTATCTTTGTATTTGGGGGGGGCTAGAAGTCAAGTAAATTCTAATTTTATACAGTGCCAGATCAAAGCACAAGTAATTTAAAGTTACCTCTCTTATTGATCCCGCTCATACCTTTTTTTTATTGGGAGCTGGGACTGAAACCTCCCACCCTCCCAAGTTTGACTTAAAGGTTTTGGTGCCTCAACATGACCAAGGTGTCTGTGTTGTGCACTTCTAACACTTCTATATGTCACTAACTGTGTGGTTTAACCTTTTAAAAGTTAAACCACACACTGTGTATGGTCTATAACTGTTGCGACTCACGTGTGCTGTACTGACCATAATCTGGCACTGGGATCATCATGTTTTAAAGCTCAGAGCAGCAGAACAAGCTGCCATAACAGCAGAGTTGGGACCAGCAAATTGTTGCAAATATAAATTCATATTATCTCTTCCTGTCGTTATATTAAGGCTGAGCATAATCACGGCAGAGAGTTTTAAACTTTGCTGCTTCCCTAATTGAAGTCCTATCCATGCAGCTCTGACAAATTGTTTTTTAAACAGTTGTATTTTTTCCAGGGCACAGCAGAGATGGACCAGCACACCCTCAAAAAAACTAATTTTCTGCAAAAAGCAAGAACTTGTCTTGTTAAAAACGTGACGGCATTTACAATTCCTGGGAGGCCTGTGAAGAAAAAAAATGGGATGGCAAATAGTGGCCTCACTCACTGATGCTGCTCATTCCAGGGTTTCTTTTATGTGACACCATTACATCCTTTTTTATTATTTCTACAAAGGAAATGATTCAAAGCTCTGCATGAAAAGAACAAAAAAATGTGTTCGACAGAGCGAGCAAACACAGAATTCAACTTCCTTTTCAAGAGCCCCAAGGGGCAGATTAGTTAGAAACAACAGCATCGCAGAAAATGGATCCAACAATCAGCTCGGCGTCGGGCTGAGTCATTATTTATCACCCGAAACACGCTGCACACGAACGCCTGCTGGTGTGAGACTCAACACCAGGCGTCTGACTGGGAGTAAGACGGGAAAACAATCACATTACATCATCACTGGACTTCTCTGAAGCACAGGACGTGTTTACTGCAGCTCTGAGCGGGTTAATGGTTGAGAGAAGTTTTCTTTTTCTTGATAAAGCCATGTCTGGTGTTCATGTGTCACTTCCTGCTGCAGACACAAAGGAGCAGCGAGCCATCAAAACAGCTCACTATCAGCCAACTTATCATCTGAAACTGCATCAGTGTTACAAGGTCCTTGTAGTTTCTGATTTTAATGAGCACAAATACATCCACACGCTGAGGAAGACAGAGGAGGAAGAGAAGAGAAGAGGATTCAGTTTAACTGACTCAGAGAAGTCAACAAGACCCAAGTTTCCTCTTTTTCATTTATCTCCCACTCACACACACACAAAGCACACATGTAGCATTTAGAGAGGAAGAGAGCTCCCATAAATAGCAAGCAGAGTGAGTAAGGGGCTGCTGGGAGTGGCTTTTCCTGGGAATATGATCGATTAAAAAGCAATTTGCTCCCCAGCTCAGGCCCCAGCACTCCTAGATGACAGCCCCCCACGGTCCAGATGGAGCTATGTGGTATCTGAGAAGAGGGCCTGCCCTGCCTCGCCTTCCATCCTCAGCAACCAGTCTCCCGCAAACACACACTCACACACACACACAACCTCCTCTCTCTCTAGCTGGAGCCTCGGTCACAGTCTGGTGGGCACCTGGAGAGCAACCAAGCAGAAACTTCCAGCAGCCCCTGCTGCTCTGACAGAAGAGCTACACTTTGTTCCATCATACAGAGGAATTAGAGAAGCTGGGAGAGGGCGGGCTGAGGCAAACACTGACAGAAGATTAGACAAATTAATGTCTGATCATCAGGGAGTACTGAACGAACACTGGCATATTCATGTAGACTGCAACACTGTCCTGAAGATACAAAGACAGCCAGAGAAATATGAGCGATCTGGTATCAGTCCTGTGATGAGGATACAACAAACAACCAGTGAAGCATGTTGAGATGGTAAATAAGTTTGTTACTTGCCATTGGACATCATTTTAAGCACTTGGGTTTCACCTTTTTTCATAAAATAAGATACTCTATCATCATTGTACGCACACAATCAGACTGGTCTCATCAGCCCAGCAGGAATAGACAAGATAGGATGTGGAAGAAAGGAAATGCAAACAAGCAAACTGATTAAAAATAGACAGATAAAAGGGATGCTGCTCTTCTTACTATTTGTTCTATTTCTTTATAGGAATAAGTCCTGCTGTGGGATACAGAAGCAAGGATGTGCAAAAACATACTGTATGAACCACATCTCCTCACTTTGTCTCAGTTTCCAAACTCACCACTGTAGTTCAAATCACTCTGTAGGTCAACCCTTCAAGGGGTCAGTGAAGACAGCAACACAGTTCTGGTTTTATTCCACCCTTCTTCACATTTTTTTTAAGCTAAACAACAAAATCTCAAAAAATGGTTAACTATAAAATATTAAGTTTTAACCCTTTATGACCTTACACACCATGTCTGCCAGATCACTCAATCATTTTAATATTTTTACATGTTACTGTGTCATTTTTTTGCATAAAACTTTAGCTAAACATCAATACAACCCTCACATTTCAAATTCTCATTTTATCCAGACCATAGCCTGTATGAAACATGGAAGAAGTCTCTGTGATGTCACCTGTCTGTTCCTGATACTGTGAAATGAGGCCAACCCTTGGACGCAGCAACATTGGTTATTTCGCTGCCTGTGAGCTTCCTTTCAAACAGCTACAGGGTGCTCATCAGTCACATGACCTGAGCTGTGTCTGTGATTGGAAAATCAAACAATCCTATCAACTTCTAGACCACTGAGTTAGGAAATATTCACCCACCGTACAGTGTGCCAATAGCGAAATTTGTATTTCAGACCCAAGCGGTTTTTCTGAACCAGGCTGTAAATATGCTTTATAATGCCATAGAGTCCATTTTTTTGGCTGGGTGTGTACGTGACTTCTGGTCTTTCTGCAGCCAGCTTCAAGCGGATTTTCGATGAACAGCAACTTTTAGCACTTTCACCTGGGCTTTATTTTTCTAAACCGGATGTTGCCCCTTGGTCCAGACGAACAACGCTGGGCTTTGTCCCGCCCATCGGACGCTCAGCGTCTCTGGAGGTCTGTAAGGCAGTGGGCTGGCCTGGACACTGGGCTTTTGCATGATGATTGAATGATCCTTTTTTGATTGACGGTGAAATGAGCTAGCCAGCAATCTTGAAGTAAAACCCTCCACCGGAGCATCTTCTCAGTTGTCCTGGACTGATCCAGAGGCTTTATTGATCCCCAGCAAGTTTACCTTACTTAAAAACGATGAGTGTTGAGAGACCACTGGTAAAAAAAAACACCTGACAGGGTCACAGATCGTTTTCTTGAGAAGGAACAGAGAGTAGAATTTACGTTTAAATAAATAAACAAATTTATGATGTAGGCCGGAAAAAAAAGAGCTTGGATGTTTTGAAGAAGAGGACCCCCCCCATGGTGTGGTACTTGGTCTTGGTGACGAGGGTCAGGAGGTTGGTGTCTTCTTATAACCAAAGGTGGTGAGATGGAGAGTGGCATTTTACAAGGTCAGTCAGGTATGAGAGTCTGAGGTTATTGAGGGTTTCGTAGGTGATGAGGAAGATCCTGGGGTGCATTCTGTGCTGTTTGTGAAGCAAGTGTGCACTGAGCTCTGGAGCAGCTGAGTTTTGAACATATTTAAGCTCTTGGAGGTCAGAAGAGGGAAGGCTGTGAAGGATGCTGTTACAGTAATCCAGTCTGGAGGTCATAAAGGCGTGGAGGAGTGTTCCTGACTTTTTTTTTTTTGAGGGAGAAGCTGCAGCCAAAATGTACCAGCATCCTCTCCACATCAGAGGTTGTAGCTGTTTTTATGACTGAGTGGTAAAGACTGTTTTAGTAGAGCCATTACTCTTAATGACAATTCTAAGCTGCTTTCTTTGGTTTTCATGTTGCATTTATGAACATATGTCTACAATACTCAAGGTGCATGATTGCAAATGTTTCAAACTCAAAAGTACAAAGTTTGCATGAATGTACCATTACCATATGTGGGTTTAGATGTTATTTTAATGTTCTGCTAGTCTTGCTGCAGAGCACTTGTGAAGCGCATATCAGTCTCACTGGGTCATACACAAATTGAAGCGGGATAAACAAATAAGAAATAAAATAAATGTATCAAACACTCTGTCCCTTCTCCTCTTTTCTTTCAGCCATCCCTCCGGCTAACCGTGTAACCCAAGACGACACACAGAGTCACCTCACATGCTGCTTCGTGTCTTGGACAGTGTAATCGGTGCCTCAGCAGATGACAGCTTTTAGCAGAACAGTTTTTGTTTTGGCCCTCAAAAAAGTGGACGCTCTGTTATCTGCAAGTTTTCAAAGTTTTCTTGTCAGCCATAAAATTGACGCCAACTAATCTAAGGGTACTGGACAGCAAGCTGAGGCTTATCTGATCAGACAAATGGTGTGAATGCTCGGCCTGTGTGTGTCGAGAAAGGTCTGTGGTATTGATTGTGTGTCAGGAAGTCTTTGTGATGTGTGTATTGTTTATGACAAGGATAAAAGAGATGGGATATATTGATCATGACCACTACTTCCATAAAAAACATCACTCAGAGAAAAAACAACAGAGGATCATTGGTCTGCTTTGAGTTTGGATCATTCTGCCCCAGTATGGTTAAACTTAAGACAGCAGATCCTCCTCTATCTCCAAAAGTCATCAATAAAAGATCAGCTTTCTTCTGTTGATGCTCACTCTAATAACTCAGATGAAACTCAAACTCAGGGATCTTTACCTTTCTCTCACTGACAGCTGATTTCATGTGTCACCTTCTGTTAAATGTTACCGTTTTATAGATCTAAAAAGTGAATCAACTCACTGAAAAATCATCTCTAGTGGCAGCTGAACCCTGATTCCTATACCCAAACAGTAAGTTAACAACATTAGAAAGCAGCACTAAGCCCTGAGCATGCTGCATGTCTGATCACCAGCTGGGAACAGAGGAGGGGTGAGAAAGGGGAGGCAAGACCATATGGACCCAGGATGGACAGTTTGTTCTACTGTATGGAAGACTTTAGGTTTCACCTTTAGTGGAATCTGAACAATATGAGATATTTCAGACTAAAGCTCATCTCGTAGAGGCCACGAAAGTCACTGATACTACAGCCAGAACAGACCTTTACCAATGAATACTATGCATTTTGAAGCTACAGTGAGCAAGAAAAAACACCGTACAGCTTTATACCTTAAAACAATAGTTTACTAAAGGAAATTTTCTAATATTTCTCACCTTGTGTTGATGGGATCCATGATCCAGTCACACCTCACCTTACATGGTGAAAATAATTGGTTTAACCCTCTGGTAATTAGTGGACGCTGCAGAGGATTTAAAAGTATTTTTTTCCCAAATGTAATGGTCTCCATGGTGAAGCTGCATATCAAGATTTTTTCTGAAGCTTGTTTTTTGTTCTAAGGGCATAAAAAAAAATATTTTTGTTTGTTTGTTTTTTGTTTAGAGGTTTATTTTTATTTATTAATTAATTAATTTGTTTTTTGATAGTTTTTTTTTTTTTTTACATTTTTTTTTTTTTCAGAAGGTTACAGACATGCATCAGAAGGTTGAAAATTTACAAAATTAAAACCTGTGAAAATAAATTGAAATGTTTTGCAAATTATAAAAATAAGTATTTTTTCATGGAATTATCAAAAAACACAAGTTAAATTATTTTTTACTTGAAGTTCCTACTGTTTTATGTTGGAAGCTCAGGCACATATAGTCCACTGCAATAGACATGTTCAACTATTTTTCATGCACTAAGAACACTTAAGGAAAAAATCTTGACACAGAGTTTCATATAAAATGCATCAGACGGTTCAACTAAATTGAAATAAATAAGTTGTGAAAAATCACCCTCGCCATACAGTAGATGGTGATAGAGAAATAAGCTTTACACAACCAAACCATTTTTTAAACCAGGCTGTAAAATTTGTTATTAATGCTTAAAAAGAGGTATTTTCTGGCTTTGTATCTACGTGGCTTCTGTATTTCAATGAGTTTTTAAACAAGCACATATTGGAAACATGAAAAGCCCATTTCGGACTGATATTAAAAACTGACAAAATGATCTTTATATCTAAGAGTCTGCATAGTTCAATTAAACACTTCCCAAGTTTTGATGCAGTTTGTAAAATAGTTTTCCATCATTCTCTTGAAAAGCTCTCCTTACGCTGCGCCTTCTCTGAGAGGAGTTTCAGGTGTTACTTTCAAAGTGGTTTATCAGACACATCATTAAAATAAATCTGAGATACAGATCTTTCTGCATACAAAATCAAAATCTCTGTCGGAGCCAAAATGAAAAACCATATTGTGAGGAGTGAGGGTGTGTTATCTCTGTCAGCACAGAAACACGCAGTGAGGAGTGATGCTGGTGGAGTTCATGCTATTTCAGATGGATCTGAAATAGAGCAGCAAATAAAAGATCCCAAAGAAAGTCTTTAAAAACATCTTCATCATCTGCATTCACTCACATCGATTTTCCCACATGACGTGGGGCTCAACCGTGCAGGGTCTTTGTGTCCAGCCTTTCAGTGACACTTCCTGTGATTATCCTCTCTGTCTGCAGCTCCTGGCTGCAGCAGAGCTTGGCCTCAGACCTCCACAGACTTAGAGGCTGGAGGTTAATAGATACTGACAGATGACATAATGCGGAAGTCATTTGCAGGGAAGGATCTGGCTTCTTTATCAATGACGCTACTACTCACTGACACACAGAGAGAGGGTGGGGGAGGGGAGAGGAGAGGAGGAGAGAGGGGTAACAGATGGGACTCTGTCCAGCAGAATCTTGTTTCCATGATCCCAGTCTCTGAGGGCTAATAATTGAGCACAAGCCAAAGTTGTAAAGAAGGGAATAAACTGTGTTTGTTTTGAAGTTGTGCTCAGTGTAAGGATAAACCAAACTTCGCCAAGCTTCGCTGTTATGATTGTTTTAATGTTTTTTATTACTTTAAACCACAAGAGAATGTGTGGAAATACACTTGTTTGCATAGTTGCCATGATACAAGTGAGGAAATAATATCACTCTCATGATATTACACTAAAAAAGAAGCTGTAACTAGAGGCAAAATCACAGTCTATATATAAAGATGGATGATGTGCCTCCACTGACCATTGCCCCTAAGTGAAACCAAAATATACCCACAGTGGGCACTAATAAATTGAATATTTGGAGCCAGAGTCTGGGATATAAAGATCTGCCTGGTGGAGCTGTAGTAACCAAAACACATATTAAACCTAGAGTTTCACACATCCCTGAAGTCCATAGAGTGCAGCATAACAGCGTCTTGAGTATTTTCCAAAAAAGACAGTTTTGGAAAGTTTAACAAGTCTTGTGTTAGTGGTCTATGTATGTATGTATGTTTACAATGTAGAAAAAAGGCAGCCTTTATGGTTCAGACTGCAGCCAGTCAGTAGGGGGAGCTCAGGATTTTTAGTATCACTTTTTGATACTCCTTATGTCGTCCAATTTTAATACAGAATGTGTATTGAGAGAAAACTGAGCCATACAGTACACAGATTAGGACACAGGGAATGCAAGAAGGTTATGACAAACAGGCAGTAGATAGGGTGCCCAATATAACTGCTTGGTAAAACAGCGCCCCCTAATTCATTATGTTTGTAGCACAAGTACAGGGGTGTGGTATCAAACTTAGGGGTAGGTACCTTACACATTTGAAAAGATAGGGTACGGATGCCCGGTACCTGGCAAGCGGTACCAGTACCAATTTTTGGTACTTTTTTATGTTTATTTGATAAACAATATGAAATTGTTTAGTGATTTGCAAAAACAGATAAACACCATTTTGGAAAAAAAAGAGCTGATGCTTGTGATTAACTCTGTGTATTGAATTTTTGAGTTACCTCTATTTTATGTCATATCTCCTTTGTCAAAGACACTGGACCTTGGTTTGACTGATATCATCTAGAATAAACAATTAAAAAAAACAGATTTTTTGAAAATTTATTAAAACTGAGTTATCTGATTTTGCAAATGAACTCTTCATATATATATATATATATATATATATATATATATATATATATATATATATATATATATATATATATATATATATATATATATATATATATATATATATATATATATATATATATATATATATGGCTGTGTTCATGTCCAGCATGGAAAAAGATCTTCTCTTCCACTCCCTCACAATCACAAGGATGCATTCAGGTACCTTAACATTATGCCTTTCGATTTTATGTGAATTGGTACCTGGTACTACAGACAGAATTTGGTCCAAACCTTTTAAAGTACCTAAACTGGTACCAATCCCTAATCAAAATATTAATAAAGGCTGGATTATTGTTTCCACACATATGTGACGCACCAACATGAGACAGGTGTGAATCAGCATGACAGAATGTGCGTAGCTTTTATTATTTACACTCTGCATGGCGTATATGATGCGTTCCCAAATACAGGGGGCGTCGTATCACAAATTCATCTCTCCCACTGTGAGTAGAGGAAGTTTGCATTAACACCATTAACAACTTTTTGTTCACCAGTTCCTCTCCTTTGCCTGAGTGTAGCCGCAATTTCACAACAGTAATTGTCACTCACATGGTTATCACGGTGATCTCTGAGTGATGAATCATATAAAGTATTTTTATATGTATTATAGACACTAGGAGCTCCTGTCCTGCAATTTTGTCCACACAGTTAGAAATTTTCAGATGTGCAAGACAGATATTTACTGCCTTGAAAGGGCCAAGTGTGTGGGCGAGGATGCTAACATAATTCATCTGTGTGCACTTAGTGGACGCGTCAAACAAAAACTAAGCTTGAGGCAAACAAGTGAATTTCACTTAATGTTGAAATCTTTATTCTCCGTTTGGTGCACTCTTTCAAACTGAGGCTCCACAACCTAAAACCATCTTCTATCCAAAGACTGCTGGACCTGTGCAGCCCAGAGACGGAAACATTATCCGATATCTTTCATCAATGACTCGTTGACCTTGCACAGTTGATCTGAGGTCTTACGAGTTCACTGCTAATGGGATCAAGGGATGGTGGAGGTGGGGGATGGTGTGGGGGTGGAAGGGGGTCTTACTGGATTTCACTGAGCAGAAGCATCCAGCATTAAAGCCCCTCTGGGGAGGAATGAAAAACCATCAGAGCTTTTGTTCGCTCGTCTTTTCACTCATGCAGAGTAGCACGCTGATTGATATTCTTATGAATGTTAACACTAAAGCACCTCTTCCAAAGCACACCTTGATAGAATTGATTTTCCTCCAAAAACGCTGCGACATAATGGAAGCTAGTAAAAGTGCCTCAAAGGCTAAATTCAAAGGTTTTGAAGTGGAAAAAAAAAGTTTCTGGCGTGATTCCCTTTGGTGTTGAAATGATTTTCTGTAGACTCCAGATCCAATCTTCAAACTAAGGAACAGACTTAAAACAGATACATTTGTGTTTGACTTCATGACCCTTTGTTTCTTGTTCCATTTTCAGACATGAAATGTTCATTTGTCCTCGCCACAGTTTGAAATAAGTATTTTCCTTCTGTTTAAAGAATCCTTATATCGTTCATTTTTTTGTCTGCTTCTTAACTGACTCGTTTATTTGAGGCAAATTTCCTCATTTCAGGGTTTCCTGAATCCAGACGGATGATAGAAACTCCAAGTGCAAGACTGTGAATCTGAAAATAGTGCCATCGCTTCTGAAATCACTCAAACTGCAGCAAAATGAAACATCCTGTCAGGGTTTAACATCCAATCTCACCTCTGATTGGTTAGAAATTGGATACAGGAAAAGAGAAATTGTGGACACTTCCTCTTGATATGGCATTAAAGCAGCAGTTGACTATTATGGCTTATGGATTAGCCAGTCTAAACTCTCCCGCACACACACTCATGCACACTCGACACACACGCACACACACAGTTTTTTTCTGGCACAGGCAATGTGTCAAACAATAGTTGCCAAGTCTGCTGCCTGCAACAAAAGATGGAAAGAATTAGAGGAATGGAAATGGTGATTCAATGCTGTTATGAAAACTGGAGCGGCTGAGTGAAAACCCATTCAGACGGACTTAATGCTGCGTGGAATCTCTTCCCCGCCCCAAACCCCCCCTATTTGTGCAGCTCAAAAATGCAAACAAATATCTACTGTATTGTCCCCAAGTTTTCACACACACTCATTCACCCTCGCTCTGCCTCTTGCTCCCTGTCTGTCTGCCTGGATTCCTCTGTTAAACATCATTTCTTTCCTGTTTCAAGCATGCTGATTGGAATTTGTCTCAAGTCTAAACACTCAGACACAGCACTTATTAGTTGTGTAAATTATGGCAAAACTTACAGCAAAATCTACATTTTTCACCATAAAGGGACAGACAAGTCAGGCTTGAAATCTGCACAAAAGAGGCTGCAGCTTGACATCCTGTCCCCAATACTTTATACATTCACCGCATTTATCCTCTGCTCCCATTCGCCTCACCTCTTCTGTCACACCCAACAAAGTTACCACATATTGAATCCTCCCAACACAAATTGTGCAAGAGCAGACCTTTCTGACATCTATTTAAGCCGTCAGCCATATATCTGAGTCTGGGACCCATCCAGCAGCGGTAAATACCCATGCAGAGGTAGTGCTGCTTTAACGCTACAGAGGACATTGGTATTCAGAGTGGCAGCCTCCAAAGTTGAAGCTGAATAAATAACTCAAACGCTTCCATAAAGGTAAACACACCGCATAGTGTTGAATTATTGCTGCTTGGTGCTGCAGCAGGTGGATAAACTGACAAACTGCTGGGCTCGTCCAATGATTAAATCATGTGTTTTTTGGTGTTAGTAATCTTAGAGGCAGGGGAAAAAAAGGCAAAGAGCTGTCCACATGGAAGCACAAAGAGAAGGAAAATGAGAGCGCAGAGATGGCAGAGTTACAGAGAAAACGGGCCAAATGGCTGTGAGAGTGAGCAAAGTAAGCTGTGAACGATGACTGGCTCTGCCAGGTGGGCCAAACTACTGAGTAACAAGTGAGCTCCAAAATATGACGATCCAGGGACAAATCCTGCCTCAGTTTGTTACATACAGAGATGCAGGGCTCAGCAATGCAGTATGCTACATTCACAGGCAAATATACAGATACATCACTAACCTGGATTTTAAAAAATTGGGCTTGCATAGAGAGAATTGAACTTCTGAGACTTTGTATGTACAACAAAAAACTCCAGGTAGAATATACAAGAGTCAAGTTTGATTATGTCATTTCATCAGATCTCTTTGGAGTTCCTGTTCACAAACAAGACCAAGATACAATGAAGATGATGTGGCACAGGCAAGCCCAGCAAGGTTGAGTTATGGCCCCTAGTCCTAGCTCTGCGTTCCCTGTCTTCTTTTCAACTTCTTACTACACACTCTTCATCTTTTGCTGGGTTTACAGGGGGTTGGGGGCAGCTCAAGGTGGTGAAGGCAGGTGGTGTCAGTGCTGTCACTACATGGAGCTTGAGTCTGTTGAAAGTAAAAACACTGACTAATAATAATAATAATAATAATAATAATAATAATAATAATAATAATAATAATAATAATAATAATAATAATAATAATGCGATTTATTTCAAGGCGCATTTCAAGGCCCAAGGAGGCCGTACAAAAATAGTTCAAGCACACTTCTATAAAAGCTAAAAAAAGAAAAAATGTGTATATATATATATATATATATATATATATATATATATATATATATATATATATATATATATATATATATATATAAAAGTTCAAAATTTAAGAGACTAGGTTGGAGGACAAACGGATGGTGAGAGCTTGCATAGAAGGGACTCCAGAGCCCACTTGATAACCCCAGTGATACTCTGGCTCTTGCTGCCCACCTGTCTCCATACATTGTTTTTTGGGACTTGAGGCACTGGGTAGTGGGTGACTCATTGGGACAGGCAGCTGTGGGATGGGTTTCTTAACAAAGTGCTCCTCTTAAAGCATACTATGTGTTTTGCTCAGAATGGTCTTAGCTCATAAAGGCTTAAGAAGTTAGACTATATAATTCTGGGTTGTGATAAACATGAAAACTATGCCCAGGATCTGAACAAAGGTTGAAATGATTTCATTAAAAAGATCACAGCTGGTGTTTTAAGTTGTTGCAGAAATGTTGAGTCATAAAACAAACCAATAGACCTAAGTTAAGACTAACATAAGATGCTTTTTGGCTTTAGGAACAAGGTTCAGAGATTCAAGATGTTGGGGAACTATATGGGGGCGAAACCGACCAGCTGAATCTTTTTGATTGGTGAAGAATCAGCAGTGTTTTTATTTCAACCGCTATCCACAATAAGATGACCAGCAGCTGTGACTGACTTGGTTTAATAACTCTTAAACAATTGTTCTCTATGAGCCTGATAGTGTGACTGTGTCTCTGTCTGCTCCCGGTGTTTCGGTTTAAAGAGTGACCCTGTAAACTGGAGACCTTCAGCTGAATGTATCAGTGGATATCCAGTTTACAGCAGCTGTTCAAACCAAGAAGAATTCCTGAGGATTGTACCCTGTTTTAAACTTACATTTGTCAAAATATCCTCATCAGATAATTATTCACTGATGATCTGAAGCTATTTGAGAAGGATGCGTCCCGCTGAAAGTCATCAACCAACAGGCTTCTTTTTTCAAAGCCAAACACGCTAACTCATGTCTCCTCCCAAGCATTGATTCAATAAATCTGCAGCAAAATGAAGCACCATCAAAACCAGCACAGGCTGAATATCCTCATTGCTAACAAGCTAACTTCTGTGACGCACATAAATATGCCCATCTGTTTTCTCCTTCTTTGGGGTCATTACAGCTGAATAACCTTTGCTGTTGCATCACTGCCCTCTACTGGTTTGGTTGTGTGTTGCATTTACTTTTATTTTTTCTCTATACATCACTGGCCTGATTTGTAAAATTTACGCAGGTCAAACAAACAACCACACCATTTAGCGCCAGGGAATGTTCACTGGTCTGATCAAACATAAAGTACATTTTGATTATGTAGATAATGAGCCTCAGGAGAAAGGACAGGAGCACGTTTTCACACATAAAAGAACATTTAAGACTGTTCACGTTGTTTATGATGTTTGACTGAATGTTTTGACTGGGTGTCACACTGTGTTCTCTTAGTTGCAGGTGAAGAAATATACATCACGTCTGTTACTTTTTGTCGGTGTTGTCAGCCTCACTCACATTGAACATCTTATTTTGAGTGGTGCCTGCAGGCCGCCAGGAGAAAGAGAGGAGGCGGAGGGAGACAGGACAGAACAATGGATGACAAAAACAAACGACGATGGAGACGAAAAGACAAGACACAAACCACACAAGTTGTTAGAGTGGGATGAAGAAGGTGTTTGTTGGGATTTTGGGAGCAGCAGTGGGCTTCCAACATCTTGGGGTCATCCCTTATGGGGGGGGGGGGGGGGGGGGTTCCATGTCAGGTTGTCTGAGCTGCTGTCAGACAGCATCATCGTCTCCTTCTGTATGGATACATGAGGTGTGGTTTGTTTATGCTGCCAAATCCTGCAGGACTGTTCACTCATGTCAGCCCAAACTAACCACGACTTTTGAAGAAATACATTAAAGCACATCTTTTGAGGCTGCAGTAATCAGACACTGGATGTCAAAAAGGTGCAAAAATCTTACATTTTACGGCACCAACATAGATTAATAATTGTATGTGACTTGGTCAATGTTTGCTAGTTGTATTGCCACATTGCTGCACACTTTGGTGGGAAAAGTGTTGAAGACTTGGGGTTGAAAATGTGTTTAAAGAAGGAAACACAAGTTCAAATTGAGTTTCATTTCAAGTGTCTCACTGAATCCTAAACTGCACTCAGAATTTTGCAAGGATATTCACTCAGCATGATTTCCATAAATTATGTGAATATAAATCATATCCACACAAAGTTATGACATCAAGGGGATTAAGTCTGTCCAACAGACCTGTGTTTTGTGCCAATTTTTGCTTGCTAGCTGGCTTCAACATGTTTACCTGCAGGAGCCAGAATGTGGAAAGAAAGCTAAATGTCAGCGCGTATTACCTGTGTTGTAACATCCATTTTATTTTAACTCCTCTGTTGGAGCATCCACTAATGGTTCACAGAAAGGTTAGGAGGGTAAAATGATGGAAAACTTGACTTTTAAGGAAATGTGTGAATCACCTGGTTGACAGGTGGGAAGTGTTATTAGCTGGGGAACTTTTCTGAGTTTCCTTAACAACAAAAAAGAAAAGTTGATTTTAACATCTGGATTAAGCCAGCGCCTGTGCTCAGTTTGTTTTATAATCAACAACCAGCAACTCCTTTGACTGTATTAGTCAGACCGGACGGATGCTGTACACATCCTGAGACAACAAAGCAACAGTCCTTCAGTCAGAGCTGGGAGGCCATTTTCTATTCAAGTTGACCCTAAACTCTGTTGGTTTAATCAGATTATTTATTTCTGTTAATTCAGAGGGAATATTTGGGAGTTATTTGTTTAGCTGCTTACATGCTATCATCGCTATTGTTGAGTAGTGGTATCCATTCCATTGTAGTGTATCCAGATCAATCACTGAATGCAACCATTTTAACTAACAGGAGAGTGCCATTGTTTCTGGAAGCCTTCACTTACATCTGAACATGGAATTCACAGTGTATAATTGTGGATAAAGGATTGATTATATTTGATGTATCACAGGACAAATGAAATGACTATATCCCAACCATTGAGTACAAATAGTCACGTAAATCTTTTAAGACTTCGGTTTGTAATTCTCTTTCGAGTTTCACTTCCTTCACTTCTGCTGATGCTCCTGTCAAAGCGAACAGCACACTCCCCCATGCACCCAAGAAACTCTCCTGCACATGCGTGTTCTTGTATTTGGAGAGGAGGGAGAAAAGCTGCTAGCATATTTCGTAAGTCATGGGTCAGAGGTTTGTCAATGCAAGTTTTTAAAATCTGGCTGAAGGGTCTGCTTGAAACGTTATACTGGCATCATTTTATGCATCAAAGGGTTGAGTTTAAAGTTTGTGTAGTGAATTCGAGGAGAAATCAGAATACTGAGATGTATATTGAGTTTTGCAATATACATATAATGGTTTGTCAACCGACGTGCAGGAGTTAACCACCAAAAAACGCATTTTTAAACTAAATGTCATCACTTTTGTGGGTGGTCAACGGCTCCCAGGTTTGTGAAACAGTAGTGAGTGGACAGAAGAGATCAGCAAGTGGGCAGATATTAGGTGGACACAACTGTCACTCGATGCTCATGACTGCATTATCTGTGGACACTTACTAGATTGTGACATACCAGTATGTAAACGTGTGTCAATAAATCAGAAACCCTCCCAGACCGAAAAAAAGCACACAGACTGCTGAGTCTGAGACCCGGTTCATAATACAAGAACCGGAGAACTACATCCAGAGAACTTCACCAAATCAGATAAAGACGGCACATTTAATTATTTACCCGCAGACGTCGCTGGTGTTTCAGTGTAAAGTGTGACCCTGTTAACTGGTGACTCCCAGCCGTTAATCACTGATACTGTGGGCTGAGAGTCATCAGTTAGCATGGTCGCTATTAACTCCAAAACACCAGTTGCTCTGTGACGGTCAAACCTGAAAGACGTTGCCTCTGTTTTATAGCATCGTTTCTAAAAACTGACCACAGAACAACCGTACATTTTTATGTTGGTAACAGGTTAAATTTAGTGTTTAAAAAACACTTGCTCGTCTGAATGAATGGAGCGAAACTCTGCTTCTGTGGTCAAGATGCATGGGCATCTTTATGATAAATAGACTGATAATCCCTCTATACAATTTACACTTTTAAAAGACAACTAGTTTCATTTGGAGTTCATTTTTACTTAAAATTATGACCTGCTGAGCTGGAGGGAGGGAAAAAGATACCTACTTAACACTTCTTTGACGAAATGCTCTGCGATGAACCTGTACAAATGATCAAATAGATAAAAGCAGTGATCTACGCATCATTTAAAGTCTCTTATTTAGACATAGGTTTAAACAGAAGGGCTGTACACTTTGTGAAACCACAGCTTTTAATGAGGTAATACAGTCCAGTCATTAGATACAGCTGATTCACTTCTCTTCACAGGCACTCTTTTCTTTTGATTTTCAGAAAGATGCTTCGAAACTTCTCTGGAAATTGGACTGGTATTTAAATGAGACTTTTTAGTGTCAGATGCATAACCAGCTTTTTTTTTTTTTTGACCCTTTCAAAAAAATATGTTAATCTTGTTCTCCGTTTTTGACAAGGTAAGTTTAATGTCAGCGTAAGATGTTTTTTTCTCTATTAATATTTTTGTATCCCACCCTAACATTTCTAATATCCCTTTCCCCTTTTACATAATTTTTGCACAAAATGGAACTACTAACGCTGTCATTCTGCAAGTAACACCCTGAAGCATCAAAGATGAAGAGGAGGCATCTTATCTGTAGGGCTGTCTGGTGTTACTCTTTCATTTCCACTTCACTTCTTACACTCAAAGTGGGTCTCTGTCCTTCTAAAATCAAACTGATGGTTGCAACATTTCTGACAATCTGCATCTCTTCTGGTACCTTAGTTTTCCTGATGCACTCAGAGTAAATGTGGAATAATGTTTGAAGTTTTGATATTGAAACAAATTCCTATTGTCTTTTTCTGCCCAGCTTTAACAAACACAATTAACTGGAATTGTGTGTTAGTACTTTGACTGACAGTTTCTCTCAAAGATGGATGTGAATGCGATATTGTGCCTGAGCACAACAGAAGCCTATAAATCATGTCTGATGCCCCACTGGTAGCCACATGGTCCTGCTACCGTTCACTGGCTGATTTGAAGAGTATAATTTGTTGCAGCTCTGGTAGCAATCCTGATGCAGTAACAGGAGGGACATATGGCTGCGGTGGCATGTAATTGTTTGCTGATGAACAGCCTATACATTTCTGCTCTAACACATGGCAAAGTAAGGCTACCATTGTTAGCATGAACTGACATTTTCTGAGACAGAAATGACTCGGTACAGCCTGAAACAAGGCGCACAGGGTCGTTACACTGACCAAGTACTTGTTTCTTATGCTCCAAAACAGCAACAGATATGATGGTTTGTCAGTAACAATAACGTGACTTCGAGGTTAGTGAGTTAAGGCTCAAATACACCTTTCAAAATAAAATGAACTGTGTCCAAATCAGTTCATATTTGGCCTGACTAAGATGACAGACAGACATAATAAGCGGAGCCAGACCAGGAGTCAGCAGATTTGAGGTTTTACAGCCCAGCTTGAGTTAAGAGAGACTTATCAATGGAGTGGGAAGCACAGGAACTTCTCGGTCTGTGACTCCTGTCTGTCAGTCATGCAACTTGTCGGGACTGAAAATGCAGCTGGTGTGAGTTGACAAGCACAGTCAAAATGCAGCACAACAGGGTTGCACTGCAGATGTACTTTCTGGTGTATTTCAGGTGTCAGGTATCAGACCTACACAGCTGCAGCAAAAAGGTAAAGGTCAAAGCTAGTTATAAACTAGCAACCAACACCCCCCAAGACAATTGTGGGTTTTTTTTAATACTAAGTAAATTATGTTCATGAAAGTCCAAATAAAGCTTCATTATGGCAGAATTCAGGGTCTGCTTGCCCTGCAGGACACATTTCACAACATCCTACTTTAGAAATCAAAGTACACCTCCAAACATTGCAGAGTAAAAACCCTGCTGCGATTGGTTAGCTTCATCAGTGAATCAGATACTCACACTCTCTCTCGTCTTTGTAATTATTTCAGTATCATCAACTGCCGCTCAATGTTTATCAGCTCAAACATCAACACAAGAGGTTGAGATTTGGACTATAGTGGAACCGGGGAGTGATGCCCTGCCACTGAAAACACTCATGAAATATGAGGCCTCAGGTACTTCAATTAGCTGATCAGTAGAAAATTTGACAACCTATGTGCACATATTGCTGCGTTTCCTAAATTAATCCGCCACCACTGATATCACTGTTATCCTGGCTTAGTCACCTCAGGGGTTTTGTGGCAACAAAGAAATGTTGAAAACAGATCAAACATTTTCTGTTTGTATGCCTCTATATCAAATTTTACCCATTTTTCAATTTAATTTTAAAATAATGGATGAAATATGCAACCCCTCTATCAGTGTTTCACAATCCCCAGGGTGTCCCACCCACACATTGGGAAAGTCTGCACTACAGCATCCACCATAACCGAGTAGTCTTAAATATAAGGAGACAAGCTGGTTAGACCAGGGCCCTGAAACATTAGACTCACTGTAAATAATAGCTTGAAACAAATAATGTTTGTTATGTTAGCTAGTTACCATCCAGCTACCTTTTGATAAGTGACAAGAGCAGCTTGGTGCAAGGCTGAGAGGGGACAGGTGCTACATCAACACAAAGAGCAGGCTGGCACGGTCTCATTTCAGCTTTGTCTTCATGATCTGAGAATAATATGAAAGGTGCATCCACCAAAAGCTGCCTCCCTTCCAGTGTCTATCCTTGAGAGGATGCAGCACCTGAATTGGGGTAGAGATGTTGACGTTTTTATTCCCTCAGGCCTAAGAAGCCAAATCATCCTTAAAAAAATAATCAAACATCTATAGAGGGTTAGCAAAAGCAGTTGTTGAAACATATTTGAATAGCATCCAGAGTCTGCATCCAGATATTTAAAGGGGAAATCGCTGTCATCATAGAGTAACAGGTGGATAGCTCTTCTTTGTGTGAACTCACAGGTCCAATACTTAGCTTAGATGAGCCATCCTCACTTTAGTGTGAAGCTGCACACTTTAAACTGTGGCTAATTTATCTGCGGCTCATTTTCTCCAGGCTTTTAAACAACAGGGAACCGAACAAAGGTCTATCGTGTGTGACGTGGAGTACAGTAAAGCAGACTTAGCCTCTGGAAAAACTGCCTGCAAGTAGGGGATAAAACGCAGCTTGAGCCACTTAATTTATGATACAGAGCACATTAATGGGTGCTGACAAGCTCAATGATTTTTCAGAGGCAACAGATAACAGTTATAATTATCAGCCGTGGAATTAAATAGTCATTGGAGAGACAGTGGGCACTTACAGTGTGTGTGCGTGTGTGTGTGTTCAATATCATCTGCCGGCCAACACTGGGCCCATTAATGGCGGACCTTGAGTGTTAATGTGATATTGTTTGGTTTATTAAAGTCCAGTGTCTGCAAGGACCCTGACTACAGAGATTTCATGCCAGCACTCGCTACGTCTCTCTGTTTCTCTGCTGCCTGACAAAAACATATTACATCTACAAGAGTCTTTTTCCTGAAACAACTGTATCACCAGAAAAACAATGGCACAGCTGCAGCCACTCTGCAGCTTTTTTAAGCCTGCACTGAATGTCAGGAACAGCCTGTCACTGTTATGATTCATTACAGCCGCTCGTTTAAGGCAGTGAGCGGTAATCAATGGATGCTCTTCTGTGCTGTGAGCCCAGCTCGGTTGATGGTTTTTAAAAAGCTTTTAAGATAGAGAGAAATACAGATAGAGGGGGGCAGAGGGACATACGAACTCGGCATACGAGAGCTCAGCATCAAAAGAGGCTCTCACATTGTCTCTGGCACATGCCTGACTTCATTAGAGACTCACATGCTGCTCTACACACAGAATCCAAAAAGCTGGAGCCACAAACAAGGCAGGAAAAATGAAGTCTCTGTGAGAGCTGTGAGGCCAGTCACACAGGAAAACACACCACCTCTGCTGATAACTTGTGCTTTCTCTTTCTCTCTCTCTGTGTTGTAAGAAAAGCAGGAGAGGTTGCAGAGAGCACAGCTGCCCTCTATGGGTGTGAAAACATCCTGACACTCTGGCAGAGGAGCAGCTCTGAAATCTGCTGCTGCAGCATCAGAGCTGGAAGACACAGAGAGCTGCTATTGTTAGCGCTCAGGTGTTTAGCACTAATTAGGCAGCTTATCTTGCTAATGTTGCAGAATCATCAAACGTAGCTCTGCCAGCGTGGAAAATAAGGAGGATTTCTCGGAGTGGAGCAACATATTTAGCTCCTGAGGAATGTAAGACTTCTGACATGTGCTCGGATCATTTTTTTTAGTCTTGTGGGATATATCTCCCACCTCCAACACACACACTCAAATGTCTCCAGTTTCAGATTCTGTGCTGTTGCATGCCAAGTTCAATACAGCAGAGGAAAAAGAGGTGTTTGTCTTTGCTTTGTCCTGAATGCCCCGCGCTGAGGACACAAACCATAAAAAACAAGGTGAAAACACACAGAGCAGTTCCAGTTATAGATTTTGTTGAGTGAGCCCAAACAAACAGGTCCATGAGTACACTGACTGAGCTTTAAAAAGCCAGAAGAGGCCACAGTTCATGTTTCTAAGTCGGCTGGCTTCAACGCTGCACCCCGGAGACCCCTGGGGATGGAGGAAGCATGTAGCTCTGAGGGGAGGCTGTGTATGAATCCTCCCAACCACTCAGAGGTCTTCCCCCTGATCACACCCGACACGCTGTGATCTGTGATCCTGAGAGGATGAAAGGAATATATAAGATCCTCATCTTTGAAAACATTCATTATCATGTCAAAGCAGGTCCAGTTGTGCTTTTCTGAGAAAACACCATGTGTTTTCATAGAAGAAGCAAAAAATACTGTTGATGTAACAATCTGTGGGTTTCAGAGGTGGAGTATGACTTAAAAGCACTGGATACTAAGACTCGGGAAAGAACATTTTCTTTGCTGGATTAAATTTACAGCATAAAAAGATAAAATAAGGGAGTTACTAGATTTTCAATCCTGCCAACCAAACTCAGTTTGATTGATTGATACATAAGTTATATTGTTTTTTCTTCTGCCACACTCAGCCTTTAAAGGTACGGTCTGCAGGATTTTCCTAAAAAATAGAATGTCGACTTTTACAGGAATAATCCTGTTCAACTGTCTCCTACTCTCCTACTGGTCTCTGTACATGTGTGTCAGTGTTTGTGTCTGCCTCAAACCCCCTCCTCTGCCTGTATGTTGATGTTTGGGTTGTTTTAGGATGGTTCTGGGTGGAGAGTAAGTGTGGTTACATCAACCAACTGCAGCACACCCAGTGCGCAAGTGAATTTCCATGTCGCTAACTGCGAATAAATATAGCACAGAGAATACAACCAAAGTGAAATGAAACGCCAAACAGAAAAAGCTTTTTACTAAACAAGAGTGAGGCTAGGCTCCACTTTCACTTGCTTTTGGGCACTTGGAGAGCAGCTCTGGATGAAGAGGGACATGAGTTGGCTTTCTCTTGAGCGGGTATGTGTCAAATAACCCAGTGATTTTTGAGTTCAGTAGGAGGCTGTGGGTGTGCGCTGCTGCTGGCACTGATCCAAGGGGGAGGAGCCTAGTTTGAATGGTGTTTACTTGCAACTAATGAAAACTGCTGCAGACCCCACCTTCAATGTTCCTTTTCTCACCTTTAGTACTATCTCACTACAAATCGCCAACTATAGGGAACAACCCTTAAGGCGTGTACACTGCAAACACTGAATTTTAAGAACTTGTTTCTGTCTCAGTTTAAGAAAAAATGTCTTATTAGACTTAATATGAACCTCATTTACTAGATAAATCCAGAGAAATGTCTTATTTGAAGATATTTGAGCACACAATGATGCCTTAATTGTCTGTACAGTTTAAAAAAACCTGCCAATAGGGTTACAGAAATGTTTCAATAAACTTGATTTTTGCTGTGTTGTTGGTGGTGTGGTCATACATTTATTGAGAAAAGAAAAGTTAAAGGCCAAAGTTATCCATCACTTCTGAATTATCTGAAGTTTGGCTCTTTGGCAGCTCACCGCCAACTTTGCATACCAAACAGAGCAGAAACGAGGAACATTCCCTCAGCCAGTGTCAGGAAGGCTAAATCAACTCGCCCATGAGATCTGGGGCCGGGTTAGGAGCAAGGCTCATGCCCTGACTGCCCCGACTCCTCATCCATAGAAGACATCTAGCATGGACCGGAGAAAAGCCGAGTATCTGTCGAGACGGAGGAGGGATGTGAAGAGAGATCAGAGCGGCGTGTAGCGGGGCTAAGAGCTGTGGGCAGCTCAGCCACTCAGACTGTTACAGCAGTCACTCTGCCACAACATGCTCCATTACGGGGGATTGCAGACCTTTTGGCTGTCAGACAACATTAAACACATTGCAGCAACACTTACACTAACGCTGAGAGGAAACACACTGTGTCAATAATAATGAATCACTCGCTCACACACTCGTGCGTTCGCTGCTTGTTTGCTCTGTGGCGCTGCTCACCCACACGTTCGCTCACTCATTTGCTCATTCATTCGCCCGCTCAGTCAGACATTGGCTCAGCAGTTCTCTCAATTACTCATCCCAACACACAGATTCATATATACACACTCCAAAGCATCTATATGTTCAGTAACTTAAACTCCAGAGAAGGCCACATTAAGTAAAGCTTAAATCACAGTTTGTAACCTGAGCGCTCTCTGAGCAGTGCAGCTGGGTTTACTGTAATTTATTCTGTAAACAAGACGACAATTTATCTGCACTGCTCAGTCACACCAAGGCCAATAGTCTTTCATTCTAACATTCACAGTAAACATTGCTGGCACCACTTCCACCTTCAGGTTATCAATACACATTTCCTCCTGTAAAGTGTCCTTGAGTCTCTTTAAGATGCTATAAAGTGTATTTATCACTATCACTTTATTTAAAGCTCTGCAGAGAGGCCCTGCCAACAAAATACAGTCTGCTCTTTTCATTTGACATTCATAATACATCTGATGTGATGAACACTGAGAAGATACTGATGCAATGTTTATACCCCAGTCTGTTTAAAACATGGAGCAATCACAGTGACCTCAGACAGTGGTTTCTGAAGAGGTGTTATCAAAGTCTAGAGATAACAGGAGACATGTTGGAAATGTCAACTCAAACGGATTTCTAGCTAATCTAAAAAGTTGCCAAAGAGATGAATTTGTGTCTGGCAAACAGCCTACCTGTCACTCAAATCAGACGCTCGGCCTGATAAGGCAGAACTGCCCAAACCTCTCTACCCTCAAATATTTTTAAAAAAAGATAAGTGTTAGAGATATTCATTACAGTAAAGAGCTGTAAATAGCAGAGCCAAGTGCTTAAGATCTGCATTGGTTTCATTTTTCACAGGGCCTAAAGCTCAACCGCAGATGCAGCAAAGGCGCTCTTGAAACCCTTAGGATTATACCTGAATATTACTCTTTGTACTGCACACGTGGTAAAGCCTACCCGTACTCTGGTTTGAGTTTTGATTTGAGGAATATCCAGTTAAATTAAATACTACAGAAGAAAACCCATTGAAAAGAAAACAAGAGAAAATCTCATTTGTGCAGTGTTTTTAGGTCTCAGTGGGTGTTTTTTGGACTGCAGGAACTTTCCCCTGGAATCTGTTTCAGGCATCAAAACCAGCACAGGCTGAATATCTTTCATGCTAACAGTCTAACAGGCTAAGTGCTCTACTGAACATAATGATGGTGGCTTGTCTTCTCTTTCTATGGAATAGTTTTTGTTGAATGGTCTTTGTCATTATCTTACTGCCCTCTACTGGTCTGGAAGTGTTATGTAATTGTGTTTTTTTTCATTGGCCTGGTGAACCATGAAGTTCCTGGGAGTGTTCCCTGAACCTTCTTCAAGCTGAAACTCACCTTTAAGTTTTTCTAGAGATATAACATATACATTGACAGCTTGGCACAGAAATTTGAGCAAGCAGTGTTGTGAAACGTGTGAGAGAAGCGTGGTTGAGCTAGGTACGGATGGCCAGTGAGACTGTGCCTTAAAAAGGTGTGTTTCAACCATGGGGTAATATCTGGTTTTGAAAAGTGTAGCCTATGCAGTAGTGCTAGAAGTTGCAGTTCATGGATGGTCCACTTGAGGCTGGTTGCAAAAAGACCTGAAACTACATACAAACCGAGCCTAAAACAGAATTTACAGCTTTAAAGAAACTATTTACAGCTGGTGCAAAAACTTCAGTCTGAATCACTAATTTCACTATCAGCACACACAGTGTATTGATATTTATTTATTTTTTTGTGCGGATGGATTTTTTTCTAACCCAGCAGTTAAGAAGATATTAAGATCACAAGTTGATCCAGTCAGAGGCACAGCTTACGTGACTGACAGGTCTGGCCTCCTATAGCTGTTAGAGAGGAGGCTCCAAGTCTGCCTCTTGAGTCAGCATTTCCAATATGGCGGCGATTGGCTTCATTGCTCTGTTCAGGAACAGAGTGGTGACGTCACGGAGGCAACATCCATTTATTATACAGTCTGTGGTTCTAACAGGAACTACAGTCAATCTGTCATTGTAAGTTTAACTGAGATACTAGCTGACTGTGTTTGACTTCTGCCAAACAACGAAGCTTAGTGACAGAGAAATGAGCAATTTTACTATGTGGTCTTAGTTATCATGAAATACGTCTAAAACAAGACATATACACATTGTTGTTAATCTCTGCTGAGGGAAACAAATGATTAGATAGACTTATTTGCTCATTGTCGTTTTGTTCTGCCTTTGCTTGCATCAGTCCTGGGCTGTTTCAACACAAAGATCATCGTTACGAGTGGCATGTACCTGGAAGAGTTGTGACCCCTTGAGTCAGAGAGGTAACTTACTGTAAACTTCCTTTTAAGTGGGTCAACAGAAGAAAGATCTTTTTAATGTATCCCACATTTAGCATACCTACAGTCAGTCTCTGGTGTATCATGTTCCCGCTGCTGCCGCTGCTGCTGCTGGAGCCTCCAATTTTCCATCCTGAGACAATCCAAGTTTGGGGTTTTATTATCTTCCATCAGGCTTTCTTATTTTTCTCATATTATCTTTCACTCTAAAGTGAGCTGTGAGAACGCAGAAGCAGCTGTTTTCTATTAATGTATTAACATTCGGGAGGGAACCATGTTTGTATCGCCATTCAGCATGGGCTCATATATGTCATTTCGCTTTACACTCTGAGTTTTATCGCTGTGGAGAAGCGTGATTCTGACGGCCACATCAAGTACTGTGCTTTTCACTGGACTTAAGGGAGGGGGGGTAATTAGAGGTCAAATATCCCCTATGGTTATATTTCAATTCTACCACATATGCAGGGTGATCTCTGAACGCTACATGTGTCCCATATTTATGAGCTCCTATACTAACAAATCTACCGCACAGCTGCGGGGTTACACATACCACTGCTAGTTGATGACTTGTTTACTGCTGCTTTGTCTTTATTATTATCATTCAGATGATATATCGAGGGAAAAAGCACATTTCAGTCATGTGGCGAGGGACTGCAACCACAATCCAAATCAACATTGCTTTTTAAGTACTGAGAAATCATCTGAATGTAAACAGGTCTGAGGTTACAGCTTGCATCTTAAATGTTCAAACCACAAAGCCCGACGCTCTACAGCAGAGCATGATGGCTTACACTACATTACTTTTAGAAAAACATACATCTAATTTACTGTATTTTTACTTCCAGAAATATGCAGAGGCCTGCTCCAAGTTCAACACAGAGAGTGTGTCCTCAGGGGAAGCCGGTGGCTAAAACAACAGTGAAAATATCAGGTTTTTAAGAGGTCATCATGCAAACATTTCACCACGTCTGAAACACTGAAGCTTTTTAAACCTTTCAGCATCTCCATAGTTCACATTTTCACTTCTGTTTGTGTGGTTGTTTGAACTTCACTTTTTTAATATGGGAGAGTAAAAATGAAAAGCTACGAAGATGTTTTAATCAACCCTGAACTCTGAAATAAAGTCTGCCTCAACTCATCCATCTGTGCAAGTTCTATCACATTCTGTGCCGATTTAATCAACCACAGAAAAGAGAAAATATTTTTCAAGAATTAATTAAAACTGTTGCCTTTTCATACCTGCAGATATACCCTCATAGGAAACCTACCACCAGCAGCTGAATCGTTTTAGAGAACAGCTAGGCTTAGTGAACAATCACATTTCCATCAAAGACTTTTTAAAGGGTTCAGTAAATTTCTCTGGAGTGTATTTGTATGAGGCACTTATCAGTAATACATGTTTTACCCACAGAGAATCTGAGTCGACTCTGCACCCTTTTGGACCAGAAAATTAGCATGGAAGCTAGGCTAACAGCCACTACTAATAATGTTGACACTGCCATGTCAGTGAGATCTGACTCTAACATTAAAACTGTGGTAAAACTCTATACAGAGACATTTTTAGGCTCTACTTTATTAGAAAGCAGATTACTTTTCTCACTGAGTTAAAATGCAATTCATACAAGTTCTTCAACATGTAGGGGGCTGAAAACCTTTAAGTCGGTTTATGTTGTACAAATCAGCAGGACTTTTGACCTGTACACCCATGTTAAGTGAAATTTGAGGTTTGTGGATCTAATTCAACAAAAATTCAAGTAGCAGAAGCAGAAAGTTACGTTATATTTGTTGTTTCTACTCAGTCTGCCCCTTCAACATGCACTCTAGTTTGATGATGTGAACATGTCATGCAGACAATAGGTTCTGTTATTATGTTATAAAAGATCTGTGAAACTAGAATCTCACTTCATAGACGTACTTCCAATCCATTTTTGGGCCTTTGCTCAACCCCAAGGTCGTCGGTGAAGTCCCTCTTGAGGCCATAAGTTTTATTCTGAGTTAATTTGTTCTCCCACTTTAACCCCTGATTGTGTGCCTTCAGCTTAAAATAAACACAAATACAGCTCACCACAAAATTCAGTCATGACACAAAATTTACATTTCCGGAAAAATAAGTGCTCCACAGCGCCACCTAGAGCATCCAAAAACCTGAAAATTCAATACCACAACACATTTTTACCTATATGCCTTAAATTCTTTGTGCATACATACATCATACCAAGAACTCTTTAAAAAGACATCTTGTAAGCATTCTGAAATCTCAACAGAAAGCTGATGAATTAACGTTGAATTTTCTGGAGGTTGCAATGTTTGCACATTTCTTTTTTTCAAAAACTCTTCTTAGAGATTTATTTTCTGATCATCTTCAAATTTCTTATGTGCATACTAGATACACTGACGATGCAAAGTCAAAGTTCATGTTTTTTCAGCAATGTCAGATCTAACACGTGATCAAACACATGGTCAGTGTCACGCTCCGAACTCCTCTTTGCCATTATTTCCACCCTTAGCTAAAAGGCGTGTCGATGGCATTGCTTGAAACTCTGATGTCTCACCATGAACAGGGAAAAAAGTACAATAAAGGGTTTTCTAAGAGCTGAGCAAATAGTCTGATACCTCCTGTGTGTGTGACACAAATGCCTCATACAGCTCCACTTTAAAACAAAATCCACCCCTTTAAGGTGCTGCAACTGAATGGTAACACAAATTTTGTCAAGGTTGTGACATCGAAAAGAGCCTGTGCGGTGATTAAAAATTACACACTATGTAGACTTCTTGTCAACCTTCATTGAGACGATGTCTTTCCTCCCCTGCTCTCTACTTTAAGCTCCATGACAGAAATCCATTGAACACCTGTTAAAACACCTGACGAGGAATACTGAGAACGTTCTATCTTCTATTTGCAGCTGATGAACTCTGACTAAGGTGCTCCAGATGGCAGAGATTGTCAGAGGGTTTCCAACAATAACTGCTGCTGAATGATTTGCAACCTGTTGGTTGATCTCGCTCTGGCATTATACCGAAGCAAATTCAGTGTGGGAATACATTAGTGACAAAGCATATTTTTAGTATGCAGTGGATATGAGTTTCAACCTGTTGAGCTGCCAGATGTGCCGAGCGAGTGAAGTGGGAGAGTGAGGAGCTGCTGTTTATCAGGGAGCACAGGAGCAGGTGTGCAGAGCGGCTCTGAGAGGAAGAACTCATACAGGTTTAATGATGGGTGAGTCAGAGCGATGTGAATGGCAGCTCTTTGCTTTAACGCATAATTAAAGGTAAACGTGATTGTTAAAGTAAACAGGTCATGGGAGGAGACGTTCTTGGATAGCTTTGTTACTGGCCTTTAGAATATTCAGACTGATCAGTGTCATCAATCTACAGTACATCAATCAATATCGTATTTATTGTTTATTTCTTTCTTTATTTTTTTTGGGGGGGGCGAGGGTCTAATACTGTCTCTCTGGTACCCTGCATTAGCTTTACATGATCTACAGATAAGAAGGTCTGTACTTTTCTCAAAGTATTGTTTTAAAGTCTTACCAACAAGGATTTGATCAGCAGAAGATGACTATTAAAAGCTAATGAGACTTGCTACAAAGTTTGGACACATTTTTTTTTGACTGGAGGATGACTGTCGTGACAGCAGAGTTGACAAAGTGTTTGCAACCCTAAAAGTTTTAAAGTTAAAAGAAACCCCTCACTATAGAGCTCGTTGGTAAACAGTGGGCTGAGCTCACCTGCCTCTACGTCAGGATTCAACACACTGTTTGGTATCTGCTGCCTTTCAGAGCACAGATCTAAGAGTTGTTCAAAAAATAGTCTGAGATTTTAGATATTTGTTTTGTTTTTTATTGTCAGCTGGAAAACAATTGCTGAATCCAAAAATTTAAAGAAATTTTGAGCATATTGAACTTTATTCATGTTTTAATCACAGAAGTAAAATTAAAGGTCCCACTGTGCAAAAATCACTTTAAGTCTTTTAGTGTAATTTGTGGGTCTTTGTCTTTCCTCCCTGCCCACAAAATGTGATATTTAATGACAAAACCAGTACTTAGTAGTGCTTGTGAATCTAAAATCCCGACCTAAAACGAGCTGTTTGGATTTTGGGGATTTGCAGATGTCAGCAATTCCCTTTTTGGACCAATCAGGAGCAAGTCTGACCGCTGCTGGAGAGAAATCTCTCCAGCAGCGGGGAGGAGAATGCCGAATTTGAAGAGCCACCACTGCTCTGTTTTTGGCTGTAAACAGCCACATAGTTCCATGCGCAAGCTCCCCATCTTGGAAGAAGACAAGACAAAGTGGCTAGAGTTTATTTATCAAGGAAATGTGCCAGCTTCACTCAGTAAAACTGTGCATGTGTGTGCTAGTCATTTCACGGCCGACTGCTTTTCCAACTTTGGACAGTACAACAGAGAGCTAGCGAATAGACTGGTCCTGAATCCAGGCGCATTACCAACCAAACGCCAACAAACCTTGGACCCTGGAAAAGTATTGTGAATGATGTGTGCTGTGGAGCAGATGTAAGAGCTTTTCCTCAGTGTCCCCCTGTCTCTGTGTTAGCTTCAGGATGCAAACTGTAGCTGCGGTTAGCCAATTGTTTTAGCCTGTAATGTTCAGGTGAACAAGCTGTTTTTAAACATTGTGCACTCGGGGCTCAAGGCACCGCTCTCAGTGACGCAGAAGAGCAGGGGGGTATCAGCTGTGGCTCATTTACATATGAAGGTCACGCCCACTAAATCCGACCGTTCTGAACAGAGGGGCTATGAGAGCCTGGAAACAATGCTGCTGTGCTTGATTTATTGGCTTTTTGGACCAAAACATGTTACTACCATTTTATGAAGACATCAATGATCCATATTAAACTGCAGAAAAGGAGCATCATGTGGGACCTTTAAAAGACAAGCTTCTGAAACTAAAAGCAATATGACAAAATGCATCTTATTTACATTAAAAACATGGTTGAAAAACCAATTCATGTAAATGTCAGGTGTGGCACAACTTAACAACCACCTTTCAAAACATGTGGAATTTTGGGGTGTTTACAAATCGCAAGTAGGATTTCTTTCAGTCAAAAATTAGTCTCAGTCAATAGCCCTCAATGTCTAGCTCTGCCCAAACTGCACTCATGGTACATTTGATACAGCATGTTGATGTTACCAGAGACAGTTTTCTCTGTAAGAAGTTATTTTACACAGAAACGTTGAGGGACTGAAAATGTGTAGTAAGCATGCCAGGCCTGTAGTTGGCGCTGTACCTGTCTTGTCCAGCCTTTGGCAGATGTCCACCAAAGTAGAGCTGGGAGGATCATCTGGTGTACTGGTGAATGCTAAGTGCAGAACTGGAGCAACAGATGCATGTGTTGCTGAAAGACAGTCAGCAGATTCAGCAGAATGAGGAGCAGAAGCACAACACTGTAGTCCATGACGATAATGTTTCAGTGTAAACATGAGGCAGAAACGCATCAATACTTTTTGCGCTTCACCCTAAAACCATTGTGGTGTAAATGGCCCTTAAGTCACTTAACTTTAGGCCGAATTGAGCTTTGCAGCCAACAGACTGTCTCCCTGGGTGTTCCATATTAAGTGGTGCAATCAAGGCATGCTTGGAGGCAGAGCTAATATGAGACCAACGCCAACCAAAAACTAGCATTAACCTTACTGATAAAAAATCTAAGATCCTAGAGGCTGGTGCAGTCCACGTCACAACAGATTTTTCTTCAATCTTGTGGTTAAGTTTCTCCATTTTCCTCTTGCCTTTTTTTCTCCCCTTCCTTTTTCTTATCTTTTTAGAAAATAATCCAGACTAAATCTAGCATCTTTTCATAATCAGGTCCCTGAAACCTGATCCCAGAAAAATACTGATTCTGCTGATGGTTTTATTGTCCTGTTTTCTAACACAAACATCCTGACAGCTTTGTCCAAGTGTTCAGTTTGTTCCATTGTCCCCGGCACGCTAACGCCATGAAACACAGCAGGTTTAACTGTCTCTTAAGGGGCATTTCAGTCCATGCACTGCTGTCTCTGCATGTACCAGCAGCAGTCTAGCAGGTGAAGCGTCGCACTGATCCAAGTTATGATGAATTCAGGGAGACGCGTCTTAAAATAGCATCTAGCAAACAGTCCCATGCATCACCAAATTCAAACAGGCACACAGCCAACAGGAACGCAGGTGAAAGTAACTGTGGGCATTTCGTGGGAGCGTATACAAGCGAGGTGAGTCAGCGGCTACAAGCCTCACTCATGCTGCCTCATTAGCCATGGATGGATGAAGGTTCAGGGCCAGAGAGCTGCCGAGGCTTTACCTGGTCCCACGCAAGCAAAGGCACCAATTAAAAACCCTCAATTGCGCCTTTATACTTCTGAGGTTTGCAGATTTCCTGGTGAGAAAGTTTATTTTGAATACGTAAGAGCCTACAAAGCGAGATGACATCCTTTTATCAGCCCCTCTGTTGCTGTCAGCTGTAAAACGTCAAGCTTCTACGCTCCTACACGAGCAGCAGAGGGAAATACCCATCGGATACCAGCCATCAGATCTGGCATCCTGTCAGACGTAAGGAGAATCCTGTGTGAAGAAGTATGCTGAAGACAAAGCCCAGTGTGAAAACGCCTCCTCTTTACACGCCAAGGTGGTTAATCCAAATTAACTCTGCCAAGGCTCCTCTAACACTCCTACACCTGTCAGTTTGGCCCCGGCTCTCAGCTGAGCAGCTACGCTATAATCATCAGACCTCCATGGTGAGGAATTTACTCAGAAACCGCTGAAGATTATTCAGAGACACTAGAAAGTAATGCAGAAATAAATGCCTTCAAATTTAGAAACACTTTGAGCAAATTTTAGAGCCTTGAAATGTTTCCTCCATGTGTTGGACACGTCATCCTGCTTCCTGCTATTTAAATCTTACATCAAAAGCCAGCCTAAATGAGGCAAATACCTTCATGAAATACCTGCAGAACATGGAACACCTTCCAAAGTGGTGAAATCTCTTACAGAGAGTTTAAAAAAAACGCGCTGGAGAAAATGGAGCGTGATAGAAGAATCTAAGAGAGCCTGCAGTAAGAGAGATAGATAGCGCAGAGTATGAAATGTGAAAGCAGGGGAATAGTATCTACTCTGCAGGAGGGTAAATCCTTGCAGTGTGTTAAGACGGAAATTCTTGTGCTGCAAGATATCATCTCAGTGAGATATGTAATTTCAAATGTGATCACCTCCCGTATGCTGGGAGCCTGTATACTGATAGTGTGGCTATGGCAACAATCGAGGCTGAGTAAAGAGGAAAGAAGGAGAGGAAGGTGTAATGGACACAGAAGATGAGGGAGATAGAACAGACAGGGTAGATATGAAAGGTGTGAAGCTGTCAGTCTTGGAGCAGTGTTGTGGAAATCTCAGCATATTTGAAAATGAGGGGGGTGTCAGGGAGCAGATGATTTGTTTGACTTCATTTTGATTCTGCCGTAGTATAATGTGAATCATAGCAGAGGAGTGAGACACAGGCGAAGGAAAGAAGCAAAGCAATAGGTCGACACAACAGCAGAATCAAAAGAGAGTAACATACTGATGGTATAAACATCAGACTGAGAAAATCAGAACCTATCACCAATTATCAACCATTATCGTCTGGCAATGACAGAGGATTTCTATATGTGTCTGCGAACAAATGCAAACTTCTTTAATTCCAAGCCTGTGGTCACAAAAACAGATCTACAACGTCAGTCTTGAGAGTTCTTGGTCCAATACATCCTTATGTTGTCTAAACTGTTTGGTCTCAGTTCAACAGCAGACACGCAGATGCCTCATGGCTGAAATTAGGGATGCACAATAGTATCGGCACGTTAGCCATATCGGTCGATACTGGCTTAAAAAAAATATTGGATATCAGCCAACACTCCAAATTCCTCCCTGTTTGCACAGTTCAGATTGAGTAAACCATTTCATTCAGTTTGGGTTTAATTGCACTTCTCATATGTTCCCCTGTGAACACAGGTTATGTTTACTGAAGGTCAGTTATTAAAATTGGCCAAATTTTCCTTGGTTGTGGGTATTGTTGTGATTTTCTCATGAACAACATCATCCAACCTTTAAGTAGGATTTTTTTTTTTTGAAAGCAATTGTCATAAATAAATTTACAGTTGCAAGTATACAATTTTCCTATTTTGCACAAGAAATGAATATTGCATAACAAATGTGATAAGAGTATAAACCATAATACAATGTGCTACTTCCAATACAGAAGAGAGTTGATAATCTCTGCAATCATGTGTACTCAAAATAAATATTGGTATCAGTGTCGCTCCGTCATTTATGTTGCACATAAATTCAGTGTTGGGAAGATTGAGTGGGACAGGAAGCTGTGACCAAAACTACATAAAAACACCCAGTGACTTTTGAAATTAAACAAACTGTGTCCAAACCAGATCGTATTTAGCTTGACCACAACCTTAAAATGAATATGATGAACAGAGCCAGATCAGGAGTCAACAGGTTTGAGGTTTTACACCCCAACATGCATGCAGAGAGACTTATCAATGGAGTAAGATGCGTGGGAACCCCTTGGTCCGTGACTCCAGCTGTCTGTCAGTCATGCAGCTTGCTGAACTGAACATACAGTCAATATGCAACAGAGCGAAGCCAGATTGCAGACGTAGCTGGTGTATTTGAGGTGTCACTGTTGCCTATTTCCACTGAGCACTTAAATAAAATACATTTTTATGTAATTTATTTACCATAAACGCATTATAAGTTTGCTGAAATAACGTGTCCAAAACACAAATTTTGTGAGGTCTATTCTGGTCGACATGAAGCATGCTAAAAATCCTAGCTCCAGGACAGATTCTACAGTTCTTCCTTAAATCTGTGAGCAGATATTACATAAAAAGTGGTCTTAATGCGTTTGTCCACCAGATTAATGTAGGGACAGGTTTTTTTCTGTCTGTGGCTCAGAAACATCCGGCTCTTTAGCTTGTTCACCAGCTGTAGGACAGGTACTGTGCGACGGGATTAACGGGACTTGTTTACTCTCTAATGCAGACAGTTGGTATTCTAAAAATGAAACAGTCACAACAGCCCTGTCTACATTTCACAAGGTCATTTTCTGTGTACAATATACTTCTGCACCCTCAACCCTGCACAGGATAAGCGGTTAAGAAAACGAATGAATACCCTGCTCTCCAAAAAACGCGCAGTGTTGGCTGGACTCATGGCGGCAAAAAAGCTGGTGGCTACCCGTTGGAAACCCCCTCATTGTTTGTCTGTTAGGGCTTGGCTCCTTATTTATCTGGACATTGCCTATATAGAGAATTCCATTGCCCGTGTTCACAAAGCGAAAGATTCTGTCATGGAAACACAGACTTTAGTTATCAAAAATGTTTGAATAAATAATTATTTTTTAAAGGTTGTTCAGTGTAGCCTGGACCTGTATTTTTGTCTATTTTTTGTTTTTTGTTTGTTTTGTTTTTTTATTTTGTTCCTTTCAAATATGGGTATTGTGTAATGGACACTGTTGGGCATAGGGTTATGGGCGCTGGGTGCCTTCCTATTCATTCTTGGTTCCAATGGATCTGATGATGGACTTGTACATATGTGTTTTGATACACTGACATTTATGCACCCAAGCTCTGTGACTTTTATTTTTTGTAACTTTTGCTGCTTGTCCTCCTTTTTTTCTGTTTTTGTCCAATTGTTAAATTTCAATAAAAAGTTGATCACAAAAAAGAAAATAAATAAACATACTTCTGTAAGGCAAAGCTTACATGTAGGGTTGGAATTTTCCAAGTCAGAAACAGGAATTTAAGAGAATAAACTGGGAATTTGTAATGCTGAACTTAAATAAAGCTTTTTGTAGCGTAATTTAGGCTAAAACTACAGCTGATGCAAGTTCACTTGAACAGCTGCACCACCTGAGGACAACAAAAAGTCAAGTGAGTTTTGATAAAACAATTCCAAATCTCTCTCAAGTTCAACTTCCCATGGAGCGTTTCAGGGAAAATTTGGGGAAATCTTCCATTCCTTTGCAACCGTACTCACACTAAACCATACTTCACTTGTAAGTACGGTTGCAAAGGAATGGAAGGTATGGTTTAGTGGCTTTAAAGATGATTCATACTCCCCGTGCAGCCACTTTCATCCTCTACTTAAGCTAAAGATCTGGAGTGATGTATGTTTGATTTTTTGCTGAAATCCAATTTGTGCTGATGGCTTTGTTGTTATGGTTAAAGAATAAATGTTGATGGCCACTTGTCTGGAGTAAAACAGAAATAAAAGCATAATTTGTAATAATAAGCACCACTTCAAATAAATATTTGAAGAAAATGAGCCTTTTTAACGTCCTGTCAGAGTAAAATGATGAGCTGATCGACAGAGGATTTAGAGTGGAAAATCCCTCACTGCCAGCGCTGTAGAAATGTTTATCTGACTGTCCTCCCCGATTACAAACTATCTGATACATTTAGTTAAAGATCAGTGTCATACAGCTGGCAGGCTCTCAGTCAGATAATCACAACATCCGATATCTAGACAGATCTGCTTTGTGCTCATGTATCCAGACTGTAGTTACATCATAAATCCAGAAATCCACATGCCGTCTCCAAAAAGTAGTGTATACATCACTTGCTCTCTGTCAGATTATAATGTCTAAAGATTTGAAGGAGGAGAAGAGGAAGAGGAGGAGATTAGGGATTGTCATTTCACAGCAGAGCTGTACTTGGAAAAAAGAAGACTTTGTCGTCATGTCAGGTATTGATTTGTGACCTTTCAGTCAGTGATAACCAGCTCTCCTGTCAGGTCTGCAAGAAGAAAGACAACAGAGGACACCAAAAGAGAGTCACTTTACCATCGTCGAGCCGTTTTATTATCTCATAAAGAGGGCAGCAGCAGCAGCAGCAGCACAGGCAGGGAGACCATTTTTCCTTGTAGTTAAGTTCCTTATGTAACACTTTTTGTTACCATAAAAAGAGCTGATGGCGTAAAACTCCAGCTCATGCAATAATAAGCAGATTCTGTGTTATTTAAGAGCAGCAGTCTTAGTGTAGGATCTAAATGTGGGCCGGGACATAAGGAGCTTTAATCTGTGAACAATCTGAGAGGCTAATGCACAGAGGGGCTGCACCGCTCGTCCATATGTGGATCAGAAGAGGCTTTCATGTCCACACGCTGCTAGGTGCTGTCAAACAGCCCTGTGAAAGGTTCAGTCAGATTAAACACTTATCCATATTAACCGCGTGCAGCCCCCCGAGGGAGTGACTGACAGGCACACTGCAGGAATGACCCCATCAGCTATTTGTGGCGTCATGTTGGTTATGATGTGGGCGGGGAGGTAGAGGTTTGTATTTGGGGGACTAAGCCGACGTCACGCACCTCTCTCCTGCTTCCCCCAGCTGCTGTTTGAACTAGATTTCAACTCTAGCGCTGTTCTGATATGTGTCGTGCCCTAGAAACCACTGCACTGTGGCTTAGCCTGACCTGGATATTTCCAGACAGGCAGCATCGATGGCTGCTGGGCAAACAGGGGAGCGCAGCGCGAGTCAGCAATGTTAAACGACCTGTCACCCGGGGGGGCTCAGCAGAGGATGCTTTGAGCCTCGCCGGGCATTGGTCAACAGCTTTAGGATTACAGAGGTCACAGTGAAAGACCTCACCCAATACTGGAAAAAGGAGTATTTACACTCACTGACTCTGGCTCCTAGTGCAACTCCTTTGTATTCCAAATTTCCTCCCTCGCAGACATTTTTTAGACATTTATCCTCCATTGATTCGAGAGGATTTCTTCTGTGCTTCATGAATATTTTATAAAGTACCTTCACTCCCCCCCAAAGAGAGAAGGTACAAGTAATGCAAAACACCCAGCACTGTTTTAAAAGAGGAAAGGCACATCTTTTCAGCAGTGAGTTCAATGCAGTCCAACTGCGCAGGCAAGAACACGGCTCAAAATGAGTCACAGGGTTTTATTTAAAGGCCATCAACATGCTGAACGGGATATGAAGCAAACAATAGTTCATCTGGGGTATCCACTGAGGCATCCTCACGCAATAAAAATCCACTGAACACAGGATGATGCTTCTAAATGAAGGAGTTTTATGATTATCTATACGCAATAAAGCAAAACTGTGATGCTAGTATTGCTGAGTCGACATCTACCTGTACATGAGAGCAGGATATCAGGTCCTACTTTGTTACGTAATTACCCTTTAAGTGTTGGAAAGCAGGCAAGAGAGAAAGAGACGATGATCCAGTCAGTGAGTGCAGGTCTGTGTGTGTGTGCGCACGTGTGTGTGTGTGTGTGTGTGTGTGTGTGTGTGTGTGTGTGTGTGTGTGTGTGTGTGTGTGTGTGTGTGTGTGTGTGTGTGTGCTATAATTAGCTCTCTCTGCACTAAACCGATTAATCTGTAACACTTGGACCGCTTCCTCTCACTTACACACACTGACATATATAAACACAGAGAAACTGTTGCATAAGAGCACGTGAGTAATAGAGTAGCACCTTCACATAAAAAAAAGAACAACAACAAATGAATCAATGATATTTAAACATTGATGAAAATCATTTCTGCACCATTTTACTCAAACAGTGGTTGAACATATCTGAAAAGGAAACAGTGGAATTTAAGGCTATGAATAGTAGGGGTAAGTAGTGTCAAGAACATCACAATACGCTATGCATCACAATTCATGGGTCAATATACAATAAACATCAAGCTATCATAATATTGTGATATATTGCGATATTTTACAGAATTAGCTATTTGAATGAAAACAGCTTTTCTACTTTATAATGTTTAAAATAACATTTGTATAGCGCCAAATCATAACGAATCTTATCTTTCTTTATCACTTTCTAAAAACATTAACAGGTCTAGAGTCGTTAATGTTAATAAATTGTATTAACAGAAACCCAACATCAAGACATGATAAGGAGTCTTATCTCATCTTAACCCACCATAAGAACTGCACTTTGCAGCATTTAGCAAGTTACAGGAGCAAGGAAAAACTTCCCTTTGACAGGCAGAAACCCTGGAAAGAACCAGACTCATGTTAGACATCTGCCTCAACTGTGAAGTGTGTCAAGTTTGTCACTTAAACTGCTGTGACATTAAACTAATGCTCTAAAGAAATCATTGGGTGAAAGACGTGGTCAGTTGGTGAAACTGATAAATGTCACTTGGTATAACCAATGTTTCTCACAAACAAACCTTCCACATTTGAAACGATACGGTACCGATGCCTGGTACCTGGAAATTGGTATCGATACTCAACGGTACCAATTTTTGTTCCATTTGTGTCTTTATGTAGTAAAAAATATCAATTTGTTTAATAATAAAATGTAAGTTTGTTTTGACTTCACATATTTGTACTTCAATGTATAACCTTTGCTGTGTTTATGGAAAATCTCCTACTGTTCCACTCCCTCACAGTCACAAGGATGTGTTTAGGTACCTAAACATGGTACCTTTTGATTTTACGTGAATCGGTACCTGGTACTTTTGACAGAATTTGGTCGGTACCTATAACAGTACCTAATTTGGTACCCATCCCTACTCACGAAAAATCTAATATTGCACAAAACATGACTAAGATTATTATTTGATCAGTCTACTCCTCTGTAAAATTTTAACTTCAAATGATTTTAAACGAACTAACCCAATAATAGAGAGAAAACATTGATGTTAATGGCATCAAAACCCACATCATCAAGTTCAGAAATAAAATATTTTGAATGTGAGTTTATACCCATTATACGGTTTATGGGCGACATACAGCAGAGCAGCTCTTCGGCGCCATTCACCGCAGTGGGGGTGCGTGACGTTTTGTGCTTCCAGCTCACCTAAAATATGAATTTTTGTTTTAACAAAAATCTGGATATTAAGAGTTAACATATCAATTTTTATCATAGGTCAATGTATTGGGATGTATTAGTGTATCAATATTTTTTCACACCTCTAACAAACAGTTGGTTGTGGTTGGTATAAATGCACAAACTGAAGGTAGGTCTCCTGTTACCTGTATGATAGCTCTCCTAAAATAAAGACACAGCCCATGCTGCATATAACCCAAAACATCAGTGAATCCAAATATGCATCACAGTCCAGACTCTGGGCTGCAGTTGTTACAAACCAACAACTCAAGACAAATGATAATGCATCCTGGATTAAATCTATCTGATAAAAGAAAGTTAATCAATCAACCTATCAGTCGATAATTCATTTGATACCTCTAAAAGGCCCATGCTTCTCAGTGAGGTCCACAGGAGCATGCTGGGAACGTCCTCTGCATAGATGGCAGCTCAGTCACAGGGGAGCTCCGGGTCCTCCAAATGAATGCAAATCAAATTAAGCCCAAATTGGAACTGCACGCTGGCATTCAGATGCAGCAGATCTAAACACTGAGCTCTGTCACTGTAAAATTATGTTTCTGCACTTCTCAAACAGCATCCCCCAGAAGAGTATATCCCCCCCATTGGTCCAACTCCCTTTGAATGTAAAGGGAATTATGAGCTCCCATTAAAACTGTGATGTGTCGTGGTACATGTGCCAATCAGAGTAAATACATTCACAGATACATGGAGAGGGCAGCATGCGTCACCTCATCTCAGACTGAATCCACCTTGGTTGAAACACACCTGTCAGTGTTTCTGCTTCATTAATGCAGCCCTCCATGTTGTTAACATTACAAAGGCCAGTAAATGTTTTTTTTGCAGATAAACAATGTTTTGAATGTGAACAAAAAGTGGAAACAAGAAGATGCAGAGAGGCTTTCTGCTCCAAACTGCAAATTATGATTTTATCAGGAGTGCCAAAACTTTTTTAAAAGAGGGTCACATTTAATTTTGTGAAAACAACCAAGCACCAGCAGCACCTACTGATATATCTATTAACAGTGAAAGTAGCATATGAATGCTCTATTCGTTAACTGAAACCAGTCACAAAGTGTGGTCAAACATACCTGTGCCATCATTACAGACTGATCAAATCAAACCTCACCTGTCCCTCAGGTGTCCCTTGATACCAGATGATAAGTGGTCAGTTATTTGCAGTGTTATATGCTGCATAAATATCAGCATACTCTGCTTCTGACTAAGGAATATGTATAGATGTATAGATATAAGAAAAATATTTTAGGATGTTTTATGTCAGGATCAGGATCTGGATTATAACCTCCGCCAAATAAGTTTTGTTTTTTGGGAGAGTTTGTCTGTTTGTCTGTGTAGAACATAACTCAAAAAGTAACAAACGGATCTTGATTAAATTTTCAGGAAATGTTCAAAATGGGATAGGAAGAAGTGATCAAATTTTGGGGGTGATCTGGATCCAGGATTTTTTTTAAACGATTCTTAATCATTGTGAGATAGGGACGTTTTCACCATATGTGTATATAGCTCCACGATAAATGGTTGGATTGCTTTGCAAAACAAAACAAGACAAGGTCACAATAATTTCTGACGGATGTAAAAGTACAATCCACATCCTGACAATATTCTGGATACTAAGATCAGGAATATGAAATATGTACTGGGTTATCAACATTTTCAACACTGTCGTGTAACAAATTATCATACAAACCTGCAACTAACACCAAATTGTAGCAGACAGTCGGCTGAAAGGGAGTATAACATTAAAGTAGGATTAAAGTGTTGCTTAAAATTCTAATATGCTGGGCGGAGGTCTGCACTCTGAGTGCTTTCTAGTTTTCTTTTTTATATATATTTTTTCAGATCTTGATGTTTCTAAAGCACTGTTTCAAATCATGGTTATTACATTTTTCAAAACACGTCAGCTGTTAGAGCTCTTGTGTTTCTTATCTTCTATGCAGACTTCACAGGGCTTTAACTTTATACAAGTGGCCAATGCACAGTCCAAATGTAGTTTTGTAAGAAGTTACTAGGTATACTTTGGTTTAGTTTGAGCACTTGACAGAAAACTGAAACATTTAAACATGATTAATTTCAGTGACAATATTCGTAGATTTTATGATTAGATAAATGAAATGGACTCTGGGTGACGGTTGGCTCCCAGGCCTGATTCTTACATACTTCGTTTTTTGTATAGATTAAACAGTAAACATGTTACATTTATTGTTACAGAACTACTGTAAAGTCTTGACTTCTAATTTTGGATGAAGCTGGGCTAGCTGTTTCCCTGATTTGAGTGTTCATGTTAATTTGTCTGACTTCAACCTACAGCTTTAGGCTGTAGGACATATATGGTAGTAGTGCCACTTTGTCATCTGACCTGCAGCAAGTAGCATACAACTGTAGTTCCAAATATGTCAAACAAAATCTCACAATTTTGAGAAAATGATATTTGTAACCAACTGAACTGAAAAACTTACAGCTTGCTCCAAGTAACTTAATGTAGTTGGATTTTTCTTCTCTCCTTTGCTTGTTTGTATGTCGTGTGAAATGCAACAATGCAAAACTACACAAACATTCTGACAAAATGATGAACAAACCATCAGCCTCACAGTTTAGCTTTATCATAAGAGTGATGTGCGTTGGATAGACTGTGTTAAACACTTGTATAACATCAGTGTTGAGAGATAATCCAAAGTCATACTGCTCCTCTGCTGAATAAAGCCAGTGCATGTTATGATGAAAGACTTCATTCCTCCCAGTGTCACAGCACACAGCACAGGGCACACAGGCAGAGCACAGAGCCTGTAATGTACTCAAAAATAAAAGCAAGATTGCTACCGACTTTCATGAGGTCTCTGTCATAGCAGCAAATTATAATAAATGGCTGCCCATTAAGAACCGCATTTGCTATGCTTCACTTGTAGTTTCCTTTGCACCCTGTATTTATTTGTCTACTCTAGGAAAAGTAATGTTGGCTATAAACTGGTTCCTCCTTGATAAATGGGACCAAAAGAAACAAGCAAGTGCTTCCCATGCTGAAATTTCAGCACACTCACCAAACAGATTATAAAAAGGTAAAATAAGGTAATAGGCCAGGCAGAAACATTTAATTAATCCCCTGCTGGCAGCAGATGGACATGAGCTTAGTGCTTCCTCGTAAGAGCAAATATATTTTTGTACTTGGTGTAATGATGTCATGATGGTGCAGATTTATGAGGCTCTGCAGCCTCACGAAGGGAGACTCTCCAGAAAATGGAAAGCACCTCTGGGTCAGGGGGTTTGTGTGACCTGCTAAGTCACAGGAAATGGTGTCAAGGAGAGGGCAGAGCGATGAATGGAAGCTTTACCTCCATGTAATCCTCCAGACAGGGGGGAATCCTCAGGACTACAAAGCATGGTGTCCTATAAAGCGAGTGGGGCGAAAGTGCACTCCAACTTTCAAAACCATTTTATTCCTATTCAGGTGTTATCAAAAAGTGTATACAGGACTACTCGAACAATCTTGCAGCTTTTGGAGGCTGGTTTTATTCTCCAGACTGAAAAATGCTCAGCAAACTGAACTGCAAATTTTCATGAGTTCCCTTTCCAAAGCTAATCAGAAAGACTTGGGTTCATTGATGGGATGTGCTACATACTGATGGTGATTTCTGGCTGCCTCTTAAGGTTCACTAAGTTGCAATGCAAATATAAATTTTTCCCATTACATTTTATTCACTGGACACAAGGCTCATTTACAGCATCAAATAATGGCAAAGAAGCTTTAACATTCAAACTAAAACTCTGGTTATGCATATGGGTAAAAACTTGTTGAATGTTTAACCATCTAATCTCAAACATTCACGCACAGAGAGATTTAAAAATGGTCAGCCACACGGCAGGATATTAGTAAGATTATCTCATGGCCCTGAGGGAACAATGTGATCTCATGTGTTCTCATGAAAAGCAGATGTAAACAATACCCAGACAGACATGATGCAACAACCTGCTGCCGCAATATCTATGAAGTCTGGATGAGTATGGAGGAAAGGGTTTGGGCTGGTTTGGTTTATATGGACATTTCTTTTATTTATCTACTGCACAAATAAGAAATGACACAAAAATGAAACATGCATAATGATGTAGTAAAAGAACAAAATAAAACTGAACAAAGCAACAAACAGTAACATCAGGAAATGTGGAGAGGGACCAATAAAACCCATAGGGACTTGTCGAGTGGCCCTCCTGTGGATGGGAAAGAAGCCTATTGCATACTTTAGGTGAACTGGGCTCACTGTGTTGCTCCACATCAGTGCTAATGATGTGTTTATATATGTCCAAATTATCTGAGCCAAAGAGGAAGAAGATCGCTGTTTTAACTGCCTTAAACAATCCAGGGAGTTGGATGGATGGATGGATGGGTAGATGGATGGATGGATGGATGGATGGATGGATGGATGGATGGATGGATGGATGGATGGATGGATGGATGGATGCATGGATGGATGGATTAATGGATGGATGAATGGATGGATGGATGGATGGATGGATGGATGGATGGATGGATGGATGGATGGATGGATGGATGGATGGATGGATGGATGGAGGTGAACTATAAACTTTCTAGTGGGTGACCTTTTTAAAGAGACAATAAGTGGCACTGGAGCACTGCCAGCTTATCTACTAATAGCTCTGTAAAAACAAATGTAGTGTCTATTGAAACATACAAATTGAACCCACACAGCTTCTCTTTCCAGCTTCTCTTCATTGCAAAGTTTGGAAATATTCTGTCTCAAAATAATACAGAAAAAAAAGTGTTGCACCATAGTTGTTCTTTTGAAATTTCTTTTTATCAGGCTTCTCTTTTAAGTCCCACAGCCAGTTCAAAAAGCTGCAGTATATCATAGCTTTTTTCAAACCAGCTCGGTATAATCTACAAAATCCATAATGGAAATCTCATGTTCTAAAGAGCTCATCATGCCCAATTACAACATTGAAACATCACACTATCAAAGGGCCTACCTGCCTGAGGAACTGAATGAATCTCTAAACATGTAGTATGGGAGGTAGGGCCATCAGTTTTCAGGCTTGTAAAGGTCAAAGAAGCATACAAAACCTGACTTTTCAGAATTGGCTTCAAAGTTTTATGTTTGACAAAGCTGTGTTAGAGCCATGGTTTCTGCTACAGGTTTGGACTGTGAATACAGAAAGTTAAACAGAGTTATTTTATTGATTGTAAAGATGCAGAAAGGCTTAGGTGATAGGGATGACAAAAAAACAAAACTATAATAAAAAAAACAAGCGTGCAGAAATACTGTTGTAGCACGTTATCTTTCCCCTGGTGTCTGGGCTCCCTTCAGTGCTGGTGAACTGAAATTAAAAGGCACAGCAGGCTCGTATGAGAAACCAAATGTGAAAATTACACACTCATGAGGGACTCATGTATTAGCTTAGTGGATGCTCACTGAGAATAATCTATCACCCATCCTCCAAATTCCCTCTGAACGTTACCACGGTTACGGCAGCCTGGAGATTTCACATGCACTGTTTCAATTTCCATTATGTGCCAGAAAGAGAGGCTTTGCTCTGCTTCAATGTAGGAGACATGTTTGCTTAAAAACTACGCTCTGATTTATTGCAGTTCTGTACATCACCTGCTGTCTGCATTCAAGAGTCTGCTTCTTACACACATTACACACAGCTCAGTAATATGGAGCGTATTCAGACTCCTGTCATCATAAAAACAAACTAATTTTCTCACTAACGCATGGAAATCTGGGTTTTCCACATATTGACATTTACGTGCACAGAAGTCTCAAAATGAGTTTCAGACAGCGGACACAAGCTGCTTTGCTGTTTTCAAGGTTTACTGCAGAGAGCACGCAAGAGAAACGTGCGGCTCTATTTCTGTTGAGGAAAAGGTCCGTGGGTTTCCCTCGTGCTGCAAGACAAGGAAGGATGGATGACATCATGTAGCTGTGTATCATCCAGGCTGTCACATGTCATTAATTTCAAGCTGCTAATAAGAGGCGGCAGGCCTTCCCTGGAGGTTGGTCATCATGTCTGATCCATCTTGGACTACAGCAGAGCTCAACGATTTGACTGCTTTATTCATGCCTGCATCAGAGGCCAAAGTTACACTCAAGACTTTGTAAGAGAGAGTTTAAAAAGATCTGTTGGGAAATTTTGTGACTCTGCTAAAATCACAGTTAGAAGGAATCTGCTGATAAGCACAGACTAAAAAAATAGATACACTTCTATTCTGAAGAAGCTTTATGAGGTTGAATACATAAAAAGGATAGGAGAGCCCATCATGAAACTGGTAACAGCAGCCAACTTTAAACATGTTCCATTTGGTTTTAAAATTAGCATTTTGATTGGCAAAATGAGGTCTTGGGGTTGTGGTTCTGGGACCCAAAGCTAACAGTTTAGCGAGCTAGCAAAGCTAGCTTCTCCAAGGAGTTGTAGGCCTAACCTGACAAACACCAGGGAAGGAATGGAGCTACACTGACCAAACATACAAACTGACAATTAGGTTTTTGCTTCTATTTTTCATGAGCTGCACTCAAAGATCTGAGTGTTTTCAATGAATTCTCTCAAATATTGTTCAAAATTAGTCTATATCTGTGTCGATGAGCACTTCTTCTTTGCCTAGATAATCCATGCACCTCACACACATGGCATGTTAAAATGCTGATTGCACAACATGATAATTGCACCTTGCCTTAGGCTGGCCTTAATTAAAGGACACATTAAAATGTGCAGTTTTATCACACGGCACAATATCACAGATATTGCTAGTTTTGAAGGCGCGTGCTATTGGCATGCTGACTGCAGGAAGGTCCAACAGAGCTGTTGCCTGTGAATTGAGTTTCCATTTCTCTACCGTAAGCCACCTCCAAAGGGGTTTCAGAGAATTTGCCAGTACATCCAACCGGGTTCACAAAGGCAGACCATGTGTAACCACAGCAGCCCAGGACATCCACATCCAACATCTTTACCTCTAGAATCAACTAAGACCAACCATTCAGACAGCCGCTGCAACAACCAGTTTGCTTAAAAATGCTATGAGGAGAACCTGTTTTAATTAGACTGCCTCACCACCTTCAGGCCCTGAGTCTGATGCACACTATCGTAAAAATGTGACTTTCAACCAGGTGTGTTTGTTTTGGAACTCATTTTCTTTGCTCAAGACAACTTTTTACTTGACACAACGTGACGAGGTAAGGTATTTATCAGTACAGTTGCGGAGCGCTGTTGTTTGGAGCATGACAACAAGCAAACGCAGTATGTTCTTACCATACGACTGTAGCAGGCTAAATGTAGCGCTAATAGCAGCCCGGTGCTATGAAGTATCTGTAGGCTAACGTGTCAAAAAGCAAATTGTCAGTTTGTACAGTAGTTAAGTAGCTGGCCAGACGAAGCGCTGACACCATGATCCTCTGAGACATGTCGGTGATGTGTAACATCAGTAAATCCTGGTTGTGTCCAGCGCTCATCCACCAAGCAGAGCTAACATAACCTCACAACAGACCACTGCAGAATAACTGCTGCATGTGGGTTGGAATGAACATTATCACAAACAGCTGTGTTAGCCTTTAGCTCGGGCTGTATCTCTCTCCCATTTATCTTTCTGCTGCTCTTGTGTCCTTTTTCTGTCTGACAGTTAGGGTCCAGTGTCCACCATCACTACAAAATTAATCACAGAAATTGTTTTCAAGTTGAGAAAAAACAGATCTCGCCTGTCACTTCTAAACTTTATCAGCCAGCGTGGTGTTGTCATAGAGACTCAGACGTGCCTTAAATCAATTCAGTCTAGCTTGACCCAATCGGGGTGCTATGAAGAAGCTACACCATTTTGAAATGACCTACACTGGTGTTGATAATCTCATTTTTAAATGTGGATTACGATCAGGCATATAAGAGAAGGGAGACTTTTTCAAGATCACCTTCAAACTCTTCGCAGCCCTTTTAACCAAACAATTCTGGTACAAAATGTCAGAAACCATCTCGGAGAAGCTCATCATCTGCATGCTCAGTGTCCTTATTGGGGTCTTGATCTAAATGCAGTACGCCATAGTAACTGACTTGAGTGGGCAAGTGCTCACGTTCAGTGGCGTCACTGAAGAGGTGTTTTCTTCACTGATTTACATATCTGCAAGTGTACTCTAAGTGAAAATGTTGGAATGAGTTTGCAAATGTGTTTTTAGTCATTAATGGCTTAAAAGTCAATGGAGTTGGAAGTAATGTTTTAGTACATATTTGTGGATATTTTACACATTCGTTTTTGCACAAATAGTTTTTTGCTGCAATAAGGCATCTATTGTTTGCTCCTTTTGAAGGCAGATACCCAATTTGATAACCATGTTAATATGTTGGCTTTTGTTCTAGGTACACGGTAAAGGTCTGGGGCTCATAACACCCATTATGGGGTGTTCTTGGGGTGAAAGTGCTGTATCGTTGAAGTGCCTACTAAAGGGTAGGCTATGAGACTTTTTAGTTTGGCAAGTATCCCTTGGCAATCCCCTTGATTAGGCAACAAGTATCCTGTTTGTCTCAAACACTGTTTAGTATGAACAGTTGCCTTTGGACAAAATGTGCTCGTCAACAGTTCCTCACTGCGTTCAATGGTCGGACAACAGTTTTCTGCAACTCTCTGATCTTGTCTTCCTTGGAATGGCATCACCCCTCAGCACAGCTTTTTAGAAAAAACACAGATACAGATGGGAAATATCCTAGAAAATAGTGGAGCCAGAGTCTCAGGGGTTCGGTGTTTTCTTAAAATCCTGACTGTAGCCAGTAATCTATAAGGGGCAGTCCACAGCCAGCAGCATCAAATACTACAGACAAACAAACAGGGTGACAGACCTCTACTGACATCTGGAGCCCGAGCAGAAACCTCTCACGCACTGGTTTCTTCCAGCAGTATGGGGCTGAAAGCAGCCAAGCCTTTTATCTGCCTTCAACTAAACAACACTGATGAGCTCAACAGCTACCATGAAGTCAGAGGAGGACTCCACTGTATATAGGCTGGCATGTGTAGGAACCCTCCTGCACCCAGTAGGACTGAGACGAGTTAGAAAACACAGCGGATCAAAGACACGAGCTCCGGGCTGGAATCAGAGAGACATGTGGGATTCCTTCAGGGGGGCTGCGAAGACTCATTTAATCTCTCTATACCTCGCTGTCCTCAGCAGCTGTTGGAGACGACGGGGCTTTAAGACGCCACGGGCTGAGACCCATAAGAGCAGATTAGGATGGGACAAGGAGGAGGAGGAGGTGGAAGTGCTCCGAGGGGAGGGCGACAGGGACTATTTCTTTTCATCACAAATATGGAGCATGGTGAAGGCCTGAGCTGTTACGCCGCTGATGCTCCCGTCAATCACTCACACAGAGAGCACAGTCCCCGGGTGGAGACAAGGTTGAGCAATGTGGGTCGCTCCGGTTCGCTCCCTGCATTTTTAAGCCAACGCCACGGTTCACAAGAATCTTTTTTGGAGCTTTGCTTTTCTGTTTACGCAAAAAGAAACGCTCAGAATATTCATATGCTGTCCTGAACAGCTGAATGCAGATTGCAGGCCCAGCGGGGGCTGCTACAAAAGAGAGGAGACGAGCGAGAGGATGGCATGGCATTTGGAATTGGTGTCAAACTGCATCCAGATATCTGTGTTGCCTGTAGACAACCAATTGATTTGCAATGCTGAAAAATACATCTTAAATCCCCCTGGTGAAACCAATGTTGCTTATTTGTGGGCAGTGTAGTGTATACAGAAAGAGACAGGAAACAACAGATTAACATAGAGCATTATATTGAGACATGGGATTATTCAAGGCCATTTCAAGCTTGCCTGACACAGTCTAAAGGATTATTCTGTATTCGAAAACTTGTTTAAACAGTTGACTGCACTGTAATTTCAGAGAATTAACCTAATCTGCACAATCTTGTACTCAGGCTAAAATCTCTGCACAGATGAACAAACAAAAAGTGAACTAGCTGAGCATCGAAAGGACAAAGTTATTCCTTTGTTTCGGATGACTTGTTTATACGTTTTGTGCCCGAGCGCTTAATCCTGATTAGTAAAAACATGCCGCGGTTGTGTAGAGATCCCGACATTTGCAGTGAACAAACCTTACAGTGCATGGCGGGGCTCTTGTCCATGCTGCTACCAGAGCTAGCACAAGGTAATTGGGGTCATATCACTTGTCGTAGAGTTTAATTATTTCCACATTCTGGCTGCATATTAAACAGAGCTGGCTGAGGAGCATCTGCGGGTTTATAGAGATGGGGTTAAGAATGGTTGTGATAGAGAGGGTGTGATTCCAGCACACACACACACACACACACACACACACAGCAAGATTATTACATCAGGACTGTGGACCTTAAATTAATGCATTCCCCCAAGGTCACACAGGGGTGCATTTGCATGAAAATCACGTTTTCTGCTTTTTATTTTAATCGCCGCACTTGGCAAAAGTTTTGAAAAGGTCAGGAATGAAGATGGCCGTTAAGATTACTTTCTATTAAAAAGAAGAATTGAAGCACAGACGAAAGTTAGAAAGCCTCGCTCAAACCCCTGTCATGTTATTCTTTGATGGAGCTTGATTTTAAGGTGTCATACATACCTATTAAAAGAAAATAATGAGTTGTATTTTAAAAAGAAAACTATGTGAGCAATCTGGGGGAGTTTGAAAGAACGCTTTAGTTTGATGGATCGACTTTCCAAAGAGAGAGCACTCACTCTGAAGAAATAACACTTGCATACTCGTCTTTGATATTAATCATCAGCTCACGCCGGAGAACTCTGCAAGTTTCAAAGAGTGGTAATTAATTTTTTGACAGCTTATTTGAAAAGTAAATGCCATCTCATTTATGAGGGGAAAATGCTTCTTGTGAGTATTTTTAAATGGAAAATCAGGCAGCAGCTTTCTGGTGTAATGAAAAGGTTGTTTGATAATTTGAAGAAGCTTGATGAAAGGAAAGAAAACGTGTAGCCTTCCTTATTATCAGCTCACCTGATGAGGTCGCTTTTACCAGATATTGTATCACCCTGCAAGGTTGTAAGAGCAGATTTGTAAACCACAGTGTGACATTACAGTTTTAGTGGTTTCTGACCACCTGGAGAAAGCAGGTCAAAGATCTGTCCCCCTCTTAAGTCTGTTTTAATTTAACTCCTGGGAGAAATAACAGCATTGTTAGTGGACAAATACTTTGATTTATTCAACAGCTTGTGGGCGCACAGGAAGGGCAAGGCCAAACAAAAACAGCTTCTCCTCTGTGTGTTGTTTCATTTTCTAACTTCATGTGACTCAAACTGATGCCTGCTGTTGACTGGTTAGTTTGGTAAGAGCCCACAAATTTCTGCATCTTCGTGCAGTTTGCTCCAGTTTTTGCTCTTGACTGTGAGTGGCGTTAGCTAAAGCATCTCTAGTCTGATGCAAAGGACTGCACCATAGACTGTACATAGAGTGGACAGTGTGGCTCCGCCATTTACCATTGTACAGTTTTGAAGCCAAAATTCCCCCGACACAGGCGCAGCCATTGGCAGCATTTGCAGCCAGAGTCTGCACAGTAGAGACTGTGAGGGATTCTGGGAGAATCTGAGTGGAGCCAGGTGACACAAATAATAATAATGGGTTTTTTTTTTCCTTTCGTACTGCTCATCACTTCTTGACTCTACCTCCCGACATATTTTACAAAAATACACAAGAATGGCAGCTGTCAATCATCGTTAAATGTGATGTAAAACCTCATTTTTAACCTCTTATAACAAATGAAAACAAAACTTTTCAGAACAAAGAGAACCTGAATACAAGGCAGCCAAATTATACTTTCAAATCACCACAACAATCGAACGTGAGAAACATTTCTACGAGGTGTATTCATTTTCTAGCGTTTGAGCACAGCTCATCTGGAATGGCTGGAGAGCTGTTTTTTTTTTGACCCATACTGCAGCCAGCCATCAGGGGAAGCAGTTTTAGTGGAGACTTCATTTTGAGCTGAGCAAGATGACGTCCATTCTTTTTAGCAGTCTATGGACTGCACTGTGTGCACTCTCCTTGACAGAAGAGGTGCAACAAAAATGTGATATATCAAAATATTGAAATTTCAACTCTTAATATCCATTTTTGTAGATAAAATTCATACTTAGTTAGACGTAAAATACAACTTCCAAACCTTCACTGGGGTAGATGGTGCTGAAGAGCTACTCCACTGTACAGTGCCCGTAGACTTTATAATAAACAGAATCTCAAAGTCTATATAATATTTTTTTTCTAAACTTGACAATATGGAGTTGATGCCATAGACATACATTTTCTCACTTTGTTTTTGGTCAGTTGGTTTAAAATCATTTTAAGTTTAATTTTTTCAGTGTAGTAATCTGATAAAATCATAATCATTGTAACTTTTTTTTACACAATATCTGATTTTTTATGAGAAACACTGGTTACACTAACTGACCCCATCTTTAATCCAATAATTTCTTTGCAACATCACTTTAGTGTCACACCAGTTTAAGCAACAAATTTGTTGCACGACATGTTTTTGAGTTAAGTGAATATGTAACAATATATTTCACTTTCAGTATTTCAAAAACAATATTTTAAAAGCTTTCAATCATATATTTGTGACTTAATTGTCTTTTCATTTTTTTGCTAACATTGTTTGATTAACATAAACATCATCTCTGTTTTTTCTTAGTTACCTGCATAAAATATCACATAGTATCTCAATATTGTGAAACTACTATCAAATCCTGACCCAAGTGTCGTGATGTGTATTTATCATATCGTAAGGTTCTTGTCAATATTCACCTCTACTTGACAGCACTAGATTCTGTCCACACGAGGGATATATAAGTTGAGATATAAGAAAATTCAAATTATCTTTGAACAACTAAAAAAAATCAAATAGGTTGTGTGACTGTTATCTCATCTTAAAAATGTATTCTTTCATTTGTTTTCTCAGTCCCTGGTTGTTAGACGTAGCAAATGAAAAGTATTTTTACTCATAATGCCCCTAATTCACAAACATAATATGATGAATGGAGAGAGGAAGTCCTGTCCATTAAAGTTGATTCTTGACAGATGTGACTCACATGTCAGAGTTTATATCCTGCTTACTTTAGGGCTGAGCTCACAAAAAAGTATTTTAAAATAAAGCCCTCAGTCATGCCTAATGGCACAACAGATGGGGTGAACACAGATTATTCAACACAAAGACAGACTGAAAAATCCCCACCAAAAAAACTTTTGGGATTCATTTGATGTTGTTGTTTTTGGCCATGGAGGTGTACTGAAAGCAATCAAATGTTGGAGCCTATTGATAGCTGCTGATTCCCACGACCCAACATCCTATGTTGAGATGAGTCACAACAATCAAATCAAATCAGTGGTGCACTGACATACATCAGGTGTCTGATAAATGTGTTGATTAAAATTGGAGTCCCAGCTAACAGGTATTGATTTACTTGAAGATGATACTTTCTGCTGCACTTGGGCTGAAGAAACTACTGCTGCAGCTGCTGCTCCTCATCTTCCACAGTAATCACACCCACGCTTGCTACCACTTCATTGTATCGGATGTAGCATTTAGAGTACAAAATAAAACTAAAATGATGTGAACTCAAATGAAGGAGATAAAATAAATGCTTTTCATCTAATAATCAGTTGTGTTACAGTCTACAACGTATGGTGAAAAATGCTTTTCAATGTCATGAACTACATACAATTCGATATTTCATCCACTTTTGTGAAACTACGAATTAAAAAAAAAAAACATCAAATAGAAAATGTTTAATCTATTTCCCACATTTCTTTGTTGACACAAGACCCTAAGCTGGAGAAACAATGGTATTAGTGGAGGTAGATTAATTCAGGAAACAGCATTATGTGCACATAATCTAGGTAGTCTAATTTCCTACTTATCAGCTACATTAAGCGTCTCCATAGTGCTATCTATATTTATCACCATCTATTTTCCAGCCTTGCATTTACTGACCACCACATTCCTCTTTGTGTTGTTTAATAGACTAATGGTCGGCTGTCTATTTGTTTTATTGAGAAATAACTTGTTGAACCTATGAGGCTTGTTATCAGAATCAATAAGTTTAAACAAAAAATGTTGAACTAGGTCGATTATAAAACGCTACAGTACTATTTTAGCAAACTGTCACTTAAACATCAGTCAGACTCATTTTCACAGATGTTCCCTTTAATTATTCAGACTGATCTGAGTGGAAAGGTTCAATCAGACAAAAAAAAAACTGCAGGTAATTTTTGTTTTGATGCAGAATATATCAGTTTGTTTTGGTTCGTCTTTTGTTACACTCAGATCATTTTTATTTCAGTGAAATCTAGAGACACACTAACACAGAGTGAGAGAAATCCCATTAAAGCCCGAGAATATGACAAAAGGATTTACAGAGTGTGTGGTGTAATCTTTACAGACAGTAAAGTCTAAGGTTACACACAACTCTTATCAACCAATCCATGAAAATGTGTGTGACGTGACAGGACTGCTGAGATTCTGCTGACTTCTCATAGATTATTTAAACCAGTTATGGAAATAAAAAATCTGGCTCATGTGATAAGCGACACGAGGAGACAGAGGAAGTAGAAACACTGCTTTATATTTAAATGAATTCAGCCACAGCCAGCACACAGCGATGTGATCTAATTGTAAAGGGAGGGGAGCATAATGTCATACTGAAAATCAGAGCACACTCGGGCTGTGCTCCACTCTGAATTTTGTCTGTCGAATCAGATTTGGTTGTTTAATGAGAAGCGTGGAATATTATTCCTCTTTTTTCAGCTCTGCTCCACAACAAACTCCTACATTAGTACAAATGTTTAAACACTCAAACTGGCTGTTGACCTTACATTAAAACATTTCCAGCTGACTACATCTATAGTGTTTCTAATCCTTTCACTATCCTCTTTGAATATATTATTTAACGGGATAAAGCTTAAGCTGGTGAGCTATTGTTAGCGACAGCTTGGCTTGCAGCTAAGCTAGTGTCTTCATGGAGCGTCAGAGACGTTGGTGTGTAACATGATCCTGTTTATTCTGTGTGTTTCAACTTTTATCTGTTCAGTTTGATTTGGAAAAGAAATAATGCTGGGGTTGGAATCAGAGCCTATGACCGGATGTTCATAGGGACAGAGTGCCTCCTTCAACTCTGACCTCGAAAAAATTATGTTGAAGTATCAACGGGTGCCGACAATGAGCCCTGTTTCCACCAAGCAGTCCGACTGAGATCAGTATGTTTGGTACGATCTGATCCTGTTTGCATTTTCCACAGCCAACCATGCCCCCCTAGTGGTAGGCGGCTTGTAAGTCTGAGATGATAGCCGTGTCAGCTATGTGCGTGAGGTGATAGCGTGAAGTCATAGCAGCATGACCCAGTGTACCCCGCTAACAAATGCAACAAAGAAGAAAACGCGACACATTAAACAAAGTGCAAGGATGGGATACAGCAATTTGTCTTCTTTGTGATTGATATGCGGTTCTTTGTTACAAAGCGCAATCAAGCTTTGTTCAGAGAGGGCTGTTTGCCACAAGGAAAAATACAGACGCCGTCGCACTGTGAGTAACGATTCTTTCAACCAATCAACGGTCTGAAGTAGGGCTTAACAATAAATCGATTTTAAACCGACATCGCATTGTAACAGAATGCAATTTTCAAATGGCAAAGGCTGCAATTAGAAAAAAAAAAGATTTCATGTACACAGACCTGGAGGAAATATAGTAACTTGTACTTATTCTCCCTTAAAACCAGCAAAAGTCAAAATGCTGATTTTTTTTCTGGCAAAAAAAAACAAAACACTGTGGGCTACAAAGATCCACCCAGTAGATCATTTAGCCTTATCCCTTGGTCACTTTTTTCTGTATGGTTTGTTACTCTTACTGACAACTGGAGGTCAGTAAAAATTCACAGTATTCCTTTTTCTTTTTCATTTAAGAAATGCAAAAAAGACTTGTTTAAATGCTAACAGTATCTTTTGTTGGTTAGTCATACTTTAAAATGACTTAAAACTTGTGTTAAGTGAACAATGCAGAAGATAAATGCCCCACTAAAAAAAAAAATTGTATGCTTAATCGCAATTGCAATATTGGTCTAAAAAAATCACGATTAGATTATTTTTCAAAATCGTTCAGCCCTAGTCTAAAGTGTTGTAGGCTCCACCTTCTGGGATCATATTGGTTTAGTCTGGCACCCCAATGGAAGGGTCCCAAAAAGTGGTGCAGTTCGTCGCGGTTTTTTAGGGATTAGTCAGTGGAAACGGCACAAAATTCGTAAAGAAGAACCAAACTGAACCGCTTGGTAGAAACAGGGCTACAATGTGCTGGTGGAGCTGCGTCATGTGCAGAGGCAATCTGGCTGGACTGAAGTCACAACCCTTCGGCTGACCAAAGCACACTTTAATGAAGATCCTTCAGGCCGTAACAGTCTGAGTGTATTCACAATTACCTTAAGTTCAAAGACATACGTTGACATTTTATCTGTTTTCTGTTCCTCCCCAGAGAAGAAAACCAGCAGAAGTCAACAAAGCTGTCAATGAGTTGCCACATCCCTTCTTTTTAGCATGATATAACGTTTTGTAACTACATTTCTTAAAGAGAAAGAAAACTAGGGTAGCCAGTGGGTGTCAGACGATTTGAAAAAGCGACAACGCAAATGCAAACGCCACAACACAACGTAAGTACAGCAGACCTTGGTGTTTGAGGCCCACCCCTCCAACCTCTCATGAACCAGCTAGGAGATCTTTATGTGGAGGGTGTCAGTTGGTTGTGAAAAGTGGGGGGACGATAACTAGCAAAGCATAGTTAGCAAGAGTGACTTTTGAGAAGTGCTGGTTACATTGACTACAACTGGTTTTACTTTAGGTAAAGACACTTTAAAATGCGTCTGAGGTGTAGACTCATTTCATGTTTTATCAGAGGAAAAGACACCAAGTCAGAGCTCTCTTGAAGCTCAGCACAGATGAAAATGTACAGCAGCACAGCACATCCAGCCTTGCAGAGTTCTGCGGTGTCTCTTTGCGGCTCTTGATTGCATTTGGATGGTGTGTTTAGGAGCGTCTCAATTTTTTATGCTATTGAAAATAACCAGGGTTATAACGGCTTACATAAAGGACTTGTGTGCGCGGTGGGGACAAAATGACCCCTTACAAAACTGATGCCTATGTCCCAATATATTTCAACCTCATTCATTTCAATTTCATTCTTGAGAAATCTTGTGCCATCTTAGAATCAACCAATTTGAGCATCTTACAGCCAGATTCAAAGATTTCTACAACATATTAATGTGTTACGGTCTAGTCTGCTTGTTTCGTCTCCAGCATTGTCACTTAGGATCCATGTTTAAAATATGGGGAAGTAAAATGTCCCCTTTTTAAAATGTGTAAGTGCAAAAGTGTATGAATGGGTGCTTTAGCCGTTTAAATTCCCAGGTTTTGTTTGGAAAGGATCCCCAAAAAGTATTTTCCTTGTCTGAAGGAATAACTTCTGTTTGTTGAAAATTAAAGCCTGCCATGCTGTTCCTGCTGCAGCGAGCTTTGTGAAGAACAAAAAAAACACAGCGGGTAAACCTGGTTCATAATCTAAAACAATAAATCAACAAACCTCTTTTACCAACTTTCACGTCATCACTCTATAACAAATGTTTCTGGCTAACAGGCTCCCTGCAGTACGTGGCTTTGTCCTCCGCCATGCCGTGCCAGCAACACCCAGGGATCAGTTACCAAAGAATCCAATCAGCCTCTGCATCCATCCCCCTCTCATTCCCGCACAGCCAGCCACCACTCCTTCATTTACTTACTGCACTGTCATTCCGGGTGCCAGCATCTGTTTGAAGTGATTCACTGATGAAAGGGGGGGGCTGGGGGCTGAGGGTGTTTGTGACAGAGTGACATACTGTATTATTCGTATCAGCATGCAGAGGATGAGTAAGTCAGCACTGTGAAATCAATCTGATTTTTGTGCTTGAATTTTTTGTCAAGGCCTAAAATATATATCCAGCGGAGTGTTTCCCAAAACATCGCCATTTTCTCCGGATGTTTGTTTTACGATGACATCTGCGATTCCCTGAGGAGTTACTCTCATTATGAGACCCCAAACTTACACGAGTCATGATGTGGTTCACCCTCTTCAGGCAGCACCAATGAAAGAATGTTTTGAACATAGAAGATCAGATGGACTAGCACAGCGTTAATGAGTCTACAGAATCAAACTGAAGAGGTTGATCTCTTGACTTTGTTGCTCTGCTCTGCTGTGTGTTTTACAGTCTTTTTGCATACATCAGTTCACCAAATCTGCTCATATGTTGCTCTCTGGTCGTCAACCTTTAACAATTTTTTGCTGATATTAAAAAGATGTTGTCACAATGTTGTTGTTTTACATCTGATAAAATGGAAAAATTTTATAATGATGACAAATATCTTACACAATACAGTGTTTCCCCTAGGTTTACAGCCTTGTGGGGGGGTTATTGCATCTTCATGGAGAAAGCGTAGGGAGATAACTCTTGTGGCGATTTACCCAGCTCTCTGTCCACTATACGGAGCAAGCTTGTCTGTGTGTGTGTAAATGCAGGCACGTGTTTGTGTGTTTGTGGAAGCGTTGGAGCAGAACTTCACTTAACGCTAAAGATCACACGCTCTTTCCCGCCTGGTGAAGTTCAGCGGGGAGAATTGTGAACCTAACGATGTACAAACAACATCCCATCATTAAAATTAGATATATAACATAACACTTTTTAGTAGGGATGCACAATATTATCTGCACACTATTGGTATCAGCAGGATTATTATTATTTTCCATCTGAAAAATAAGCTCCTTAAGTAAAATGTAGCACTTCATTTATTTGCACTGCAGAGCTCTGTGTCTGTCACCAGGTTGTTACAGTAGCTCTAAAATAATCAAATGCAACTTGGTTATGTTTAAAAATGCATTGTACATTTAAAGTTCATGTGATCTAAAGAAATTATTTTTCTGTATTTCAATAATGAATGTCTTGAGTTTGAAAAAATAATACATTTCTTATTTATGGTAAAATCAAATGTTTTTTGTCTTGTTTTATGTGTGTTTCTTAAACAAATAAGACTGTCACAATAAGAGTAACATATAAATTCCAGTACAGGAAAGACTTAGCTTTCTTTACAGTGAAAAAAACAAACTTGTGATTATCTGTATCAGTATCGGCCAAAAGGGGTTTCGATATATCGGCATATTGGATATCGGCAAAAATCCAATATCGTGCATCCCAACTTTTTAGTCTGTTAAATTAAAAAAAAAACAAGCATAGACCTGATTTTTGAGAAAGGGAACTCTAAATCACTTTTGCTATGATCTGGCGCTGTTTGGAAAATATGCATCATATCACTGATGACCTTAGAACTAGAGCTGATTTAGTATGTAGAATACTGGAATATGTTTTTTCTCTTTAAGTTACTTCGTTAAAAAAAGGGTGTGCATATTTTTTTTTGTGCTCAAGCCATCTGAGCTTTCAATCAAGAAGACACATTCCCTCTTTTTAGCACTAGATAACTTTTTATCTTCTTCTTAACTACATTTCTTAGAAAGATATTGATCCCCCGGCAGCTTTACATGATTTACAGTTAAAAAAAATCATCTCTATTTTCCCACACTGGTGTTTTAGAAAACACTTATTTTAGACTCTGTCAGAAGCACTGTGTTTTAGCTGCTTTAAGGCTACCTGCTCCACAACCCCCGTCCCTCTGATTAGCTGGCTGTCTGGACGAAACCTTGGTGTTTGAGGCCTGTCCCTTGACCAGTTAGGAGATCCTCATACAATGTCCTCATGATTTCAGCAAACTCATCTTGTAAAAGATCTTTTGAAGATCTCCTGCTATTTCCAGAACAACAAGTTTTGATCAGTTTACAGACTGATTTGGGGATTTCTACATGTCACATATTGGGACATTATTTTAGTTGCAGAATTGTTTAATATTAATCCCTGGAGAGCTATCCAGGGTTTATCCTGGCCATGGTCAATGGTGGGTCGTTGTCTTATTCAACTTCAACTTCAACTTAAACCAACACAAAGAGGGTCAAAATATTAAACTGAACAACCTCACAATAATAGGAAAGAACTTCCTCCTTGTTTTTAAAGATCCCAGAGGAACAGAAGACATCAGTAGGCAGCCTCGATGGAAGAGGAGCAGAGATTTAAAGCCTGTGAGGGTCTAAACTGCCCTGAACTTTTTTGTAACTACCCGCAAAATGCAGAACTGTCAGGACATGCTTCTTCTGCTGCTTTTTTGCAAGTAGCACAGATTTCACACTGGGCCCCCTGGATGGCGCTAGTGACGCCATAATAATACGTAACTTTTCTCAGCAGCACAGACACCAGCTAATTAAAACATAAGGAGGGGAAGACTATGAGCATGAAACAGCTTGCTGCAATGTTTAGTCTGGGCATCGAGTATTGTTACTTTGGATCCAAAAAGCATTAAAACCCCCCATATAAAGCTCTCCAAGTTATTATATTTATTTATTGTCATTTTGGTACAAAATTTTACTTTTGCTAATCAATGAATGTTTTGACTCCAGCTAAAAATATAGACAGAACGGGTTGGGTTTCCCTCTAAAATGGACATTTGAGGCACTTTGATGTCCGTCACATTGAACGGGCTGAACCGGGGAAAAAAAAAAAAAAAAAAACACTGCTTTGAAGTCCATAACAACACTTATCAGGGAAATAACTGAACTTGTTTTAAAGAGCAACACTGCAAAGAAATATATTTGACAGACCCCAGATTGGTGCCTTTATATCTGTCTACTCAAAACAGGGAAATTTCACATTGCGGTGTATCAAAATGCTACAACAACAATGATAAAATGGTGTTCATGCAAATCAAACAGCTAAGTGCAATACTCGTGAGCCCAGAGAATCAGGTGCTACAGGACAGGTGGAAGGGCTAACATGATCAGATCTAACAAGAAAGCAGTGTTTCTTATCGAATTAATAGATCAATGAGCGCTGAAGTTCCCTCCTAGTTTACAGTCACTGCGTTGCATTGGAGCAGAGAGATCACTGCTCCAACTCTGCCAAGGTTAGCGGTTCGATAACCAGGGAGCTGAGACTGCTGACTGCATCTCTTATCATTATTAGTGAAGAGCCAGAGCCATCCCTCCCACCCCTCCACTGCTCAGCCCCACACACACTCAAATGCACAGTCAAAAACACACAACCCCCCACGAATGCTCTGAATGATTAAATCAATCGCAGCTCCAGTACTGCTCCCTCTCCTCATACTCTCTGCTTCTCTTTCTCAATCCCTCCTCCCCTGCAGAGCTCCACTAGCTAAGGCCTCACGCTGGGTCTAGCTTGGAGCTGCAGAGCGAACACCCATCACCCATTCAGCAGCACCCACCCGCAGGCCTGCAGCACCATCAAAGAGCTCAGCAGAGAGGGAAGAAGAGGAAGTCTGCAGGAGCGGCTCCACCGCTGGGGCGCCGATTTCCACACAGGCATGGAAGAGACGCACATTTGACTTGCCATGATCGATCCAGATCACTTCATGGCACAGAGGGGCCTGCGGGCTCCCATGATGCTCTGCAGTAGTGCTGTTGCAGGCTGTCTGGCTGAGGAGCACAGGTAATGTAAGCACCCGACACAAATACGACTCAAGCAGCAGGAGCTCGGACAGAGCCTGTCTGAATGCTAGTTTGAGTGGGGATGTTTGCCAAATAAGAGGATTACCCGCAAAAGTGATGACAAGTTAGTGCAGGCACCATGGCAACAACCGAGGGACACGGGATGTGGTTGATTTTATTCAACACACTTGTCAAAGTAGGGCAGAAAAAAGCTTAGCCAAGCGTTTCCTGCTGGAGAATTATTAGCCATTGAATCGAGGCTAATTACTGTTTCATGGATTGTAGCACTGAGACAGCTTTATTAGTCCTATTGTCTCTCATCATTTGTCTGTTCGGCACGTTTTTATGACTTCCTTAGCATATGTAGCATGTGCATACATGCATTTCACCTTGTTTTATATCTGTGGAGCTTTATACACACTGCAGCACTGCCCTCTACTCTGCAGAGCTCTGCACCAGCCGCAATTTCATCACAACCACAACACAGGATGGCACACAGACCCTTATTTTCAGGCCTGCATCTAAAGGATCTACGCTTCAAATGTGGGGAGAGACAGTAGGAAGGAAAATAGGCTCAATTAATGAGCCTGCACCCAAAAAAGCACAGGGGAGAGATTACCCATTGAACTGTCACAAACTCAGAATGAGTCGCTCCTAATCGCCAAAATCCCTTGTAACAGGAGGGAACAGTGTTTCTCCCTTCATTCTCATCATTTCTTCTCCAGCTCCAGAAGATATTTCTGCTGTAGGAGGCAGAAAAAGACAGCTTGAATCCACCATCATCTAGTCCCAGCTGGGCAAAGCTCCTGGCTTTCACCCTCCACAGAAGACCGCTGCAGCGAGAGCTCTGCACATCAAAACCTCTCCCACACATAAAGCCCGGCATTGATGAATACGCTGGCATCGCCTCCGCCACATTCATGTTCTGACAGTGTCTCTTTATATTTGCTGCCAGCTCTTAAGTAGGGGGGAAAAACATTTTCCTGTCTTTATTTGACAGCCTCTTCATGAGGCCATCTCGCTGACCTCCGCATAAATTAGCGCCACACTGATGCCTGGCCAGAGCCACAAACATGGAGAGCTTATACATTATGTCCTTTAATGTAAGAATTAAAAACTCATCACTTGATTGAGGTTAATGCAAAAAGGGATTGGTTCAGCTCTTGAAAATGAAAATTTTAATAGTGCATTGAGGGAAAAAAAAAACAACATTTCAGTGATTTTGTTTCATAAAAGTAGAGCTGAAACGATTCCTCGAAAGATTTGAGGTACTCGATTACAAAAATTACTCTAGTAATTTTCTCCACCTCGAGGAATCGTTTAATTTTAAAAAAAGATCAAAGAGTGTTATTTCAAATAGAGCTGAGGCCATATCAAGAGAGTTTTCAGACCCCTCAAGCTACCTCTTATACAATATAGCAACTAGCAACAAATCTAGTTTCTTTTCTGGAGTTTGGAGACTAATGGGTCATTCTAAGAAACGGGTGCCATTTGGCCCCACAGCATTTGATGAGATGTACAAGGCCCAAAAAAAGTGTCAAAGTGTGTTTACAAATTTTGAGAAAATTATATTTCTTGAAGAGAAGAATTTTCATTTAAAAAATAACTGCTCTTTAACTAAACAATAATGAATTTTATCCGATTACTCGATTAATCGATAGGATTTTCAGTAGAATACTCGAATGCTAAAATATTCGATAGCTGCAGCCCTACATAAAAGATACTTTCCTTTCACTTTTTACTTTAAATAAACATTTAACATTTTGGAACAAAAAATATCCAGCCAATCAACACTCTAACCAGGTAACAGTCAAAACAACCATCTATTTGTTGATGAACACAATTTCTGTGTTAAATGGAAAAAATATGGTGGCTGCTGAAATCGGCATAGTAAGGTTTAAAGTTGGAAGTGATGTGCAGTAGAAGCCAGCTGATCTACAAGCAGATAACACTGATGACGAGGAAGAGAAGAATAAAAATCCAAATTCAGATGGTAGCTTTCTCAGAGTTCCAGGATTAGCATCATCCATTCCAATATCATCACATATTTACAAGCACGAAGTACAAAAAGTGAATTTGACATAAGTCTTTATGTCCTATTTTTGTTTTTTAAAAAAAGGCAAGATATTAAAAAAGAAAATGACGCCTGACTTCCTTTTTGAAAGTAAAAAATCTGCTAATTGGAAAAGAATGTGCTTTTCAAGTTTCTTAAAATAAGAATTTCTGTTTGTTTACTCCTTACAAGCACCTCGAGTGTTGGGTTTTCTTTTTAATACATTTAAAAATAAGACATTTTTCTGGTCTTGGCAGGTGAAGGAAGCTCATATTAAGTCCGATAAAACTCTTACTAATCATCCAAAAAGAAGCACTTTATTTTTGGCAGTAGTGGTGGTGAGAAAACTCCTTTTACAACTCAAGCAGCACCAGATTCATTGGTGGACAGCTGTCAGCCATTGATCCATAGGTCAAAAAGCAAAACAGAAAGATAAGGAACAGGAACAGTGATTGAGACAAAGAGGCAGATCAGAAATCCCACCATAGACTGTAAAAGAAGTGGACGTCATCTCACTTTGCTCCAAATTAGGTCACTGCAAAAAATGCCCCCCCTGGTGACTGGCTGCAGTATAGGTCAAAAACTCTACCTGCCCTGTTAATTCTAACAGAGCTGTGATCAAACTTCAAAGAACAAATATACCTCATAGAAATGTTTCTCGCATATTATTGGGCTGCAATGTGTTCACGTTTCTTTTTCTTTAGTTATTAGACGTTAAAAACAGTTTTACGAAACGTTTCACAATGACTGGCAGCTGCTGTCATGGCATTGTTCTTTAAGGAATACTATGATACATCAGGAAGGAGAGTCAAGAAGAGATTTGACTTTTGAAAGAAGATACAGTATGTTGGCTGAGCATAATGGAAGGAGGAAGGGGTCATCAGGGGGGACACCATACCAAGACATCACTAACCACACAACCCTCTCTTAAACATCTCATTTTTCTTTTCTTCTTTTTTTCTAACGAATAAATTTTAAACTGCTGAAGGCACCAGACTGACTCAGAGGTCAAACCATGCCCCACATATACAGAGGCCACAGTCCTCCAACCAAGTCATTTCCAACCTTTGGCCCTAAGGTGTCTTCTCTGTCCACTGCACTGTTCAGTCATCTCATTAAAAAGACAGAGTATACCAAAATACATTTTTGAAAAGATGAAAACATTTTTGCAGAGCGTGAGATAAGCTAAGGTTGTAGGCATGTGTAAAATTTAGAAAGAAAACAAAGGTTCTCCTTGAAGGTCAAACCATAGACACAGACAGTAAATTTAGGCAAAGCCCTGGCATTTCACACACTGCAAAACTTAAAGGGGACATATCATGCTTGTTTCTCCTTTTCACTATGCCAGACTAGGATGCCTGTAAAGCATTTCTGCCCTCAGTACAAGTCATTTAGTTCCTTCATTGCGCCACAATAGCGTTCTCAATATCCTCAGTTTAGGCCATTCTGAAGATCTCGTTGAAACGCTCCATTTCGAGAATGACCTCCAGTAACCTCGCAACGTCACAGCCCTTTGTGCTCTGATTGGTCAGTTTTATCAGAGGCACGGAGGGGGTAGAGCCAGGGGGGGCGGTTTTTGCAGCATGGCAGTATTTACAAATCGCCACATTGAATGGAGCAGACCGAGCGAGTTTACTGTTTGCCAAAACTTCACCGTATGGCATTGATAGCACTAATAAAATGGCAGAGTGTAGGATACGTACTTTCGTATTGGACCCCGAGTCAGACCCGGACGGTTCTGCAGCTCAGGAGGAAGAAAATCCACCTTGACACAGATCATCTCAGGTCGCCTCAGTGTGGTGAGTCAAACAGGTACTGTAACATGTATAGTTTATAGGTTTATACTTGGCTCTTGGTGGGTGTATCCCTCGGTGGCGGTTGTGTGACTGACATCACAGAGGAGGAGCTGCTTTATAAGATTACTCCAATAAAAAGAAAGGTACCTCGTGTCGTCATGACGGTCGAAATCTCGTGGCCAACTGGCAATGACCTATTTTCAGAGGCATCAAATCTCATTCTAGGATATCAGAAAAAATACAATATCTCATTTTTATTATTTTATATGTAAGTATTAAATCATGGATTAGCATGATATGTCCCCTTTACGGTTTCTTTTAAGTACTGCTTTCAAAATATGCACGTAGGAATGATCTGTGTCAGACAGCATTTTGGAGAGTCTTCATCTAATAGCAGAGTTTGGAAATTATACAAAGTGAGGCATCACTCACAGCTGATTTTATAACAGAAGTCTCTACCGTTGAGCTCATTATTGCCTTTAAGCTGTAATTTCTCTGAGTGTTCATGCTAAGATTTATGAGATAAACCCCCAGAATTGATAAGTGCATTCTGTCCTATCATCAAACCTCAATTACACCTCCTGTGATGGAGGCACTGCACACTTTGGCTCCTCTCAGCAGGGAGCAAACATTTCTGCAGTAAGTGGAAAGAACTTTAAGATGCATTAGCAGCATACATTAACACATGCTAGGATTTTATGTCACAGCTCCTGATGGCTGCTTTATCTTTTTGATCAGGCATGAAGCTGACAACATGACGTGTGTCAGATCACTCTGAAAGTAGAAACAATATTCTTGAGGGTCATTTACTCCACAGTTTAGAGCTCATATACTGCAGTATTACCGCACATAACCCTAAAAAAAACACCCTTTGTGTTGTTTATACTTTCTTAGTTCTCATAAAAAGAAGCAAGATGGTATCAGAGGGCTTTAGAGGTGATGATATGCTTTTGTTTTCTTTTTGGAACGAGCCAGATTAGCTGTATCCTTCTGTTTCCTGTCTTCATGCTAAGCTAAGCATTTTCTGTCTGTAGCTTGAGAAGGAATAAATCTTGTTATGTAGCTCCAGGCAAGAAATCGAAATCGCTTACAACCCAAAATATTGAGCTGATGTTTGTAATACAGACTGAATGAAAACACACATTAAAAACTACTCACTGTAACCATCTCTGTGTTTTGATAAACTGCATGAAAACAGAACAGTGTGTGAAAGGGGGATTCTGATTGGACAGTAACTGTATCCATCAGTGAAGTGAACAGAGGACAGGTCACCTGAGACTTGACCTCAGCACTTGACACGGCTAAAAAGCCAGATGGCCAACCTGTTCCACACGACCGCCTCCGACACAGGAGATGTCTTGATTAACTTGTCCTCCTTTGAAATCTTCATCTGAGGGCTGTATTTCTGGTATGAGGATGTCCCTTTCAGTGACACAGACATCAAGATGAACTCTCCACAGGGCTGGATCTGCTCTCAGTAGGAGGTTCAAGAAGACAGGATTTTCCCACCAATGAATCATGATGCACTTCCACTGCATGTCTGAGCCCGGGGACATAGAGACAACAAAGCTGATAGCCATGAGCACGCTTGACTAAGACTGACAAACTTTTGTCCACAAACAAAAAGAGTCATCCCAATCAAATAAGACAGTTTTAAAAAGAATACAGGATGTCTTAATTATCCCAGAGGGGAATTTGTTTTACAGCCAGCCTCTCAACACAACCACATAACCAACAAGACAACGAATAACAAGGATAAACACACTGATCCAACATTTCAAGTCCCAATATCAGGACTGTCATGGATACAGTAGAAACAATACTGAAACACAATGTTTACACATTTTACTGGTTTATTTCAGCTTTATCTTTTGTTTGGTTGAACTTTTTGTATTCTTTGGTATGAGGGTAAATAAAATACTTGAATTTAGCAGTGGATTTTGCAACTATCACTTCAGACACCACCCCTTGTAACATTAACTATGCAGATTATACCAGTTGCTGTCAGAATTGTTAGTGTAACAAATGTCAAATATAAACTGGGCCTCTGTGGTTTGCCCCCTCCTAGCAGCTGTAAATACAGAAAAGCACAAAGCTGAGCTTAATAGATCCACGTCATGAATTGGTAAAGTTTTCATTCTGTTTGTCCTGTGTGAAGTGCGGAGATATCTGAGCAACAAATTTATTATATACAGAAGTGATTTAGATTTTGCAGCACATGGACAGTCATCAGAAACTGGATCTTTTTTTAGGGATGCACTGTATTATCGGCATGTTATTGGTATCAGCTGATATTGGCTTGAAAATGAAATATTAGATATCAGCGAACACACTAAATTCTGACAATACAAAAAAAACCAATAAGATAAAGGGATGGAGCTGCATATATTTTTGCACTTTCTGTGATTTTTTTTGCACAGTTCAGATTGAGTACCCCCAAATTTGGCTCCTGTTTTAAGTTAAACTTCAGCAACAGTCTGTAAGGTACATGTATCTGACTACTTTAGGCAATTAAGGCACATTTACCATTTACCAAAGTAAACCATTTTATTCAATTTGGGTTTCATTGCTGTATAGTTGCACTTATCACATGTTGCCTGTGAACACATTGCGTTGTAAAACTGGCCAAATTTTCCCTGGTTATGGGTATTGTTGTCACTTTTTCAGGAAGAGCATCATCCAGCTTTCAAGTATGATTTACCTTTCTTCTTTGAAAGCAATTTTCATAAATAAATATACATTTCAAGTATATATTTTTCTTAATTTGCACAATAAATGAATATTAAATCAGGGATGTGATAAGAGTATGCAGCATAATACAATATGCAACTTCCAATACAGAAGAGAGTTGATAATCTCTGCAATTATGTGCACAGAAAAAATATCGCTATCGATATCGGCTTAATGACTTGTTAAATATCAGCATATCCGATATCAGCAAAAAGTCGAATATTGTGCAGCTCTACTTTTTTAAAAATTCTTTTTTTAATCAAGGAGGCCACAAAAAATAAGGGGGATGTATGAAGAGATTTAACCAAACAAGCCAAAAACTTATCTGTCAAACAAGTCAACTCAGCTTATGATAAAGATGTATCCTTGAGACATCAACAAGGGGCTACAAACTCTTGTGATCCTCAGTGGGACCAAGACATTTGTAATGGCGCATATTTTCTACTGCCTGTCCATTCATCTCTACTGGAGAGTTGAATGAGTGTTTTTTTTCTCTGAAATCTACAACTTTCTTCTCAGCTTTGGACACACTGATATCTAAAAAACATTACAAGCTCAAAAGAGCAAAATCTGTTCAAACTGAGCCATGATGGGGTCATCTTTCATCAGAAGTGACACAGCCATCTGCAGATTTGTTTACACGGCGCCTCTCATGTTGACTCTAAAGCCAAAGTATAAAACTTGGACTGTTTTCCGTCCTCTCTCCTTTCATGGACTCCTCACTGCAGTAACGGCAGAGGAATAACTAAGTGTTGCACTATCTTATCTAGCTCTCCGAACCCTTTCTGTCTGAAGCAATTACCCTCCAAAGCAAACAAATCACAGCGACTGCTCAGGCACCTTATCCCCTCGTGAACCATCTAATAATGTGCCAACATCATTTCACACATTTTCAAGCTCCAGTGCAAACGTCACAGAGGAAAAAAAGTCACAAATTATCAACGAGAAAAGGCTGCAGGCGAATCAGTGCTCTGACGATCTGAGACTCGAAAATATCTCAATGAATTCAAATCAGTTAATTTGATTTCAATCATTAGAATTTCAATTAACATTGAGTGGCACTAGTGCTACAAAAGAACATTAACACAGATGACTCCCCAGAGATTTTAATAGCTTTTAGTCAGAGATGAGCTGTTCTCATCAACACTGATTTCATAAATGTCAGTCTATCACGTCAACATTTCAGAAACACTCAGGAGTGTCATCTGTGCTTGATCACTGTAATAATCCTGTCACATAATACTGCAAATGTCATTTTGACATTGATTGATACTTGCTGCTTTGTTGTCTCTGTCTACCTGTCACAGATATTCACTCATAATTAAAAATATGAGCGTCTGTTTCACTTCAGTAGGATAAGATGAAATGTTTTCTACAGAAAATTTTGGGACCAGTGGGATTGCTAAAATTATCAGGTGTCCTGATACAGCCTTCTGCATTTTGCATGACATGTGTAGTGAATGTCAGAGTTTAGGACTCAATGAGTTGATTTCCAAGAGTAGTTAGACCCAGTTAAATGCATGCTGTGAGCAATTCACGAACTTTCTGAAGTTACTACACAGGTTGCATGGATGTATGATGTGAATATTGTCAGCCACACTGAGGACACCAAAGATGCTCTCTAATTCAGGATATTTAATGCCAACAACAGCTATTGCACTTGCGCATAAAAGGCAAAAACGTGCCTACTGAGACAAACACACAGTCACACATAGACGGGTGCATAAACATATGTCCCGTGATTTTTTATATATTCTATCAGAAACAAAAGACTGAATTTTCGGCTGAAGCTAAAAACACGAGCCTCCTACAAACAACTTGTACAAAATTAAGCGCTGCATAACTGAGCCAGTGACAGCTACAGCAAGCTATTTATAGCCCAGCGCCTCATTTATAGAGTATGATCAAACAAATCCTTCAAATCTTCCCCAACATAAAAATGATCGAATAATCGTATTGATTGATGGCATAAAAGTTGCTCACTGGCTGGGAACACTCGCACTTACCCCCATGTGATGTCTTCATGGTGAAACAATCTGCTGTTGTGGTGGACAGCGAAGGTCAGTGAGTGTTTGAGGAACTCGGGCCCTCACGGAAATGACCGCTAACGTCTCAGGTAGCCTCGTGCCGGACTCCTCAGGAGACAGGTCGAGTTCCTCGTCCCAGCTAGCAAACATTGTTTGGTTCCGAGCAGTGACGGACTCTCCTGAATCTCTCTCAGCCTCACAAACAGCATCTGCTGGAACACCATCTTCTTCTTCTGAAGAGTCCGTGGGTCCAAACATATGAATACGTTTATAAAAGATGAAACAATCCACTTTGATATAAAACTAGTTCAAACTGGCGCGCAAACCCCAAAAAGGCGTATAAGATCAAAGGTTTCGTATGTGCTGCACTATTGGCTGACAACAATCACATGATTCGAATTTTATTTTAATTTCCCACAAAAACGTTAAGTCTGGGATTAAATTGTATGGAAGCCTATTTAGGACAAAATGCATATAAAAATGCAAATTTGAAAATTAAAACTGCAAAAATGGAAGAAACATTTTTATTTCAAGAATACAGGTGCAATACTTGAGTCACAATTAAAATTAAATGTCAAAAATCGAATTAGCATTTTAATTTTCATCTTCAAGACTGCACTTTATGGGACATTATTCAAATTAAAATGAAAAGGTTGTTAGCATTCTAATTTCCAAGAAATTGTCCACTAATTACTGGACATAATTCAAATGAAAATGCGGTAAAGAAATTACATTTTCATTTTAAGAATAGATGTGCAATATGTAGAAGAAAACTTCATTCAAAATGTATCACACCCTTGAATTTTTAGGGGGATGTTGTGAGGGTGCTATTCATCTCACATTGGAGTCTATGGTGGGAACACACCCACGCCCCTCCCTGGCGCCTCCTGTGAGTCAGTGTTTACTCTGTTGTTTGAAACTGCCTCATCAGCACTTCATGTGCCATACACCAGCATCAGAGGCTGATGTTAATCCGTTTGTTGCATCAATTGATGCTGGCAGACTTGTTAATGATTTGGAGCAGAGGGTTTTTATTTGGCAGGACAAGTCAAACTTTGATTTGTTTTCATGCTCAAAAGTGAAGGAAATTTTCAGCAGAATAGAAGTGTTGGAGTGTCTCTGAGAAAGATAAGGGACAGGAAGTTTCTGAGACATGTTAAAGAGAGATTTTCCAGAAGCAGCAAGGATGTTGCATATTCGAACACCAGATACAAAAAAGGAAAAAAGCAAGAAGAAGTCATGCAGAAAACATAAGAAATACCTTCTGGCTGAAGTGTTTTTTAAATTTTCAAATAAGCCTTTCTTTCTTTTTTATAACCATTGCTTATGTATTAAAGGACAACCTTCTATGATGCAAATAAAAATGTGGGTTTAGAAGTTCTGATTGTGTTTCTTGTGTGATTATAGACATATTGTCTGCCTGTCCTGCTATGTGTCTTTCTGTGCTTGGCCTCGAATGATCCGTGCTCCCGTGTTGACACTGCTCAGGACAGCTCCAGTGATTACAATTAAGCAGCTCTTATCCCTGGACATAATCAAGGCCGGCCAGTGCGCACAGGGCACGGGTTAATCCTCAAGACCCAAGTCTGAGGGGTGGAAGGAGAGGCAGAGGGTGGGGGCACGGCAGCATTCTGACAGAGAGTTCAGCAGACATCCTTGCTTCTGTTTGGGCACAGTCTGAATTCAATGGAGCCATCAGGCAAACACAAAATACAGAACATTCAGTAAGTTTGTGTGTGCTCTGCTTGGAAAGTATACCGAGGAGAGTGGCAGCAAGGAGGGGGATGTTTAAGAAATATTCAGGAGGGCATTTCAATCAGCGCTGTGTGTCAACGCACATGAAGAACAGAAGTGGATTATCAATGTGTCAGCATGCAACATAACACACGTCTGCAGATTTCCAAATAACAACGGCACCTGAGGTCTGAACAACAAGGCAGAGGGGGGATGCCACCAAAATCTAATTCAAAAACCAATTTTGACACAAGCGTCATTGAATGTCTGGCAGCAGAGAGGCCGCATGCACTGACCCTGGCTTTTAAGGACACAAAGCAGCATGAGACTCAGAAAAAATGAAAGCTACTGGGAATATGAGTCATCGTACGAGCAAGCTGAGTGTACGCCGAAATTATCTATGGGGGCACAAACAAAGTTACGGAGAGTGTATGAAGAATTCTCGATGAAGGACTAAAAATTTAATCCATCAAACCAGTGATATTGCAAAGATATTTTATAGATTGTTTTTATATTATCTACAATCCATGAGCAATGAAATACATTTCAGGTCATAGTAACACACAGGCAAAGCAGGTGTACTCAGTCATTATTAGCTGCAGCTGACAGATGTGTCTCTTAGCTGTGCTGTAATCTTCAAGAGCTTGCAGATGCATTCAGGCAAAATCACATAAAATTTAACATGCAATTCAAATCATCATCTGAAAATTCACGAAGTCCTGGAACAATAAATATCTCTGCTATAACTATACTCAATCAGCAGGAGAAATGAAAAGTTACACTGTCAATTCAAATCTTAATAGTTCAGGTGTCAAGAAGAACAGAACAAAGCACTGCAAGTCAGTGGATGAAATGAACACATGACAGTTTTAATGGAAATGTAAAAATAAATAAATAAATAAATAAATAAAAACTAAAATGAACAGGCGTCCTGTTTAATCTACAAAGTATAGGCCTTAACTGAACCCAAGTTCTGTGAGGAGTGCATACAGTCCCTAAAGTCCACTGAGTGATATGTAACACCTCTGTGAGCTCTTTGCAAGGTTCTGTGAGGTGTTGTTTGTGCAGTTAAAGAGGGGGGTTTGTACTTTTTTGGCTTTATACTGTTCCTCTGGTGCCCCTGTAGTGCCGTTCCACAATTTACAGCTCAAAATAAGCCCTGTTTTTCCTCACACCACTGTTTTAGAAAACTTTATTTCAGCCTTTTTGCTGTGCTTTGTTATAGCTGCTGTCTTTCCGAGGCTCCCTGCTCCTAAAAACCTCTTCTCTTTGATTGGCCAGCCCTCTGGAGACCTGTCTGAAGGCAGCAATATGGGTAGACCTTGGTTTTTGAGGTCTGCTCCTCCAATTTGTCATGAACTAGTTAGGAGACCCTTATGTGACAACCTCATTATTTCAACAAGTTTTAGGAAGAACTTGTGCTTTTTTTTAGGACAGGCTGTTTTGATCCGTTTATAGACAGATTCAAGGATTTCTTCAACATATGAACATGTAGAGGTTTGAAAATTTGCACACATTTAGTATGAATATCCAGTATTGTTACTTTTTGTCCATGTTGAAAATATTGATATTTAATACCCCCTCTTTTAGTTAATTAAAGGGAGGACTCTCAGACTGATGACTCTTTGTGACCTACAAGTTAATCTGAGATTATCAGCATCAATATTTGTCTTCTATATTCTGAGTTTTTGTGCTTGTGCTCGGGTCAGAATATCCACTGTAAAATTTTGTGCCACGGGATGTTTTGTTCTCATGAAGAATACCAAACCAAGATTACTACAAATCATTTTCTTCTGCAGTTTTTTTCTTTGTAGATGGAGAGACAACATCCAGGGCTTTTCTGGATAATTAAGCATGCGGGGCAGAACAGGATCTGACATTTATGTTGTTCTAACTGTTGTCTCTGACTTCATGGGACACCAGAGCAGACTTCACCCCACCTGGGCAGTGACCTTACACTTACATCCACATTATTAACGTTGATCAGAATGTTAATGTTTCATTCACAGTGTGAATTTTTATGATTGAATTAGTAATATTTTACCTGAAGGATCCTCGTCTCTTATCTTTATCGCCCTGAGCTCACCTGTACTGGACATAAAGGTTAATGAGAGTTAATGTTTTGTTGAAAGTAACACTTTTTAGCGCTGACATTTAAAAAAAATACTGTATTGTGCACACCTCAACTTCACTGTCCACCTCTTTGCAAAACTTCTATATTTAAACCCCTGATAAAGGCAATCGATGCTCTGCAGTCACGCCGTGTCTGCTCGGCCGGCCCTGACAAAGACATGAGTTATAGCCTGTGCAGGATGGCCGATGCAGAACAGGTGCCAAGACAGTGGAGCGCTGCCAGGATGGGCGTCCGAGGGACGGGGCAGGGGGAAGGCCAGGGAGGTTGGAGGTGCATGTTAATCACTTCAGGAGCAGGAGGCAGAGCACTGCAGGTGTCTCTCTCACAAAAGACCATTCACTGTGGGTCCGGCCTGGCTGTCCCATGACCATCGGCTATCACAGGCAGCTTCAGTCAGCCCAGAACAGGCACAGGACACAGCTCCAGCATGAGACAACACAGCAATCACTTTAACACCTAAATCCAAGAATACAGGCAAATAAACCTGAAAGGATCATATAAAATAAGAGCTTTGTTTAACCAATACTCCACGCATTAAGAAGTAAAGGATGTGAAGCTTGTAATATCTGCTCTAACTGAACTAACAAACAACAATTAACTTTTGTGTGTAACCCATGTTCACTCAGTGATGAAATGCTACACTGACCGTGAAACCCAGTGGGCTTTGTACAAACCCCAAACTTTTAATGTAAAGCAAAATAATAGAAAAATTTTACACCTATATGCAAAGTCCTTCTTAAAAAATGTGCTTTTTTCCTTTATCAAATCAATAGAAGTTTTATTTTTAGTGCTGAAAGTACTTATAAAGACACAATTTCTGAGAAACAGCCTTGGTATACTGTTGCTTTAATTACCCCTGCAGCTGCAACCTTCTTCAGAAATGAGGCCACTGAAGAGGTACTAGAAACTGCAGGTTTTCAAGTGTCCACTTGCTTGAGGCTGGTTAAAAAACCTCAAGGTCAAACCCAACCATTCCAAAAAGTAGATATTGACAGCGGTAGTAAACATGTTCACAGCCTGCTATTAGCCTGCTCTGAGCAGCTACATTTTGTCTGTTTTTTGTTTTTGGGCTGTGCCATAACACACTGGTTACCACTGCCGCTTCACAGCAGGAAGGACACCGGTTTGAATCCAAGTTTGGGCAGTTTGGGCTTTTCTGTGAGGAGTTTGCATGTTCTTCCTGAGCATGTGTTGATTTTTTCTGGGTAATCCAGCTTCCTCCCACAGCCCAAAAACATGCTCAGGGTTAATTGGTAATTCTAAGGCCTTGCACACACATAGCCAGATATTTTCAAACATGAATACCGCCCCCATTCGTTTTTGAAACTCTTCGTCCACATGCACCGGAAAATCCATTGATAAGTGTGGCTCGAAGCGTGCCACACCCATATTTGTCAGTGTTTTTCAGAAAAAACCTTGAGCCTGGAGTTTTCCAAAATCTTCACTTTAGCCAGAGTTTTCAGGAAACATTACTGTTTCACCAGGATGACAGGCCTTACATTTAAAAATATATGAGGTGCCCAGACACCCAGCATGGAAATGGCCTTGATTGTCCATTGGAGTGAGTGTGTGAGTGAAAGGTTGTCTGTCTCTATGTGTCAGCCTTGCGATTGACTGGTGACCAGTCCAGGGTGTATCCCGTCTCTTGCCCATAGACAGGTGGGATAGGTACTAACCAACCAAACCCTCCAGCAACCCTGAACAGAATGAGTGGTAGAAGATGAATGAATAAATGGATAAATGAATGAAAGAATGAATGGATGAATGAATGAATGACAGGCGAGTAATGAATGAATGAATGAATGAATGAATGACAGGCGAGTACATGGTAGCTTTTCACTAGAAGACTGAAGGTCCACTACAACTCCACCTTTGCATCATTGCAGGTCAACCATTTCTTAGGTTTAGCCAGCATTAATATCCGTCTTCAGGCTTCAGGCTTTGCTTCACAAACCGGTTTGTGATTTCACTGAGACTACGTCCATGTTTTCTACAGTCTAATCGTCTCCAAACACCAACAGTCCACCAACTCACAAGAACAAACTTTGTGGCTCCAAGAGACTGAAACCAAGTACAAAGACTGACCTTGGTTGGCACCTATCTTCAGTCTTGCTAACTAAGAAGATGTTTGGTGACTCCATATTGTTCTACAATAATTAGCACAAAGTGTCCAATCAGGAACTGTAACTAAAACTACCTGTTCACATTTACAGGAGAGTCAATATGTATGATTCTTGAATAAAAAGTTAACAGGGAATCCAGAGAAGCTCACAGAGGCCATTATACCTACAAGATGTTTTAAAACTTAAGGACAGTAAAGGACTAATGGCTTATCACACAAATGAGGGTCGCCCTTATTAACCTGCTGCAACACAACCTGATTCAATCTAAACTGTACAATTTCATATGGTAGTCACTGACATGGACCACTGTTACACGTTAAGTGGAATTACCTTGATTACATCCATGATGTGCTTCTCCTGCTGTATTTTAAACTGGTGTTTGTTAAAAGATCATTAAGATCATTAAGATCATTACTTTGATTGACTTACTATTTTACAAATCTGAAGCATCAACACCAAATTTTAGTCAACTCCTTTACAACTAACTCTTCAAGGTCAGAAAAATGTATAAAAAGGCGCAGTAAAGGTTCCTAAAAGTGTTCAAATGAAGCCATGAGATCAACTCTTTCCTGCTACTGTCAAGGAGATATTCTGTTTGACTGAAAGGCTTGGTGAAGTTAGAGATACTGCCATAGAGAAATACTAAGTACATAGCTGAGGGAGTTCCTGAGAATTGAACCCTGAGAAGTCAGCCTTGTTAGGAAATAATGGGAAATATCTGCAAGAAAAGGTAAAGAGTTTCAGCACTGTCTCTTCTTAGTTATCGATCTTTCACAAGGAGACAGCAGTAACTGCCTGATTTATTTGACTCTGCAGGTTCTAGTCCCTTCAAGATCTCATTTAATCCACCCTGAACAGACAGGACCTCTGTTAGGAACACTCATCGTCTGGATAAACTGAGCCTAATGATGGTGTTGCTGGAACTACTCATGGACTATTGCAACCTATTGCAACTGTTATTACAGTGTGTTGCAAAACCAATTAATGCATGCCGACTTTTTCTGTTGTTTATTTCTCTCCTCTTTCATGTGCCACAAAGACTTCTGGATTAAATAACAATACAAAATACCAACCACTGACTGTTTCAACACAGAAACATTAGTGCCAGCCTTTAGGAGCATGTGATTAAGACCCCTAAATATAAATTAAAGTCCTCTATCTGCACTCGTAGAGGAAACACTGTGGATATTTGTCATATGTCTGAATTAAGCTCCAAAGACTCCCAGTTTGTGCCTGCAGACATCTCCCCTAGCCGTTTTATAGAAATTTAACATATCTCTGACTATACAAATCAGGAAATTGGTATGTAAAACTTCAGTAGTTGTTGCAGATGCTCTTAGTGTCTCAGGGGCACCGTGCAGAACAGATAGTCTCTGATCCCCTTCCAGTCACTAGCAGAAACATCTGCCATAGAGTTGTTGACCTGGGAGACTTTCAGGCTACTTCAAATTGGATTTCTTGTCAGTAAAGCTTCTCTTTTGTTTCAAACTACCAACATATTCAACAGTAAAATGGGTCCAAGAATATGAGCATAGGAGATGTTTCTGTTTATACGCAAAGGGAAACATTTTGCTGAGTCGGATATACACAAAGATGGAGTATACGACTAAAAAAAAAGCGGGGCCAAGGCTGCAGCTGCTTGCTGGAGAAACATCCCAGTTATATTTAAGCAATGCCAGCATTCACCTTGCACTGTAAACAAAAAGAACTCACTTAAAAATCTTTCACTTTAAAGAGGGGGTATTGTGTTTTCTCATTATATTTTAAACATACATTCATATTTTGTAGTAATATGAATATGTCTGTAAACTGATCAGAATCATCTCTTCCAAAAATAGCATAAGTTCTTGACCAGACTTGCTGAAATGATGAGGTCACTACGTAAAGAGTTCCCAACTAGTTCATGACACGTTGGGTGGGCCTCAAACACCAAGGTCCGCCCATTGCTCTGCCACTGACAGGCCTGCAATTTTAATAAAGGTAAATGCTTCATTTTATAATCTTTACAGAATTAATGACAAATTCTGTTCGTAGAAACTGAACATATAACTCACAATTTTTTGTTTCTAACTCACCTGTGTCATATTTCACTGTATAAAGTATACACTGGTGCATCCTTACTCATGGCTTAACCAGTAAGTCTCCTCTTCAGTGAGAGATGCATTTTTAGGAGACGAAACATCCTTCAAGATGGCACACTGAGATTGATTTCTAGGAGCAGCAGAGGACAAAAATATAGACAAAACCAACGGAGTGGAAGTGAATTTGTGCGTGCGTGTGTGTGTGTTTGTGTGTGTGTGTGTGTGTGTGTGTGTGTGTGTGTGTGTGTGTGTGTGTGTGTGTGTGTGTGTGTGTGTAAGAGAAAGAGAAGGCAGAGAGAAAGCAGGGGAAGGATATTCCACCTGTTAACGTTAAACCCCTGAAGAGGACTGACTGTTTTTGAGAGATAAGTTTTCAAATCAAAATGTCAGGGAGGAGCTTCCAAAGTTTATAACCAACAAAAGTTTATCAAAACTGCGATAAGTTATTATAAAATACTTTTTCACCATATTTGATTTATCCAGAACAAAATCACAAGTTGAGTCACAGTAATCATTATATATATATTATAAATGGCAAACATGACTCAAAGGCACAGTGAGAAGTTTTTCAATTACTTCTGAATGGCCTACATCCAGACTTTTATTAGGACTCTGGAGCACACATCATGACATCAAGACTCTGACCTTAAACTGGTTCACCTTGGTCATTTTTAAAGCTAACTTGTGGTAACAAGTCAGAGTTTCCATAGGTTTGTTGTGTCTGTGTAAAAGTTAATAATGTCACATTGCTAAAAATCATACCTCATACTTCTGCAACCTGCTAGGAGATCTTTCAAACAAACAGGTAGTGTTTTTTGTCTGTTGGTTTTTCTTTTTATAAAACAAATGTTTGGTCTTTTACTATCAATGTGTCTCAAATAGAAGGGATTGCATTAGAATTAGGTCCCCCTTACTCTAGATTACATTTAATAGCTCCTGAGTCAATAATAATTCTATATTTTTTATCTTAATAATCAATGATCAGTGATCTGTGAGCCATCAGCAATATTAATCCCATTCACACCAGCTTGTGAAGGTATAGACTCCTTAAATTCCTTATCTGTACTGAAAAAAGTAAAACAGTCCCATAAATGGGGTAAAAGTCATGTGAATCATACTCAGATGACATGGTGCCATGTCATGTCAGCTCCTGCAGACATGTGACAGAGACATGATCTGACAGACACCAGCACCCATGTTTATATTCAGACCGCCAACATGCTGCAGGGCTCATAGGTAGAAAACCTACATCCCCTTCAGGCCGCAGACTTCATCATACATCAGTGCACCAGAGCATGGACTGCTCGTCATATTACAGATGACCTCATGTCTTGTCAGGTCCATTAGTAAATTATACTTTAACCTTTAAGAACATCGAGGTGATACATGAATTAGTTCAATGGACAAAACAGAATTGAAGAGAGGCTGGGGTCAGATCAGCTGGGGAAAGGAGACATCTTTTTTTTAGTTATACAGCCTGAGAACAGAAAACAGCTACATGCTTGGCAGAATATTCAGCTCTGTTTTGTTTGGCATTAATTAGCCTGTTAACAAGTGATTATGGTAGTGAATTTTAACCACTATGCTGTATGCCTCAGGAAAAACAGAATATGTAACAGAAGGCAGGAGAAAGTTATGTATTTTCCCAGCATGTGAAAGCTTAAGAAGGAAAGATAAAATAGGATTTCAGACATTAGTATTCAAGAGAAGTCTTCCTGTTTATCCCTGGTCACGGAGCTTTTTTTCCAGTTTTGAGCACATTCAAAGGTGGAAAATTCTCGTCCTGTCCAGAGACTGCTCTGTGTTTGAGTTGCAAATATTTTGTGTTCAAACTGAGCTATACTTCCTGGATGCAAATGAGCCTTAAACATATTCTGAGGAAGTGAGGACGGGCTGACATAAAAGCAGCTGAGGAGACCTTTTAAAACATAACCTTTATGCAGCATGATACGACAACTGTTTCAACTTAACAATGGCTGCAGGTAAAAATTCAATCTGTGAGAAGTATGACTGAATTTAGACTCATGCTTCAGAATATATCACACTTAACCATTAGCTGCTGAAGTTTCTTCACTACTGAAAAGCGTAAAATTGAAGTGCATGTAACGTGTTTCACAGTGTGTCTGATTCCTCCAGTTTTCTCAGGGTCGGGGCACAATTTTGGCAGAAATCTTGAAACCTTTCAGGCAGAACTGAACAAAAATAGCTTCTGCAGGGCTGGTTGGTGCAACACCCGTGGACATGTCTCTTTTCCAGCTTCTGCAACCATTCTACTGTTTTCTTATTTTTTCCCACAGCACACACAGGTATGTTATAGCACTGACCTTTTACTTTAAGTTTAATATTCAAACAACTGAGACAGTACATGATATTTTTCTACTTTGTTATGGCTTGTAGAATATAACAAACCGCTGTGGAATTATTATCAAAGTTTTCCTGTTTTCTAAAAACACTCACTGCAGACCTGCTGCGGTTACTGAAACAAATAACAAGATATTTTATTCCTTCCTGCAACACATTCAGCTATAACTCCTGTGCCTCCAACAGCAAATGCAGTGCTGTAAAAAAAGTGCATGTATTATTTAACAACTGTAGGACAATACAAACCCAGTACAGCAAAACCTTGACATGGAAGCCTTGCATACAGCACTTAAAATCATGTCACAGACTGAGTTTCAGAGTATGAAATAATGCTTATTTCCTGATATTGTACCCGTTTGACATCTGATGACTTTTGTACTGTTGTTGTTTGCAATTGTAAGATGACAAATCACCTAAAATCTGATGATTTCTGATCAAGTAAGTGGATTGTTTTAATGAATACACTAATAGGCTAATTCAGAAACAGACAAAAAAGGAGACAAAAAGACTTAAGGTACTCAATTTAGCTGATTAGCTAAATTGAGATTAGCTGAAAAAAAAAAAAAACCTACCTAAGTTCATATTTTGTGTTTCTTAAATGAATCTGCCTGCACTGATACCATTGTTATTCTGTCTTAGTCCCTTCAGGGGTCTTGTGGTAACAAAAAAATACAGATCAAACAGTTGCTGTTTGCATGATTTCATATCAAATCTAACCACTATTTTTGTTTATATCTTTACAAAAAAATGATGACATATGCAAATGAATATAGTTTTGATTTTGGGAGGCATGTGACGACCCTTCCAGGGGGTCAGGATCCCACTTTGAGAACCACTGCTTGTTTGTACACTGTTACTCACAAAGCTGAAAATGATAAATTTATTATAAAAAATTTTTTTACCTCTTCTTTTGAAATTATTGTGAACTGCAACAGTTACTTGTAGTATAATTTTCACTGTGATATGTTAGGAAGAGATTAATCAAAAAGACTTGAGAAGATATACACTATCAATAAAGAACAAATCACATTGTCACATTAGTCTCTTGAGAAGAAAATATTTTATTCCAACATTATAAGCAACTGTGTATTCGGCAAACTAAGATTTATTCATCAAAAATACTCCTCTTAAAATGGCACTTTGTTTTATTTTTGACAAGCTAAGTATGAATGCTCTTACTTTCAGTCTAAGCACATCTATCACATCAGCAGGGATGAATATGAACCTGACTGCAACTTGTATCATCTTACAGCAGGTGTGAGTTTATTCTAAGACTTTATTATTGAGGACATACAGACCCCAGAACGAGTCAATGAAAATTAATTATACATAATGCTCACAGCTAATTGCTATAATTGCGTCCAGTCATGTCCTGGGAGCCATTACTGCTGCCTGGGTTTAAAAAACGCTGACCGACACCAACCACAGTCCACTGAGAACTTCATGTGAGCCTTCCTAATGACCCGAGCTCAGGTCGATGTTTTGAAGCTTTCTGTCACTCTGACGACTTCTCATCCGGGACGTGAATGCAGGCAGCACCATTAACCCAACAACACCATCAGTCCAGCCTGTGACAGACAACCCTTCTCCAAATAAGGGACTCAGAGGAGAAACCCCGGAAGGCTCTCCATGGTAACTCACTCACACGCAGGAGGGGCAAAACAATAGACGAGTAAGGATGAGATGATTGACAGGTCGATGCGGCTCGCGCTCACCGCCTTGCACTGCATCCATTAGAAAATAGAGATTACAACAGCGCACACAGAATATGTTTTCATCATAGTACTTCAATTTACGAGAAATTGTATTGCATTTAATGTAATTTCCACTATTTTTGGCATCCACAATTCACAATACTGATATTTATTAAAGGCGCCATGAATATTTCCCCTCATGCTTATCAATATACACCTCACAAGCACCTGCTCACTCATCTGTAAGAAAGCTGAAGCTTCACCATCATACTCACAAACCACATCATTCATAGGCATTGCATTGAGGTTATTGTTTTTTTCGAGAGTTATATAGTCACTGGCTTAAACTTGGCGTAGCAACCACATCACCACATGGGTTTTACGCGTGAAGGCAAAGAGCTGTTTTGACATTACCTCAGTTACTCCTGCTCATCCTTGTTTGTAGAGGCGAAGAGACTCCCCCTGTGTGGTGTGCGGTACTCCGAGCTTCAGATGAATAACGATATTTTGTGTGTAACTCTGCTACTGCAGCAAGGGTACTACTGTTACAACCTCTGAAATCTTATATTGGAGTTGCAAGGTTGCTGCTGCTGCTTGCGTGTCCTTCAATCACACGTCGTATGCAAAAAGAAGGAGCCCTAACTAAATTAAAAGTTATTTCTAGAGCGGCTATTGTTTGAACCTACTAATTAACTACTGCGACGTTGTTTTGTATGAAAGACAAGAGCAACCTTTCTCTCTCTCCTCTCTCATCCACAACAGAGCTGGATGCTGCTGTCGGTCACGGCGAGTGTCTCCGCCCCAACACCACTCGCGCAATACTGGAAGATATTTGTGATCGATTCTCTCATTACTCAGCTGAAGAATTACCCATGATATTACTGGGGTTTATAAATTTGATTAAGAATTTTTTTTTTTTAGTTTACATTAATATTTTTATAAGCATTAAAGAAAACAAAACACAAAGTAACGACTGCACACTCATATTTATCTGGTACGTTTATATTTAGGCCTTTTTATTTTATTTTATTCGAATATTTCTCCAGGCTTGACAAATATTGACAATTTACTGACACTGAGTGATTGTCAAGACAGCACAAAAGCAAGTAAAGTTTCAGATAAAATTGTTTTTCAAAATAAAAGCCAGCCTCTCGCGATGGGGAGTTAATTCCCACGTTTTCTTGAGGTATGAACTCAACATCATAGCTTGTCAGGAATTGCAAAAGCTCCAGGAGATTGCTCAGAGAAAATGAAACTTGCTGACATTTACTTGCTGCTATCACATCCATGAGCACAAATCCAGTGCCATTCATACAAAAATAAATAATTAAAGAGATAAATAAATAGATAAATAAATAAATAAATAAAAGATAAGAAAAAAATGTGCGCAGTGATAAGGAACATAGAGAAATAAATGTATCTTGCATCCACACCAAGCCAACATGGACTTTTAGAAAATAAAAGCTCAAGATAAAATGAGTAAATTTTAAATTGCAATAAAGTAGTTTTTTGTTTGTTAGGTTGATATATATATATTTATATATATGCATCCTACTAAATTTATGGTCTCAGTCATCTCCAATTGTGAAGGTTTTATTATCCGTGCTTTTATTTTGAATGTAAAAAAAACGCCCCATCCACCGGAAACGTAAGTCTTACTTTCTAGCGTCAACTTTGTGCGTTTGATTTTCACATTTGTAAATCAACCAATCACAGGGAACTACAGCGGCTCGCTCTCAGTGGGCTTGTTTGAAGCACCGGTCGTGCTAGGGCGGGCGGGGATCTGCACAACGTACAAAATAACTTAACCACCCGCCACAATGGCTAACAGGACAAATGAAAGAAACAAATCGAGAGCACTTGATGTGAACACTTCCTTTCAGTTGTCAACAACAAGTGTAAGGGGACAGTGAGTACAACTAGCTAACTCAACTCTCCGGCAAATCGAGAAGACAAAGAGCAAACGTTTAGCTTAGTGAATATTATGAGTAGTCTAATGTGTCGGGAGTAACACTTTCGGTAGGCTGTTTAAAGTTTGCGTCATCGTTTCTTTGTCGTCGTTACATCTCTAGACTGTAATAGTGCTAACGCTAGTCAGTCCATTTTGGTTTCTTAGTTATACTTAAACTAATGCACGAGGTGTAGTATTAACAATATGTTAAAAAGCTACTGTTTTCTGCACCATACACAGTACAGACAGATGATATGCAAATTAGTCAGCTCACCTCGAAACAGGGCTCAAGCAACTATTAATAGCTGAACTCGGGTACTAGTTTTACGAATATGTAATGTTTCCATTTTCATAACCTGGAAGCACATGAGTATTCCCATTGTGTAATACAGGATGGCTCTGAGACTCATGCAGGGGTTAAGAGCATCTGTTACATAATTGCTACCTATTCACTTACAGTAGTTTAAATGAATGACTCATGTAATAAACCTTTATGATGCCGTTTAACAGTTCTCTCTATGAATAGGGTCGTCATAAGGATACACAAAGGATGAACTCTGCAAGGTTTCTTTGTCTGACCTACAGCCAAGTACTCCATGTAGGTGCCAAAACAGCCTCCCTTGTACAAAGTTCAAGTATTATGATTCCTCTTACAAGTAAAAGCCCTATGTACAGATTCTTAAGCTGCTTTACAAGTTAATCCACCTCAATGTTAACAACTCTTGTGTTTTACTTTCTTTCCTCTCCTCTTTTTTCTCCTCTTTGTCAGGTATGACAGAATTTAAACCTGATGTGGATTTAGTGAAGGCTGCCATCAATCCTCAAATACATCCATGTGTATAATTTTCTTCAAGTTTGACCCCCGGCCTGCATCCAAAAATGCCTACAGGTAAGGAAAGCATTTAATGAATACAAGGTTAGAGGCTTTTAACTTTATAAAGTTGAGTTAACTTTTTTAGCCAAACAGCTTAGGATGGGCAGTTCTCAAGTCAAGGACTGTCAGGGAAGACCCCCATCTTGTCCCCATTTTGTCTCTTTGGATGTGTGCTTTTATGAATTGTGTGGTGTCTTTGAGTTCTTATGTAAGGTACTTTATTATAATGTATCAGTAGTTTGCATGCATAACACACCGAGGAGATTTTTTGTAAATACTCTTTAATAAGCTGCAACCGCTGGTCTAAAACAAATGAATGATGAACCCCATGCTGAAGGGCTAAAATCTGCCGATATTCAAGATTCTGCTTCAGGCTGTCCTCAGAAAGTACTGGAAACCACATACACACCATGTCAAAAAAAAACTGATTTTTAAAGCAAAAATAAAGTGTTTAGGACCAAATACCCAAGTTCTTTACTGGCACACACTGGAAGGGGGTTCATTTTTTTTATAACTCAGTTTTTGAAGTTATTCAATTTCAGAATTTTGCCAAAACACTGACACATCTGATTGACTGACTGGTGGGTACTCTGTAGCTGTCTGCAAAGAGGCTAAAACCCCACCTGTTTACCTTATCCTTACTTAAACAAAGCAAGGTTGAGTTCAACTTTTTCAACATGACACCCATTGACAGTGAGCTTTAAAACTCTGTACCAAAAATAAATGGTTGACATCATAGACTATATGTCTATATCTCATTCAGTCTGTTGGTAAAACATACTGATGTCCTATTGGCTGTAGCTGAATCTTAATAACCATTTCAGAAAGGCTGAAGTAGCGATGAAAAATCGTATTAATACTTGTACAGCTTCAGATTTGTTTGAAGATTGACCTTTGGGCATTTTTGAGAGTGGAGAGAACACATGCAGCTGATGGCTGAGGCTTCAAACCAGCAACTGCGATCAGGGGGTGTGCTTGAACTGCTTGTCGGATAGTGCTTTGTGCTCCAAATTTCTGAGGAAAAGTCAGCAGGTCTGTCGACAGAGCCTCTTCATGCTGAGCAAATTCATACACAAAACTGAGCTATTGCACTTGAATCTTTTTGAGATGAAAAAGCTCAAGGTAATGCATTTTCTGCTCAAGGGCAACTTGTGACAACAGTCACACAGTGGTTTCTGTAAAGACAGTGTCAGTCTGCAAACCTCGGAGATGTGTAAAAGCATCAAATATGACATGCAGAGAGTTGAAAATACCCTTTAAGATCCCAAGGAGCAATACGTTAAGTCCAGCTTAATAACATTAGTACATGTAGTGAAGCTTTTTTCCAAAACACCTCAACATGTCTCTTTTGTTTTTTTTCTTTAATGTATCTGGGTGTTATGCACAAAATGCCTTTTGATACTGTTATAAAAATAACCTTACTGCACTAAGTTTGAATATTTCCCCCAGTTTGCATCATAAAGCATCGGGGGTGTGTTGAAACATGCTGCTACAGAGCATAAAGATGCTTTTCTTTGAAAGTTAAAGTAAATATGAGGAGGAAATAACTTTCCAGTTGTGAAATCAAGTCACTTCAAGTCTTGACATCACTGCCGTCATGCTCTAACAGTGCTGCAATGTTCTCTATTTCAACTCATACCAGGTTTGACTTGTGTGCTTCTTGAAGCTTTGAGGTGAGGTGTAGACACACACAGTTTGGCAGAGGAGGGAAGTGGATTTTTATTTTTATGATTAACTTTGGGACAAACCAGGGGTTGTGTTTTTCAATGGATCATGAGAAGCCCTCTTTTTGGCGCATGAAATAATAATCTACAAATGTAGCAACTTTTAAAAAACATTCAATCATTTTCTCTATATCAACCTTTGGTTATCCTCTTCTATATTCCCCTTCTGAAGAATAAATGCTTATTTTCTTCAGCCCTGTGCTCTATGGGCAGTCAGGATGAGCTACAGGCTGATGTTGAATCCAGCTTATTACAATCCCCTGAGCTGGAGAATGAGCTCTCTAACTGGCCATAGTCCATGTCTGTCCTTCCCTGTGGGAGTCTGACCCCGTCTGAGGAGATCACAGCAGAGGTGAGGTGTGAGTACTGACTCAGACATAGACCTTGGGAAAAGGTGAGCTGTACTATGCTCTAATGTGGTAAAAATGGTGCTATATATAGACCAGTAATTACAGAAGGAGTTTTCATATACTGCTGTAATGTTGAAATCAAATGGTATGTGCAACAATACTGAGACTAAATTGGATTAAAAGCACGCTGAAAGTTTCATTAAGTATGATTATCACACTCCCACAGCTCAGAATAACAGGAATATACCTGCAGGGGTCTGAATGTGTTCATTTTCTACACAAATGACTTAGTGATTACCCACATGCTGAGATTTCTGTATGTTGACTCTCATTCTCTAGCCCGAAATCCTTCAACGTTATAAGCTGCACAGAATTACAGTGGTGCAGCAATCACACATTTAGTGATGTAATAAGTTCTGACCTGAGCATGTTGTGTTTCTTTTAGGCCAATTAATGTCAATTAATTATTAACCACTCTAACAGCTGTGCCCACAGGCTGCTCAACCCATCACATCCAAAGATATGCCAGTGTTTGTTAAGTGGAGTCAACAAACCACCAGTTTTCGTAAAAAGGCTCAAATGGTTTATCCCCTCAGGAGTATGACATGGGTTGTGGAAACGTGACAGCTATGATGTTTCATGGTTGTATATTTTGGGGTAAGCAAGTTGACATTTGACCCAACGACAGCTGAGAAGGAAAGCTAGTGAGGTGTCTCAAAAGTTGATCCTCATGTGAGCATAAGTAGACGTAGCAGAAAACATAAAGAAATGTGTGTTTGGTATCCTACTTCTTTGTTGAAATGAAAATGTGTCTATAGGATGAGCAGCAGAGCTGAGTTTGTGGGTTACACCCATTAAAGAAAATTACCAAATGCCAGACAGTTCACTCTGCCACTGACTCTTGTTTTGTGGATTTGTAGACATCCCCAGTTGTATGGAGGTTGGTTTTCACCCTGGAGATTGTTCTTGGGCTTACTCCCAATATTTCATGTTTTGCATGGCACCAGTTTGAAGTTGCGTTACTGCATTTGCCTTACCCATATTAGTCAAATATGTCATTTAGATATATTAGAGCAGACTCCTACTGACCACTGCAGCTGTGCCCATGCTCACAGGTGCAACCAATCAGGCACCTGATTGTCAGTCATATTTTTCTATAGTTACTGTAATTGAGTAGTTTTTTTCTTTTGCGCCACATGTTAATTATATGAATAATATTTGAAAGCATTACTTAAGTATTTTTGAGGGAGGTTTGTGCTTTGCTACAATTTACATTTATTCAGTGTTTATCTGTTTAAAAAATTGAAAAAGCAGAAAGGTGTCCATCACCCGTGCAAATGCAGCTGATTGGCTGACATCTGTCCTCCAGTGATCAGGTGGAGACAAAACTCAATTATTCAGGAACTTCAACCTAAGTATGTGTTGTTCTCACATTCAAGTTCTCCTCTTGGTGAGACATTATTTGGAGTTCATATCTTTGACCCCTCTCACTCCACGGCTTTTTTTTTTTTTTAAGCTTTCAATATGTAATTGTGGAAGCTTTCTACTGTCAGGAGCCAATTAGCCGTTGTCCGATGAAGGATTAGCCCCTGGTGGGTGATGGCTGATTCTTCTGGATCAAATGTATGGCCAGCCAGCAGATAGATATTTGTATGGTTGATAACAAATTTGAAGGGTCCAATCTGTTGGTCATTGTTAAAAGCCTGACAAGCAGCTCAAAGTGCAAGTATGACCTTTGAGAGAAAGGCAATTTTTTTCAACCAGATTGTTTATGTGGCCATATGTGGATGTCTGTTTTTTAAGACTTATGAGGCTTGATGGTTGTGAAGGGGAAACAAATGGGCTCAGTGATGGTATTTCAGGGTCACCAATTGACTACAAAAAGAAAAAAGCTGAATGCTTTCTCCACCAGAAATTGTCTGTTTTCATGTCCAGGTGTCTGTTTGTGGAGATGACCCTAGATGAAAGCAACAGCTTATATCTGTGGCAAACTGCATTGACTTTGGATCAAAACACAATGTCTTGAATATATCTTGGATAAAACTATAAGAACAATGAACCTCCTTTAACACTTTTACCTGTATTGTGCTGCTACTGCCTAGCCATCAACCACTGTGGTTATCAAACAAAGAAAAGTGAATCCAGTATTCATGATGCATGATACCTCTCAGCTTCTCTCCATCCCTCCTACATGAAGCAGCAGGCTGAGTCCATGTGATCAGAGCTGTTAGCATGTAACGTTCTCTCTGAAGGATCCTATAGCAGAGGCTCTGTCTGTGTCGCGTTATTAGTGTTAGCTTTGTTTTCTGCAGCAGTGGCAGATCACACAGCTCCATGGGAACAAACTATCATTAGCCCCCGATTCAAAGAGGTCAACCCCTATTAAAGCAGCGCTGTTTATCTGTTTGCTCTTAACAAGATCCAAGCTCCCCTATCCTGGAAGAGTAATAGAGGGACCATTACATAGCTTGGAGGTAATATGCAGCTATTATGCAGGTCAATAAATGTCACTATGTGCTTTGCCCAAAGGCTCTTTAAATGCCCCTCTGCAATGTTTAACTCCATATCTGAAATTCTCTGCATGTGAATAAAACAAGTTAACCAGTCAGAGATAAGCATATGTTTGTTCTTTGCATGCTTACACATCACTGAATACACAAATGTGCAGCGTGATTCTCTGCTAATGAGCTGATCAATTTTCAGAAAAGCCTCACTGTAAAAAGTGAAAGGTTGACTTTTATCCAAAAGAAAGATGAGCTGGATGTGTTGTGTGTTGTGTTGTGCATTTTGCTTTGAAGTAATAAAGTCTAGGACCTCAGTAAGTATATATTAACATTAAGGGATGTTGTGATACCAAATGAAAATTGTGATATAACCTCAAAAGACATGTAAAATCTTAAGCTTACAAAGCATACAGTTAGTGGTGTTTGATGGCCATAAATATAACTGCATCGTTTCTCACCTCAACTCAGAGAAGAGGAACAAAATGACGTGAACTTTATGACCGAATAAAGACTGTGTTACATTACCAGGAAAGGTCACTTATGGTTCGCACACACACTCATGCAGGTAGCTTTGCAAAGAGAAAATGGTTTATTTACATCTTTAGATTTTCTTTTCTGGCATGGAGCTCATGTGATACCTGAACATCCACTTTAACTCAGGCGTAGCTGTCAGGCATAAAGGTGACTTTCAGTCAGACAGCCCTGCACTATCATTTTCTGCATACTTGGCAATGGTTTGTGGAAAACATGTGATGTGCGATAGCAATGTTTGAAAGAGCGATGCCAACATGATGTGGGATGGGTAAATATGAAACTGTGAGCTCTAAGTTCCTCTTTCTACTTGATTCTGTCAAGTAGTTTTTTTTTTCCAAATGAATCCTCGTTAAATATGAACAGCAGGATGACTTTGTTTTTCTTTAAAGGATCACCCGTTTCTACATACTTGCAATTAAAGCCAATTAATGTGAATGAAGCTAAGTCCAAGCTGGTGCTGCTACAAATGTAAGGTATCTTGGGCTCCAAACCAGAATGTCAGATTTACTTCCATTTATCTGAGCACAAAAGGATCTTCTGCAATTGGATATTATCCTACTGAGATGATGCTTTCACATTTTTTCGCTGGAGAATCATCATCTGTGTGAGATTAGTGTTCAGTCTAATTTTACACCAATATGTTGAATGAAGAAAAGAGACACTTAGAGCTCTCACATGGGAGCTGTACAACCATAGACTGTATAAAGACTGGACCACGTGGCTCCACCATTTACCACTGTACGATAATAGAGCTGAAATACCCCCGTCACAGGCGCAGCCATTGGTAGCAGTGCAGCCAGAGTCTGCACAGTAAAGACTGTGAGGGATTCCTGGGGGAATCTGAGTGGAGCTGAGTAACAAACATAATAATCTTTTTTTTTCTTTCAAGAGTCTAAACTCTTTGCTCTCCCTCCTGACATATTTTGCAATCCCTGAAAAAAATACACAAGAACGGCAGCTGTCAATCATCATTCAACTTGCCCTAATGCCTTGTTTTTAACATCTTATAACTAATGAAAACAAAACTTTTCAGAAAAAAGAGGACTTGAATACAAGGCAGCCTAATAACATCTACAAATCACCACGACAATCAGATGTGAGAAACATTTCTACGAGGTGTATTAATTTTTTAAAGTTTGACCACAGCCCATCCTGAATGACTGGGGAGATGGATTTTTTTTACCTGTACTGCAGCCAGCCACCAGGGGGAGCAGTTTTTGTGACAACCTCACTACGAGCCGAGCAAGACGACATACATTATTTTATGGTCTATGTCTAAAACACAAAGGAACACAGTCTAGCATTAGGGTCTTTAGAGTCCCTAAACCTTAATGTCTCTTTTCTCATGATGAGTGCACTGATAGGAGCTGCTTGCCTATGTACCACCTGCTTTTTAAGTAACTTTTCAACTGAACCAAAGTGGTTTAGGACCAGTTTTGGGATCATTTCAGAATTTGTTTGCATTGTAATAGAATTATTATTATTGTTACACAACATTTCATTATTCATAACCATTTTAAATCCTGTTACAGCCATCATTTCAATCCAGCCCTGACTAATTGATTCAACATCAAACTACATGTTTTATGTATTAGGTTGACAAAAAATACATGGTCCATGTAATTACTGGCAAATTTTGTGTCATTTCTCCTCTTCTCTGTTAATCCTGACGCTTTGTTACTTTTATATTTTCTCGTCCTTTTGATGTCACAATTCTTTTGATCCTCTCTGCTTTGAGTGTCATCAAAGAATGTCCTCCTCCTGTAACCTCAACCTTTTTGTGTCCTCTGTGTTATGCTCAATCACTCTGTAATATTACAGCGCTGAAAGACCTTTGGACAGATCTCAGGCCTTTATTGAGCCTCAACCAGAGAATCTCAAGTTTCTACAGCACGCCTACAACAGAGAGTCCACGTTGCAGTATCCAGCAGTCTGTCTCTGTGTCTTCAAAACCCTGGTTGTCATTGTATTATTCCACAGTTAAATTTGGCAGGTGCTTTTGTCCAAAGTGACGTACAACAAAACAAGAGTTTGGACAGGAGAAATTTAAGACATTGAAGGTGAAATCAAAAGTTGAGGTTCAACACAGCTGATAACTGCTTCATTTACACTTCATTTTGGCTCAGTTGAGCTATTTTCTTTGACCTGATGATCCTTGAGATGCTTGATTACACTGCTTGTGTTATGTTACGCTACGCTAGCACCAACCCTCACAAACATAAGTTTTGAAAATTCTTCCAAGCTGTCATTAGAGTTGTTTCCTAACCACTGTCGTCAGCTCCCTCAGTGCTAGGGTTGAACGATTTTGGAAAATAATCTAACTGCGATTTTTTTAGACCAATATTGCGATTACGCTTTAGCATACATATTTTGGAGGGGGACATTTATCTTCTGCATTGTTCACTTAACACAGGTTTAAGTCATTTTATAGTATGACTAACCAACAAGAGACACTGGTAGCAAAAAAACAAGTCTTTTTTTGCATTTCTTAATTGAAAAAGAAAAAGGAACAGTGTGAAATTTTACTGACCTCCAGTTGTCAGTAAGAGTAACAAACCAAACAGAAAATGTAACCAAGGGGTATGGCTCTACGATCTACTGGATGGATTTTTGTAGCCCTCAGGTTTTTTTTGTGCTGGAAAAAAAAATAGCATTTTGACTTTTGCTGGTTTTAAGGGAGAACAAGTACAGGTTACTATATTCCCTCCAGGTCTGTGTTTTTCTAATTGCAACCTTGCGATTTGAAAATTGCATTCTATTACAATGCGATGTCGATTTAAAATCAATTAATTGTTCAGCCCTACTCAGTGCTATGTAAGCTAGGATTGTCCAACGAGTAGGAAACTGGGAGAGAGTGTGGAGAATGATACGCCACAAGGGGCCACAGGTTTGAATCCAACATGGGCCTCTTTGAGGGCTGCAGCTTCTGCACACTGGGTTGTAATTTAACAAAAAGAAAGGCCAAACCAGCGGCACTATACTGTACTGATGCGCTGATGGTGCAGTATGCGCACAAAGTTGTTTTAAACACAAAACAGCACAGAGCTGAGTTGCCTTTTGTCTCTGATACCAGTCTAGCTTTTTTGAGTAAGCATCTGGTACCAGGATTGGATCTGAAAGAAAAGTAAAAAGACCTCTGATCTCCTTTCCTCCCTCTCCTCAGGCTAATTTTGGCTGCAAACAGAGACGAGTTCTACAACAGGCCATCCAAAGCTGCAGACTTCTGGGGGACCAGCAGTGAGATCCTCAGTGGTGAGTCTTCATTTGAGTCCAGATTACATCTCCTGAACTGGCTAGCTAACCCTTAAGCACTTCTTGTGTGTCCCCTTTACGGTGGATAACTATTAAATACTATAATCATGAAAAGAGGTTTTGTTATGTTTTTGTGGGCAATGTACCTGTGTATTGGAGCAGTTCCTGGATGAGACTGCAGCCTATTCTGAGCAGCTTGTTGTAAGAGGGTTGGAGGATTGAGACACACCATTTGCTCAACATAACTGAATCACCTTGATAGTGAATCGAAACCATAATACTTAACACACAGAAACGTCACGCTCTGTTCTTTGTTGCTGGGAATTTCGATTCTACGTTATGTTTGTAGAACTTCAGACTTCCTGCTCTTTTACAAAGAGGACCAGGCTGGCTGCAAGATTAGAATGATATAAACAGAAAGCAGAACTCAACTAATGTGGGTTGTTTTGCATTAGTTTCAATTTTAGAGAGGAAAGGTTAAGCCTGCAGGCTGGATTCGAACCCAGGCCACCCACTCAAGGGCAAACCTCATAAAGTCCACAACCAGTGACAGCTCCATACTGGCATCCCTATCACATTAATTTTTAATCAGTTAGAGACTTTTTACAGCTACAAATTTAGGAGGCTACTGGAAAAACTGCATATAACATCTACAAATCTCCCAATAATTGTTTTCCATGTTTGAGAGTCTATAAAAAGTTTTCACATATAAGACAATTTCAACACTTTTGGCTGTATTAAAGGTCTAAATGACTTTAAATAATCAAATAAACTCATTCTCCTTTAGCCCGGGGTCCAGTCCCGCTGCTTCCAAGCATCCCTAGCTGCAGTTAACTATATTTGATTGACTGATGTCTAATACACATTACAGCTCAGGGGAGGAAATCCATCATCCTCTTTTTTTTTTCTGCTGAAGGAGGAAACGCAGCGATAGCCTCGTTGTTCTTCTGTCTCCCTCTCCCTGCTGTAATAGAGGGGTCAGGGCTCCAGTAGTGGGCCTTTAATTGATGGCTGCTTTTATGCCATGTGACAAGAATAAATGGCTCTGTCTTATCTGCGGGGCTGAGGGGTGTGTGGAGGTAGAGCCCGGGAGGAGACATAGCATGACGAGGGAGGAAGTGAGCTATGGCTCCCAGTGGGATCAGGATGGCTTTCCATCCACCCCCGGGGGACAGAGACCACTCTGCTCTGTTGGTCAGTGTCAGTGTAAGTGGACCTGTCTTTATTGATCACCAGGAAGTGCAGCAGACGTGCACTGACCCACCTTTGTTTTAATCCTGTGGAGAAGAGAAATCCGCCAAGTTTATTTCATTACAGCAAATCCAGTCATATCCTAATTTCATCAAAGTTTTAATGCAGGCTAGTTAAAGGTTAGCATTCTGTGCTTTTCCCCTTTGCCACAGATTTTAATATTAGAAGAACATTTTAAAAATGAATTTTTGTAAAAATTTGTAGTGCATGGAGAAACAGAGGTTAGGAGAGGTCTGTGTTCAGTGATGAATCATTTGTTAGGTGAGTTCTTTTTATTCTCAAGGTCCTCCTGCAGTTTTTAATAACTTTTGACGACATATCCTGCAAAGAATTAGAATTAAAAGATTAAATTTGGCTGTAAACAATGAAGAATGTGGAGATTTATGTACAAAAAGAATTTCTACCCAAATCATTAACTATTTATTTTAATTATCTGAGACATTTTTAGGAAGTTTTTGCCACTCCTGTTGAGCTTCTGTGTGTTTGCAGGTCTACCAGTTGAAGGGTCTCTCGATACCACATTATTAAGATCTTTCCCAAAACTATCATTGGATGTAAAACCATAAATCATTTGTTAGCTAGAGATACATTTGTAAATCTTGTTGATGAATCAGCGCCCAAACCTTGCAGAATCATACAAAAGGACTCAGAAATTGACCAGGTATTGAAAACTATTATGCTCCAAAGCTTTGGAGTATGGAGTCTCTACTTCCTGTGTTTTCCATGTATAAAATGTTTTTTTGTGCTGCTGATAAAAACTAATTGTATTTTATTTGACCTACAGACAAATCACTATGAGTTAAAGCTGAATTTAAAAGTTTCCACCATTATTGTCCTCGTCAGGCCTGGACCTTGAGTACGGCAAAGAAGGAGGATCATGGCTGGGGATCAACAAGCGCGGCAAGCTGGCTGCAATCACCAATTACATGGAGGGGCGTCCAAACCCTGATGCACACGGGAGAGGTGAGCAAGCTACAACATACTAACAGATACTAAAGCATCCACAGCTGGATGAGCAGATGAACTCTTGACAGGTTTATTTCACAATGTCAGGATTTTCTTTCAAGCAGCAGTGTTGAATCAAGAAACACTCCACAAGAGCTGCACGAGACGGGAAGAAAAGAAGCAAAAATGTAACCCTCTACCTATAAACCAAAATCAAATGGCAATATTTAAAACATAAACACAATTGAGGCTCAAAACATGTATAAACTGTAAACCCCTTAAGTTAATTGAGTTCAATAACTGTTCAAAAACATGGAAACAGCTTTCTAATAACACAAGAGTGAAAATACACAAAAAAGGTAGACAGCAGCTTGGCCAGCCCAATGTGGCCACATGTAAACACCACAAATCATACAAGAATTTCTGCACAAAGCTCCATCACATAACAGCCCAAATACACCAGATGCGTCTCTGATCCCTTGTGTGTTGACTGTGTACATTAACACGCAACACACACAGTTTAGCTTATTGCAGAACTGTCAGACAGCTGGATTCACGAGACTGAGGAGTCTCTGTGCATCCCACTTCATTGATAAGCCTCTTTTCACTCATGTTGAGCTGTCAAACCTCAGATCTGTTGACACCTGGCCTGGCTCCGCTCATGAAGTCATTTTGTTGTTATAGTCAGGCTATTTACGATCATGTTTTTGACATTATTTTTTTTTTTATTTCGAAAGTTATGGACCGTTTTTAGGCAGTATCCATGCACTATTTCATTCCCCCTGAGTCTGCCTTACAGTGAATTGGCACAGCTCCGGTATCCAGCAACAATCAATGACTGCATATCTGCTGTGACCTGCTGGAGCAGGGACGCAGGCAGACTGCAGAGTAGAGGAGATCCAGTTTGAGTTGACACATTGACTCGAATGGAAAGCAGGAGCAAAGCAGGACTGGAGATGCATCTGGTGTATTTGGACCGTTACAAACTCCCAAAGAATGCAATTATCACCTGGTCCACTTTCCAATTGGATGCTGTGATGAACCGTGAGATGTGCTCCTCAGCTCAAGAAAAAAAAGTTGATAAAACTCAACATAAAAGAAACAGGAAGCAAACCCCATTGTCAAAGACATGATGTAGAAAGAGGTATAATGTTTTTACATTTACAGAGACTCACTGATAACATGTCAGATCAGTCATTTATAGCTTCCTCTTGTGCAGCTTTGAATTATCTGATACATTTTTTTTCTCAAAAGAATTTTCTCTAGTGAAAGTTTTGATTTATATGTCATCGTTTTCCTTTTCATTCTACGCAGGGTTTCTCGTGTCAAACTATCTTACGGACAAGGATCAGGACAGCTACTCCTACCTGAAAAAGGTGTCGACAGAAAGCCACTTGTACAACGGCTTTAACCTCATCACAGCAGAGTTCAAGTAAGTTAAAGGTGTGATTGAATCCTGCTGACAGGTGTTTAGAAAAGAGCTACTTTTTTTTTCTACCTCAAGTAAACAGCTGCTCTGTCCACATGATGGATACTACTCGTAGAGTTTTGTGAAGAAGGGATAATTGTGTACATGGCCACGGAGAGCTGTCAGATGTGAAGATGTTTTCTTTCTGCATTGTTTTGCACTGTGTGGGTGTCGTGAAGTGAAAAAGGCGAATTTTTGTGCACTAAAGGCTTTTAAATCTGAGCTTGTTGTGGAAACGCGTTGATAGCAGACTGGAGCTTTGTTCCTCTGAGTTCTGGCCTTACCTTAAAATGAAACCACAAAGGTGCCATCTGCAGCTGTGGAGTGCTTCACCTGAGAATCTCGAACGCTGGGCTGTGGAGGAGCCAGCATTAAAATTCCAAAGCAGTACCTGTTCATGTTCAGGGTTTCAGACAAAGAAAATCTCGACAGCATTAAAAATAATGAGGGTTTTATTCTTTTTATTTCACCCACCAGTCTGAGTGGACGAAGAGTGGTGATCTGTTTAAGAGAGGGAAATCAAAGTGGGATCAGTGCACACCAAGATAGCTGTCATAGCAGAGGCCCCTGTAGACAATTGGCATGGAAACAGGTCTTAGTTTCTGCCAGCAAGAGGTTGGAGGTTTAGCTCCAACACACACCCGTACCAATCATAGTCCCTGCTGGGGGAGGAAGAAAATCAGGGTTTCCACTGTGGAGTTTGGTGCCGTGATCCGTGTATCCTGGTTACATGGCCTGAAGCAGGATCTCCTCTCAGGAGGGATTTTCTTCTGCTTTTACGCCTCGTCCTCCACATGTTTTAGCATTACTTCAAGGGTAGATAGTATGGAGGTTTTCTGTGTGTAAAATCATCTTAATACCACTGCTTTCTATCTTTAGATATGGTGGATGTGATCTAGGTGTCATGCCGCATAATTACAAACTCTTTGAACATTTCTAGCTGACTGAACAGACCTGCCTACCTAGTTGTGGCTGCCACCTATTGATTGGACAAGCAGCGTTTAAAGGGTTAAGTCGATTAAAGACTCAGTAGATGCAGTAATTTTCTCCAATTACAGTGTAACAAGATTCAAAGGAGATCCGTTAGTCTTCCTTGGTCTGAGGTATTTAATAACAGCAGCAGAAACCATCAGCTAATTGCAGCCTGAGTCCAGGAATGTCAGTGTTATTAAGGCCTTTGAAACCCTTTTTCTCTGTTCACAACAGATGAAACAGCGTAAAGATATGCACATGTCCTTATTAAATCCCCGAGCTTTAGCTGCGCCTTTGCTATCTCATATGCATTTCTCTTTAATGTGACGAAGAGGTGCAACCCCGCGCTCAGGAGGCAGCAGCAAAACATTAAAACACTGTAGATGTTTTTGCTGCAGAATCCCAGTCTGAGGGGAGCTGTGTTTACCGCAGATAGTGATCAACACAGTGAGTCTGTAATAAATACGGTCATTACCAGCTGATTTGTTTTCCACCATTTCCAGCAGCCCAGAGGAAATAAGATATCAAGTTTCTTCTGAATCAATACCTGCATCTGGTGAATGGAGAGGAGCTCTGTGTTACAATTTCTCATTGATCAGTTTCTTCATATACGTGATTTATACTGGCGTGTGACATTTAGGCACTGCTTGGCTTCACATAGATGTAAATCTTAATGATTGGCTTCACTGAGGAAAATATGAGTGGGTGTAAACTTTGCACCCAGAAGAATTATAATCAGTTTTGCTGCGGTGTACACTCATCTGATGCTTTATTAGGAACACCTGTTCAACTGCTCGTTAATGCAACTATCTAATCAGCCAATCACATTGCAGCATCTTAATGAATGCAGGCTTGTAGACGAGCAGCTGTAGTTCAAACCAAGCATCAGAATGGAGAAGACAGGTGATTTAAGGGACTTAACTGGATGCTTTGAGAGGCTGCTGAGTGTTTTCTGATGATTTTGAATTCAGATGTATTCAGCTTGATGCTCTCCAGGCTCCTCATCACATATCAAATTGACTCCTCTTCCCTTTGTTTTTTTTTTTACCACACTTTATGTCACTCTCACTTTCATGTCAATGCTCAAGCTTTACTTGCTTTAGTAAATATCTCCTCTGATGTTTGCCTATGGAGGAATACCTTTCATAGCACACTCACTTTAAGAGGAGCAGAGTCTGTGTTACAAAAACAACTGCAGAAAACAGTTCAGTCTGATGGCCTCAAACCATGTGTTGTAATTCTTGGCAGAAACTTATTTGAGCTGAACAAGAAAAACAGCGATGTTGCCGTTGTGCACATTCCACAGTATCAGAGGTGGATGAACTCTGGACATTTTAAAGAGAACCCACCAGGAGTATTTTTTCTCTGAGCCAGAGTAAGATTACCTTTGGGGAAACCTCAATCTCCTACAGTATAAGAGAACACCATTTTTAACTGAGCAGAATTAGTCGTGGATTCTTCACCAAAAAGCTCAAATACAGCCCACATTGTGCTTTGAGTCAGTCCAGATGTCTGCAAATTTTCCCTTAAAATTGAAATAATGTTGATATTGGCTTTACAGTTTTTAGCATGGGGTCATGTTTTAAATCAAGATGAGATCAAAATCCCGCAGAGTTTTTCCTGCTTCTATCTCTCATGAAGGTCTTTCTGATCTTTCTCAGGCTCATTTGAAAGGCTAACCCTTTAAAGCAAGGTGAGACAAGATTGAATGTAAGCAGGTGTAGAGGTACATAACACTGCTATGTATCGGTGGTTTAAAAAAAAATAAAATAAAAATCCTCACTCTCTACTTCCAACACTTCCCTGTCTCTCCTCAGCAGTCCTTTAAACAGAAATGCTTTAATATAACGTTAACCACTACGTTCGAGCTAATTGCTAGTGTCAGTATGATTACATGTTTATAAAGATGATGCTTTTCATATCTAATGTGTTGACATGAACGTTTTTCTAAATGTGAACTGAATGCAGAGTGTCTAGTGTTTATACAGCAAGTTAAATAATAAATTAATATAAATTGCTGTTAAGTATCATGCTAAATTAAAACTGGGTGTGAGATGTAATTACTTTTGACTGTATTTAGCATAGTACGGGAAGAGAAGGGGATCAAATGTGTAACTTTGCCAAATCAACATGCAGAACGCTAATCTTGAGTGGTCTGCTGGAGCAAAAAAGGAAAAGCTGAAAGACGGAAATTGAGGATTTTAGCATGCTTAAACTTCCCACTAGCCAAAGGATGTGACTTTTATTGTGTGTTACACATAGATGCTGATGTAGTCTGCATAAACGGCAATAAATATGTTGAGCAGTAATAGTGGCTCCTAGAAAATAGCAAGAAAAAAACTTTTTTTTCTACAGGAGAAACTGACATTTTATTTGAAGAATACAAACTGAACAAATAGCTGTTATCAGCTCGGAGCGCGTGTGGTGTTTTCAAGCACACAGTAGATGATCTTAAAACTAAAGTACGCAAAATGAAATTAGATTTGCAGAACAAGATGTGGTAATCCGACTGTAAAGGTCTGTGATGGTGGGGTCTACCACCAATGCAGTGTTGGGGCGTTAACCTGACTCATGCATACCACTAATTGATTTTTTTTTTTAAGCATAAGCACAAATGATCTATTTACATGACCAATGGCTGGACGTGCAGGCCTGTCCGGTTTATTTCCAGCTGTCTTCTAGATAAAAGCACAAAACCACAAGTTATAATTTATATGCCAAGCAAACTATAGCAAATTTGTTGTCTTTTAGTTTCATAATAATTAAGTCATGCTTATCTAAATTGTTAAGCAAGGGGAAATTTTGTTCTGATGGAAAAGTAGAGGAGAAGGGAGGAAATCTCTAAAGTCATTACATTAATCCTCACAAAGTCATAGTTTTCAGAACACAATTTAATATTAATCTGGTAGTTTTTGAGGTATTCAGACTCAAAATGTTGCCTCACCCATACAGTCTTAAAACTCTGAAGTTAGCATGGCTAATTAAGGTTAATATAAAGCTCCAAACCAACAAGGCATTCTTCGGCTTCATGCTATTATTGGCTAGGTGTAGAAACATATTTATTATCCATACCCACGAGCTTCTATGAACATATCAACACTCTGAACTGATCAGGTTAAAAGCTCATCCAAGCATCTCCGGGTAGCTACTCCACAGCTGGCGATGAGGAAACTGCTCTGCAGCCTCAGTATGTAGGACTCTTCATTAGGACGCCTCCCAGCCAGCATACTGATTACCTCTCAGACTGAGATCTGAAAGAAGTCCTCTCCCTCCTCGTTCTCTCTGCCCGGTGGCCTTGACCTCCTGCTGTTCTCTCATCTCAGCCCAAATCAGCCCGCTGCACACCTGATGGGACTTTCAATATGCTAGCCAGGTTCAGATAGCAGAAATAGAGCTATCTCCCTGAACGTCCTCCATCTGCTTCCACTGTGGCAAATGTGATGCATATCTCTGACACAGTGTGTGTATGCAGTCAGCAGGCCTATCTCATACTGGTGAGTTCAGGTCACAATGCGAAGTTCAAAATTGTATTTCAGACATTGTGTTTGCCAATCACAGTCCTCACAACAGGAAGCAGCTCCAAGGATTCCTCTTCAGCTTCCCCTCGTGCTACAGTGCCATCTGCTTCTTATTGAGCAGCTACTGGGCACATGCATGCGTGACATTGACTGCTGTCACCAGAGTCAACACAGGCCCTGGCTGCCATGTTTATAGTAACCAGGGGCACGCAGGAAACGCAGTTATATATTTAAACAGTAAGACTGGATCTGGGTACAAGCTGGAAACTGCTTTAAGGTCTTTGATTTGCTGTTGTCAGAGAGATAGTGTAAAGCCAGCCTACAGCTTTGAGAGCTCTGCTGCAGCCGCTTGCGTACATATTGTCCCAGGTTCAGAAAAGGCTCTGCTCCAGGAAATTTACACAAGACAGATGGCATTCTGTGCTAACAGTAAAGGATGACCTCTGCACAGAGACGACAGTTTAGATACAGGTAATGTCATCACCAGTTACGTGGAGAGAAGTGTTAGGGCATGTTAGCACTGCTCATATCAGTTGTTAAATTGTCCCCTCAGCCTTTGTAGAGGTTGGAAAGGAACAGGGATCTCCCAGAGGACAAAACAGACTGAATTATGAAGTACAAGACAGTACAATGGCTAATCAGACGAGATTAGATTGTTGTAATTAGTCCAGATAACACCTGCATGTTGAAACCCCCAACACAAGCACATTGACTGTCATGTCACAACATCTCTTAGCTAGTGTTCTCTGTGTTGACAGTTGACATGATAGATGGTGGTTCTAATTGCTTCAGTTACATTTAGCAATGAAAAATGAAGAAGCATTTAATCATTGACAATCTTGTGAGGACTCTTTAGAATAAGCTTGTTATTAATACTTCATTCTTCATCTGTATAAAGCAGAAGATACTTTTTGTGCTTGGTTTTCTAAACAGAACTTGCTTCTTGGCTGCAAACAACGTTATACTATTTTCATTTATGCAACTGTGCTACTCAGTTGACTGTGATAATCTGTATTTGTGCATCAAAGTGTTTTCTCTACAGCTTCAAAAAGATAGGAACATGATGGAAAATTCCCAGTAAAGCTTCTCTGAGAGGATTCTTTGCATTTTTCTTTGGTCTAAGCCTGGGGTTCCCAGACTTTTCAACCTGTGACCCCTGAAATAGCAGTGCTGGAGACTACACACCTCCTGCTGTGGAAAAACAAAAAGGCAAATCTAAACAAACAAAAAAGGCCTAAAATACTTAATTTAGCTGACTGGTTGAAAATCATACTACCTGTGTGCACAAACTGCAGTGTTTCCTAAATTAATCTGCCACCACAGATGTCGTTACCCTGGCTAAGTCATTCCAGGGGTCTTATGGCTAAAAAGAAACTTGAACATCATATCAAATATTTCCAGTTTTCATGTCTATATATAAAAATTTAACCTCTATTTTTTTTCACTCTTATAATATCAGAAATAATGAATTTTTAATAGTTTTTGATTTTGGAAGGCACTTGCAACCACCCTGTCAATGTTTTACAGAAAGGATCCTCATTTGAAAGCAGCAACAAACAAACATTTGACTATTTTTGGGCTGATAATTTAAACTGTATATGTGTCAGTTATCAAAAATGAAGGTAGCTTTATTTTAAACATTTAATGTTAAATTAGAATTTTTGAGAGCCTATTGTACTCTACTTTGCAGGGCTCACATGTGATGCAATTAGACTAAAAAAACATATAATGATGCATGCAGAATGTTTTTCAAATTACTAAGATGGACAAACTCGTAGTATTATTATTTTTTTTTTAAGTTATTTTTTGGGGGCTTTTCATGCCTGTAATTGGAGAGGATAGGACAGTGGATAGAGACGGATACAGGGTAAGAGTGGGGAAAGACATGCGGAAAACAGGCCGCAGGCCTGACTCGAACCCGGGCCACCCCCTCTAAATAGTGAACCTCATGGGGTGCGGTTATTTTATGTCTTATAAGACCTGACGTCATACTGTGCTGAAGAATGTGATAATTCATGTGACGATCAGTTGATTTGAGAATAAAACCATGAAGCACTTGACCTGTCCCACATTAAGTGACACAAGGTCCTTTCCTGTTTTTTGAAACACATGAACAAATGTCTTTTTTGACCATTGTGAAAGACATGATTCACTGTGTGTCTGATTACTTACCTCCATGTTTTATGCTGATATAGACCGATAAGTGTGAAATAAAGTGTAAAGTGAAGAAATGCACTTAGGGTAATATTAATATTAGTTGAGGGGAATTCTAATGGGCTCAACTTTTTTCTGCAGATGCTGATGCAGCACGAGGTAAAGAGCAAAGGTCGATTTGTAGTTTGGCTTTCAAAACCTTCCAGTAAAGCTCTGTAGCAGGGCTGAAAGCCCAGCAGCAGAGTTAGTCTTTCTTGCCAACTCTTAACTGGGAAACTTTCCAGGTTAGATGTTGAGCTAGTGTTGCACCACATCTCAGATTGAGTGATGCCACTAGTATGGCTGTCATAAAATTGACATGAAAAAATTAATTCCCCTGCTGCTTCAAAGGATTTGGTCATAATTTATTATTCACTCGCCTGTACTGGAGCCGTCACAGATGCCCTTGATGTCTGACAGATTTTTCAGACTGAATAAATTCCCTCTAACTGAGGACTTTGCAAAGACATCTAACACTATAACTTAAGGGTTCATGCTCGTCAAAGGTGTTTGCAGCACTCGTTTGTATTTTAAAGCTTTAATTTCACTCCGTGGCTTCTTCAGTACAGATTTAAAAGCTGCAATCAAACATGCTGTTGGGTTATTTTCCCAATGTTGTTGCCTCTACAAATAAAACATGCTTTTTATTTCCTTTTTTGCCAAGACTGCAAAGAAAATCGGTCACAAAAGAATACTGTGTGGTGCAGTACTGATATTCTCTTTCTCCCTGAGCTCTCATTTCCTGTGGTTCCCTTAGGAAGAAAAATCCTCTTTGCTGAATTTCTTGTGTTGTTTTCGAGAGCACAGAACCATTAATACTCCTGACAAAGCCTCGTTATTAGACATTAACAAGTTTAATCACCACCAAATGCGATGTCTAATTTTTCATTTTTCTGTGTCCCATGTAGAGCCAAACAAGACATTGTGTGTTACTATGGAAACAGAGGCAGCCCTGAACCCATCCATCTAAAACCAGGTCTGTGTTTTTAATGTAGTTGCTGTAGAAACCACTCATTTCACATTTACCGCTCCCCTTGGCCTTTGGCCTTTCCATGTTCATGTGACATTTCCATGTTGTTGTTTTGTTATAAGAGGAAGTACAACAAGGTCGATGGCAGAGATTACTAGCTTATATATTTTTCATATGCCCCTCAGCAGGAGTGTACGGCTTGAGTAATTCTTTGCTGGACACTCCGTGGAAGAAACTGCTGCAGGGAAAGCGCCACTTCACCAGCGTGGTCCATGACCAGACCCTGTCCTGTGACAGACTGGTGCAGGAGCTGCTCAACGTCTTGAACAACGAGGAACTGTGAGTGATGACAGAGCATTTACACATTTCTTCAGTGTCCTGCTTCACAAAAATCTTTTCTCCCGATTCTTTTTTATATGAATCAAAGGTTTGAAAGTTTGCATCAAATGAATGGATTCATTGCTTAACTATTCTAAAACTACCACATGTGGTGTCATACAGTGAAAACAGGGTTTAGTCAATATTTGCATCTACATTCACATAAACAACAAATCTTGTGCTTATGATGGTTTGACACACTGAAGTTTCATTTGTTAGTCACCATCCTAAATACATACAGACATTCACACAGCCAAACACAGCTGAAATCCTGAAAACAGACAAACACTGCATACACCACAAAAGCATACGTGTCATGCCTCTCTATTTACACTGAGATTGTAAATATCAATACATTTTAACACACACATCTGTTCAAAAATTAGTCTTTGTTTTGCTTCGAGCACCTGCTGGGGGATGTGCGAGTCTTAATTTGATTTTCTTCTTAGACCTTAACTGGTGCCATGACTAAGGATGTGCTTTTGTAAGGAATCAACTAATCAGTGTTACCTGTGACTTTTCTGTGCTGATACTGAATGCTATGCAAGACTGACACAACAAACTTTTTCTAAGGACTTGGTGACATTTCAGGTTGTATTGTTAAGTTATTTACCCTCATGTCAACACTGCTGTTGTGTTATTACTCAGCTGTGAAGCTGCTGTGCTGTACAAAAACAGACCTCTCATAGTGGCTTTGTCTCACAACACTGGGAGGTTGTAGGATGACCAGTCTTGGCACCAGGAAGCCAAACAAAAATATAGTAGAGCATTTAATTACCCACAAAGCTATGGGTTTTTTTAATGAATGTCTTTCAACTAATATTGCAGAGATATGTTGTTAAAGATGGAGTATTCTTCTTTCTCATATTTCAAACATGGATATGAAGTGAAAACGCTGGATGTTCAAACTAATTGTGTGCAGATTTCCAAACCTCTACATATTCATATGTTTTAGAAATCCCTGAATCTGTTTGTAAACTGATCAAAACACGCCGCTCTAAAAGGAAGCAGTTATGGTTGCTACTGCACTGAGTCTGGCAATCTGTTCTCACGTTTCATGCTAAGTTAGCTAAGCCAACTGTCGTGTCATTTTTTCTGCTGCAGAGTTGCATGGTTTTCTATAGCCAAATATGTAGACAGGTCCCTGAGTCTGTCATGTGTGGAGGTTTGTTGTTGATCTGTCTAATGAGAGGTTCTGTTGTTGTGTATCCATGCAATCTGTTCAAAGCTGTTCAAAGCTGTTGCTTTGTCCTGGAAGCTATGTATCTCAATTATTTTTAACACCTGAAGGAAATAATAGACGTTTTGCAAAACTTTCAATCAGCGAGCAACTAAAAGCCTAGTGATGCAAAAGAAACAAGTACAAAGAGTACATGACCCAACTTTAATGAGTCCCCAAAATGACTCCAAAACTTTTGTAGAAACTTTTAAACAAGTTGTTGTTTATGTATAAAAAAATTACCCCAAGACCCAGCTACACAGCCTGTTTTGTGTCTGACTTATTTACAGAAACAGAACTCAGTGAAGCCTGTTATCTGTTGGGTCTGAAATGAAGGACAGGGAGAACAAAAGTTGATGAGCCATTTAAAGAGGTGTTGTTTGTGCAATGTGATATTTATGGATTTAATGGTTCACCTGTTTGAAATGTTTGAAATACACTGCGTGGGCAAAACGCAGCGAATGACTATCCCTTCTTTCTAGACGCTTCTCAGACAGATCTCCTGTGGGTTTTCTTGACAGGAACACACCTGATCCAAATCAGGAGGGCCAGGGTGACTTTTACGGCAAGACTATGATCCAAGCGATGTCAGCAGTGTGTGTTCGCTCCCCTCATTATGGTACAAGGTCAGTGTCCACCACCCACTCCGAGCCCTTCTCCCCTGTCCCCCCTGTGTCAGACTGAGGGGGCTGACAGGATCTTAGAGAACTGAGAAACTGTTGGTTCACAGAGATTGTCAGCAGTCCATCTCAGCAGGTTAATTAAATGCCATTGTCTACACTTAACGCTGCATTGGATTAATGGATAAAGGGACTGTCCTGTAGCCAAACGACCAGAGGGTCATTCTTTGACAGAGCCACATCGACGTTCTTTGCTCAGTCTTGATTCAGGTGTTTATTGCAGCCTAATCCTTACTCATGGGCTCTGCATTACAATGTGGAATAGTTCACTACAGTTCTGTAGTGTGCTTGCACTCTGAGTAGTACTGATTTAGTATACCGGTAATTTAGTTTGATATATGTACCAGCAGCTATTTGGTGTTCATCTGATTACTATTTTTCTCAAACAACAGATAACCAACAGGTATTTTCATGCAAGTGCAGTCTTGGATCCATGCTCAATGAAAAAATGACTGAAATAACAAATCTGTTTGACCCTGTGTCTGGGAACAGAGTTTAGACCTCCAGACTGCCTTGAATTTTATCAGAAATGATCAATCTGACCTCCACTCAACAAAATAGCAGTTTGAAAGTTTGTTACGAGGACAGGACAGACAAAGCCTCAAACTATTTCCAGTAGAAGTGGGACCCTAGAAACACTGGGCAGGGTGATGAACCAAGGAATAATGGTGTTTATCAAATAGTATAATTTTACTGTGTTTAACCTGCCATTCTTTTTTTTATTTCTCATTTCAAATCACTTTGTCATAATAGTATTTTTTTTTTTGTTCACCTGTCTGTTTAGGACCAATACCGTTATTCTGATAGACGCAGAAGGTAACGTAACCTTCACAGAGCGTACCATGCTCAACTGTGACACAAGCAATTGGAGCACCAGTTCCTTCCAGTTCAAACTGCAGGCCTGAAGGCACCATGAAGGAAATCCACTCTGTGCCTTTCTGCATCACATTTCCCCTCAACCAGCCTCCCTCTGCTCCCCGTTTCTGCTCCTGCTGCACTTCACTGAAGCAGCTACATGGACACAACTCACCTGCACTTTTCTTCAACTAGTTGGCACTGGCTGCTTCATCTACATCAGTTTAAGTATTACTGGATTTTTGATTTAAGTTAAGATGCATCTTTTAAAAATGTGTGCAAATTTAACAGATTGCCAAAGAATATTTATGATTTTGTAACTGAAAACATTGTACCTACATATCACCAAACAGCAGGGCAGGGTAGCTTTGAAAAGTTAAATCAAATACAGTTTGCAGATTAATTTATTGCAGTCTAATTTATTTTTGTGCAAGGCTTTTTCCTTTCCAATAAATACAATGATCAAAATCTTCTAATGTAAAAGTCCTTCTTAAAATATCTTTGACAGTAAGAATGGGGAAGTTCTTATGTACTTTAACGTTAAGTGGTTTTTTTCTCTTATAAAATGACTGCTTAAACTTTCAGAGCACTGTAACCCTTTTACTGGTTATTCATTATTTTTTGCCCTGACCTTGCACTTCAGTAGTCTCAGTATTGATTGAAGCAGATATGACAGTGTTAAATGTAAATGGGTTCAGACATTGGATCTGTGTTGGCATCCATGGTTGGACAATGCATTTTTTGGTTGTAAGGCAATAAAAACAGTTCACTCAAAAACATATATTTGGCTTTTCATTTAATTATTGTTTACGCAAATACACAAACACTGAAAAAGAAACATTTTTAAGTCAAAACACTTATTCATACACTGTTTATCATATAATATTGAATATATAATATGCATAAGACAGCTCTGAGGACCCAACACAAGAAAACCGTTTTTTTAAGCTGTAAATACGTTTTTTCTTTGAGCTCCAGCTTCTATATAGTTGTATTTCCTATTGTTGGTTAATAGTGACCCCTAGTGACAAGATTTTATAATTCCGTTTATCTTCATTTGTTTACCTACATATCACATTGTCTTCATCCAAATTCATAAATATGCCTGTATTCGGCAAAAAATAAGTTATGTTCTCTACAGTTTTTAAATAAAAGCATCTTATATCAAGTTTAAGTTGTTATTCATCACATAGGCTGACAGCTGTCCTGTACTGGCAGGTCTACAAAAAGTGTTACTTGAACCGTAAATAACATAAGTTTGTTGAGCTAAAACTGACACTGATCAAGGTGAGTTCTGCTCTTGGTATCTGTGTTTGAAAAAATAAATACATATTATTAATTGTTTCCCCCATTGCATAGAAATATCCTTTTCTCTTTTCCCCTCCTCTTATTGGATATACACTTGTTATTTCTTTGTCGTAAAAGGGTAAACTGTTTCGTAAATACAATATCGCATTGACGTTACGAGTGTTTTACATGTTGCATGTGTAATTCTATGTACAGTCTGTGGTAATTCTCATAGACTAAAATATAGGAATACTGTCATGTTGATTGGCTCAATCATATCAGTTGACGTCGCAGGACGTGTTGTGATTGGTCGTCAGATTGATCAATCATTAAAATGCCGGTTCTTTGGGCGGGACTAGAGTCGGGCTGCCGCTGTAGTTTTCTTCAAGATGGCGGGGCAGCGAGCGAAGCAGTATGTCGAAGCGTCGAGAACTAAATGAGTAGGAAAGGTAGTTAGGTGATAAACAGGAGAAAGCGACGCTACTTTGATTTGTGAGTATTTCTATTATTGCAATATTTTAAGGTTAGTTGGAATATTTAACGGCTGCGTGGATGTAATCATCTTGTCGGCTGGTTGTTAGCTTAGTAGCTCTGATAGAAACGTTGATGGGGCCCTGCATGCTGCTCCTGAAGCGTGTTGCGATTCATTTGCATCTTCTTCCAGCTAAAATAATATAGTCCTATCAAAACCATATATTTTCCAAGTTTCAGTCTGTTTCCATCACTCGATTTTTGTAAGCTAGTAGCGACAAATACCTTGTCATTGTGAGCTAACCATGTTGCATCCTCTGACATCTGCTTTCTGGTCCTTCTCTCCAGCCCCCAGAAGAAACCAGTGGAGGATGATCAGTGCCTAAAATCCATATTAAGCTGAATGCATTGTGATTTCCAATAATTGAGACAGTGATTCTGAAAGCTGTCTACATTAATGAAAAGAACAATGTAGTCAGCTTAGCATTTTCACCTGTGGTACGTGGTCTATACAGGGATGTGCTTCCGCATGCATTCTGGGTTTAGATGAAAGATAGTTTTTCAACAGATCAGGTTTTAGATGAGAATAAATTTCCAGTTTTTCTGTAATTGTAGTAATTAAACCGATTGAATGGAGATAGATGACGTTATACCCCCTCTCCCCTTGGAGCCACCTGATGATTTTGGCCAGCATGAGGGCAGAGCACCTCCACCACCTCCCCTGCAAACGTCCAGTGACGCAGAGGTAATGGACGTTAGCTCTGGTGGTGATGGATACACATACACCCCAGGGGACGGGGAAGCCAAGCCACAGCAGCCCCTCAGCATGGGCTCTTTAACTTTCTGTAGCCACCTCTCAAATGAGGCCAGTCCCAATCTGCGGTGCCCTAGAACAGCTCGCCATGCTCCACCGGTCACCAAGTTTCTACCAGACCTCAAGTTGCTCAGAGATGTTAAGATCCGTGTAAGCTTCACTGAAAGCAGCAATAGTAAGGACAGGAAGGTTTTGTACACAGGTGAGGGTCAGGAAGGAGGAAGTGATGACTGCTTAGACAGCCTGAATGGTGAGTTGCATGACTTGACGAGTGAGCTGGAGGCAGCTGAGAGTAGCTCTGGAGCAGGAAGCAGAGCAGGTAAAAGGTCAGAGGAGTCTGAGGTAGACCTGGAGAACAAGGTAGAGTTTGCTGTCCTTGATGAGCTGGATGACTTTTACGAGAACTTCGTGGATCATGACGATGGAGATCATGGCGGCTTTAAGTCTGAGGTCATAATTCAGCAGGAGCAAGCAGATGACGAGGCTGTGACTTACTCATATGAGGTGGGTATGCTCCTATGTTTTCAGTGTCTATTTGTCATTAAAGCTACACAGAACAGTTATTTCTTTCTGACATAACAAATAATTCACATCAAATAAAGCTGTTACATTGCAAATTTTTATGTTTCAAGGACAAGAACCAACATCGCGAAAAACCTAACGACCACTCTTTTTGGGAGAAATCCTGAGATGATCGGCAGATGTAGCTGTGATACTCTCTTTACATTTAGAATTAATATTTGCCACCAATCATATCCAAAGGTTAAATCCCCAAAGTGGATTTGGTAATTAGTTTTTGTTTACATTTTTCATGGCAAAGTTTCACAGCAGGTGCTTTCTTAACTAGGTTAAAGGAAGCAAATAGATATTTTTAAAAATGCAGAAAGCCCATTGTCAGGATGGTATCTGAAAAGATTTCACTTGTAACCTTGTGTCTTCAGGGGCCAGGAAAATGTGCATAAAGTTAAAGTTTCCTTTAGTAGAGATACTAATATCATCAGTTAATCAAAGAGTCACAAAAAAGTATTGTTATGACTTTCTTGTATAAGCTTTCAACCCCAGAGATCTATTATGAGTGGCTTAGCTAGGATTAAACGTCCCATCGAGCTGCATGATTCACATCATGCTCCTTTTTCTTTTGTCATAAATGACCTTACAACTGAGATGCAAGGAGATGGATTTGTATTTCTCTTTCTCCCCACTTTCTCTCTTTCATAGCTCATTCCTTTTCATCTAATGTTTCACTTCAATAACACTCTCAAATGAAGAATTCACAGCTCCCTTAATCTGGTGACCCATCCCTCTCTTTTGGCCTTAACCGTTGATTCTTCCAGGAGGAGTTTGACAATGATGTCGATGCCCTGCTGGAGGAGGGCATGCCGGTCCCTAAAAAAATGCGTCCATCAGAAGACACGTATGGGGGTGACAGTGATCATCAGTCTGATGGTGAAGGAGGTGTTCAGCCCATGATGACCAAAATAAAGACTGTCCTGAAGAGTGAGTGGTGGATCAGCCAGGGTTGGATATTTGAAGTAACACACAATTGGATGTGGTTTTAGTGTTCGTTCTGACAACAGTGTATGATACTCACAGCTGCAGGTTCAAAAAAAATTGGATGTTAATAAAAACCTAAGATGTTAATAACAGTAAGATTTGATGGTTTGCAAATTGTTTAAAACCTATACTGGTTTATTTACAGTAATTGAAAATAGTGGGATAGAAACATTAAATGATGAAACTGAAAAATTGAACTGTTTGGTTAACAATATAATCTTTTTTTACATTTTGTCAAGTTTCAGATTTTTTTTTTTTTTTGGGGGGGGGGGGGGGGGGGGGGGGGGGGTTACTTTTCTGCTGCATGAATTCCTTATAACATCACTGTAAATTTCTGAGACCCGAGAGAACCTGTTTGTGGATCAAAGTGAACTGTTGTCCTAATTTTGGCAGACTTAGGATTTCAGCTGCATCCGCACTACAGTGTGGGGTCGTCTTTGTTGTGTTTGTGTTTTGTTTCATGGTGTTGCATGGTGGCAGGCTTCGTTTCAAACCTGGACTCTTCTGCTACAGAGCCAGGGATACCCATGCCCATTACGAATGCTGATATTTAAGTTGTGCTGGTAATGAGTCAGGTGGTGTCTTCTCTGTAGAGCAGAGGTTACAGTGTCCACGATTTTCTCAAAGAGTGTCTCATTTTGACGCATCAGACCACATGACGTTTTTTTAGTTTACCTCTCTTCATCTGTGAAGAGCATGGGCCCACAGAAGTTTTTGGATGCGGATTGATCATTACGTTTCCTCTTCACATCAGACAGTTGTACTCTGCCACAGATTAATTGATAACCTGTTCACAGTCTGTGGTTTTTATAAAAAGAAATTGAGCCTGTGTCGGAACTTCTGTGTAGGAGTTTCATTTTTCTCTTTGTTGTTTGGTTTGAACGAGTTGCAAACCACCAAAATCTGTTTTATCAACATTTAACAAAGTTATTAAATTATCAACAAAATATTGCTGTGCTGTGTGAACTATTTAACCCATTTGTGGTTTTCCGAAAAGGTAGAAAAACAAAATCAAGTAGCCATCCTCTCTTTTTTTACAGCATTTGAAGCTCAGAGCAGACATGCTTACGATGGTCTGTTCAGGAACAATTCTCTGCGTTGAAACGATCAAAGAAACTACAGCATGATCCCAGAACGTCATGTGTCACTACATTAATGATTCTCCCATTGGCAGGTCGGGGACGACCACCCACTGAGCCTCTACCTGATGGATGGATCATGACATTCCATAACTCTGGCATTCCAGTCTACTTGCACAGAGAGACCAGGGTCGTCACCTGGTCCAGACCCTACTTTCTTGGAACTGGCAGTATCAGGGTAAGACACAACACAACGGTCATAGCTCCAGGAGATTTGAGCTTGTGATTTTTCTTGCAATGGACAGGACCAGCTCTGGTATCATCATGCTGCAACAGAAACATTTGTCCCCAAACTTTGGCCACAAAGTTAAAACTGGACAGTCTATAGGGCATGGGTCTGCTGTGACTGATACTGAATATTATTGTATGCAAGTTTTCTCAGCACACGTAGAATTCAGCAACACATGAATTCTACTGCTTTATCTTTTCCAAAATCAAAAACTGCAAAACAGATAAAACAGAAGAGTCATACATTCAAAAGCTGTAAACATTCTACAGTTTGCACTGCACACTACATCGGCAAGTAGGCAGTCTGGAAAACAGCCTTGTCTGAATTCCTTGTAGGCCATCCATTTTTTTTTACTTCTTTTGTTTTTCAGAGGTGGTTTACACTTTTAGTATTGTCTTTTTATTGTTGGTCTAGAAAAAGTTATTTACATTCTTGGTTTTCTGTTTTGCCACAGAAACATGACCCTCCCACAAGCAGCATCCCTTGCCTTCACTACAAGAAAATGAAGGATCAGGAGGAAAGGGAACTGAACGGGGAGGTGACCCTTTCAGAAGTGTCACCTGTCAAACAGCCCGGGGAGGAGGCCAACAATGGAGATGGAGCAGGCAGGTCAGAGGCCCCAGGGATGGAGCAGGACGCCATCCAACCCTCCAGTACGACTGATGGTGACCCAGATGGAGAGGGAACCACTGATAACAACCTGCAGGCTAAAGAGTCTCAGTCCTTTGACACTGCACAAGGAGCCTTGGGTCAAGTCAAGGCCAAGGTGGAGGTGTGCAAGGACGAGTCTATAGGTAAGGGATTCATACTTATGAAAGACAGTTCAGATGTATCACTGCCAAAAGTCATCTGACCTCCTGAATCCTTCTTATAGAACTTGAAGACTTTCGTCAGTACTTGGAGAAATGCTTTGATTTTGAACAAGTTACTGTGAAGAAGTTCCGTACCTGGGCTGAGCGAAGGCAGTTTAACAGAGATATGAAGAGGAAGCAGGCCGAGTCAGAGAGACCCATCCTGCCTGCCAACCAGAAACTCATCACACTGTCGGTTCAGGATGCTCCCACTAAGAAAGGTAAAAGTTAGAGATGGTAGACTTCAGCTTCCCGAGATAGCAGAAGTTATTACCAGTAAACAGTGGAATATGAAGAAACAACACATTCAGCAAAGCAGATGTGGACTTTGACATATGAAGCATCAAGCTGCAAACACCCTTCTCATCTCAAAGCTGTTAAAATGCTGCATCACAATTAACGTAGCATATGTTTGCATTTTCATGAGCACAGCTTGTGTCATTTGTGTTCTTTAAGCCTGTTAGGTTAACTAATTTTGGATTAATTCTGTCATTTAGCATCACTTATCTACAGTGTCCCCAAAAGAACTTGCTCAGCATCGTTTCAAAATGCAGAAAAGAGAACTCTATCAGCCTGTAAGTACATTTACCTGTATTTAATGTATATTATTTTTCCACAGAATTTGTCATCAATCCAAACGGAAAGTCTGAAGTTTGTATCTTGCATGAGTATATGCAGCGTGTCCTGAAGGTTCGACCTGTTTACAACTTTTTTGAATGTGGTAAGTCCTAATTTCTTATGTGTGTATTCTGGGAAATTAATTTAAAAAGTCCTCACAACAAAAGCAAAGCTATTTGTTAGCATGGTACCCCTTGTGTTTGTTGTGAATTATAAATACATTGTGTGTCCATGGGTATGTGTGTGCAAATAAAACTGCCTCTGTCTCTTTAAATATTAAGGATTGATGATTACCTAAAAGCCAATTACAACGGATCAAACTGATTTTGTGTTCCCACAGAGAACCCAAGTGAACCCTTTGGAGCGTCGGTCATTATAGACGGAGTGACTTATGGCACAGGAACAGCAAGCAGTAAAAAACTTGCTAAAAATAAAGCTGGTAACTTTTCTCTTTACAGTATTTAGCTTTGACTAATTTGAAACTAACTCAGTTTAAAAAAAACATGTTAGAGGTTAGTGACACTGACTGGACCAGCATGATACGAAAAGTCAGATTAAGATCTGGAAAAAGCGCTGCTGGAAACAGTTTCCCTCAAAACTCATATCACGTTTTTACTTTTACAATAGATGGATGGTACTTTTAAGCGTGCTCGCTGGTTTTAGTAGTTGTTTCTTCTCTCACTCATAATCTGGCATAAATTGCAGCTCGAGCCACACTGGAAATCCTCATCCCTGACTTTGTGAAGCAGACGTCTGAGGAGAAGCCTGTGGAAGGGGATGAACTAGAGGTATGTTGTTTCCTGTTTCCTTGTTCATTGTTTGTATCAAGAATGAAAGAGTTTGCCAAAGAAGGCAGGTAGTGAGTGAGTGAGTGTTAAAATGGCTAAATATAGAACTTCTTTGCCTAACATTTAATGTTCTCTGGTCCACAGTATTTTAATCATATCAGTATAGAAGACTCAAGAGTGTATGAGCTGACCAACAAAGCAGGACTACTTTCGCCATATCAGATTCTTCATGAGTGCCTTAAAAGGTGAGCAGTGTTGTATTGTGTTAAAATTAAAGCAGCAGGTGGTGCTTCAGGTTAGCCTGCCGCAGTGACTGAAAACAACAAGGCAGCTGCCCTTCATTTTAAGCACTGTTTGATCCCCCCGTAGAAACCATGGAATGGGAGATACCAGCATCAAGTTCGAGGTCATCCCTGGGAAAAACCAGAAGAGTGAATATGTGATGACGTGTGGGAAGCACACTGTGCGCGGCTGGTGTAAGTACACCGTAATCGTCACCTTCTCCAGTGATGACACTGAACCAGATGCTGTGGGTTTTTTAATGATCATGTCTCTGCACTTCACAACAGGCAAGAACAAGAGGGTAGGCAAACAGCTGGCATCTCAGAAGATCTTACAAATGCTTCATCCTCATGTGAAAAACTGGGGCTCACTGCTACGCATGTATGGCAGAGAGAGCAATAAGATGGTCAAGAAGGTGAGCGCCCTCTTTCAACCTTTACAGAAGTGTTATCTCTGATCCTTAGTCACTGGCAAGAAGAGACTTTAAAGTCAAACAATTCCTGTACTAAATAAAATGTATTTCTGCTTCTGAGCCCCTTATTGTATGTAGTTGCATATTTTGTTGGAGCCAGCAGTTATATTGTCTTTTCTGCTGTATCAGTCAAACATTTTGCCTTATGAATAAAACAACCTGTCTTACCAAATCAACCCGTTGAACGTCAGTGATGTAAATTCTTTGACGATGCAGGAAAGTCTTCTAACTTGTCTAACATCTCATCCTTCACAGGAGAGCTCTGACAAGAGTGTGATTGAGCTGCAGCAGTATGCCAAAAAGAACAAGCCAAACCTTCATATCTTGAACAAACTGCAAGAAGAAATGAAGAAACTTGCTGCACACAGGGTGAGGAATCTTATTTCAAATGAGGCATTCAAAACTTCAGTATCTTCTTTTGTGTATCAAAATATCATTTCTGAACTGCTTATTCTGACTCAAAACTATTTTAATTTAAGTGTGTAGATTTTTACTGAAAATACATTTACAATAGAATAGTTCTTAATTGTCTACCAAAGTGGGAAAATTGACTTTGGCCCACCAGCACAAGACAGACAGCGCTACCCCATAGGCTTCTGGGGTTTTCCCACAATTTTACCAGCTATTTTTACTATTTTGTTCAGCTTGCCCTGTCACTTGTAGCTTAAGTGACCAAACCAATCACAAAAATAAAATGTCAAGATGCTCTCAATGTGAGTTGAGTACACAAGCTCTAAAATCTGTGGTGACTCCAAGACAGCTAAGTTTCCTGAGAAGATCAAGTTGCTGTGAGCTTTTCTTTAGAATAAAATCTGTTTTCAGAGAAGCTCAAGTGACTGTCAGGAGCTGTTCCAAGATATTTAAAGGTTTCTACAGTTTCAACAAGCTGACCACCGAGTAAAACTGGCTCTATTTGTATTTCACGTGTAAATCAAAGTGTTGGCCAAAGCAGATATTCTGACCTCACAGGCACAATAAAAGCATTTTAAAGTGACATCTTAGAGATAACTTAAATAATGACCTAATTACACAGCCTATGCATGAATTGATTTTCAGTTTTTCACGTTTTCTCTGTACCTCATAATTTGATGTCACCAGGAGGAAACCAGGAAGAAACCCAAGATGACGATAATGGAGTCTGCCCAGCCGGGGAGTGAACCCCTCTGCACTGTCGACGTCTAAGTCTCTGAATCACTGATGAACCACAGCACTGAAACCCGGTCACTGTCAGACATCACACACCTCTCACCACCAGTCACCTGATTATGCATCACTGAGATCAAATGGCAATATAGTTCCACACCGACAAGACAAGTAGAGCAGCTTCTCTCACTCCTGCATTTTAAAGGTTTCCGCTGATAGATTAACAGACAGTAGAGCAAATATCGTCTACCTCTCTAGATGCGTCCTCACTATGGCACAAAAAAGAAGCGCTCCAGTCTGCAGAGGAGTCGATAACTTATGAACCACAAAACAAAAGAAATAATGCATGCTTTTTCGTCGCTACAGAAACACTGCACAACTTGGTTTCGTTTGAAGTGTCGTTTTAAACAGTCAGAATCTTTTGCCTACCAGCACCTCTGAGTTCTTTTATGTGTGCTCAAAGTATTTGAAAGGGACTACTACAACTTGTGTATTTCTACCATTTGTTGAATTGGAAAGCAATGTTACTTGTTTATTGGATATTTTAATGGTTGGTGTTATGGATGTCATGGTTGATGAAATAAAATATGCCGTTTTCTTTTCTTTGGAACGGACAGTCGCTGTCCCGGATTGCACGATTCAAAACAGGCGTTGTGAAGTGATGACTTTTCAGATCTGTTATGCACTCGTGTCCTGTCACATGTTCTGTTGACTGATGCTCGTAGTACAGGATCAACTGCTGATGAAAGATTTAGGAGTTTTTGTATTTGGAGGGAATTCTCGCCTTTTTATTTTGCTTTGGGAAAACCAGAAACCAACGTACTCCTCCTAAAAGCCTGCAGTAAACCTGAGCCCAGATGTGCTCAGGGTAAACCGAGCATTTCTTGAAGCTAGCTTTTGATAATGTACTAATATCGCTCACACAGACTAACAACTTAAACATTTCAGTAGCTCTTCTTTTTGGTTCCCAGCAGAATTCTCATTGGCTACATGTTGCCTTAGCTAGTTTATGCCGTGAAGGGCTCAGAGCATAGCAGTATATTGGACCTAAAGCACTCTTTGAGCAGAAGTGGAAAGACCAAGCCCCTTCTACTTCTTTGAGCATTTATTCTTTAGCCAGTTAGTATTTTAACGAGCATAGATTGTAAAAAGAGCAGAGATTTAGGAGGGAAATGCCTACAGCATGTGCAAATTTGTACAAGCTGTTGTAATTCTTTATGTTGTCTGCGTTTGCCATCGTCACAAACCCATTTTTCCAAGGCAGCCTTGCAAAATGTAGTTGGTTGACTGACGTGATCAAAATCCAATAGTTAATTAGTCCAACACAAGCTGACAAACTGTGTATACCAAAGCTTACATACAGTCTTATGCATTTTCTAGAATAATCTTGCTAAAAAGAAGAATACATAGACGCGTTAGTTGCTGGATCAAATAGACACTGCTGTGCAATCTCTGTGAAGTATCAGCCTGTGGTTTTTTCTACCAGATAAAGATTCATAAAGGACACATCACAGTTTAAACACAAGGCTGTCGTGGTTATTGTAGAGCGCTTTAAGAATGTGCTTTCCCCTCTGTGCGTTTGACGTCTTGCCTACTGTGTGTCAGTGTGAGGAGAAAAAAAATAATTGCTTTTACATGTGTTGCTGTTGAGTTGTACCAATGAACCATTTGAGATGTTGCTGCCGAGAAAATGAAGTATGTATTGCAACCTGAGCTCATGACTTCAATTATGTTTGTTATGCAAAATAAAATGTCTTGACTAATAATGAGAGTGGTCTTTTATATCCAGTATATATAATGACAGTGAAGCAGTGGGATTATATTCAGTGAATGTTTATTTATGTAGTAATTTAGGAGGCTTCAGGAGACAGGAATGTTCCCTCAAATGAAGCCAACATGTTTCTCAAACATGGAAGGCAGAACAGGCAGAAGGATTCAGTCCATAAAGCAAATGTATTTGTTTTGTATTAAGAGAACTTAAAGGGACAAAATGCCTAAAATTGTATTTTGAATGACCTGGCCTTTAAAAGTTAAGACTTGAGCCTTGCAGGTAATTAAACAAATGACAGCAAATAAAGCAAGAAATAATTTTCATGTTTTCACGGCTATGAAGTTGTCTCTTCCCGAGTGCAGCTGGTCTTCTCCTGCTGGGATTCGTAGTCAACTCTCTCCAGCAGCAGAAGCATCTCCACATGCATCGTCTGAGGAAATAGATCCACAGCCATGGCTCGCACTGGACGAAATGGGGTACCATGAACTCTGTTTGATGGAGCTCTGCACAAGCTGAAAGAAAAAAATCCAACATAAGAATCTGACTTTCTGAATTATAAAAAGTTTGTCCTTCCTTTAATCTTTCAGCAAAATAGCTCACTCGATGAAGTTGTTCATGGCTGCTTTAGCGTTGCACGCCACATAGACCAGCCTTTTTAGATGCTCTGCTCTCCTGATGGCAAGCACTACCTTGGAGTCTGTGATTGATGAGACAAAAACTCACTGTTTTTAGTTCATTTTAAGGTTTGTGAATTAAAAATACACATTCTTGGTGTTTACTCACGCAGGCCTGCCCTCGGTGGATCCACAATAGCTGTGAGGTTTGGTGACACGAGAGCGTTAAGGATGTTTGGAAACACATCCTCTGCTTTTCCACAGTGGAACTCAACGTTACTTAGACCTTCAGATTAAACAAAGAGACTGATCACAAACAGGGAACATTTCTACTTCATTATCAACTTGGAGCTCAACTTGAACATAATTATAAAAGTAATCAAGTACACATAACACTTAAAAAATGTTTTTCTAACTATGTCCAACAAATAAATATGATTCCAAAGATCACTGTCTAATTTAATGCTATTTAACATCTTACCGTTGAGTTTTGCATTAACTTTGGCATCTTCTACCGCCTCCTGACAGAGTTCAATCCCAATCACCTTCTTTACCCTCTGGAAGCAAAAATCAACACAAACATCAAAGTTAGTGTTCATTGTAAGATGAACAAAACATTTGAAAAGACTCTTTCATTGTCAACATGAAACAGTTGTTTGAAAGTTAATTGTGCAGGGTAGTGTTCAACAAGTCAATCAACCACTATTTCATGTGTACTGCGTTGCTTTTGTGCAATGACAAATAAAAGTCTGTTCTATTCTAGTCTATTCTATTCTTAGATTCAGTCTGCATCCCTAAAAACGTCACATTGATTGATGCTGTGGGAGTAAAAAAAAACACTAGCCCCAATACTGAAGAGCTGATGTTCATGATAAACCAAGAACTCTGGATTTAAAGTTTTATGTGACAAGAAAAAATCACTGAGCTGAGAATTATGAAGGTGGATAAGGGCCATGTTACATAAAAAAGTAGAAAAGTAAATTTATAAATTTACAAGCAAAGGTCATAAATTTACAAAAATAAACTCATTAAACTCAGACTCATTATCGCAGTCTAACGCAATAGGCTACCAAAAGCTCTAAGAAATGTAGTATGAAAAAAAAAAGTATCAAAAATAATTTTGATGACGTCTCACCTCTCCTGGGTGAAGCTATTTAATGCTATTTAATATTTCTGTATCATATCTTGTTGGTGCTGCAGTTTGCAGATGTTTCATTCGAACAAGAGCTGGCTCTGCATAGAGGTCAACGGAAGTTTCCCTGCACCCAAGACGGCTCATTTTGAGGAAAATACATTTGCTGTGATAGCAAAGAGGTGGAAAACAGCCTGGTAATATTCTGCGCACAGAAGTAAATTTACTGATGTGACCTTGGCCAGAGAGATGCCGATGGTCCCGGTTCCACAGCACACATCCAGCACAGTGCTGTCCTGATCCAGCTGAGCCCACTCCCCCACCGCTGAGTACAGAACCTCTGCTGCTCCCGTGTTCACCTACAAGAAAACACACACACCAACTCATCGTACTGCTGCTTTGCGAAGCTTTGCATCTGTGTTTTCATACAGGAGGAACTTCATGGTAGCTAAATGAACAGCTGGTTGACATTGAGCTTAGAGTAAGAATTACTTCAGCTTAAGAGAAGCATTCACTGCTTCCAGATAGAAGAGCATGATGAATTGTGCTGTACATAAGCTAAAGCAGTATCTGCAAAGCTCATCCTTAAAAAAAATAAACACTGGAATGGCTCCATAATTGATCTTTAATAGATTCAGACTTGTATTAGCCTTCTGTTTAGAAAATTCTTACAACACCTGGAACACTTACACCACTTTTGTATACAGTATATCAATCAATACAAGCTAAAGCGCTTGAATTACATGCTGCTGAGATGGTAAAAAAAGAGCTATGAGGCTTCAGAAGTCTTTGAGGTAAAGGTGTCTGACCTGGAAAAAGGAATGAGGAGATATTCTGAACTTTAGACCCAGGAGCTCCTCGTGAATGCTGCTCTCTCCAGACACCAGCTCACAGGGCAAGTCCTCCAGGTTCGGAGAAGTCCTTCAAAGAACAAAGAAAAAAATCAATGTGATCCTCTGAGGATTTTCACAGCCTTTTCCTAACACCGAGAGAGCTTAGAGAGTTTATATTTTTTTTTACCTCTGACCCTCTCTGACAAAGTAAAGAGAGGTCACTCCACTGTCTTTCCCCTCTCCTTCAGTAAAGTAGTTCTTCATGGAGCTTTTTAATGCATTGATTTCTTCTTCTTCAAGTTTCTGAGAAACAAAACGAGTAAAAGATCAGAAATAAAAGCATCAACACATGAGTTTGTTTAAGACACAGAATGACTGATTAATTTCCTCACCTGTGGGTTAAAGAAAGCCATAGCCATGGCCTGTTTGGTCCTTGTAGTCCGCACAGTCAGCTGCTTCCAATGTCCTTCATAGGTTTCAGGACTGTACACGGAGTATGGTGTTGTCCTGTGAACAGAAGAACATTACATGTAACAGCAGAAAAGCATAATCTTCAGACAGGGAAATAAAAACCCAAGGACACAGGAGATGAAAGATGAGTCATGACTTTATAATAAGAACACCTGATGAACTTCTGAAACTCGCTGACCACTCTTTTTGCCTCAGCTGAGACATGACATGTCTCAGCTGGTCCCACCACAGCACAGGAGCCGCCTTTATATTTCCCCAGACGAAAACCGATGGTCTTATCCTCACCGTCTGCACCCACTGAAATGAGGAACTCACACTTGTTTCTGTACTCCGTCTGTAACAACACAGGAAAATAAAAAAAACAACATTTTTAAGGGTTCTGAACACAAGAAGATCAGTCCTTACATAACTTATCTCACTGTAGTCTTTAAATATGCAGTGATACTGAAGTGTGGTAGCTTTTTCTTTCAGCTTTTTTTTCTTATATAAATATAAGATGAACTTGTGCAAATACAATCATTGTAAACATACCTGTTCAGGAGAAGGTCGGATGGCTTCCAGGGGACAACACATTTTGTTATATTTCCCTTTTTGAGCAAACAGCCAGGGTAGCAGGGCTTTGTTGGTGCTGCCAATCTCTCTGAAAAACAACATTTTTGTGCATTTGCTAAGTCCACAGAAACACAAAACTCTTTGGCTTAATACACTGATTGTAATTACACCAAATTATACATAATGCATAGAATATAATAAAAAGGAATAAATAAACATTCTGGCTTCTGTACCTCACCCTACAAAATACACATATATATTGGTGATACAACTTAAACATTCAATCATCTGAAATGCATGTGTAAGTGTGGAGAAATGTTACAACCTATTCCAAGTTATGTGCAAAACAAACATCTAAAGATCTGACTGTTTTGCTGTACGACCACAACTAAGATCAGGTGCAATGCACCTAATATTAGGTTTGGAGAGGTGCATCCAACACATCTCTGCTGATTGGCTTTGTCTTGCTTATGTTTCAGAAAATATAAGTATGCATACAGTTTGTCTTCTGAAAACATTACAGCACATCTGAAATGGAAAAATGTTTGTATATGTACATTTTCAGAGAAACTTAAAATAAGACTCTCTACTTACTTGGCTAGCCTCTGCAGAACCGCCACCACCTCCTGCTCCTTCCTCCTCAGCTGCTCCTCATAAGGCACGCTCCACAAAGGAGTCACCACATTGGCAATCTGGACACTGAGCGGCTCCTCAGGCTCCTCCCCCTCTGTACGTTTGGATGGTGGCTGCCCTCCGGTGGCCTCTCCTTCCTCCTGCTTCCTCTTCCTCAGGATGGGGTCTGCTTTGGGTTTGGCCAGCCTGACACTCAGAACCTGGCTTCCACTGCATGCCATGAACCATCTTCATCGCCTTGTCTCGCTCTTCCTCATTCTTGAAAGTGACAAAGGCAAAGGTCTGCCTGCCAAACAGCTTGATTTTGTGAGGGTTGAGGCTGTGTTTAGCCAGGAACTTCTTCAGATCGTTGAAGCCGATGAACTTTGGGAGATTTCTTATTTCCACTTTGTAGATCTCAGACGTGAAGAGGTCAGTTTTAATGTAGCGGTACACGCTGGGGTCCTCACTGCTCTCCCCCTCAGCTTTCGTGTCAGATTCATTGTTGGAGTCTTGAGGGAGCTCATCAGTCTTCTCCTCCTTTGATGGAGGAGGATCAACCACGGGGCTGTCACAAACATCTGCCATTTTTCTGTATGCGTTAAATTCAAAGATAAGTAGTTAATGTTACATTCGAACCACTTAGCATATAAAAAATCACGTCTGGATAATGTCTAGAAAGATGGATGGAGCTTAAGAGAATTCTAGGTTAAAAAATACTCAAAAGAAGAAAAGACTGTATATTGACCTATTAAAAAAGTCTGCAGGGACAAGTTGATAAAATGTATTTATAAGCATATGAACATGCACCTATGTACGTTTTTCCTCGATTGAAAATATTAAGATATACTTTGATTTCAACAGATTTTCTTCAACAATTGAAAGATGAGCTCAATCTTCAAGTGTGGCTACGGAGATGTGACTTTTAAACAACGCAGCTTGCTTCGGTTTTAAAAATTTCTCTGTGCAGATGCAGAGGAATAAACTTCAGCTACACCAGGCTGAAAAAAAGTCTTTGATCACTTGCAGTCTACAGGGTGGATGATATTACTGTGCGCATTGACTGGCACTCTTCATGATTATTCAAGAATGATACCTGAGTGTCTTTTAAGCTATATGGCCGTTTTCTGTTGTGTATATTATTAATCAATGCCAAATTCAATGTAAGTTCACGGTGTGTTAGTTATGAAGCTTACCTTCTTCTATTTACTCTTAAACACTCTTCTCTAAACTGTACAGGGCGCCGCCATGTTGATTTGACCACGTGCGTTCAGCGACGTTCTCTGAACTTTTTAAAGCGACAGGCGTCAATTTTTGAGCAACCATAATTTACATGCTGTTTTATCATTTAACCCCCATTATAGTATATAGTAATATTGTGAATTATTCTTTTTTTCTGCTTCAACTCTTTGAAAATTTTGTTAATTTTCAACTTTCAGTAACTAAATTTCCATGAATCATTTATTCAGAATTTCCAGTTGAAATATCGCTTTCATGCATGATAAAGTGACACAAAGTGCTGTACTTACAGAAGTAATATAATAATATGAACATGAATAACACGGATAATGGTAAAAATCAAACAGAGTAAACTCTTTTCTTGGTTAATGAAGAGTCATTGCCACAAGTTAGCAAAATGGAAATAAAAACTCAGTTTTGTGAAGAATAAAGAAATAAAACAATTGTGTATAGATTAGAAAATAAAAATTATCATAATAATAATAACAACAATTGTTAAGATTTGAAATTATATATATATATATATATATATATATATATATATATATATATATATATATATATATATATATATATATATATATATATATATATATATATATATATATATATATATATATATATATTGTTTTACCTTTTGTAGTGCTTCTGAAATTTAGGGGTTGATGATTGATATGACTGGACAAATATTTTCGCGCTTAATTTTATGTTTACTTCACTTTATTTGATTTTAACAACAGCTATATGGCGCTGCTTATGCCGTCCCTAATGGGGCGGTGCGCGCGCTGTCACAATGTGCGCGGGCATACGGGCATACGTAGGAAATTCGGCGCGCGAAAGCTGTAGAGCAGGAAGTGAGAGTGGCTGAAGGGAAACGGCGGCCAGACTGGGTTTGAATCTATCAATCTACTCCCATAATCTACAAACATCTACATTACTATGGCAGACCCAAAGGTAAGACTTCTTGATTTAAGACATCTAGATTATGATACACGATCTAAAGTCGGAATTAAGTCTGAAACATATGTTGTATTTGCTGTAATTTGTCTAAGTTCGCAAAGGAAGCTGCGAGACAGAAATGCCGACAATGATTTGATTTGTTGTTGCTGTAGTGATGCAGCAAAAGCTCATATACGCGTTGTAGATGGTACAGAGTGTGTGAGAGCTGGAACACGTTCTTATCGAAGTACAGAAATGTTCAGGATTTACTGCACAATACTTCCACTTATCACTGACAAGCTGTGAAGCTTTCTGAAGTGTGCAGGCAGTCAGCACGTTAACGGTAGCGTCATATGGATCACTAGGTGAGCTAATGAGCGCAGTGATGTTAGATTGAACTTATCGTTGTCGTTAGTTATTAAACAGTGCATATTATGACATATCTTTAGCCGGCTAGATTACTTTAACAGGTGATACCATTATCTTTGCCTTTGTTAGCCGCAGTTCAGCGGTTGCTAACAAGTTAGCCAACGTTGACGTTAGCCTCCTGATAGGAGGCTGGAGCCAGTGACTTCGTGTTTTCTTATTATCAGGTACACGGTTAAGATGTGAAGATGTTCATCATTTAATTACATATTACTCGGCTTCATATAAAAATCCCATGGTTGATCAAAGCGACACGTCGTGGTGACTTAAAGAAAACGAGCCAGCTTGCGGTTAGCATGCTAGTGCAAGGCCTGGTTTGGCAGACTGGTGACTTCTCAATGAGTTGTTGCCACTAAAGTAAAGCTAATCAACGTTTTGTTTATAAAAATTAACTGAGAAACACACTAATATTCCTAATCTTAATCTATAACCTTATTACTTTGATCATAGCCGTTTTTAATTATGTTAACTCTGAAACAGTAGAACCACACGTTGGTAGCTACTGCTACTCTTCTTCTGTGGCTAACTTGAGGCGCAAAGACGCCTTTGTTACTTTGGGGAATTGCCAACGAACGAACCTGCTAATGTGAACTGTAATACAGCGTTAGGAAAATCAAATCATAGAGCTAACTCGGATTCTTTTTCTCAAAATGAATCAGCGTACAGTTCTTTTATTTTTATACGATGTTATTTCCCTCACAATGTTTGTCCTTAACTTGCTTCAAAGAATTACGTCAAACACACACCTGCATGAAAGCCTCAACACCAAATAATTAAAGATGCTAAGGTCAGCAACAACCATTTACCATGACAAAAGGTTGACTTAACTGATGAGCTCTTAAATCCCTCCATTCAATCACCCATGGCCTGTTGTCCAAGAGTTAGAAGTCACTTTGTCACAGGGAGGTTTAAAGCGTTGCCCAGACCTGCACTAAATGCTTTTGTCAGCTAACTAGCTCTGATATCAGCCCCTATTAAGTGTACTTTTTGTTTTAATTAGTTAATCCATTGCTTTCCTCTAGGAACAGGAAGACCATGACACCACAGCAGATACTGCAGAAGACTCCAACCATGATCCCCAATTTGAGCCGATCGTGTCCCTTCCTGAGCAGGATGTCAAAACATTAGAAGAGGATGAGGAGGAGCTCTTTAAAATGTGAGTTGCTCACATAAAATACTGTTATGTTTATCCACATGTTATGGCAGGGGTTGGTGCACACATGAGTACCAGGTTAGCCATTCACATTAATATATTCATACAAATTGCATTTTCTAAATGGTGTATGACGTTGATTTTCCCAGGCGGGCTAAACTTTACCGTTTTGCCTCTGAGAATGACCCACCGGAGTGGAAGGAGAGAGGGACAGGTGACATCAAGCTGCTGAAACACAAAGAGAAAGGCACAATTCGTGTACTGATGCGGAGAGACCGAACCTTGAAGATTTGCGCCAATCATCATAGTGAGTCATGATCGCAAACATTCAGTCCAGGAGTTGTTTTAACTCCATGGTAGACTACCATATAAAACTTTGGTTTCCTATAGTCCATAAAAATCTATTACACAGTGATTTACTGATGACACAGTGGAACAAGACAGATAACTATTTGAGACATTTTCACTTGTGTAAGCACCAGATTTGCTCAGATAGCTTTACAGTCATAAATTGTAAATAATCATTCCCCTTGGTAGTTACAGCTGAGAGGGAGGCAGAAAACTGAGAGTACTAGAATTTGTAGTTCCCAAACATTGACTTTAGATTTTGGTAAGAACATGAACAGATAATGTTTCAGGGGAAATAATTTATATATTTTTCAAAAACAAAACGGCTCAACTAATAGTTTGCAACAAATAAAAGCCATGAATTCCTGAAGCATATTTATTGTGCATTTATCTCTGTCCTCATGTAAACTTTGTCCTCATTTTGTGAACTACAGTAAGTCCTGCAATGGACCTGAAGCCCAACGCTGGCAGTGACAGGGCGTGGGTGTGGAACACACTAGCAGATTATGCTGACGAATGCCCCAAACCTGAACTCCTGGCAGTACGCTTTTTAAATGCAGAAAGTGAGTATTTATGTATTTCATCCAGTAAAACGCTTGAAGGGTGCCACAGGCAGTTATAATTTGGATCATGTTGTGATGAGACTGAAGTGAGTAGCAGCTGTAAGAAGTCTATTTTCTGCAGCTGAACTTTGGACACAATCCAGCTGCAGTTTTCCTGCTGGTTGATCCGGTTTATCTCAATTTCTTAACTCAGCATGATTAAGCAGCCTCATTGGCTAACATATAACAGTATGATGTGATTATTCTCTCTGTGTTCTTTCCGCAGATGCTCAGAAGTTCAGGGCAAAGTTTGATGAGTGCAAGGAGGAGGTCAGAAAATATCAGGAGGAAACAGGTATGCAAATCAAATCAAATATCACTTTCTCCCAATGAAATGTTCATTACTACTGCAGAGGTTTTACCTTTTGGAATAGTGATCTGAGTAATGTAAAAAAAAAACTATTGACATAAAAGCCATCTTAAGAACTGCTTTTGAGGTTTGAATGATGTGATTCAAAACCTTCTATGGAGGTTTCGGTTTAAACCAGGCGTCATTTATGCATTACAACTGAGCAAAGCCATCAGGATAAAGTTCTGCCAGCTTTCACCTCAGTATGTATGCATCAGATGTTTGTCTCCCAATGTGTGATTCCACATCACATTCCTGCATGGCACAAGTATGAGAGGCCACTCACAGTATGACTCTATGATGACCCCCCCCATACACACACACACACACACACACACACACACACACACACACACACACACACACACACACAGACACACACAGACACTTAAACACTTTGACATGCACACAACTCTGTTCTGCACTGCTGGCTCCAACCATACACATGACCACTGACTCCCCTCCCTCCATAATGCTCTATTACCATCTTCAAAGGAGGATCATAGGAGGACACACTGTGCCCCAGCACCATGTGTTTCACATGGCAGATGAAGAGTAATTAGTGTAAATTTCCTGCATGAAATGAAGGAGCCAGGGGTAACGTGTGGAGTCACATGAGAATGCAGACACACTCTGTTCTTTGCTGCACACTCCAGCCTCGAACTTTTTCTGTCTGCTACATGACCATGCAGAATTTAACACTATACTGGCTTTGTGGAAAGCTGGTGCCGTTACGTTCTGCTTACAAGCTATTTTTTTCCATGGGTGACAGTTTTCGTATTGGTGTACAAAAGCTAAGGTCTTAATGAACTAAATCTTTTAAATAAGTTAATATTGATTTATAAAAAGGCAGTTGAAGATGTGCAACTATACAAGAACACTCTCCCCCTCATCGTTTTATTAACCACACCTTTCCGCTCCTGCTGCAGGTCTCACTGACAGCGCAGACAAAGTGGTGGAGAAGCTGGAGGAGCTTTCGGTAAAAGACGTGGCTTCAGAAGGAAAGAAAGAAGACAAAAAGGAGACTGAGAAGAAAGAAGATGAGAAAAAGGAGGTGAAGGCCGAGGAGAAGAATTGAGAACCGAGAACTTGCTTTGCTGATCTTCAAATTATCAGTTTTTCCTCTTTTTCTACAATAGACTCTAAATGACTGAATTTGGACACTTGCATATTATTAGTTTTTTTTTTATTATGTTTTGCCTCAAGATCACAAGTCCTTGATGCCACTGGGGGGAAACAATCCAAGATAGTGAATTAAATGAAACTGAGAAGCCCTTTCCATCCCACCCTTCCTCTCTGCACCGTGGAACGTCCCACTTTGCATCAGTCATCCACAGTTCGACATTACTTCTGACAAACTGTGAAAAGAGGCTTGTGATAGCGATAATTCCCACATTGGGCTAACTTTTTGTTTTGTTATTCTGAAGCAGAGTTTGTTTGTAGGGGGAGAGGATAATGTAGCCTGCTTGTTAGCAGCACAGGGTCAGGGACCAGGCATTATGGAGGTGCATTGTCAGTTTAAATACCTTTATGCATCCTGTCCACTGTCCATGCTTCCACCAGTAGACACACCAAGTAAGGTGAAGACTTTTCAGTGGATGCCTTGTAGAAATAGTTTATTCTTGGTTCCTTTTTGATTCAGTTCTGTTTGGAACTGAGCGCAAGAGGAATTCACTCCAGACAGTTGAGGGACGTCAGATTCACGCTGCAGATCGCAGCCTCCACTGATCGCTGACTGACCGGAGATCAGATGCACTTAGCTAAGCATTTCTTTTTCTTCCTATTTTATTTCAAATATCTGAAATCATAAGTCCAAAGTCAATGGTTCAGCAGGAAATAAAGTTTCTTTACACCATAACATTCCCAGACTTAAAGCATGTAGAGTTTTTGTAACAGAGTGTGCCCTATCTGACCTGTGTGCTCCGCACCCTCTCCTCTTCTTCCCACTAATTGAGTTCTTAACCTTGCCTCTAAAGCGCATCTAAGTGCCAGTGCATCTGTAAATACATGTATATGGGAGAAATGTTACTTTTCATTTGCACCCAAATGATTTGAAATGTTTCCTCCACCTTGGAATAAAAGCTGTCAAAGACCACGTTTGCATTCGTAAAAGAAATTACTTGTGTCCTTGGGCAGCTTAAGAAATGTGCAGCTAAACTTATACAGTACCATTGAGACCGTTTAACAAATGAGCAGGGTTCTACTGCTTTGTTTGGCAGACAGATATCTTTATCTGATTTCAGTTTTGGTTTGAGGTTTGTGGAAGCTAACAATATTAACTGTTGACCATGGAGGAGTTTAAAGTGAAAATGGACAGGAAATTGGAGCTGCACAATAAACATGTTCAAAAATAATCCCAGTATGGTCATTTCAAATGAACACATTGCTGATGTCTGGATTCACCACTTTGAATTACTTTTTCTCAATTAACATGGATGAAATTTAATTGTGGTGCAGAGGCCTGGGTATGTAAATGAGAATGAGTCAAACCTCAGAGTCCATCGTATTTAACTTCATGCAACAACAATGTATTGTCTTTAAAAAATTGTTAACGTCCTGCCGACCTAAATTAATAACCTAAGAAAAGATTAAACTTCATTAGGGAATAAAACAATTCACATTCACTCAAAGAGTTCGAAAGTTTTATTTACTCTTCTCAGGTCATTGGGAAATAATTCCTCTTCACAAAAATAGGAACGCATGTACATTTATAGTATATTCTATATTTTCCATACATATTGAATTTTTTATTTGAGTGTCAGGAAACAGAGTCAGCTTGAAGCTGACGGAACAGATTCATTGCTGACTGTCAGGAATGATCCCTGACCTGCAGTGAAGTCCATCCCTAAAAAAGAACGTTGGACTATAATGGCAGTCATCTTAAAGAGGAATGACATCGATACTGTTCTGACGCGAGGTCAAACTGGGGTCTTGAAAGTCATGAGAAATTATCAGGCAACTCAGCAGCTAATGGTCTGTTCAGGTGTTTCAAGATGTTCCAGTTGGTTGCACCATTTATACTCTGACCCATTAGGTTGTTCATTGAGTAGCCCTGTGTACCACAGAGGCATTATTAAACAATCCACACTAACACGACTTTACAGAGAAGCCTTTGTAACCTCAACTTACTGATTTCATGCTAAGGCAGCTGGGTGAGACCTTAGAAGTGGGACCAAGGGATGAAACTACAGCCTGCTTTAATAACATCCAAACTCTACAGAAAAGCAAAATCGACCACAGTCATTGGTCACTGTGCTCTCGGCAGAATCTATGACAGGAGCAGAAAAGGGAAGGAAACCTTTAAAATGTAACATAAATGATCAAACCAGTTTTCTTTAACTCTGGCCTTCTTCCAAAACCTCTTTTAACATTTGAGCTTTTATTCAGTTCCACTCACCTTCAAGTGTCACTCCTGTGTTCAATACGACACATCAGCTGTATCGTGTTTTACCTTCATGTATAGCAAAGCCACTGAAGGGAAAACAAATTTGGCCGTTAGAAACTTCAGTAAAAGTTTCTCCGCATCAACCTTTTTTTCTCTTTCCACTTCAGGAGCTTTTTCTGTTTCAATTAGCTACATTACATAAAACACAAACTCTCCTCTCAGAAGGCCACAATGGTTAATCCTTTCTGTACATATCTACTTCTTTACATACATGTCAACTTCTGGCTTCTTTTCTCATATTCAGATGGTGTCAAATATAAACAAAAGCTTCCCACTTTGCCTTCCTCCAGAATACTTTCACTTCATTATATTCAAAATAAAGAATGAAATGAGCTGCAAAACAAGCTCGACTTTAACCCTCTGAGTGGAGATAACACTGACGCTGTACCAGACAGCTGCTGCAACTGAAGTGATGCATCTTCATCACGTCACTGTAACATGATCATGTCACCAGTCACTGCCTCTGAGGAGTGAATAAAGGAGTGTGTCACCAGACAGCTTCACCTAAACACATTTCAGTATGGGTTACTTTGTTTTTAACATGCCACTTCTTTAAATCACACGTCTTTTAATAACATTTTATCATCCATTTTTTTCCACACTGCAAGGTAAGATCAAGCTACATTTACTTAATGGATCTAACTTATCATAATCTAACTTGTGTGCTGACTTTTTATCTTACCAACAACAAAAAATACTTCACTCTAAGTAAAACATCTGTTTCAAGGCTTCATAATGTGTATAAAAAGATGTATCAAACATATGTTTTAAGGGTTGGGTATATAAAAAGGAAACAAACCAAATAAAAAACCTACAAAATAAAACAAAGAATGGGCAAGCTTTGCCATCAATCCTCAACATGGGACCAAAGCTTTTTTTTCTCCATACCTTTCCAATTCTTATTATACAGCAAAAACATAACTTACATCTCACTCTTTTTGAAAAAAAAAGGACAATAAAGTTGTAAGGCCAGACTCTTTCTAAACTTGGTGAAACCTGTGAGGTTGAGGTCAAATCATCTTTGAGAGCGGTAGAAATGACCAGCACTTGTGTCATGAGCCATTAAAGAGGGGCTACGCCGTCCTCGGAGGGAAACATTCATGTGGAATCAGCTCCTGGTTGCAGTTTATCCTCACATTTATTTTCTTTTTTTAACCCATGACAAATTTAATGAATGCAACCATCAGACATTATTAGATGACTTTCCCTCTCATCGTCCCTATCTCACTTTACTCCACCAGTGTTTGCAGTTGATGATCTAACTTCTCAAATCTGTACATCTACACCAGTTATGCTGAAACAATGCAATGTAAAGCACCTTGACTTCTTGAGGAGAATGATCCAGAAAGGACTCATATTTTTTTTTAACAGAGGACCTCAGTGTTTGATATCCTCTGCTCCCAGCGCTTCCTGGAGCAAAGTTTCTGTTACATTTGGAACAAGTCGATGACCACAGCTCATAAACAACAGTAATTAATCGACAATCTGTTGGACGGCCACAAAATGTTAACAACAAGACACTCCTCACACGTATCAACTCAAAAACCACCTCCTCCTGTACAAACACACACAGGTATTTGGCTTGAAAAGCAGACAGATCCTTTGATTGGATGATAACTCCAAAACAGGAAGTGCTTTGTGCACCTGGTTGGCTGTAGTCTGGACTTTAAAATTACAGCCCGCAGAGAATCTCATTGTAGCAGGATGGCTGTCGTTGGATGCGGATGAGGTGTCCCATCTCACACTGAGATCTCATACGTGGTGCCTCCCACGCCTGTCACCTTTTTGACGTTACTGTGGCGACTGGGGCTAAGGGCGGCCCCGTGGGCACTGGGGTGGCAGTCCATCTGCCCGTTAACTTTCATGGCCTCTCTAAGTGGAGAGATGAGAGCAGAGAGTTACTTGACACAAAGAGCCAAAGTCTTTCACATGACAAACAAGAGGGGCTGTGCCAACACGTGGGTTAGTTTTGTGAAGCGTGACTGTTAAAAACAGGAAAAGACATGATTCTCTGAGTTAATTATTTAGTGAATGAAATGACTTTGAAAAGTTAGAAAGAAGAGAAAAGCATGCAAAGGAAATGGAGATGAGAGGAGTCACAACTTTATTCATCCGACACTCATGCAACAATACAAAAAATGATGTTTTACTAGAAAGGCAAACATGTAAAACAGAACAACTCAAACCACACAGTACTTCATGGATAATTAAACAAATTACAAATATTATTCACAACACTACACTGTGCCTCAGGACTACAACACACTGGTGCCCATGCTCTGCTGATTGAGTCCAGATAGTGTGCAGGTTTCCATCAGTCCCTGTTCAGTACAAAGCATGCAGTCCCTCAGGGTGAGTAACATTAAGATTCATACCTTGGGCCCCCCAGACGAGGGGAGTCTGTCCTCTCATGGGCATTGATGTAGGAGAATTTCTGGTGTGAGTAGGAGGGGGATCGGGGCATGGCAGGGGAGTGGGGCTGGTGGGCAGGGGAGCGATAGGGGCCATCCGGGCAGGTAGCCCTGCTGTGGCTGCTGTTGGAGCTACTGTGATCAGTGTGAAGGGAGGTGGATGAAGTCCTGGGGGCACGTCCCAGTGTGGAGCCAGCATGGCGCAACACGGGTGTTCGCTGGCCATAGGTTAGCCCGACCCCCATCAGATTGTCTCTGGAGCCTCCATAGGCAGGAGGTGTTGGGCCTCTAGAACCGGGGCAACGAGGCCCATCGGGGTAGCATGCATTGTGGGATATACCGTAGCCCCCGTCAAAAACTCCAGAGTCCTGGGCGTAGATATGGGTCTGGGAGCGCCCACGCAGCATCTGCCGCTTCTCCCTCTCCTCCATCTCTTTACGCTCCTGGATGGAGGCCATGATGGTCTGGGAGAGGTTGTCATAGCGCACAGGAGATGGGTCCCTTTCCCTCAGGTGAGGGGAATGCCTGCCCATCCCTCTAGGTGGCAGCACTGGACTGTAAGTGGGGGCAACCTGCTGCCTCTGCACCTCAGGCTCCCGGATGTGGCACATTTTGGTGGGCAGGTAGGGCGAGTGGAAGCCCATGGAGGGCATGGCGCGGTGGGCCATGCACTCGCTGGCAGTGGCAGGGGAGATGCTGGGGTTGAGCAGACTGTCATAGGACAGGCTGCCATTCCTGTTGGAGAGTGTGTTGGGAGAGAAGACACTCTTGTACGGGGTGGAGGTCACCGTCTGTGGCTGCAGGGCTGTGAGTTGGCCTTTCTCTGGTCGGTGGTGACCTTGCTTCAGGCTAAGGGAGCGAGAGCTGACGGGGTCAGAGTCCAGCTGGAGAGGAGAGGACTGGAAGGTCCTGTGGAGGGGAGCGTTGGTGTATTCAGGCATGTCCAGGTTTGGCTCGGAGCGGTAGTCATGACCACGGACTCCCTCCTCTAAGATGGCAGAGGTCTTCAGGTCATCTGCCATGATAATCTGAGGGGCAGACAGCAGAACAACAAGTCCAATCTTAGTCCCTGCCATATTGTAGGTACTAAAGTACATTCTTTAAATGTTATCGTTACCAGATCCAAACTATCTTACCTTCTCTCCCGCAGTGTGGTAGTGGACTTTGGGCATGGTGCCAAAGGACGGCCTGTATTTGTACATGGCCGGAGTAGAAGGATGGGTCTTACCAGAGAGAGAACTCTCTGCAAAAAGACAGAGAAAGAAGAAACAAGTTTAACACTTTAGAGATAAAAAAAGAAAAGGGTTCCCTGGTGCTGATTGAGAGTTATCTCTAAGATTTAAGACAACACCTCAGGCTGAATTGTATTATCAGAGTGAAGAGCCTGTAGGGATTGGGTTCTTGAAACTTGTAACAAAACCACTCCCTGCATAAGAATGAACAAATCTATCCGGTAACTGACAAAAATGTGTCCTGCAAAATCCAGCTGTCAGTCCTTTGCTATCCCTGTAAAACCTGAAACCTCAAAGTGAGTAGTTTTGAATGTTCATCCTTAGTATTTCTGAAGAAAACATCAAAATTCTTCATGAATTTCTTTGCAAAAGGGAGGCTACTGAATAATGGCTGAAGTACCTCGAAGATCCACCGAGCAGCAGTAGTGCTCCTTGGAAAAGCATAAAATGTTCACTCCCTGATCAAGTGGTCCAGGAGGCATTGGGGGGACTCTGCTGTTAAAGGTCTACATTTTATATCACCAACACCTTGTGCTATTGAATGAGAAACAAACACTGAAAAATGCTAACACTGTAGCTGCTGCAGCATTTCCGAACATACAAAGGTAGCCTCCAAATGTAGTCCATCATTTTTATCTAATCCTGATTCCAGACTATATTGTTCTCCTTTGATTCTATTTCAGGGAGCTTTGTTGCTACATGCCATCAGAAAAAGGTGGTGATTCATGTTGCAGTGATTCACTCTAAAATCTCTCTATTGTACCACAAATCAGGTGCTGATTCAGTGAGCAGGGCTTGCCTTCCTTGCTACAAATCAGGCCTTTCCCTCAGCCTGGCATAAATAAAAGGCCATTGACCTGACACTGAGATAGACATTTATCACGCTTAACTACCACCAAGTCCCATCCTGGGACATGAGGACATACACAGGGAGTTTGGGGAAATATTTTTTTGTGTACTGCTCTAGGAGAGGAATGGGATTTTGGATGACTGATGGGACGTTTGTTTTCTTACCTTCACTGGAGGTCAGCTGGTTTTTCAGCTGGTTGTACCTGTCGGCTTTAGGTGGGAGCGGCGGTTGGGTTTCTTTTTCATCCAGTCCGTCCAGGCTGCTTTTAGACTACATATACGGAAGAGAAGAGCAAGGTGTTAAACCCATCCCAAACTGAACAGGTGGGTGGACAGCAGAGGAGATAGAGCAGAGTATGTGTTAGTGCTGGGGATGGACCAACACAACTCTCACAGATGGTTGCAGGATAGTAAAGCTGCACCAGGCAACTGCTCTACATGTGCTGAAATTTAGTCTTTTCAGGGGCTAATGGAGCGGAAAAGGAATTTTCACACAGCGAAAAAACTGAAATCTGAGCAACTGTTGATGTTTTATTTTTAATTAGAGTGCAGTGACACTTTTTGGCCCAGAGTCTCACGCACACTGTCTTGAAGGCATAACTTTTAACAACGCATGTGTTTGTTTTGGTAATGAATGAAGATCGGATCTTATTCCTAAAACAGCTTTGCTTCGTCGAAAACAACTTTGTACTGCATACAGCATGACAGGGTAAGGTATTTATAAACAGTTACATAGCGATGTTGTTTGAAACATGACAACACCCAAACGTTATAAGTTTGTACCGTAGTTTAGTAGCAGACTGTATTTAGCGCTACTTGCAGCTCGGTGCTCTAAGATATGTCCTGTGATGTGTAATATTAGTGAATCCAGGTCATGTCCTGCCAGTCATCTACCAAGCAGAGCAAACGTAACCTCACTCTTCATTTTATTGATAGACTCTCAAGTTTGAACAGACCACTGCAGAATAACTGCTGCATATGGGTTGGAATCAACATTATCACAGACATCACAGAGATCTCTTCTCACTAATAAACTTTGTCAGCTGGCATGGTGTTGTCATAGAGACCTAAACGTGCCAAAAATCAATCTGGCCCTGCTCGACCCGATCGGGAAGCTAAGAAGTAGAATTTTGGAATCACCTCTACTGGCGTTGATAATGCCATAAAAGTGTGGATTATGATCAGGCATATATCTCAGAGGGAGACTTTTTCCAGATCACTTAAAAAACTCCCTTGTAAAGACTAAAGAAACTTTTCAACCAATGTGGTTTGAGAAACATTTGCTTGTCAAGTTTTATTTAATAAGAATAATGTCTTGATAGAAAAAATAAGAATCTTTTCTTGCTCCATCACAGACGTTTTTACTCTTTACAAGCAATTCAGGTGTAATTTTTGTTTATACAAGACATTTTTTGGACTTGTGAGGTCAAATTGGTCAAATTAAGTCTACATTACTTACTGTGAAAAATAACACTTAAACACCAAGTTTTTGCAGTGTACAGAGCTGAACTAACAGTTCTTTTGTTTTTCCATGAGACTGTGACTGATTTTGACTCTGTAAGACTTAAGAGTTTAGAAGACGACAATGCACCAAAGTCAGTGCAGCTGAACCAGAGCTGACCTCTCATCTATTCCGGCCAAACTTCTTCATTTTTTCACCACAACGCAATTCTACCACTACTTTGCAACCAGAGTCGGGTGTGACATGTTTATTGTAGCCCCAGTCTCCACCCTTGGGCCTGAATTCGTAACCTAAACACAGGCATGTCCAGAGGGATGGTCTGCTCTCACCACGAAATCTCATTGGTCACCCTTGGTGCTGCCCCAAAATCTACAAATCTGATTGGCTATTTATACTGACAGATGTAAACACAATTAGTCTAAAAAAAGTCTTTAAGTAATTGTTTTATGTATTAATGGAAAAAAACGATTCTGGAACAAGTCCAAGGACACGTCCATCTTGCAGTTAATTATGGGTAATTAAATCAGTAAAGTCTTGAGAAGTTTGCACACCAAGCAGTCTCTCTGAAAGGCTCAGAAAGTCAGCTTGGGCCCCTTGAGGTCTGGATAAATTAGGGGTTTGGACTGGCCTCAGCTCTCACAGACTTCCTGGGAACTCACCCGCAAAGTTTGAGAGTCTGAAGGTCCAGTACAGTCCAGACATTTGGATGCAGTGAGACATGAAGTGGGGGCTACACGTCTGATAAGCTCAATTCTTTTTGACATTCTCATCCCGTACATGAGGCTTCCTTCAGCCTTTCCCCACACGCCCCATCCCTCTGCACAACACCATTCTTCTCCTGGACATCATTTAATTTCCTCAGTTCTCAGAGTTGTCAGTGACCATTCCCAACAGGAGGAAATAATTGAATGTCTGGGGTTATTTTAGGGAACGGGGTACTTTTCATCACTGGAACCTCACTTTCTGCTCCCAACTAATGAAAAGAGACTATTTTTACAGATCCAGAAAATCTCCATCACGCCTTGAAGAACCATCAATTATTTCTTCAGAATAAATGGCATTAATTGGAACCAAGTGCTGCATATCTGTGAGTCACTTGGCTGTGACGCAGAATGTCCAATAATACCCTGAATGAGGACTGAGTAACTTCTTAAATACACACTGTTCAGCTCGTATAGGCCACTGATCCTCTCCTCTGTGCTGCCTTAGGTGTGAGCCTCCATTAAGATGGTAATCTAGGAGCAGGATGATTCACCTGTGTGTCATGAGACAACCTGATAATGTCAGCGAGGATGGTAGTGCAGCAGAAAGAGGTTGGTGAAATAATGAACTCAGATAGTACAGCAGGGATTATTTCTGTGGTAACAGTAAAGAAATCACCTTGGAGCTGATGATGGTGTTGTGGATGCCGTTGTCGCTGACCTTGATGGTGATCTGTCTGTCTGATAGGTCAGGTCTGATGAATGGGGGCTGGATTTTAATATGGGGCTTTTTCCTGGGATCCAGTGTGTACCTGAAAATTTAGAAACAGGTGAGAACAATCATTTTGTACAGTGTCACATCACTTATGCAACACAGTTAGCAGATTTAATAACTTAAAGAGGGGGTATTGTGTTTTTTTTTCAAAAGTCTTTAGTCTGTAAGGGGACAGGGCCTTCTCTAATGTTGCTCCCTGATTGTGGAACAGTCTTCCCCTGCACATTAGAGAGGCCCCTTCACTGTCCACTTTTAAAACACGTCTTAACCCCCATTTTTATTCTTTGGCTTTTAACTCCAGCAAGACTTAGTTTCTTGGCCTGGTCTTATTCTCTTTTATTTTCTTTTATTCCCTTTTACTTGCTTGTTATTTGCTTTTTATTGTTTTTACAATGTTTTTCTTTTATTTGTCTGTTTTTACTAATCTGTTTTTATCATTTCATTGGATCTACCTGTACAGCACTTTGTCTGCAGCTGGGGTTGTTCTTAAAAGTGCTCTATAAATAAAGCTGGTATGGTATGGTATGGTCCATCTAGTACTCCTGTAGTAGCTTTACATGCTTTACAGTTATTTTTGAATATATTTTTCTGTCACTGGTGTCCTAGAATAAACCTTAGTTCAGCCTTGGTCTGAAACACTTTTTTTTCGCTGCTGTCTTTTTAAGGTTCTCTGCTCCACAACCCCCCTTCCCTCTGATTGGCCAGCCCTCTGGAGGCCTGTGATGACCTTATCATTTCAGCAAGTCTGGTGAAGATCTTGTGCTATTTCTTTTTTTCTTTTAGCTGTTTACAGACGGATCCAGGGATTTCTGTAAATATGTGGCAGTTTTAAAAATCTGCACACCCGTTGATACATGAGTCAAATTTGAAGATTTTCCCTCTTGACATTCCTGACATATTGAACTCAGATGGCTGACAAATGCCATTTGGGCATTTTGAGCTGTTTGAGTAGTTCTGGGTATAAAATGTCATCACTTAATGATTTTATCTTACCAGACATTTTTTATACTGTGTTAAATATTAGTTTATAAATTCTTGAGTTATGCTTGGAAATTATTGCTATGATTTTGACCTTTGGCTGCTGAGAACTAATCAGCTCATCCTTGATTTCAGGAGCATGTTTTTTAAAACTTGAAGACATCCCAACAAAAACTCACCAAAAAAGAGGTTGAGAAAGATAGACGGATAATGAATAATACTCACTGCTGCAAACCATCTTCCTCTATTTCAAGGGTCTTTCTCACCAGTTCCTAAATGAGGATGTCATCCGTTTTTCTACAAATACCCTGTGTGTTGTGTATATTATCTTCACATTAAAAATGTAACAGTGTTGCAGGGGATGAGGCTTCTTCAACATTGTTGCCTTCATTTATTGCAAAGAGGAAGAAATTTACACAATTTTTAGTCATTCATGCCTCACCTCTAGGACTAAGAGCCTGTTTTCTTTGGATCTGTTTGTTGTCAAATATTTGTGACTAATTGTTTGAGCAGTCACACGTCATTTTGCGTTATTCTTCAGTTTTTTTGTAAACTGTAAGACTGTTGCATTTCGTCATGACACCTTTTTTGTGTGAGTGTGGTTGTCAGGTAGACTGGGATAAGTCACTCCAAACTTTCTAAACTGGTAGTCGTACCAGTACAGTTTTTTTCTGCATTCAAACACTTTGAAAACTAAATATGAGCCACATTCTCTCAGAAAGGCCAGACAAAATGTCTGATTCAAAGATATCACAAGACAAAAATGATGTCTGAATGTTTGATGTAATCTGCAAAAGGGGCAATGAAGACATTTGCTTGACCAGTTTCTTGAATGGGAGTAATATTTTAATACAAAAAAATAACTCCATTGGCAGATTATTTTTCTCTTTACAAATAATCGTTGAATCATTTTTTCTTTTAATATCTTGAAATAAGACTTGTATGGTGAATGCTAACTCTTCAGATTTCCGTTTTTGATGTGTGCAAGGGACCCTGCTCCTTAAACAGATTAGAAAGCTCATTTTGAGTTAAAGATGCTGTGAGGAGGATCTGTTTTAATTTGTTCTCTGTTGCCACCTTGTGGCCCCGAGTCTCCACACACTGTGGTAAATTACTTTTAGTGAGACGTTTGTTTTGTAAATGAATAGAGATTGGATCAAAACAAATTTTCTTTGTTCAAGACAACTCTTAACTGGATACAACATGCCAAGGAAAGATATTTATCAGTACAGTTACATAGCGCTATGGTCTGAAACGTGACACCAAGCAAACATTGTAGTAGCCGGCTATATGTTAGCAACATCATAATCCCAGTGCTTCGACGTATCTGTAGGCTATGCCAGCGTTAGAAGTTTGTACCGTAGTTTATTAGCCGTCTATATTTAGCACAGCTGACAGCCCGGTGCTCTAAGACAGTGTTTCCCAAACTTTTGTTCAGGTGACCCACTTTTTTGGAGGAATAAGCCACGGCGACCCAATCCAAAAAATCCAAAATATGTCCAATCAGTAAATCCACTGATAGGATAAGTGTGCAAAAATAAACAAAGGTTCTTTAATCATGTTTCTGCATCATCATACTTCTATGGTACCAGCTAAAAGTCCTAAGAGACAAATTTGACAAATGCATTGAAAATACATTTTTACTATGACGGGTTAGCCTGCTTGCTTTTCAGAATTGAATCTCAGCTATGTGTACGAGATGAGAGAAAAACACACGTATTGAGTGCAGCATCCAGTCTGTTTCTGTATTTTGTCTTCAATAATGTGAGAACTCCAATTTGTATTTTTTTTAATGAGCCTGTTAGAGTCAAGTTTCTGTCAGTCATGACAGACAAGAAATAAACTTCTATTCTATTCTATTCTATTCTATTCTATTCTATTCTATTCTATTCTATTCTATTTTTATGTAGTTGTGTGAGAGATAAGAAGCAAAATACATACAGATATGACAGTGGGAGGAGCCAATCATCAGTAAACTAATCGTTGAGGGGGAGACTTCTTCTGGTTAGGGAAAGCATGAATTTTATGTAAACATTCTGGAAACTAATCTGGCGACCCGAAAAAAATCACTGGCGACCCACCTATGGGTCAGGACCCAGACTTTGGGCATGACTGCTCTAAGACATGTCCATTAAGTGTAACACTAATGAATCCTGGTTTGCTATGTCCATCTACCAAGCAAAACTAAACTTTGTCAGCCGGCGTGGTGTTGTCATAGAAACCTAGACGTGCCAAAAATCAACCAGTTCCGGTGGACTCGACCTTGGCGTTAAGAAGTAACTATTTAAAATAACCTCTAACCAGTACTATTGGTGCTGATAATCTCTTTTTAAAGTGTGGATTACGATCAGGCATATATCTAGAAGAAATTTTTTTTAAAGATTACTTTAAAACTCCTCACAGCCCCTTTAAAAGAACAAAAAACATTTTTATCTTCTGACAGTTGTTGTAAATACTATACATATCTCTGTGTCTGTTCTGCTAAATGGGGCTGTTTACTAAACATTGCATCTTTAATTTAGTTCTCAACTAGGTAGTTAGAGAGCTTAAGAGAGAGACATATCAAACACAGCTTCCTGACAGAAAACCAGTGTTGAGTGGGTCTTACAGGGTGTTTTCATAATTCAAAGAGCTGCTGCTGTGATTTTCTTTAATGTTTAATGCTGAGCATGAAAACTCAGGGTAATGTGTGAGGTTAATTTGCTTAACCGTCTTCACAAACTCCTGGTAATCAACCCCTTCAAAACAGAAATCTGTTTCCGACTGAATGAGTGCTGCTGATTTTACCGCCTAAAATGACTCCACTAGCAGCTCATTCAGCAGTGAGGTCCAACATTTTTTGAGTCAGTGGTTCAGTAAATCAACGAGCCTCCGCCAGGGACTCTGCAACAACTTCGCAGCAGATGCTCGTAAAGCAGCATTTCACCCTCACCTGCTGTCGTCTCTCTGCAGTCACACTGTTGATTTTTATGAAACTGGGCTTGTCTCTGCTGGTTGTAAAACTGGCACTCTGTGTTTTTAGGGATGCTGTGTGTAAAAGAGCGTGTTTACTCGCTCTGCATCCTGATTCCTTTTAACTGCTGTTCTTCGACGTTGTTCTTCGACTCCCTCAGCCATCTGCCTCCCTCCGGGGTTGCTGGCTGCTTTGAAGCAATGCTGGAAACACACCTCCTCAACCACCTTAGAGCACGTGCATACGGTGCTGCTGATGCACACATAATATAGACCCCTGTGTGTGTTTGTATAGGTGTGTGTGTGTGTGTTGGTGTGTAGCATGTTAGTGCTGCTGCATGGACACATCTGCACAAACACATGTTCTCTTACGTGTGGAAAACCATCACTACAGTGGCAGAGAAGGCGGATACTGTACACACACACACATGCAGCATCGTAAAGCGTCTTACCTTGGGGCCAGGGGACTACACAAGACGTACTCCACGTTGCCACAGCAACCCCTGGTGAAGGGATTTACTCCTCCACGAAACTTGCCTGTGACCTGAGGAGCACAACGCCTTGTTGAGTGTCGGCTGCAGAGGAGCTCAAGGCCAGAGCGCATATACATGCACATAATCCCCTTTTCATGTACACACAGAGGTCCGGTACTTGAATACAAAGCAGGTGAGTCATGTTGTTGCAGCATCATGTAATTAGTGTGTATCAGGAATAATCATGCTGCTGCTGTTAGTCATTTTTTTCTCTGTGTGGGTTTACTATCTTTTTAATGGTCATTTTATTTATGTTCAACCATAAACACAGCACGAGTCCTTCCACTTTTTTAAAAACATTTTCAATAAAAAGTCCTCTGAAGCCCAGTTGCAAACAGTCGGGCAGCTCCAGGTGTGAATGTTTGCTCGTGTTCTGTTGACACATGCTGGATAAATAACAGAAAAAGGGTTGTTTGTGTGTGCACCTTCAGAACAAGCATGCTCTCCTCACCTGCTCGTTGGTGGTTCGCCCTCGAGCTACCAGCACCATGTGGAAACCTGTGAGTCCCATGACTGGAATAAAGAAAAGCCCGGCTATACACATCACCACCAGACTGGACGCAAAGGTCAAGATCAACAACCTCAGAACACAAGAACAAGATGAGTGGTGAGAGTAACTGACTCTGACAGACTGCTAAAGCTGAAACACCAACTTTTATCTGCACAGGAAGCATCTGTCTGGGTTAAAAATCAATAAAACACAAAGCGGCGTGATTCAAAAACGGGGCACAGGTTTTGCAGGGAGTGAAAGGATACGTGACAGTGGTGTGCAGAGCAGCCAGCATCTCTCGGTGGTGGAGGACGAAGAGGAGGCCGAAGGAGAAGACTCCGACCATGTGGATGCTCAGAGATAGCAGAAAGAGGAAGAAGTAGCGGTAGTTCCTCCGTCCAATGCAGTTGTTCACCCATGGACAGTGATGATCAAAGTCCTGCGGAGAGACGGAGAAGTGACACATTAGGTGTCAGTGCAGGTTATTTATAGAGAATATTAATTATGCTGCCTACAGCTGGTCTGAGTCTGTGTTTTATCTTAAGGTTTATTAATATGGACCTGGGCAATTACTTATATTGAAAATATGAGCAATATCTCATCCAATAAACTAAACCGAACACATAATTGTATCAGTATTTCTCTACATCCTGTGGGGGTGTTTATTAATTTGCTTGTGTTGGTATCAGACTAAATGAGAATTTGTCAACCTTAGTTCTGTGCTTAAATGGGGCAAGGAACTATTTTTTAGTTATTTTGGGGGGCTCATGGAGCGCGACCTAGACCACAAGGCCACCTGTGGTCTCTGCAAGAAACTATTTTAAGTCACTTCTAAAACTTTACACTACAAAAAAATCATAAAATTTCATACAATTTTACAGGGTTAATAAGCTCTTGTTATGTCCTCTCATAATACTCTAGGGTTCAAATATGCACATATAGAGTTTCAAAGTATTTCATTGAGTTAAAGCAGCAGAAAGCTGCTTGAGGAAGTAATCATGAACTCCAATCCCAACTAATGAGACACAAAACACCCCACATGTAGGCCCACATCATATGATATGATGCTATTTATGATGATATGATAAAATATGATACATGAGGTTATGATTTGATATGATATGATGTACTACAATACTATATGATATGACATGTAAGACATGTTCATACGACACACAGGTATGATATTAAATGACACTCGAGGATATGATACGACATGACACAAGATAACACGACAGAGTACACTTATAAGATACATAAGGATACATGAGGATATGAAATTATATGATACAAAACAATACACCAGAACACGACCTGACACTGCATGACAGAACATAATATGACATGATAAAGTACGATACAGCATTATAGGAATTATAAGATACGCTACAGCATGACACAATATGTTACGTGGATGTTATATGCAGTGATACATGAGGATATTTACGATAAAACACCACACTATGACAGGATTTGATACAATACAGCACAACACAAGCAGTTGAATATAATATAATAATGCATAGGTTGTGATATGATATATGGTACTAGAAGTTACAAGGACATAATTTAGAATGACACATGATGATAAAAAGTTAATGATATGATAAAATAACAATGTGTAATGTGTGTGCATTGTTGAACTCTTCAGTAGGAATGGAGGGCAAATTGTATACAAATGCTTTAAAGTGAATAAAAGCTTTAAATGACAGTTTTACTTTTTGTTTATCAGTTACACCTTTTTGTTTTACACACTACTTATTGTTTGAAACATTCCCCTCCAGATGTGACGGTAAATTCCTCAGGATTTTTTTTTCCTTAATTCCAGGCACTAAACCAGTATTATTGTTTACCAGAGATGAGCTGGTAGCTATTTAAACTGACTACACAATAATTGTATGAGCATTAATAAAACAAAAAATAGGTATGTTATGTGTTACATAAGTGCCCCCTGCTGGAAATAATTTAAGGGGTGTGGCCCATTAAGTGTTGATTTGTAACAAGCGCCTCTAAGATATGCTAAATTAAGTTTATATCTTTCTCTAAGTGCTTTCAATCAATGCAGTATCTTTAAGAGAATGTATGAACGTGGATTGCTTAACACATCTTTCTGAGCTACATCAAAGCACACATCACACAAAATCTCATTTAGTGCACACAAAGTAAAATTGATCACCTCATAGGGATGAAGCACTGCTTATTTCTAACCCATTGCATTAAGTTCAGACTTCTTTAATGTCTCATCTGCCAACGTGTATCAACGATGATGAAGTTTCAACAGAAAGCTCAGACCGAACATGCATCATGTACAAACCTGCCCAGTGCTTAAAGGACAGCCTTAGATTAACATGTCCCTGATATATAAGATGATGCATAATCAGTACCTGCATACATGCATAATGACAGTCTTTCTGCGCTCACACACCCACGCACCTCCACACAGTTGTCACACACGCTGCAGTGTGAGCATCGAGGCGGCCTGTAGAAGTGACAGGTGGCGCACCACTTCATCCGGACCTGAATGCCCTTGATCTCCACGTTCTTGTAGAGCGGCGCCCGGAAATCATCGTCCTTGTCCTCGTCCTCATCCGCTGTGGAGAAAACACACACACACACACACACATGCACAAAGAAAAGCACATTAACAGAGCACAGATGCATTTGATGTGAGAGTTTGAGGAGAAAACAGCCAGAAACAGACACTGGAGGAAAAAACATGGTTTTGATTTATGACTCCCTTTGACAGGGACAACAGCACAGCACCTTAAATGAAGCTCTCAACCTGCTGTGAGCTGTCTACAGAGCGAGTAAACACTGGGAGAAATGAACGTTTTATAGACGAGAGTGCTTTATTCTGCTGTGAACATTAAGACTGATTACCAAAAAACACTGTGACTCATGTTTAACAGATGCTGTTTGCTTTAATTTCCTGCAAATTCATACATCATCTCAATGAAGGCGTGTGTTAGGAAAACTAAGCCTCTAACTGAGGCAGAGCCTTCACTCCATATGAGACCTAAACCTAGAACGTCAAACTCCACACATTCTGCAGCACCCATTCAAACTGTGTATGAGGAGCCATTTTCCTACAACTGAGAGCTTTCGCTTTGGAGCAAAAAAAAATGTCTTTCAGATGATCAAAGGGCACATTCATTCCTTCTACACAACCTGAGAAAATAATTTCACAGGACAACAATAACTGCAGGGAGATCCGGGTAGCTGAATGCACACAGAGAAAGCAAAGCAGAGAGTGAAAAGCAGAGAGAAACAAAGGTAGAGCACAGACGTAAACAGCTCCATATGATGGAGATTGCTCTGTTATTATGGCTGTCAAAGCTCTTCAAATAGATTTTAAAGGTAAACCGCTGCCAAACCAACACACGCACAAACACAGCAGTTACGCTTCAATCTCCTCTGACGGCTTCTTTACAAACACTTGATGCAACAACTATCCAGCAGACAAAGCTGTGGCCTAGTTCACACTTTATGTATTATTCACAGACAAAAGGTCCTTTTTAAAAGGAAGGACAATAAATGGAATAAATTACATTCACAGAAAGAACAAGAAAGGTTCATGAATTATCATAAATCTGCACTGCAACAAAACCACACACCCCACTTCAATCACTTTCATTTCAGACCTTAGATTGAAACTGTTGCTGAGAATCTACAGCTAGTTTACACATTAATCCCTGCCAACACTTCATATCCTGTTATTCCTCTAAGCATACTTTCTAAATCTTTCTTCAGTTCATCTCAGTCGGTGATTACAGTCGGCATTGATTCGCAAACTGAAGTAGTAACAGGGCTTCCTGCTGTGAAAAATAATCACTTCAAATTTATTTATAGTAAAACTGTTTGAATGGCAGAGCTGTTAGAGGCAGGGAGAGGGCTGTAGATATTACACACTATGACGCTGATGTGTGTGTGTGTGTGTGTAAGCCAGCTCAGGTGTCATTGATCATGAGTGTTACTCCGGATAAAAAGGTAAACTGTGAGGTTTCCAAAGCATACTCGCATGACACAAGCATGACACTTGAGAGAGATAAACGGATATTAATTGAGATCAAACCGCTGACCTTTGAAGTGAGTAAATGAGTAATTGAAACACTCCTTATGGTTTTTTAATTGATTACATTTTCTGATCCAGGAGAACGTTGTGTCTTGATTTTAGACAGATTTCCAGCTCAACAGCTTCTGCTGTGAACAGTGAAGGTAAAAAGATTTCTACATGAACAGACTCTGAGTCATCTCTTCATGATGGAGAAGCTATGTTGAAGAGAGCAAACAGTGACTTTTGTTGTCTTTTTGAATCATAATTTTTATTTTTCTTCTAGGATTTGTGTCTTTAATGCAGCAGTTAGTAACTTTCTGTTTGAAATGTTTTTTTAAAAACTATAAAAATGAATATATCTTATCTCTTTGTTGAACTTGTTTTGTAGATGTGTAAGTCATATTTTTTGCCAACTAGTTCTCCTTCTGCTGTCTTTTAACATATTTCAACATAGTCCTTATAACTCTGCAGTTTAAAATAAAACGTTGACTTTTTTCCAACAATTTTCTGGTCTGTGTGGAAGAGAATTGGGGCCACTGAAAAAAGACAAAAAAAAGTCCAAATCGGATTTTGTTACTGTTTTTCCTAAGAAACAAATAATAATTCTGAGATAACAGTCAGACTTCTGACAGAATTATGACTTTAATCTCAGAATTCGAAGATAAAAGTGAGAATTCAAAGAAAAAATCTGTATACTAACTTTTATCTCAGAATTCTGACTTTTAATAGTAATTGAAAAAATAATGGTCGTTTTTTTTTTTCTTTTTTCTAGTGGCCCTAATCCAGGGGTGGACAGCCTGTGGCTCGCGAGCCGCATATGGCCCTTTGCCTTTCGGTGTGCGGCTCTACGATCCACTCATTAAACTGATGTATTGTTGCAAACATTGGGACCAGTATTGATCAATACTTGGGTGATGAGATTGATACTTAAGTTTCAGTTTCTTTTCTCTACATGTGCTCCACTCAATCGTTCATGTGCCCCTAGATAGATCGATGGATAGATAGATAGATAGATAGATAGATAGATAGATAGATAGATAGATAGATAGATAGATAGATGGAACTTTGTCTCTTCTGCAGTAAAAACAGAAATTTGTCTTTGGTACGGCTCCAAGTACAAATTTTAAACACGCTTACAAACACAATAAATCTTGCTTTGAAAACTGGAAATGTATTAATGTTTTATTTTATGTAAATTCGTTTACATAAGACCACGTTTCTTTTATGGCTCTGGGTCCCTGACTCGTTGGCCACCCCTACCCTAATCCTTTGGTGTAGGTCTGACACTTTACCCCTCATATTAATTATGCTGGAAATGCACCAGATGCATCTTTGGTCCAGCTCCGCTCTCTCATCTGTGAATTCACACCAATTGTGTGACCCTCTCTTTGTTCACTTTGGGCTGTAAAACCTCAAACCTGTTGACTTCTGGTCTGGCTCCACCCATTATGTCAGTTTCTTGTTGTAGTCAAAATGAATACAATCTGCTTTAGACACGTTTTGTTTTAAAAGTCACTAAGCGTTTGTAGGTAGTTTCCGTGCACAACTTCCTGTCCAGCTCGATTTGCTGTTAGTAAATTGACACATCACAGTTCTAGCATGTAGCTAATTAGGGGGCTAGATATCTGCTGCGACCTGCTGGAGCAGGGACGCGGCTAAACCACTGATTCTGCTTAGTGGACCAATCACAAGGCTTGTAGTCTACACTGTTATATTTTGGAGGAGTTGCACACCAGGCTTAACGCTCAAGCATCTGCATCAGAATAGGGTTGTGCAAACCTTCGGGGTAGGCTGTGATGCTTATTCGCCATAGAAGTATAAACCAGGCTTAACCCCTCACATCAGTTACAGACGTCAGTTCTGGTCTGTCTTCTTGAGGATGGTCTTGTAAATATGATGTAAGGGATAATGTGTGGATTCTAGTTTGTTGTTGTGCACAACCAGAGTCCCTGAAGGACAGATAAGATCTTGATGAAACAAAGGGTCTTTCTCCACCTGTGTCTAATTTACATAAACAGAAAATTACCATTCATGGAAAAGACTAAACATCAGTGTTTTTCTGTTGCCGCTTCAAACAGATGTAGAAAATACGAGCAGCACCTGTGAAATGACATCTTCCTGTAATTTTACAGGTGAGATTTTCTCCTCAGTCAGCCTTTCCTGCAGCACTGCCAAAGCTCATACAGTCTGTTTTTGGCTCTAGCTATTCAAAGCTGTTTGCAGTGTTAGAAGGTTCTGACCAATCAGAATCAAGAATTTAACACAGCTGGATGATTGGTAGGATTTAGGAATGTTATTTTATGCTTTCCATGTGTCATTTGAACTGTGTCTTTGTAATAACAGTAAGGAATAATTGTGCAGCCTGGAAGTGACTGTGGGGGGCTGGTCTGGGCTGTGTGTCAAAGCTATGATAAAGCTATGTGTCAGGGCTGCAAATATGAAACTTTTTAGCACCTCAAAGCCATTCCTTTTCTAGTTTGCAATCTGAATAATGGGATAGATTTTCCAAGCAGATGTCAGTTGTTTATTTCATAACCGTTAATATTGTTTATTAAAGCTTTACATGGTGAGCCTGCCACTTTGTTCTATAAAACCAAGAGCTCAGCAGTCTATAAAACGCAGTGGGGCAGCGACAACAGAAGGCCACGCTTAGATAACCTGTGCTTTATACGACCTAATGATTATTACCACCTTTACAGGCAGGGAAAGCTTCTCCTGCCGACAGGTGCTTATCATTTACAAGCGCATTACAAATCTCCCCAAGGACGAGTTCAATCATTATTAATCAACGCAGACAGAACTGAACACTGGGGCTGTAACACACGTCGGCAAAGCTTCTTCACTTTTCTGTACTTGCACGTGCACACTCACCTCGTGGGTAAACACCTGGGTCCATGAAGGTTGCCATGCTGAAGTTGGCCAAAACGAAGAGGAAGACGAGGCCATTGTAGAGAGGCACAGCGGGAGAGATCGCCTTTGTCAACCAGGGGCACCTGGAGGAACAGATGGAGGAAGGTTCAGATTAGGATTATCTTGTTTATCGTGTTGCTCTGGGCAATATAAAACCATCATTTTTACTCTCAAGTGCTCTGTTCTTTTAATCAGCGCAGTAAAACAACACATCGAGGCTCACACTCTGGTGTTTATGACCCTTGGCTCTAAATCTGATCAATAGTTATTACTGAGAGAAAAGTTACAGAGAGTGGGATGCACAAAACACTGGATGCAAGAATTTATGACCCACTAAAAGTCGACAACACAAAACTCCAATCAGTAACCCTTACAGTGCTGTTGAAAAGTGACAGGATGACTGTATACTACTGTGAATTTAACGGTTGATTTTGTGCCAAAAAGTCCACATCGCACTGAGACCAAAACAACAGACACAGCTGACACCAGGAGGAGTGAGCCAGAAACAGACAATCATTCAATTAGTTAAAAAGCCTCTGCAGTCGACAGTAAATGATGTGTCTGATGACACACCAACCAAAAATTTTATCCTTATCTCTTCCTAAAGTCACTCACAAAAACACTCTGAGAGGAATTCACTGAGAAGAGATAAAAACTGCTATGTAATAGCACCAAAAATAGCACATCAGTGGACTACACTTCCTGCTCTGCATACTCTGCTAATGATAAGTGAATGCAAACACACCTGTGCAGTCAGTTCTCGTATCTTATATCTGATTGTCGAGGTTGACATCTCCACTTTCTGCTGCTTAGAGCTGTACCATGCAGAATCCAACACCCTCAGCCCTAAGAAATAAAGTTACCACACATCTCAGCAGACCCCTTAACCTGCCAAAAAACTATGATTCATATACTTCATACAGTCATGCACAACAGCAGTCTGTTTGTCTGTTTCTCCGCATTTTTTCTTTTGTACTCTCAATATCCTTGTTCATTGCATTATTTAACCTAAACAATTGTTTATTTTCATTTATATAAATTCTGTTTGAGTTGTGATATTTAGTGCTTATTTAATCATGTACGGTAGCTGGTAGGTGTCAGATGATTTGCTAACTTCACAACACGAATGCAAAAGTGACAACATGAATGCAAACACCACAACGCAATGAAAGTTGAGCCACAATGTAAGTTGGAAAGAGTTCAGTTATCCCAATGAACATAGAAATGTTGTGAAAATTAGTCATTTTCTTTTTTAACTTCAGCTTTGATAAATAAAGCTACAATGCTAATGTTATGGCATGACTGATTCATTAAGCTAAATAAAAGGTGACACATTACCGGTACATTTAGAAATATAAGTACTATGAAGGAGATCACAGGGTGAGAAAGCTACGAAGGTTTATTTATTATAAATGAAGTTAAAAAAGAAAACAATGGTTCACCTATTTTCACAACTTTTTTGTGCCCATTGGGATAACTAGTTTCTTAACTTCCATTGTGGCTGTACTTCCATTGTGTTGTGGCCTTTGCAAATTGTCTGACACCTACCGGCCACAGTATACACATTTGTACAGAGAGAGTACAGTTCAAAACCAGAGTCAAATTCCTCATATTCTTTCGAAGATACTTGGGGGATAAAAAAAAGTTTGATTGTGTTTTCATACACTGACATTAAAGCTTCTATCTATAAAGGCTATTCTGATTCTGGTTAGGGCCTGTGTCCACTTAAAGTCTTTTTTTTTGCGTTGGTAAGTTCCCAAAACCTCAAATACAGAACATTTCTCAACAGAGCTTGTAGAAGTTGTTACATAGCCAAGAGATAACTAAGAAAAATGAAGCTGATGTAGAAGAGCTAAAAGTTGCTGTTCATCAAGACAAGACTGTGCTTGAGGCTGGCTGCAGAAAGACCGCAGCCAAAAGAAACAGACTTTTACAGCATTATACAGTCTATTTACAGCCTGGTTAAAAAAAACAGCTTGGGTCTTAAATGCTTATTTCACTATCAGCACAAACTGTAAGGGGGTGACGGACAGGGACGACTTCAGCTTCTTCCTTCAGTCTAAAAACATGCTCATGATGTTGACCGGTTGAACTAAATTGCCTGTAAGTGTAAGTATCTGTGTAATTGGTTGTCTGTCCCTATATGTTAGTCCTGTGATGGCGACCTGTCCAGACTGTACCCCAGCTTGTGAACAATGATAGTCAGGATTGACTCCATCCCAACCATGACCCTGAAAGGAAAAAGCAGTAATGCCAAGAGAGGAATGGATGATTTTTTCTTCTATTTGAGGAATAATTACAAAGGAGACATTGACTCAGTGTAAAACAATCATCTCCTAGCATCAGCTCCAGCTCCTTCCTGATCAGTTTCTTCTCTGTTGTTCAAATATGATGCCAGAGAGCTCTGCACTTCTTACTGTATTAATATTGGTATTAAAAGACATTTTCATCTGTAAGCACTGTGAGCACAGCCATAAAGCTGGAGGAGTTTCTGCTTTTACAGGATGCTGAGGGCTGAAAATGCTCAACAGCATTCGTTTTGTACAGAAAACAGGTGCTGCCAGGGTAAAAGCTGCTCTTAGTGGGCACAGGCCCAGCTTTCTGCTGTGTCCGTAAATTAGGTTGACAACCCCAGCAAAAACCTGTCAGGTCAGGCACCCAGGTTATCAATGAGAAATCTCCTCTAATTCCACCAACATTTGGCTCCAAGACTGACCTTCCTCACTACCTGTAAGTCATAACTGAGTCAGCTCTGTGAAATATTCCACTGAGGAGACACCTGAAACAAACTCACTGCTCCGCTCAATCACCTGGACTCAAATGTCAACACACAGAGGGCTTACTGGGGCGCCATCTTTCAGGCCAACTGTTTGTCTGGTCTATCTTGAGATGAAACACAACAAGAATGAAGATGTGTCGATGCCTACAGGGCATACTGCAGAGATCCTGCAGGTCAGACGCTCAGAGAGAATTTATGAATTAATAAAGCTTCTTTCAAGAGAGCAAGGAGGGTGCTTCAAACCGGAGACAGGTTCACTTTCACCTTTGTTTCAAGTTGTTTTATTCCTATAATTGGCTGAAACACCCACATCCACTTGCACATATAATAGAAACACACACTTGTACAATGCAGCCAGCTTCTCCACTTTATTCTGACGTCAAAAAAAGTCAATTTCCTGGTACCTCTGCCCCAGATCATCTTCAATCCACATCTCCTCGCCCACTCCACCAGTCCTCTTTTGCTTTGTTGAATTATTCAGAGTGGTGGCTGCAGAGAGCCACTAGCTCAGAATGGAGAGGTGTTAAAAGGGATGAGATGGCCTCAAATAACCAGTTTGAACTAGTCCACAGCTTCGTCATGGGATTTACAAAACCCTCCAAGATATCAGTGCAATCTATCCGGGCAATATTGGAGATAATGTGATTCATATCACTTAAAAATGTGGCTAGCTGTGCTATCATTATTTGAATGATTTATTACAAGCATATCAATTACTCATGAGAGGAAGAAACACACTTTCTGATAATTAGACAACTACTAGGAAATTATGTGTTATTTGGTGATGAGATTGTTATTATGAAGCAAGCTGTCAGTGGAGCCCATAATTTTCCTATCTGTCTCCTGCCAGAGGTTTCTTTCTATGGCAGACTTGCTGTGTTACCCTAAAAAATGTTGAGCCATCACTACAGGAGGAACTGAGATATTTGTACATCTGGAAGAATAACTTTGGATCTTATGATATTTTATCCAATAGAGCATGAATCCATTTCATCCTGTGCCATCAGCAGAAGATGCCCTGATGATATATTGATTCCTCTTTCTCTAGATACACTGCGACTATGTTTCTGTCCAAATATCAGAAACACTGTTTCCACATCTGTCAGGTTTCTAAAGATGAAGTTTAATGTGTTCACATGTAAATTTTATCTGTTAGCATGGTTAGCATGTTACACTTTTCTTACTTATCATCAAAGGCCCTGTGAGAATTTTATAAGTGATGGTGAAATAGTCTCACTTTTATACATTTGTCTGCTCACAATATAGAATTTAAAATAAGATCTGTCCTTTTCTTGAAGAAAATAACTTAATGGATTTATTTTGTGGTGATGATGGACACTAAAACTGGACTGACAAGAAGAAAAAGTACAGAGGAGCAGAAGAAAGCTAAACAGAGAGTGATAGAGCACGGGCTAGAACACGTGTTGAACTGATTGTGATAATGTCCATTCCAACCCACATGCTGCAATTATTCTGTAGTGGTCTGTTCAAACTTGAGAGTCTATCAATAAGATGAAGAGTGAGGTTACGTTAGCTCTGATTGGTGAGGTTGGAGTTGGTAGATGAGCTCTGGTAGGACATAACCAGGATTCACAAACGTTACGGACATGTCTCAAAGCACTGTAAGTGAAAAGTTGCCTTGAACAAAGTAAAGTGTCACTTGCTTCAAAACAAATTCAACTTTTGGTAAGACTCACAGTGAGTGATGGTGCTCATGGGAAACAGAGATTTTATACCAGAAAGACACTACAGATTTTGTCCAGAGGTGTCACTGCAATCAACACCAAACAGAAAGTGCTGACAGAGCCTTTAACATTATTGCATTTTCATTTTAAATATTTTAACTTAGCTTTCACATGCTGAGTCAGCAGGCTGTAAAAGGAGGAGGGTGGCACAATCACTCCTCCAACAGTTAGGCCAAAACTTTTAGAGCTCCCTCCAGTGGCTGGCTGCAGTATCAGTCTCATACTAGAAAACTATCGTGAACTACATTTTATTTTTTTAATGTGTTCAAATTTTTTATATAGTTCATTTTTATTAGTTATTTTATGTCATAAATAGGACTGATAAACTTAAGTTGTTCAGCCTTCTGTGACTACGATTTTCTGCTTCAAACTGAGACACAAACCTGTTCTGCTGTGAACTGAACCAGCCTGAGGGATCTTTGACCTTGTTCATGCTTTGCCTCTATCATAGGTCACCAGAATTATGTCAGTGCCTATCAAGACAGAACTAAAGCCCAATTTTTTAAAAGGAAAGGAGGTAAGGGCTAATTTTCTATATTTATAATCAGTCAACAGCAACTTCCCCAGTTGAGCTACAGCCCTGCAGAGCTGCTAGCATGGCTAATACTCTTACTGGTATATTTCTAAGTGGGTTAAAATTGGATGGTATTTAGCTGATTGGATATAAGCCAAGAGTGGGAGAAGTGGGAGAAGCTTTCTACTTGAGGCTTGAGGAAAATCTACTTTTGTACCACCCAAGTCCACCAATGTCTAATATTATGTATGTAACTTATTAGGAGCAACAATGTTAAAACAACCTCTAAAATAATTAAAAAACATCTGTTAAACAAATTAAAGCTTAGATTTTCTGCAGCAATCTTTGTGTCTTCTTCCATTTGGGGTATTTTCTGTCTAAGCTGTCAAGACCGCTTAAAACTGCAACTAGGTTGAGCTTTAGCCCAGAACAGTGGTGAGTAGTAGCTTACTGTGTCATCACAGCTCTGGCAGTGACTAGACTTGGTACAAACACTAAAAAAAATTGATCAAAGAAAAGCAATAGCAAGGAAGCTTCACCGTTTCACAAAATCCCAATTTACTCGCCTGTCAAAGGATCGTGTGTTTTTGCCCGTGGTGTGATAAAGTCGAGCCACAGGGGAGGAAAATGTGACGCGCAGTTCACAGCAAACCATCTCAGGAGTGTGTGAGCAGACGGCGTAGGAGGAAAATGTGACTGAGAAAAAGCCTGATTAAGGCCACAGACATTGGTTAAGTGTGTGGGTGTAACGAATAACCACAGGCCGCTTATCAACACTGTTTTCAGGACACTTTTGCAGCTTGTGCAGCCATGATACTTCGGCTTGGGTAGAAAAGGCTGCAGCTTGTCCAATAGTTTGGACCAGGTCAAAAGGCTAGAGGGGATGGAGCTGCCAAGAGTACAGCAAAGACATAAGTTTGGTGCTGTCCTTAAGTCTGGGGGCCTCTCAAAGTAGGGCTACATCCCTTGTGGAAATTTCAACACCAGAGCAGGTAAGCAGCATTTACAACCCTGAACACAGCCCATACACAGTCACTGACTGATGGTATACAGATAGGATTTATTCAGAGCAATAAGAGACATAAAAGTTATAAATCATCTCCTGACTAAAGGAGGGAAACATCCTGGGGAAAAAAAGAGGACTTAACGAGTAATAATCCACACTGTGCTCCTCCGGCCTGCAAAGAAACAGACTGCCTCCTCCTGACCTCATTTAAATCAATATGAGTTAGAGTGAAAACAAAAAGCACTTCTTCCAAACAGCAGCCTTCACTGTATCTTCATTCTTTAGCATTATTACTCCATAAATGAGTTTCCACACTCAGCATCTTTCCTCATTTCCACATGACATGTGTGTTTTGATGGATAATTTTAGCTCCAGGGCCTCTAGCTGCCACAACATGCTAATGATTTAATATTTTAATCAAAGTTTATGATGCAAAGAAACTGTGAAAAAAACAGTGATCAAAGGAGGAGCAGCTGGTATGGCATTTTGTTTGTTTAACAAATCCTTCACATTCGCTGCAAAACACAAATGATGATGAAGAAAGTAACTTTGGAGCTATTTTAGACTAATTTTCAAAAGAAAAAAAAAGCTGACAGAACAGAGATTCTTCAGTTTGGCAGGATTCGAAATTGGTGCTTCCATTTTATTGGACAATCCTAATTAGTTAGTCTGCTTATCTTGTAATTATAAATGACAAATGTATGAGCTTTTCAAACCGTGCCCATCAATAACAAAATATGAAAACCTAGGTACTTCTTAGCAGCCTTTCTGACCAGCCTGTGCTCACAAACACTGCTCCCCCTGGTGGCAGGCAGCAGTATAGGTTAAAAAAAAAATCCATCTCCCCAGTCATTCCAGATGAGCTGTGGTCAAACTTAAAAAATTAATACACTTCATAGAAGTGTCCCTCACATCCTTTTGTTGTGGTGATTTGAAGATATAATTTAGCTGCCTTGTATTCAAGTCCACTTTTTTCCTGAAAAGTTTCATTTTCCTCAGTTATAAGAGGTCAAAAACAAGGGCAGCATCAAGCAGTCAAGCAAACAGTCCAAGTCAAATTAGCATAAAACGATCAAGAGGAATCTTTTAGAAAATGGTGCTACTTTTGAGAAAATAATTTTAAAATATTGGCTTAAAATGATGAACATACAAGTGAAATTGCCTTGCTGCCAGGGCACAGAAACAGAAAACTACAACAGAACGACTGGGCAGGGATCTGACTGGAACTGAATGTCAGCTGGATGTTTCAGTGAGGGAGAAGTGGAGACAGGTTTAATCTGCAGATGCTTTGTTTTATGCTCATATGAGCATTGATGATGCATGTGGCAATTACCATACCTTCATATGAAAAATAAAGAACATCTGAGCCTTTATCTGACAGATGTTCGTCTAAACAGTACCTTTAACATCTTTCAGCTGACTGTTATATCGATGATGTGACGACTTTTGTTACACTTGCTAAAAATTAAATCAAGAATGATTGATCCAGCTTTAATCAGGCATCTCCAGCCTTTTCTCTTCCTGGCAAGCCGTGTTAAGAAAAAAATGTGAAATCTGTTTTGAAACCTTATCCAAATCAAGCAGCTTTAATCCAATCCAACATTCTCGAACAGCATATTTTCCCCATCTGTGTTTTTTTTTTACTCATGGGTATGTCATCTTATTTCAGCAAAACAAAGACTCTGCATCTTATATCTCTCTGAGACAAAGAGGAATCATGTTATACGCACAGATAGACACATAACACTCCTGGATTTGTCAGGGACTGAAAGACAGAATCTTGGCCCGTGGTATCTGATATCCTCCTCGGTGACGGCAGCATTACAATGCGTCTTTAGTTGGGTTTTAAGATTACAGAACACACCCGGCTCTCTGGTCATGATAACCCAGCTGTCTTGGAAAAAAATGCATAGACACAAATCCTGTTTTAGTTAACTCAGCTGATTTCCAGCCATCCTAAAAACACAGGCAGTGAGTGTTGATTAAACAGAATCTGGGTGGAACTCTTTGAGATGAATCCTCTGATCTCACTGGTGTGAAAAGCTTAAAGAAGGAGGGAAAGGCTCTGTGGTTTTTGTAAGTAATTAGGTGCTGATGAAGAGCTTTCAAAGGTGGTGGGACAGATCTTTACAGCACAGTTTTAAATGAGACTGCTACAGTTTTCAGTCACATTAACATGAAAAGCTTTCTGCATGCTACATGTGACAGGCTACACACCCCAAAGCTCTTCAGCTCCTCAAATGTGCCTGTCCTTCATTTGGCTGCTTTAAAACAGAGTAAAAAAAAGCAGCCTGCCTTTGAAGTTGCTCTTATCTGTTCTTCAGTAGCTCTGAGAGGACGGCAGGTTAGCGGGGTTGTGCATGGAGGGCAACCATCAAAGAGAAAAATGAGGCAATCCTTTAGGCAGTGACACTGATGGGCAGCTCTTTCTGAAGTCTGACATGAAGGTAGATACTTTCACCAGACATCAGGATTTCTGAGTGAGGTAATATGGGATCAATATATGTGTAATTAATTAATTTAAGTGCTAAAACCTGATCTGAATCTATGCTTGAGGTTTTAATAAGATCATTCAGCAGAGGTTGAGATGTCGACTTTCTGCTCCTGGTACTGCTCCAACAAAGCTGGATCCTATATTCCCCAAAACTCAAGCCAATTACATCATTTCACTGGCCGTCTCTCCAAAGCTTCCCTCCTTGTAATGCAATCACTCTGTTATGAATTTATAACATCATCCACAGGTCGAGATGACCCAAATGACATCATCAGGTTTGCTTTTGTTCCTGCAGCACCAAAGCAGACACGATACAGCTGTCCTCACAGGATGAGAGGTGCTGCACGACCTTAATGCATAAAATCTCCAAAACGTAACTTGACACTTGTTAAAAATCCTTGTTGCAGAACTCCAGACTTTGTGCCTCTTATCGTGTCACAGATGAGTACTCAAGCTTGTTAGAGACACTGTGACATTTTATATTTTCATCTACAGAGGATGGTGGAACAAAGCCTCCAGTCTCCTATTAAGTTACAGATACACATTACTGATGGCAGCAATAACTGCATACAACCTGACACTGAATGAAAGAAACACCACTTCCTGCTAAGATAAAAAAAAACAAGAGAAAGTTGCCTACAAGGCTCGCTCTGTTAAAAAATTAGTTTTACTGCCTTTATTTACCCATGTTTCCAAAAGTTGTGCCAGAAGAAGAGAGTATTCTGCAGAAAACACTTCATATCTGCTTTTCAAGTATTTCAAGTCTGGGATGTTTTCTGAGTGATGCCAATTTTATCAGGATTAGAAATTAAGCCCTGTCTAATCTCTACTGACAGACTGCTTTTAAAATGCTGGATATGCGTGGGCTGGACTGTGTTTTGCTTTTATTGTTGTTGAAATGTTGGTTTCTTTTGTAGGACAAGGCAAACGGTCTGTGAAGAAAGCTAAAGAAGCAATCAAGTCCTAGATCTCATCAGCGCACTCAGATCAGGAAGTCATTGACTTCAGTCAACACTGTAACTACTGAAAAGTTGCACCCTATTCCCAGAGGGTGAGAGTGTTTGGTTGTATGGGCGCCATAAACAGCAGCTTACTAATTGAGCTACGGTGTTAGCGTCATATTGAAATCCACCATAGCTACATTTCCAGCCTAGCCGCAACCTCCACAAGTGCTGGAATCTTAAGTTCAGTGAGTGTCTGCATGAGGTGAGGCTCCAGAAATACCGGAGGTCATATACACACCAAATTTTTTAAAAAGACATTTTCACAGCAGAAATAAACGTGTTTACAGCCTGGTACAAAAGTGTCTCCTGTTTGAATCGCTCATTTCTCTAATGGCACACACTGTAAGGGGGGGGGCTCATTTTCAATATGGCCCCTGCCTTTGCTTTGCTTCAAAACTCAGTGTAACAGACTGGTGAAGTGTTAAAGCATAAGCATATGGCTTTGATAGAGATACACATAAAAGATTTAAAGTATTTCTTTACCCATAAAAATGTATTATTCTGTCACAGAAACACATTACAAAGTGCTGTACTCATGGTGGCTTAAGATTAGATAAGACTCCTTATCGTGTTTTGATGTCGGGTTTTTGCTAATAAAATTTTCTTAACTGTAACGGGTCTAGATCATAGACTGTAAAAAAAATGGACGTCCGCTTGCTCGGCTTGAAGTGAGGTCTCTACAAAAACTGCTCCCACTGGTGCCTGGCTGCAGTATGGGTTAAAAAATCTGGCTTTCCAGTCATTCCAGATGGGATGTATTCAAACTTTAAAAAATGAATACTCCTCATAGAAATGTTTCTCATGTCTGATTGTTGTGGTGATTTGAAGATATAATTTGGCTGTCTTGTACTCAAGTCCTCTGTTTTCTAAAAAGTTTCATTTTCATTAGTTATAAGAGGTTAAAAACAAGGTTTTATGTAACGTTTAACGACGATTGACAGCTGCCATTCTTGTGTATTTTTGGAGGGGATTGTAAAATATGTCTGGACGTAGAGTCAAGAAGTGATCAGACTCTCGGAAAAAATTAAAATTAAAAGTATTAGTAATTAAAAAAATTAAAAGTTATCATTTTTGTCACCCAGCTCCATTCAGATTCTCCCAGAATCCCTCATTGTCTCTACTGCGCAGACTCTGGCTGCTGAAATGCTGCCAATGGCTGCGCCTGTGACGGCGGTATTTTGTATTCAAAACTGTACAATGATAAATGGCGGAGCCACACTGTCCACTCTATGTACAGTCTATGGTCTAGACCTGTCAATGTTTTTGGAAAGTGCCATGAGATAACAATTGTTATGATTTGGCACTATAGAAATAAAGATTGATTGATCGATACATTATTATTTCATTTGAGTGAGTTCATTTAGGTCATGACACTTGTTGTTTAACTTTCATTTAGTTGCTAATAAACAAACAAAACTAGCACAGAATTTAACCGTAACTGGGTCAGTGAAAAATAAATGTTTTCTGTAACTTTGCTTGTTCAACATTGTCCCTGTTGCACACACCCCTGTCCCTGTTCAACATAAGGACCAGGGGTGTGTGGTCAGTGAAGTCTTCATGAAGAGTAAATAATAAACAAATGATGGTTTAATAAAAGGAATTTAAATTAAAGTTTTCCAGCCAGTGCTTTAAACTGAGTTTCTTGAACCCAATAATGGCCATTCCCTCACCTCAGGTTGTGCAGTCCCCTCACAAACTGGGTTGAGGCTTGTAATTACATCTCCAATATAATGTTTTCAGATACTTTTGCAATATGCTCTGATTTTCCCTTGTCAGGCCGATGTATTCAATATTTGTGTCACATATTTAGTTTTGCTGCTTGGATAAAACCACAGTTATTGGGCATATGTGAGCACACTGGTTCACATTGCTGCTCTTATTCAATGCAGAGACGTATCTAGCTGCAATTAGTGCCTCACCAACCATGAACCTCACGGCTCGTCACTGATCAGGAAGGTCTTTTCACAGCAGTGAAGCTTTGTTTAATGTGAAGTAACCAGTAGTCCAGCTCAGTGTCAGATTGTGAGTGAAACAGAAACCTGTAACACCAGATAATTCTGCCGGGCTGCTGTTTAACACTTGTTGTAAATGTGTATCAGTAACGTGTTCAGCAGACAGTGAACCTCTTCCCATTGATTAGCTCATTAATGCTGAACACAGTGAGTCAACAGGAGGCGTGTTCTCCTGAAGGAGCCTGCTGAGACCACTGATCCAGAATCTGCTGCAGGGCTGGTGTCATTTCACCACAGTGGGTTTTCATCATGATTAAGAAATGGGAATAACTCTCCTCAGGATGGATGTGCAGGCCCAGTTTTCACTGCTGTAAAAACGGTCTTTATGCCCTATTCAAATCTGTTCCTCCAGTCTTATGATAACCAGCCCATCATGTTGTCCCTGCGCCATGTGAAACTCTGCCCTGGTTTTATCCCAGTCAAACCCGCTCTTCACATTCTGTCAAATATATCTAACTCCTCCCAGGATTCATGAACAGCAGCATCACTCACTGCTGACTCCCTGGGGACCTGCTGAGCTGTAACGCAAACACATCCCTGAGGTTCTGCATTTACACACATGGCATTTAATATTCTGCACACAAACGCACACCGCAGCAGGCCTGTTGTCGGTGCAGACAGCAAGTGATGTTTGCTGGAGGTGCAGAGCTGAGCACTTCCAGGCAGGTCAGAGGAGAGGCTGAGCTGCGCAGATTGACTGGGTATCATGAAATGTATTTCCTCTAAGCCATACATTATTCATGAGAGAGCTGTAATTTCTCTCTCAACAAACTGCAGAGCAACACAATCTCTGGGCTTCCAGTTGGATTTCACAATTCAGATTTCACACTTTCTACCAGAACTGCAACAAAATTAATTATTCATTCATCATTTACTAGATCAAAAGGAAATTAATCATCACTTTTTTCAATAATACATGAGCCATTTCTGCTTTGTTACAAGCAGGCATGTCAGATATCTGCAAGTTTTAATGTGAGGGTTTAAAACTTTACCCTCATTCATTTTCTTTCATGGCGGAACTTTTTTTTTGGAAGTCCCTTTTGGCTATTTGAAACTTTGAGGAGGTTTTTCTCATTACTTTTTGATTCCTAATAAACCAGAGGAACAATCAATGAATCATCAATTAGCAGGATCACAGATAAAGCAAAGGACTGGAGCTGAAGCTCCTATTTCAAATTCAAAGCTTGAAATATTTATAACCACTGGACAATTAAAAATCTGAATGTTATGCGAAGAGTTTTTAGTTTTAGTTTTAAAAATATCAAACAGTGATTTTATAAATGAGATGCTGTCTGTTTTAAGGAACGGTTTGGGGAAGTAGGTTTAAACTGTCCTTGTGTCAGATTTCTGTAGCACTAAGCAATGTGTGATTTCTATGCAGATCTGTGGCGCTCTTATTACTTCCCTCAGCTGGTCCTTTGTTTTGAGGAGTCTTTTCAATCAAAGTAGCCCTCTAAAAGGTTATGCCCTTGATCGTATTGCACAGTTTTCTTTCAAGCATCATTACACTGCAAAAAAATGAAATCTTATCAAGTGTTTTAATCTTTTTTTAAGTAAAAATGGTCTTATTATACTCAATATGAGCCACATTCAAATGATCAGTCCGGAAAAATATCTTGTTTTAAGATATTTAAAGACAAAAATAAGGTCTGAATTGCTTGTAACAAGTTACAAAATCTGTCAAAGGAAAAAAAATAATTTGCTCATGAATTTGCTTAAAACTAGAAAAGTGTCTTAATACAAGTAGCTTTTTTTGTTCCATTGGCAGATTTTTTTTAAACTTGTTCCAAGCAATTCAGATCTAATTTTTTGTCAATAAAATAACTTGAAACAGTATCAATTTTGATCAATTGGATGGTTTTAGTAACTTTTGCATAAAGTTTTTAGTAAATATGTATTATTTCGATACAGGAAATAATTGTTTTAAAAACTGACTCACAATATAGGTGTTTTTCTTACTGCTTTTTTTCCTGAAATTGAGTAAAGATTTTCCTAAATGAAAGTGTGTGGATGATTTCATGAGAGCAGACATTTTGAAAAGGGCTCAAACACAACTTTAGCTACCTGTAGTGGAATGATAATCCTCAAGGGGGAACAATATAGCTGTATTTATATATGAATAAATAAATAAATAAATAAATATATATATATATATATATATATATATATATATATATATATATATATATATATATATATATATATATATATATATATATATATATATAGTTAAAAGACTAACTTCAAGATGACAAAAATGAATGGACAGTGTGTGCGATATCCTGAAACTCGACATCAAGATCTGTATTTTCTTAGTTTTCACAAACACTTTTTTGTGTGCAAGGTATCTATTTAACCAGTCTAGCTTCTGCTTTATTAGTGTGCCACAAAATTATCTTTGAGCAGGCATGTCTTTACTTTTGAAGGTTTTAAGGTGAACACGGAGAGACTTTTTCTTCTTAAGCAGTCACATTTAAAAACAGCTTGAAGGCAAAGCATCAAAGTGAAGCAAAGCACGTTTTTGATTCAGCTTTTCATCTTTCTTTCCCAAGTGTTTATTATTCATGCACAAACTTGCTAATTAATACAAATTTCAGACAAACACAAACTCAAGTCTCTCTTCAGCTCTGGTTACTGGTGTGAGAAAGGTTGACTTCACATTAAGACAACAGATAAGAAGAGGGACCTGTGCAGCTGCAGGCCACACTGTGCACCATCTGCATTTCAGCTCAGAATAATTTGCATTTTCATAATTGCATAAGAGGTCCAATTGAAATGAAATAAAATGCACTGCCCCCCTAACGCTGCCCTCTCCTGATTTACATATTCATAAGCTGATTTTATTGTCTGTGGAAGAGGGAAAGCAGGGCGGCTGTCCAATGTAGAGAAACATTTCTGTTTCCCACAGCCACAAATAGTCTGACCAGCCGACCACACTAAATTACATCACACTATAAATAAGCCCAGTGAGCACTGATACTATTACAAACAGCCCTCAGGCTCCATATCTATGAGGCTAATGCTTAAATAGACAGTTTCATTCCAAAGATATATTAACAGCCCATTTATAACATTAACCTTGGACCTTCAGGAAATTATTGAAATGTTAAAAATATGCAGGATGGATGGTTACCAGCTGAGAAACAGAGAGATTTGGGAAGTTTTTTTGCAGCAATGACTGCACCACAACCTGGCAAACAATGACTTGTGCTCTCTGCAGAGTTTTTTCTTGGTATCGAAACGCATTCTGGGTGAGCAGATGTAACATATTTCCTGTGCAGAAGCTACTTCATAATGATAAATCAAATATTTTCCATGGTATTAAGAAGATTAAGAGGGATACACACGCTCACACACGCTGTTAATCATCCAGTTTATGTAGCCCACGAGGAATCTACAAAAGCCCAAATCTCACACGCATGCACAGACAAATTATCCTTCTCTAAACCTCCAACAAATCAACATCATCTGCTCTCATAACTTAATAAAACAAATGTCCATCACTTTTCCTGATGAAAAACCATTAGCATTGACATGTGTCCACAAACTGGCACAACTAACACATATGACTGCTGTCACTAACGCTGTGATGGCACATGTGCTGCCACTCTCTCAGGCTCCCCATGGGAAACTGGAAACCAGTACAGTGCTGTGAGTCAGTTGGAATAAATGGGGCTTATAGGGATAAAGACACAGGGGCTTATACAGACAAGTATCGTAAATAACTGTTGGTATTTAAACCTCAGCTACATGACCAATCAGCTCGGTCGATGCAACGATTGCCTCTATTTAAGATAAGCTCTGCTCATATCAAATAAATGCATCCACATGAAACACAATCTGGATGTTGGTGCCTGCTCCAGACATCCGTTGGGATTGAATGCAGTTGCCAGGCTGATACATATAGAGGGAAAGAAGTTGGCTTTGCCTCCGTCACATTCCCAGCCACTCTTATTCTAAACCCTGACCACAGCGAGCCACATGTGTGGCCGATGTCAGGAGCTCAGAGAGTTATGACTGTAAGAGGCGACAGGCAGGGACCCTCAGTCTGCCTAAGCTGCATGTTTTCAGGTAAACAGGTCCTGGGAATAACCCTGTACTCACACGCTCCCAGTTAACAAGCTACAAAGTCAATCTTCTTACTCCAACTTTTTCAAAAGACTTAAGTGTACACAACATAGAAACTTTTAAATATTAAAAAAAAACTAGACACAGAAAGTAATGGATGCAACAGAATACCATACTACTAACAGCAAATGCGTTGAGACTGAATGTGCACTATATATATACAAGTTGTTTTTTTTACCATCAGTCCTACAGTTGCAGATAACTTGAATGTAAAACTTCAGAGATATAGATTCATTTGCAAGTTCAGTGTTGTAAAATAAATAAGAGGAGTTTGCAATAAACTCCCAAAAGCTCTTATCGAAGTACTGGGCTACAAAAGTAGACTTATGCTAGTACATCAGCAGCCAATGCCAGAGGTTCTGCATGTCACTATTCACCAGCAAAGACCATAAAATAATTGGACATTGTCTCTGTGACCTCACCTGTCTGTTTGTGAAACAGAGTTTTGAAGCAGATGGTCGATAGGGGCTATATTGGAAACGGGGTGGGTAAGAACTTGTGTTCTTAATACCTTCTTAAGTTCAGAGTTAGAGAAATTTGCTTTCCAGACGGGCAACATTTTTTGTGTGAGGCTTTAAACATGTTTATTTCTGCTGTGAAATGACTTTTTTTGGCTTGGTGCGTTTAAGGTTTCAGGTACCCCCGCAGCCAGCCTCAAGCTGACACAGAAACTGGTTTTATCACTGGACTTAAGCACTTCTGTATTTCTTCATATTTTTAGACCGGAGGTTGATGCTTGGTCACCAGAAACAGTAACTGAGCTTGAAGTGATGTAAATAAATGTCTTTCATGTCTACCAGAGGATTATTATTTGCCTACCTCTGTTACAGCTGAAAAACACATAGTCTAATGTAACCTAAGAGCTAGCCAGTTAGCCTAGCCACTGTAGTTAGCCTGAGTAGATAACAGTAGACTAGCTGTGATCCCACATCATAAAAAATCCTTCTGTTTAAATGAATAGTTTCAATGGATACCCTGTTGCTTTCAACATGGCGCTAGCTGATTAGATGTTGGACTGCAGATGCTTACGCTAACAAGCTAGCCACTTGAGATCCTAAACGACTAAAAGTCATCACTGAGGTACCAAACAAAAATACTTTTAATTTGATAATGTTGTGGCACAGTAATGTATGTTTGAGAAACTCTGTAAGAAGGAGTTTAATCCCATTGGTAATGCTAACTAAGGACTGCAGTTGGCTAGCTTACCATTACACTCGAGTTGAGAACTTGTCTGAGCAACAACTCTCAAAGATAATTAGCCTGCTAGCAATTCTAGAGCTGTAAATTACTAAAGTTTGATCATATTTTACACTGGAAAAGGACCCAGGGATGAAATGTGCAGATTAAAAAGGTCTAGAAAAAGTTTGAGAGGGGCTTTAATTTTATGGTTTATTGTTATTTTTTTGCTTTCACATACTCATCGTATTTCAAATTTTATTCTAAGTCCCTGTTTCATTCCGAGCACATCTTGCAGATAGAGGCCATTCGGGGCACTGTGTAGATTTATTCTCAGCCAAAGTAAAGAGCAGACAAAGCCAGAACCTCTCTGCCAGGGCAAGGCTGGTAGAGACTCAGCAGTTCTCGGAAAAGGAGAGATAAGGGGAACTGAGGTGAAGCCGAGGAGGTACTTCAGACGTACAGAAGATAGTGTACAGACAACGCACACACACACAGAGACTGAGAGTAAATTGCCGTTAAAGGGTTTCAAGTAAGAGGACAAGCCGTTGAGCTGTCCATGCTTTAATGCACACTGACCCTTCACCATTTAGCACACTCCAACAGTGCTCTCTTCCACATAATTATGACTGTTATGGCTTATCTACAAGCGCCATCTGCATGCTGCTCCATCCACACCAGTGAGGTCAGTCCAATTCTCTTCTCACTTCCTACAGGAAGCCGAGGTCGAGCCTGGACTGGACAGGCACAAAAACACATAAACACGCTTGAGCTGCTCTTTCAGACACAGCAATCCTCTCAGTCTGTAAACTTTGGAAACTTAGCAAAGTGATACACTGCAAACATACACAGCCACACAGTTTGTTACGCAGAGGCAGCAGCGATATGTGTTGAAGATCTAACATGTTATTCAGCTCTGACTAACATAGAGCTAATAATTTGCAGTATGCATGATAATCGTACAAAGAAGAGCTGCCAGATAACAGAAGGAGACATTTTTGCGGATAAGTTCAGGTTAAAAACACACAAACACACTTTCACACCACCTACAGTCATGTGGCTTCACTGCAGGGCAGCGTTGGCACTAGCTAGTGTATGAACTGCTTGCCTGCCTTCTGTTCCTGGTGATATTTACAGAACAACACTCTCACACCTTTCCAAAATACACTGATTAAATGGCAGGAGTAAACCGTCTTCTGAAGCACACAAAGAATCTCTTTCCTGCTGATCCACTCAACCTAAAATCTAACCTATAAAATATGAAGCTGCATCACGCCAAACATACATATACAAACCTCAGAGAAATGGTTGTGTGTTTTAACACTCAGAAATTCTCTTTGTAGCCCAACAAAGACTGCAGAGTTATGATAATCCGCAGACACAGCAGGTGTCAGGCCTCTACAAATTCTGGTAGTATTTTAAATCCACTTCTTGTCGCTGGATGCCTGTCTGCCCCTGCAGAGCCCATCAGCCTAATGAACTGTTCATCAATCAGTTTAATGTACACACACACAGGCCTCAGCTGGTACAGGGGCTGGCAGAGATGGATGGCACCAGACTCCACTGGCAATAAAATAAGAGGAAATGTCTACACATATCCAATCCAACCCATCTTACAGCAGCAGCTTCAAAACTGAAACAAAAGACAGTGAGGGTATCAAGCTGGAGAGGCCTGAGTGCCCACAACTCATGTCACCATGTTAAGAACACCATTGAAAAGGCAAAAACGAAGCTAGACGACAAGTGTGGTGTTCAAAAGAATAGAATAAATTATATGAACATAAATACCTCCGCCAGGGGGGTTATATTTTCAGGAGAGTTGGTCTGTTTGTTTGTCTATGAACAACATAACTCAAAACGTTTTTTAGGAAATGCTCAAAATGGGATAAGGAAGAACTGATTGAATTTGGGAGGTGATCCAGATCACCGTCTGGATCCAGGATTTTTTTTAAACGATTCTTAATCATTGTGAGATAGGGCCTTTTTCACCATATATGTATATAACTCCACAATAAGTGGTTGGATTGCTTTGCATAACAATACAAGACAAGGACACAATAAATTCTGACGGATGTAAAAGTAGCATCTAGATCCTGGCAATATTATGGATACTAAGATCCGTAATATGAAGCATGTACTGGGTCATTATCATTGTCAACACTGTCAGGTAACAAATTATTGTACAAACCTGCAACTAACTCCAAATTGTAGCAGATAGTCTGCTGAAAGGGAGTATAACATTAAAGTAGCACTAAAGTGTTGCGTGACAATCACAATATGCTTGGCAGAGGTCTGAGCTCTCTGAGTGCTTTTCTAGTTTGTTTTGAAGCAAATGAATAGAGAGCAGATCTTCCTTTAACTTTTCTTTGTTCAAGACAACTTTTTACTGGATAAAACTAGTCAAGGTAATGAGTTCATTTGTAGTTATGCAGCTCTATTGTTTGAAATGGGACAACAATCAAACTTTGTGAACTCAGTAGCATAGTTTAGTGTTCAGAAGATAGCAGGCTATCAGTTTTGTGTTCTTCACAGTCAAGTGCTCTGTGACGCGTCCGTAACATTACACGTTAGGGAATCCTGGTTATGTCCTACCAGCCCTCAGCTACCAAGCAGAGCTAACATAACCTCACTCTTCATTTTATTGATAGACTCTCAAGTTTGAACAGACCACTGCAGAATAATTGCTGCATGAGGGTTGGAAAGAACATGATCACAAACAACTTAACCCGTGTTTTAGCCGGTGCTCTATCACTCTCCTGTTTTGCTAAATTTTGGATTTTGAACAGGCATGTAAATAAAAGTGAGACTGTTTTGAAATCACCTGTAAAGTCCTCATTGTGCCTTTTCTTGGAATTTACACTCCAATACGAATGAGCCTTTAATTTGTTTAAATCACATGAACTTTTAGATGAAAGCATCTGTTTAAAGAAAGGTTAAACTTGAGACAAATATTGAGTAAAAACATAAAAAAGCCTTTGTGAATTCAGCTCCTTATCTGAGGAAAAGTTAACTATGTAGTGTTGCTGTTCAAGTCCTATATTAGAAACATTTAAACCTTACAACAGGAATTTTGCAAGGATGACCCTTTCTGCATCATTACGAAACATGCTCAACAAAAACAACAAATTCACTTTGATGCATGATAAAACAGAAACTCCTTCCTGTTTTCTGTGAAACTTTATGCTCCCAACAGAATTATTCAAGCAGCATATGTTCTGAATGTTTTTCCACTCTGCTCACTCAGTACCAATACACAGTATAAATTAATACTGAGAAGGAAATGTCAAAAATAGTTGGAAAAATATTCAAATCAGTTTTGTCAAGCCTTAGAGTACACTAAGGGTTAGAGTTCTTTAATTTTTTCTGCAAAAGGATATCAAACTCCTCCAGACACACTGGCTTACTTTACATCCCTGACTGACACAAGCCTGCATTGACCAAAACTGAAGAGACCTTTTTCAGCCTTAATAAAAGCTCAGTCAAACACAGTCTATAGAAATAACATCTGCAGCGGTTTGACCTTTCAGTCACCTTTAACAGATTTGATATGCTACATAGTAGTGTTAGGGTCAAAGTCAGAACATGAATCTTGATTTTAAGGGATGGTCCATGTGTCTTATACTTCTGTAGGTCTATTTCTTCATTACAGGGGTGATTATTGTATTAAAACAGGGGAAATTTATTTATTGATTTACTTTTTCCAAAGGGTCAAAATGCTCTAAAAATATCTTGGAGTTCTATGTTGAATTCAAAACACTTTTCCACACAAGGACTACCTGAAGTACAAGAAGCCTTTGTCCAGGATACTGGGTGAAACTGTGCTGCCTAGGAGGACTTTCAAAGCTCAGTAGACCTTTTCTTTTTTTTCTTTCATTTACAGTATGGACCATATGTTCCTCGTGAGGGGCACGGCCTTACGCTCTGATGAAGGGAGGTTTCTGTGTTGTGTCAGTGGGCTTGGTAAGAGCCCAGCCCTCACATCAGCCCACATGTATTATGACAGACTGACAGACCTGAGGCCAGACCAGCTTTCTTACCACAGATGTCCAGATGTGCTTCCCCTTTGGACTTGATTTTAAGCCTTCCATTGTGCTTCATGGGTTAAAAAAACTGCAGCTGGTGTAAAAGTGCATATGTGTGTATTTATAAAGGAAGTTCGTGAGCCTTTGTGCACATATATACACAGTTTGCAGTCCCATTTTTGCCTCTATGTTGATATTCTTAAAAGCTGTAGCCTCTGAAATAGAACTGCTTGGCTTTCATGAAATAAATACATAAATAAATGAAAAATAACCCACTAACTCTTTTAGTGTGATTAGGATTTTATCAGACACCAAAGCCTGGAGATTATCAAAGCTTACAGCTGAAATAGGGTTATACCTGCAGCAGTGGAAACAGCAAGCTCTAATCTACAAAAACAAAATAAGAGTCCCACAATACAAAAAAAAAAAAAAACTACTTAAAAAAAAAAGAAATCAAAGCAAGTGTTTGTTTCATTTTCTGGTATAACTGTCTTATTGGACTGAATCTGTGCCACATTTACCTGACAAGTCAAAAAAAATCTTATTCCAGCATACTCCATAGAGAAAAAAAATCTGCCAGTGGGGTAAGAAAAATGTACATGATCAGTTTTCTTTTATTTTTCAAGATATAACACTTTTTTGAAGAAACCTGATGAGTAAAATGGGCATTGGCCCCATTTGGGTTTCCTGATACCCAACTACGTCAGGGGCCTTACTGCCAAGCGAGTCTCTTATTTTGTTGGAGTTTCTCACCCAAAACTTCCAGGTTTGATGTTAATGGTTTATTGAAACACTCAGTACTGGTTACTGTTGGCTGTTACCATGCCACAAAAACAACAACTCTCCTCTGAGTGACTCTTGTGTGTTTCACAACTTAGAGCAGAAAAACACACAGATGATGGCTGCTGAACTGCCAATCGCTGATGATGGGTTCACTTGAGCTTCGTAAAGGACAAATTAATTTCGCTTGGGCATAACACATCAACATTATCTAACACAAACAACCCACCAAGTCCGATACAGTATGTACTGACGTACTGACATTTTATTAAAACCAAACTAGTTCTTATCAGAACATGATTCTAGCACTAGCAAATAAAGAGCTCAAGGTTCTGTTGAAGGAAAAGAGGTACTGTATTGTTTTTTTACTGCAAGTGGACACTTGAAGTACTGCAGTTTTTTGTTGCACAGTATCCAGATCAATTTTTAACACTGAAAGTTGCTGTTTGGGTTACACTAAAACTGCACCTGAAGGATATGGCTGGATAATCTCAAGGTCAGGTTGAGTGACTTCACTGCAAACCAGATACAACAGTTAATTACATCCACAATGTGTCTGCATCCTTTGAGGCAGTGCCATCCTTCACATCTCTCAATGTTAATGTACAGTCAGTTTAATGGACATCCAGCAGAAACCAGTGACCACTAATGAGGACTGCAGTCTGTACATGAGGCATGGAGCTAAATACACAGCCCATTTATGCTGTCTTGACCCATTAATAAACCCTCATGCTATAAAGAAAAATTCCCACCAGCCAATCTGTTGGCAAGCCTCAAAAGAATCCAGTCAGGACTCAGCAGAAGCTGCCAATCTGTTTATTTCTTTGCAGTAAGAACACTGACTTGGAAAACAAATTAGATGCTGTAATGATTTATTGATGGCAAAATAGCCTAAGCAGCAATTTAAAATCCAATCAAGTGGAAATGCAAACTGAGTCATGACTGAGCTTGAGAGATTTTAGCAGGAACATTGAATTAAATTAAAGGATCTTTTGATTTCAGAAACAGTTCAGGGAGAAAAAAATCATTTTGGGACCTTTCAAAAGAGTCTCCTTCTCTAATTGCAGAGATTTAACATGAATGAACTCCATCCTCTCTGCCTTTGTGTCTGTGCTGATTGATGTGTGCTGAACAGGCTAAAGTGAGGAAGTCCAAATTGTCCTTCACTTTAAGCTCAAACCATCCCTCCCTCCCTTCCTCTTTTCTTTCTCAGTTGTGCCTTTTCATCCATCATGAGCCCTGAAGCTGACGCAGGTGCTTTCGCTATACCTCCCTGAAGAGCCTGGCCCCCCCTCCACTCCCCGCTCCTCCACCAACCAGCTCCTCCTTCATCTCTGTCTCAGAGCCTCCCACCCTCTCCTCTCCTGAAGGAACTCATCAGTGGCCCCTTCACATCTGCAGGAATCTTAATTGTATATTGTCAAGCAGGGATTTTCTATCCAGCACAGGATGTGATCTAGATCAGCTGGGGGACTGCAGGGAGGCGGAGCACACACTCTTCAATGCATACACAAAGCTAAATTTGTGAACACTTTCAATAAGTGAGCATATGCGTTAGAAAATCCCAGATATGTGTGTTGGTATAGTACATGTGGAGGAGCAGGCACACTTAGGCTCAGGGAGAAATAGCAGGATGGTAAATCTCTGAGGGGATGGAGTATGGCAGCTCTGTGATATCATAGCTCCCTTTTCCTCCTCTGTTAGCTGCAGGGCTTGGTATGAGATGAGAAATGTTGCTGCTGCTCCTCTCACAAGCTTACTAAAAGCACGCATGACAAACAAATATGATGTGAGTCTTGCTGCAATCGTGACACGTCAATACAGGCTGGGTCTCTGCGTCCTACATGCAGCAGAGGGAACAAAGAGTCCCATTGATTTTTTATCGAGACAAGACAATGATTCCTTTTAGCAACAGAGGCTGGCAGCACTGGGCAGAGTCCCACCAGTGTTTTCTGGGAACTTTGGAACAAAGAGGGGGACAGACAGAGGGTGGGAGCATCAATAAACTGGGTTGACCCGTCTTCAATGCAGGCCTTGTAGCTCTGGCGTACAGCAGCGCGGCATGACGGCACATACATGACTAAGCACATTGAAGCAAACACTGAACTGTTGGGTAATTGATATTACAGCAGTGGAAGTGATTTGTGGGAAGCATCAATGTGTTCTTCACGTCAAGTGGCAATTCACACGCAACTGTCCAGAGAGTCCTGCTGACATGGCAAAATGTTGCTGGTGGACAGATGTAAATATAGTTTGCTGATGTAAAACCCTCACAGGGACGGTTACAGCTCCGACACCCAAAAAAAGAGGTGCAGACTCAACTAAGAGCCCATTCTTTCCATGGCCCCGTTCATAAAGAGCAGAGTGTAACATAAGAGGGATGGATAGCAGATAGAAGAGCCTGCACTAAAACTGGGACCCACAAACAGTTACACAAAGGAAGCATGTTAGGAAAGTAACAACCACTTATTTCATGTGTGAGTGGTATCATATGTTTTTGAGGGTTACAGACGAGACCAATCAGTTTTCTGTACTTACACAATATGCACTGAATTATCCCAGGTTTGAAAAACAAATTTTTTAGAAAGCAGTCATCTCCACATCCACCTGCACTCAAATATACAAGATAGACATGCTACTCTATTAGCCAGATTCAACACTAAATGACACTTTTCTGTCCATCATGCACTGATCACATCCGTTGTTTGACACCTGTCATCCAATCACAGCCTCAGGTGCATCACATGTTGCTTTAGGATCAAGTGCATCAAATCCTGCAGAAAGAAGTTTCTCTCATATTTTGTTTTTGTTCAGTCAGATTCTGATGCACAAGTGTGGACAGTAATATGGATTAACAGCCAAGAAGAAAAGACTCCACTGCTTCAACAAGTAAAGAAGACACCGGTTCACTTGGTCAGCAGTGACTCAACAATAGCCTTATACATTTGGAGTTTTTCATCAGGACAAGGAGGTGAGTATGACCTCATATAGCATGCTGCTTTACAATGATGTACGAGAATGCCACGCAGGCAAATGTGTAAGCAGTTTATATTGATTGATTGCCGTTTTCATTCATTTTGTATGATTAAAACATGTGTTTTGGTATCTTTTTTGGAAAAAAGGGTGAATTACGTTAACTGCTGCGGCACTTGGCTACAAACAGAAAAAGAGTTAGCAACACTGTCACTAGATAACAGCTAATGTAAGCATTAAACAAACAGCTGCTAGCTTGCTTGTCTGTTCAATAGGTCTCTTAACATTGTTAGACTGAGATGTTAGCCAGGACAGGGTGCAATGCTAACATTAGCTGTCGTTTAGCAGTGTTTTGCTAGAAAATGGCAGAATGAATTTTTATTATCTAATTGTAAAGGACCAGCATACTGTGCTTTATAGCATATTGTTCATTCTGTGAAAGTAATTAAAGTCCCTGATTTCTAGGATGTATTTTGATAGAACAAAGGGGTCTTTGCAGGAGAAAGCTAAACAGGAGAGTGACAGAGCACAAATTAAAATATGGGTTAATCTGTTTCTGCTAATGTTCATTCCAACCCACATGCAGCAGTTATTCTGCAGTTGTCTGGTCTAACTTGAGTCTATCAATAAAATGAAGGGTGAGTTTACGTTAGCTCTGCTTGGTGAGGTTGGAGTTGGTAGATGAGCTCTGGTTGGACATAACCAGGTTTCATTAACGTTACATGCTACTGACACGTCTCAGAACACTGAACGGGGACATGTGAGTAGCCTGAAATATAGCCTGGTACTAAACTATGGTGCAAACAAGCAGCAACCTCTGGTCTAAGAATATGAGACAATGAGGAAGAGCTAAAATCTGCTGTTTCTCGAGTGTCCGCTTGAGGCTGGCTCCAGAAGTACTGGAAGTCACATATGCACCAAGCCAAAAAAGATAACAGTTTCCAAAGCAGAAATTAACCTTTTTACAGCCTGGTTCAGAGAAACGTCTCCTGTCTGAGTCGTTAACTTTGCTATCAGCAAACACTGTACAGAGGGTGAATTCTTTTCTAACTTGGCCGTTCATAGGATATTAAGATCGCGAGCTTGTCCAATCAGAGGCACAGTTCAGGGTCATGTGACTGACAGGCGCCTCATAGCTGTACGCGAAGCCCTTGCCACTACCAATATGGCCGCTATAGCCGATGTGCTTCATTTATCGTTTCAGAAACAGACGGGTGAGACTATGTGCATGTTTTATACAGTCTATGGGTGCAAACTGAGTTCACACTGTTTCATTGTTGTCGTGTTTCAAGCAATATTGCTAAGTTACTTTTAATAAATACATTACATTGTAACTTTGCATCTTGTGAAAAGTTGTCTTGAAGAAAGTAGTGTTAAAAAGAAGATCAGTTCTCTATTCATTTGCTTCAAACAAACATGCTTTAGTTAGTCATGTCATCATCACAGTGGGTGCTAGTGCTCACTCGGCTCAATCTGTGTTTATCTGCTAATGCAAGCTACAAGTCTATCAAGCTAACTAGCTTTAAGTCTAAATTTCTACAGAAACATTTTTTTTGCCCTAACTCGAGACTCGGTTCAACAGGATATTCAGCAATGATCAAGTGAACAATCTTGTGTCTACCAGACACAAGGTGGTCAGGCAATATTTAAACAGAAGTGAACTGAGAAATGGTAATAACGGAAGCCAATAAACCAAGATTTACAGTTTCATCTGAATCTACTTGTGAATCAAATGAAATGGCAGCCACGCTCCTGGCCTACTTCCCTTATTAAGGGGATTCCTCTACATGCCTCTCCCTCTGTGCTCTGGTCGCACCATCTGCTCTGGCTGCACTTGGGGAGTTTATTATTATGGTGCTGACAGCCCTGCGAATTGTGACCCTTAATGAAATTGTGGAGCAATATGTAAGGTCTGATCCTCTTAGGGAGCTGTCGAGGTCTCTCTCCCTCTGCAGCCACGGCAGAGGCAGAGCAGCGGGAGGCGAGCTTGAGCCATATGCGAGGATAAACGCTGATGTCAGGTCACCGCTGATTCAATAAGGGTGGGCTCTGGGGCTACTCCGCCAGGCTTTTACAATAACAACATATTCACATTAAGGGTGTGGGATTTCATTACTGGATTGTTAAGTGATTCCTGAGCATATCATCTGCTGAGAGGCTCTGCACGCTACAACAAAGATGGATGGCTTTATCAGATAAAAGTGTGTTTCTATTGTAGTGTAAAATCCTGTAACTGAAGGTTCAGCTCTGGAAAAAGTGAGAACGATGGGATTTATTTATCTACGTCACTGCCATGCAAATTTACACAGAAACCAACACTGGCTGTTTCTTGTTTTTGCTGCTTTATTACAGCTCATACATGAGCTCCAGCTACAGAGTGTTTTATTCTGGGTGACGCTTTGAGTGGTTGTTTCATGGGGTGTTAATGAGAGAAACTGGTAATAGCTGGTGTTTACTTAGAGAGCAATTCAGGCCATTTAGTGCAACCAGCTCTGTTTTGCGTTGAAAGTGTTGGAAAGACAGATACTGTCTATAAATACACATGCTGACCCAATTATAGGTGGAGTGGAGTCATCTGTGATTTAGTCTGTTTGAAGGCAGCCAAAAAAAATCCCCTCGAGTCGGCTGGGTGGGGCTTGCCAATACTCTGAAAACAATTAGAGCCGGATATTTAAAGAAGAAGACAAGAAACAAGATGTAGATTTTGTTGTGTGGGAATCTCAATTTTAAATGTAGTTTGGCTCATTTGCATCGGGGGCATGGTGTTGTTGGTTTGCAGATCAAAACACGCTTCTTCAAAACAAGACCTTGGCACAGATAGTGAACAAGGTGAGAGGTCCACAAATAACAGAAGTAAAAAAAAAAAAAAGCTCTTGAAACATGTTTAATGGACACCCTGATTTATTCACTGAGCTGAATCAAAATCACATCCTGAACACATAGAAGAAGCATCAAACTGTGCAACTGAGTGCACAAGTGCTTCCTGTAACCAGGCCTCTGAGAGACGCTTTATAAAGCATAGGTACACATTTTTTATCGACTGATCTATTGATTTTTTTTTTTTTTTGCGATAAGTCGATTAATCACACTTATTTGGCACACTATTTTGGATCCCAGTTTTACCTCACTTGTTGGAGGTGTTTGTGCGTTGCCATAGTCCTGCCACAGAAGGACAGTTTAACTTCACACTGATTCACTTAATGGGTTTCGCCAATTTGTTTTCACTATGTTCCCACACTTTGAAAGCCCTGGGTCAGCTTTTCGGCCATCCTACAAGCTCTCTGCCATATTTCATGCGACCCCTTTTCTTGTGGTGGAAGCAATACTGCCCCCACCACTTACTGTATTGAACTGCATGTACATATGAGTTTTTACTGGCTGGTGTTTGATTTTACCAATAACCAAATAATGCACTGGTGCTTCAATTCCTACATTGACAAATTTTTGTAGTCAACGTAATTGATCGTTTCAACTAACAGTTGCAGCCCTGGTGTACATTATTGTCTACTTTTCTGTCTTTATCCCCAAAAATCAGAATAAAAGAGGAGCTACTCCAGCTTAATCTCCACTGAGGAAGCCATCATGGAAAAAGTGTACACACGAATGACCACCAAACTGAAAAAAGTGAGGACAAAGTGAATGATCAACTACCCAAAAAAGCCAAAGTATGGCACTTTTCCATTTAATGTATACTCTTTTAAATTTGCTAAAAAAAAAAAAAAAATCTAAAGTCAGTTTAGTAATTGATAATTATGCTACTGTAGTATTTTCCTAAAACTTGAGCTGGTTAGTGGCAACTGCTCACAGAAAGAATATTTTAGCACAAGCGTCAGTATTAACCTGTTTTTCAGATGTGAATTTTTGTGCCTATCCTCTTTCACATGCTTTTTTGAGCTTTAGAGGCACCGTTTTGTGCGTTCTGTACTGCAAGCAGTCAGCAGGGGGAGCTTTATTCAGGGTTGCTGCTGTGCTGTCAGTGGTTTTATACAATTTATGCTTCTGACAAACTGCACAAACCAGCACTTCTAAAAATTATTAAAGGAGGCAAAAGGGGGATTACTTTGTCAGCACACAAACTTGAGTCTGAAAAACACTCTTTGATGGCTTGTACATGACTTTTTCCCGAAAGCAGCTGCCAGTAACCAGCTCAAACTCCAGTAAAGTGATTGAGTGGCGTATTTATCCATTACCTTACCAAACAGCAGAATATGACAACACCAGATCTGAAAAAAATGAAGCCTGTGTAGAAGTGTTCAATCTGCAATTCAATGGATGTCCATTTGAGGCTGGCTGCAGAAACACACACACCAAGCAAAAACTGATCATGTTTACAGTCTAGTTCTCAATCGGGGCACCCTGTAGCTGTCTACAAAGAGGATAAAGGCCCACCTCTTTCAGTCACCCTAACTCATCTTCACTCAGGTTGGGTTTATCGTTTCCATTTAAAAACTCTGTATCAGAAACAAATGGGTGAATTTATATGGTGTGTATAGTGCAGTCTTTGGTCAGCACCCATTGATGTAATATTCTGGCTTCACATCTCTCAATAGGCGGAGATGGAGGAATGCTGGAAGGGTCGTCAGTCATGCAGATCATAACTCAAGAATTCATCCAAGAGGCAACTAGACCACAAGTGGAAACTGGCTGGACTTCAACTCAGTTTGTCTGTTTGTGGACTGTTTCCTTTCTGGACAGACTCAGACTAGCTGTGTCTTTGTTTTCAGTCTTTATGCCATGCTAAGCTAAGCTAATTTATTGCTTCATAATTAATTACAACTCTTTCATAGACATGATTCATGACATTGGTGAGTTTTTTTTTTTCTCAGCTAACACAATCAGGTTTAAAAAGTAAAAGTAGAGTGTTTTGACTTTAAGTAGCATTTGAAATCTTGAGTGTCAGCTGCAGCTGTCACAACTGGATATAATTAGTTCCTACTTAAGAAAAGCACAATTGTGACTGCAGCACTGTTTTGCTTATGGCGGTGTTGACAAGACATTTGATCTTGTTTTCACCTGGTGTGTTTTGTCATGTGCACTCCGCACACCTTCACAGCCTTTTAACCTGCCTCATTAGCACAACAACCGGCCTGAGGCACTGCCCATGTAGAGCCTGTCACAGCCTGTAATTTAACCTCCATTCATCCAGACTGCGCATTGCTGGAGCACTGTAACAGCTAACATCAACCAGATTTGGGAAATGTTTTTTTATCCAGGACTGGGACAGTAGTCACACTGATATCTAGCGACCAGAGAGGGTTTTGAGATGCAACTTAACAGAGCTGTCCTTGGTCACATCCTTATGGGAACCTACAAATCACTTTCTCCCACTACAACCCCAAGTACAAGCTCCAGGAATCTGCTTCACACCCTGCACCCATTAGGATCCAGGGCGTGATGGGCAAACATCTCCACTGAACCAAAATAGAGCTCTGCTTCCTACTAATCCCAGATGAACAGGTGCTTCTATTTAAAGGTCCAAATCCTCTCCAATCCACCCATTGGAATCCCAACAATCTCCCTCCTCGCCCATTCTCTACTGTATGTGTTTTTTTCTTCTTCATTTTTTCCTCTTTTCTGCTACTCCAGGATTATAGACAGGGAAACAAAAGCACTGAGTCCCGAATGAGCTGTGGAAATCTGCATGAGGAAAACTACTTAAGAAACCAAAGCTTTCACCACCCTTCCCCCCGAGAGACTGCAAAAGTGTTTGACCGGGCAGACTATTTCCATAGAGATCGGGGAATTGGCATTTCTCACTCAATTCAGAATCACACTTTCTCTTGCTTTAGGTCACTAAAACTTTAAGATGATTACCATTAATAACCAGTGCCATCATATATGCTTAGAGACTACAAACCCACAGGACCACACGCAGAGGATAATAAGTGGTTATGGTTGCATTTACTTTTTTATTACTCCACTTTTTCTTACTCGCTATCAGCTGTGTTTTAAACTTGATTCTGACAATAACAACAGCTAATATCTGACAAGCAAGAGAAACAGGACAGGACACCCTGATGACCCTCCTCATGTCAAGTCAATCTGCAGAAAGGGCCCACAGTTCCTCCTGTTGACAGTTTGGCAGAAATTTCAGTTTCTGATGACATTGGTAAACAACATGGAGAGTATTTTTTTCATAATTACTCTAAGTTTTTCAGAGAGCACAAAGTTTCAACAGAGTAGTTTTAAAATACAAAAGAAGCTGAGTGAAAGACTCTTCAACCACACTGAGAAAAACAGCCACAAACTTCAACACTGTCTGTGCTCTGCAGTGTAACTGATTAGGACTAACTGACTGAAGACAAAACACAATCAGAAAAGTTACATTTTGCATAAGTGTAATGTAAATTCGTATTCACACTTGGTGTGTGATGGCTCTACAGGAGCATCCTAAATTTCACTGTACCTTCACAGTGCAATGACAATAAAGGCTGAGCTATTCTATTTGTAATTAGCTTTTCTATTACAGAACTGGTGGAGACCAAAACAGAGCTCAAAGAAAGGTTATAATTGGAGTGAAATACCTTGGTTATTTAGAAACAGGACATATTTATTATTTCAATACAGCCAGATTCTTACGTCCTCAAGAAAAAAAAAAAAAGAACACACCATATATTGTAAATGATACTGATTTTGAGTGTAAAGGCAGTACTAATGAGTACAGAGCATGTAGGAACAAATTCTTGTATTTCTCCATTAGGGACCTCGTTAATAGGCTGTGGGCACTGGGCTGTCTGACTGTGCACGTCAGAAAATCAGTGTTTCTATCTTATTTGGAGTGACTTTTTCAATCATTTGTATTGTTCTGCACAGTTTTCATTTCTTCGCCTGTTCTACAATGTCATTAACAATTGATCTAACGAAGAACTAGAGCTGATCTAGTTCTCGGAAGATGTCTTAGTGAAGTTCACAGAGTGCTAAGGTAACAGATGACAGAAATGGATTGGTATCAGAGGAGAAGGAAGAAGGAGGAAGGAGGAAGGGTGAAAGGGGGGTTACAAGATTTACTTGAGACTCCTTTGTTTTCTTTAACCTCAAGGCCTCTTGAAAATCCGAGAGGCCCGTCAGGCTGTGCAACACCTGGTGGACACTGAGTGACGGGACAATATGGTGCGAGTCTGGCTTTGACAGCAGCCACAGCACAGATTGATGGCACCCTTTCAGTCGAGGATTGTCAGGGAAAAAGCAGAGTACTGCAAAGCAAAGCTCTCATGAAGGCAGCCGAGTTTGAGCACTGCTAATTATAATTTCCCCCCTGGGCCAAAAACCAATTTGTCTCATTTTCAATACCACCAAGTTTTTCCTCTATCACGCTGACAGAAGGGCTCAAGGCGCTGTTTGAAAAGCCGTAATGAAAACAATTTCTTCTAAGAACCAGTAGGGTCTGTATTCAGCCTTGAAAATACAGAAAGTAATCCCTCCTCTGCACCTATCGCTGTAAAGGCTGGAGGAGGAGATGGGAGTGAGCAGACATAAATTCTATTGTAGCGGTCCAAATGTGCTGTGTTGTTAAAGGGGAATAAGGTTGACAAACCCCTGAGGCCAGTCTTGTGAGACAGCTATTCACAGGAACACAATCACAACCTTTCTAAATATGAATTTCTTTCGGCCTGTGCAGTCTTGGCTTTGTTGTGGACACAATGCGACATGCTTGAGCTGCATCGTCTCTGCACCGTACAATGAGAAGGAAAAGGCCGGGGGTTTCAGAGAGTGGGACGTGGTCCTGGTTTTCTTAAAAGCTCTCGTTTTCTGTCCTGTGGTCTGACCCGATGAGTCACATAAAATCTATTAATACGGGACTTCAAAAACAGTTTTGTGCTGGGACTGTTGATGATTGTACATTTGCACAATCACACCTAAAAACACCTCCTGAAAAGACACAGTGGGACTTTTAAGCCACTTCAGTAAAGATTACTGAGAGGAGCTTTTAACTGTATAGAAAAAGACTGATCTGAATACTTTTATGAATCCAACAAGAAGAAAACTCCTCATCAGCCTAAGGATAGACTATCTGTAAACTGTTATCTTGAATGTCTCTTAGCACTACTGCTGGGTAGGTGCTAAATGAGGTGATTTACAGCTCGCTAATGAGAAAACCTTTCCTGTATCATGCCCAAAGGAGACTCAGGGTGAGAAATGTATCTCATAGTAAAAAAAGGGCATGTTGTTTCCCTTAAAAAAGAACCTGTGCATGGACAAAAGAAGGTTAGCAAAGAGACAAGAGGTACCAATCTAGCCACAGGGGGCGCTAAAGTCCCAGGAGCTTTGAACTTTCAAATAACACCAAATAAAGTTGACATTTTACGTCATTACAAACTTACCCTTCTTTGCTAGACCAATTCAGAAAAACTTCTAAAGACCAAACTATAATTTTTATAAAGAAAACATTTAGAATTGAAATGAAGATAAAAACATCCCATTAACTTAAATGATGACTGAAAGACATGCAAAGAAGAAGCTCGGCTCTTCCTTGAGATAATTATTGGCTAACATTTGATATTTAACACAAGAAACAAAAAACTTAGAATAGTTTAAAATTTTACCAAAAAACATTGAAACAACACGTTCACCTGATCGCCTCCCTGTTTGCACTCTTAGTACTTTGAAAAGCAGTCAAATAAAACCTCCCTTTCTTTAAAGCGAACGCCTAAGAACCATCTGGGAGGAAAAACTTGGGAACCTATTAAAGTCAAACTCATCCCAACATCCCCGGGGCCAAAGATTCACTCCATGGTCCAAAAAAGTGGATTTCATCAGCGAGGAGGAGGAGGAGTGCGGCGCTGCACCCTCATGACTTGGCAGAGAAACACTCAGCACTTTGTGTCCACACTGTTTCTCCTGGTGGTGAATCTCTTTGACACAGAAGCTGTGAGTTTTTCCACTCAGAGACTGCAGGGAGACAGATAACCTGGCAGAGTGGGAGCTGACGGAGCTGTGACCTCAGTGGTGTCATGAACCAGGTGACAGATGAAAGAGCGGACAGGCTGTCGCTGGGTTTCTGCTGCTTTTGGTGAAAGTTTTGTGAACTAACTGACAGATTAGATTAATTTAAAGATTTGATTTGTCTAAACGGAAACATACACTTTCTTGAAGCAGCAACTATGTCTCAAATTAGGTGCATGAAAGGAAGTTTTAAATTATCCAACTTATTCTCATGGATTTTGTGTTTCCCATTTTACACAAGGGCGTTTCCATGATATTGGTTTTGATGACACTACTTATGTCCACCTGTTTTCAGCGTTAAGCTGAATTTGTGTCATCAACTTTTATTCGTCATACTCTTTCAGAGTGTGAAGCAGTAGTTGGTTAAACCCCCGCCTTAATTACATCTTTGTACCTCCATATTTAACCCCACAACGGTATACTACCTGTGGCCTTGTGTGTGATTTCAGATTTTGCTCTGGTGTTGCATAATCCTGAGTGGCATTATACGCACAGTGGGTGCTGCATATAGACATAAACCCAGACACGCAGCACTTACACCCAGATTGCCTCCATCTTTCACACATTACATCTTTGTTACTCCAACAGCATTTAGAATGAGATAGTAGTCACAAGAACAATTCGATACTTTGTTATAGGACAATTATTGGGATGTTAAAAACCTCTGCTCATCACTACGTCAGACGGGCCACAGACTTTTGCCTGATAAGCTGAGAAATCCCATCTCAACAGTTGATTACAAACACACCCATCTGCACACAGCAGACGTACAAACACAGAATACGAGTTTCAACAGGCAGAGACGAAAAAGGAGATGAGGAAAAAAAATGGCGATAGTATCTCAGTATTATCAAAAAATACTCTGCACTCAAAAAATAAGTAAACCACTTTGGCTTAATTCCTGTGTTTGCTTGTCTTAGAGTGCAGCTACAAATGATCTATGAAATTAAACAGAGTGTCGACTGACAAGTAAATCCAAGCACGTAAGATTGTTAAGTCAATATTGTGTGAAAGTCTTATAAGAGTAGAACAAGGCAATAACAGACTCAATGAGCTGCAGAGTATCAGAAATGCATTAGTGTTATATATGAATGTGAGATGCTCATCATGCAAACACTCCGTAACGTCCGACACTCGGCTGACGTGGAGCCAGATCCATGCAGACCAGAACTACCAGGTCAAAAGCTGAACAGCACACTCAATGTGACGATCAGAGCCCATATGCACGTTCAGTCATGTAACAAATGGGACCATTAGTCCTAATGTTCTGTCATGAACATGTTTGGCTGCAGCATTAGCTGCATGCACAACTGCTAATAATCGTCCGGTTAACTAACTACTTCACGAAAAGCAATACAAACCTGGTGAGTGGTAAGGGTGTTACTGAGAGAAGATCAAGAAAAACATTTTTCAGCCGGAGAGATGGAGATTTTATTACAATAATACACATGGAGGAACAGCTGTTATCAGTGAGTCAATCAGGTAGACAAAGAGAAAGAGCAAGTTTGGCGATCTTGAACAAAGTAAATGCGTGTGGCTTTTCTAAGCGCACAGTAGAACACTCAGTAATATGAAAGCTGTTTGCAAAAACAAGCGCTGCAGCAATGCCTTACTACCTTGATGAATAACTCTTAAAGCAGTGTATGAACTCCAATATTTCACCACACAATTCCTGGAAGGACCCAGATGTATAAAAGAAAATGGACTTGAGCTTAAATAGTGCTTTTCTATTCATGGACTACTCAGAGCTGCTTTACACCACAGGTCACAGTTACCCATTTACACCCATTTACTCTCACATTCACTCACTGATGGATCCAATTTTTACTATGTTAGCTATCCATCAGTATGTCTAACACAGTCACGACCTTTCATGCACACACATTTACACACCACTGACGCAGCAGTGGGAGCAACTTGGGGTTAAGTGTCTTGCCCAAGGACACATCGCCATGTGTCGCCCAGAGCTGGGCTTAAACCTGCAACCTTCCGATCACCGACCAAGTGCATTCTCCAACTGCACCACCGACGCCCTTAAGAGTGAATCAAACTTGTAAAACTGACGGCAGGGAATCCCTCTCCAGTTTGAGACTTTGATTGTTTCCTTTATCTCATCTGTTCACAGAAAAAATGTGCCTCCTAAATCTAATTTTGCTGTATGGCTAGACATCGCCACCTTTCAAAGGATTGTCCGCCGTCTTTGTATGTTTTTTCTCAAATGGTAACGCATCGAGCGATGTCCGTCTTTAAACCTGCCGTTAGCACCTGTAATAGTGGGTATACCTCCATTAAAGCAAACGTTCTTTGGCCCGTTAACCTGGCTCATGCTTACTGCTAATCAACTTATTTTTGCCGTTAGTACAAACAGTCCCTTTTCCCCTCTTGTCATGCATATGGGCCCTGGGTGTTGCATGATGCTGATGTCACATCCTCAGTCAGAAGAGGAGTCTCAGATGTGAAGCGATTATCTCTAAAGCAACCATAAGAACGTGTTCTTTTTATGTTCAGGCTCTAAAGCTTGTTTTAAGCATCTGGGAAAGGTTTCTCATCGACTGTATGAAGAACACATAAGTAACGAAGGACTCTTTGAACCCACTGAGCTCTGCAAAATGACCCAATTTGATGCAACAGGGTGCAGAGGGCACTTTTTTTGATCCACCTTCCAAAGAAATCATTCTCCAGGCAAAAACTTTCTCTTACTCCCCTGGAACTGGCTGCACAAAGTTGGGCAGGAGGAAGCAGCAACGAATGAGGATTTTCCTTTCCTTTTTTTTCTCTCCAGCACTTCACTACTTTCAGGAGTTTCTCTGCTGCTTTTTTTCACAGCAGTTACCCGGTCATGACTCCATCTCACTGTGCTTCTTCTCCCTACTTCATAGAAAGTAAAGAGGGTTTTGATGATATCATTTTTTATAAACTCCTCATCTTGTCAGCAAACACTTTACGGCACAAGCTTTCACTTCAAATAACACTCCTCCTCTCCATCTTCTGGTTGTTAAAGTCTTCTCTCCTGACACATACTAGGAGCTGAACTGTGAGTAGGTTTGTACAATCTGACACTGTAAACGTTGCAGAAGAAGCCAAGCTGACTCGTACCCCATCCCTCCTGGCAGAACTTGCAAAAATCGAATCATTTTCCAGCAGACTTTAGGAGACTGAATCAGCTAAAGGATTCCTTGAAGTGATATATTGCTTCCCTGAGGAAGCTCTTGGCTTCATGTCAGATGTTGATGGTTTACAGCAGGAGTTACAGAAGTGGGGAGTATCAATGGAGGAGGTGAAATGTTTTCAGCATTGCAAAAGTAGATAAATGTGAAAAAGTCAGGTCTGTCAAACGGCTGGAGTTTCTCAGTGTGTGAAAAAATCAAGAGAAGATTCAATTTACGTTCAATTTGTTACAGTGGCATGCTGCCAACTGGAGTAGTGTGTCTCTTATGGCTGCTTAAGAGAGCAGCTGATGGTGTGTGTGAGTGTGTGTGAGTGTGGGGATGTAGCTGGCCATCTCCAGACCTTTGAAACAGAAATTTCTTGATCCCGTTTCCTCCACCTGGCTGCACTAGCAACAAACCCTGTCGAAATAACTTAATGTTCCTGCTTTCCGGCCAAAAAAGATTTAATTAGAGGATTATTCCCTTGTTTTCTGGCCCTGTCTTGTTGTGTTCAGCAGTTTTCTGACAGGGGTGGGGTGGGTTCAGTCTGGTTCTGTCTGCAGAGAGAGGCAGCAGCAGAGTGGAGTATTAATTGTTCCTCTGTCAGCCAGAGGCACTCGTCTCATCGTGGAACCATTAATCATACAGTGAGAGGCGGGAAAAGGCGTGCAGGGCCAAAATCGCATATGCATGAAAGCAATTTGTAAGAGCAGGAATCAGATCAGAAAACACTCATTTAGACTCCCATGCTACTGAAAGCTGTGTAAGATCCGTTCTCTGCGTCTTAAAGATCCTCAGTAGACTAACACCTTGTTCAGTGGTGCGTTTCAGACGGACAGGAAGGAAAGCTTTACAGTAAACACAGCGAAAGAAGGATCTCATTAAAAACGACCCCAGACAGAGCAAAGCCTGTCTCCCCCAACGCAACAATGCAGCCTCTCTCTTTCAGTCAGTCCACGCAGCGTCCCTGGAGTCTGGATTATTAACAGCACTGGTCTCTCGTGAGCCATGAATAAACCCAACAGTTCATGAGTCAGAACCTTTTACATCCACACCTATTCACGAGCAGAAGAGAACAGCAGCCATCACAGGGAGCAGCCTCCGCCTCCCTGCCTCAAAGTTCAATGAATGAATGGAGGCTCTATTGAGCCGGGATGGTCTGCTGCTTCAGCCCACGGTGGAAAATATGACGGCCCAGCAGCAGGTAGGAGAGAGAGATGCTTCTTGGACTGCAGGGGTGGGAGGTCTCACCGCGAGTATCACCACTTTACACACTTCTGTTTGTGTGCTGTCCACTGGGGGTTGAAGCAGAGACATGAGGACTCAAGGTGAGGGGTTCACCTTTGTCTGTTAATCCAAAGAAAGCTCTGTGAGCACAGAAAACTGGGGTTGTGTTCCAGTTAAGACCTACCAAAGGAGACGATTTTAAAGTCCTTTGGCAATCATTCAACAATGATGCTATTATGGTATTTAAATATAACAAATAATTAGGATGGTTCCAACTCAGCTTCAAATTTTTTCACTTTAATAGAAAAAAAACCTTCATAAAAAGATGGAAGGTATAACAGCTTCCCAAAAGTGAAATTAAGCATTCTGGGCAAAGCCTGCCTCGTCCATGTTAACAGATAGACTTCAACATCAGAATTTATTCCTTACTGATCTCCAGGGTGATGTCTGATTTTGATTGGTTAAAACCCCTTGACAACCTCTTGACCATGGTTATTAACTTTGACTCACATGAGCCACGCCAGAGACAATCTGATCACACTTCACGTCACGTTAAGAACTGCTTGTTCACACCACAGACCGTAGTTGAGGTATAACCCTTATTTACCGTTAGCATCATAATGGTGAAAATGTGGCTAAAACATTGGCTCCTGTTAGCATGCTAATTCAGCTGACATATGTTTCTATACCAGCTTCTGTGCAGCAATCGTAGCCATGGCGGCAGTAGCTGGTTGCTACAAAGAAATTTAAACCGTGAGTGGTGGTGATGAATGCATCAGTGACAAAAGCTGTGAAATTTGCCTAATTTCTTTTTAGAGGTTTTAGCATTTTTATTTTTACTGTACTTATAGTTAGTTCTTATCAACCTAATGAATGCCTGCTTGTCTGAGTAGATCATTAAAAGGGTATAACACCATGATTAACTGCTTTAATACTGACAGATATTAGGTAGCTAATATATAAAGGTAGCTAACATTAGTCAAGAAACAAGCCAACAACACTCAAAAAAAAAAAAAAAAGACTGAGGGTGTCCAAGTCACACACACAATGGGAAAAGAGAGGTGTAACCAAGAAATGAAGAAACACAACAGGAGATAACAAACTTTCAAAATAAAAAAGAAAAGGAGTTTAATTAAACCTTTTATTTGGTAGCTTTTGATTTAATTAACACAAAAGCTTAATTTGATGCCAATGACAACAGTAATCATCTGATAACAAGTGTGTGTAAACGTTATGTGTCATCACACAGCGTTCACCAACCTTACTGCTTTAGAAAACAAAGTGTTAATGTACTTTCTAACATCTCGTCCCTCCAGCACACAGCGAGCCTTGCCCTTTACTTTCTCCTCAGAGTGGAAACACACTCTGAGAGCGAGGTCAGGCACTCTGACAGTGATCGGAGAAGCTTTCAGTTCATACATGATCCAAGTCAAGGTCAAAGCTTTCTCTGTTAAAAGGTCTGCACACCCTCCTCCTCCTCCTCCTCTTCCTCCTGCTCCACACTCTTCCTCATCAGGGATGTGCTGATGGCTAGAAAACACACTTGACACATCTGTCTCTGCAACACACTATTAATCTAGCCCCACAAGAGAGTCAGGAGAGTTCAGTGTTTTCACAGGTTTCATTATCTGGGCTCTTCATTTTGAAAAATTAGAGGCTCTTTAATGAGTAGGCTTCAGAATTAAACACTAAGAACGATTAACAGCAGAGGTATTCACACCCTGCAACAGTAGCAGTGTCAAAAAAGCTAGCAGTAGCCTTGCTCGTAGAGCCTCTTAAAGGCACCGTAAGGAGGTTTTTCAGGGTGACACTTTTGTATGAAATCAGTGGTGAGTAAAAGTTGTGGCTCTTGACAATGTGAGTGCTTGTTGTGAAGGTGTATTAATAGAGTAAAAAATCCTGTTTAAATAACCCTTTAATTTTCAGTTTTTAAATGCAAAGTATTTTAAGCCTGTTTAATTTTTAACACTTAAACATTCCATCCAAGAAAAAAAAGAGTAAATTTTAATACTATGCTTCTTGTGATGTTGGAGCACTAAGCTCAGAAACCACAAAAACAATTTCCAGCTGTAGAGATGACCCAGTCAGGTTTTACTCAGGTCAACATATTTTCAATGAGATGTAGGGACTCAAAAAGTGCTCTATCAAATGTTTGGGCAGCAAATTAAAGGGTTTAAAACAAATATTTGCAGAATGCTGAGTGAAGCTGAGGGTTGTGTATTGATAAGTAGTTCTGTACTTTTGCGGTTTAAACTATTTAGAAATATTAAAGATGCTTTGAGGAGGATCTGTTTTAGGTGCACTCCCTTGCCACCTTGTGGCCCAGAGTCTCCGCACACTGTTGTAAATTACTGTCAGCGAGGCGTGTGTTTGTTTTGGAATTAAATGGAGATCGGATCAAAACAAATTTTCTTTGTTCAAGCCAACTTTTTATTGGACATAACGCACTGAGGTAAGACATTTATCAGTACAGCTAGGTAGTACTATGGTTTGAAACATGACATCAAGCAAACATAGCATCTGGCTATATGTTAGCAGCATCTGCAGCCCGGTGCTATCTGTAGGCTAACGTGACAACAAGTAAACACTGTCAGTTTGTCAGTAGTTAAGTAGCCATTTATATTTAGTGCAGCTGGCAGCCCGGTCGTAATAGACATGTCTGTAATGTGTGACGTTGATAAATCCTGGTTAGCTGTGTCCTGCCAGTCATCCACCAAGCACAGCTAACGTAACCTCACTCTTAATTTTATTGATAGACTCTCAAGTTTGAACAGACCACTGGAGAATAACTGCTGCATGTGGGTTGGAGTGAACATTACCGTTAACAGTTTAGCCCCTGTGTTATAGAGTGATACAGCCCGAGCTTAGGGCTCATTAGCCTTTAGCTCAGGCTGTATCATTCGGTTGTATCACTCTCCCGTTAAGCTTTCTTCTGCTCTTCTGTCCTTTCTCTGTCCGACAGTTAGGCTCCTATTCCACCATCACTACAAAATTAGTCACAGAAATCGTTTTTAGCAGAGAAAAACACAGATCTCTGCATTTTATCGCTTTTCACTAATACACTTTGTCAACCAGCGCGATGTTTTCATAGAGAATTGGACGTGCATAAACCAATCTGGTCACATACGACCCGAACTGGGAGCTAAGAAGCAGCAATTTAAAATAACCTTTAACCAGCAGTATTGATGCTTATGATCTCATTTTAAAGTGTGGATTATTATCAGGCATATATCAAGAAGGCAGACTTGTTCAAGATCCCTTTCAAATTCCTCACAGCTCCTTTTACCAGTTATGAACACTGTAAACTTGAGACTTATAAGCACTAGTTAGCCCTTAAGAAGCTGTTTCAGAGGATGTCACTGTCTCAGAGTAACACAAAAAATCCTTACCATCCTTTTTACTTCCTGTGTCCAATATAAGAGACCAATGGAAACTTTATAGGTAATTTTTTAAAGGTTGTTTTGAGGCGTATGATTCACAGCTGAGCCAAACTGGAGCTCCAACAAGCTGCAGATTTTTTTAGTCTACTTCACTCTGCTGTTACTTGTGTTTTGAGTGGTGGGTACCTCTGCAGAGGTTTTTGCCTCCAGTGAAATACACTATAGGTCGTTTAAGGACTTGGTTTGTTTGGTCTACAGCCTGCCAGTCTGTATCTCCTGCACTGCACAATATAAACAACAAACAAAACTGCATTTATTCATTCAGCTGGAAAATGTAAGCTGACTCAAGGTTTCACAACTAATAATTGGAGTGACTGTTTTTTTTGGGGGGTGGCTGTAAAGAAATGGGTTTTTCATTCTTCATGTCAGACTCGCTGAGGGGCTTTAACAGGACAGTAATGAACAGCTCCAGCAGCTGTTACTCTGATCGGTGGCATTCTCTGAGAAAATACAGAGCCACTTGTGTCATCTCTCCATCCTCCAACCTCTCCCTCTCGTCTCTCTTTCCACCTGCCTACACACTCAAGCTTAATGCCAGAGGGTAGCTGAACGTTTGTGTTGAAACAAGGACTTTGCCTCGATCTGAGTCCTCTGTGGTGGAAAAGCTCTCCGGTCAGGGAGTGCTGTGACATTTTGATGGGAGGAGTGCGGCATGAAATGGACATATTTTCCATAAAACAACATCCTACAGTCAGAAAGCCTGGTTCTGTAGAAAGCAGCAGCACTACCTCACTTTCAATAACCAGCGAGAGAAAAATGATTGGCTGTAAAAATCTACATTTTAATTATTTGTAATGTCTCCCACACCAATGTCAAGGCTGAAAACATTCACATGTATCAGCATTAGCTTGTTATCACAAGTACACCATCCCAAATTATTGGTGTATTCGTTTTTACAACACACAATAATTGAGCTCTGACGGGGGTATTTTGAGCCTGTGTTGCTCTGACCTTTTGAGGCAGCAGCCCTACACTGAAACACACTATTCATCTTTCTAACTGCCTCAACAAGCTTCCTAAAACAATATTTATACATGATATCTGTAATTTATTGGACACCATCCTCTCTGACTATCAATCTCCTCCCAACAGTGTCACCATCCGTCCTCATCCCAGCGCAGAGCAAATGACTTGTCAGCGATAGTGGAAACAACATGACAGGCTGCGACAAATCTAACATCACAGTGACCTGTCAACTCTGGACTATAAACCGTCCTTCTTTAAAATAAACGCCTGCCAAAATGCACAACACTCCCTCCATCACGGCCACGGATGTCTCCACGGAGAGCTGTGTCTCGCTGCGATTGTGCAGAACAAAGACAAAGTTTTCCATTGAAGACTGTGAAATATTTATAGCAGCAAAATGTAAGAGGAAGTTGTTCTATTTCAGTCTGACTGCTAAACTGCCACTTGACAATATGTAGTTGTATTCAGGTGCCATTGGACTGTGAGGCCCTCTAAAACCAGACAAAGTGTTCTGAATTTGTTAAACTGAAAGTGCATTTAAGCATTTAAGGGGGGGCTTTCTATTATATAACATTAGCCTCTGAGTGCAGCTTCAGAAGAGACATTACTTGATGAATAACATTTTACTCTGTTCATTGACCCTAAAGATAATTAGATGCAGACAAAAATGTAATTCCAGATGTGTATTCATGTCTTAAAGACTTTGTTTTTCTTTCTGTGACAGTGAGCAGGGGAGAACTTGGTTCCAGGAGGGGTTGGGGTTCTTCTTTGTTCTTTTGTATTTTGTTGTATCTTTATGTATATCAGCCAAAATTCATAAAAAATAAAAAAAAACACTAAAAATGTAATTCCAGGACAATGCATCATTATTATATACAAAGATCAGACTTTAAAAGATAAATCATCATTGGTCATTAAAGGAGTCAAATGAGTAAGGAATGAAGGGATTGGGATACACATACAAAAACAATCTTTGTGTTTGTCAAAAAGCTGAGCTTTCAGTAGTTAATCTCAAAATGTCTGAAAATTAGAAGGAAATGATATAAAAATGTGATGATTTCCTCATATCTGTTAATCAGATCACCTCCAGCAGGTAGGTCCGGAGTCAGGTCCAAACTACATCTGGACTGTGCATAGGCTGCTTGTATAAAGCTAAAGCTCTGTACACTCTGCAGAAACTCAACAACTCTTTACAGCTGAGGTCTTTAAATGAATGGATTTTTCAAGATATGAAAATGTGAGAGGTCAAAAAACACATCAAAGGACACAAGAATAGACTGAGGTTAGGAAATGTTCCAGAGAAATAGTTTTAAATGCCGGATAAAAAATATTTTGGGCTGTTGTTTGCAGGTCAAAAAAGTCTGAATATGACAAACAATTGTGAAAAAATCCAGATCCTTATCCTGCCATAAAAATATTCTGACATATTTCCCTCATATCGCCCCCTAATGGAGAAAATTTTTCCTTCGTCAAGGAAAGAAGCAGAGTCTGCTGATGTTGACGCAGCACGTAACACTGCAGAAAACTGACTTACCATCTGGTACCAAGAGACAACTCAGTGAATGTTTTTTAGAGAAATCATAAAAAGAAATAGTTAACAAATGTAGTATTCATATGTTACTTTCATGGTTGATAAATATGTCAGTAAGAATCGCTGGTTTTTGGTCGTCTACACAAAATAAAATGTGTCCCCCTGAAAAAGTTTGGACTCAGGTCTGGAGGAATGTGATTTTAGAAATAAAAATCTCCCTGAACAGACAGAAACATGCAGCAAGTGAGTGTAATCCTTGCCCAAGCAGACATTATTGTGTTTATTAGTATTTAAGCCAGTTAATAGCTTATGTGAGGAGTTTTTAACAAGTAATGAAATTTACAGCAATATTTCTGAATAATTAAACCTTCAGCAAAAACACAGACATGGCCTGTATTATGATTTACAATGTCTGTTAATGTTGTGAGGAGCAACGGGATTTACAGCACAATAAAGAAACACCCCTTTCTTCTTCTTGTTATCCACTGTAGATGGTTGCTTGGCCTTAATATTAAAAACTGAAAAAACATCCATGTACAGAATAAAATGAGCAAAGAGCTGAGAAGTAGACTTTTTCCGCAGGGGGCGCCAAAACAAAAGAAGCGGAAAGTTTTAAATGGCAGCTTTACAGCCATTTTAATTTGCAACATTAATTTAGAAATTGAGGATTAACTGAACTGGGGATCCTCAGTTTAGATTGTGCACTCAAGCAAGTGCCTGGTTTGTCACTCTCACCCTGTTTCCTGCTCTTTGTGGAAACATTTTATCTGTTAATAAGTGAAGCTGAGCACAAATGAGGCCAGCAGATTGTGAATGCAAAATTAAACCACACATAGGAACTACTTTGCCTGATGAGAATTGTTTAAATTAGAGGAAAAAAGTATACTCTGAAAAATTTCTCTCCCTTGTCTCTTCAGCATATTGGTATCACACACACTCTCGCTCACACACACACACACACACACACACACTGTTGCAACAGTCATGTAGTGCTAAATTAAAGGTTGGTAAGCAATGCCCTCCATATCCTCTGATTGCCTGGCAACACGGTAAATCTGTACTGAAGTCACTCCAGTGGAAATACTGCAGCCTAACTTTAGGCGGGTTTATCTTGCTCTGCTTTCGTGCTGCCACAGATACTGTTTCCATTATTCCTGAAGCCTCTGATACTAAATATGTACAGCTAATGATGGCAGTGGCTGCATCAGGAGTGCGTACATATTTGGTTTAGTGCTTTGCATAAAAGCATCTATGAAACAGCAGATAATATTATTCAAAGCAGCAGAATGTGCTGATACAAAAAAAGGGACGTCATCAAAGGGCGCTGTGTTAATGTGGAGCCAGGCGACCCTCCTGCGGGGATTAGTCAGAGAAAACTCAGGCTTTTATGCACCACCGCCTCTCCAGGACTTCACACCTTTTTATAGCTGTCAGAGGTCACAGTTCACACTCATACAAACTGATTCACAGCAAAAGATAACAAACTAAAGCCTAAGCTGAGCTACATGCCTCTCAGCTTGCCCCCTGCATTGTGTGCAAACAGACTTTTGTTTGTCCATTCAAGCTGTGTCACATTAGAAGACGTGTCAGCAAGTTTCTCTTTAAATACCTACATTTAAAGTTCACAAAGCCAACTTCATGTTGCATTGCTTCTCAACGCTGACTGAGCTCCTCTTTTTACCTGCAAGCTTCACCTCTGCCTGCGTGGGGTCAATCTAATAAAGCCGACTCAACCCAGAGCAGAGGAGGATGGCAGTAATTCTAGTCTGCTGACACTATCGTAATGAGTGCAACAAATACAAGAGAACGTGGCATCTAAAAGACCTGGGCTCCTACAAAGGGTGGGAGTACATATACACACACACACCCTAACACTGGTGATGAAATTATGCTGCAATCATTCAGTACAGAGCCATTACAACAGGTATCCATCTCTCTACTCTACAGGAACAGCACAGGGTTAATGATATCTGCAGTTTAATGTCTTCAATTTGCAAAGAATGATTCTTTGTTAGCATTCAATGAACTTTTCCAACCATGACACTCGTCCAATTCAGCATAACCAAGCTTCACTAAAGACCAAATGAACTCTTTAAAACCCATCCATTATTGTCATTCCAAATGGTTTGAGCGTAAAGCTTCAGAAATAAAATCTATTATGTAGCTGCAACAAAGGTTATCATCCCAGCTACACACCTGCTCCAAAGCTTCATTTTTCTATGCAGGGGAAAATTGTACTGGTAGAGTGAATCATTTGGTGTTTTATTAGACAGCACAAAGTGTTACCTTGAGATTAGAGCCTCCCTAGAATAAGCGAGGGCTCTGGAGCAACGTTATTGTGTATTCAGAGGACTGACTGTTACAACAACCTGCTGCATTTAGCAAAGCAGGGTCCTGTTCCTCCAGCTGCTGCTGTTTTTCCAGGAGACTCAGTTTATGCATGATAAACAGCCGTTGTGTGTGTGTGTGTGTTTGTGTGTGTATGTAGACGTCAAGCCATGACTTGTAAGGGTGTGAGCATCAGCGGGGTGTTATCCTACCAAAGCTGTGAGTGCCGCCTGATACTCCACACACTGTGCAGAATGAGGCCTTTTGTGACTGCATCATTTGTCCGTGGCTGACAGTGTGAGCACTCAGGTTGTGCTTCGCATTTAGAGTGAAAGCAGGTAATTTCTGAGCTTTTGTTGTGCGTCATAAATGATTCACTCATATGGTGAGTTAACATCTCACAGCGACATACAACTGTGAGGTGTCCTTTTGGGCATGACAGATAGCCTGACACTACACAATGCTTCCTGTCAGTGTTAAACCTGAGCTAGCTTAGCAAATTAGGTGTTGACTTAAGATTTATCAGGGATATTTTCCTATTGGTTCATAAGGAGGATGCTTTATCTGATTGTTAATATTTATTTATTTATCAATTCATTTCAAACATTCAAAAAAGCAATGTAGAAAAAAATAAAGGTACAACATATATGCTGATCAATCAATCAATTGCAACGGCACACTTACTGTAAAGACTGACAAAACAACAACAGTCCCATTAAGAAGGGCAAACGATGAAGAACAGAACTTATCGAATTATCTCTTAAAAAAAAAAAAAAAAAAAAAAAAAGATCAGTTTGATCTCTTAACCCTACAGAGCCCGATGTGGCGTCGGCGCTACTATTTGCATATTCATTTTTTGATCAGTGTCGATTTGAAACCATGTACACTAGATCGATCATTCTTGATCTCGTTAGTGATGGCCACTTGCTCCAGAAGATCCTTAAATTTCAGTGTTTGGCCATAATTTCTTGCATGCAATGAATGTTTTGATTTTTTAAATGGTTGAAATGTTGACAAGAGTTGTTCGAGACCTCAAAATACTTATATTTGCTTTGGTCGAGGATATGGAGAGTGAAAACAGAAGGGTCTAGTCGTGTAAACCAAGATGCAAGTTTTATACTAGCTATTAAAGTAGGTAGTAGCTTATGCGTAAAAGGTAGCACATGTGAATACTTTGTTCTAGCAACAGTGGTTGCATGAGTCAATATCCACTAACCCCTTTCAAATGTCGTGATACATTTTTTTTTCTTTAAAGGTGCTGAGAGGACTATCTACTAAAAGTTATCCTTTTCAGGGATAAAGACTCCGTTTGCCAAGTCATGTATTCGTTTTAAAAGCAAATGAATGGAGAGCACATTGTCTTTTGATGCTACCTTTCTTTGTTCAACTAAGAAATAGCATTAACAGATTTGGAGCTGCTAATCTCAGTTTAAACTGTGGATTAGGAATAGGCAAATGTATAAAAGGGAGACTATTTCATGATCACTTATAAAGTTTTCACAGAGCTTTGATCAAATGTAAAATAGACAGTCATGGTCAGTGCGAACATTATTTTTTTCATGAAAAGTCTGGTCTTAAGGATTTAACTTCTAAGCTTCTTCAGACAAAGATGACTTGTTTTTCTTGATGATTCATGATTTACTATGGACATCTAGTGATTGAATTTCTTTTTATAGGACCTATATAATCCTCTGAATCATATATTCTGCTTTGCACAGACTCAGATGTGCTCTTCAGTCCTGGTATGAAGACGTACAACAGTCTGCCAGCAGAGACTTGATCCTGACCCTCTGAGCCAGTATCCAGTGTTGGGATGGGGCCTCTGCCAGCTGTGGTATAGTGTAAGCCTCATTAGGCCTTGGCATCAAAGAGACTGGCAGCACTCAAGCAGGAGAGAGCTAAGTCACATTAATTCCTCTGAAACGCACAAGCTTTCAGTAATGAGGAAGTTTTCAATATTCAGATGGATTCAAACGGTGCTGTCAAAGCTTCAGAACAACTGAATTCACACAGAATCTATAATATAATGGTGTATTCTGTTAAGTCCACCATGACTCAGCAGATAGAAGGTTTTCTTTTTATTGCTGACTGGAGAAAGGTACTGAGCCAAGTTTAAAGAGGGTTCAAGAAATGTTCCCAGGCCCCCAAAAAATTCTGACCCAGACATTCGTCCTTATAAAACAATAAATCTTCATTGGCCCTCTCACATAATTTATGATCTGTCTGCATGGTACTAAGTGTTTTATACATTTTCTCTTTCACTTATTTTGTCTTAAAGCAAATAAAGTTAAAAGGATGAGTCTTTCTCTTAAACATTGTTTCATGATAATTTGTTTTCCTGTCAAAACTACAGAAACCGATGAAATGTCTGATTTAAAAACAATTTACACTTCTCCATGTTAATGTAAAACACACTCCAGATACTTTGACACTGCCCTTTAAATTATTTTTTAGATGTTTGACAAACATGGTTTGTGGCTGTCCAAAGAAAGATGTCTGACATGGCTCAGTGAGTTTTTAAAACTATATTTTCCAAATTGATGTCAACAGGTCATTACAGTTCAAGTATCTATTAAGCATAAAAGTGACTATTTATTCGTGAATAAAATGCCCAAATTCATCTCTCGAAATGTTGTAATGACAACCTTAAAAACCGCATTAATAAGCTCCACTGTTTCTCAGATCACATGGACCATGCTTACACTCCCCATGAGATCTCAAGCTCAATTTGAGATAAAAGATACGTTGTCCTTGTGTCCTACATGCTCAAAAAAGCAACAAATATCTGACCTCGACTTTAACTTCTCTGCCTTAACCTCTAAGTAACTATAACTATTACTAAAGAGGAGGTATTGTGTTTTCCAATATTATAACATGGATAAAAAAATGACAAAACTGGCTTTTCTTGCTAAATGTGTGTAAATTATCAACCATCTACATATCCATGTGTTGTTGAAATCCCTGAATCTGTCGGTAAACTGATCTAAAAAGGTGTGTTCTTAGAAATAGCACAAGATCATCATGAGACTTGCTAAATGATGAGATTGTTGCACAAGAAGCTCCAAACGGTTTCAAGACACATTGAAGGCATGGGCCACAAACACCAAGGTCTGCCCATAGCTCTTGCCCATGACAGGTCTCCAGAAGGCTGGTCAATCAGAGGGCTGGCCAATCAGAGGGGAGAGGGTCTGTGGAGCAGGGAGCCTTAAAGAGACAGCAGCTGAAGAGAAGTGTTTCAGATGGTGAACCTCTGGAATAAGAGTTTTCTGAAACACCCTATGAGAAGACAGAGACTTTTTGAGCAATGAATCATGAAATGTTACTAGAAGGGAACCAGAGGGACAGTATAAATCCTAAAAACAAAAGCACAATACCCCCTCTTTAAGTACTGTACCATTTTTATTCTTTGGGAACCAAATGGAGTGGCTCCACATTAATTTTCTCAGCTTAAATCCCAACAACAAAGAAAATATTTGTCCACGCTCATTATTGAAGGCACTAACAAAGGAAAATGTGCCACACAGAATTGCTTAGTCAGCCCAAATAATTGATCCTGACATAAATTCTTAGTTTGACAGAGCAAACAGCCAATCGTTGCTTGGGATTTTTAAAGGGCACCTAAAGTGACTGATCATATTCCAAGGAGGGCAGTGCCACCCGTCTGGACTTGTCTCTGATCTAGGCATAAAAAAATCACCAGCAATGCAACATTTAAAGATGTTAAAGCAAAGTTTGCTGAATTATTGAGCCCAGCTGGGTGAAGAAACTACTGACCTATTGATAGAAGAAAGTAAAATGTGCTTCTGCACATATTCGAACTTGGTCTAATCCTTTCCTTCTTCATTTGTGTATCATTTCAAAACAAATATCACAAATGTACCTGTTTAATTGAGCTCAAACAGAATGGGCATAAACAGAAATCAAACGGCTGGGTTCAGGCTCTTTGAAAATGTTAACTCAGCAGAATGAATCTAAAATGATGGCACTCATCACCTTAATTCAGCCATAGCCGTTAGGAGCCAAACACTTTGATAAATTGGTGCATTTTGATTCAGTCACATCAGCTAATTGTGCCCATCTGGCTGAGACTGATCCAATCTCAGCCAGCATAACAGGATCAGAGTGTGTATCTGTGCACAGGCAGCTGCAGGGGCACAAAGTGCACGCATGATGCACAGGTGTCATCAGCAGAATCACTTCCCCACTTAAGCCCTCGGCCCATCTGTTCCATTCATCTCCAGTGGACACAGGTCAAAGCCATCGCCAGGCAGTACGAGCCAACTGATCATCACCAGGAGCTTGGAGGGAAATCTCAGGAAATAAAACTGTTTGGGATTTGGAGAAAGTCCTGTTAAGAAAGAGTGACATAGTCCTAGGATGGATCCATGTTTGCACTCTCCTGCACCTGATGATGTATTATATAGTCAAGTGCAGGAAGATAAATATTTATCAGAGCAGTTTGCTCAGTTAAGTGGCCAAGCTCTTGGGCTTGTACACATGGAAGGTGATAAAAATGTCCCGTGGATATGGGCTGAAGATAGAGGTTGGCAGGCGGCCAGCTCAGGGGGCCCAAAACACGGCTAAGATTCATGAATGTTAAAGCAAAGTTAAACTCCTAAACGCTCCCAGCAGCAACATTAATAGTAAAGTGAGGATCCCAAAGCTGCCTCGTGATGTTTCAAATTAAATATCATATTGAGTCCACTTGTCTGAGTAGAAAAGTAAAGGAGGAAGAAGGAGATGTGAAATGAAATTAAGCAACCCTTCAGATGAGCCCGTGGTCGCTGATTGACACCTGCCTCCTTTTAGCTCTGTTAGCCATTTAAATGAATGAGCTCTGTGCTCCAGTTACAGGAGGAGAGTTAAAAATAGGCCTCACTCAGTCACCACTTAGCCAGGCAATGTGGAGAGCAGATTGTAAATGAGCACAGTGAAGTGGTTGAATGGCAGCCCTTGTCACTGACTCTCTGGGCACACACGCACACACTGAATGTAAAGCAGTAACACACACCGCTAACGACTGAGCAGTAAACACACTTATTATGCATTACGGATGTGTATGCAGGGCAGATCAGGACAGCGGCAGCCCTGTTGCTTTGTGAATGTGTAAATGATGATGTTTCTATGCAGCCAGACACATTAAAAGGTTTACTAACACATGGATATTAATTCTTCTATCTGAGATTTACTTTCACACTAAACTTTCCTTCTGCTCTTCTCTTAGAGGGACGTGAAGCAGTTCAGGACACGTCAATCTCTGTAACAATGTTTGACAGATGACGAGTGCCCAAAAGTGGCTAAAGACTGGTTACAGATTGACGAGCTTATGGCAGACAGCCTTGTGAGTGAGGCATACCCTCACACGAAGGGATGAAGTGCTTCCTCGGGGCTGGAGGGAGCGTGACAGACAAGTGACAGTTGAAGCTCTCTGCATGCAGCTAATCCCGTCCTCTAATTAGTCTATGAGCAAACTGAATGTTATAGAACGTGATGAAAAAAACGGGACCACCCACTGCAGAATCAGCTTTGTTTGCAAAGTCAATCACAAAGTTAAATATGCTTGGAAACTATCTTCTCTTATAAGTCATTTTAGCTTTGATAAAAATTAATCTCCAGTTAAAAATAATGTCTGCAGCCATTGCCGGCAGCTAATTTTTGAATTTTTGTTGTCCCTGTTATGATGGACAGAATATTAGGGCTTGGATGATATGCTATTCTCGTGATTTGATTCTATTATGATTTTTGGGGGGGATGCCCACTCAATTTCAATTGCAATTCTGCAATATTTACCATTTTTGTGATTTTAGTTTACTCTTTTAACACCAGAGCATGTGAAAAAGTTAAATGGTAATGATAATGTCTACAGACTACATCAGGAGCCATATTCTCCCATAAAATGCACATCACGTGAGTCAATGAGAAACATTTCACTATTCGCTGGAGAAAAGTGGTAACTTTTTTCCCAATCCAGTTTATAAACAAAGACTGAAATGAAGAACTTGGACTTGAAAAAAATAATTTATTTTTTGACAAAGAATCCCAAATTTGATACTGCCAAACAAAAAATTCCCAATACATGGATTTTTTTTTCTCCCACCCCAACAGAATAATGTCATTTACATTGCCTTTGACATAAATATTAGTCAGCTAAATATTTTGATATTGGCGTGACAGATCCGTCACCAGCCAACCAGTTTTCAAAGTATCAGCAATCTTAACAGAATTTTACATACAGAGTGCAAGCATGGATTTAATGAATCACAGCCTTACTGATGAGCGCAATAGATTGAATGGGTCAACTGAACAGTCTTCTCTTCATCCCTGTTAATAAGAAGACGTGCGGTCGTTCCCTGCTCAGAATACCACAGAGATGTGAACAAAAGGAGGACGAAACGCTGCCGTTGACGTGGCAACAGGAGAGCTGAAAAGGCTACATGGAATCCAACCTTACTTGGTCTAATTAGCTGAATTATTTTGACATGACGTGAAATCTGAACCGAGGTTTATGTTAAGTTTCACAGCCTGATCTTGTAGCCTATGATCAGCCCTTATCTACAGTCCTGACACTTAATCAGGCCATCTCCCACATCACAGGTGTGGCTGTTGCAGAAAATTAAAAGTTACATGCATTTTTAGTGTCTATTTGAGATGAATTTTCAACTGTCTGAATGTTATAGGGCCTACTGTTAACTTAGAAAAGACTAAGACCTGTTGATTGCTTCTTTTTATTACAACTCAACATGATCTGGATTCCTGTGACTCTCACTCTGATGACATGTGGTCCACTGTTCGCTCTCTTTTTGGCTCAGTTTTTGGTCTCCACCGTTATACAAGATGCTCCACCAAAATTCCCATGAAGTTTCTTTGTATTCTGTAGTTTCATCCCAGTTGGATTGTGTAAAACAGTTGGAAAAAGGTACTTCGTTTGCTTTTGCATTTTAGACAAATATGTGGGAGTAGCATAAATGAACAGACTCAGTGAAACAGAAAGGTGCAACAACAAAAAATAAGTAAAAACTGCTAAAACACACCAGAGAGCTTTAAATGAATGTAGCTGTAAGTCTAGCTGTTAATTGTTCTTGTTTGGGTTTGAGGTAGCAGTTAAAACCTTAATTACCATAATAATGTGAATTAGTGCTGTTTGATTCATGTTTATTTTTATATTTAAAACAGTGAAATGAGCTTTAATTTCTTCTTTTTTTGTCTCCACAGGGCACAGCAGCTGTTGTTATCTCTTAGATGATCCTGTCTTAAATATGCATTTTCAAAGTCTGGAAAATATACTCCAAACTGTGGAAAATTAAAACACTGAGAGGTCAGCGTTTTGTTTTTCAGACATTTTTAAATCACTTTGTATAAAAAGACAGTGTTTTTATCCAATTGTTTTTCTGCTGCTGTAGTTCATATACCATAATCAGCATCAAAGTGAGATTCTTTGACAAACAATCACCTCTAGTCTAGCCTGAAGGATCATTAAATCCAAATGGAGACTGTGTCAATTATGAACTGTAACTTTCTATAACTTTGTTGGCTGAGGACATGAACCCAGAGTGAAAAAGACTCAGCTGTACAATTCAACCTTTCATAAACTCTCTTCATTTGATGGCCTGAGATGATTTCAGAAAATAATTAGCTCCTACTTCATGCATTACCCATGAGAGGGAAGATCAATACCCTGGCTCATTCTGCCTGTACTTCATTAAGAGCACCATGAGCCATCACCTCGACAGGAGCTGAAAAATGTCTTGGCAGCACCAGCAGCCTCCCCCCTCCATCAGCAGCTCCTAGGATGGAGCCACATGTCTGCAAACACTGAACACAGTTCTGCTTCAGAGGCAGACGGTATCACATGTCTGACTGCTCCTCCTCACCCGAAGGCTACATCACACTGCATTTTGACTCCCTGAGCAATTTGAGTTTATACTAATGAAATGCACAGGCAGAGTCACAGTGCACAGTGCTTTTCTGAAGCCGTGCTTTAATGTGTTTGCTAAATGCTAATGCCTAGCACTTTAAAGCACTCAAGCCAAAGCTATCTTTAACACATCATCTTGTGTTGTCTTCAAGCCAAGGGAGGAGGCCGATAAAGAGACTCTTTTCTGCTGCAACTACACACCTGATGCTGAATCTGAGCTACAGACTGACCCAAAGACGTCAGGGTTCAAACAGTCCTCATATCAGCACTTTGAGTAAGAATCACAATGGATGTGACTGATGAGATACCAACAACAACAGATTATATCATGATAACATCATGATAATATCATGATACAGCAGTTTTGGATTAAGTGAAGATAGCAAGCCTGATCCAGCTCAATATCTGATCAGCTGTAAAATTCTAAATACACCTGAGAGGTAGTAAAGTATCTTCAATGACAGCACGAACTACACTGAAAAAGTGAAATCAAGCAATTGTTTATGCCATTTTAAGTGAAAGTTGTCCTTTCAGACTTAACGTGAGCCACATTCTGCTGACAAGTCTAGAGAATTGTTAATTTAAGATACTTAAGTAAAACATTAACACATAGATTTCTGTTTTTGAAGGGTCTTGACTCAAGGAGCAAAATTATAGGAGGAATCTGATCAGAGCGTAATTATTAATCACTTTAAGACTAGGTTATGATAAGATTTAGTAAAATATATAACATTTAAAGTTATTCTACCTCAGAGATCAACAACCACATGTTTTACCCATAGACTGAATATATAGAAGTAGTCTGTGTGACATCACTCATCTGTTCCTGATACAGAGTATTGAAGCCTTTTACAGGCAGAAGCCATATTGGAAATCCTTACTAAGAGTTACAGTGTCAGACCTGTCAGTCATTTGAGCTGTGCTTCTGATTGGACAAACTCAGGATCTTAATATCTTCGAAAGCGCTGAGTTAAAAAAGAACTCACCTCCCAAACACTATGTGTGTGCCCATACATAAATAAGTGATTCAGACCCAAGCTGTTTTTTATGAACCAGGCTGTAACCACGGTTTTTGATGGTGTAAAAGTCTGTTTTTTTTTGGCTTGGTGTGTATGAGGTTTCTGGTCTTTCTGCATCCAGCCTTAAGTGGACTATAGATGAACTACAACTTTTAACACTTCTGCACAGGCTTAGTTTTTTAAAATGATGCTGCCCCATGGAGTTACCTCACAAAAATGTTGTTGCCAACATCACAACATTGTGTTTTTTTTTTTTTTTTTTGTTACTAAACACACTGTTCATTCACAAATTCATTATCCTTTATAAATAGCTCCAGACAAAAGGAACAAACTCCATCTGTGTAACTTGTTTTTATGGATCTGAATACTAATTGATGGACTCTAGTTACAGATGTGATACATAAAAAGCACCCTGTGAAGAGTCTTAGAGAGGACGGCAACAGATGTAACAACATATTTATGTAAGTTTCTTTTTCAAACACATTTGAGGGACAAGTCACTTTACATAGAACTTTAATGGTTGTTTTTTTGACTGACATATTCAAAGGACAAACAGTCTTTGTAGGTTTAATATTTAGGTAGGATGAGGGTTAATAGAGCAGTGGAACCTCCTTTTACAAGCGTCCCTGCCTGCCAAGAAACTAATTAAGTTAGGCTGCTTAGTGCTTCAATTTCTTACACATAAATCATAATATTGACACATAATAAACACTATTCATCTTTTCCACATCCTCTGTAATTTAACGTATACAATATTCTACACAGTCATCCCCATTTTTTTGTTCTGCCAGATTTCACAGAGCTTAAACAGAACACTTGGCTGCTTTTCAATCCATTCATCTACTGTACATGTACAAATGTTCCCCCTTTGGTGTGGATATCTGCTGTAAAAACAGCATTTTTTCCATGTGAAAGCCTTTTTCTGTTTGTTACCATGACAGATTATGTAGTACTAAGATTTCACAGACTGCATACAGACAGATCTGTTCAGCCAACATGACTAACATCAGGACAGACTCCTGAAGTTGTGAGACAGATGCTCTGATTTAAATCAGTCCTGGTCTAAAAATATCGTATTGTGGGAATCTAGAGAAGAAGTTTGAAGCTGATGCAAAGAGACAGGTTGTTTTTTCTTCTTTTTTTTCCCCTCTTAAGCGTCAGCTCTGCATATCTAAACCAACACTCTCCTGTCCAGCTGCTTCCACACCTCAACTCCTGCCACATGAAAGCAGGCAGCAAGGGCAGCTGCTGTCCTGAACCCAATCGTCCCCTTTTGTGACCAACTCCAGACACAACAGCAACTCCCCACCCCTTACAGCCAGAGCTGAGTCAGCGTTTTTCCAGGGTACCCGAAACTTGACATTTGATCTACACTTGAGTTCAGGCTCCTTCAGGTCTTTACTTATAGCTTGAGACAGCTGTTCTGCTGCTACTTTTGCACAAGCCTGAACAATTGTTTGTGTTGTTTGTGCTTCCAAGAGCCAGATGGAGTTTGTGATTACTCAGCAGTTTTCTTGTGATTCTGTTTCCTCTTCCTCCTCCGGAGTCAGGAAAGTGTGAGTTTTGGGCTTTCGATCAAAACAGTCACAACAAAGTGACTTCTGATGTTATAAAACAAAGTAAATGGGAGAAAAACTGCTGCTCCCTAAGCTTCTATTTGAGGCTGTTTCCAAAAACTAAGGAGGGCAGATTAGAGTCCACATTAAAAATTGATAAAGCAGAAATAAATGTGTTTACAGCTTGGGATAAAACACAGTTGTCTCTATAACTCATTTCTCTAATAATAACTGTGCACATTAAAATCAGCAGTGTCACTTCAACACCTACAAATAGACACTTATAAGTAAGAACTACAGTTTTGAAAGTATAAAGTATTCTACAATATCACAAAGTTTAAGCAAATGTCTAAGTAGTTAAAATTGGTCAATGGGTTAAACTCAAGTTGATCTCTCATACAGATGATTTTATATTTAAACTAGGGATGCAGCGATCCAACTTTTACCTGGGCTTTAGGTATCGACTGATACAGATACCAGTGTTTAACAATAACCTGCATGCCCTACTGAAGGATAAGACTGGTAATGTTTTAGGTAAAGCAAAAAAAGTATATGGAGTTACTAAAGTTAATATTGATTTAAACTATACAATATATTTGTGAGCAGTTTGGTAAAAACCATGCTTCAGAATGTGCAGAGATTAATATTCAATTGTAATATTTTTTACCCTGCAGACTGGTAATTCAGCAAAAAACATAAAAGTGCATCAGAGGTAACATCCCAAATCAAGTATCCAAGACTGCCGGTTAAAAGAAAAGTGAGAAAGCTGGTTGCCTGGATTGGCCCCTCCCCACCGATACCTGATACCTGATACCTGATACCTAGATCAGTATCGGTGCATCCCTAATTTAAACATTTTAAGTTGGAATGAACATATATACACAAGCGAATCCATGGATCATCTTAAACCACTTTCCTCTACAGCTCTGGAGCCAGTCCCAGCTGTCAGTGAGTGCAAGGCAGGATTTACCCTGAGAAGGGGTGTCAAACTCATTTCAGATAGGGGGCCGTATACAGGGTCCTAATTTTATCTCAAATGGACCAGACCAATAAAATCACAGCAAAGTTACCTATGCATAACAAGTGCAAGTTTTCCTTTTTTTAACCAATATATGTATTGTTTTATATTCCAAGACAAATAACAATAATAGAATTGACATTAAGTATACATTTAAACGGACAACATAATCCCCCAAATGAAATACAATAATACATAAATAAAATGACAACTAACAACTCGATGACAACTCAGTACCATTTTCAAATCAACTGATTTTGTTGTGTCCATAAAACTCAATTTAAGGTGACCAAATTTATTGACAATCTCCCTGCTTTCCCCTGACAGTATAGGTAGGTCGTTCCAACACAATACATGATGCCATCCCCTTCACCCACACATGTATTGAGTACACATCTATTTTCCTCCAATACAAAAATATCAACCTCCTGGCCTGTAGGAGTCCAAAAACACAGAGTTTTAGTTGTATTGAAAAAGTTTGGAAAAGTTGTATTGTAAAATTACAGTTCTCAGGTTGTACACCTAACACACACATCTTTGCTTGAAAAAGCACAATTACTCCAACAATCCTTTCACTTTGTTTTTGTGCAAAGAAATATGAATTTATAATAAAAATCTTTACATATAATGAACTATTCTTGATGAACAGCCTGAGATTTCTTAATTAAAATAAGTGCCTTATCAACAGTATTTAGCCTCTGTTTATTAGTCACACTTATGCTTTATAACTGATCACAGTGATTGTTCATAGGCATAAAACATTAGTTCAGAGGTATTTGGAACTGAAAAATGTAGTATTGCCCTTAAAGATTGCATCAACTCATTAAGATTTAAAATTAACGTTTACTCTTTTCACATCTTTGTATTTATTCCTGGCACGAAAAACTTCTCACACCTTACAATTTAGAGTGGAAACAATTCAAATATATGAAAGAAAAAGAAAAAAAAGGTCAAGTTATTCCCTGCCTTGTAAATGTATAACACATGACAAATAGTTCTGAAATCCTCTCTGCCACAGTATCAGGCTAATGTTAGCAAAAGTTTGTCGCTTCTCAGGACACACAACTTCTGCAGGAACCCTCAAAAACTCCCCCTCATAGTACAGCTTTGATGCTAATGCTAGCAATTAGGTAGCTGGCTCCACCGCTGCATCACTGACCTCTGGGCTCCAAATGAAAACAGACACCCCAGCAATTCATCTATTTTATCTCTTCTCAGTTATTTTTTAAAGCTGTTGTATACTTTGTCATGTTGAGTCTCATATTGGCACCGCACTGAATTTTGTATTCCTTGAATACAGAAAACCTACTGCACACACACCAGGCATACAGGTTTCCCATTTATCTCTGACTTCATTCCACAGGTCTGATTAGGTCCCACGGGTCGCATGTTTGACACTCCTGCTTTAGAGCGACCTATGATCTCTAAGAAGCATGTCTTTCTAGGACTGTATAGGACCAAGCAGGACATAACTCAAACATGCATAGGGAGAACATGCAAACTCCACACGGAGACTTACTTTCCCAGCTGGGGAACTGTATCACAGATTTTTTTTGTTTCTGTTGTTTTTTTCTTTTGATTTTATAATCCATGTTACAAGAAAGCTTTACTTTAAAAAAGTTTGAAGTGCATCAACTTTTTAATCGAAGAAACAGAAATGAAAACTGACACTGGTATGATGTGAAATCAACACAGTGGAGTTGATTTAGAGTTTTATTTTAGATTTAAATTTTAAATTTAGAAAATGAACACTAACTCTCTTCAAAATTTTTAATGCCATCGAAATACACAATAAGAGTGAATAATTAGCTGTTTTCATTTTCAAGTCAAACACTAAAAATCTTTCAAATTTGCTGTGTACAGGAGCCGAACTTTTAGTTTTCTGCACAACTAAAATTGCACATTAAATTTCGAAACTCTCTTCGTAAAATTGTGAGATATATATATATATATATATATATATATATATATATATATATATATATATATATATATATATATATATATATATATATATATATATATATATATATATATATATAAATATATATAACTTTTTGTTGAGCTGTTTTGTTCAGAAAAACAATTAAATGAAAGAAATGTGTCCACATGGAAATACCTCAATGTAAATACTTCCAGTAAATGGAAAAGTTTGACTAAAAGTTTCTTTTGAAACAGCTAGAAGGAAACTTTCTAAGAGTTCAATAAATACCATCTGACACCAAGAAATTCTCCAATATCAGGGGAGAAACTTTGTTATGAAAGTGAAATGTGACTAAAGTCTCCAGGGAAGACCTGAGACTCACTAATGACATTCTGCACACATTCTCAGGGGGGGACTTCTCAATTTGCTGCACCCAGCACATTAGTGAGGCAGAAATATGCTTAAAGGAGCCGAGAATGCTGGAGCGCCTCGCAGATAAGCGCCAAAACCCTGAATGATTTCATTAAGACGGAGCGAGATATATTTCGCAAGGCAGGCTAAACCCACAGGCTGTTATCAGGGGAGCTTTAACCCGCCACAGAGAGGAGATAAAACACGCATATACTATCTCCTCAAACATTTTTACCTGTCACAACTGAACGCAGAGACCAAATCAGTGATTCACGCCAAGAAACAAACAGACAGACACGGTGTTCCTCATTACAGCTGCTTCTGTATCCTCCTGCTCCTCATTTAAACTACAGTCAGATTAAAACTTCCACAGAGGGGAACTCATCTTAAGCAAAATGTGAACTGACACCAGCTGACATCTACATAAACATGCGGTAAAGGAGGACGTACAGGACCAGAATGTGAAGTGAAAGAAGGCGGGCAGGGAGTACAGAGCTGGGTATGGCCTTGTATAAAGATCGATAACGCAAACTAATTGATATTCACGGTTTACCCTGCCCGATATTCAGCTATGCTAAAAGCTGGCGTGCTCGTGGGAATACTGCAAAGAGGTACATTATAACTGCTGCATTATTGAACTTCAGGGTGTAAAGTAAAGCTGAAGTGGAGTTTCTGTCAGAGAGGCAGAGGAGAGGAGAGGGGATGTCTCGAGATAGTGAGCTGGGTAAATATTTGACTGGATATCCAACAAGGTTCAATTGGGCTTTTCTAGCAGTTTGGTGGATACTACACAGCCATAGATGCTGTAAATCATAAAACACTGTTAGCAAGACCGACATACCTTCTAGATAGATTCATTGGGACAACTGTCCAATCTATAGATCATATAAACAGTGGCTATGGCCACTGTGATGTCCCTCATTGGGTCATTAAAGAGGGGGTACTGTGCATTATCATGTTATAAACATAGATATAAAGTTACAGTCCTGGGTGTTCATACTAAACATGGATGTTCATGACACTTGAACAAGTGTGGCCCAAAAACACCAAGGTCTGCCCACAGCTTTGCCTCTGACAGGCCTCCAAAGGGCCAGCCAATCAAAAGGATGGGGGTTTGTGGAGCTGGGAGCCTTAAAGAGAAAGCAGCTAAAATTAAGAGTTTCGGACAGAAACTGAAATAAGGATTTCCTAAAACACCACTGAGATTTAAGGAAGTTTATTTGGGCTGTAAATCATGTAAAGCTACTGGGACACCAGAGGGTCAGAATAAAGCTTAAAATAGTCCTATTTCCCCATTTTTAAGTAGGTGTCAAGCCTTGAGTTTGGCATCTGGCAGCCAAAATGTGTGTTATTAAGTGAGTGGTTACCATGCCTTGAGAGGAGGGGCATGCAAAATCATCAGAACTAAACTTTCTGTGCCTGTAACTCGAGTATTAGTTGGTGAATGAGCTGGTTGCGTTTGCAACAAAATGATGAACTCTTTTGGGTTGTCGCTTGAACTGAGTATTTTGTTGATCAAATAAAGGATGCTAAGCAACATTGTGGTTTGGGAAGACTCTGTTTTCCCTTGCTCAATCTCTGCAGTGTTTGACCAAAACATACCTCGTAACTTAAAGTAACAGTTTTCTCATCAATTCCTCACACTGGGGAAAAGCTTACAACGACCCTGAGTCTAACACACTGGGTGGCTAATAAATAATTACAAAATAAACACTAAATGAGCTAAAGTCCAGGTATGACTGTCAGTAAAATAAAACATGAGTTTCACTCACAGCAAACCTCTGAGGACAGACTTCTTCAATTGCCAGTTAGTGCCCTAAGCCACACAATAGTACGTCATTCATTTGTCCAATTTGTCTGTTGATGCCTGACAGGTAGCCAGCTGCATCCACCTGTCACTCACGGTGACCCTGCCCCATGACTTTATGGCTCACTGTTACAAAAATGATTGAGTCACTGTTACCTAGAAAGCTGCCTGCAGTTGTCATGAATCGAGAAATGGGAAATTGAGACCAACATTTCTCGTACCAGATGTAAAAACAAGTAATTTCTGTTGGAAATGGGCATTTTGGTCTCACTCTGGCCTTAATTGGACCGGATAATCAAGTTTTCAGTCACCCATTGGATTTAAAGCCCTTAGTCTGAGTGACTCTGACAAAACATCTTTGCGGGCTTAAAATTAATTGGCAGAATGTGTCCATCAACACTTGGTGATGGACTCCTAACATTTGTGAGCAGTCTGGCTCTGATGCCAAAGGGAAAACTGTTAAAACACTTTGAAGGATCAGCTGGATTTGGCCAAGTTGGTAATAGTTTCACAGAAGTTTAATCAGGACTTTAGCAATTATTCACACTGCGGAGTATTCACATGGTGTCAAATAGTGAAGGGGGAAGGGTGCTGTGAAACACAGAGTCTGCTGTTCATGTCACTTCAGATCAGGTCACTGAATTAGATGGCTGGCATGTGCTGACCGGATTAAGGCTCGAACTAAGATCGGAGTTTGGAGTAGAGTGGCACTGTGGCGTGGCAGTGGGACCCACAGCGCTCTTGGCACAAACACTCCAGGGCTGTGTTTTAGTTCATTAGTCATTTAACATCAAGTCTGCTGAAATTTTGAACATTAGCCAGAGCATAATTTTGCATGTGAATGTTCTCCCTCTCAGGACGCATTTCAGTGAATTCCTTTGAGACATGAGCACGAGACACAGAGTGTATCCTCAAGTTTAAAGAAATGAAGACTTCAAACACAATGCACAGCCGCCTCACACACTGCTTCTAAAGAATAAGTTTTATGCTTTCCTACATTTTAAATATGTGAAAATGCTGGATGTTCATACTAAATGAGTCCCTACATATTCATGTGTGGTGAAAATCCCTTACATCAGAATGAGATCTCAAGGAAACTTGGACACACTCAATAATCCCCAAACTGGTTCACGACATGTTGGACGGACAGACTTCTAACGCCACGGTCTGCCCACAGCCCTGCCCCTGAGAGACCTCAAGAGGTCTGGCCAATTAGAAAGAAGAGGGGATTTTGGAGCTGGGAGACTTAAAGAGACAGCGGCTTCAGACAGAGACTTAAATAAGGATTTTCTGAAACACCAGTGGGAGAAAACAGGGTTTGTTTGGAGCTGGAAATCATACAACAGTGCAAAAGTTTAAATCTAAACAAGTGTTTTTTCTTATTTTTGGTAAAAATTGTCTTATTATACTTGATATGGGCCACATTCAACGGAGACGTCCAGCAACATGTCTTATTTAAAGATATTTGAACACAAAAATTAGGTGTGAATTCCTTGTAATGAGTAAAAAACTGTCAGTGGCACATGAAAAAGTGCTTGTCAAATTTCTCGAAATTAGAATAATGTATTGATACAAGAAACTTTTCTTAAACCCCACTGGTAGATTTTTTTTTAACTTGCTACAAGCAATTCACACCTCAGTTTTGTCATTAAACAACTTGAAGTAAGACACTTTCTTGGATGGGTCAGGTGGATGTGGCTAATATTAAGGCTAAAAAGATTTTTCTTTTTAACTGAAAGTAAGATATAAACACTTGACTGGATTTTAGTTTTTGCAGTGTGGAGTACCAGATCTACAAAATAGAGCTTTAAAAAGCCAATACCCCCTCTTCAATGCTAACCTGCCATTTTCATCAGTTGTTTACAACCCCATAATATTAGCATCTTAACTGGGGCTGTTTTAAAGTGACTAATGTTCTTCTTCTTGAAAAGGAAGGTAAAGTTTTAGCTGACAGTCAGAGCTGAATGCAGTTTATTCAGTGTGGCTAATGTTAATCACAGTGTCTGCGAGCTAACACTATCAAATTGGCTTGCCAAGTGTAGCTAATGTTAGCCGACCGAGCGCTGCCAGCCTTCATTCCTCATTACTCTGAGTTTGCCAATTGAAACAGACACATCTTACACACAACAAAAGAGAAACGCAAACCAGATAAGGCTCTTCAGATGATTTTTTCCCCTTTTTTCTTTTTTTGATGGCTGAAACAAGTCGTGGTTAGCAAGCTTATTAGCAGGCTTGCGTTGGCTGCATGAGTTGGTTGGGAACCTTGTGGGTGTCTGTGTTACTTAGGTTTCTGCTTTTTTTTTTTTCCAAGTACCCTATCTACACATTTCTGGAAAAATAACATTAGCCTAGCTTTAAGTCAGCATTGTTTACAAAACAGAATGGGAATAGTGCCCTTTTAACAAATAGGATCTGGTTTGGAAAATGTATGTTATTCAGAGCCTTTTCATGAATGCTTAACTTTTACTTTCAGCCGTTTTACTTTTCAATTTAGTAGGAAAAAGCCACAGGCGAATAAAACTTCAGAAATATGATGCATGTAAACATAAACAAAGCACCATGAGATTGTCTGAGGTACATTTAAATGAAGGACAATATGAGAAACACAAATTGAGCCGCGGAACAGCTTTGTTATTGCTCATTTATCTGAGTTGCTATAGTTTCTGTATCAGTGCAGTCATGTCTCCAGTGAATATGAGTGAAAGGAGAAGAAATCTCAGCTCACACTTCCCGTCTTTGTTTTTCAGTCAATGACGGAGCAGCCATGACTTCATCATCTGGGTAATGATAACACTTTTACAGGGAACAACATTGTCAGGCTTCTCTGCAGAGTTTCGCTCGCTGCTGTGCCAAAGAAAACAGAGTATCAGAGGAAACCCACAGGCTGGAGCTGGCTGCAGGCTCTTCTGCAGAGGAGTGCTGTCTCTGACAATGATGTGGTCAACAACTTCCTTCCCAACCACCATGAGTAATAACTCACAACCGTTTTTACACTGTCTGACAAAACTTGGTATAAAAATATCACATAAAAATAAGTGGGTGTCTTACACTTTTCACATAAAGCTATAAAATCCAAATGAAACAATCTGCTGAGATGAATTGGAATCCACTTCAAGGATTAAATGTTAGACTTTTCAGAGCAAGCTTCAGGATTCAAACTGAGACAGATCCTTCTCTCTATTCGACACCTGGAAATGGACCCTGTAATCCACAGGGAATAGTGAAGGCCTGAGGGCTGAATAAAGAGGTCCATTGTGAATTTAACCTCATTTCAAAATATCCTGACTGCTAGGGATGATGTCACTGTTTTGTACATGCTTCAGATGAAAGAGTAACAGGATCTAAATAAAGTATCTCAGCTTTAAACTCATAATGAAGCTGCACATGTTTTTTTGTGTTTCTGCATTTATCAAACATAGCTGGAAATTAGGCTGAAATTTAACAACAAATCATCTTTTTTTTCCTCTGAATGTGTTTTTCAAGGTACCAGAGGAGATGGATCACAAATGGATGAAAGTGGATAGAGGACGCTTAAAATGTGAGGATGGAAAATGTGAGCAAACAGCAGCTAATGCACACAAAGGTTAAAACCACTCAATGGTTTAAACAGATTATGTATTCTCTTTAAAATGAAACAACTTTTGAGGATACAATTCCCTGAATGTCATAGCTTGATACTAAACTGTGTTGTTGTGTGCTACCGTACACATTTATCTTCTACAGGTTTATGAGCAAACACAAACTAAAGTAAAGCTAATGTTATAAAAGAGGGCTTTCCATACGCTGTCCACAGAGGTGGGAATAAAAGCATGTGACAGACATAGGTTAAGATCATCTCTAAAATGAACTATGAGCACCTCAAACTTTATATATAGTCTCTCTAAAGCTCCTTAGATCTATGACTTCAGAGATAAATGTGACTGCTCATATTTATAGAGCCTCACCTTACACAAACAGACACAATGAGTCAGAACATTATTAGCACAAAGGGTAATGCTTTAATATAGCTGTATATTTATGTTTTAATACTATCACTTTACATTTGCAAGTGGACAATTTAATATCTTAACAGCAATGTGCGTCAACAACACAACACAGCATTCATGTTGGATTTAAAGAGGGGGTTGTAATGCTTTCAATTTCAACAAGGATATAAAGTAACAATGCTGGATCTTTCTGTAAACTGCTAAAAAGGATCTGTTGTAAAAATAGCACAGAATCTTTACAAGATATTTACAAAACTTGTTAAAATGACGACTCCATCAAAAACATCAAGGTCTTCCCATAGCTCCCCCCCTGACAGGCCTCTAGAGGACTGGCCAATCAGAGGGAAGGGGGTTGTTGGAGCTGGGAGGATAAAAGAGACAGCAGCTAAAAAGAAGAGTTTAAGGCAGAAAATTGTTTTTGTAAAACCCTAGTGTGAGGAAAAATAGGGGTTTTATTATACTGTAAACAATTCAAAGCTACAATGGGGTACCAGAGGAACAGATCAAATCCTAAAAAAATAGCACTTAACTCCCTCTTTAACTTCAAATCAAGCTAGTATATATTCTCTTCACCTGTCTTTGGACACAGAACTAAAGAAGAATTTATCCTTAGATGTAACTTGTTTTGGTCTCCACCAGCTTCTGGGTTACACACCCAGCTCTTTAGCCTCTAAAAGCTGCATTGTTTACATTAGCTCGCTGCAAGCTGATGGTTTTCTGTTACTAAGCAGGCCGTGTTCAGAGGGGTTTTAAAGCTTTCTTCCTGCTGTGTCTGAAAGTGATGCTGATGAGATAAGTGAGATGGGACCAAAACAGCACAGCTGTGGGCCTTAAAACCAAAACAGAGACTCTGACACACATTATCTTGCTTTTTAGCTTCTAAAATTGAGTCTAGTTGGGTTTTTACAAGAGTTTTGGGCTTAATAAAAGCTGCCTGTAGTTAAATAATACAATTACAACATAGTGGATTGGGATCAAAGACTTTAACTGTTAACAAAGTTCAGGCAAAGTTAGCAAAGGGAGCTATAGTTTTAGTGATACTTTATCCCATTTTTACAAGCAAACACTCCAACATGAGTGTTGTGTTGTTTGTACCCAGATATGATAGGTTGATTTTAGATTTTTAATCACTTTTAACCACACTAAAGGCACTTAAAATTAGTGCTTCACTTTTGTTTCATATTTCAAATGGTCATCTCAGGATGATATTTGGGATGACATACACAAAAGACACAAGCTTTGTATCATAAAATTGTTGTACTTTCCTACAAATAAATTATGATTTTGACTTGTACGGTTAACTTCAACCTTCTGAAAAACCACTCACTTCAAAATGTGTCAAAGAAGAGGAAGACCTGCCCTCATAAACACAGACTTTATCTGCCTGAGTGTCTTCCTCAGCGTCTTCCTCAGTGTCCCAGAGCTGGACGCTGCTTCACTCCTGTAAACACTGTGAGCCTTTGCTCACTACAGATCTCTCAGAAAGTCCCTCCAGCTGCGGGTGTTAAGACAAGCTCTGTTTCTACTTATTACCAGTCATGGTCTCCCTCTGGCAAAACAACATGAGGGGGAAACAGGGTGGAGACACCCATGGTGGGAGAGGCTGGAGGTCTAAATTAATCCCACATGTTACCCAAAGGAGAGACTTTCCAGGCGGCCTCCACTCATTCAGTTTGCAGGAGTGTGGTGGAGGGAGAGAAACCCAGCGAGCACCTCACTACACTTTCCCGCATTTTTCGCCCACACACTGCTATGTACTGAATCCACATGGATCCATTTAGCCCAGCTATGGCATCACAAGGCACAATTTACTTTTTTTTGGCAAGTACCAGAGTTTTAGAAGGTCAGTGCTTCAGAGAAACCAAAGAAACTTTAAACAGAGAGAGAGAAAGGCACACAGTCACACGCTGCAGAGGAAACAAAATGAACTGTATTGATCAGGAGAAAAGATGACACATCCAGACAAATTTAAGACTTTATCTTCCTGCTTCTCAAGGCATATTAAATTTATCTGATTTAGGCGTATTAAAGACAGAGCACAAAAAAGAAAAAAGTTCTGAGCCTGGCAGAAAGAGGATGGGCTAAATTTAGAAAGAGCTGGTTTCATATCTGAACATGTGCTTGAATATCATGCAAGTACATGATTTAGATTCTTAATGGCCTGATGTTGCTGATTAGGAGGTTTATGCTTTTAATTGTTGATGATGAATCAGACGATTATCTCCCCATTAGAAACATATGGTGTTTTGCCAAAAAGGTTCAAGGAGTGCATTAACACTCAGCTACAACCACAAACAGTGACACATCATTTAGTTTGATAAATTGTGGTGATAAGGGTAACATCATAACAGTATCACTGCTGTTCTGTTGTTAAATGTGACACTTAAAGTAGCTGTACTAGGGTGACCAAATCCTGAAAACCCAAAAAGAGGACATCCTACCCATCTAGGGAGCTAAAGATACTCAACGACAACAAAGTAGCTTTCTATCCCATACATTTATTTGAAACAACTTTTCCGTATCTATAGCATAAACATAAATAATGCCTTGAAACATGCTTAAAAAGAACGAAAAAGAGAGATAGCCCATTGCTCCAAAATATATATTTCTCTTGTGCAAAAATATAAATAACGCTTTAAAATCTTAGATTAACAAAAAGAAAAGTAGAGGTATTCTTCAGCAAGGTTTTTGTGCACAGAAGAAAAAAAAATAGTCATCTATTCTTGTTTTATTTGGGCCAATGTAGAAATATAAATGATGGCTCAAAATTAAAGAAGGAAAAACAAAATGAGAGGGAGCATATTCCTCATTTTTCTCCTTCAGTTTTCCTCGTCTTCCTTTTCTGTCTTTCCCGTTATGACACATGCAGGGTGCATGCTCAACATCTTGACAGGTAGGGACACGAGATTAATGCCAGTGGCCCAGTGCAGCGCTTCATCATAAATATTAATGGTCTGTAGAACAAGCTGAGCAAAATCTGGACATTTTAGGGAATTTTATTAAATCCCCTGGACATTATTTTGAGACCAAACAGGAGAACATAAGAGGACGCATAGTCACCCTAAGCAGTATAATTTAGAAATCAAAGCCTTTGTTTATCTCATAAAACAAAGTGGCAGCACTAACAGACAAACTGGATCAGAAGAACTTGCCCTATCACAAACTGGAACGTGATTTAAAGCTGGCCCAGGTTTGTGTTTGTGTAGCATGTAGACACACAGTTCCCTGCTTGGTGATGCACATCAAGAGCCTGGAAAGAGGATCTGTCAGCATTATCTTAACCTAGTTGTCAAGCAGTGACAAGAGGGCCGTGATGCAATGAGATTAGGAGCTTTTTATTCCCATGGTCGTCTCTCACTCATCAATCCTATCAGAGACAGGAAAGTCAGGAGAGCTCTCAACAGCCTTCTGCTACCTGAACTATGATAAGAGGAGACCAGATGAGGGGTCAGGGTTATATATTTCATTTCTCTTTGAGAGGGAGAGATGAAGTATCTGTCTTCTGGCCCCCATATGAGTCTTTGAAGGACCTTTACTGGACTCCTGACCCCCCATGAAAACCACAACTCCACAGCTCGTCTCTGAGGAGACACAACAGCTGGACATACCTCTGTAGGCAGATATACGATGGCTCCCTGTCACCACACTCAGGACTGTTTTGTGCGTGTGTAAGTGTGGGTGTATCTTGGATGTTTTGCAGTTTGATGATGGTATGTGCAGGCCAAAAAGAGTCTCTTTCAAAAGTCCCTGAAAAACCAGACTGTTTTAAAACAAATGCCTGGAACTTACATTAGAGTGCATCACTCTCTATAGGCCATTATCAAATACATCCTGTGTGAGTAATGGAGTCCAGATTTAGTCATTTTTTGTTCTTCCAGTAAATCATGAGTTCTCCTGCAGCTGGATATGATGATTAGAAATTTCTAAGACATCTATACAGATCTAAATCAGTGTCTTGATCATGAAGTGTAATAGTGACACAAAGAACAAAGTGAGTACATATGTAATTAATACTACAGCCCTCATCTGGCAAACAATGATATCTAGGAGAAGCCACAAAAACCTCTTGAAGGCATTCAGATTTCTACATAACCATGCATTACATAATACTTTACAGTAACACTGGTTCCAAACACCAAGAACAAGATCCAAAGCAAGCCCAAAGTCAGGGATAATGTATCATGAATAGGTGACTTTGCAAATTAAATGTCAGGATGAGCAAAATGATGAGGTTTCTGTCCCCATTCAGCTCTCCCTCTTTGCCACCATAACATCTTCAAACATAAATGAGGCAGATGCTTCTTTGGTCACTACTACTGCACATAGTTAAATTCACCATGATTTGGCAATCAGCTCTAACAAGCTGTAGCTGTATTGCAGGACAGGAGGTTACTACACCTTTCTCTAACAGAGATTAGACCAACTGTCAATTACAGACTTACAGAACCAGCCCAAGAGAAAAACTCATGTTTTTTGTCAGCCTGTCAACAAGCAGGAGTGAAACATGTCAGAGCTTCTTTCACTGATTTGATCTAATATGACATGTGTTCAGGTTGTCCCTCACTGCAAAGCTGAAACTATGCTAGTGTTCATGGTTGTTTTTAGTTAGAATTCTCTCATTAGACCTGAAATGAGCCCCATTCATCAACAAGTACAGAAAAATGTCTTATTTTAATATATCAAAAGTTAAAATAAAAATAATAATAACAAAACTGATGCCTGACATATTCATTACAAGTAAACTAATACTCTGCCAGTGGAAGACAAATTCCATTCTAACAAAAAAAAATGTAAAACCCCAAATTTTTCTCACTCCACTGCATGGGCAATTTTATTCTTCACCAGCAACTCAGGTGTCATTTTTGTCTTTTAACATATTTAAATAAGACACTTTTCTGGACATGTGTGGTGAAGGTGGCTTGTATTAAGTCTAAAAAACACTTGCTTGGATTTCAGTTGCTGCAGTGCTCTCCTTGAGAATTAAAAACAATTGTTGCAACTTGAGAATCAAGAATGAGAAAGCTCAGTAAAAAGTGAAAAAGCCAGCCAATAGTAATTGAGAGTGAACTTTAAACATAGACCACTAAAGACTTCTATAGTCCTTAAACACAGCACAGGACCCCCTAACAGTAAAATGCAAACAAAGTGCTCTTTACTTTCTTAATTGTGATGTTCCACAACATAAATAGACACAACAAAATGCTTAAATGTTCAATAGGAAGGATTTATCTCAGGTTGTATTTACAGGAGGGTATCAAAGACAGAATTCAAATGAGTCCTCTTCCTTTTCCAGTGAAATCAGATTATAAGCAGAAAAAACTCCAGGGAAAGAACCTTTGTAATAAATAAATTCTGAGTGTCAGGTTGGTCAGGTATATTTTTTTCTGCTGTTCCCTTGGGTGATAGACACATATGGATTTGCATTAGCAGTTGCAGGCAACTTGTCTCTGTTCACCTTTAAACTCCGAGACCAGAGAAAGGAATGACTCATGTTGATCTTTGTTAAATGAAAGAGGCTTGTGAAGATGATGCTTTCTGGTCATTCAAGTCTTCCTTTTTCTGAATTTCTACAACAGAGGTGAAGAGTGCAAGCTCTTCATTAGGCCAAAGTGGTGTCATGTACTGGAAACACACCAGGCTGAAATAACCAGAGATGATCCCTTAAGTCTGTGAAGCAGCAGGAGCTGAGGATTGTTCAGGAATCTGTAATGATCCCACAGGTTGGAGGCATGCCTTGTGGTAAACCATAGACCAGTGAAAATTAACCATAAACCACCAGAGACTGTAAATGTGCTCTCAGGAGCCATGAATCAACAAATGATTTAATGTCAATTTATTACTGCAGCATTTTCCTGAGCATTAGCTGAAAGTAGAGAAAAGACCATCTCCATCCTCTCCATTCAGTATTTCTGTCACCTTAAGCACCCTCTAAGAGCAGGAGTGACACAACCCTGCCCTGCGATTGTCTGCCTCCAGAGTCCCTCTCTGTCTCTCAAGGTGCTGATGGACGAGGACCTACAGAGGAAATTACATTGTTATCTTATCTGACAAAGCTAGCAACACGGCACAACCTGCAGCTGGTCGTACAAAATACTGCAGCTATCTCCACGAACCAGGAGACCCGCCACACAAATTTCATGAAAAAGCCAGGGGAATATTCAGGCTCTGGTGAGCTTGTTTGGCTACTTTTGGTGAAAATAATCAAAGTTTTATCTTCAGGGTACCAAAAGAAGCAGATAGCTCCTCCTCCACCTGAGCAGAGGGGCTGAAATGTAATGATGTGAGAGTGTTTCAGGACAGACTGGGGATATTTCAGCAAATGATTCGAACAGCAAGATGAATACTGATGTGTTTCACTAAAGAGCTGCAATTTGCTGATTTCCTGAGAATTACTGGAGATATCTGTAAGCGTACTTGGAGGTTATCGATGTGTGAGGATAAAAGTTCTGTTTATTTCTCTGTAAGCTGCAGATGAGTATCACACCAAGGAGGCTTTCTCTTTTCTGGCTTTGATACATGCTTGGTCATGAGAAGAGACACTGAAAGAGCTATTAAAGCACATTAATAACATGTCAATGAGCAATTTCAGGCAATTTCCTCTTTTGGAGGAATGCTCTCTGACATCTCAAACTTTGAATTTAAATAAACAAACTCAAGGCAAATCAGCAGAGTCACAGGAGCAATATTTAAATGAGGCAGTCTGGCTCCAAACACTGAGCAATAACTAGGGCACTTAACAAACAATTAATTTAACTACAGTGAAACACGCAGCGCCTCTAAACTACTAACACCACACTGGAGGATGGCACTCAGGCTCTAATGGACACTAATACAAAACAGCAAGGTTTTAGTGGTTACAACACTGTTTAACAAACAGCAGCAGCACCTCTGCGTACTATCACAGGCCTGGATTACACTCAATGACAATATCTGATTATGCTTTTAGACTTTCGCTTTATTAATCAAGGAAAACACAAAGTAATATTAGGCAGAGTAAAGCGATACAGGTGAAAGAGTGGAAGCACAATCTAGGGGAACTAAGTGTTACTGTACAGCAATTTAGCAAGAGCCATAGCCTTTGTAAAAGAAGTTACATCTGTAAGGAAAATAATAATAAGCAGAAGACAATTCTGGTAACTGATTTCAGCAGTTAGCCTCCATGGTTTCAAAAACTCCTCACAGAAAGCTTTCATGCTCTGTTTGACTTGCCTCTGGGCAGTTATGCTTTAACCTAATTTGGCTAACCCCGGGTCTTCCACTATGTTTGCTAGCTAACCTGCTCGACTTCTAACCTGCTTAACGTCAAAGTCTCGGGGCATCTTGTCACATGTGATAAATAACGTTAAGTAAATGTGTGGGTCTCAAAAAAGTACGAGGTGCAAAGTTTTTTCACTTTTGCCTCTTATAGAAGTTGTTTTAAATCAAGGGAGATGCTTTGCTAGTGTAATGTTAGCTAACATTAGCGAAAGGTAAAACAAATGCTCCTCTTGTTTTTTTGTTAGCATGCATTTTGTGTGGCCTGTAGCGTATCAGTAGATCATAACTGTTTTGCTGCTTTCTAAATTTTTTCAGTTCATACACAAAACATAAACTTTAAGAAGAATCACTTCACATCGTGCTAACATTACATTTATTCTTCAGCATAAATCAGACAAATTAGTGTCATTTAACTCCTGATACAAGAAAAAAAGCTACACAAGGCCCCAATAAAATATTTTAGGTGACAAATTGTGACAAAAGGAGGGTGAAGGCTAGCTGGTAGCTGATAAGTGGTCCTGTTGTGGTGAAAATAGGTACCACTACACCAAAGAATCCAATTTAGAAGTGGTGGAAGAGCAAACAAGAGTATTACTAGTGTTTGTCAACAAAGACCTGATTCAACATAATCAACCCTGTGATTTGGGTCTACAAGGACCCTTTACAAATGCTGCGTTTGCAGTGATGTATACAGTCTCAGAATACATTAGCTATAGTCAGATGATGCTATTACCGCTGGGCTCAACAACCATCAGGTGCTTTCAGCATAGCTAGCAGGAAGCTATAAAGGACAACTGAGAAAGACTTTCTTTTCTGTGTGCTGCATTGTTTACAGTCCAACTGGAGCTTCAGAAACAAGAATAGAGCTGAGACACAATGTCCAAAGTGGACTGTTAGCAGACATCTGTTTATAGACATTGGTAAAGGCTAAATGTACATCAGATGTCTGCTGATTGGTCCCTGCATTAAAGCTAAACTGCCCCTCCTCTTTTTCTCTCTGCACTGACTGTTTTCCTCATGCTTGTGTACCTGCAGAAATGCTGGAGGATGACAAATGACAACTACAATGCCTCTGACACTTAGAGTAGTCTGTCTGCAGATTCTGTATTCTTACACAGAATCTGTAACTACAGATTAGAAAATACAAAACTGAATCATTTCAAACATTGAAGCGTTTGTTTTTCCTCCTATATTTAAACGACTGCAAACTCTCTCTCGGAAATACCTTTAAAATCTCTAAAAGGACCTCTGAGCGGAGCAAAACAATGCATTCAGCTTCATTCAGTGGGCTGTGAATGAAGTCTGATTGAATGGATGTACAGTGAAAAGGAGGAAACAGATGTGGAAGCTGAAGATTAGATTCCTGTCAGGGCTGTTTTCATGGGCAGCTCTGCTCTCGGTCTGGTGATACACCGGCTGCAACTGCCAGCACTGACTGCCTCTCTCATTATTCACCTCCACGCAGCAAAAATCTGCTGAATGCAGGCCTTGTCCACATGATCAATTGACATTTCGCACACATTTATCCATACCCACTCCAAAGTATGAACTATTAGGCTAGGGGACAAACGATAATGGCCAGGCCGGCTGAACGGTTTCCTAAACAGGTTATTTGTTTGGCGTATGGTCAAGGGCAGTGATGAAGCCATTCTGAAGAACTATTAAAGTGTAAAGGAAAGCTTCTCCAGCGCTGGGACTAATATAGACATGTGAGAAGTCTAAGCTACTGTATAACAGAATCTCATTATGGAGCCAGATAAGGCTGGATATTATTATGATGGTTTAACTAGACTAGAAGATTAATTCATCATCTGTATTTTTTATGATGAGTCGTGGTCATGCTGTGGAGATATAAATAATTCTGTACTAATGTGTTCTAATTCAATCTCTGTGGGAAACACAAACTGACAGGCATCAGTAAGCCAGACACAGTAACACATCGTGGTCAGAGTGTGTGTCAGTGTGTGTGTGTATGTGCGTCAGTGCTGGCCTCAGGACTCATCCTCTATTGCCCATATGACACCAAGTGGCCTGCTGGCACCACTGAGACCTTTAACACACTGCAGCCAAGGAATAAAAAAAGATTTGTGTCCCTGGCAATCCTCCCTACTAGAGAATACATGATGAGCAAGTACAGCTCTTAAGCTTTAACACCTGCATGACTGAGTTTGTTGCTGCCAAACAAATAATGCTCCCACTTTTTGCACATTTTGAATGCTAATGTGGACAAGAAATTTAAGAAACAACACATAATGTTGTTCAGTGGCTGTAATGTAAATGTGTAGCTATGCACAGCAGTCACAGACAAGGCTACACTGGGTTCAACATAATGGACTCTGTGTGTGTGTGTGTGTGTGTGTGATTACGAAGCAGCGTGGCCTAGTTTGGTCGTGCATGGCTCCCCGGGGGGGTTCCATTATACGCTACTCAATCCTCTGGGCCTTTTACGGGGAAATGATGGAGCAACGTAGTAAAGTCTTAATCCTCACCCATGAACCATCTGCTGAGGGCAAAAACTTAATGTGTACATTGAAGTGAACCCCAACAAAAGAAAAACTAATGTGTTTCAAAAACCCACTGGGCAGCGAACACTCTCACTTCCTCGATATGCAAACCAAATGTCTGACAGGAAGATCTCTTATTAAATCATAACACATCCACTCTCCATCAGGACTTGTAAATCAGGCCATTTGTTTATGCAAAGCTCCAAAGAGAACACCAAGGAGTGCCGGGATTTTTAAAGCCACAATCCAACTTACCAACACAGCCCACAAACACCATATGTTTCCTTCAGTCTCAGTCGTTGACCTGAGAAGGAGAGTGCAAGCCCGCTCAGGGGGCAGCTAAAGCATTTTCTCTGCCTTCCTGCATTTGTCAGGGGGAGAACAAGTCCTGCTCATACAAGCAAGGAACAGATTCTGTGCCGCACCTCTGCATCAAATACAGGTCAAGGTTAACAAGCAATAAAACACACGGCTTAAGATACACAGCAGATGTGGCGTGGAGACAAATTAAAGGGGCACTTGGCCCTTTTATACCTGGGCTACCTCTTCTTTTGACACTTTTGGGGCCTTACAGAATCAAGCACTTAACCTTACACTGCTCTCTTAGAAGACACCATTGATAAAAACTGGAATTTTACCTCACAGATCACAGGAGCTGGTGGTGTGAAAGTGCCTCCAATATTTACAACACCAAAACCACACAACAACACAAACACACTGAGACATCTTGACAAAAGTTGGCCCAGAAACTCCTGGGTCTTGCATGGTTGAACTGATGTATCAATGTGTCTGTTGGCTTAAAAAAATGTGCTCTTTTAGGCCTGTTTCTGTGAGGATCTTTTCTTTAATTTTCTCATTGGTGTAAGTTAGCACTGTCAGCGTGCGTACTCTTAGTGGCACATTTGCTCCAAAGGATAAGACTGCAGTAATACCAACTTGTATCAGTGCTGCCTGCTGAAATCACTGGACCAGTTTAAAACCTTTTTTATTTGATTGAATGAGTCAGGCATACCTCAAAATAGTGATTGATGCCAATGCCCTTATTGATTCTACTTATCAATCCGATTATTTATGGATCCCCTTATCAATTCCTTATGTTAAATTTCTGTGTACAAAAAGTAAGCTAAAGGTTTTCTATGTCAACAATATTTTACTAAGTTTATAAGGAAATAAATATGACTTGACATTTTTTGTATGTAATGCTGTTGGTCAACAAATGTTTTAAGATGTTGGTGGTGTTGCCACCCTTGCATGATACTACAGAAATACACAAATTGCTCTTTGTGTTGTTAGTGTCTATTGGTCAAGTGCAGTCAAGTCAAGCTTTTGATCACTTGGATATCTGTACCATTGTCTTGGGAATTCTTCTGCTGACAGACGTTGAGTGTAGTTGACATGTGGTGTAATGTAAAGAATCAATAAGGGAATTGATAAGTACCACGGCTAATGATGTTGATGGATCGAACCATTTCTTGATTCTTAACATGAACAGGTTATCAATACCCATCCCTACCCAAAAATGTGTAGAACAACAAGGGTTTTGAAAAACAGCGCATCCACTTTCAGCAAACACTGGCCCATCAAATGTTATAAATTTACTTTCACACAAAGACATGGACACATCCAACATGTCTTATTAGCCAGAGACAACCCTGGATCAGGGTATCTCTTTCAGCATTTTCCAAAGTTGTCAAGTCTGCTGATGAAAATTTGAGATCACAGACCCCCAAAAAATCTTCTTGAGATGCTGATGTGAGATTGAATACCGTTATGAGTTCACTCATAATCCATCCACCTGAGGATGTGATGATTCACACCAGACACCACTCTCCCTGCTGCTACCCCCCTCTAAAATCAGAACACTAACTTTCATCCATCAGATCAAGTGGCCTGGGGAAGAAAGGTGTCTTACACATTGGTCCTTGATGTGATTGAGATGCTGGCTGATAGACAGTGTAATCATCTTGATTGAACCACTGACAGCTGCTTGTTGGAAGCTCAATATCTAAATGAGAGCTGCCTTGGAGGGGGGTAAAACCCTGTTCCATATAGTCCATAATCCATATCTGCACCAAAGGGGGACTTAACTGTTAGCACATGAGGTGATACATAAAGGTAGAGGCTATGACTCCAAACTGGTGACTCTTGTAACCCTGGGAGCCCCAAGCCTAAACGGATTATAAGCCTTTTTGAAAGGTTGTGACACTGTAACTATCCCTTCCCTGTGTATGAATCAAACCGCCTGCTGAGCCAACACGACCTCTGAAATCGTATTAACTACTCCCTCCGGCACTTCTTCAATGAAAAGTGAGTACCTGGGCCTAAACTGAGGTCTCCTGCAGGATCACAGTGCTGGTCAACTTGCACGGTTTAATTGAAGTTTGCCTTGCAGGTACAACAGCTGAATGCTCCGTCTGAGGCTGCACACATGAAGCTGCTCTCTGCAAACCCATTTCAGCTGCCGACCGCAGCAAGGTTCCCGTCAGGATGGATGTGTTACTATAAAACCACTTCTTCCACCCAAGTGACTGCATCCACCCATGCAAACTTCGAGCTGCAAATCCACTCTGTGTAATCTGTTCGCACACGGTGAGTGGAAACACCGGCAAGACCGCGAGCGAGAAGAAAGAAGCGATGCAAACTTACGTGAAAACGAAAAATAAAGTGGTCGATCCCACAAGGAGTGTGGCAGCAGTGGACACTGGGATGTATTTGGTGGGTTTAAATCTCTTTCCAGCGCTGTTGGGCATTCTGTAGTTTCCACATTCCTCAATTATTTATTCCAGGTTGGAGTCGCATGTAGAAAAAAGATCCAGTGTGCAGAGCAGGCGTTTCTGGGGCTATGAAGGTACAACCAGTCCGTCTCTGCTACCGCTGGAGCCGCATAGATCCTGGGATAGAGAGGCAGGAACACACGGAGCCTTCCGAGAGCCTGGAAATCCCACCCTTACAATCCTGCCCACTGGTGAGGTCACTGAACCGCTCAGAAAGGTGGAGCCTCTGAGCAAAGCCTGCAAGTGGCTCCTGGAGACACGGATCGGAGAAATAATGTTTGCAGTTACTTGCACCACAAAGACCAGGACTATTTTTGATACACGCGCAGTTAACACCTCAATTTCTATTGAATCAATTTTAGACAGTTTTATTTTCTGTCTTTGAAAACTTACTTACAGTAGCTCTGGTGTGCATGATATAGATTTTATTCAGAAAAGTATCAGCACAAATCTCCAGTCACAATTGTATTAGTTTACTATTGATCATTAGTTCGATTTTCAAATAGAGATGACACAAATGATCAAGCCAAGTTCAGCTGTTTAAAAAGGATTGTGACATTCCACTTTTGTATTCTGTTTGATTATTGAGGATTAAAAGTTGCACTGTCAATATTTCTGCAGAAATATCTCACAGAGAAGCAAAACTCTAAATAAATAGTTATATAAATAGTTAAATAAATTTTTTATTCATTCAATGTTATATTTAGTCTTTTGCATTTAAAAAAAAAATCATTTTGGCTCAATTTTATTTCATTTATTTTTACTGATTTATGGTATTTATTTGATTTAATCATATCAAATCAAAATAAATCAAATCAACTCTTCCCAAATATTGCTGAATAGATACTTTTCTTATGCAAAGCACTTTTGTCAGTTGATGTAAGAGAGATACTATATTAATAAAGATGAGTTTGAGAGAATACTGGTTTGAGATTTTGGGTTTTATGTGTTTTGCCACCTTTACAAATCCTCCTTGCTTAGAGTGTATTATCTTAATCAGTGATTCTTTAAATTTATAATAATTCCCTTATGCTTTCACATTTGGCCATTAAAATGATTCTGACTTGATTTTGGCTTTATGGGTCACAGCGCCCTCAAGTGGCACATGACAGGTTGTATTCAAACAGCGAAACAATCAGTTTTGGCTCTAGTGAGCCACCGTAATGTTTGTAGGGAACAGCTCAGATTAGCTTCAGTCTCTTGTACCGAGCATGGTGCCGACAAGGGCTTTAGTTTCGAGCTAGGGGCCACCACCCATAGATATTTGTGCTATATGAGGTTTGTTTCGTCACCCTGCTGTGGATTTAATCAAAAATCTTTCGTCATTTAACTAAAGGAAGCCATAGTTTGTGTGGGGACATTGTGTTTCACCGTATTAACGGTGATTCAGATAAGCTCTGCTAATTAGCTAGCCCTGCTGGATTTCGTCTCTCGGGATGTCTTCCAGGAAAACTTTGAAACTTATATGCGGGTTGGCTGGAGGCTCAGCCGCCCTTGTGTTTGCTGTTGCCGCCGCTGACTCCCGAGGATACTTTGGCGAGAAGCAGGGTGAGGCGACCGGTCGGTGGTCGAAGTTCACCGTTCTTAAGGCTGCTCAGCCGGCGTGGACACCTGCCAGCCACACGCCAGCTCCCACTGGACACTCATGGGACTTCAACTGGGATAAGTACGTGATGATAAAAAGCAGTTTCCCTTCTATTTTATTGTAAGAACATAAGAACGCTTGCTTGGTCTTTGCTACTGTTGCTCCTCCGCCTAAGTGCGCCATGCCTTACCCCAGTAAACCAAACATATCCAGACTAGAGTCAAACTAGCTTTATGATGACTACTCTGGGCGGACTTGTTAAAACCCTACTGCATTTTGGATTCCTTTTGGACAGAAACGGTAAGACTGTTTGATGCCAAAGTGGCGGCATGAAATGAAAGTGAAAGTATGCGTGACTTCGACTATGTGAGGAGATCGAGCAGAGCTGAATGAAACCAAGTTTGCTGCACTCAATTGTAAACTCATGATAATTTGGGCAGTCAGAATCAAGAGTGGACTGTATGGGGGTATGAAAGTGAGGTAAAATCTATAATGTATCCGGAAAGTACAGAATTCACCCGGATATATATAAATATCCTCCTGTTCTTAGGACATAACTATCTCATTAAACAGGAATTTTTTAACCAATTATTTTTGAATTTCACGTTTTTACGATTGTATCTTGAAACAGAAAATATTTATTTTTATTTTTCCTTTTTTTATGAGATAGTGCCTCGTAAAAACATGAATTTATTTATTTTTAGAATTTTCTGTTTTTACGATAGTGTCATAAAAACAGAAAATATTTATTTTGATTTTTCTGTTTTATGAGATACTATCTCGTAACAACAGGAATTTATTTTTGATTTGCCTGTTTTTATGAGATAATATGTCATAAAAACAGGAATCTAAACAGTGAAGGAATTCCTGAAAATCTTTAATCGTCATATTGACGAAGAAACATGTAACTGTTCACTAAAACACATTCAAAAACCTGCCTTACCTGTATTAAACCCACACCTCTGATTAGCAGCAAAAACATGCAGTCCTGCAGCAGATGGTCAAGAGAAATCCTATTTTTGCAAGATAGTATCTCATCAAAACAGGGAAATCGGAAATAACATTTTCTGTTTTTACAAGAAAGTATCTAATAAAAAAGAAAATGTAAATAAATTACTGTTTATATGAGATAGTTATGTTGTAAAAACAGAAGGATATATATTTTTTTCCAAGTGACTGCAATCCGCCACCATAGGAAAGTCATCCACCTATTATACTTTATAAATTCTAGTTTGGCGTAGGGATTGTTCAAAAGGGGAGTTCAAAGTCTTTTCAGTATCCACAATCATAGCCTAGCCCAAAGATAATCACTTAAGTTAACAATGTGTGATGCAGCCACTTCTGATCTAACAATCACCCCGTCTTAACCCTGTCCAGGAGAGACCCATCTGCTTTGTCTAATGGGAAGAAGAAGGAAAGTTCAGCTGAAGACCCCAGCTCCGAGCAGGACAATGGCAAACCAAAAGCTACGCGAAACATCCTCCTCATCAGACACTCCCAGTACAACCTGAGCGGGAACAGCGACAAGGAGAGGATCCTCACCCCTTTAGGTATTTTTTTTCAGCTTGTATAACCTGGAAAACTAGTCTCAAGAGTAGTTTCAGTTGAGATGTACACATATGAGCTTTGAGCTCACTTCTATAAGTGTGATTACACACACATCACAGAGTGAACCACAATGATAACAATTGTTGATGGAACAATGCCAGGCTTTGTCTTGCTCAAATTTTTACAGCGAGCAGTTCTTACAGATCAGCCTTTTGTTAAAATGTCTGTTCTGTCTCCACTGTCAGGTCGCGAGCAGGCCGAGTTAACGGGAAAGCGGTTGGCAGCATTGGGACTGAAGTATGATGTTCTGATCCACTCGAGCATGGCCCGGGCCACAGAGACGGCAAACATCATCAGCAAACACCTCTCAGGTAGTTGATAGATAACATAACGGGGACTGAAGAGTCAGTGTTGTTTCTAACAACATGAACAGCAAACAAAATGAAAGTTTAAAGTTATTGGTCTTATGATGCCGGCTATTTTTAAAAGCCATTTCTAAGACTTTTTACTTTTTTGTGATAGAAGTGAATACAGACAAGACATTCTTGGAGTGGAGCTTGGGTTTCCTGTTTTCTGACAGTTTTGTGCTTTCCCATCCATATGTTTTCAACAAGCAGTGGTGCTTTATTTCTGATTTGACCTTGGAGTTTAAAAGATCATTTGCTGTAAGAAATAAAGAACATTATATGTGCTACTTAAAAGTGCTAACCCAAACAAAATGTTTATCAGAATTTACATACTCTTGGGCAAAATTCTCCAGGAGCTTCCTTGGCCAAACTGTCTCACCAAGCTTCATGTCAATTGTTTTTTAGAGATGGACCAATGTGGTTTTTGCAGGGCCGATACCGATTATTGGTAGTCAAGGAAGCTGATAACAGATATTTATTTGCAGTAAAAGTAAAAATATTTGCGTCAAAATTTCGAATGATAAAAGCTCCAACACTTGACTTCATTCAAATACCTTTAAGTATATGTTTATTTAACAGCTCTAAACAGCTCGAAAGGTCAGCGGCATGTCTTATAAAGTTAAATAAAAACCTGAAAAAATAATTAGCTAAAGTTTTCTCCAGAAATTAACATTTTCCAAAGTTTTAATGTAATTGCAATAAAACTCAATTGAGTTCGTGCTGCCTTCTGTAGGCATGTAATGCATTTCCAATATTTTTAGTTTTCACATGAGTGGTTATCACAGACAGAGAAACTTTGCAGAGAAGCAGTAACAAGCAGCTCCTGAATATTTGCAGTTTAAATCATTTCTTATCATTTTAAGAGCCAGGAAAACGATCTCCTGTAAGTACTGATAGCAAGTGTGGGATTTTCTGGTGACGTTGGCATTAAGCAAGTGGACTTTCGTTTACCGCATCTAGCTGGTTAGGAATCACTTTTCTTTGCTCAGTCAGGCCTTTGTGTGTTGGGCCCAAATAAATGACCAAATCAACAACAGCAGCCTCTCCTTTCACTAAGAACTGTTCATACTGTTGATCTAGTTTTATTCTTGTACTTGTGTTTGACTCTTAGTTCAAACTGTTGGTTCAGACATGAAATCGTTGAGATGCTTTGATATTCTGGTTGTGATTTTAGAGAATAAGCGTGATTTTGAGAAACCAGATCGGTCTTGTAATGGGAATCTTGACACCTTAAAAACATGTTTTTTTTTTCCTGTGTTTTTACTGGTGCGTGGTTTGAATGTGACACAACCACCTGTTGTTGCCTTTGGCTGGTGTGCTAATCACAGAAAAGAAGAAAACATTACTGCCTTTGATTCAGAATATGGAGAAAGTGCAGTGACATCAACAAGCTGTCACAGAAAAATATTTTGAAAAATAAAACTGTGAAATTATGTGAAGTACAAGCTTATCCAGAGAAAAGTAGCATATCAGAAGTCATGCACAGTCTCAGGTCTCAGGTCTCCAAAAGTCCATCTCTATCGTATCTTGTTTATCTTTTCAGTATCTACTTTCCTCTTTCTATTAATCAGTCATATTCATTAGGACCAAATCACAACACTTGTATGTTTGAACCATAAGCAGGTCTAGACCACATCCTAACCAATTATGAGCAAGTCACAGGCAAAGAAAGACTTCTAACAGGCAGAAACCTCGAGCAGAACCAGACACATTATACTTAAATGACATATGTCCCATGTTAACTTTTCGCAGAAATCCTGACCATCACAAATTGATATTAACATTTTCATCTTGTCATTTCTCTTCTACGGGTCTAGGAGTGGAGCTGGTGAGCTGTGATTTACTAAGAGAGGGCGCGCCTATTGAGCCGGTTCCTCCTGTCACTCACTGGAAGCCTGATGCTGTGGTGAGAGAAGCTACAACACCTCTGTCCGTTTCTGATGTTTGTGCACTTGTATTCACTTATTTAGGAAAGTTGTGCTTCCCACGTGTCCCAGCAGGCGTCCTGTTAAGTGCTTTAGCTACAGCTTCAGAATCAGTCGATACATCAGTGCATTGATTCAGGAACGGGTGATGGGAAAAGTGAAATTCCAAAAGGCCAGGACTGGTAGAAGTCGACCAGCTAAGTGTTGTTCTTATTTTGTACTTCAGTAATTTGCTAAAAAAAAATGGCTTCACAGTTCAGATGGTTAGGGACTGAAAGGGTTTGAGTTTCCCACTTGCTTAAAACCTAAATGAGGGAAATCTGAACCTGATGGAGTGTTTTTATGCTACTAAAACATGATTATTAGTGGAACAATCCTTTAATAACTCAGTAATTCCTCTGGTACTAATTTGATTTTAAAATGATGCTTAATAAATTGAGAGCACTGAAGCCATCTGTTCAGACCCTGATTTCTATACAGTTGGCCTGATTTTGGAATTAAGCTCTTCAAACATTACCCACAATGCACAGCAGCATCATGTATTGACTCTGTATGACTGATAGGGTTCAAACAGAGCCTGTTCATGTGACAAGTCAGCTTTCAACCTCTCTACCATCCTCCAGCAGTACCATGAAGATGGAGCTCGCATTGAAGCAGCCTTTCGCCGCTACATCCACCGCGCTGACCCCAAGCAGAAGGAGGACAGCTACGAGATCATCGTGTGTCATGCCAATGTCATCCGCTATTTTGTCTGCAGGTTTGTCCCGTGCACTGGCGAGGTTGGTCATGACTCAGCTACAGCTGATTGTGGCCTACTTGCTTTGCTTTTTATGAAATGTGCTATGAATTGTTGCTCATAGTTGTTTTTTCGCTTCCCATGTTTATACAATTAACAGTCAGCTGAAAGTGAATTGGTCTATAAAAGTGAAGATTTAAAAAATAAGAAACTTAAAGGATAAGTTCGGTTTATACAGCTTTTACATTGATTACAGAATGAAGTAGAACAAAATACTCACCCAGAAGGCTTTCCTGATCCAAGCAGTGCTTCGGGAGATATTTAGTTCCAAAATCACGCAGCGGACGTCCGTATAATGGGATCCATCGGGGCATAGACAGCGCCGCTCCTAAAACTCTATTAATCGTCCAAAAACTCGTGATTTTCATCAATATTCCATCATGGTCTGCTCCAGGTAAGTCCTCTGTTGTAGTCTTTGTCACTTCAGACAGCGCTATGTAGCTGTAATGACCTCTGAACTGACGAAGACTTTGTTTACGTTTGCCCCTCAAAGAAATGAGTCAGCTCTCCAGAAAGTACTGCGCATGTGCAGTTGGCTCTCCAGAGAGTACTGCGCAGTACTCTCTGAAGAGCTGACTCCTCTCCTCTATCACACAGGGGCAACGTAAACAAAGTCTTCATCAGTTTAGAGGTCATTACAGCTACATAGCGCTGTCTGGAGTGACACAGACTGCAACAGAGGACTTACCTGGAGCGGGCCATGATGGAATATTGATGAAAAACACGAGTTTTTGGACGATTAATGGAGTTTTAGGAGCGGCGCTGTCTATGCCCCGGTGGATCCCATTATACGGACGTCCGCTGCACGATTTTGGATCTAAATATCTCCCGAAGCACTGCTTGGATCAGGAAAGCCTTCTGGGTGAGTATTTTGTTCTACTTCATTCTATAAACAATGTAAAAGCTGTATAAACAGAACTTATCCTTTAAGACACTTGTTCTGAGACTGAATTAAAGTTTTCTTCGGGCAGCTATGAGCTTGTTTTGTTGACTGCATGCATTTTGCTTTTTTGTCAATGGCATTTCCCATGAACCCATGTGCAGTGAATTATGTGTGTTTACCTACCACCTTTTTTTATTTGTTTTGTCCTCTCAGGGCTCTGCAGTTTCCTCCAGAGGGCTGGTTACGTATGGGCTTGAACAACGGCAGCATCACGTGGCTAACTATCCGTCCCAGTGGCCGGGTGGCCCTCAGAAGTCTTGGAGATGCAGGATTCATGCCCCCCGATAAACTTACAAGGACCTGATGGCCAAACGCTTTGCAGATTTCAGGGACTCAGTCCAAACGTCCAGTCAGTCGGTCGCAGGGTCAACGCAGACTTCTCCTTAAGTGTCTTGAAAATTATTTGTGGTGATATTTTGTAATTAAACTACCATCATTTAATTAACGAGAGACTCTGTGGCTGCAATTACTTCCGTGCCATAGAACGCCAGCAGAAGTAATCAACAGCTGCATAGCAACTCCTGAATGTAACTGAGGATTTTTACACACGACTGATTTTTAAACCAAAAAAAATTGCATTTGTATCACTGTTGTAAATGAGAATCATGTGTCACTTCTGAACAGTCAAGTGAAAAATGTGTGTTGTTTTGTTTGGCTGTAGTAAATAAATCTGTAAATCCCTCTGCTTCTGTGAACTGACAGAACACACTGACACGTCGGCAATAAAGTAGGAGTGATGTTTTATTGATTAGTTGAAAGGAAATGAGGTCTAGACATACTTAAAAGAGAATTCACCATGAAAGTTATTTTTTTAAGAAAGCACAGAATGCTAAAAGCACAAGAAGCATGTTTTAAGTTTTTAGGTGCATTTTTGCAAAGTTCCACATTCATAAACATTCAGAGAGCAGATTTAGATCTGTTCTGTTGTCACCTGAGAGCACACAGATGACAATACAATCTTCTCAGTGAAGTAGTTTGTGCTCTCAGATAAAGGTTCACATAAAAATGTACATTCAGAACACGTTTCTCTCATACCAACTACAGTGGCAATCTGAATATTTCAAATGATTGGCTTTGTTTGTCCTTCACGCAGCTGAGAAGCCCTCATACAGCAGTGAATCCTTCCCAAAGGTACAAATTATCTGGTACAAGGTTTTTACACATTCACGGTCCACTGTCAGATAAAACACGTCCAGGAGAACTGCGCGACCTTTTCATGTGATCACAAGTTTTCTGAATCCATCTTTTTAAGACCTAACACACAGGGCATTAAAGCTCTATGAAGCATTAGTTTGAGATCAACACTCAGTCAGCTACTCCTCGTAAAGTGAAAAAAGTTGTGAGAACTGTCTAAGAATCAACACCCAACTGTGAAAATCTCAGCTAATTCTCAGTAAGTGTAAGGCAGTTTCGTTAACATGATGGCCGTAATAGTCAAATAATTCAACTAATGTTCTGTTGCTGCGTAGTTTTGTCTTCATACAGCTACAAATTGAGCTCAGTGGGCGTTTTTAAGCTCTGAGAAGGTAAATACACGAATGGGCAATTTGTAATTCACACAAACTCTGGTAGATGCTTGTGAATGGAAAATATTTCAAACTCAAAGAAATTGTACAGTCTAAGGCCGCCAGTGGAGGCAAAAAAAGGAAAAGTCGAGAGATTTCCAGAAACCACTGGAAAAATGGAAAATGTACGTATGTATTTATTAGAGATCAAAATAAAATCACGGAAGCTCTCAGTCGTATCCATTTGAACCATGTCTGCCATAATCCTCAGCGAGCAACGCAGCCAGTGAGGTCGACATTTCCACATATTTGTGTTTGAGCTAGAGAGAGTGTGTCCACACTGACAGAGAACTGCTCCATCACTTCAGAAAATTAAGGCAATTCCTGAACTGAGGAAAACATAGGAAATGGCAGTCGGTTTTAACACCATTAATAAAAACATTGAACTTTTTTGTGCTACTGACCAACATACAAAAAATAACTTTTAAAATATTGACATTTTACTTTTTTTAAGAACATCTTCAGTGACGGAATCCTTTTTGAGGTTTCCACACTAAGCTTTGAGTGATGAGCTAACTTTGGGGAGTGCGGCTTGTTTTCACAATATTCAAAAAGTTGACTCAGGCTATGATACAGGTGCTTCACACTGGCCACAAATAACATTACCGTCAATTCAACATGGTCCACACCCATACAGTACATAAATTACCAAGATTTCTTTTTTTTTCCTTTTTAAAGTCTTGAGTGTACATCACAACCCAACGTGATGAGGATTCCTGTGTTACAGAGGAATAGTACCATACATTAATACAAATCTTCCAGACAGTTGTGCATATTTCTGTTAGGTATGTGGTTTCTGAGCTCTGGTGTAGACACCTGGGTGCAGCTGGGTTTGTGGAGGAGAGGGGAGGTGGGGTCAGGAGAGGGTATGGCCATATTGTTGGGGGGCAGGGCAGAAGTGGGCAATTAGACCGGTGGCTCGTTTAAGTGCTTGAGGCGGATGCGCTGGATGTAGCTAGCATTGGCAGGGCTGTAACGGCTGGGGCTGAAATCTGGTGAGGCGGCATGCCGGGCAGGGCTGAAGCGACCGGTGGGAGACATCAAGCCGCTAACCGGGGAGCCGGGAGTCTGATGCTGCATCCTGAGTCGTGGTTTTACCATCGCAGGGCTGGGCCAGCTAGAAGACAAACATCAGAACCAGTCAGTGGTTACACATCAGGATTTAATTTACATAAAACCATCAGAGAGAAGAATCTGTCATTAGATGTAGTCACTAAAAGTGTGACTGTATTCAACATTATACCTGATTATCTGTGTTAATCAACAGCAAAATCAGGAGATGAGTATAAACATGTGAGCTGAACACACTCACCTCTGCATGTCCAATGCAGGGAACGACCTTATTGTGCTCTTCCACTTAGAAATGCTGGGATACTTTTGGGAGTCGATGTCAACATCTTCTAAGGCCAACATGACCTCCCGGTCCAACTTGGTTGGTGAATCCCTGAAAACACAAGATTATGATGAGTGTTCGTTTACGCAACAACTCTACATCACTGAGAGTGTGTTAAACCACACTCGAAAACACTTTGCAGTCAAAATCGTATGCAATGGAACAGTATCCATCCTTTTAGAAATAATCAGATATTTCTTTCTCTGCTTATATACAATATTACATTTTAAAGTATTATTTTCTTTTTGTAGTTTGATTTTTCAGTTTCTGAATGTAGTTATTACTCCTTTAAAGAACTGGCAGCCTTTTAAGTTCTCATCTATCTCGGATAAATAATCTCCCTGTAGTCAGAGGGAGCAGCTTCACTCACCCGTCAATAAAAAGTCCTCTTCTCATGTGCGGCGGAGTCCTTGGGAGGAACTCATTGGAGTTATCCAAGGACTTGTAGGACGATCCTGAGGAACCTGAACTGCTCAGGTCCCTCCCTCCATGGTCCCATGACTTGGATCTGGCACAGAAGTTGCGCCCCCCTGAAACTGACCCCCTAGTCCTGCCCAGTACCTCCAGGTTCTCCTCAGCTTCAAAGTACTCCTCTGAGCTGCCACTGCTGCGCCTTCCTTCTGCCTCTCCCCCGTCTGTTCTCCAGCCCGGCAGCTCCATCCCCTCTGCATCCTGACTGCTGTGGCCTAAAGAGAGGCGGTTCAACCCAGTGCTCAGGTCTGTGGCAGAGGAGGAGCTGAATGGATCCTGGACCTCCCGGTGCCGGCTCCCGCCACTGCTTCTCCTTTCTCTGCAACTGGTGTGGCCATCCAGAGGTTCCTGCAGGGACATGCGCTCAAACTCCACCATGAGGTTAGAGATGGGCGACAGCAGGCAGGAGGAGGAAGGGGAGGTGCGGGGAGTCACCTTGTCCCCGTTGTGAGTCCTATCTCTGGAGGAGGAGCAAACCCCGTTTTTGCAGACAACACCTGGAGACAGGAGGCCGTCGTCGCAGCAGCACAGCAGGTCCTGCTCAGCCGCCGTCTCAATCAGATCAGCCCCACGGTGATGGAGTGCAATGGGCAGTATGTGGAACTCACGGCCGCCCACGGCTCCCTTCAGACCGTCCTTGGATGCAGCAGAGGAGGTGATGCTGGTGAGAGCTGCATTCTGCCGATTCTTCATCTCCTCGAGGCTGATGTCATCACCCTCGTCCAGGAAGGCACCCACAGAGATGGAGTTGCAAAACTTTTTAGGCTTCCCTGGGAGCACAGAGGGGAGACAATATGTTATCAGAGCTCTTTTTAACACATGTGAGAATATGTTCAACCACCATGACATTTTATGCTTGTTTTTAATTCGCAGAGTCCCTGAGAAAGAGTCGGTGAAGGTACCTGGAGATGGAGTTCTGAACCTGTTGCTGGTCTCATTCTCGCCCGTCTCTTCTTGAGCTCGTGAGCTGAAATCCCGTTTGCTCAGGTACTCTTCCAGTTTGCGGAGTCCCTCAGCTGATGACAGATCCACAAAACTGTCCAGAAAGTCCCAGTACTCTGCCCACGGGTGGCCCATCCCATGAGCCAGGTCTCTGCAGGAGAGGAACATATCAGTATTCATCATGTTACAAATGAACAAAGTCAGCAACGCTACATCCAATGTTTGTGAGCAGCAGCTGCTTCAATAATGTAATGTTTTTCAGTTTTTGATCAAACTGCTTTCAAAACAGCTTTTGATTTAGCTCTTACTTCAATTCTATCACTTTTTCCATAGTGTTTTTTTCCAGTTATGGCAAGTCTTAATAAAACAAGAAACACTTTTTGTGAGGCTGAGGTGTGGAACATGGCCTGACATGTCTGTAAACCCTAGAGACATGTTTTCCCTGCTAATGTGAAAACTTCTCCTGAGGTGTGTTATCTTCATAAATCAAAGCAAACAACAGTAAGATTAGAAGTAAAGCCTCTCAGCAGAGTCAAAATATATTCATGAAACATGGCGATAACTCAAGCAGAGTTAAGTTTTGGACGCACCTGCCCACTCTCTCTGCCCCACGGTCGGGATCAGACTTGAGGATGTGGTGGAAGAGATCTGCCCGTTCTCTGGGAGGAGTCTTCCAGGACCGACGGAAATCATCTGCCTGCAGTCAGATGTCAAAGTATTTTAGTGACTAAATGATGTGATGAAATGATGATGTGATGAGCTGAAACAAATAAAGACAGGTAATCAGTTGAAGAACTTGCTTTTGACGGGCTTAGTGGGCCGGCAAAGGCTGTAACTGTCATCAGGGGGTCCTTGGGGCTTCTTGAATGCCACTGAAGCTGTGAGAGACTCTCTGAGGACTCAGGTGACCACAGAGCACCGATCACCGGCTGAGACGTGTTGTCTGTTGCTCTCAGTAAAGGGATGTAGCAGCGGTCTGTGACACAAAAGACAGTTTTAAGTTAAAATGAGGAATTGATGTGAGTTTTATTCAGAGGGAACATCTACTGTAAATGTTTTCACTGGGGTGACACCAGTGGGCATCACACTTTCTGCTGGTAATGTGCATAACAACAAAGACCTTCTAGGTGTGTGAGCACATGGTGCTGTCAATCATAAATAAATGGAGTAGGGCTGAACAGTCTGATTAAAACTGTCAAATGTAGCATTTAGCTTGTCTTGCTCAACTTCTGAAGAGCTAAATGGAAAAGATGTCTCTGTAAAACTAAAAAAATATGAAAATGTTGAACTTATGTACTCTTACCCTCCAAATAGTCACAGATCTTCTGTCTCACTTCTTGAGTTTTGTTTTTTCTGCTACAAATGAGCTGCAGGAAGGAAAAACAAAGAGAACAATTGAGGACATTTGTACAGTGGTCAAAACAGAAGTGTTGCTGGATTAACAGGGGAAAGAATCTGCTCATGCTCATCTATGTTTAGCCTTCAATATGCACCGAGAGATTGTTGCCAAAGATTTAAAAAGCAAGCTTAAAGGTCACCGCTTCAAAACCTGAGTAAGCAAGCTGCACCTCCCTCTGCAACAGCTGGCAAGATGTCAGCAGGGCTGCATGCGGCCATAGATGCGTGTGTGCATCAACTTGTGTAATATCACCCTCAGAGGAGTCAACTTACACTGCTCTAAAGGCTTGCTTTGTGTATTCATGTTGATAAAATTTATAAAAGGTGTTAAAAATAAAACTTCCTTACATCACAGGGCCTCTGGCCATCCTTGTTCTTGCAGTTCTTATCGATGTCAGGATGCGAGCACAGGACATTGACCACTTCTGGGCATCCAAACTTACAGGCAAAGTGGAGCGGTGTTTCAAAGCCCTAAAGCACAAAGACACAAGAAGATACTATTCCAACACAGTCCTTTTATTCAAATAAATCAAATCAGCTGTGGCAGGGTCTAAAGAGGAACTTACAGCCTTATCTGGGGTGTTGAGGTAAAGATCTACAATGTAGTGGATACGTTTCTGCAGCATGAGTTCCTGGTCATCTGGGTACATGAGGCGCATGAATTCTGGGTTTTCCAAGATGTCCAGCAGCAGCTGAGCGATCCCTGCCTGGTTCTCTTTTGCTGCCACATGCATGACGTTGTACCTGCAGCCCTCCTAATGAGGGGAAACAGCACATATTAGAACACAATCCTCTGTTAAAGATCCTTAACTGGGTCCAAAAGCACTATCTGACCTTAACTTTACCTGCTTAAGCTAAAACTTCTTTAATATGTTAATAAAGGGCTCTAAGGTATAATAGAAGCTGCCAATTTGCATGTTTTAAATCCTTATTTTCAGAGCAGATACATGCTCTCATCTTTCTCTGAGTATAAGCAGCTCAAAGTGTGAACAGAGCTGGTGCAGATGGAGAAAAGACGTTTATGGATCAACAAATGAAATGTTTCAAGTAGGGCAATGCGTAGCTATTAATAGCAAAACATTTCCGCAAAGTTTGAGAAACCACAACACTGAAAGTACTACACGCTCAAACATGACCTCCTGATCTGGCTACAGGTTTATTTCTGCTGTGTTTGGGAAACTGAGTAACAATGATTATTACTCTGTCCTCACCTGCACTATAGTGGGATTATCCCCTGAGCCGATGAGATAGCGGGGGTTGCTCCACACCAGCTCACTGAAGGCCACCTCGTCTCCCTTCTCCACGGCTTTCCTCAGTTTGGCAGTCAGGTCCTGGGTGCGCGGGCTCTTGAAGCTGTTGGCTCTCTCCCGGTTGATGGTATCAACCTCCATGTTGTCTGGGGTGGAGAGGGGCAGGAAAAATATTACCCAAGGCTGGGGTGGCCTGTGCTTCTGTTACTTTATCTGCTCGATCCACAGACATCAATCTGTTGATCTGATACATGAGGAGATGTGGTGACCTCACAGCTTGATTATATTTTCCTATACTGTGATAAACTGATTGAGGGTACTTCTGGCATAATTCTTAGGCAACAAGCTCTTGTTTTCACAGTCTGGATCTTTAGTAACACATAGGCAGATAGACTGTTTTATGATGTAGAGAATCAATAAGTGCCTTTTTCGCTCCCCTTACCTTTACTGATGACCAGGCCAGGTTTGACCGGAGACACGCAGGGTGCAGATTTGTTTGGAGAGGGGAAATAGTCACAGATGCCCTTTGCAAACTTCTCAGCATCCTCACGGTTCGGAAAAGCTTTGAAGCGGGCACCCTTCATCATCTTCACTGCTTGAAGTGCATCTTTCTTATCAGTGTACACATGTGCTCTTTCTGCAGATATTAAAAAAACAGAGATTCATTCTTTGTTCTTTGATTTTATTTCTTGTTTCACTTTCTTAAGACCAACATGTCTTTTTGACTGTTAGTTTCAGAATTTATTCATTTTTTTCTTTTTTTTTTTGTCCAGTCAGTCTGTGAAGTTCTGTCTTAAGGAGGGTCTACAAACAAACTGATGCTTGCTCAGTTAACATAAAAGCCTGCTCTGTCTGATTGATAAAACCAGCATTGATTCTTTAGGTAGTTAAAGATTATATTTATATCAATACTCCTCATCAGAGAGGCAGCTTTACTGTGTGAAGTGCTTCTAACTTCCAAAGAAACAACATGTAACATTATCAGCCTCTTAACAAACATGTGAATGACTGGAATCAGATACAAGTACTTAAACAAAATACAAAAGACACTGCATAAAAAATAAAAAAGAACAAAAAAGCAACATAGTTGTTAATGAACTCAGCCAAACCCAAACTCAAGCCAAAATTATATCTATCAGGAGAAAACACTTAGTTTTGTGTTGCATCTGGAGTTGTCTTCAGAAGCTCACCAGAAACTCAAGAATGTTCTCCACAATTTTTTTAAATATAAAAAATGAACTTAATGAAGCAGTATCCATCTCTGATAAATATTTTTTTTGTTAAAAATAAAATTTAGGTCATGCACCAAGGTTCACCCTCAAGCAGGTTGCCCATTTGAATCCAGCCTATGGCCTATTTCCTGCACGTTATTCCCCAGTCTCCCCCTGTTTCCTACTCTATTCACTGTGATGTCTCACCTGTTTGATTAAAGGCACAAAAAGCACCCAAAAGTACTTTAAAATAAATAAGTAAAAATTGAAAATGAAGCAAAGTTGGTATGGATTTCATTCAATGTTGATTGATGAAGGAAAATTAGAGCTGCTTGAATCTTACAGCATCATTATTTGCATGTTACCAAAATATTCAGTTTCATCCCCATTAACTGAAGCTTTTCTGGTACAGACCCTTGTTACTTACAGCAATCGCTATGCAAATTTCAAATATTTATTTACACATAATAAAAAAAGTTTTCTTTGTGTTAAATGTTAAGAATGTAACAGCTCAGAGGTACATGGACTTCTTTTCACAGACCTCATTTCTTCACAAGACTTAAATTACAACTTAATCAATTTTCTCATATTCTATTTAACTCATTCAACTAACACCTTACTTTAAAACCACCCAGCATGTTATCTTGAGCTGTGAGAAAACTTTTATTTAACTATGATATATAAAAATGAAAGGGTCTTACCGTTTCTGGACAGAACATCTTCCCACAGCGGACAAACTCCATAATAAAAAGTTGGAGACACTTGTGCCGGCTTTGAAGGTGTTTCTGATTTGGGCTGAGAGTTACTGCTTTCAGCAGCGCAGTCTGAGGCTTTAACAGCGATTTCTTCCTCCTCTGGTGGATTGAGACCCACACCATAACCAAAGTCTAACTCCTCACTGGCAGTCTCAGTGGGCTTGCTGCATGTTGCAGCAGAGGTGGTTGCAACTGCTGCGGCACATGACGTAGCTCTGACTTGTTCAGCGACGCAAGCAGCGCTGCCAGACACGTCTGTGGAGGAGTGGTTCTCTGATCCAGTGGCACTGCTCTCTGGCCCGGCTAAGACACGGGCTAATTTTCTTTCAAAGGTTGCTCGGGTGGTCGCTGTGATGGGGCCGCACTTGACATCTGCTCGGGCGAACTCCTCGCGCAGTTCATCTGGACTTAGCCCCCGCAGCCTGCTCAGAACTGCCTCCATGCTTCAGCTCCCTGCAACACACATCAGCTGATTTGGCAAAATGACCAAAACGATCCTCAGCATCATATTTAAATTTCCATTTTTTTACTTTAAACAATAAAACATCTGATTCTCCGAAATGGTAGTCCAACAGAGATTTCAGTTTTTGAAAACTAGAACAAATGTCTTTCAGACAACATGACATGAAAATGTCAGTTCTTTTCATTTTCATACAGTTTCACTGCAATTTCCTTCAAATACCAGCCAAACACTAAAAAGAGAGTTGGCATACATCAGAACATTTGCTTTTAAAAAGTCTTAAACCTTTTATGCTCTGTTTTAGAGTTGATTGGTCATCTCTTACATAGCCAACTATGAAACATGCATGGCACTTTACCATTTTCCTCACTGATGTACCATCCCATCGCTGGCAAATTTTCTTATGTTTAAAATATTGTACTTGAACAGACCTCACTTCCAAAAAAACTCTGCATCAAAACTTCATTACCACTAGTAGTGGCATGAATGACACTTAACTGACATTTTGTACACGTCATTGTTAGCATTAGATCAAGGATTGTGTTGCTGCAAGGTATTGTGTAACCCTATGGTTAAAACCCCCATTAATAATAATCTATACTGGAAATTAAAGGCATGCATGGGGAATTAACGCGGAGGGCCATCAATCCTCGTTACAGACAAGCAAGTTTCAAAATACTTTTACAGACAGGTTTAACAATAGCTTGGTGCCATTCGACATCAAACATTTCCAGGCAGGATGAACTAATGTATTCCCAACTCATGTGTGTGCTGAACATCTGCCACCTCTGTCACCACGACAAGTTAAATGATAGCAGATGCACCAATGCAGAAGCTAATTTAGGTCCACATTAGTTTCCCATATAACTGATCTAACTTATGAAAAAAGAACCACACACATTTATTTGACACTAGCATCTGCTAGCTAGCATGCTAATCTGGGAGTCAGCTTTAGCAGCCGAGGAGTGAGCCTGACAAAGCTAGCATGAGTGAAACCGCTTGGATGAAATCTGGACTGAGGGAGGAAACACACAGCTTGCGGTCGGATAATCACGGGGTATCAATAAAGTAAAAATGGATTAAAAAACAACAAATTGGTCGGTTCATTCGCATGCTGTCACGCCCAAGTATGTCATTCGAGGTGGGTTTTCAGGCTGTAACAAATTTGATACGTCTTCGTGGTGATGATGCCGACAAAAATGAAGAGTACGCGATGACATCTTGTAACAAATGTTTCCCTGTACTTACCAAAGAACATGTTTATTTAATATACGCAGAGGGACGAGAAAACGTTGTTAGTTTTGCACTGATAAACTGTTGGATAGACACAAAGCTGGAGACGGTCTGGAAGAGTCTCATTGTTTACAACATGTTGTGCGCACGCGCAGTTTCAAGGGAGGCTCACGTTGCATTCATGATATATGGGAAAACTGAAAGGCGTACTGCCCTAGATGTCAGGAACATCGACTGAGTCTTTATATTTTCCTGTGTATAATGGTATCAATTCAAAGGCAATTTCAGGTAATTTGATTTCTTACGTATTAAATAAAGAGAAGACTATGAAGAAAAAAAGCTCAACTCCCCCTGTACCGAGAACGGTTGATATATGGTTGTTTTTTCTGTAAAGTTGGATTAATGTTTAATTGACATCAACCTGCTGGTCCGTACGGAAAGGATAACAAAGTATACGCTTAGTATATATTTCTCGTCAGTTATGGAAAATTCGACTTTCTTTGGGCAAGAACAACTTTATATTCACACACCACATCTCGAAAACATAATTTCCAGTTTTTTTAACGCTTACTTAATCGCACTGTCGTGTGTGTACATTCAGGATGTATCTTATGTGGGAAAAAAAATAGTAAGCAAACAGATAGCAGCTAATTACCACTCTTTCAGAGAGTCTTACATACTTGCACTGTCCTGGAGTCCTGAATGCAGCATCATGATCCCATACAAGACGTGACTAATTCAAGGAAACGATACCCAGGCAAACTCGTGTCTAGTTATAACACCATAATAACTAACTTGGAATAAAAACGAAGATTATTCAGTTAATTGTTGGCATAAACATTCCGCCAATAAAAAAATCAAGCTGGTCCAGTCATATTAATGCTGACAATCTCGGTCAGGCATGTATGTGGCATGCTCACAGGAAGACATGGTGAAACCTATGACACTGAAACAACAACCAACATACTGTGCAAGACGCTTCAAAACACATTAATATCACGGTGCGGACATAATAAAGGTTTATTAATACAGAAGAGCGTAACTACAACTACCTGTACCGAAAGCTGAAACTGACAAGCATGCTAACAGACATTAGCCACTGAGCATAACAAGGAGCTGCACCGACCCGCCGGTTAGCAGAAGCAGACGTCAACACGTGTGGTAAAAACACAGTTAATGCAGTATTAATGTACCCAGCACTATGAATACTTGACACCTTGGACTGTTAGGTGTTAAAAGTAAAATTATTTTGATGAAATGTTGTCAAACTCACCTCCTCCTCCTCTCTCCCGGCTACAGTTGCTAAGTGTCTTCTCACCGCGACGGTTTCAAAATACAGACCTCGAAGACCCGCGTGCGTCCACACTGTGCCTGAATAAAAATAATTCCTGCAACACAGGAGACAACATGGGAAGATGTTGATAAACAAAAAATAGTAACCTTGATAAAAATGTACTTTAGTAAAAAATAAATAAATAAATAAATAAAGTAATTTTTTAAGAAAAAATACGTATTAAATTTTTTTTTCTTTTTTTTTACTAAAGTACATTTTTTGATTTAGTCTAAGCACTGACTTCTTATTTTAATCAAGGGGGTGTGAGGGGGTTAAAAGAAGAAAATAAAATATTGCTTCCAAATGAACTCAGGGAATATCCTTATATGCTACTTGTTAGATTTAACCAGCAGGAGAGTACTGTTGTGAGAAGAGATTTTCTTGACGCCTCACTGATTTAAGTTGAAGTTCCTATTTTTTTTCATCTTTGTTTTTATATTACATTTTGTAGACACTCCCTTCATCAAGTCACAACCAGAATCTATTTGTTGTATTTGTTTTAACTTTTTGTTATGATATCACGAGAGTAGAGTGTTCTCTCCTTTACTTCCGTTCACCTCATCACTTTTTCCAGTAACAGTAACAGATCAAATGTGAGATGCGATAAGGAACAATACGCCCCACACAAATACTTTAAAGTAAAACTAATGGTTTTGGGGAAAAATTAAAAAGTACAAATACAGAAAAAACTACTCAAATACAGTAACTTAAGTAGCTATAATTACTGACTCCCATCCCTGCTTTTAGTGAATGTATATGCTGTTGCTTACCAGAAGCTGTGTATAAAATATCTTGGACTACACTTTGATACATCACTCCTTGGTAACTATTGTTCAAGTTACTATATAGTACAGGCATTATTTCAGATTTGGCACCCTTATTATTGGGATGTGAAGTCTTGTTTTTCGTGCAATGTCTTGTTCTGTGTAAATAAAGAGAAAGTTGTGTTTACATGGAGACACCTAATGATCACAAACTATTATGACAGATGAATAGTGCAATTTTATGATAAATACAATCACATCTCCCAAAACAAATGTTATAACATAGGAATGAATCGATTCCAGTTGTAGAGAAGCAGATACAGCAAGGTGCATAGAGCGCAGGTGCTCTAGCAAGTGTTATTACATACTACCCAATGTTACAGAGTCAGGTAGATTGGAAGATACAGTCAAAATACTTCTATCAGAACACAGTATATCGATATATTTATTGTTATTTTCCTCAATGAGCATTCTCCACAAAATATGTTTTGTCCCTTTGGAAATTAATGAGCATACAGTGGTGTTAGAAAAGTTTTCAACGTGGGAATGAGCACCCAAACAGCAAGAGCAGCACAGCTGAATGCAGAAAACCAACGTACCATCCAATGTCCCCTTTACACTGCAGCTGTACCAGAATGACGGTCTGCTTTGATTTATGCTTTGCATTTGATAACTTGTATTTCATCTTTGTTACACTATTTAACAATAATGATTAATTTACAATTATACAAAAAAAGTAAATTCATATATTAAACTCTGGAAACAATTGATGTATCCCCTAACCATGCCATAAAACAAATATAACATCAGATTCAGGAGGAGTCGTTTTTTGCAAATACAGTATGTACCAAATGTAACAGAGAATGAACACATCTGATTGCACCTGCCATCAGAGGAAGTTATATTTTTTTTATCTCCATCTCACATCTTTCTCCTCTGTCAGTAAAGTTTTTATCTAGTGTGCAATGTCAGTTGATGTGACCAACTTATTTTACAACACACCACTCTTCAGTAAAGATTTGCACACATACACAATCTAACATAGAACATCTTGCACTTTACCCAAGCAGATTTATACTCATTCAAACTAACAGAGTCCTTAACATTTTACTTAAGGCTTTTTTTTGCTTCACTGCAGTCCATGCTGGACAGAACAACTCCAAACTTAACTGAGAGTAATGTTTTTTTCGGAGATAAAGAACCCAATATGATATGGTTTCAAGAAATATTAGAAACACTGCATTTTAACAAGAGGCTGTACAAATAACTGACAACTGTGCGTGACTTTGAACTTCATGAAACGGAGTGAGGGCTCATCCTGACTGCTGAGAAAACATGCAGATGTGCAACCACGTCAGTTAAATCAAAGATGAGCCTCACTCGAACACAGGCACAACAACATGGAAGAACAGTTTATAGCCATTCCATAAAGATTTGGGGGTTTCTGTCACCAAAAACACTGTCTGAAATAATCTCAGTCATCTTCAATAAGGATAATCAAAGCCACTGACTTCATACTGGGAGGTTGATGGTGAATGAATACACTCAAATATGAAAAACTGTTGACTTAACAGGGGAAAGCGGTCCAACAGATAAGCTGAATAACTACACTGTATTTCTATGTGTGATGACAAAACTGAAGATGGGGGCATTCTCTTAGAGAAGCTTGTCAGTTCAATTTTAATCCCTTAGGTCTAAATAAATAAATGTGAAAATGCATAACAAAAGTATAAAACAACCATGAAACATGAAGAAAGAATAAAGCTATGGTATATAAAGTATTATTCTGCAAAAGCACCTCTGTGCTGATGGGAGGATGCCAAATGTTGGCAGCAATTGTTAAGAAAAGAGAAAGGGAATAAGGGGCTTAAAAGTGCCATCGTGGATAAAACTCCACTCTCCCTCAATTGGCCTGAGAAGTTTTCTTTAAAAGTTATGATTGCTGTTGCTCTGCTTCGTTGTTGTTTTCCACCACCATGTTGTTTAGCGGCGTTGATGATTTGGAGGTGTTGTTTTCCATCTCCAGTTGAGCTAGCTCCTCCTCTGTGTTTGTCCATGAGCTCATTGACTCATGTACTGTTACTGTGTGTTCCTCCATCTGCCTTTGGAGGCTGTCCATCTCCTCCCTGAGAGCGAAAAAAGAAACATTACACACAAGGTGGCATTTAGAGAGCTGCTCCGCACAACACAATAATGAGCTTCATGCTGACATGCTCAAAATGTTACCTAAATAACGCTGTTGGAGCAAAGACTTACTTGAGTTGCCGCAGGCAGTTGTGTAGGTTGTTTAGGGGCTCCTTGTTGACAGACGTTGATGGTTTAAGCAGCTCATCCAATAGAGAGGCAGGCACTGGGCAGTCTGGGATCTTAACTGGAGTCACTGGGTTCGATGGGTTCCCCTCACTCTTCAGCTCCATGCGCTGCTGCTTCCAAAACATCAAAAAAGAGAGAAAAAGAGATCCATTTAGTCATTTCTTATCACCAGCAAGCTCTTCTTAAGTCTTCTTACTCTGCACATAGCTTTAAATATTTGCCTCCTAAATCTTTCTGAAGACAGGGTTCAGCTTTGTAGGCATGAGTCATAGAAATGAGTGTTTATATCCCAGCTGTGTAAAACAGCACTGCAAAAACTCAAATCAAAGCAAGTTGTTAAAAAATTACCCCACAACTCCAGAAAAAGGTCTTATCTCAAGATATTCAAAGACAAAACTATGCTTAAAATAAAAAAAAAACACCTCTATTGGACTAAAAAAAAAAAAAAAAAAACTTCACAATTTTCTTAAAATAAGAATGTCTTCATAGAAGAAACTACACAAGTAAATTTCCTTACCCTAGTGGCAGATGTTCCATGTTTTCAAAGCAATTCAAGTGTGATTTTTGTCTTTTAATATTGTGAAATTAAATATTTTGTCTGGATTTTTCAGGTGAATGTGTCTCATATTAAATCTCATACGATAACTCTCTTTTACAAATAACAAGACAAGAAAACTTGCTCTAAATATCACATTTTGTAGTGAGAGCGAGTGCAGACAGTATGAAATCTGAACAGTTTAAACTTGCTTTTGAAATAACATTTTGATTTTTTTTTTTTAACTTAAATTCATCCTATTTTAATCTAGATTCATAAATATTTAGTGTTTTAAATGTTTAATGCAGAAACTATGGAAGTGTGACTCATCAGTACAGGGTGAATGAGAAGTCTGAGGTTTTAGATTATTAAGAGCTTATTAGATCACTTTTTAAGTGAAGACAAATACGTTTGCTAAAATTTATAAGTTAACAAAAGTCAGTGACATAACTAAAGGCCACAATAAGTTGTCACAGAGAAAAAAAAGTCTTTACCTTCCTTAAGCGGCTGTGTTTCAGGTCCTGTTTAACTTGCTGGTTCTGTAGCAGGACTGTTTTCATACTGTTCCTCAGCTCACCCACTTTTGCCTGCAGCATGAACTTGTCTTTTCTGGTGCTGCTCAGCTCCTCCTGCACCGACTCCAGCTCCACCTTTATACTCTGAGACAGACAACGACCATGGTTAGCTAAAAAGTCTTGTGAAAAGTGGAAGGGAGAGGTGGTGAGATAGAAACTGTCAGGTTAACTCAAGCTGTTCATCTGTTTACACACTTGTAAAAAATGACTACATTTGATCCCATTTCAAGTATCACAAAGCATTATTTCTTGAAGACTTGCCTGCAGAGCTCTGTGTAGGTTGTCCAGCTCCCTGTGCTGACACTGCTCCATCATCTCCAGCTGCTGCTTCTGAGCCTCAATTTCCCTCTGTTTCTGCTCCACCTCCCACTTCAGGTCCTCCACCTTAATAAGCAATCAATGATGGATATCACAATCCCCCCACAAGTCAAATCTTAGAAACTGATTAAAGAGAACCAGAATCCTGTAACTCCATGAACACCACTAAAGACTATAAAAAACATGCAGCATCAAAAATTTGTCCTTCAAAAAACAAAAAGATCCAAAGCAAACAGTCTGCTTAATCCGAGGAGGATGATCACAGTTTAAATGCGTCAGAATTAGCTGAAAAATTTACACCATGGTAAATATTTAAGAATAACTCTAGTTCAGAATGTTTACCTCCTGGTTGGTGAGTGGCTGCTTAGCCAGCTCCTCGTCCAGTTGTTTCTGGAGGATCTGAAGTTGTGAGTGTGCCTCAGCCAGCTCCTCCTGGAACCTGGACACTTCCTTAGCGTGCTGCTCATCCTGAGCCCTGCAGAGGACGACATACTCATTGTCACAGGGCTGGACTACACCAGTCAGTGCATTCTTCTGTCCCTTCAAAACACTTACTGTAGTTTGTGGGATTCAGCGTGCAGAGCTTTGACCAGATCCTCTTTGGCCTGCAGGTCCTTCTTGATCTCTGACAGCTCCAGCATGGCTGCTCTGTAGTGCCGCCTATTGTGGGCTGCTTCAGCCTTTGCTGCTGCCACCTAGAGGACACAATGTGTGATTACAACCCAAGAGACCCAAGGAGAGCCGGAGCCGCTGAGCTCACAGCACTCAAGATTCGTTGTAGTTTATCCCTTGTGTTTTAAGAGGCTGTGTGGTCTGTACTAAGCAAACTGACAAAGCATATTCAAATCTATATCGAAAGTAATGACACTGGAATCATTTGACAGGCAAATTAGAAACAATGAAAGCATACAACGCTGACATACAATTGAGTGGTTGTACCTGTTCTTTCAGATCCTTCACTTTGGTTTTCTCTTTTTCCAGTGCAAGCTGCAGTGTTTGTACCACCTGCTTCATTTGCTGGTCCTCCTCCTCTTTACGCTTCAGCACAGCTTGAACCTGAATGACAGATAAATCGAATAAAATGTTTAAAAAAAAATCATTTCTCAACAAACATTTTACTTGTGCTTAAGACTGGGCTTGTAAGACTGTTCATGTTTTTAATCTTGATAAATCGTTTTTTAGTCGTTAATGGTTCAAATCGCTTGAGGAAATGAAAGCATGAAATTAACTGTATATCTTGACTTTTAGATTAATTATTTTAATGCATTCTACATTAGGGTGCAAATAGTAAGTTAATTTCCAACTTTAATCATCCTGACTGATGAGTTGATATTGGGAACTCCGTTAATGACACATAAAAAATTGGTTCATCACCTCGAGATGCCAACTCCGCTCTCACCTGTAAGTTGAGCTGGACGAGATCTGCCTCTCTCTTAGCCAAGGCTGTTTCCAAAATGTTGGAGTGCTCCCGTAGTGTATTGTGAGACTGAGCCAATCCTGCCAATTTCCCCTTTTCATGTTCCAGCTCGAGTGCCAGCTTCTTGTTGGCCTCCTCTAACTTTCGGATCCGTTTCTTGAAGCACCGAGACTCCTGCAGCTGTGAAGATGATGGATGTTATAACCACATGAAAGGTGAGATGAAAGAAGTATTTCCATGGTGCTCACATAAATGGACTATTTCCTTATTGGGCAAAGCTTTTTCCACTAAACCTGAGTGAAGTGGGAGACAAGATGAGATCTCTACCTCATCCTCCAGCTCCATAACCTTCTCCTGGTACTCTTCCAGCTCCGTGGACGTCAGGGTTATCACCTCCTGCAGCTCCTTCTCAAGCATCATCTTACTTTTGGTCACGACCTGCAGCTCTGTCTGCAAGACATTAATCTTCTCCTGCAAGAAAATGAAACCAACATTTTTTGATATTCTGACTCTAACACTGTACAGGTGCAGAACTCAGCAGGTTATTCAAAATTCAATGACAAGTATCTTTCACGTGGTGAAATATGAGTCCAGAGCAGGTAAAGAATGACGGCTTGTTGTAACTTCTGTTGCTGGTTCTGTGACCAAAGGGTTTCAGACTATAACCATGATTTGTAATCAGACTCATTCAATTAAAAAGGAGAAAACTCCAACATTTGCTTCCTAACTTCCAACCAGAAAGCTTAAAGTTCCTTATTTTCCATTCATCTTTAAAGTAATGACAAGGACACCTTATTTTTAAACATACAAGAGTCGTTCCCACTTCCCACTTCTGCCAAACTTCATGTGAAGTTTCTGCATTTCTTTACATCTGATGAAGTCCTGCTGGTTTTCTACAGTACCTGTAAGATCTGGCTGTTCCCCCCATCAGACACCTGGGCCTTGAGCTTCACCAGCTCCGCCTCGGCTGTCTCCTTGTCAGTCAGAGCTTCCTGGAGTCTCCTGCTCAGGATGCCCACAGCATTTTCGTAGGCCTTGTGTTTGGCTTTCATCTCTTTCTGAGCGCTCGTTAGATCCGTTCCCAGTCGCTTCATGCGCACCTTCTGCTCTGAGATTGCCCTGTTAGATTTGACATTGAAATGTTGCAGTGAGAGCACATCATAAATACATGTCAAGTGTAGATGCAGACATACTGAAGCACATCTTTAATACCGTTTAATGGTGCAGAAACACACATATAGGTTGTTATAGTTTGGCTGTCTGTACAGAAAACATGTAATGACTAATCAAGTTGGTAATGTGGGAATTGTTTTAGCTCTCCTGATTTCTGTGAAGCATATGACTCACTTTTTGGCCTCCCCCTCCATTTGCTCCACCTGCTTCCTCAGGCCTTCATTCTCCTCTGTCACTGCAGCTAGCTGGCTCTGATCAAACTGCAGAGACTGAATCAGGGGAAGATTTTTAGTATGTGTTGACATGAATCTAACCACAAACACTGAGCAAATTAAAATCATAAATATACCTGGATCTGGGTTTCCAGCTGATCCCTCTCTCTCTGAATCGCTTGCAGGTGAGTCTCCATGTTGTTCATCTGCTCCTGCACTCTCACCACCTCCTTCTGCAGCCGGGCCTGTTCAAGCTCTGCCTTCTGCTTCTCCCCCTGTGTGCCAAGCAGTTCCTGCTTCAGGTCCTTCACCTCTGCCAGCAGACGCTTCTTGGTGGACTTCAGCTCACTGATTAACTGGTCTTTGGAGCTAGCGTCCCGGCGGTAGGCTTCCACCATCACCTGCAGAGTCAATAAATGTTTGTCTAAGTGATTACATGTCAATTGTCCTCACTAAGCAGAGTAAGCAGTCTTGCCCTTTCAGTTCTGACTTAGACAGTGGGAAAAGGTTTTTTAGCCACATACTAAAACAAAGAGGGAGAGGGTATTTATATCTGGAGCTGTGTCATCTCGAAGCATGAGTAAGGCACATTACAACTGAAGTAGGGAAACTGAAAAATCCTGTCTATACATTAGAGTTGTAAAGGTTTTAGTTTTTTGCCTTTTATACTGAAAAGGCTTCAGTTGGTTTCTGACAGGGTGACATATAAAAGCTTTGTTTTTTTTGTAAAGGCAGAGCTCAAATGTTCCAGATATTCCCCATTTTCTTTGTGAACTTTCATCATGACCACATGCTGCTGTGTTAAGTGAGGACAATAAAAAGAAAGAAAAGAGCATCAACACATTGCTGTCAACAACTATCAGTCTAATACTTTCTGCAACTCAAAACTGTCAGTGAACACCTCGTCCCCATTGCACTTTTAACAAGTTTTTCAGTGATGTTTCAGTATCTCACACATACCTGACACTGCATCTATGAACTCTCAATCACAAAGGAGACAAAAGCTTTCTCAGTCACACTCAAATAGACACTTGCTTTTCTTGCTCAGAGCAGTCTGGGCTTTAGTTGATGAATGTTCTGACTGAATCTGAAGCGTCTACAAAAACCTTCGTCTTGAAAGAAATTGAAAACAATTAAGAGTCTGTCACTCTGTCAATAATCTCCACCCTCTTTATGACAGCCTGTAAATGTCAAAGGAGCTGCAGCCATCAGTGCTAAATCCACTGAGGCATGGCAACAAGCCCTCTTCTGAGATAACAACCATCTGGTTCCACAATACATCCTCCCACTAAAGCTTCTGCCTGAGCCAGTCGGCCGAATCCTGAAAATGTCTCTGTGTGGTGTTTAAACAATCATGATGCTCCCTGCTTTCTAATTATAATAACCACAAAGAGAGGCCTGGTCGTTGTCTCAGGTTACAGCGAGGGAGCTGGTTTTACCTTTTGTTGTTGGAACTGTTCCTTCAGTTTCTGAGCTTGTTTTTTCAGGGAAGTGTTTTCCTGTTGGAGCGTTTCAATCTGCAACACACAAAAGAAGTTTCATTATTACAGACAATGGGACTTGAATCATTTCACATTTTTGATGATATATATTATAAATTGCTCAGTTAACCCGAAAAAGCAGACCTGTACAACAATATGATGAGGCACAGCTTCTCAGAAATGCATAGCATGCCAAATAAGGAGCTTTATGGATCTTTAATTTCTTTAAAGCAAGGCCTATCAAGTCTTTTAATGCTCCATATCAAACTCAATAGTCCGTTTATGGTATGACAAATTGATGTAGAAATAATTCTCAAATGTTTTTTCACTCCACTGGCTGCTTTGATTGTTATTTTTACAGCAGAATCATGTTTTCATCTCCTGGCAATATCTATTTGCTCATCCCTCACTCTCTGCTCTCTCCATTTTCTTTCTGTCTTCAGCTGTCCTGTCTGATAAAGCCAAATATTCCCTAAAAATGACTGGAATAATTCAGTTATTTGATGGTCTTGACTTCTTGAATATGAGCATTTGCTGCCATGTGGTTTTGTAAATAAGAAGTCCTTAGTTTGTGACAAGCTGGTTTGAATCAAGCAAAAATTTAAGGATGTTATATTGGGATTCCAAATATTGTGATTTGACTTTTGTTCACAACTTCCTCAAATATTAAAGGCTTAATAATCAAAGGACTTATCAAAAAATATGCAAAGAAAATATTTTCATGAAAGCCAAAATAAACATTTGAACATTAAACATTTGCAATGTTACAGGTATTAATTAAGTTTGCATGTTTTTGTTTTCTTGTTTTAAAATTTTCACCTCCTGCCTTTCTCGTACCTGATTGGCTTTGACCTGGACTTCCTGTCTGAGCTGATCCAAGACATCTGAAGCCACCAGCACGTCCTCTCCAAGGCGTTCAGCACTTTCATCAAGTTGGCTCTTATCGGCTCTGGCTGCCTGCAGAGCCACCTCCAACACAATCTTCTCGTTCTGCAGAAACTGGATGTTGTCGTCCTTGGCACTGCCCTCTGTCTGCAGCTCTGTCAGCTGGGCCTCAAGCTCAAGGTACCGCGCCTCCAGCTGGTTGATGGACTGCTCTTTGGTCTGCAGGTTCTCCTGAGTGGTGGTCAGCTGGCGCATCAACTCGAGATGCTCTTTCTGAAGAGACTGAAGCTGCAAGTCCTTCTGAGAAAGGCTTACTTTCACCTGAGGATGGAGCACAAAGTAAGTTTAGAGCAGAAGTCAATTGATTTCTTCAGCTAAAGACAGAAAGGTGGTAAACAGGGCTACCTGCTCAAGCTCTCTTTCGAGGGTGCTTGCAGTGTTTGCCAGTTTCATTAAGCTTTCTCGCTCTTCCTCAAACTCCTCCAGTTTGTGCTGCAGATCATCTTCCACCATGGTCTTTGCGTCCTGGATCTGCTTGTAAGCAGCTTCCTGAGTCAGCATGTCAGCCTAAATGACAGACAGGGGAACAGTTTTACACAGGACTCTAAATACAGATGAAAAAAAAAAAAAAACGAATGAGAAAAATAAACTACATTGCATGCATTATATTTGTGTTGTGGCACATTCACAGACAGAGCCTGGACAATGTACCTCAATGCTCTGCAGCTGAACAGCGATACGCTCTTTATCTTTGATGGAGCGGTGTTGCGTCTCAGTGAGTTGGTGGGTCAGAGTCACGTTCTCAAGCTTCAAATGTTCCAGGACACCAATCTGAGTCATCTGTCCAGTCTGAGAGAAAAAACAACAATAAAAGTGTCAAGTCACCTTGTATTTACGTGGAGCTTTGATGTATTACACTGGCATGAACCCTACCTGTATGTTGGCCATCTCACTTTGCAGTCGTACCCTCGCCTCCTGAGCCAGCGCAAGCTGCTGTTGGTACCACTGTCTGACCTGCTGCAGTGAGTCGATTTCAGCCTGAGAGGTCTTCAACCGGCTCTGCAGGGTGCTGCGCTCCAGCTGGACCTGCTGGAGCTGACTCTGAAGACCTCCCATCTGTAGACGCAGCTCCTGAACTGCAAAGTTGAAAGAGTTGACAGAGTGTGAAGGTTTGAAGACCTATCATCGGAGTTATTATCATTATACTCTTTTATCTGGATCTTCAGCACTCACCTGTGCTATCTCTGGTCGTTACAGTGTTTTGCATCTCCTCCACCTTCCCCATTAGCCTGTTGTACTGATCTTCAGCCACCTTCAGGTCATTGCTTACAGAGGCCAGGCTGGCATTTTTGCTCTCCAGGCTGCTCTGGAGCTCCACCATGGCCTTCTCTAGCTGGGTGCAGTTCTGTCGCAGCGTGCCAACCTCTGCACTGAGGACGCTCTGCTTCTCCTGGCTGACCTGGGCTTCTGCCTGCTTGGCCTGCAGCTGAGCGTTCACTGCAGCCAGCTGAGCCTGAAGCTCTGTCTTCTCCTTGAGGGCCTAGAGGGCAAAACAGCTTTGTCAGCACTTGAGCCCAGTTATTCTTGGTGTTTCCAATACAGTGATCTAAACAGCCAGATTAGTCACTGGTCATTAAGCCAAATGTAATCTTTTGGATGCTGTGAGTCACAACGCAGAACTTATTATAAGCATGAAGACTGACATTTACGGTAAAGGTTCAACATGGATCACAGATTATTCCTAATTGAACTTAATTATATTGAGCTGTACTTACACAGTCTTAACCTTATTACTACAGCCATCTTTGACAGCATGTGAGCACTTCGGCTTATAAAATTTACCAGACCGAAAAATGACATTATTCTTCTATTCATTGGGTAGTTTTGCATCACATTTTGTCATTATTGCACACTGTACATGGTCAATGCACTCTGTAGTCCTGGCTGGGTGTTCAGAGAGGATTGTTATCATAAGCCAAAAGTACGTAACTAATTGATGGGGAATGGCAGAGGGTACATCCATTTTAAATTAATCCAATTGTGGCTACTAAGCAGCTAATGAGAACATATGTAACACCAGTCCTGTTTAAAAAATCCATTCTCAACATCCCTGATATGTGTGCTCAATGTGAAGCAGAAGGTACAAGTTTTTATCCCCACTAGGGCCTAGGGGTGGGAGAAAAAAACTGTATCATAGTATCGGGAATTTTTGTTGAACAATTTAAAATCATGATATTTTTTTGTTTAAAATTCAGGGGGGGTTTGTTTGTTGTTGTTTTTTTTATTTCTATATTTTAGTCTTTGTTTATAAGTTGGGTTGGATAAAAGTTGAGGTGTCAGTGTACATGTGATGTGCAGTTTTTGGGAAAACATGGCTTGTGATATAGTCTGTAGAATTCATCATCATTCAACTTTTTCACATGGTCTGGTGTAAAAAAAAAAAGCAAACCAAAAGTCGCAATCGACCCCAGAATTGCAATTTAAATTGAATGCATCCTTTCCTGAAAACAACGAACTAGGCCAGACAAAAAAGAAAATTTTCAACTCCTATGGCAGTATATAGCTTTCTATAAGCAAAGCAAACCACATCAAACCCTGGAGATCTGTTCCCAAACCAAGTTTGCAAGTCTGGTCTATCAAATGTCCTACAATATCTTTGAAAAGTTACTTTTATGATCAAGAGTAAACACTCTTCATTTGAGATGATATTTTGCAATTTCTAAGGGGAGAAAGCCAGAGTTCCTTCACTGATTTTAATGACTCTATAAGACATTTATTTTCAATTTTTTCATCATTGTGCTTATTGTATATATTTTTTTTAATATTTTGAAAAACATGCAGGAATGTGCGTTGGTTGACCAAATGAGAGACTGTGAAGCCCGCTCGTAAACCTTTAAAATAATTTATAAAAACTCTAAAGAAAAAAACCTGTCTGTAACTCTACTATCTTGCGCCTTACTTGTTTTGTTGTTGTTTGCTATTGTTGTAATCTTTGTAGAAAGTGGGGATAGGGAGGGGTTTTTGTTTTGCAAGCAAATTTTTCTTGATCCGTTTCTTAAGACTATAGGTAATTGTACAAGGGACCTGTCAAGAAAATTGTGTCTACAATGTCTGTAAAAAGTAGCCCTTTCAGATCAGGGTTGCTTATCTAAAGTGTAGGAAGACAAAGTGATTAGAAATCAAACAAATTCACATGGCAAGATCTGATTTTTTGTTTTGACATTGATGATAAACAGCTAAACTTGTTCTAATGCAGTTTTTAAGTCAAACACAAAAGTACAAAGTACAAGTACACGTACACAAAAATACTACTCATTCACAGTGATGTAAGTAAATTAAATGAGTAACTTTACACTCCTGGGGAAAAAAATGTAATTCCTGAATCCACTCTGCATCAAGAAAACATCTGAGGATATCAAATCATTTAAGGATCTCTTATTAGGCAAGTGAGCATGATATTGGTTATAACTCATGATAAAATACACTTAACAGAGAAACTTTCACAACTTGTTTCATGCAAACTTCAGGAAACATCACGACACAACTTTATGTTAACTTAAATATTGGTGTAATAGCCAAACATCCTCACCTGATTGGCTTCAGATGACAAAGATTCCAGCTGACCCTCAAGTCTCATCTTCTCTTTCATCACCTGCAGCATTTCATCGTGGCCCATCACTGAACTCTCCAAAGAAACACTGAAACAAATGTAAAGAGCATAAGGTGTCAGTTAAGTGGTAGTTCAAAGAACTCTGGACACTATTTCAAAGACTAGAGTCTGATCTTGGTGTTGTACCTGCTAGAGAAACTGTCCCTGCGGCTGCGAGGCTCCGCTGTCCCTTCTCTTTCCTGCTCCAGCTCCAGCAGGTGCTGCTCCTCTTTGGCCGCCTGCAGCACTTCCTGCAGGGAGGGGAACTGTCCCATGGCATCAGGGGCGATCTCCCTTCCCTCCACTGTGTAGGAGCCCCTCTGCCTTTCCACTGCGGCAGAAAGAATACCATACGTCCCTCTGGTAGACACGCTGCTGTAAGACGAGCTGTCACTGTCATTGCCATCATTGCCTGGTCGTGTTCCTGACTCACTGCCGTCAATCTCTGACACGTTGTCCCCAACCTGAGCCTGAGCTCCTTGCTGTGACTCAGTCTCACAAGTGCTTCCCTCGGACACAACACTGACCTCAGACAGGGTGGAGACTGAGCTCATGGTGGACTGGAGAGAGCTCACAGAGTGCTCTGCTGTTCTTACTCCACCCCCTCCACTGCCACCCTCACCCTCAGGAGACTTGTAGTCAGCCAGGGAGTGGATCTTGCTTGGGCGGGGTGACCTGGACTTCCTTTCTTTTGGAGGGGGAATTCCCAAACTTCCCAGTTTTGGACCACGGGGGACGCTGGTCCTCAGGAAGGAGTACTCCTTGGTCATGGCAACAGTGCTGGCCCTGGGCAGAGCCTCAGGATGCAGCATGAGCTCTGGATCCAGGGTGCTGGATGGCCTGCTCTTGGGGGTGCTTCGGTGAGACTAGAAACAACAAATCAAAAAACACGATACTACTATTCTCACAACTTTTAAAATCAGCTTCAAGCATAAAATAGCTATTAGTCTGATGTATAAATTTCATATTCAGGTTATATCTAAGGACCATATTCTCCACCCACTCACCCTCTCCTTATGCCTCTGCACTCTGTACTGTTTGAGCTGCTCCTCCAGACGGCGTCGAGCCTCCAAGCGGATCTTCTCCTCATTCTCCATTTCTAATGATGGCTTCTGATTGGCTATAAGGAACAGGGGTAATATTCTCCCATCAGACACTTCACACCTTTTCAAAAGAGCTGTGAGCCTACAAGACCTGATGTTAGTTGGTTCAGGTCAGATCAATCGATTCTTATTTGACTTTGTGTCAATCTGAGATATGGAAGCTTGATTTTTCTCAGTGGCACATTATATTTAAAAGGTGGCTAATGCTGCATGCTGTGACTTTCAATCTGGTATAGTTTCTGCAGATTAAAAAATCTGCACAAAGTCAAGAATGCAGCAGCAGTTGAGCCAGTATTTTAATAAATTAATCAAGAATGAAGATTGTGCAAAGCATTTAAGTAATAAACTGTATGATTTAAAAAAAACAAATGTGCCTGAGGTAAGAAGCAATACCAAAAACAAATCATGCCAGAGGGGTTAGTTTCAAAACCCAACCATTAGTATAAACATTGTCCCGAAAGAAGCACCCACACCAAACTCTAGTCAAACTATTGAATGCATATGAGCAGTAAAGAGGGAAAATCTCAAACAACTACCTTCTGCTCACATAAGTCACAAAAACAGGAAGTTAACAAATGAGTTTCACGCTACAACAGCAAAACAACTCACAGGAAAATAAGGTTAATAACGGGGGATCGAGGGGAATTCACTCCACACACATTTATGCTTACACAATTCAGTCTCCTGCATAGGCATACTGAGTCTGAGTGACTGCAATGAATCACTCGTGTGAACCGTGACCTCAGCACTAGCCCCCTCAGACCTCTCTAGCATCATGGGTGGATAAGAAGCCACACCTGGGGAGGGCTCTTGGGTTTGGGTGTTGACTGGGGAGCTGGTGCTTTGAGGAGGGGCTATCGGAGACAAGGACCCGTTTATATGAGTTTCTCCCATGGCACCCAAGCCCTCTGCCAGTCGATCTCCGTTTGGCATCACATCTGAACTGATGGGACCTGAAGGGGAACGGGGAAGAGATGCAGTGAGGAATGTTGGCAATTAGTCATGATAACTTCTCGTGAGCTAGACTGCACTGGGAGTTATTCCACTTGTCATGCCTGCTTGGCAACTTTGTCAGGCTACAATACTGCCGCTTCTGTGGCAAAGGTTGCTGGAAACAGTGCAAGATGTGGGTACTAAAAGGTGTTCCTGTAGCTACACTTCCTCCCATCGAGACTACAATAAACTAGGGCTCATCCTGTGACTCAAAGGCAATGCAAATTATTTTTTCTGTGTTGGCTTCAAAACTAGTTTAATAATTACCTCCGCCAAGGAGGTTATGTTTTTGGGAGTTTGTCTGCGAACTTAACTCATAAACTAACAAACCGATCTTCACCATATGTGTATATGACTCCACGATTAATGGTCGGATGGCTTTGCAAAATAATACAAGACAAGGTCACAATCATTTTTGACAGATGTAAAATTAGATCCTGGATCCTAGATACTAAGATCCAGAATATGAAATATGTACTGGGTCATCATAATTTTCAACACTGTCAGGAAACAAATTATTGTACAAACCTGCAACTAACACCAAATTGTAGCAGATAGTCTGCTGAAAGGGAGTATAACATTAAAGTAGGACTAAGTATTGCGTGACAATACTAATATGCTTGGAGACGGTCTGCACTCTCTGAATTTTCTGAATGTGATGCTCATTTAATGAAACTTTGTGTCTGTGCTGCATCATCCATGATCCTAACACCCGGTTCATGTGAAGAGAGCTTAGCTGGAAAATGGCAGTCACAAGTCTGGGAAAACAATTTCAGTGATAACCAAATTACAGTCTAGTTAAGTTGTATGATGGTTTATCTATGCTGCTTACATTTGTTTATTCAAACTAACCCTTACCAGCATAAATCTGGTTTAACAAAAAATGCAAGTTTTTATACTAATGGCTTCAAATATAAATTCAACAAATTCTTCAAAAATACATTCAATTCAACTTACTTGAATTCACTCATGTTGAATTTAAGTCCTTTAAATCAGCACAGAGAGCACTGGGATTTTGACCTGTGTAATTTTTTTTGTCTTTGCCCTCCTTGCTATGTAAATTGTTGACAGCACACAAAAGCCCATTCTCATATTTTTAACATATTCTCAGTTTTTTTCCCCACTGCCCATTTTCACCTCTCTTATCTGCATTTAATTACCATAGTCCACAGTGCCTGCATGATAATCACTAATTAGAATTCACTTCAGCTATTTAACACATTAGTTCAAAGAGCCGTGTAACACGCAGCAGAAAAATGCCCCAGGCCTTTTAGTGACCACCAAAACAGGTCATGCATGCCACGGTAAAAGTAGTGATAAGAGATATACCAGTTTTATCCCTGCGGGAAAAATAACTTTACAAATCAGGGAGCACAGTTTAAAATAAGCTAGCTTCAGTAAGTTAATCGTCATTATGGAGTATTCTACAAATTCCCCAAGCAAGAAAAATATTTATTGGCAATGGCTTAAGTGATGGCACCTAATGAGGTTACACTTTCCCCAGAGTGACAACAGTCAGCATCTAGCATCAAAAACTGACCCAGAGTACCTCTGTGATTAACAAAATAGAAAGAAAGGTGTGTCTGAAAATACTTATCTTAACTCAGGAACACATCGACTTCTAAATATTCCATGCAAACCTGCTGAAGACCTTTGTAAGAACTATTGATTCAGATCAGGCTGACAATTTCTGTTGCTAAACATACTGAGACCACTAAAGGCCTGCAGGCTTAATAGTTATTTTCCTTTGGGTCAGACTATGAACACAATTTTTTGACCAAAAAAACATTTTAGAGTAATAGTTACAAGTGTACAGCAGTATGTAAACCACTAAACAATTTACTGGCTCTTCCAATCCATGGCTCATGGTGGTAAATTCATTCTCATGCCTATTGCCCAACAAACGCAATGTAAAGTAATAGTTCATAGTAGTGTGTTCGAACAGCACTGCTGCTTACCGTTTGGAACATCTCCATTTGTGTTTTGTGCGTTCTCCAGCCTTTGTTGCTTCAACAGTGTTTCATCTTCAACAGCAGGAGTTACAGTCTCTTTGGATTTTATGACGTTGTCTCCTTGACAAGCATTAGCCTCCGTTTGAGGTTCTTGTGATTCATTAATATCCATCTCCATTTAAAAAACTGAACAGTCACAACAGGAAAAATGTCCTTACAAAGCCATCTTTGCTGGAGGTAGGCCAGTTGGGATCATGCCAATATGCACAACACTGGAGGGGGAGAGAAAGAGTTTAGCAGTTGACTTTCAACCTGTTGGGCTTGTTATAAAAACAATACATTTTAGATAAATAAAATAAGTTCACAGTAAAAACTGTAACCCAAGAGTGATCTGTTTGAGACAGTAACGATGTTACGTAACACGGGTGGTAATTTAAATATAAGTCAAGGGATAACAACCTAGGTCTGTAGATAAGTGGATTTTGAGGCGTTAAATATAGATTAACCAGCACTGAACACTGTATGCCTCAACTACTACACAGGGGGAACAGAGGACAGCAAGTGACAGCAAGTGACAGCTCCATCGTCTCTTTGGTTCCAGCTCTCATCTGTTGATCAGGCACGAACACGGTGCATCTACAGGCCAGTATAAGTAAGCCTTTTTAACTGAGACACTTTAACTTAAATTAGATTAAGGAGATTACCCATGTTCCTGTGAGTGGAGCAGCTGCTGTTTCTGTTACATGGGTGTAAAGTGGGGGGAAAGTTCAAAACATAAAAACCGTGAACACTAACTGTGTGTACGTATGCAGAAATTGCCCTGTTCGCTTGTTCTATTGCCACAGAAGCCAAAAGTACGCTTCCAATGTGCTTCAATCGCAGTAACAAGCATTCAGGAGACTTCCACGGTCAATATTATTTAAATATGGATTGCTGTCAGTCAGTTCAGCACTGAATGATAACCGGCGACTCCCAGGTTATTTGCAAAGTAAGCTCTTTGACAGGAGCTGGGCTGCTGTGCTAAGTTAGCCTCTGTTTAGCACGATTTAACCCTTACTTGTTAAATTCGCCTCATCAGTAAACATGAAATAATCATTCGTGGTTTAAAAATTGCTATCGTTTTACCTCTCTGTGGTGATTTGATTTCGACAACTCAAAAGACTAAATACAAAGGAGACTTAAAGGTTGATGGCTACAACTAGCTCACCATGCTAATTAGACAGCTAGTCAACGTTAGCTGTGTTTACGACGGGACCTGTCAAGCTAAATGGGCTAAGTCGCTAGCGTCAGTGCAAAAGAGTTGAATTGTATAAGATTAAGAATACAATTCAAAATCAATTTCAGTCGTTTGAATGCGTTAAAACATCTGTGTTTCATTTATTCACTGACAATTTCGGTAAAGCTTTTAAAGGTTAATAAATGCTCACCTCTTCGCGAGCTTCGCCTTTCACTACGTGGCTGTTTGGTTTCCGTCCCTTATTGTGTCCGACTGGAAACAGTGCGCAAACACATCTGGAAGAACAAAAACAGCTCGCAGACAGGGTCTGTCTGCTGCTGTCTGTAATCGCAAAATGTATTTTTTTTTACGCAGAGAGCGTCGCTGATAATTGTGTGATACCATTAACTTGAACGCTTTCTCAGAAATTTATCATTAAAAAAAGTAATGAAAGAACGGCAAATACCATTTTTTTCGTGGAAAGTGTGTCGGATGTGGTACATGCTTCACACCCTTGTGTTCAAAGAGCTGCATTCAGCGGTGACATCCTGCAGTTCAACGGATGCCAGTGTCACAAAAAGTGTTTTTGAAGCCTGTATGAGAGTGATCCTATTCAGTCATGGCCCATCGACTCTGGAACGACCTGTCCGAGGATCTGAGACTCGCAGAATAATCTTAAATCACTTCTTCAAACACGCTTTCACTAACTGATTTTATATTGCATACTTACTGCCTTTGCTTTTTGCCTCATTTCTATTTTTCTATAAAGTAATTTATTTTAACTTAACTGACTTGTTCTTACCTCTGATCCTCTCTCATTCTATGTTGTTGAGTTCTTGCGGTGCCAGGAGCTTCTCCCGCAAACATGTTCCCCCATAATTAGGTTTCACCATTGCACTGTTGAATTGATGGCTGTTTATTCCATTATTTTATTTTATTTAAAGAGTTGTGGGACCTGTGTTAGTAAGCACCTTGTGAATAAGTATTCTTTATAGGTGTTAGTTTATTATCATTATTATTGTTAAAGGTTTTTTAAACCACCACTCAAATACTTCACAGCGGTACTAAATGTATATAATGACCCCATACACCTAACAACAGTCATAAAATTGATAGATTTCATCAAGTCCAGAGAGTTTTAAATCTTATAACCCAATACCCTAAACTATTAGAAGTTATTCTTTAAATAAATCGTTAAAATCAGGCAAACCTTGACCTGATTATAAATACAAGTCGCTTGTGCATGCATATCAGTTTGTCAACAACCAAAAAACAGGTAACAAAAACGCAGGACCTTTACTTGAATACTTATTTTAATACTATTATGCCATCTAGCGGTAGCATTGAAAAATTACAAGAGTACAGCAGGTTCCAAATATGATCGCACCAGTTTTTAGAGTTATTTTGTTTTTATGCAACCCAAAAGGTCTGCAATAGGAGAAATGTGATTTTCATATGATTGTTTATGTCTTTCTTTTTCTCGTTCTCCTTCCACATTTAGAGACTGGTCGTTGGCATCAAAAAATTATCCGCCTGAGCTCACATTTACATGGCTGTACAATACCTTCGATGCCTTTCTAAGATCTTGAGAGGGGAAAAAGATTTTGTGACTGAGACTCTATTATTAGACAATTATAGGTACCTTTACTGTCTGCTGCCTGGAAATGGCTTTACCATAGGGCTCAAATAAATCTCGGGTTTGTCAATTTGCCTCTGTGTGCCTCTTTATTCTGAATATGCTTGATTAAATATGTCTCTGCTCATTGTTATTCAATAACTCACCACCCCATATAGCAGACAGGTCGAAACTGTATCCAGCATCAAACTGGCACTGACAGCAAACTTCTGGAATGGTCATGGTGTCAACCGGATGTGGGCCAGGTCTGGTTCTGGTTTGGTTACTTTGGCCCAGATATGTCCATGCCATATGAGGCCTGATTGTGGGTTGGTATGTGTGTCCTAGATATGTCCATGATAAATAGACACACACACACACACACACACACACACACACACACACACACACACACACACACACACACACACACACACACACACACACACACACGAAAACTTTGTGTGTCATTTATTTTTAATTTGTTTTTCAATCAATAATGTATTTTATTTTTTAATATTTCTAAAACATAAAACATTCAGAAATGTGCTAGTTTGCTACCTGAGAGACTTTAAAGCCCTGAAGAAAATGCCTTGCTCTAACTTCAATATCTCTCACCTTATTAGCTATGATTTTGTTTGCGATTGTTTTAATCTTTGTAGCAAGTGGAGGAAGGAAAAGAAAAAAAAGGAGACGAAAAAGAAAGACAAAGCAACAGCATTTGTTAAGGAAATTGATAATAGTGAGTAAAAAAGCTGAACGTGATTGGCAAATTTTCTTGATCTGTTTCTTGAACATGGGATAGTACCTACATTAAGGGACTTGTCAAGTGAATTTTGTCTGGAAATATCTTCTATCTTCTTCTATCCAAACAACCTTTACAGTAGCCCCCTCTAACCAGTGTTGCTTATCTTAAGTGCAGGAATTTGGTTGGAATACTAATTTAAAGCCAAGATCTGAGTTTTTTTGTTTTTTGTTTTTTGTTTTTTGTAAAGATATCAACCATCAGATGACTGCATGCAGTTGATGAAAGGTAAACTTGTTTTTAGTTTAAATCTACTCTGAAAAGCTCACTGCATTATATTATTATTATTATTATTATTATTATTATTATTATTATTATTATTATTATTATTACTATTATTATTGTTATTATTATTATTATTATTATTATTATTATTATTAGTAGTAGTAGTAGTAGTAGTAGTAGTAGTAGTAGTAGTAGCAGTTGTAGTAGCTGTAGTCGTCTTCTTCAAAAGGATTAGACTCGGAAGTTGTAAGACTAACACGAACCAAAATACTGTGTTCATTTACAATTGAGGTAGGCGTATTACAAAAAAAATGGTTTAAGTTTTTGACAAGAAAACACATAGGCACGTGATTATTCCCACAGATAGGCTCAACATGACGCAGATATGCCCTACTTTTATTTTCAGCGATAGGCCTGTTGATGTTTCAAGTTAATTAAAGTCATGGCTATGAGTTTTATATGCAGAGGGGGCCTGGTCCTGTGTTCGCCCATGAACGATGGAAGCGCGCTCCCGACACTTCAGGTGAATGAGAGGGAAGCAGAGGAGCGGGACACGGTTCAGTGTGCGTCGCATTAAAAAAGGAACAATTAAAGGAAAATGAGCTGTGCAACGTCGCTTGGGGCGCATGTTTTTGTGACAACATATCTACTTTTCGTCATGGGATCCGTAGCACAGAAAGTAAGTTGACATTTGTTGACAACAAGTTGACAGTATTCCACAAGCTTATCTGGAACAGGCTGGGTGCAGTAGTCACTTCTGTGAGGAGACTCAGGCAACGAACTCCGTTTGAAAACACTGATATTAAATGATTGTTTGCTTCACGGGCAAGACTCTATCATCAGGGACCCTGACCCGAGGTAATTCAAGAAACAGCATGTGAAAACTTACGGTTCGGCATTTATCTTCAGTACAAAAGAGGCATTGTGGACACTGCATTTCGAACTTCAAATATCTGTCGTCTGTCTTTTCAATTATTTTGAACTATCTATAATATTACCTCGTTGCATGAGGCGGTACGTGTAAACCAGTTTTGTCAAAGTTGACATTTAAACCATGCAAATGATTTTTAACCAACTTTCATGCCGATTTAATCCAAGGAGCACACTGCTTCGATAGACGTCCGAGCCAATAAATCGTAATTTTGGGAAGTTTGGCTCTCAGCCATGCAATTATGAATTGACAACTTTTCCCATTGAGTTTGGTGCACTCTCTGTTAGGTCGTGAGACGTTGGATGGCAAGGTTGCCCTCTTACGCTGCATCTGAAATTGCGAAAGCTGTGTGGGAGAAAAAAAAAAACTAGAAAAACAAAGTGTAATGTAGAAAACTGTTACCGGACTGGTCTTGTCGTCATCTTGGGATCTGAGTCAAGGTTGTCTGCAGAGTTCATAACATTTAGCCAACAACACAACCGCCTCATGTATCTAAACTGCTGTAAATCAACTGCTGCGTGTCTTTTTTTAACGCGTGGTTTGCATTTCCAAGGGGAATTTTGAGTGTCCGTATCTTAATACATAAATGTATCCTGAATGTTATTTGACAACTTATTCCAAATAGGACCCTGCAGCGTTAGCCATAGCCAGGCTCCTCTAATCACCTTACATCATGCTGACTTACACGAGTCCACTTTTGCCATTCACGCCAAAGTTATGAAAGTTTTTGGCATACTTCGTGAGACATTATATCCTTTAGGGCTTTCAAAGGGATGTTTTGATGGCACAGGCATGTTTTGATGTTTCTGCACTTCACAGAGCTAGGGAATGGCATGCAGAGTCCAAACTGCTGAAATGGGAACCACATTGAAAGCATGCAAACCTTATGTTGTACCTTTCATTTTCATTGAAGCAGAATTCTCAAGCCCAACATGCCAAGACTCCATGATCTAAAGGTTCTGTCTGATAGACAGGAACATGCGCACAGTCAGAGGTTGCTTCTGGGGCATGTTTTTCATTCAACCAGGCTGTGATTCATGTTGGACATGTTATAGCTTCTCCTGTGGTAGATTTTAGGCTCCTGTCGGGTTAGTCTGGGTTAGTTGTTTATGGTTGTGTCAGTTCATTAAAAAGTTGTTTTGATGCCTTAAAATGAGCGTTCACTCTGTTATGTTGTCAACGGCTTCTTTATGTGTGATGACAGCTGTCTGGAAACATCACTTTTACACTGACAGCAGTTCAGATGGATCTCAGAACTCAGAACTCAGAAGAAAGTTTGATCCATACGTTGTCAACACTGTGGCTGTCTCAGCTTAGCTGTTCAAGCAGAGTAGGAGGAGGACTAAACTGACAGAGTTTGCAACTAATACATTATGGGAGGTAACCTGCCTCTCAGGCTCATTTTCTGCTCAGATTAAAGTATCAGTTTATCAACCAGTTCAGTCAGTTAGGACATCCAGGTGCAGGTTAAGAAAACAAACGTGGCCATGTATGAAGTAACTGATGAAAAAAAAGGAAGCCTCTACTTAGAAGTAAAATTGAAATAATCTTCAGAAAAAGGCAAAACAAAGCATTTAAGAAAATAAAGACTTCAAGAGAGAATTGGGAGAATTCATATATGATTTTAGATGGAGAAAAATCTGTATTTGCAGTGGAATGTGTCACCCAAAAGTTCTTCTTATTATGCTTATTTAAATGTACAGACATATTTTAAATAAATTACATATTCTAAGCAGGATTCCAGCGTCAAGTTACTGGTTTAAAAGTAGGAAGTTCAATCAAACGCAAAGGCTATTCTTATTTTCACTCTTTTGAAGCAAAGTATCCAAACTGAAAACTGCATTAACAGCCTACATGTGATGCAAAGTAATGCCCCCATGTGTGACGGTGGCTGATGTAACAACACAGCAGGATTACCCTTGACAGATCTCCACCAGCACATCAGGACCACATTTTTAGCAAAGAGGAGCTTCCACCTGTCAAGAGTCGTCCTCTTCCGCTGATGGACAATGGCGGCTCAGCAGCACAATTCTTAGAACTGAACAACAAAAGCCTTTGGTATATTGAATTGTCAGCGTCTCCAGCCTTAGTTCCTGTGTGCATAGGGTGCTCACTATCTTTGCAATTATCTGCCTGAGGGGGCACGGTAAATGATGTCTTTGTCCTCCGCTCCCCTTTTGTATTAAGTTGATTTTTGGAACAGCATAAACAAGCTTGGAATTTATTCTATCCCCCTCTTTAAAACATGGGAGGTGTCCAAGTCTATCGGTTCACAATGCAGCCCTGCGGACGAGGAAGAGTGAATTTGATCACTTGTTTTGTTGCTCTGCTGCGTCTTTTAGGAGTTTTTATTTGCACTGGAAAGAGGAGACATTCATCTCTAATTGAATTGAGTTGTAAGACCTCGGTGAACTGTGAATTCTCTTATTCATCCAGTGAACTATCAGACAACAGATACACACAGTCTGTCAACAGATAAACATGTCACCGTGTGGCAGCTTGCTGCAGAGAAGGAGGAATGAGGAGGGCAGGGGACAGAGAAGGAGGGATGAACTGAGTGTTAGATGGAGACAGTGGGGGAATCTGTCCTGTTTGTGTCGCAGATGCAGCAGTTTTCTTCATTTAGCTGAGCTATCAAACCTCAATCTTTACACTCACCGAAGTTTAGGCTGCTGCATTTGTTTCTTTCTTGTCTGAGAGGTTTCTAACCGGCTGATTACATTTTTTTAAAAACTTTGATCTAGATCATATTGATGAAATAAAAAGTTTGCTTATTCAAAGATCTGACAAGAAATACATATCTGGCACATTTTCTCAAGGTTCTCCATCCAAATACTGAAAGCCCTGTTTGATTTATATTGGTTGTTTTTGTTGTTATGGTTTCTTATAAATTACCTAAAAGCCGGTTTTATTTCAGATCATTTGGTTGTAATGTTGGATCAGTGCACTGACTGGCAGATTAGCCAATGCTGGATACCTTTAGAGGACAATACCATATCAGAGCAAAAATGATACAAAGTAAGTATCCGAAGCATGGAGTGTACTTTAAATACTGTAACCTCAGAAGCACTCCCTCCTTTAAATACCTTTGAAGGTCTGCTAAAGCTGCCCTGAAGGAAACATGTTACAGTTTTGCATAATCCTAGACTTGAGTTGGAATGTGATCTGGATATCTTTGGTACTGTATGCATGCTTCCTTTTTTTGCTACTTCCTATGCATTGCATTTTTGTGTTATAGGTGCTCCATCACATGAACTTGGTTTGGTGTGACTAAATGTGCATTTCCGCTTTAAAAAAGAAATGTTCTCCTTTGAGATTTTTGGAGATACTTTTATTTCTATGTGGCTGGGAAGGAGATAAACAAATAGAAATAGAAGTTTAATTGGGAAGTTGTGACTCCTGGAACTGCTGCAGTCTGCCGGAGTTGACCTTTTACTTTTTTGTCATTGCGAAAATTAAGTTTCTTAGATAGCTTATAATATTGTTACAGAGGGATGCAGCTTACCTCAGAAAAAATCTTTGGCCAGTTGCAGTCAGTGGGGTTCAGGGAGCAAGTTATTCAAGTTTAATTTCTCCCTGTAAAGATGCCACAGGTATTAAGGACATTTTTATTTCACATCAGTGTTTAAGACTTCACTGTGAATAGTTGATACTTGATGTGGCATCTATTATTTCTTGATAACATGGAGCAAGAACAGAAGAAGTCTGGTCGATCTGACATTGGGTTGTTTAAAAAAAGGTGACGCAGACTCTGACAGTGATGAGTCAGGCAACCTTGGTCAGGTGGGTTACCTTTAAGCAGGAAGGGTCAAGTTAGCTCATATAAAAAGGGCTGCACAGTTTACTGTTACTTTGGACTGGAGTAAAAAAATATGGAGCCTATGAAGAAGTGCAAAAAACTGCAGGTCCTTTGAGAGTTTGCTCGAGGCTGCAGGATCCCAGGTTCAGAAAACCTGGTTTAAAAAATCCAGGTTCATAAAAGGGGTTTGATCTGCGTAACTGATTTCTAAATAAGCACACACTGTACTGGAGGTGATTTTTTTCACAACTCTTTATTGTACAAGAAATGAAACTTAAAGGGTTTGTGAGGACTTAGAAAGTGATCTTGAAAAAGTCTGTCTTCTAGATATATATGCTAGATCATAATACACACTTCAAAATGAGATTATCAGCCCCAATATCGGTTATTTTGAAATGTTACTCCGTAGCTTCTTTGTAGCTTCCTGATTGGGTTGAGCAAGACTGGATTGATTTATGGACATCTAGTCTCTATAACAACACCACACCGGCTGATGAAGTTTAGAAGACAGAAGAGAGGTCTGTGTTTTTCTCTGCTAAAAAGGATTTCTGTGACTATTTTTGTAGTGATGGTGGACACAGGAGCCTAACTGTCAGACAGAAAAAAGGACAAAAGAGCAGATGAAAGCTCAACAGGACAGTGATACATGACACAGGGGCTAAGCTGTTCGTGATAATGTCCATTCCAACCCACATGCAGCAGTTATTCTGCAGTGGTCTGTTCAAACTTGACAGTCTATCAATAAAATGAAGAGTGAGGTCACATTAGCTCTGCTTGGTAGATGACTGGTAGGACATATAAAGGGTTTACTAACGTTACACATTACCAACACGTATCACAGCATTCAGCTGTCAGCGCTATGTATGGACGGCTCCCTAACTTCTCTATGAACTGTTAGTTTGCTTGTTGACACATTAGCCTATATACATGTCATAGCACCGTGCTGCTGTTAGCCCTACATGGCTGGCTACTGACATACTGTACTAACTCATGACGTTTGCTTGTTGTCATGTTTCAAACAACAGTGCTATGTAACTGTATCGATAAATACTTTACCTCCTTGCGTTGTATCTGGTAAAAGCTGTCTGCAACAAAGAAAATTAGTTCCAAAACAAAGAAATGCCTGGTTACAAGTCACATCTTCACGACAGTGTACCTGAGACTCCAGGCCAGAAGGTAGCGGGGCATTTTGATTTAAACAGATCCTCCTCATAGCATCTTTAACAGTTTTGCTCAGATGGGGGGATGGCTGATTTGACTTACAGACTTACACCCTGTAGCTGTCGGCAAAGACGCTGAAGCCTGCCTCATCTTCATCTCAGTAGATGAGTCCAAAGCTGAGCAGTCTGATAACTGAAGGCTCCACCATACTACCTTGAAAACTGTAGGCACGACAAGCAGGCCTGCATGCAGAGAGCGCAGTGATATGGAGAGGTAATCAGGGGCTACGAGTTTTTTAAGATAGGATGGTTCATCACCAATAAGGGCTTTGTAGGTCAGAAGAAGGGTTTTAATTTCTTTCAGATTTTATTGGTAGCCTGTGTAGAAAAACTACAATTCAAGCTTCAACATTTTGGACCACCTGAGGAATCTTTATGGACTTGTTAGGGCAGCCTGACAAAAGGGAATTACAGTAATCCAGCCTAGATTAAAGTAATACAACCTAGAATTAATTTCATTTGTTTTTACAGGACCTTCACTTATTTTTGCTTGTCTCAGGAAAACAAAGTTTTTTGTCTTGTTATTTGTCGGTGAGTTTGGTCAGTGTACCATGCTGCTTTTGCCTTTTGCAACTCTGACAGTAAGATCTTAATAAAGCAAAATAATAAGCAAATAAAAGTGTTGGAAAATAGAAGCAATAAATGAATGGGTGCATTTCTGCTTGAGGCTTTTGTAGTTTTGCAAGGGATTATCAAACTGCACATACATAAACAATACAAATGTTGGAGGAAAAAAGAATTGCTTGTTGCAAAGGAATGCTTGCAGGAAGCATAGAGTTTCAAAAGCCACATCCTTTTTGACATTCATAGTCAGTGATGACTTTCACTGACACGTCACATAATAATTGATAAGATAAAAATGGTCACTGTCCACAGAAATGGATCAGGGCCACAAAAACAAAACACCTTGCAATTTTTTTTTATTACTATTTTTTCTGAGAAAAGTCATAATTCCGGGATTAAAGTTAGATTTCTGACTGTAATTTTGGCATTCTGAGATATAAACCAGTATTCTGAGAAAAAAGTCAGAAAAAATAGCATACATTTTTTTCACCTTTTTTTTTTTTTTTTCAGTGGCCCCTATCATCTTCCGTAACCTGATAAATAACCCAACAGTGCAGAATCTGCAGGGGCATTTACCAATGCTCTTACTCCAGTAAACATTGCAACTGAAAGTGACTTATTAATTTGTTCTCAAACAGTGCAGTTGGACCAGAAATTAAGCACATATTCTGTCACTGTTCTTGTTTCAATCCTACTTTCTGAACACACTGTTGTCTAAAAACGATATATCTATTTTGTGGTTTGAAAAGAAACAACATCCAAGAAAATAATTTTGTCCTAAATCTGGAGGAACATTTTTCATCTAGGGAGTCAAAATTAACGAGGTCAGATATCATGTGGACAACATTATCTTCTAATTCAGGAGCAGTATCAGTGCTGCTGTAGAGAATCAAAAGCCTGAGGGTTTTTTTGCAGTTCAACACCGTGGTTGCACTGGAAAATTATTATCGTACTTATTAAGAATTTGATTGATTGTTTCCATCTGCATTTAGTGCAATTCAGCCTAAGCTATCAGGCTTCTCACTAATGTGCTTCAGGATGACAAATGATGAGGGGCAGTTCCACTGGATCCTATTCCGTAAAGTCGATAATGGTTTCCCCCAAGTGGTTGAAACCCAAGTGTAGACAGGGTCAGGATTCACCACAAGTTCAAAAGAGCTGCAGCAGCATCAGCGGCTATTTTCAGAGGAAATATGTTAATAAGTTTCACACCACAAACATGAGAGTGAGCGGCTGCGATGGCCAGACCTCACTCAGCTCATCACAAATCAGTGCGAGCCAGAGGACCACAGCCGCGATCATTTCTCGCCTGTCGCTATTCTGTGTTTGCCACAGTGTGTGTGCGTCTCTGTAAATAACGTGTTGATCAGACATGCTTGGGCTCAAAGAGGCCTTTCATAAGTCACCCATGATGCACACGGAGGTGAAAATGTGCTGAGCCAGCCCTGCAGTGGCCAACCAGGGCGATCCTAAAATGCCTGGGCCTAATCAGGCCGCCACACCAGTTGTTTGTAAACTCACCCTGGTTTGAACTGAAGCCACTGACATGAGCCCACCAGGAGAGGCATTGACATCACACAGGAGATATGTGATAAATCCTGGGCTCGAGTATCAGTGCTTTTCACAGCTGCGAAGGATGACTCTGAGGAGCAGCTTTTCGATCTGTTTTCTTCTGAACGATTGTGCAAACTGAGACAAGGCATCTTGGAGATGCAGCTGCTGCGTGAAAGCTATAAAAACTCTCTGACTTCCGTTTAGCTGCATGCATGTACAACAGTGATACAGTGCATGAAACCAATGCTTTACCGTTGAATCTATAAGATGACTGGACTTGTTCTGAGCTTCGAAGGATATAATTTCTCTCACTGAAAAAGCATCTTTGCTTCTGATGTGTGCAGACCATGTGCAGTGCCTTTTTGTTTATACTGTGATGTTTTGCACAGAAAAAAAACATGAAATGATTTTTTTTCTCTGTAAGAAATCATGCTTCCTATTATGTGTTTTTTTGTGCACACTTCAATCACTGCTCTCTTATGTCAGCTCATCACAGCATGTGAAGTTGGGTTGTTATTGCTCCTGTGCATGTTAGAGAAATTACAATATTTTCTTATAGCGGCCCTTAAATTTTGCTGGCTTACTTAAATCTGGATATTTCATTATTTTAAATTAACTTTTTTTAAGGACAGTTTTCTCTACCATTGTTTTTTTTAAAAAAATCCCTAGGATGTAAAATTTGGACAAACTACTTCAAATTGAGGGAAACAGGAAATAAATTCAGTGCTAACTAGACACTTTCGGTGAAGCAGATTTTGTTCCAGACCTAAGAAATTCAGTGTGGTTGTAAAGCATCCTGAGTGGACCGCTGCTTCGGAAGCGTTAGCCTGTGAAGCAGTGTCACTCTTCTCCTCCAGTAAACAGGACTGGTGAGGATTCCTGCCCCCTTTTGAGGGGCCCGCCTGCCTGTTTATGAGCCAGTCCTGGGCTGTTTGTGCATGAGAGGCAGTTTGTGTGTGTGCATGTGTGTTAACGGTAATTCAGCGAGAGCCAGCTCGTGTTACAGAGTTTTCACAGGAGTGTCGTCAGCCTGGGTGGGTTTTGAAAAATCCATGTTGCATACAGTTAGCTTAGACAGCAGACCTCTGTTTTCACAAATACATGTGACTGACGTGGTGTTTTCTAAGCTTTTGCATTTTCATGAAAGAAAATGAGGTCAAAAAGTGAAATATGTCACTGTTTCAAAAAAGGCAACACACTGCAATAAAAAAGAAATCTTATCAAGTGTTTTTGTCTTGTTTTCAGGAGAAAAAGTGTTTTCAGACTCAATATGTGTCACACTCACCTGACCAGTCTAGAAAAGTGTCTTGTTTTAAGTTTTTAAGACAAAAGTGAGGTCTGAATTTCTTCTAACAAGGTAAAAAAAAATCTGCCAATGGAACAAGAGAAAAGTTACTTGTATTAAGACATTATTCTAGTTTTCAGCAAATTTTTCTTGTTGCACTGGCAGATAATTTTCCACTTTTTACAATTCAGACCTAATTTTTGTCTTAAATAACTTGAAACAAGACCTTTTTTCTGGACTGATCAGTTGAATGTGGCTCATATCAAGTATAAAAAGACAATTTTTACTTCAAATAAGACAAAAAAACTTGATAAGATTCAGTTTTTTGCATTGTAAAATGCTGTAAGGAACAAAAGCACAAATAAGCCAGTGCACAGGGAAGGTATTCACTCAACTTAAGTTAAATTTAAAAACAAAAGGGTGAGATGTGTTGATGGAAATACTATTAGTTAGAAGGACTTACAACAAAGCTTAAGTGGATGATGAGAGTCACAAACAGATATAGTGTTAACGCTGAATTCCTTCTGCAAGAGTTGTATATTGAAATCTCTTCTGTATGACAAAGAACTACTGAAGAATGAAAGGATTTGTGTGATTTGGTATCTTATTGTGGTGTTGGTTGATGGACTTTCATTAGCATTTGCAGAAGCTGCAGTAAGGACAGGACCATCAAGCTTGCTCTTGGGATAACAGCATCCCTGCTGTCATGGTGTCCAAAAATTCAGGTATGAGTAAGTAATTCTAGATTTATGGCCGATAGCCTTGTTTTAACTTATTTAATTTCTTGTGTGGCAAAAAAACACAGACTAAAACTGTGGGTAGAGGTCTGTGATTTCTCCTCAGGTGGATTTAACATCTGGGGCTGAGCTCCTCCCACAGTCCTAAAACATGCTCAGCTGGTTGACTGGTCACTCTTACTGTCCTTAGGTGTAAGTGTCTGTGATAGGCTGGTGGCCTGGAATAACCCTGCCTTGTGCTAATATCAGTTGGGATAGGCTCCAGCACCTGGGACTCCAGAAGGGAAAAGTGTAAAAGATAATGGATGGATAGGAATAGAGATGAGCCATTCTTGGAACTGTATGGGAATCTATAGATCTGATCCAGACGTGTGAGGTTTGGAAATAAGGTCAAGTTTGCACTTGACCTTATTTCCATTTTTTCCCAAAGATCTCCAAACGTCTCTCTTTGATGGCTGCAGAGGTCTCAGCATTTTTTCCATGTTCTGAATCTCACACTGCTAAACGGGCACCTGGCACTTGTGTATCTTTTTCTTTTGTTATTTTATGACCGTTAGCAAACAGCTTACAGATGAGTTACACCCACTATGGTGGGGTTGTTAAAAACAATTGAAAGATTTGATATTTAGGATGAGATAATTATAACATGAACATTTTTTGTTACAGGACAGCAATCATGCTCCATTCTACATAAAAAAATGCTTGACATCCACAATTAATTCAATACCCTAGCAACATTTGCACAGAAATTACATGTAAAGTGAGAAAATTATGGGACTAAGGGGTGATTTTTGCAGAACTCCTCGGAGCTGGGATAAAGATAGTGACACCAAGTTCATTTTACAGAACTTAATATTTCACATTTGAGACAGGAGCCATTTGAGAGCTGGGCACTATATATAAACTTAACTTTCATAAGCAGGCATGACATTAAACTACCTACCCAATATTATGTAAGCTCCCTTCTTATCAATAACAACCTTTACCTGAGGAGATGTGTGCTCCACTAGACCACTGAAGTTGGGCTGTGGTATCTGACACTAAGATGTTGGCAGCAGGTCTTTGAAGTCCTCAGAGTTTAGGTGGAGCCTCCATTGATTGGTTGTCTAGCACATCCCACTGATGCAGCATTGGTTTGAGCTCTGGGCATTCAGAGGCTGAGCTAACAACACTGTGTTCTGCCAAGCCCTCTTATTCTGTGGAATGGTCAAGTTTGGGTGCTTGCATGATAGGGGTCAGCATGGTCACACTAACAAGTCTGCAGTTACACAGTCTCATACACACAAATTGTGATGTTCTTTGTGTTTTGACTCCTTTCTATCAAAGCTGTATTTACTTTTTCAGCAGTATTCAACCTTGGCTCTTCTGCCATGTCAGGCTGTGCTGTCATCCCCTACATCATAAGTGAGCCTTGGTCAGGCGTAAGCTTGTCTCCAGTTTACTGGTTTCATTTCATGGACCACTTTTTGCTATCATATTTTGTCCCAAAACAAAGTTTGTGGCATAACTATACTTGCCTAATTTTTGTGCTTCTAACATATCAGCTCTAAAGACACTATTTGCTGCACAGCACATACCAACCAAACACAGGTGATACTGTAAAAAGATTTTAATCCATATTTATTCAACTTGTCAATTATCATGGTGGTTTGGCTTGTTTTTGTAGTTTCACAAACCATAAAGGTGGCAAAAGTGGTGTTGTCATTTTTATTCTGGGCCCAGAACTTAAAACAGGCAGTTTTTACTTTTCATGACTACATCTGCCAACTTATTTACAACAATCTGAGTATGTACGGAGGAGGATTAGGGCCACTAATATATAGGGGGGTTAGGGTAAGGGTAATATATATATATATATATATATATATATATATATATATATATATATATATATATATATATATATATATATATATATATATATATATATATATATATATATATATATATATATATATATATATATATATATATATTTTATATATATATAACTTTTTAGAATTCCAACTTTTTTTCTCAGAATTTTTTTCCCAATTATTTATTATCAACTTTGTCCTAGAAAAAAGTCAGAATTCATTCTTTCTTCTCAGAATTCTGGAGTGTAAGTCAGGACTTAAAAAATAAGTCCAAGTCTTATTTTTTTTTCTGAGAAAAAAAGTCAGAACTCTGAATTATTTCTCAGAATTCTGATTTTTTTTTTTTATCTTACGCTATTTTGTGCCTTTTGGTAAACCATAGTTTGGTTGCTGTTGCATCTGCAATTACACAATGCCTTTGAATCGCACGTCTTACTTTAAAAACATCATATTTCGTGCATTTGACAATTTAAAGTAATGTGCATTTTGTGTCAAACAGAAATAGAATATCTTTAAAATATGTGGAGTTGGAGTTTGAGCTCCTACCAATGAGCCAAACATACAGGTTCAGCTAATCAGACAGTCTCCACACACCTGTGGATTAATCTAGTGTGGAGAAGTTCACCACAGTACTGGCTAACTAGGGGGCAGTTGACTGCAGGCCAGTTATTGAGGAAGACCTAATTATATTTATTTGATTTACAAGTTAATGTATTGTAAAGGATTTATTTAGATTGTCAATATGGACTTAAAAAGTGTTACTGAGATTTAAAACAATGGAAGTTTTAACATGGCATTAAAAGGCATTAAATCCAGGCTCACTTTTGGAATTCTGTAATTAACTGCTTTTAAAACATAGTCTGACATCCCTCCTTGTTATGCAAAAGTGTGTAATAGAAATGCTGTTGTGTGTTTATGTTACAATGATGTCAGCACCTCACAGAAGTCAATGGGTTCCAATGGCCTCTGCTGTAATTAGACACACTTATGAACCCCATCCTGGAATGTGAAACGTTTTTGTAAAAGGAAGTAGTGACGCAAAGTGAAAATGATAGAACAATACTTTATGTGAGGGGCCTCTCAGTAATGACAGCAGCTGGTCTGATGTTTCACTGAACAAGTCATTTCAGACAATTATGTGCATAGTTGATCTACTTCTGTCCAGGAAATCCCCTGTCAGCAGCACAACTGGGGCGCAATGACCAGCAGGCACTTATGTAAACTTTCGGCCTGCCTTGTACTTATTAGCATCACTTCATTAAAATATTATCCCCCCCCTCCCCATTTGTGGAGTGGCTCACTAAAACAGCACTGCAGCCTATTGTTTGGCCATGAGAAAAGGCATCCATGAATAATTAGCGGCCTGCCATTGGAGCGGCCTGTGATGTAACAGAACTGAGATGTTTGGCATTATAAGAATGTCCCATTTCCATTCGACACTGTGGCACTTTGGGGCCCTTTCATGTGTAGTGTAGCATGCTCATCCCAGGGTGGTGGGGACCTCCCAGCCTCCTTTTCCTGGTGAGAGGTGACACAGTCTCTGTCCATGAAATAGTTTGGTTTTGTCCGATCTCTCATTGCTCCAAAGTGTGCTGATGAAAAGTTCATTTTTCTGTGATTCTTCATTCCATTGTTTATTTCTGTCTCACAAGAACTGTGCGAGAAGTCTTTAAAAGAGTTTTCAGAAAGTCTAGCAAACACAAACTATGGTCAGGGCAGACAAACAAACATGTTTTTTTTTAATTTAACCTTTATTTAACCAGATAAAACCCATTGAGATCTTGATCTCTTTTGCAAGGGTGACCTGACCAAGAGGTTTTCCACCTCTGGTCAATATTGCCCTAAAAAGGGGACACGCTGTGCTTTTCCCTCCCCCTTGTTATGCCCCCATATTGTGAAGTGGTCCCCCTCATTGCGCAACCTAGCTGCAAACACTGCGAACCCCAAATCGGCTTACTCTCTCTAACCTCAGCAGGAATGGCATTTGGCCCATTCAAATGTCATCCGTGTAATTCTTTGCTGTATCGCATTAATTTCTTGTAAGTGTGTAGGCAGTGCGAGTGTAGCAAGTCATGTGCTAATGTAATTGCTTCCAAATGCCAGTTAGGGAGAAAACAACAAAATACTGTTGGGAAATATAATTAGGAAACTAAGGCTTGTTCTGGAGACAGCTGGTTAATTTATCTGATATGGAGGAGACAGTGTCACTTTGCAGAATTACAAATGGTTGGTTTAGTGGTCTATTTTGGTTCTTTGCAGCCTTTTATGATCTAAAAAACTCTGTTCACCACTTGTATTTGGGTTAGGGTTAGGTCTGCAGTAGATTCAAAATGCACTCGGGGGTGTTATTTAAAAACAATTTATTATTCTTCTCAAAAGCGCTGTGACTGTACTACAGATAACCGTCTACCCAGAAAGATAAAACGTTTGCCCCGGGACATGACCAACATTTTCATGTAGTATTTCGACAGACTGTGCCAGCCACTGGCATGCCTGGAGCAGCAGACTTTCGGTATGAGTGTAGACAAAGTAAAGTGGAGCCGCACAGTTTGTGGAAATATCAGCTGTAAGTGCTGGTTTTGCCTTGGGCAAATATTTTGCAGTTCGTGGCAGAAAGTAAACACCTGAGAGATATCAAAAATAACCCAGGAGAAGCAACCTGCTGCTGGATGAAGTTTGACTGCCTCTATGCAAAGGGAAGCCAAGGTGACTCAGGTTAAAAGCATAAACTGCTGAACAGTGTCATTTCAGGACGGGAAGTGTACATAATGTGGAGTATCACTTATTAGATCTGCTTTGCTATCAGCAAAATCAGTTATACACAAATGTTGTCTTTAGCTTCATCCTGCTCTTCATCCCTCCTCATCCCTCTGTATGTCTGTGATACCCTGCGCCCCGGCTGTGAGGCTGACAGCCATATCAACTCTGAAGAAGGCTTTTAACTTTGATCCTGATGACTCAAGTCCCCTCTTCCAGTCATGATTGAAAACTAAAAGTAGATTTGCTCCTCCAAATATCCCAGCTGAGGAATGCCTTTGATATCTGCGTTCAAATGGGGATAGATGGTCCATCAAAGTGCCTGTCTGGCTCTATAGACTTTGGCTTTCCTCCTGCCCCCGTTGCCCTCTGTCCCTCCTCCCATCTAAACATTCTTAAGATGATCTCCTTTCAGCCCAGTCTAGAGCACAAGTGTCGCCTGCGGGTGTTGGTTGGTTGGTTTGCTACCTGTCTGGCAGGGGGGTCCGTCATGCAGGGTCATTCCCACAGTCCAGAACTTAGGCCAACAGGAAAGCTCATAAACACACAGCCCCCCTACAAAGGTCTGGTCCTTAGCTCCCTGGCCCAACCACACATCTGCCTCTGCTTAGACCCAGGTCCCCCTTACATCCCCACACACCTGGAAAGAATTATAGCAAGCATGTTTGAAGAAATACCCTCCCCAGGGTTACCGAGGCAGGCAATACGAGCAAAGCACAGGCTTTGATATAAAGGCAGAACAGCAGGGTTGAATAGTTCAGTTTATGTCTGAGAGTAATCAGACCACAAGTCGGATGTATTATTTGCTGATAGGTCCCTTTGTTGTTGGTGCCTTTGACATTTAGAGCTTAATCACTTGGTGCCTATTATGTGAATACATGACTCAACTCAGAATTTAGACAGAGTGAAATTCAATATTGGTTTGTACTCTTACACATAATGCCAAAGAAAGAGGAATGCAAGTGTGGGTGGCACAGGTGGGAATCCAAAGCCCTTGCTTAGGTAGTATTTGTGCAGAGCTCCACCTTTAGAGCTGAGAGATGGTGGGGTATCATTTTTTTCCTTCAGAAACAGATCCTTACAGATACACTGCGAGCCTGGGTTTTAAATCGAGGGTAAAAAAAATCAAGTTCATTTTATAAAAGTAAGAAGTTTTAATTTATTAGTCAAACACTTTTCGAATGTGTAGATGATTACAGTCATCATTGTCGGTTGAATTAATCAGATTTAGTTTTGGCCACACCTCTCTTCTTTAAAACAAAAATAAAGGAAAAGGCTTTACTGTGTGACTTCCTTCATTAACTTTTAGTTATCCTGTTTGACTTAGTGAATAACTTTAAGTATTAACTAGAGTGAACATTGTGGTTTAAAGAAGTTATTTTTACTAATCCTGATAGAGACAGGCTGCACAGTGGATCAGTGATTACTCCTGTTGCCCCACAGCATGAAGGTTCCTGGTTAAAGTCTAGGCAGGTGCCCCTCTATGTGGAGTCTGCATGTTATCCACTTGCATGTGCAGATTTTCTCTGGGTACACAAGCTTCCTCCCACAGTCCTAAAACATACTGAAAAACTCAAAAGTATCAGTAGTATCAGTACTCTGTATCGGTGAGTACTCAAGAGGGAGTACTCAAACTGGTATCGGTCTGAATAAAAGTGGAATCAAGCATCCCTAATTTCATTGATAAGATATTGCAGCTCTGTCAGATTTTACAGGGGATTGTTGTAGCCATGTAGCATAAAGACAAGGATCACGCTTCCCATATTGCATCTTAGACTGTATCAGAGATATTTCTCTTGATGAGTGTATCTGTAAAATGATGGTACGGGTAAAATTAACAGTGTCTTGAAGCAGGTGTTGAATTATAACTCTTTGTTCATATTGCAGGTATACTTTGACTGTGGTGCCAAGGTGGATGTGGTGGATGTCCAAGGCCTCATTCTGTCCCCTGGCTTCCCCTACAACTACTCCTCTGGGACACACTGTGTTTGGCAGTTCTTTGTGCCTGTTGACTACCAGCTAATTCTGGAGATATTTGACTTTGATGTGTTTGAGAACCATGATCAAGCAGCACAGTACTCCGCCTTTTCTAATTTTGATGAGGAGCTGGCAGATGAAGAGGTGACTTTTTTACCTGGCAGCTTAGGGCCGGATGAAGCTTCAACAGAAGCTAAACCACAGATTCCTCTAAGTGTAGGAGATGTCACAAAGACTCAGCAGTCCTCTGATGATGGTGATGTCAAGCAAGTCGTGGTCCAGGAACAGTCCACAAAGATGGAGATCGCTAAAATCTCTAATTCAGCAAAAAGATCAGCAGATGCTTCCTCCAGCCTGTCCTCATCACTACCTCCCTCTCTTCACCTCGTACCTGTGCCTGCAGGAGATAAGGCTGTCAACTCTGCTTCCTTATCTCACCTCAGGGGAGACCTAAGCCCCACTTCTAACCCAGACCTAGTCCTGGAGGAGACCACCCTTGCCCCTCCACCTTCCACTGAAACTCCAGCTGTAAGCCCTGAAACCCAACACTCCATTCTTGACGCCTGCCCCCACGATGTCCTCTACATCTCAGACCTCATCACCTTCTCCTCCAGGTTCTGTGGCTCCAACCGGCCCCCAAGCAGCCAGCTGGTCTTTGGCTCCAGCCAGGAGATGGTGGAGGTGATAATGGAGCTCATCACCACCACCCACTGGGGCCGGGGCTTCGCTCTTCTCTTCCACTACCACAACCTGACAGAGCCAGGGGGGGACCATCGGGCAACTGCTCTCGCAGCCACTAAAGTAGACACTCTGCTGGCTGCTGTGAGTGGGGCTGCCTTCTTCGCTATGATACTAACAAGTGCCCTCTGCATCATTTTCAGGTAACAGAAGGGGAGACACTTTTGGTTGCAAACATCAAGCTGTGAAGGTTCTTATTCATGGTTGAAAGAGAGCTGAAAGAAAGATATGATGGTTGGTTTGATGGTTGACTACAAGCTCAAACTTAACAGAGCATGTTATCTTGTTTTGCTTCACCATCAGTGGAAAATGTTTAATTTAATGTGAGAAATGAAATAATTATAAAAATTCTTAAACCAATGGTAACATTTCTACATAGTTAAATAGTGCATCGTAAGAAGGTTGTGTTTGAATGACCTCTTAAAGGACAAATTAGACCTCTCTTCCTCAGGTTTAGGTTGTAGCTCATCCTGTCAGGGGTCCAGTTTGCTGTAACAACCCACTCTCTGTTTATTATCCTTTTACAAAATAGTTGTTTGAATCTTGAAATTTCAAGGCTTAGATTTGGGCTATGTTTGGATGTGGTACTAGCCTCAACTGTTTGACTTGTTACTATATTGTACCCATTGGCCCCAAAGCGACAAAGAACTTTATTTGTTACCCAAGGTAACCCCACAGGTATCTTCCTCTACTCGTCAGGATTATATCTCAGTAACTACTGAATGGATTGGTGCAGCATTCATGCTCCTCAGCTGATATACCCAAACAAGTTGTTAATGAGCCAAATATTTGTTCACTGCCACCAGTAAGTTCATCCCTTTCTTATTGATCAAACCATCAAAAAGAAAAGAGTAACCAGAGGATTCTGTCAAATCATTAGTTGGTGGTCCTATCTAGTGCCCATCATCAGGTTGAGATTTGTCACTGTCAGTTGGCTTTAAAAATAAACCATATCGCATATGACTTTTGCTGCACTGGTAACGCCACATGCTTGGCTGTAAACTTGTTACTATGATACCTGGTGCAAGGATGCAGAAGGAAAATGATAGCTGATCAGAAGTGCACCAGATGTTTTCAGCATCCAAGAAAAATGAACCGAATGAACGTTTCCTTAAACCACCACTTTCCAAACTCTGTAGCTCTGATCCATCACACCAGAGAAGGAGGAGACTTGCAGCATATAGTCATAGCTGCACCATAGACTATAGCCCCTGTTCATGGGTGTTAGCTAAAATACCATAACCATGATGCCTCTTTATGGTGATTTTTGATGATGAATCAATCAGTGAATCTTTTTTGAAACAAATGACAACAAGTGCTGTCTCAACAACAATAGCAAGTCAAGACTTTTGGTTATAAAAAAAGACCCGACTTCAGGACAATATAAGATGTCAGGTCACATCTTAGCCTGCCATGAGTATTAAGTAGAGACCTTTGAAGTAGGGCTGGGACAATAAGCTCTTCTTGTGATTTGATTCTATCACGGCTTTAGGGGTGCTGATTCGATTTACATTGCGATCCTTAGATATTTACGATTTTTGCGTTTTTTAGTCTGTTTTTTTAACGCCAGACCATGTGAGAAAATGAAATGATGATTTTTTTTCTACAGGCTATATCAGGAGCCATAGTTTCCCAGAAAATGCTTATCATGTGAATCAGACAGAAACATTTCACCCTCTGCTTGAGAAAAGTGGTAACTTTTTTCCAACCCAGTTTATAAACAAAAACTGAAATGAAGAATTTAAATTAAAAAAAAAACAAAACACCAGTTTTTTGACAAAGAATCACAATTTTGGTATTGTCAAACAAAAAACCCAACATATTGATTTTTTTCCCCCACTGCTACTTAACAGCTTTAAGCAAGTTACAGTGGTAAGAACAAACTTCCCTTAACAGACAGAAACCTTGAGCAGAACCAGACTTGTGTTAGACAGACATCTACCTCTGCTGTATCTCAAAGCACCTGCAGCCAAAGGACAGGAATAACTGCATTTTGCAAAAACAGCCTTGTTTTGGCATTATCTGCTACAAAGGTCCTTGATTAGTGATGCATTGGAATGTTAAAGAAAGCAGGATGAGTTTTCACGTTTTCATGACAAAATATTAGGGGTTTTGAAAAAAAACACAAACTGTAACCTTTTAAGGGATCTTGGTTCAATTAAAAGCTTTTTAAGTGTTTGTCCAATGGTTATAATATAAGGCACAAAAATGGTGCGCAGGTAGGAAAACTAGTGTGCATTGGGTAACAGACCAGAAAGCTGTTATTGTGTCAGTTTGCTCTCAGAGCCTGGTTAGCTATGTGAAAAATGTTTCTGTTTTTCTTCCATTAGAGCTAAAAATCTTTTGTCAGTAATTGAAGTTCCAGAGAAGATTTCACATCTCGTGTTTTGATCAACAGGGAGTGAAAGTGGGCTGCTCTGACAGTAGACGTGCACAGACGCTCAGACGCAAACAGTTGCACATACAGTCTATTTCACAGTCAACGCTTTGTAATGTTGACTCAGCTGGAAGCCGCAGTCCTTGATGTGGTGACCTGTGAAGATTAGGTGGGTTTGGCTGCAACTGTGCGGCCTCCTTGATGTGTGGCGCATTCTCACCAAAGAAATGGACATTCAGAGTGCAGCACCTGGCATCAATTCCAGCACACACAAAACACAGAGGCTGCATGAAAGTGATTGGGCGGGGAAATCTGGAAAAACTGGACAAGGAGAGTTTAAAGTCAGTGAGTTTGGTGCTGATGTTATTGTCAGACAATAAAAAGGTGTACTTTACAAGCTGTTCTTTCTTGTCCATCTCATGGGACTGTCAAACTAAGCTTGGGGGGTTAAGTTTGGACATTTGTAAGACTATCTGTGCTCATCCAGTTGATTCAAAATCCAGAAAGGTCAAGATGTGCGTCAGCCCCAGCTTTCTCTGAGAAAAACCCTCTTTAACGGGAAATGTGTTCATTTCAATTGCAGATCAGTGTCTCCAACCCATCCATTAGGCACAATAACTCCACAGGTTCTCACTGTTAATGTCAAGGAAATTGGAAGCATGTGCTCAATAAACCCAAAGTGTAATTAGCAAGAACAACAACGCAAGTTATTCAGAAGCCAGGAAATGCAAAACCATGAAATGTTAAACTCGGGAGCAGCCTCAGTAGCCCTGATTTCTCTTCATTCAGTTCCCTATTAATTTAAATGAGTTCAACAGAAACTGTCGGGAAAAAGGAAAAAGAGCTTGGCCAGCTAGGCAAGGTCTTCAAGTTTAGTGCAGCAGTGAGATTAATTCCCAAAGTCCTCTCTGGTCAGAAAACAGCCAAAGGTGGATGAAAGTCACAGCAGGGGTTGCCCTCAGTTGACCGTGGCTGGTAATGGACTCATTCAGCTGTGAGAGAAATTTTTAATAAGCGGGAACTTGCTCAAGTGTTCTGCATGCTTCACTAGTTGAAGTATGCATGGGAATGGCACATATATATCATTATTACTCTTTATTGTTCCAGTTTTAAAGTATCCACACACCGATATGTCTGTGGATTGAATATCTTTCATGGCTGTTTGCAGCTTCAGAGTGACAGTGATGCATTTCTACCAGAAAAAAGCGTCACATAGCAGGAACTTCTCAGTAACGACCACTGTGTGAACTGGTAGAGTTGTGGTATGTGTGAATGCAAGCCTGTGGTGCATCCTCCTCCATCATCCAACGCCACAATAGAGGACTGTTGAGTTGGAAACAGCCACGGGTATGTTGGAGCGATTATAAATTAAGTGAGGTGGTTACAGGCAGTACAGTTATATGGGATAGTGTTCGTTTTTACATTTCTGGTCACACTGTGAACACCAGAAGGGTTTTTATTCTTTGGAAAACTCTGTGAAGAGTCAGAACAGAATATGGGACATTTATAAAAGCTGGTTTTTGGATATGTCTGTAATTATGAACTGAAATGCTGTGGTTCTGTATGTTTTCCAGACCCAAACTGTGTCCAAAAAGAGCGAGCTCCTGTGCATCCAGCAACTCTGAGGTAAACTGTCTTACTTTGCTGCATGCTCTCATCCCCCAGTACTTCTTTTAGTGTCATCTCTACATGCCCCCTGTCCTATCTTGCATGCATCTCTATTAATCTGTCAGACATAGTTTTTAGCATAAAAAGTCTCCTTTGGTTCCACATTCTTTTTATTACTCTTCACCAAAATGCGACACTTTCCCCTGCTGCAACACTGCCGATCTGTTTGCAGCTGAGGATTGACACTTACAGTTCACAAAATATGTGGCAAATGTGACATCTTTTACAATTCTTCACTTGCTGCTTACGGTATAGAGCGTTTTATGTGCTCAGTTTATAGGGTGTCTATCTATCTATCTATCTATCTATCTATCTATCTATCTATCTATCTATCTATCTATCTATCTATCTATCTATCTATCTATCTATCTATCTATCTATCTATCTATCGATATATATATATTATCAAAAGATTCAGAGAAATCTCTGTACTCAAGGGAAATGGGCTCAAAATTCCTCTTAAAATGTATTGTCTTTGACAATAAAACACAGTTTGTTATGTATCCACAAGTACAGGTTCAAGCCGTACCATGCAAAGAGGAAACAAGATATAAACATAATCCAGAAACAATGGCGCTCGTTTAAAGTGGACTGAGACAAATCTAGATTTGACATTCGTTTTGGAAATCATGGACACTACGTCCTCAGCTCTAAGAGGGGAAGGACCATTCAGCTTGTTAACAGTGCATAGTTCAGAGGGCAGTATATTAAACAATCAATACAGGTTCTAGAGCAACACAAGTTGCCAATCAGATGATTCCTTTTTCAAGAAGACCTATGCACATATACACCTGAGCAAAATTTCAAGACCAGTCAAAAAATTGCACAAATTTGCATTTTGCTCTGTTGAGTCATAAAAAGGTTTTAAGTAGAGTTTCAAAATGCAAAAAGAAGAAATGGGAGTGAGGCAAAAAAAATTGAGTCAGCAATTTATGAAAACAACAATGAAACTGAAACAAGCTGTTCATCAGCAGATCCCAAGATTGAGACCACAGCCTTTAAAAGCCAAAATCTACACAAAAATGTGAATTCAGTATCATTCACTGTCAGGTATCCACACTGTCAGGGCACCCTGTAGCTAAGGCAAAAAAGCTTTCTCTCTTTGAATGTAGTCAGATTATTAAGCCGCATAAGCAACTCATCACACAACACACCATCGCTACTGAGACTGGTCACAGCAAGACAAGTCATTTTGAATTTTTTCAAAGATCCTGAGGGTTAAGAACAAAAATATGAAGTGGTAGACCCAAAAATTTTCAATGGCATTGAGCCGTGCGTCAAGACACAGGGTGATCCTTGGCCCAAATTAAGTCCACAGAGCTGTCCGTTGGACTTTGTAAGAAAACACCAAACACTGAAAGGTGAAAGAAACTTTTCTCTGATGAGAAAAAACTGAACCTTTACCTCCTGATATCTTCCAATGTTATTGGCATGTCAAGGAGATCCCACTGAAGATGCTTTCAATGCAGCACAGTGGAGGGGGCGCCATCATGATCTGGGGTGTTCAATGAAACAATGGAGCTTCAGGTTGTGCAAGGGCGCCAAACAGCGGCTATGTGGAGATGTTGCAGGGGGCCTCCATGACTGAGGGCCCTGGTCTGTGTGGTAATGACTGGGTTTTTCAAAAGGACAACGCGGCAGATCACGATGCCACCCTGACAAAGCACTTCTTCCAGAGAGATAACCTCACTCTTTGGATCATCCTGCGTGTTCCCCTGATCTGAATCACATTTGGGGATAGACGGAGAGGGAAGTTTAGCAAAATGGACATCAGTCCAGACAAGGGATGCCCTTCAGCCCCTCTTCACCACTTGGAGCAGCATTACCGCTGGCCTCCTGGAAACACTCACATCAAGCACGTTGAATCAAATTTATGAAGTGCTCAACCAGAACAGAAGGGCTATTTATTACTGAGTCCTTTTTTAACTTTTATTTCTGTTTTAGGGGGTTTTTGGTTCTTTTTTTTAGCTGTGGTATTTAACTTTTGATCTGCTGATGAACAGCCTATTTCAGTTAATTTGTTGTTTTCAGTAAATTGCTAAATTAAATTTATTTTTGTCTCACTCCCATTTCTTCTTTTTGCACTTTGAACATCTGCTTAGAAGCTTTTTTTTTAAATTCAGTCAATTTTCTGACTGGTCTTAACATCTTGATCAGGTGTGTAGGACTCAGTAACCCTGAAGTGTTCAATAGCCAAAATCCCGTAGCAAGGTAGCACTACCTTTCCTGAGAATCATTTAGATGTAACTTTAAAGATAACAATTATGAAAACAAAACAAACAAAAAAATCCTCCAACAGACTCAATACAAACACTAATAGACATCCATTGAATTTAATGACATTGATATTAATGGAAAAGCTTACAATCTTAATGCCTGTTCACAACATTACACAGGTACCCACATGATATTTACTCATCCATTAGCATTTGCTGATTTTAGATCGATATTCATATTAACTAAAGGTTGGTCAGTGTCTTTTGGGAAAAGAGTTAATAAACGTTTCAAAGTGACTATAAGACTTCTCTATTACTGATCAAACATGATTTAACAGGTAGGCAGCTATTCAGACATCGCTGTTATTTGTTTAAACTCTTTTAAAAACTGCTTTTTTTAAGTAAACATGACTTTAAATCATCTCTATAGCTTCCTTTATTCCACCCTCACCTCATAGATATACAGGGTGAAAATTAGATTTACCATTACACATAGTGAAAAACATCCTCTAAATACGTACCTGGTTATATTATATAATGACTGTTTCTATTGTATGACTTGCACTGTGTTATAGGTACCAGAGGGGGTCCAGAACACAGTAGCTGAGGTCAGTGAGCTTCAGCTGATGGCTGAAAATCAGGCCAACCTGGAAGCAACAACAGAGCAGGACAACAACAACGACAGCTCACCACACACAGGTTTGGAGGACATACCTGCACACACATGAACGAACACACACATTGCATAGACTGATCTGTTGGTCGCTGATGTGAACTCTTTAAAAACCATAGAAGACCCATTATCCATGACTTTTAGATCTGTTCTCTGATTAGCCTGAGTTCATCCTGCAGAATTCAAAGATACATACTACTGCAGCAAGCCCAGAGTCCATAATTGCACATTACTGTGAATGTTATGATTTATATTTGCAACATGTTTAGACTTTTGACAAGAATCATTTAAGGAATGATAATAACACCTTCAGGAATAAAAGTCTGCCATTATATCATTTCCTGGCAGAGTAATGACTCAATAAAGTTTTGGGGCTGTCATTTCAAAGTGAAGGCCTGGGGTTCGAGGAATGTGTCTCAGTGTCTGTGATGTTTTCCCAGAGATGAGCTGTCACTCAAACATAGGGGAAGGATTTTCTTGTGATCAGAATTTCTGTGGTGCTCCTTTTTCCCCCTCCGTGCTTATTTCTGCTCATGTGAACAGTCAGTTTATTCCAAGCAAATTTCCACAGCTCACTCTGGTGAGGGTGAACAGGAAATCTTTCTTGCCAACCAGGAGTTTTTCTGGGAAAGATTTACCTAACCCAAGATATTACTGTGAATCAAAACAAACTGTGTACCAGGAAGCCTCTGTGAACCCTGGGTGGGTCTGTAGTTTTCAGTCAAAAGGAAAATTACATTAGCTTTGGAGGGATACTGGGACAATCCAGTGGCTCTTCTCTTTCTCACTCTCAGTGGGACTGAACCCAGGCTGGGAGATTTGTGGGTTGTGGCATTTAACCCACAAAGCAGCCTGGGAGTAGTTGGAACAACAGGGGAGTACAGTCCTCCTCTGTGTGTGCTCCAGTCACGGTGTAAGGAGTTTACACATAAACACACAGCTTATAAACATCAGAGGATCTACTTACTCTGCTTACTCTGGGCAGCTGTACCTGAAGATATCGACAACATGGATTCAACATGGAGCAGTGATTAGTCTGAAGTAGCTTTTATCAGTTTTTCTTGTTTGTCTTATTTTTCTTTTCTGTGTCTCTGTAGTCAGCTGTGGCGCTGACATTTCCCAGAATGAAGAGGTGGACCTTTCCTGCAGTGGTCTGACAGAACTGGACCTCGGTGCAGATGAGGTCTTCATTGTGTCTTCAGCTCCTAGCCCAAGCAGGCTCCCCTTTTCACCTCACACAGTAAGGCCCAACATTACACTGATACATGTGTCTTGACTCTGCAGGTGGCGGGGTTTGTACCAGGACTGAATTATCTCAACAAACAGAGTGATTTAAATAAAATGTGTCAAGTCCTCCAGAACAGTGGTCCTCAAATGCAGCTACGTGTACCCCCTCGAGGGAGTTTGCAAGTTTTAAAAATGAAAATCTAAAAAACAGCAACCAAGAAAAGTTTCTTTAACATCATTTATTCAATCAATGTTTGAATCCAATATAAGTTAGAGTTCATAAATTGAATTTTATATCCATCAGACACTCAAGTACAGCGCTGTGTTTTACGCCTTTTTTTCCAACCCAAACTCTGCTTTGCTCATGTTAAAGGGGTACATGGCAGAAAAAAAACCCATCAGTTTTCCTTCACACAACAAAATCTTAACACTGAGTGTTTTTGGCTATTTCTAGTAGATGATATCCAGTTAAACTTGATATTAGCATCATTTACTGACAGTCTTATTCTGAGTTATAAATAGACAAAGAAGACCTCTGTTATGTGTTAGTAATACAAAAAAACTCCACTATAACAATCAAATTGTCTAGTTTCTTGATTTAAGGAAATTGAACCAATTCAAGATTTTTTTTTCTTATTTTAGTGTTTTGGTTTTTGTTTTGTTTTGTGTACACAATTCAGACTTTTTGATTTTTACTACCTTGAGTCAAGGTTTATTTTCTTCACTTATCAGTTGAAGCTAGCTTTTAGCAGCTTTTAAGACAAAAACACATTCCTAGATTGTAGATCATATTGTAGATTTTTCTACTGTACACTAGGGTCTTATCCAAGCAAAGATTTGTTTTATCACAGATTGTCATTATTGACCCAGTTTGAGCCATATTCACCTGGAAATTCCAGAAAAAATATTAAAGTCTATTTCAAGATATAAAAAAGGCAAAAATGATGCCTGAATTGTTTGTAAGGATTCTAAAAATATGCCAATGGGGAAGAAAAAATTGGCTTTTTGATTTCCTGTATTGGGGAATTATTCTTTTTCAACAAACTGGTCAAGCAAATCTTTCTTTTATCCCATCAGGAAATTTCTACAAGAAACTCAGACATCATTAGGATTTACTGGACTTTGACCTTTTTTTTTTTTCTTTTTTTTTTTTTACTAAAATAGAGACATAAACACTTGCTACGGTTTCAGATTTGCTTTGTTTTTTTTTTTCTAACTTCATCGTGTCCACATTTTTCTTCAAATACCCACAAAACCTTCTGGCCCTCCCCTGTTATAATCTGTGTTTACCTCTGATCATTGACTCCATAGAAGACATGAATGTAGCCCTGTAGTTCTAAGTCTTATGTTTCATAACCTCTCCAGGGAGGTGCAGAGTAAAATTCAGTCTTAAACTAGCTTTAATTCCGTAAAATGACGGGGAAAATGTCTTTTTAATCTCCAGGGCCATGAGCTCAGTGGGTGATCTCCTCACTTTGTGGAAATGATCCCTGAACAAATGAACATCAGAGGTGACAGCGCATTCATTACGGAGGTTGACCCAGTGTCCCTAATAAGACTGACACCATTCACTGGCATACACATGGTACAACCTAAAACTATGAAAACTATGAGGACATAAATGGGAAATGAGGATAATTAAAAGTTGGGAGGAGCGTTGAGGAAGAAGCATCGGTTTGAGCAAACATTTTTTGTCTCTTCTCTCTTTTGTATTCTCTTGGAATAAGAGTTGGCATAAAACAGCTCTGGCAGCTTTTTGAAGGACTGGCAAGCGTTTGTGCGGCCTAGTCTAATGGAGTATTATCTACAGAGCCAGATTCCCAGCTCCAATTGTGTGTGTGTGTGTGTGTGTGTGTGTGTGTGTGTGTGTGTGTGTGTGTGTGTGTGTGTGTGTGTGTGTGTGTGTGTGTGTGTGTGTGTGTGTGTGTGTATTTATGTGTGTGTTTATGTGTCTGTGTGTCTGTGTGTGTCATGCACGCTTTGGCCCGCAGTGTGTGGTCTGCCTGTGTGTGTCCTCGATGCAGACGTCCATGTAAATAATGTTTGAGAGATGTTGCTTGTGCTAACTTTGTTTAGAAAATACAGAAAGCAGCCTCTTGATGTGATTGACGGGGAAGTTACAGGTAATCATAATGCTGGTGTATCTCATGCATGTCTAATATATAACAGTTTGTTGCAGCAGGTCCCTTTCACAGAGTAGCTTCACTTTAGGTTTTGTGGAGCAGTGAGAACAGGCTGAAAGCTGCGTGATAAGATCAAGTCTAGATCAAAATAGTCTTTGTTTGATCCCCCCTGTCCAGAATCAAAAAACTCAAGTCCACTGTAGTATGAAGTATGTTTAGCTTCTCCCAAAACCCTGCAGCAGTCTTAGACTTGACCTTTGGAACCAGGTTTTGTAAGCATTTGTGTGTTTGCTGCCTGATTCCTCACCCCATGTCTCCCATCTAAAAGTTGCCATTGTGTTCGTGAGGCTTTAATGACCAAAAGCACATTTTATCTAAACCCCTAGCTAATTCTTGTCTAGACAAAGCTAGCAGTTAGTGACTCTGTACAAAGGATTATCTGGACTCACACTATGGCTGATGGTTCAACCCCTTAAACCCCCCCCCCCCCCTCCCCTGATCAACAGCAGCTGACCGATCAGCATGGATAACATGGCTTTACACATCTACCCTGTCAATCACAGTTTCCTCTAAAACTGGTTTTGGCCTGTGCCGCACGGTGCAGATGGTGAAGCTTGTCGCGTACGCAGCACCACAAATGTGACTCAAATCATTCCAAAGCTCCCGCTGGTCTCTCGACAGCTTTAATACACTTAATAAATAATGATTGAGATTAGAACGTGAGCAACACATGCTTAGCTGGCAGGCTTTGTGTCCCAAAAAGCCAAGCTAATCAGCACACTTCCGTCTTTTAATCCATTAACATCGTACACAACAGAATCTGCGGGGAGAAATTCAGGTGTGAGGAGGGAATATGGCAGGTGCAGCCAGCTCTTAATCCCCTAGCCCTCAGGACTTTGTTCTTCTTTCATGCACTGAAGTAACTGCTTGTTCTTGTTTGCCAATAAACCACACTTTTTTTTACCATTTGAGATAAAACTATCAGTTTCTCAGTGGTGTCACTTCCCTTTTCTCTCTACCCCTGAAGTCTGACGTACACAGTGAAATCTACAGATCTGATTCCTCTTCCTGTTACCTGATATCATTACCCCTCTGTTGAAGCATGTGTTTGTTACCAAGTCCAGTCTTTCCATCAACGCTCAATACCAAAGATGCGTGCATGATTGAATAACAAGCTCGCTTCTCAGTGCAGGTCATTGACCATTCTAGCTGCAGTTGAGTGCTTGAGTATAATGCAACCTCTGATATGCAAGCTATTTATGTTGTGTGGTCGTCTTCTTCCCTAATTAGTTTGTTTATCCTCTCTCAGTCACTCTTTACTTTTAACCTTTGGTCTTCCAGGGGAGTCACTCGTCTGCACTTCTTTACTTGTTGTGCGTAGTCAAGTCTGCAACCCGTCTTTGCATCCAGACACCGAGCAGTTTAGGTTCATGTACGCCCAACAAACTCAGAGAGAAGCTGCCGGAGAACACGCAGTGTTTCTTTAACTCATTTATGCGTTCTGTGTCTCAGCAGCGGGACAGGTTTCTGCGGCACAGCGACACTGGTCCCAGCCCCACAGGTGACTGGCCCTCCCCAGATTCCACGGCTGAACCGAATGGCTCCAGGCTTGCAAAGGACGGAAGCAGCAGCTGCGCCAGACCAAGAGCTTGGAGCGTGCGCACCTTCCAGGACTTCCTCCCTCCACTGCCGCAGTTGCATAAGAAGTGGTGCAGCTGGAACTCCACCAGCCCCTTCACCAAACTGGTGGACAGCGTCAGTACTGCAAACATTTGATGTTTTTTCTGCCAGTCATTTATAGCAGAGGTTCCTAAACTTTTCAGCCCACAACCGGTCACCCCAGAATGTGGAAACACATCAACAGGCCAATCCAAAAACAAAACAAAAAAAACAATTGAAAGCTGTGTTATATAGGTTTTTAAATATGTTATAATTAATAATTTTGATTTTGGAGAGCATTTTGTGACCCCCTATTAGTGTTTTGTCATTCCACCTTAGGAAACACCAACTTGTAGCCTTTGAAGGTGATGAAGTACAAGCCATGGAGTGTTTGAGGGATTGGGTTCAGTTTTCTTCCAATTCAAAGTTTTTCAACAGTCTTCATAGCAGGGGTCTCCAACAGGCAGCTCACAGGCCCTCAATAAGTAACTCACCCAGCAAATGGAAAATGTGAAAGAATAATAAAAAGAAAAGAGAAGAAAATGCAAACAGTTGGTGCGAACCACATCTGCATACTACAACTCCATATCTGTGCCCCCCACCTCACAAAGTATATCAACCAATTACTTTCCTGTTTATAACTCCATTACCAGTCCTGACGACAAGTAGTTAGTGTGTGGACTCAGTAGCCGACGGATACTGTTTTTGAACCAAATGTGAACGAGTTATTGTCACAAACTTGAGTTTAAGTTACTCTTACTAAAATTGGTGTAACGTTTGGAGATAAACAATGAGTAAGAAAAAACAGACTAACAAGCAAATTACAAGGCTCTATCAAACATCATATTAATGGAAAGGATATGATAATGTGCTGAATATGTGCCCAGCAAAATGAATAAATGAATAATGGTGTGATAAGGAGACTAGAAGTAGCTTGCGACTTGTTTTATTGTTTGAAAGTAGCTCTCAGCTTAAAATGGGTGGAGACCCCTGGCTTAGAAGGCTATCCCAAATTATTTAAAGGGTACATCCACAAAAAAATTGTTAAAAGACTTTAAGTGCTTCTTTTAAACTTCTCTTAAAACAAGTTACCAACATCTGGGGTGGTCAGGGCTTTGTCTGTGGGCGTATTATATTATTAAGATGCAGATTCACAAACCTCAGCAATCGATATCTCAAAACTTAAACTCCAGACTGTTTTGAAGGTATTTTTGGATACCAGGAGAGGTTAGTATGAAAATATTTTGGTTTATTGACCCCAAAAATGTTTTAAAAAGTTGATCGCTCTCTTCTTTTTTGTGTATTATCCTATAAACCAGTGGTTCTTAAATGGGGGTACATGTACACCTGGAGGTACACCAGGGCACTCCAGGGAGTAGATTCAAAACAGCATATTCAAAAAATAGCAACCTATAGCCTAATGTTTGAGCCTGTCTGGTCATTATTTTCAGGTTTAAAACAATTTTATTGTTAATAAAGAATATTTCATAAATCAGACACTAAAATTACAGCGCTGTGTTTTACATCCTTTTTTTTTTTTTTTGCAACCAAAACTGCTTTGCACTTGTCAGGGGTACTTGGCAGACGTGACATTCCACAGGGGGTGCATCCCTGAAAAAAGAAGGACAACCATCGCAATAAACTACAAACCAACGTCTTAAAATGACCACAAAGAAGCTTTTAGAAATTAAAAGTGTGCTATTCTCACCTTTTTCAGATTCTGTGCAGTTTTAAGTTAAAGAAATCTGATAATATTTTTATTTAGGTTGTTAGAGGTGATGTGTGTCCTGATTTTGTGAGTACTGTTACTATGCTTTTGACCCTTAAATTAGATGAATCCTTCTTTGGACGAGAACCCTCACAGCTGGTTTCTAATCTTTCCAGACTCCATCCAGTTTGGTAGCTGACTGCAGGGAGGGCAACAACAGGAATGTCTTCTCTGATGTTCATCTGGAGGCCAACACAGACAACAGCATCCTCTCTGACTCCTCCATCAGCAACGCCTCCTTCCCCCTCACACAGCCCGCCCAGAGGCAGCGTCGCCTCAACTCCACCAGCAACCTGCGGCGCTCCCGTTTCACAGGGCACTGCTTCGGCCTGCTCTCAGGGATGGCTGACCCAACGAAGGCCTCTGGGGTTCCTCAAGCCCCAGGCTCTCCGTCTGAATCCAGCCCAGGCTCTTCATCCTCCCCTCAGTGTCAGATCGAGAGTAGTCCAGCCGGAAAGAGGTTCCCAGGTGAGGCTGATCACATCAGCGTGCCAGTGTTTGCCATCTCTGAGGAGGAGGACCGGCAGCCTCTGGTCTCAGCCGAGCACCTGGACCAGACCTCTGCTTCCACTGTGGCTCTGAATGGAGGGGTACGGGGGATATATGAAAGGAAAAGGCCCTCTGATGGAGGCAGCAGCCTCAGCCCCCAGAGCCAGAGAGCCAGAGCAGAGTGGAGGTCGTGGGGGAGCCAGGTGTCCGGAGGGGCGGGGCCGCTCCCATCAAACGAATCAAACACAGTCAGTAACAGCGATCCGTCTCTCAGTCAGTCCACAGTGCTGTGCAGTGTGACCAACCACATGTGACCACACAGGCTTTAAGGTGCTGAGAAGAGCAGGGACTCTGGTGGGCCAGTTTATACATTTCTGAACTCTCTTAGTGCCACTTTGTCAAACATATAACCTTGAATTGTTTTTCTTTTGAATTCAAATGTTACAAAATGATTACTACACATACTTTAGCCTCAGCTGCTGCTGGAAAATATATTCTTCTCACTCTAGCTGTTTTCTATTTTTATATATTTGTGTTTGGACAAAGATGTCATAATATGCTGCTTACCAAGCCACGGCAGAGACCGCTGTGGTGGTATGTGATTACAAAAGATTGAAATGTTTATGAAAAGTATTATCTGAACAGTTATCCATAACCCCCAACTCTTAGGAGCACTTTCCTTTGTTCTGTAACCAGATTCATTAACTGGCTCCATGCTATTCAGAGTTATAATACTCCAACCATTGCACTTTGCTTTCAATAGCTCATTCATTGTGGATTTTGTGCTGCTTGTGCCAGATTCCTGTTTTTTCTAATGTTTATTTCTTAGTTTTGGATAATAAATGCTTATACAATGACTTATAACCCAAAAGTGTTCTGCAGAGCGTAGACTGTACATGAATTTATAGACGCAGTGTGTACACCTAAGGCTCATTCTGGATTATAAAAGGGAAATCAAAATAAAGCGTATAGAGTACTACTTTACACTTTTATGTAGTAAGCAGAGAGAACTAGCAATCACAATAGTATTTAAGATGAGTTTAAGATCTATGTGAAGTTTTAATAAAGGATATGTCAATCAATGATGGTGTGCCTGGTTGTTTTTTGTGAGACAATCAGCCTCGCAAATCTAAGACACTTTCAGTCATGGACTGTAAAGAGACAGGATGTCATCTCACTCGGCTCAAAGTGAGGTCACCAGGAAAGCTGCTCCCCCTAGTGATTGGCTGCAGTCTTGGTCAAAAACGCTATTTCTCCAATTCATTTGAACGAGGCTGTGGTCAAACTTTAAAACATTGATACACCTTGCAGAAATGTTTTTTCACATCCATATGCTGTGATGATATAAATATGTTATTGGGCTGCATAGTTTCAATTTCATAATGATTGACAGCTGCCATTTTTCAAAGCAGTCAGAAACGAAGGGAAGGACAGCCATGAGACTGCACTTTTGTTGTTGTTTTGTTTTTGTTTTTTGTCACAAATTCAGTTTTTGAGATATTTTCCTCTGATACAGTCAGAGATGGGTACCTTTCACATTTTAAATGGTATGATACTGATGCCCATTACCTGGCAATCAGTATTGGTACTCAAAGGACCAATTTTTGGTACTTTTTATGTGTGTTTATGTAGTAATACATATTAATTTCTTTAATATCAAAATTTTCGAGTTTTCAATGAATAACATATTTATTTGTCAATATATAGACTTGCAAATCTGTGTTCATGCCCAGCATGGAAAATTACCTCCTCTTCCACTCCCTTACAGTCAGAAGGATGCACATATGTACCCAAACATGCTACTGTTTGATTTTAAGTGAATCTGTACTTAATACTACAGACAGAATTCAGTCAGTACCCATAAAAGTACCTAATTTGGTACCCAATCCTAGATATGGCTATAAACTGTGCTTACCCTTTGCTGGTTTTAGAAAAGTAGATTTACAGCACGCTGATAAAATAGACCGTTTTTGATGGTCTCAGTGAGTGACAACAATATCAACTTCTCAAGTCCTTGCAATTCATTCACTGTAATCTTTCTGGGGACCCTTTTTTATGAATATAGCTTCCCAGGTTAGCTCATGTATTGTTCTGCAAATTACAGATAAAACATCAAATAAAGCAAAAAAACAACATCAGATATGTGGGATTCTTTAAAAGTGATTCAAAAAGAGTCATTTTCTTCAAACAGCTTTGTCAGTTTTTTTTATTCAGTAAGAGAAACAAGCGAACAGACGTAGAGGTGATTCCATTTCTATATCTTCAATAGTAGCATTTCTAATTTAACAAACAGGTCAACACACTTAGCATAAAGAGGTGTTTATCAAACATTTCCTCTCAAAATTTAACATGTGCCTAATGCTACAATATAGATTAAATTGGTATTGATTATAGTCTAGACTAACAGTGCATTACAGACAGAGTTCACAGGCATCAGTGGGACTCCCTCCTCAAACTGAGAGATGAATTTAGAAAGTAACTCTGACGCCTGTTCAGTCTCCCGTCTTCCTGGGAGCTGAGATGAGGTAGAATCAAACCTGCCTCTTCCATACTGCAGAGCAGCCTGGTCCAGACTCTTGCACAAAGTGGGTAAATATTTTCCTTAGTATACAACATACCCCCCCTCTCCACACACACATACACACACACACACACATACACATACACACACACTCATGCACACACCAGGGAGAATGCAAAGCACTCAACCAAAGCCTCTTTAATACCAATTCCTGATTGGAGCGGCTCGGGACTGTTGTTGGCTTATGTTGCCCAGATCTCCGGTGGAGAATAATTGAAACTCAGCACAAACCAAGTCGATCCCCCGACGGTGTGGCTGAGGGCCTGAGCTGCTAAGGAATGCCAGTGTGGACCCACCGTGACTCAAGGGATACAAATAATTAAAAAAAACACACCTAAACCTCCTTACTAACACCACAAATCAACACAGGAGCTCTGGCTGAGGCCAGGAAAGTGCCCATTCACAAACACCTCCAATGAAAATATGAGGAGCTCCAGAATAAAACATCCTGTGTCCACAATTACTATGGCTCATGGTTCTAATAACATATATATTTTCAAAAGTACATACTTTTCTAAGATTTAGCCCATAAACTGTCAAGGATTAACTTTTCAAAAAGTTGTCTTTTCCCTTCGATGCATATTTCTTCTTGATGAAGTGTCCCAGTTTGGACTTCAATGAGCCAGAGACCTGACGTCTCACGTTATGGATAAAGACTCCTCTTCAAGCCTGTTTGGTTCAAATTAGAACTTTGCAGACCTGAAAAGAAGCCTCTCCATGAATGTGTGACAAAGTTATGTGCAAATATCCTCCTAGCTGTCCAGTATAAACACATCTAGCAAATCTTCAAAGTCACCTTTAGAACAAGTTCTCTTAAAAAGAAGCAGAAAACTAAATAAGAAGCTAAATAAGCCCAGCCTCTGCATCAGGAATCATGCAAATGCAGCAGATGCAAGTTGAGTGTTGAACATTTCTATTTCCATCTTGTCCATCAGCTTCTGTTGAAAACTAACACCAGTGATCCCTTTAGTCCAGCCTCTTTTAAATCAGTACATTTCAATACATTTAAGGCCTCTTTAAATCAATGTCTGTATGCTGAATCGGCAAAATATAGATACAAAAACGTCTGATTTGTCACTTTTTTTTTCAGTAGACATCGATACCAGCTGTGCTTGTTTGCATGGTAGAGACAACTAGGTGATGATAGTCAAAAACAAGAAGACATCAGATTCAGCACGACTGAACTTTTTAACCACCATATATGGTTTACCTGTGATTTCAAGCAATGCAGCAGATGAAGGTACCTGAGGATCCCAAATAATCTAAAATCTTTAACAAGCTATCGAACTAATATCTTCAAAACATCTGAATAAAATTCCCACTGCTCTACAACAAACGCACACAACTACATGAGTTTTAGTGTTGGCACAGTTCTCTAAACTGTTCATGGTCCAAGTGCACGATCAGACTCCAGCTACGGGCTACCACCTTCAACTTAATCAACCACTACAGGTTTCCTGGAGTGCTTTATTCCTCTCACAACCATACACGAGTAACTGCATTTTATCACAGCTTAGCCCTCACTACAGAGCTCCAAGAAAGGGTCCCTTCTGCGCTATAATCACCTTTTGAGATGATTATCCCGAGCCTCTCATGCCCTCTGACAGGGTTACAACACATTGATCCCCTTCCAAATCCTACACAAATATCACAAGGGATTATTAATCTAGCAGGGTACGTATGCACAGGCTTTGACGTGGCTTTTTGCCCCCTGTCTGGAGAGTAAGTAATACCCTGGTGAAACAAGAAAGTCCCTTAGCGGTGAGACATTTCTGCTTTACTGTACTTTTGGGGGTTTGAATTTATAAAATAAGACGGCTCTACAGCTGTTCAACTCTAATGCCATCATTAGCTGTGTGCTGTAGGAAGTTGTGGATCATTTACTAACTGAATACATAATTTCATATCTCAATACCAAAGCAAACATACATCAGGGATTTGACGCCTCAATTACAATGACTGAAAGAGGGAATAACAGAAAACAAACCGCCATGTTGCAAGTGCATTCACAGATTGCAGCACTAGCTCTTGATCTGACATTACTTTATAAACGAGCTGGAGCTCCAGGAAGCATTTACAGCAACTAAGTGGTCTAACACCAGGTAAACTTCAGCAGTGCATGGGCCCACATCAAACTGATTTCAGGAGAGGCTGGTGCCGACACTCCAATGAGGTCTAAACTCTGAATAGCAGCCCAACCATTAGTAAACACGATAATATGATGACAATGTGCATAGCATAATTACACAGCCCTGTGTCAAGCAAAACACAACTGTAAATGGATACTGATTGTAAATTCTGCATTAGTTATTGCATGACATCTGGAAGCCCGTCCTCTACAGTTGACACATAAAAAAGTGGTTAAGATTGTATCTGAAGACTCAGCTTGACACTTAGTGAGGACACAAAGCTCTCGGCTCCCTCAGCTCTTGAAGCGCGTCTGCTCACATATGTGGTTGAATTTCCTGAAATTAAAGAAAACAAAACATGAATGAAAAAAATCACAATCAAAGAAATGGCATCAAGCATCCACCACAGGTCTCCCACAGCAAATTAAAATCCTACTAGCCCACACTTGAACAATTACTCCCTCTAGTGGTGGAATGGGTGAACTACAGCCACTTTCATAAATATCAGCCATGTTCATCCAGAGAAAAGCCAAAACCAACGACAGAGGCCTCAGTGATGCTTTGATGAGAACATGTAAGAATGATGTGTCTTTTAAGAGAAGGTATCATCAACTATTTGCACATTATCACCAAGCATTTTGTATTTGTTCTAATTCTTCAAAGATGTCTGCCATGCTAACAATATTATTGTATCATATTCACAAAGAACCAACTGATTGGTATGACTTAAATTGATCTCCAGATATTGACAATATTTACAATAGAAAAGTATAATTACATTAGATTTCATCACAACAGTTGCTTGTGATTGGCATTCATATATTACACAGTGGGCCTAAACTGCATATCAGTCAGTAACTTAATGATACTGAGAGACCAATGCAAAGCTGCACAGACTCACAGTTTTCCTCAGAGAAAGAGGAAATCTTCTACTTTATCAAGATATTCAATAAGTAACATCCAGCAGGAGACAAAACAAACATCTCAATATTGTTTAAAGGAGAACCAAAGTTAACAGAGAAGTTTTGGCTCTTGGATCTGTTGTTTTACCATGTAGCCCCTAGAGGGCAACTTTGCTTTCTGACATCTAGCCGTCAAGCTGGGGAGACAGAAGGCTTACCCATGAATGGTTCAAATCCTGTCTGTGGCCTCTTCCCCACTCCCTTCTCTTGTTCTGTTTCCTGCTCTATCCACTGCTATATCCCCCCAAAAAAACTTAGAAAAAAAATATTAAAAATAATCTCTTTCTGAGAAAAGACCAAGCAGCCGCTTCTGGTCTAAAATATGAAACTTATGTGAAAGTGTGATAAGTGTGATAAGATACAGCTCTGGGTGCTGGTAAAGAATAGTTGTCTACGTTGTTCGCCACATGAGGGAAGCCCTCAAGCAAAAATAAGCCTTAAATAAAAACTGTAGCTCTTCACAACACACACACTCGGTAGAACAGATGAACTCATGAGCCTGAAACAAGAATACTTACGTTGCATGATGTGCCTTCACCTGAGTGCGGCAGTTGCGTCCCCAGTAACAGTCAGGACGAGATGTTACAGCAGCTGAAGGGAGAACAACAAAAAGTTAAAAGAATAGCATCTAGGATAAGGGACGGTCATGTTGTCCTCACAGGATGAACACTGAAAAAAACAGTTGCTTAGACTCTAGTTTTTTATTGTATTATTCAAATTAAAAAATGTAAAAATAAAAGTAACAGAGTGTGGTGTGTCTGACCTGGCAGTTCAGATGAAGGGATGTTCTGTCTGTATTTGTATGCCAGCTCTTTGAAGGCTCTAAGGCCGCAGCAGAAGCAGAGGATTGTGTCGGCAGAGATGCGACCATCTGAAGGTGCAGAGGACAGGATATTATCATTATCATCCTTTTAAATGACATCGTGGACTTAGTCTGGGTCCATCATGGGTGAAAACTCATTCTGTACTAAATGTACAAAATCTGTATCACAGTTCAAAACTCAGAGATGAAAGAGTGTCAGTGAGTTTAGATGTGTGAACCCACCTGTCAGATGGTAGTGTCCCTGCTGTAAGCTCTGCAGAGACTCCTGATGCAAATCTCTCCACGTCTTCCCTCTGGAGGTCAAGTAGTTCTGATAGGAAACACAGTAATCTTAATGTTTGCTTACAATCTGAATGCAGAACTCAGTGTTGATGGAGCTTTCATTTAGGAACTTTGTGATGGTGCTTTATTTAGCCGAGAGCAACAAGTGCTGCTTGTTAGACAAAAAGGTGCCAAGTGGACATAAGGGTAAAACATTAAAACTTTCACTGAATAAAATCAAGCAGTCTGGATTTACATGCTTTAATCCACAGACCTTTTTGAGTAGCCCACTAAAATCATTTCTGACATGGCTATGGAGCCCTTCTTACCTGGAGGATCTCTGATTCGTAGTTGTTGTTGTTCAGCACACCATCCAAGCATTTGTCTGTCAGATTGAGTTCTGAAAGATCAACAAGGGGTTAAACCAAAACTCTTCATCATGCTCAGGTTATTTCACAGGTAACATCTCAGTTTTTTAAAATATTGGATGGTCACATTAAGGCACAAGATTTGATGTTCAACTGCATCACTTTTATTTATTCTGGACAACAAGCTGCTTGTGTAGCAAACAGTGAACCCAATACATCCCCTGAGATACCATGGTGCATATTATACCGTATCTTTTGTTTTTAAAATCAAAATGAATAAAAAGAGTTATTATTGATTAGGATTATTTCCTATAGAGCTCTGAAATTCCATAAAAGGTGGTACTTTTCATCTTGTGCACACAAGATAGTCATCTCATGCGTACATGTGTTTCAGGTATAGATTTGTTCTAACAAGATTTACACATAATATACAAACTGACACTTCATGTTTTAAACTCAGACTAAAATATTATTTTAGTCTGAGTTTAAATGCACCCCCTCCCCCAGTGTGGACTTTCCTGTTTTAATACGAAAAGTAACACATACCACTGAATCGAGCCAGGCATCCCTGACAGCCGATCCTCTGACAGCCCCAGTACATGTGACAAAAAGGTCGCAGGCACAAAACACCTAAAACACAAAGAACAACATTGATATGCACTGCATTACAGAATGAGCAGAACAAATTATCCAAGCAGTTCAGAGGACACTCACAGTGTTGAGCAACACCCTGCTGGGTGCTCAGCTCAGCCTGTCTGTCGGGCATCGGCTGGAAGCAGCAGCTGCAGATGAGATGGAGGCCCTGAGGGGGGCAGCGGTATTCCTGGGGAGCTAAAAGGAGCAGCAGCAGGAAAATTTACCAAAAAAAGAACCAGAAATAAAGATCTCAAGGAAAGGAAACCATTCCTGCAACAATTACAACAAACTACTACTGCTCTGACTTATCATCTTCCTGTGTTTTACTTTAACAGGGATCACCTGAGGGGATGTCAGAGGATGTTGAGGGCTGCTCCCCTGTAGGCTTTTCTGACCCCTCTGACCCCTCTGCACTTGAGGGTTTGGGTGGAGGATGAAGCTGCAGCGGAGGAGGAAGACCAGGAATCAAGTAGTATGAGCTTGTAGCAAACAGCACCTGATCGATTTCCCTTCTGTAGCCTGGACACTGTCTGCATATCACCAGAGGCTGGCTGGAGACAGAAAACGGAGACTTAACATGAAGAAACTTGTATCAAACATTTTTAATTAAGTTTGAGCTTTAGTAATGTTTTCTTCCATGTATTTTTGCAAAGGTGGTTTTGCCTGATCTTATACTCTTTTATTTTCTTTTATTTGTTTTTAGTATGTTTTCTTTGATGTGTCTGTCTTAATCTTTTTATTTATCTACCTGTACAGCGTTTTGTTTAAACAGGTGGTTGTTACTAAAAGTGCTTTATAAATAAATTTGGTATGGTATGGTAAGTAGATTTTCAGCAGCTGGCTACTGCTCTGATGGCCTCCAAAAATGTAAAAATATCAAATGACCTACTTGAACTTTGCAAATAATGACTGAGACTAGAGATAAAACCAAATCAAATGGCAAAATTCACACAAGTGCTTCAACAAATATAAACAGAGGTTTTACCCAGTATCTGAGGAGTCACTGTCATTATCAGACAGCTCAAACAGGAAGTCTGAGCTGCCCTCCTCATCAGAGAATGAGCGCTCAACTTTTGGCTGCAACATGTCCTGAGTTATCTTGTTCCTGCTGTCCATACTCTTCAGATCCTCCTCACTGCGACACTTCTCTGTGGACATGCAAACGTATACAAATTTAGCCAAAATGAATAAGATGTGCTAGTTTTCTGTTCTCTTTTGAAAAGAATAAAGAACAAAAATATAAAACAATTGAAAGATGACACTAAAATAAGCATTGTTTAAACAAACCTGGGTGCTGAAGGAGGTAAGCCTCCACCAGGTTGTTCAGGATGTGGTTCTTTCTGATCCTCTCCACGGGGCAGCGGCAGGTGGGGCAAAGTGATGAACGCTCCATCCAGCCTGAGTAGCAAGCAGCACAGAAGACGTGCATGCAGGGCTGCAAGCTGCAACAACAAAAAGAGAGGAAACTACATCTTAGAGAAACACAGATCTAACATTTGATGGACATGCTCTGTTTACGAAAAGTTCCTTCAAAAGCAGAGAGCTCCGAGATCTCACCTGACACAGTCGTGCAAAAGGTCCTGGCAGATAACACACGTCAGGCTCTCCTCCATCTTGTCCGTCTTTGCCCCCTCCACCCGTGGTTTAGCTGGAGGACATTTCTCTGTCGAAGCCACGACCTCTGAACTGGGAGTGTGTTGTAAACCTGCATCGTAATCCTGATCTGGAAACACAGTAATTGAACAATGATTTACTCATGAGTGAACAATAATATGGGCTTCAAAATTTTAGACTGGGGTTGCTTCTTGAGAGTGACATGCCACAGCAGCATACATTCAATTTAAAACATCTTCCTAATGGGGTTAGCCTCTGCTGTTGTCAGTCATGTTTTAAAATCAATAATGAGGCTTTTGTAGTGTTCTTCTGAGGTCACAGCCTGCCTCCTGAAACCCATCTCCTGCCCACGTCCCTCTTATTGGACAGGGGAGAATCAAGGAACATGTGTGGAGTACATATGCTCTGTCTTTTTCAAGATAGACACAGTAGAGTGTGTTGGAGTTTCATCTTTAGTCACACTGAAAGGCTTGTTTATTGCAGATTGAAAGGCATCAGGCTGTTTCTCCTTCCTCTCTCATTGTGAACACAAGTGCTGAGCAAACAACACAACACAGCCAGATTTAAGAGCTAGGAAAACCTCCAACAGTGTGGCTTCTGCTGGTTACTATGCTGCTCGAAAAATTCTGAAAACAATGTGAAGACAACATGTTAAAACAAATCTTACACTCACCGGTTTTTCTCCTCTTGCTTTCTGGTTCCATGTCATCCACATCTTTGCCCGGTGCTTGGGCATCATCTCTGGCTTTCCCTAACAAGGTGGAAAAACAACAGACCTGGTTGAAGAAATGACAGATGCCTGCTTGTTTCAATAAACACTGATGTGACTGTTCATGGTGGTACTGTAAACATTTTATGTGCTGCATCAAGTGAGCTGGAGTCAAACTAGAGGAAGGAAATGGCCGAGGTGTGAGCCTTTAGGAATACAGTGGTACCTTGACTTAGGAGTGTCCCGGCTAACAAGTTTCTTGAGATATGAGCTGTCCCTCAGTCAATTTTTCATTTTGAGTGGAAAACAAAGTTTGTGTTACAAGCCAGTTTCAGATACCCTACTGTTGGCTGGCGCAGCTACTGCCACAGTGCAGCAACACCCGTCCAGAATCCCATATCTGGCTCGATCATTTCAAGCAGTTCGCTCGCAGTGGAAGCATCAGTGTTGAGCTTGCACTTGTGCTTGCAGTTATTTTGCAAAAGTTTATATAAAAGAAACAACCATAAAAAAATGCAACTGGGCATGCAACAGTACTATTTAATGACAATTGTCAAACTCATTTTAGAAACATTTTGAAAGGGAGGATGAAGCAGACCTCATTGGATAGTTTTTTTTTTAATCCAAAACACCTGCAGGTTCAAGTGAGGAAAGCTTGGTGAAAATGGAAAAAAATCAGCAAATAAGATCCAGTTATTATGTTCAGCCTTTCTCTTCCATCTAAGTCAGCATCTTTAAGTTGTCTGATCTCCAAGGTCAATGCTGATGATTATATTCAATAAAAACAGTCTATTGCAGTACATTATATTGTGTTTTTATATAGTACAAATTTAAAAAATCATTTTCTTATTTAAAACACAGAACGTCATAAAAGAAGCTGTGTTTTTTGGGGACTTAACAGATTCAATTAATTCAATTAATTTCAATGGGGAAAATTTATCTGACATATGAGTAACTTGAGTTACAAGCTCCATCACAGAATAAATTATACAAATTAACTCACAAGTCAAGACAGGAAACAAGGAGTTACTTACAAGAGCTCTGTAGAATTTAAAATAATTTTTGGGTTTATTTACATCATCAGAAAATTATGTATGTATACATATGTGTGTGTGTGTGTGTGTGTGTGTGTGTGTGTGTGTGTGTGTGTGTGTGTGTGTGCGTGTGTGTGTACTGTGTAAAGATGTATGGTGCCCTATTACTTCTTAGAGGACTGTCCACGAACAAGCCCCAAAGTGGCTCATCTGAGAAGCTACCTGAAGCAGGACAGGCTGTGGTTGCCATGGCACCAGAAGTAGCAGCAGCCGGGATACAGAAGTGCGAGGAAGAGGTAGAGGGCTGAGGTTCTTCCTGGGTTGAATCCCGAGGAGCCTTTGAGAGCATTACAGGCTCCACAGAGAGGGACATCTCTGTCTCAGGTAGTGGGACGGAAGCTGGACTGTGAGCTGACCTCTCTGAGGGTAGATACAGGGTCAGGGTACTATAATGTGGTGCAACTGAAGTGTTTGTTCCAGATATTAATGAACTACTTACTGTAACTGTGTTGTGAAGTGGACTGCTGTGGATTCATTGAGTGGTATACATACGCCACATCTACAGAGGGAGCAAGAGAAATGTTCAGTCTTTACTTCCTCATAAATTACATAAGCATCATTCACACAGCTTAAAAACTCACTCTGTTCTGGCTCACTTTTCCTGTACACAAAATAGATGACGTCACCATTTTGCAGCATGTAAGTTTGCTTCTTGACCAGTTTGGACATGTTGATTACTGTGCCGTTAGTGCTGCAGACAAGGAAACAAAGAAAAGGATGTAGAAGTCATGGATATATAAAAGGTATTAAATCATACACATGGATGCAGCTTAACTCTATATAATGAAAGATTATTGGCCCTCATTTATCAATCTTGCGTGGCATTTGGCGCAGATCTGGGTGTAAAAACAATCCTACAGCAATGTTCACGTGTGATTTATGAAAGTGCGTAACAGGGCCAATCACGGCAAATGTTCAGCTGGTCGAATCCACGGAATTTACGACATGGAGGGAAAAAGGGAACTTCTCCATGCTGGAGGTTGACAACGCCATAGCAACAGAGGTAAAGAGGAAATGACACTGCACTGTTTGGCAGTCGGAAAAGTAGAGTGGATCAGAAAAAACTCACCTGCAAGGAAATCACTGCAGTGATTCAGCAGCGTGGATGTGACAAAGTAAAGTACAGCAGAATTTTAAACATTTAATTTACACAGCCTTCGTTTATAGCTTGATTAATTCATCCATGATGTCTGACTATTAGAAGCCACAATGTTTCAATTGTTTCCTTTCAGGTCCAGAAACGTGGAAAGTTGGCTTTTAAAAATGTGTTTAACCTCTGAAAGAAGCTGAAGACTCCAGCCTGAACCTGTGACAGACTGAGGAGGGAGTGGAGCTGAAGTGTGTCGATCGTGCGCAATTACGCTTGGGTAGACCGAAGTTTTATGATTATTCGTACCATGAGACGAGCACATAGGCTGTGATCTCATGTAAAAGAACGTCTTATCTTAATAAATAGTCACTTTTTCACACACAGTTCACGTTCATATAATTTTGTGGGTTGTGAAATAATAATCTTCACAGTAAAGCTGTAATCAATACAGCCTCCTTAAAAAGATCCAGGCTAAAAGTTTGATCCAGCATCCCCTAAATGTTCTCTGCGGATACTTTATCATAGACATGGGAGTGTATTAAAAACTGATAAAGGTAACACATTTTTTCTAAGAAGAAATTGGCTGACAGTATGTGCTGCTGCTCTTTCATAGCTAAGTATTTTATAGATTGGCGGAAGAACAGCGAAATGTTAGAAACATTCTTGGTGTCATATTTAAGAACATCAATTTTTATTTCTGAAAATGTTTTACCCTTATATGAACTAATAATGCTCCTCCACATACATATTTCTCTCGTTGCACCACGCTTACCACTGACATGAACACAAACTCAGACCTGGCATGGATTAAGCGTACCTGACGCCTACGTTCAGATTGATAAATGCCGATCTGTGCAGATCTGTGCGCTGAAAGGAGCATACACCTATTTTTCAGGCGTACACAGGTTTGATAAATGAGGGCCATTGTGTTCAAATCATGTAAAACAAGTTTAAGTCAACTTTATATTTATTCCTAACTAATCCTTTCCTTCAGAACTGACTCCATTTCAGCAGCATGATGGTCTAATTTTGTGCTGCAGAGATTTCACTGATGGGTGAACATCAAGCATGCACTACCTCATGTCCTCCAGCCATGCTGACCCTGAGCTTTCATCTTGCACGATCTTGCAGTGCTCCCCTGATACCAGTTTGTTAGCTGGGAAGGATAAAAAACATCCTGCAGAAAAAGAAGAAGAACAAAGAACAGGAATAATATAGATTACTTTTAAGCTTTTATGTTTGTTTGTTTTTTAAGAGAAAATACATTTGGAATGTTAGTGTTAGGATGTTTAATAAGTCATTTTTATGTTAACCTACTTTTCCTTTCCATTCCTCCATTGGCTAATATAGTAAAAGAGCTGCATATCTCGACATTATCATGTAAAAAGTACCTTGACAATTAAACCACACACCAATTAGATTCACAGACACCAGCTTACCACTTAAGGCTAACGGCTTTACATTGCAGTAAAGTAAATTCCAAAAGCTCTCAGCAACAAAACAGACAAAAGAGGGGGGATATAGGCCCAACCTTTTCTCAAGCAAAACCCATACAAAGAAAAAATCTACTTAATATTCCGCACACATGTTCTCAATGGAAGCCTTTTGTTATCATCACAAGAGGCTGTCTAAGTTTGGTGCGCTAAAGAATTCTTTGTGTTTTCAAGGGGGAGGTTTTAAAAGCTGCAGACACTGACAGAAATATCTATGCTTACAGACAGGACTGTCTTTTGTTACCAGGCATCAACCACAGTGAGAACTTATTACAGCATCACATAAAATACCCAAGTTTAATAATATTAGACTTAAGCTTTCGTTTGTGCTAGATAAACCTACCTTTTTTTCTGCCAACTGTGCACTCCCTATCGAAGAGCAGGACAGTCTCACTGGAGTTCACTTTGACCAGCTTTCCCCAAGCCTGTCCTCTTTTATGGCTGTCCATCTTCTAGTGTTGTTTCTCTGGGGAATTATGACACAGTTTTAAAATAATGAAACAAAACACTGTGATTCAAGTAGAGTTTCAGGTAAAAAAAAAAACAGTTTTTACCTAAAAGCAATATATACATGATGCAAAATAGTGCTTGACTTGAAGTACAGTGATGCAAAAATCAGGGACTGTGCAGTAATTTGAATGCTGTGCATGCCTTTTATTCCATTGTTTTTGCTGTGTTGACATTCTTCTACCATCTATTTTTTGCAATGACATTTCAACTGCTATGTAGAATAAATAAAATGATGATCTATGTTTCATGTATTTTGCATAGGCTACAAGGCACAAAATAGCAAGAAGAAAGTTAAATAGAGAATATTTTTTTGTGTAATGTAGTACAATCCAAACCTACTCAGACATGTTATCTGATCAGTAGATGTTTTTAGAGAAAGGTGGCTTTGAAAACAAAAGATAATTTTGTCACAAGTTTCAAATTAAGCTTTCTATTGCTTATTTGCTTGAATGCATCATTGTGTGACGTGTTCCAAAATAAATTCAAGCACCCAGACTCGATTTCTGTGTTCATCCAAAATACCTGCATACACTTAACCGAGTAACAAGTGAACTCAATAACCTCAGTCAAAAAACACCGCAACAATATTCACTGATTAAACTGTTGTGTTGCAGTTACTAATATTCTAATACACGCCGAATTTACAGGTGAACTTTGACGATCCATTACAGTTTCTGACCAATGTTAGAAGGATATCTTCCTGACCAAAAAGCACAACGTTTGATGAAGTTAACGCATTTTCTCATGAGTTTTGGTACGGGAGCCCACTTGGGGTGGAATCTGCTAACAACACTTAGCTACGCTTCGCTTTTCTACGATTCAAACTGACTTTTTCGACAAAAACTTGAAAACATTAGATTTCTACCTATGTAATTACATGATAAGTTTGAAAAAATGATCCATAAAGTCCCTTACTGTGATTATCACAAGATCTAACAACTTCGTGGAATAATAACACTAAGCTAACGCTGTTGCTAGCATTAGCAGACAAACTGCACTGGGTCTCCCATGGAAAACAAAGAAGACACACACTACAACACCCATAACATTTAATATATCTGTCACACTCACTTTCTCGTCAAATCCTTCTTTCGATGATCCAATATTTCCTCATGATCCACAGTTTGTTGTCCTCATGTTCCAGCTAAACAAAACATGCACTTCCTGTTCGGCTCTGGGTTGACAATATACACCGTCATCAGCTGATGGAGGAGGGGCAAGTCTGGACTTGATTACCCCCAAAACATCACTGTGGTGTCTTCCTCCTGATTATAAAGTTATCATCAGGCTACAGGGACGGTTTTAAGATCAGACTTTAAGGAATGCTGAGTTGTAATTTAACATCAGTTCAACATTTATTTCTTGCACACTGGGTTCCTAATCACAACCATAATACTAATCAACTTACAACAAAAGATAGTTTAAAAAAAAATTAAAGATGTTATTTATTGTCTTTAAATCATTATATAATAGGATTATCATGTTTAAAAAACACTTGCTGAATTAAAAATTCTATTTCAGCATCAGCACTAATATATTTTTTTCAGGGGTGCTGGGGTGAAATTTAGGGTCTAAAAATGCCTAGGGTACGGAAAAGTCTTGATGGTATTTCATGTGATGTATTTTCTTTTTCAATCAGCCAAAAGTGCCAACATATAATAATAATGAAAAAAACTTTTAAAAGTACTTTTTTTTACATATAAATATTTGTGTTAAAATATCACTTGGGAGTTATAGGCACTTGTCATTTTAATGCTATAAAATAATCAAGTTAATCACATCAATCACATGTCTGCTCTTTGATTTATCATGATAAATCACGCATTTCCCTTGGGCTTAATAAAGCCTATATATAGATATAATCTATCTATTCAAATACTACTGTTGACTTTTAATTTGGGTTGTAATTTCAAATGATCAAAATTTTTAATGAATGTTAATCACAGGGATGCTGTAGATATTAATCATGTTTTATTTTGCATGAGCAAACAGACTTAAGAAAGAATGGAATGTTTTTGCATTTAACATGTTTATCGATCACCGTTAACCGTTTGTGTTAACAAAGAACTTTGTGCTTCTTGATGGAGCATTGTACAATGCATCTTGAGTGGCAACTTGCAAAACCTTTGTAAAAACCATATCCTCAATAATATTAATGGGTCTTGAGTTTTTTGCAATCCACTTGGCAATTGTGTCAATTTGACCGAGGTAGACTCACTGAGGCTCTGACGTTCCACGCTAAAATGCTGGAAGAAAAGAAAATTCCTTCCTGCAGAGTGTGCATCATATTTTATGTTGGTTCACTCTTCTGCCTTTTTTTAAACTTAAATCTATCTGGACAAACTCCCTTATATGTGTTGCCAGAAACATTCATGGATTTTGAGTCATTCTGTGCAGCAGATAAGGCAATTGTGTTAAAATGTTTAATCAGATTAATCATGATGATGGGATTAACCTGATGAATGATTTGATTTTGTTTATATTTCAATTCACTGTCAATCTTAAACACTAGCTTATGACATTTCACATAACATAATTTGTTGTAATTCTATTTAAGGTATTTATTTCCACTGAGGAAAAGAGAAGAAGACTTCTGCAGGTATATTTTTGTTAACATTTCTGATCTCATCAAGCTTCTCATCTCAGTGCTTTGCAGCTGACAGTAAAATGACCAGTCTGCAAATCACCCAAGCAAAAAGCTCTTTGTATAAACACGTATAAAAGTACCGAGTAGTCTTAAGTGAGTATTAACTTTTAAGCCAAAGACTGATAAGATTAAAAAACAAACAAAATCTTCCCACAATACAGGTGACCGTATATGTGTGTGAGATTTGTATGTACAAACTAGGTTGGATTTATTTAGTATCTATATTGCATTCTTTTTTTTTGGTGTGGCACTTTTTTGATGGTCTTCCTGCATCAAGTCACATCCTGCTGTGCACAGAGTTCACTATGAGTTGTCCAGTTCAAAGTAATTAGCAGTGGGTGTTTCTTGCTGTTCACTTTGCTCTGGAAGGAAAAATCTGGTAGCATGGTTTTGTAAAAAAAAAAAAAAAATCTACTGTTCTAGACCCTCTGAAATATATAAATAAATGAATAAATAAATAAATGTTTGTGTGTGTGTGTGTGTGTGTGTGTGTGTGTGTGTGTGTGTGTGTGTGTGTGTGTGTGTGTGTGTGTGTGTGTGTCAGTTGTGAATACCAGTATCACTGGACTATCAGATCTTCTTTAATTCTTACCAATCAGTGTGTTTAGTTTGGCCAAATCCAGATTTTTATGTGGTAAATAGTCTGTCAACAAATCACAGAAGCAGAAGAAGGTTCATCTCCTCTGTCAATATGTTTTAAAACCAACAAAGGACATAAACTGCACTGCAGTTCAGGGAGACAGGACTGCATAGTTTGAAAGGTAAGTCTCAGTGTAGGATGCATTTTTGTGCACTGTTTATTATCAGATAGCTCTCTATCCACTGGGTACTTGTGCTCATGCTGTTTATGGAAGCAGTAACATCGATATCTTATCTGAGTATGAAGCAGTTCAGCAAAGGATTTGCAAGTTATGCATGCTTAAAAGTTTATTTTTCAGTCAGGGTCTAAAGGTCAAACATTTTCAAGTTTTTCTATTGCGTTCTGTCTTAACACTATGGATATCGGACAGTCATAGCTAATGGTTCATGTAATTCTTTTTTTAGGCGTGTGGAACTTTTATTTAAAGAACGGACAGTGGATAGAGTACAAAAATGAGAGACGCAATAATATGCAGCAAAGGGCAGCAGGTTGGAACTGAACCTCAGTTTCCTGTCTGGATTATGGAGGACTGTAGCTTCTGTATATGAGGTGAGTTTAAATGCCAAGCCGCTCCCCACAAATCCAAGGGTCATGTAATGCAGTGACACAGAACTGGTAATTTTTGCCAAGGCGAGTGTTTGTTGTGAAAGAATGAATCTAGATCAGATTTTCTTTTTAGGGGTCTTGTGTGTGTTTTGTGTCATGGTCGGGACCAGGGATGCAAACAATAATGGATTATTATAAATCAATCGCGGTTTAACTCGTAATTCCCCGCCAGCCCACATGAGGGCGCGCTTTGCGCCAGACGTCCTTGACGCACACGCGGAAATACAAGAGAAGCAGACCTCTGACAACAACAATAAGACCAACGAAAAGAAGTGTACAACTTTCTTAAAGATCCACCACTCCTTGAATCAAGTCCTGCAGCATGGTGGAAGGTAAATGAAGGCAGGTTTCCAAGAGTGGCAAACAGTGCACGGAAATACCTGGCACGTCTGTCCCTGCTGAGCGAGTGTTTTGAGCAGTTGGCCCCTCTGCGAAAAGGCTGCGCACAAGGCTTCCTGACCGGCGTTTCCCCTACCATTGTATAGGGAGCGGCCATATAGCAACTAACCACAGCAGAGCTGATTCATAGTTGCCTTTCACATAAATCATGTCTATATATATACGAACTAAATAGCCAAATCCATCTAATTTACATAACGTGATGTCATATTTACGTCGTGACGTTCACACTTCTCGCGCTGTTTCGCGCATTGCAGAGCCCCGCCCCCAACATGTTGACAGACACACAAACACGTGCGCACCTTTTCACAGACAGGCAAGCACATTCCGTATAGTAAAACCAATACAAGAAACATCTCCCAGCGTCTTATCTGTAAAGATGCAACACTCGCTCTTCTGCCCAATGTCACAACATTGATGTTTTTTTGTTTTGTTTATGGGTACATCCTTTATTCTAAGGGATGTTTTTAGTTGTTTACAGGCAGCCTGTATTTTAAGGGAAATATGGATTATGAATGGTTCTAATAGTCCAATTGTGACACCTTAATTTCTTTTCAGAATTTATTTTATACAATCTTATTACATTGCTATATTAGAGACACTGCACTGATTTATTTTCAAGTCAAAGTCACCTTTTTTTTCTTTGTTTATGAAAATACTATTGGAGAAGTTTGTTTTGCTTTTAACAGACAGTGCACTTATTTATTTTTATGTTTCAAGTAGACTTAAAGAAGCCTTGTCATTGCATTGTTCCATTTGTGAATGTGTTGCTCCCTGCTGTTAGAATTTTTTTATTTATTTTTTATTTAGGAATATGATTTGCATTTTCTCTTTCTTAAGAAGGATGGCATTTTCGTAGAAAGGAACCTATTGATTCAGAGGAAAATACAGCTTCTCAGAAAAATTGCCGCTTATCAATAAATCAATCATTGATAGATATGATGAAACAATTATCAATTAATGAATTACTTGATAATTTGCACCCATAGTCGGGACAAAGGTGAGGCCTTTTTTAACAATGTGTACTGATCTTGTGAGAAAAAAGCGGAGGTGGAAAAGTTCGTAATATCTTTGTCTTGGGTTAAGGTAGTATGCTGAGTATCATGCCTGATGCTGAAAAAGACTGCCTGTAAGTCCACATCTTCTTTCCGGTTTTGGGGTCCTAGTGTATTTTGTCTGTTATTGTTTTGAAGAGATTGTGTGGTAGGTGTGGTATATGGTGTCCTGTTGCAAGGATTAGTTGATTGAGTGTACAGATGTTTGATTTGGTGGTGTCTGCTATGTCATCTGCCATGTGGATGACTGGAACAAAGATCTCTGAGTTTGAGAGGACCCTTTTTGTACACATTGATCATGCCTACTAGTAGCTTTTTTAGTAGAGTTGGGTTACCTTGTTGTTTGTAATTTATTCTGAAAGAAAGTATTGTTTTTGACCTGTGGTGACAGGGGTGTTATTGTGAACAACTGTTTGGCATGGTTTAAGTTTGCCCCCGGGCATGCGCCTACCTGTATGTCTGGGTGGTGTATGTGTGGTAGGCGTGAGATGTTTGAGTCACCTGTTATACGTATCTTGCATGTTGGTTTGAGTGACCTGTTTGGATATTTGTTGCCATAGCGCTTCGAAGAGCATGCGTGTGGCCATCTTTACATAGTCCAGGTATGCACAGATTCCATAGAAATGGATCAACTGTGATTATATTAATCCATGGAATGTATGCTTTGGATGATATCTGGATTTATGGAGAAGAGTGTGTCTATCTGTGTTCTGATTGTGGGTGCATGGAGGTGGAGAAGGAGACCTGAGTGTCCAGGAACTCGACTGAGTGAGCTTGTAAGTTGTACTTTAATTTGTATTAGAGGATGGTGAATATTCAAGATTTATATGAAATTCTCAAACTCTGTTTGTAAAAGATGGTGCCATAGGCCAAATATGTCATCTAGAGTGCGGAGATACAATAATGGTTGTAAGGGACACTTTGAGAGTGCTTCTTTCTCCTTTCAGCCATATGTCCACTTAGGCCGGTGAATTTATTGGTATGGCATGGTATGGTATTTGCGGCCCATGGCGCAGCCACTGACCTGCAAGAAATGTTGGTCATTACAAACAAAGTTGTTATGAGTGAGTGTAATTTCAAGTAGTTTAATTATGGCATCATACCATCTGCATGGGTCACGGTGGGCTTTGAAAATGTTTCTAACAGACTGGAGTCCTAAGTGTCAGTGTTAGTATATCAGGCTTCGACACAGACTGAGAATAGAAACACTGCCATAGGTAACCAAAGAGACCTCACCTTAAATTGGTTCCCTGACCTGAGAGGAGATGTAAGTTCTTCTAATTAGCTAAGTGATATAGTGAATCTGTGCATCTGGAAAGCTGTCAGTTTGCAACTGAGAATCTGTAAAAGGCGGGATACGAGCTAAGTTTGAATCACCTATTATTGAAATAGGTTTTAAATCAGTAAGGTGACAGTCCTTCAACTTTCTTTGTGTACACAGATGTACTTGGGGCTCCCTTCTGGCTAGCACAATTCGCTCCTCAGCAATACCCACTGGGCTGAAGTAGGTTTCAGATTGGGTAGCCGTGACATTTGTTTGTAACCTTTGGGCCATTGTCAACATAACCTTTTTGTTAACTGTGGTCTTCTCATGCTCACCTTCTTTCAGGAACAGGTGAGACATCGAAGACATCCAACTGATCCAACTGCCCTGCAACTCAGGCTGTGAGACCTCTGAGTGGATGCTGCCAGCAGATGGTGCCGCTACATTACTGTAGAAGGTAGAACATGCGGAAAAGTCGGCTTTGACCTTTTGGCCTCCTTGCTTCTCTAAAGCTTGTGTCACTCTCTGCTGTACAGTAAGTATGGTTGTCTCTTTACTGTCTTTTAAAGCAGGTGTCTCTAAGTCCCAAGTGGGAGATAAGGCCGGGTGGGAAACATCCAGGCCACGTGGACAGGAGACATTTGAGGAGAGAGGTCTGAGCATGACAGGCAGCCATGGAGTGTTGGTTGGTGAGTACTGGCAACATGTGAGACAGAAAGTCCAGTACAGCCTAAGCCTGGCAAAGAGTTCCTCTGGTGCATGTTGTTGACTGGCCCACTGAACACAGAGCTCTGAGTACTTTGTTCCCCAGACTGTGAACAGGTGGGTGGTGAAACTTGGGCTACTCTAGAATTAGAGAAGGTTCTAGGAGATCTTTGCGGCTTGGGTGTTTAATGAATGATCTGAGCTTGAAATGAGATTAATTTTTTTGTTTCTACAGGTGGATGGGCCTAAGGATCAGAAAAGAGAAAGGGGTTTAGGGTTAAGATTAGGGTTGGGGTCAGAGAACATGGTTCATGTTATTTTGCACTGGCCTACTGATCTGGGGTGTTGTTATTGGCAGTGGGGTTGATTATTCCTATAGTGTTGTTGTTGCAATGCTAGTGTATTACAGGCAAAGCCAGTGGCAGAGGTGCAGGATGCAGCGCCCATTGATTTCACCTGTGCTGATTTTTCAGCCAGCACAGGTGAAGTCAAGTTTTTAACAGTGGCCACGTTTACATGCAGTCTATATTCGGGTTAAGGTCGATATTCTGGTTTCTAAAACATTCAGAATAACCCGTTTACACGTGTGAGCAAACATGACTTTTTCTGTTTACATGGTATCCTGATCAAAACTGCGACACATGGACAACATCTCAACGCCCGGAGAACGTCATGATGCAATATGCGTCATTTCCACTTAGTCTTCCTGTATCCATAGCAACAACAACAGCAGCAGCAGGGCGGACTTCCTGTTCTCAAAAGACCAAGATTCCTTGCAAACAGAACATGCGCAGAACATAAATTAATGTTCAGATTGGCATATACATGACCACATATTCAGGTTAGAAAAGGAGTACCCTTGGGTTTTTTGGGGGGGTTTTAAAGACCAAAATATGCTCACATTCTGGTCTTGTAAAAAGGGTTATTGGTGTTTACATGGCCATGCACAACAGTATTATTGCTAGTATTCTGAATATGAAAGGGTTAATGACTGCATTTAAACACACTCAATGTATGATTAGGAATTAGGGTTAGTCAGGCTTTCCCTAACCTTTTCTCTTAAAAGAGGGTTTAATGAATAAGTGGTTTAAATTTTCTGGGTGACCTTAAACTCGACTTGAATAATTATGATGTTTCTTCTCTTCTTGTCAGATGGTTAGATAAGTTAGCTTACTGATCTGTGCAACAAATCAGCTTCTTACCTGAAGCCTATACTATCAGCTGTTGCAAGTTTAACTGCTTGTCTTGAGGTAGAAAAGCTGTTTGTTTCATAGTCTGTGTTTTTACCCTTCCCATGAATAAAACAGATCCCAGTGATTCAGGCATTTGTCACACTGGAAAGGTTACAAGGCTTGCTCTCTGACAACTGACATTTTTGATATAAGATTTTGTAGTCCAATTACAAGTGGGCTGATCCTTCTTGTTAAAGAAAGACCAACATGTCTCTGTAATGAAAATAGAAAACCAGCCCTTAATACAGGACTAATCTCCTCAAACCTCCATCTACTCCCTGGCAGTGCATTATTAATGGGCAGTGTGGAGGCTGGTGAGCACGGGGGCCTCTCCTCGCTAATGTGTTCATTCCTCATTGTTAGAAGTCTGGTGAGGAGACTGCAAACACATGCTGCCTTCTTACAGACACACTCTAATGCACAAACACACACCCCTTTACAAAGGTGTGCCATCCCTGCAGAATATACTCTTAAGGGAAATTATCATATTTCAGGTTGGCCTTCGGTGTCGAACAGAATCCTCAGCAGATCCTCTGATAAGGTCACAGCAGCAAATTGAACGCAGCTTATTGAATCCCACACCCACGCTGTCAATCAGCATTTCCTAATTGGATCAAAGATTACTTGTGGCAGCTGTATAAAACATCAAACGAGTAATTAAATGAAATAATGAGAAAATAAACCTTAATGTTGCCAAGTGGGAATGGAAGCGAGCGGAGGAACGTGATTCTGCTGTGCTCTCTGAAATTATCTCTCCCCGGCTCGGGCTAATTGCTGGAGGATGTCCTCTTAACTGAGTGTGAAAAGCTGTGTCTAATTACGGCAACATTAATCAGGCATTAGCATGTTATCACAAGGTTAACTTATCAGGAGGGGCCCAGAAGCAGCTGGAGGTGCCATTTACCCATGCTGCACTGGGCCGGCTGGGCCACAAGGGGTAGTGCTTGTTCTTCCTGTGAATCATTACTCTGCCCCTGTGAGCAGAGAGCTGAAATCAAAGGCGACCATGTTGGATCGCACTGAGCGAGCACTGTGATTTTTAGGATTCTCTGCTGTCCAGAATCAATAGCGGCTATTTCCTGCTCGTTGTGGGGCTAAAAGGAGAACATTTTCCCCAGGGGAATTCAAATTTTTTTCTGCATCATAATTTGTTAACAGCTTGCATTTCACAGACACACATAAGGAGAAATCTTTACCGCACTCTGTATGAGGAATTACACGGATTGAAAGAATCTGCAAAATCAATGTCAAGCAATTGTGTGCTTGGTGGAGCAGTTGAGTCCGGTGTAATGAAGATTGACTGGATGGTGATTGCATCCTACATTATCCTGCAAGTCCAAAATGAATACAGATAAAACACCAGCCATCACAGAGGCAGGGGAATATGAAGGAGAAGTGATTTCAGCTGCCATGACATGCAACATGATTATTGAATTAGCATCTTTAAATTAAATCTGCCTTTGAAAATGTGGCCGATGCCCAGCTGTAAGGGTTTAAACTCTGTGCTTATGGCCTCATTCTTTTTTAAGACATCACCCTGGGAAGTGTATTCGATGCAGCAGCACAGAGGTGTACGTATATTTTTGAGTCATCTCATGCCAAATGACCTGCATGTGAGCAGATTAAAGGTCACTCCTGGCAGCAGTTTGGTCCCGTGCCCTGACTTCATTACCAGCAGCTCCAGAGGAGTCTCATCAGGATTCCAGCAGGGCAGAGGAGCCGTACCTCCAGCAGCCCTGCCAAAGGCGCTCATTTGTCAGAGAGGCTCGGAGATCACAGGCCGACAAATCTCCCACGTCTCCCAGACTGTCGAGCTCTTTGCCTGCATATCAAAGACAAAAAGAACAGAGCCGGGGAGAGAAACACAGAGAGAGCAGCCATTCTTTTTAGAGATGGTCTGCTCTTTAAACCCCCCGAGCGTGCCCTTTTCAAAACGCCTATTAGCCTGGGTGAGGGAGATTACAAGCAAATAAAATTACATTCATTGTGATATTTGATTTCATAATACCTCCAGAATTATAATTACACCACGCTCACACTTTTCATTTAAAAACCATTTGGCGACAACAAAGAATCAGAGATGGGAATGAGCAGGTTGTGCATCCAGCGAGAGAGCGCACATTATCAGGCCTGTTTCACTAGAAGTAACAATAATGGGAGAAGAATGGAGGCACTAATAAGAATGTAATCAGGTGAGAGAGCAGGATTTAATGATATGGAACATGGGGCTTTATTTTCAGCTGTCAGTCTCCTCGTGCAGCAACAAGAGAGCACGATGGGAGAAAATACCTTTTTTCCCCCCTCTTTCAATGCATTCCTCCGGAGGCTGGGATAGAGAGGACAGTTTCTTTTTTAAGGTTCACTTCTTACCAAGAGCTGCATCCCTCATCAGATCTCAGTTGCAAGCTGTTTTTCCTGTCCGTGCAGGCTGCTTCAGGAGCACAACGGTGTATTACGAGGGGAATGTGGGCATATGCTGTCTGGCTTAAACCAACAAGCAGAAGGGAGGAGATAAGACACATTCTTGGGCGGCGCAGAAACCAGGCATGAGAAGGGCCAGCTTGATAGCGGTACTTGTTGTTCTGATGTGTTAAATAGCTGGCCTTCGGCACCCCCAATCAATCGCTGAGTGAGCCACTGTGTAGCCAAGGGTTGTGTCAGATAGCCAGATGGCTGAAGTCAATGGAGCTTTGCCTGGTCTCTTGTGTCACAAAGGGACCATCATGAATCTGGACACACTGGCTGGACAAAGCACATGAAATATCACAGTCTGACTTTTTCTCCTGGGTTGATAAGGGCTAATCGATGTTTTTAAAATGTATCACTGATTAAAACTCAGGGCTAATCAGTGACAGAATAATAACAAAACAACCAGTAACACAGCTCGCTTTGTGTGGCTATCACTCACATTTTTGTTTTGGCATGTCTGATGTGATAAGTCGAGCTGCAGATCTCGCTGCGTGTGTAATGATGCTTACCAACCATTGTGTGGAACTCCCGCCATTTGACACAGAACAGAAGCAGGAGGCAGCCAACACGCCAATGTGCGCATATGAGAACGTCTGCAGGACGAGACAAGCATTTTGAACAAGCTCCAAGACCTCCAGAGGCCTGTGTTGACTAATCTGCAAACAATCCGCTCTGCAAGCCCCATTGCAAGTGGAAGAACAAGCCCCTTAAGCTGTGACATTAACGAACACAGCAAGATAAGATAGCGGTTGTTATCTCAGTGCATGGAACTCCTGCCCAGATAGGAGATAAGAGCTTTTCAAAGCTGTGTGTGCTGCCAGACAAGTTTCCAAAGAAGCGAGGGAGGCAGGCAGGGCCGAGCCAGGAATGCTGAGAAGCCTCGTCGAAACCGGTCTCATGGAGAATATGATCCCCCTGCCCTTTTCCACTTTATTACACCCACCTTTGGTATTTGGTGAGTGAGGCTTATAACTCGTTGATGACATAAATGCAGTCTGAAACCAGTGGCCGTACTGTGCACAGTAGTTTAGACCTTCCTGTGCTGAAAGATGAAATCAGAATCAAACATGCATCGAGAGAACGACCACACAGGACGGGCTGAGTGAAGGAGAACAGTGAAAAATTTAAGAAAGAATAAAATCAAAGTTCTAGGAGAAAACTGGGACATTATTATTATTATCCACCTGTTTTCGCAGTGGATCCTGACTCAGCTCTGCTGTTAACACAGCTTGTTTGGGAGTAGATAACATTTTTACATCATACCGGACTTGGATTTCAGTTTTCTAGAAAGACCAAGTCAACACAACTTCAGAAAATACCTGATGATCAGTGGCTTTTAGTGGGATACATCCTTCTCAAACAGCTTTAGATTATCATTAAATACTTATTTGATGAGCAGATTTTGATATGTACATTTAAAAAACTAAACTAGGATGCACTGCAGAGGACTTTCAGCATATTTGGTGAACTGGATATCCCCCCAACACATTCTTCTGAAGGTCTCCAGTTACAGTCACTGTTTAAACAGTAGCACAGGAAAGTGACAGAGACACATTCACACTATCAAGCTCTAAGAGGACCACTGTGTAGGAGTTATTAAACCATGTCAGTCACAGTTGTGTGATGTTACTGTGGATGGAGGGGGAATAAAAATGCTGCATATGCTCCACCAATCAGAAATGTTTGGCCTGCAGGCCCTGCCCACTAAAGTTCCTGGAACTCTTCAAGTACAACCCAGCAAAGAGGGCTGTTTCAAAGGGTGCCACAGAAATTCATTTAGACCCTTGTTCCTGCAGTTGAAAAGAACATGGTTTAAAAAAACAAGCTTTATTTTTAAGGAAAGGTCCTGCAGTTGAAAAGTACCTTTAGTGGATGATGACAATCAGTGCATTTACATACAGTCATTAACCCTCTCATATTCGGAATACTAGCAATAACCTCATTGCGCAAGAGCCATGTAAACACCAATAACCCTTTTGAAATCTAGAATATGATCTTATTCCATTTTTTTAACCCCCCCCCCAAAACACCCCTAGGGTACTCCTTTTGTACCCCATTTGGTGATGTATACGCCTGTTGGGATATTCCCATTGAAAGGAATATAAATTTGTGTTCTGCTCATGTTCAGTTCGCAAGGGATCTTGGTCTTTTGAGTGCTGTAGCACGCTGTGCTGCTGCTGCTGTTGTTGTTGCTATGGATACAGGAAGATGAAGCAGAGATGACGTGCATTGCATCATGACGTTTTCCGTGTGTCGAGATGTTGCCTGTGCGTCGCTGTTTGAATCGGGATATCATGTAAACAGGAAGAACTGAGTTTGCTCACGCATGTATACTGGTCATTCTGAAGGTTCCAGAAACTGGAATATTGACCTTAATCTGAATATTGACTGCATATAAACATAGCCAGTGTCGTGTTTTTCTGTCCTAAAAGTCTCCTAAATGGACTTTACTTCATCTGCAGCTTTCCAGTCCTCTGATCATTCATAACTTTTTTACACTACATCATCTAATTCATGCCATACAAACAAAGTGATTGCAGAGGCTGCATTGTAAAGTGCCCATCAGTAAAAACTAATCCCCCTCACATTTATTAATCCAATGCCGGCTATGACATAAAAGCTATTCCAAATCCAGTGTCTTACTGCTGAGTGCCTCTAGATTTATACAGGGAGATGACCAGCACCTTTCTCCTGAGCCACTGTTTTGTTATCTTATAATACTGCTGAAGTCAAGCTCAAACTGCCTGACCCTTGGCAAAAACGTGATTGTTAGAGTGGGAAGAAAGCCTGAATTTATCCACCATTAACCTTGGACCACCTGAAGCTCACAATGCTGTTCACAAGTTCAAAGTATCAACCAGCACTAAGAAGCATTTTTAACTTGTTATGAAGTAATTTAACATTTTTCTCTGGGCAGTTATGATCCCAGAGCTTGGATGAAGATGATAATAATGACTCATCCTCAATGACTCAACTTACATTTAGAGAACTCTTGAGGCCAGTGTAGTTATTTAATTTCAAGAGATAAATTGATGCTTGTAAGGCAGATATGACTCACTTTAAAATAAGCAATACACTTAATAGTTTTTGACATTTAACAATATTCAGCTTTTAAAATGGTTGAATTGAGAGATACTGATTAGGCCTTTTAGAGTGTATAGACTTTGTCATTGCCTCCCTTTGTTTAACCCCTGGCAATAACGTAACTTTAAATAACTTTAAAAATAGTCTCAGGTGAAGTTTTCCATTAACCCTTTTTTCACTTCCTTTAACATGATCTTTTGTGCTTTTTTTATTTTTTTTTTTAAATTTTATTTTCTAGAGGGTTAGCAACCAAAGTGGTCCCTGTTTCTAATTTATGGTAAATTGTAAATGGGATTTAATCATTGATCATTAATGGTCATAAAATTTATGGAAAACTCAGGTGTATGCACAATAATAGGGTTATTGCCATACACACAGCTTAAAGGGGCCCATTTGTGTCTTTCTTTAATATTTAAAGAGAATACCCAAAGTATTTTTATTTAAAGAAAACAAAGTCCTTAAATATCTGTACCTGTTCAGTAATAGCACCAAGCTAAACCCAGCCTGATCCCATTAAAGTAGTATATTATTGAATCAAACCAGACTAAAAACAACCCATCCACTCTTCAAACCTGAAAACAGACTCTCTGCTGTTTCTGGTTGTCTTGTTCCAACATTCGCTCCGGCTCTGAGAGCACGCTGACAGTTAAATCTTTAAGCTCTGCGTTTTCAGCAGAGGTTTAGAACGGTTTTATGTGGAAAGATAGGATGTTTTATTTTTAAATGTGTTATTAATTCATGGGCTGTAAAAACAACCTTTTTGTCAATTTCATAATTTCACATTGGAAAGGAAATCCTCACACACGAGCGCCAAGAACTAGGTGTTGCATTTCTGCCAGCTTCAGACTGAATAAACGCTTATGAATATGCCCACACCACCAGAGGGGACGGACTCAATCGTAATTCTCATTCTGCGGCTTGGAAAAAACTTCCGCCTTCCTGGATGCCAAGCGGCTCTGAGGCGATCCCAGCGATGAGCCAAGGAACGCTCTGCTAACTGAGCTCTGGAGAAATACGGTCACGGCAAGATCCATATTCAAATAAACTTCACTCTTGGCCCATGCACACAAGCCATGTTGTCACCAGCTGGCAGTGCCTCTCACCGCCCCTTCAAATACTGAGCCACTTTTGATTAACGTCTCTGCGGCTAATCATGTGCGCTGGCTGTGCCAAATTGGACGAGCCACGTATGGCCTCCATTTGCCTTGAAATCTCTTATTTTTTAAACTCATTGGAAGCTTTTGAGAGGCTTCTTTCCCTCCACCCTCCCCTCCCCCTGGTCTTCTCTTGTCTGGTGCCCGTACATAGAACCGAGAGGGTGGTGTGGCGGCACGCTGCCATCCTGCGGGTCCCTGAATGAGAGGACTATCGCTGCCAGATGCACCCAGCTGCATAAATGTTATTCATTTTTTATGGCTTGTGTACATAATATGGCCAGTGTGGGAGATTGTGAGGTTCCACTAAAGGCTGGAAAATCCTCAAAATTGAATCAAAGTGGAAAACTTATTTTGGCTGGTGGCCGCTCTGGACCTCCTCCTTTTCCATCTCTCTTAATTCAGTGCTTCTCCTCCCTGTCTCACATGGAGCTCTCTGAGGTTCCTCTGTGAGTGATTTACAGTATATTCTTTCTCCTCGGCTGCTTTGGCTGGCCTCCTTGCACAGTGGTGGCGGTGTGAGACAGCCGGCATATTTGTCATGGGTCCAGAGGTGCAAAGACATTAGACAGCACTTTGTCACCAGGGTTTGGAATTCACACCATTTGGCTGTTTCCAAGTCAGCTCCTTAACCACCGACTGGCCTGGTTTCTGTCAGCTGCCGCTCTGTTGACATTGAGGGCTAAAAAAAGATGACAACATGGAAGGATGTATGCCGCTCGCCTTTTTAGGTGATCAGACCAACATGCAGGCTACAAAGAGCTCTGAGACAGAGATTCCCGGCCAAAGCCCTTGACTCGGCGCTCTCTCCTTCAGCTCACAGTTCAGATATAGTTTAGTGGTTTAGAATGGCTCGCGTCAGGGTTTTGCTAACCCCTGTGGAGAGATGGGCTTGAACTCCGAGCAGAGCCACAGTCTCCCAAATCACCCAGCCCAGCTGAGACCCGAGCAGTCCAAATGTGATCATAGCAGGGGCCTCCCGTCTCATTACCAATCTCCATTTCAAAACAGCCTTCAAATGGGAACTAATGCATTAGCTCTCGCTGGGGGAAAAGTCTGGGGAGCCACTGCATAGCGGCTCCAAAACGCTTTCATACATGTTTTATCAGCGGGAGAAGAGTGAGCAAGAGAGAAAAGAAGCTTGGACCAATCCATTCATTTGTTGCCCATCTTATTAGCTTGGCACTGTGTTATTAGCTGCCATTGTGCTCTATAAAAGCCCCTTAGGCCCATCCCACTGTTCACTGAATCTGGGGTGAGCTCTGTGCCAAGTACTTTTTTGGAGGTATTTGAAACCATGAAAATTTAATCCCAAACCCTCAGAATCGAGGTTTCTCACAGATAAATGGAGAGGATTAGCGGAACAATAAAACAACGTCTTACCTCAGATACCACCATATCCTATTAATTGGGATTATGGAGGGAAAACGCATAAAAAGACTCACAATCTTGTATCACAGTTGCTTTTTTCGTGACAAGCTGCTACAAAAGCTGTCACTGTAACGCTGTTCCATCAAAAAGAAAATCTGTTCCAAATTAGGAACAAGAAAATATAGAAAAACCATAAACAATCCCAGCCAAAATGAAAAGAGAAATCCTGGACGCGTGAAGAATGGCTGTGTAAAAGAGCTGACAATCGCAGAAGCTGTAATAACCCACCTTGGGTTGGATATGCTAGGCAATGTGTCAATTGATTCCTATCTGATGATGGACTGTGTGCTGAAATAAATTGACCTTGCCAGACGATGAGTGAAATTGATGGAGCTTTTCATCTCCGGAGGGCCGTTCCACACTCAGCCGTAAAATGGATAGAGCACAGGACAGAGTGATTGAGTCGGGGGGGAAAATGTAAGGTGTGTGTTTTTCTTCTACCAAAGCTTGCTTGGTAAATAATAGCTACAGGAAAAATCACTATGCGATCACAAGCACAGGGGTTAAGTACCTGTTGTTGACTAGATGATTAAGGCTAAAAGCACACAGCGCTAAAGTGAAGCCGGACACTAACAGATGCTACCCGTCCGACGAATATGTGGCTCAATTACTGGGAGCCTAAATTGAAAGTGATAGTGATTTAAGCCTTCCCAATACGCCAGCCCCCATTCTGGCAAACAGCCTTTTCAAGGAGCCCTTTAAAAAAACCCTGCTGGAGTGTGTGAGACACAGGAGCGCCATTGATTTTCAATAACATCCCCTAATGACCTGGCCACGGTTTGATCCACGCTGTCATTATGGGCTGATACCATGGGACAGGATTGGTGGGTCTCACGGCACACAGCAGCGAGATGAGTAGTCGGGGCATTATCAGGATGAATTGGCCATCACTGGACAGGCGGCGAGCAGAGCCCAGGCCTTGTCAATAACAAGACGGGGCGCCTTAGGGCTCCCGACGCGTCCCACTCCGGAGCGCCTTCCGGCCTCATTACAAAGGCAGATGAGTGGTGCGCATGAGGAAAGGAGGCGTATGAGAAGAGCGAGGAGCCTCTCCTCCACCATCCGATAGCCTGCCTCCCAGGCATTGCTCCTTTTAATGAGTCCAGACCGCGGGTCAATATGCCGCTGGGCTGCCAGTCAATACCGGTTACCTGCAACACAAACACTCAAAACCTGCTTTCATACAAAATCAATGTCCTATTAGTCCCTCCCTGTATTGCCTTGGCCCAATCTCATTGATCGGCTGGGAAGAGCTCTGCAGCCCGTGTATGACAGATTACGGTCAAATGATCTGATGGCTCCAGCTACTCTGCCAGCCAGGTCTGTTGCCTTTATGATCTGAGAGTAATAGCCTGATATCAGATGGGCAAATACTTTAAATGCTGAAAACTGAGGCACAAGCATTATTGGCAAACCCATAAACCTCACATCAACATTCGTCTCAGCAGGTCCAACTTACAGTTGCATACAGCACAGCTAGCTGTTCACAAACTGCGGGTACACGCACAGAAGAAAACCAACAGATGGATGACATTAGGTCCAAACTTTATTCCGTACATTTTAAACCATGAATGTTCATTTTCATTTTTTTGCACGCCTAAAACTCTACTTGTTTTGTATACAAGAGTCTAAGAAAAACAACTGCACAACACCACAAGGTTGACAGAGAAAGTCCTTTTGCCGCTCACTTCAAAGTGTCCGTCTGTTCTGTCTGGGGCTGGTCCAGTTTGTGACTTGGAAGTCTGTTAATAATCCCATCATCATTTCATCGATAATATAAACACGTGTTAATCCAAGTTTCTCTCAGTACCGCCAGTATCGTCCGCTCCCTGCATGTGATCTCTTCATCAGGGTGCTGTGTGCTGCTTTGCATAGATTGCAGATGATCCTTCGAGGCCCCCCTTACAACACCCTCTCATGTCCTTCCTTCCATTGGCCAGGCTTGTCTGTTGCCTTGATATTCAACAGGGGACTGACTCCCCGTGTTTCATTTCATTTTGTTTTTCTAGAAACGGTTAAAAAGACTAATAAATTTACACAGTCATTTTGCAGCAAAGGAATATCAACAAGTTATTTACACCAGTTTTATTACAGAGACCGAACAAAGACCTCATTATATATATTTATCTGCATATCTCAAAGGCGAAACAAATAAACAAAAACAAATTGGTAATGTAACGTTGTACATTGTCATCATTGAGGATATCCTGGTACCATGAGGTTAAATTACTGATGCTTGAAACCAAAGTCCAGTCTTTACAGTGGGTCATAATGGATATGTCTCACAATCAACTGGGATAAATATTGTAAAAGGCGTGACAAATGCACAAAATACATACAATTTATAGAAATGATATCTATACATGGAACAAGGATAGGAAATGTACAAACTCATTTCAGGACCTCCTTTTTCGCACAAAGCTGAAAAAAGGTTTTGGATTAATATATTAATAATTATCAAATATTTAAGTCGGATATAAACATACACATATTTGTGTTCTCTCCCCCGACATAATTCAACCTCCAGTCCACTGAAAATAAAGACTTGGCATGTGCTTCATCAGCCGTACACACCTTTACTTTGTACAATCATACCCTTTCCCTTCGGGAGTGACGCTCCTCTCTAGAGAGGAGCAGTGCATTTGTTCAGAAAGAGATTTCAGGTTAAAAGAGGGGGGTCATGAGTGCGTCTCTGAGACTCTGCACTTTCATGAAGCTACCGAGCTTCTACCTCTTTGGGGTTGCGAGAGGGGGAGTAGTCTCTTGGGTCCTGGGTGCTAGTGAGGGGGGTAGTCCTCCTGGGTGAGACTGGCCTGGCACTGCCAGCTGGCACCAGGGGTGGGGGTGCACTGAGTGCAGCAGTGGGTGGCGTTCTGTTAAGGGGGCCGTTGTGTCCCGTGGAGGGGCTGAGTCTGGGGTAGGGCATGCCGCCTAGGTGGGGCATAAAAGGCGGCATGTGTGGTAGATGGCCTTCCATGGGGGACTGGTGCAGCTGATGAAGGCGTGCTCTGTCCAGCTCCTCTCTCAGGTGGAGACGCTCTCGCTCCTCCGCCTGCTGTCTCATCCTCTCGTGCTCCCTGCGCACCTCCAGCAGGTGTTCGTGGTGCGAGTAGTCGTGAGCCTCCCTCTCTCTGTAGGCACGCTCCTGGTCGTACATGCTGGGGAAGCGGTGTCCTTGCTCCGCCCGGAGCTGGAAATCCATGCGCCGCTGCAGGTCCAGACTGCGGTACGCTTCTCTAAGTGGGTCCCAAGGGAAGGCTGGATGGGGCAGGCGCTCTCTTCCTGCCAGAGGACTCACTCCCATGAATGGAGCCATGCGAGCCCGGTCCAGCACGTTGAGGCTGCCCATCTGAGGCATGGCGCTCATTGAGAGGGGGAGGGAGTGTGCCATGGGGACTCCATGCAGGCCGGGTCCTGGGATGTCGCTGCCACGTGGCGAGGGAAGATGGTGCTGGGACAGAGGAGGGTGGTGGTGATGTGGATTCACAGGTTGGCTGCTGGGAAGAGGAAGACCGTGGGCCGGGGGCTGTGGAGCCGGCTCGGAGCTCACCACCATGACATCCTGCTCCTCTTTCCTCTCCTCCTTAATCTTCATGTCGTTTTTCACCTTGTGAAGGAGCTCCACAGGCGGAGGCTCTTTCCTCTCGCTGTCCTTTAGCGTAGGTGGGGGCCCACCTGCCATCTTCAGCCCCTGCTCGTTGATCACAACCTTGGAGTAGGGAGAAGGAGAACGCTGGATGGGTTTGATGGAGTCTTCAGAGGACCTCCTCTCTAACATCTCCTTGCTGGGTGAGCGGCTCTCCTTCACCTTTACGTCAGCCAGCGTTGTAGACTCCCTGTGGCGCTCCAGCAGCTCTTTCTCCGCCTCTCGGACCCGATCCACACTGCCGCTGTGATGCCGACCCGAATCACTGGAGTTCTGGCTGTTTGAGCGGATCAGGTTGCTGATTTGGTAGCTGACGGGTGCAGAGGCTGGAGATGAACGGTTGGAGTGGCGGTTGCGATCCACAGAATCCCTGTAATGACAGACAAGTAAAAAAAAATTATTAGGTATGAGGTCAAAGAAGAAACAAATTTAAAGGATGTACACACTAATAGTTTAAAATTTCTCAATTATTTTAAATAAACACTTCTCTGCTCTAGTCCTCCTCCATCTTAAAACTGACAGAGCTTCATTTTTTGATCCTTCCAATTATTTTTTGACAGATGGCTTCTCTCTAACTGCTTGTTGTCTTTCTGATTTGGACTGTTTTATTCCTGGAAACATGAATACAAATCTATTAGTCAATCACTGACAATCACATCCTGGAGAATCTTTTTCTATTTTACAGAAAGCGTTTGTCTCTTTATCTCTGTGATGTGCTTTTTCAATGTCTTTGTTTTTTTCAGAGAGAGAAATGCACACGAAAACTTGCATATGTCTTTGAAGTTGTTGCCTCACATTTAACCATTTAAAAAATTTCCAGTCCCTCAAGGCAAAAAACTGAAATCCTTTTAAGTGTTTTGTCTTATCTTGAGTAATAATTGTCTTGTTACACTTGATATCAGCCACGTTCAACTAATCAGTCCAGAAAAATGTCTTGTTTTAAGTGGTTTAAAGACAAAAATGAGCTCTGAGTTGCTTGTAACAAATAAAAATAATCTGCCAATGGAACAAAAACTAGAATAATGTTTCAACCTCTCAAAACCCGAGCTTCTATGTGGTGTGCATTTTTAATTCACCTTGCTTTTTGGGATAAGACCTAAAAAGTGTAATAACTAAACTTAGTTTTTGGACAGGAAGTTTAATTATTTTTGTTATGAGTTCTCTATTAGTTGTTTGTTAGTAGAGTTTTTGTATTTAAATCTGTTGTTTTATCACTAAAATGGGCATAATGTTGTGATTTCACCAAAAGATGATGTGGGCAGTAGGGATGGGTACTGAATTAGGTACTGACAGAATTCTGTCAAAAGTACCAGGTACCGATTCATGTAAAACCGATAGGTACCATGTTAAGGTACCTAAATGCATCCTTGTGACTGTGAGAGTAGAAGAGCAGGCAATTTTTCCATGCTGGACATGAACACAGCATTGCAAGTTTATATACTGAAAAATAATTATGTTAAATTGAATGTTTTTTATATTTCAGTATTAAACAAATTTATAATTTTTACCACATAAACACAAAAAAATAGCCAAAAACTGGTACAGTTTTTCAGCAGTACTGATTGCCAGCATCAGTGCCGTATTGTTTCAAATGGAAAAGGTATGCATCCCTAGTTGGCAGTGTCCCTAAACGTGGCCTATTGGTCAAAGTTTAAAAAATAAAGTATCATGGGTCTGAGAGGCAGAAATGTTACGTCCACACATGTGGACACTGGGTCTTTCTTGTTACAAGCAGTTCAGGGCTCATTTTTGTCTTTGAATAACTTGAAACTGGAAATTTTTCTGGACTGTGAATGTGGCTCAGTTTAAGTCAAGACATTTTCTACTGAAAATAAAACAAAAACACGTGATTAGATTTCATTTTTTCCAGTCCCTGAAAATGCTTCCCAAAGAGAAAAAAGTTCCTGGTATGTGTCTGACACTCACCTATCTTTATCTTTCTCCTCCTTCCCGATGGACGAGTCCCTCTTCTCTCTTTCCCTCTCCCGCTCCCGCTCTCGTTCCCGTTCCCTCTCCCGCTCCCTCTCATGGCTGTTGGCTGAGCTGCTTCTCTCGGCATCTGCGGTTTTGGGCCACTGCGGTGGGGTGGGGAAAGACGGCGGGGTGCGTCGAAGTCTGTTCCAGGTGTCGTGGTGGGGGCTGCCAAACGTGGGCAGTCCTCCTGGCCCCTCCTTGGTGCCAAACATATTGTTGGACCCTGGAGGGTAGAGGAAGACAGGCATGGGAGCCACTCTAAGTTAATTGGGCACAAAACCTTCTTGAGGACACATAAGATGAGAAAGACTCAACAACAAAAGCTGCTTTGTCTTTGTCTCTGGAGGTTCTCTCACTGAAGCTGTTTGAAAGAGTTAGAGGTTAATGGCTCCCCCCGCCAGAGAGAAAAAAAAATCTACTCATTTACTTCACACTAAAGGGATTCAAACCCCCCCTCCTCCCTTTTTTCAGATGAACAGGGGAGATTCACTCGCCCTCTGGAGTTGAGGGCTGTAAAAAGCCAAGGGAGACCTTAGCATTCCACAGCATGTCTGCTGCAATCACATCCATTTCCACAACAGGGTGAGCGGCTGGCACACAAAAACAGGAGGGGGGAGGAAAAGAGAGAAAGGCAGAGAGAGAAGGATGCAGGGGGAAAGAGAAAGCCCTCCATGGTGGTGCAGAAGGGGCTTGTCAAATAATTAATAGATGAACTGCCTCCAAACAGCGGACCTGAGAGTGCCTGTTGGCAGCAGCACAGCCAGCTTAGAGCCAGGCTGTTGGGGACATGGTTAGTGGATAAGGTAGAGGCAGGGAGGAGGTGTGTTTGCTGCCTAGCGGGGCCTCCCTTGGCTACCACTGTTTTGACACAGAAACTAGCTAAGTGTCTAGATTTTTTCCTCCCCTCCTGGCTCTCCCTGTGGTCTGACGCTGCCCTGCTCTGTTCTGTTAGCGGCCACAGGGGCCAGACTGACGGGAGGGGGGGCCGGTGTAGGAGGAGAGGGGGCCAGCGCTTACCAAGCGTGGGGTTGCCTAATCCTCCGAAGGCACTGCTTGAAAGGTTGCCGAGGCCGCCAAAGGAACTGGAGCGACTGAAAGGATCTGCAAAATGCCAAACAGGGATTAGCAAAAGGGGGGGCTGGCTAGCAGTGCTCACCCCAACACCAACCCGTTCCACTCCGCTTTTTTCTTACAAGCGAGCTGTGGTTTTTTTTCAGCGCTGCCACCCGAGCTCTCTGCCTGCTAATCCTACAGTAGCTCGGTCGCCTTCGCTGGACTGAACGCTGGACTCACTGCCACCGACTGGAGTGGAGTGTTTCTGACCCTGCTGAGGGTACTGAGACTACACAGCTTGGTAAAATTAGATCTGAGTTATTTGGAGGTGGGCTGAAATAGACTGTGGTGCAGCAGGGGGATTAAAATCTGCAGAAATTAGTCTACATAGACCACAACAAGTCAATGGAAGCGTCTGCTGGCTCCACTGACAAAGACACAAGCCTCTAAATTTATATGAACCCAAATATTTACTTGAGAACTTAGCAAATTATATTCATCAACTGATAATTTGTGGTCCCATTTTAATTCAGCAGTAATCCATCAGGAAATGCCAAACTTATCAACAGATTAGGGTTTAAGGATTTTCAGCTTGAGGGCTTGTTAATATATCACAAAAGACAACAATTGAGAAATCTCCTCTGCCTCACACATGAATTCCCCGGACAGGAACATTTGGCTTGCTAAATCTTCCTCCTCATTGCACCATGTATTCATAACCACAAAATGGATTGACTCAAGGGCTTATTCCATGAAATCAACTTCCACTCAGAGCCCAAGCAGTGCATACTGAATGGAGGAGAATAAATCAATGCATTAACAAATATTAAAAGCACTAATGAATTGAACAATATTAACCTTCCTTTATTACGGTAATAAAACAGAGAAAGGCTGACAGAAAACAGTATCTCATGTGTTGGCGTGCTGTTATTTGGTTGCCCAAACATACAAGGGGAGACTGGATACCAGACTGGCTGCGTATTTAATAACCCCAGACAGAGTTATTTAAGGCTGTGCTATGAATCATACCGTCTGATTACACGACTCTCCATTACCATGAACTGTGACTCCACAGTAACCTTCACATGAACCTGAGATCAAACCTGATGAGTATCTTGATTTCAGATTAAACCCATGTGGCTTGTAATGTCTTTAAAACATGGGTCAGAAAAGAGGGAGAGAGGAGGAGGGGGAGAGAAAGAGAGAAAAAAAGAGGAGGAGGAGATAATTGTATAAAAAAATGAGCATGGGGGTTACTTACACTTACCTGCCAAATGGCTAGGAGGCAGGAAGCCGCTGGGGTGAGGAGCAGGGCCGTACGGAGAGGGAGCTGGGTGGCCGGAGCCTGGAAGAAAAAAAAGAAAAGAAACAAAAGGTTATTATTACTCAGTTCGCTAAATATGTACACCTAAACTAGACAAGAAGGCACACGTAAAAGTTATTTTCAGTCAAGATAGTTTGATTCTGAACCATGGGATTAGCTACAACTTAACAGAACCTGAGTTTGGTGAAGATGAAGACTACATTTCCCATGAGCACCATGAAGGGGTTATGAAATGGAGCTTGTTGTAGAACCAAATTACAGATCCTTTGTTTAACACCTCCTTTTTTTGAAGCAGCTATTTGCAGGATGTAAAATAGACTAAACCACTGACATGTTGATTTTTATTTGTGTAACTAAATTAATTTGTGAAAACCTGAAGGCTGCAGTCTTTGACCCAGTCACAAAATTTTTGCGAGTTAATCTCTTAAAAGGTTTTTAAAAGCTGACTGAAGGAGCTGCAGGCAGATGTATGTAATCGCAAATATATTGACATATATACCATTGTTTGCTGTAACTTTACTAAGTTTGTTAAATAAAATGTACACAAAATGATGAGGTCATGTATTGGATTTATTGCTAATGTTAACCAGGCTGTAAATATGCTTTTTAATGCCGTAAAAGTTTATTGTTTTTTTGCTTGGTGTCAATGTGCTTTCCAGTCTTTCTGCAGCTCTCAAGGGGCAACATCCAGGTTAGAAAAATTAAAGCCTATGCAGGGGTGCTAAAAGTTGCTGTTCATGGAGAGGCTGGCTGCAGAAAGACGGGAAGCCATGTACACACAGAGACAACAAATATACACTTTTACAGCATTAAAAAGCATATTTACAGCCTGGCTCAAAAAAAACAGCTTGAGTCTGAAATGCTGATGTTGCTATCGGCACACCATATGGGGGGTGATTTTTTTTTTCTAACTCAACAGTTTAGAAGATAAGAGCATGGTTTGATTGTCCAATCAGAGACATAGCTCAGCTCATGTGACTGAGGGCGCCCCATAGCTGTTAGAAAGGAAGCTCAAAGACTACGTCATATCAATTATGGCTGCGTCCACTGATTGGCTTCATTTCGCTGTCTTAGGAACAGACGGGTGATGTTGTGGAGACTAAATAAATTTTTATACAGCCTATGGTCATAATGTATGCTCTACTGTCCCAATAAACACCTGACTTATTTATATGCACACAGTTTAACTCTTAAGTCCTCAAAGAGCAGTGAAACATGCACACGCTTGCACAAACACTGAACCCTACTCATAGCTGTTGTCATAACAAAGTCCTGGTTGAAGAGTTTCTCCATCCAAATAAATTCTTAAACATACGTTTTTTTGCTGATCCTGTTAAGGCAATGAGTAGAAAACACTGAGTGAAAGTAAGAGTTCAAGAAAACCTCCTTCTGCTTGCTTAATTACTTCTCATGACTAAACTTTGCAAGCAGAGTTCTGAACACAAATACTTCTGGTTGAAAGCTGAATAGTGACTCTGTTTTTTCTGAATAAATCTGACCCAAACACAGGCAGAATACAGAACTAAACAATCTAGTTACTGATTATGTCATTTTACTTCACAGGTTGTGTAGAGGCATCAGTATAAGAGTCAACAACTCCTCACTGTGCCTTTAAACTATAAATCTGAGTCAGTGATCTCAAACATTTCCCCGCAACAGCTTCTCAGACTTGTTGAATCCAGATTCAAGCTTGAGTGGAGATGTCTGAGCAAAGCCATTGAGCAAATTAGCGATTGATATTTTGCTCTCATTTCAGCTGTTGCATGTTTGTGTGTGAATGGCTGCTTATTGGGGTCAGTCTCCGACTAAACGCTGTAACCATCACCCATATTCCATGAATTGTTAATGAAAGAAGCAATTACAGGAGTGGCTCTGACACAGCACTGCATAATTACCAGTCAAAGGCCGCTCGCCTCTCTGTTGCCCTCCAACGCAGGGCAAATCAGTCAATTACCTAACCAAGAATCATCCATATTCATAGCAAAATCTGACTCCCTTTACTGGCTAAACATTTGCTTCAAAAGCACTATAATTAAGAGAGCATTACATGAGAGGAGAGGGAAAAAAGGATGCCTTTTCACTGCAGCGGTGGAGGAATAATTTTGACATGCTCATTTGCATAAAGACAAAAATGGCACTGAAAGGCTTGAAATGGGATAATTTGAGTGTTTCTGAAGGTTTTGTTTCAGGCCATGCATTTGGTGTTAGGAGGCCCCTACTGACCTGTGGTGGAGAAGAGGGGTCGCGCCAGGTCATGAGGGTACGGGAACCCGGGGAAGACCCCTGGAGCCGGGGGTCGACTGAACAGGTCCAGCTTCCCGTTCATGTCAAGTTTGTGAGGATCCAGCTGCATTTGCTGTAGCCGAGAGAGGAGAGGAAGACACAGTGATGAAAGACAGAGCTGTGAACAGGAGTACGTCTCACTTCAAACGACAGTCAGGTGGTTTATCCTGGTGACAGATTAATCAACAAAGGCTGACTGTCTGGTCTACTGTTTTACAACACATACATGTCCATGGTTAGGGACACTAAATCTTTGGTAACAGGGTTCAGGGCTCAAATCGGACTTACACCAATCAGTTTAAACAGAGGATCTCCACAATGAGGCTGATGCACCTCAGTTAGAGGAGAATCTGAGTGCTTTTCGGTTATGTTGGCTCTTATTCAGCCTCTTGGTTAAAACAACTAACCCCTTTGGGATCTGCCTCTGCAATTCAGCATCTATGTGGGTTAAGTGTGTAGGGCTCCTTTATACAGATATTTATGCAGGTGGACAACCAAAGGCCCCGTGGTTACATCTTATCGTAGCAAACCTCATTAATTTTTGTTTTATTTTTTCTCTCTGGTCTCTCCCCGACATGTTTTTCATTACTTCTGTGTGCACACTTTATCCCGCTCAAGTTGTATTTAGTTCTGAAAACCTTGAGACAACCCTGAGGACTGCAGCAAAAATGAAGCTTTCTTTTTTTTTTCTCTGAATGTTCTGTAACATGTTTGCTGTTCAAAAACAGGAATAGAGGATTTAAAAGTGACTTTGACTCTTGTGTGTTTGTGCACTGTAGACATTACAGGATATAATCTGCTGCCCCATTCTGTTTGGATGGAGTGAGCTATCCTCAGAGATTAGATTTATGCTTATCAAGTGTAACCTTGTGTTTTTAATTCTTAGGGAACACTTAATAAGAGGTTGTTTTTGTTACATTTGTGCTCTTACAGGCATGACTTTGCTGCTTTTCCTCATTCCTGACTGGCTAGACTTATTTTAGAGACAAAATCCACAATCCAGTTTGCCCAGCCCATCTATGTTTCAAAGGAGTACGCTATATAGGTGGTTATAATTTGACAAACATGCTGTATCTGGTTCTACATGAGAGCAAGACTCCTGCAAGACATCATTATCCATCTCACGCACCTTCATTTTCTGCTGGTGGTGGTAGATCTGCCATGCGATCTGGACATGCACTGCGCACCACTTGCCAGGTTTCTAAAATTTAGAGAGAAACTGAGGTTAGCCTGCTGGCTTTGATATTGGGAGCTAAAAATGGATTCTGGCGTTAAGATTTTCTGGCCAAACTACAAAGTGGGAACTCGTCAGAATTTCAACCAGGCAACGGATTAAGAAAATCTACTCCTGACTTCAGCCAAAAATAGACCTCAAAGCTAACCTTAAATGCAGCCAAAAGCCTGCATATGTTTGATCAGGAAATGTTGAAGAATTTCCAGTTTAGACTTTGTGGCCTGGCCAGAGAGAAACACTTAACACATGACAGACAAGGAAAGCACTTACCCTAACAGATGTCCTGAATGGATCTGTTATCTGTATGGACAAACACACAGTCACCATCATCATCATCATCATCATCGTCGACAACAACAAAGACAAGGAGTCAGAACGTATAGAGCTCCAAAAGTTACTCCTAGCTCATATTTTCTTTTTTTTGTAAATCACAGAGGAACTTCCGGTACATGTGTCTGTGCAGATGCATGTAATGTAAATTCATGCATACAAATTTCCCTGCCAGTCGTTCTGTCTATACAGTACATTTGTGGCTTTCACCAAGAGGAAAAGAGCCAAAGCAGACTCTGTTTGAGAAGCTCTCCATCTATTGCTTACCCGAGGATCCTTCTGTAGGAGTGTGTGAGGTACTGCTCCAGGACGGGCCGCTACGTCGATGGGATTAGATGCCTGGCAGACAGAGAGAAAAGGACAAAGAGGGAGAGAAAAAGAAGAAATACAAGGTCATTAGCTTTACTTTTTAAGGCATGAATGGGTCAAAAATAAAGCAAAACTTGTTACATATTTTAAGTCAGAAGTCAGAAAGAGTATGATCAAAATCTTTGGTTTAACTCTTTGTTTCTCTAAATGCTCACACACACTGCAGATGTGCAAAAGTATATAGCATAATTAGCATATCTGAAAACCACTCAAAGACCCTCCAGCTACCGATGCCAGCATCATGGTGACCTTATGTCCTCCTTTTATAATCCTCCATGGCTGCCCCTGTGTGACTGACGTCATTAGATAACACCGTATTGATGCTGTAGGCACTGAGCCACACCAGAGTAACACATCCCTGATCTCCCTGATCTCCTCTTTAAGTCTTTGGAGCGCAAGTGCCTGGATCAGCCTCATTAATCCATCCCCACATCAGGGATAGGAAGATTCTGCAGGGTGACCCAGGTCACCAGCCCCCACAAACAAACACAGACACCCCCCCCCCCCCCCCAGTCCCGAGGCTCCTCTCCAAGAATACTTAGCTGGGGCTTTAGACGCAAAAGGCTGTTCCCTGAACCATCTGGAGGGGCCTGCGACAAAAGGGCCCCTCCATGACGGAGCCCCCCGGGAATAAAGCCAGAGGATTTAGGCCAGCTTTGATTGGTGGCTTACACCGGGTCACAGCCGCTGGGCATCTGCCAGACAGACTCACCCTCCTCCCACACCTCCCCTGCACTGTTGGTGCATCTTCACTTCTTTCCTTTCCTAAGTAAGGAGATTTCATAAAACCTGAGCTTAGTCCCTGTGACATAACCTCTCGGTTTTTGAAACCAGCCCAAAGATGACGACTATCAGGCTGGAAATGCTGACTCAGCCCAACTCTTGATCAATTTAGAAACAGGAAGAGAGGAGGAGCTGAGGTGAGCTTTTAGCTATCATGCTCCTATGTGTAAGTCAAATCAACCACGCTCTTAACTATGTTAACGTTTGAGTTACTCCTCACTTTGATAGTATCTTATTGTGCCTTGTGCTGTGCGTATAGATAAATTCAATGTTCAATTCTCCTGTTAAACATTTTAAAATGGGACTGCACAGATACTATGTGCACTGTGGAGCCAGCTTCAAATGGACATTTCAGGAACTGCAGTTCAAATTCACTTTTGCATTAGCTTCATTTCAACCTCAGAGGTTACCTCTTGCTCTAAAGCGGACAAGCATGACTCAGATCAGCAAGCAGCTCTGTCTCTGGTTCAAGTCCAGTAAAGTCAGACTGGGGATTTTAGACGGATTTATGGATTAAAATGGGATGATTTGAACTTTTGAAGAATCCTGTTTCACATCAGTACAGAACTCTGCTACTTGTATCTCCAAAGACAGACAGGAGAAAGACAGGCTAATGTTATGTGCTGTGTTATTTCAGAGTATAAAAACAATAAGCACAAAAAACAGATAAGATTTATCATCCAATGATATTTTTAAAGACACAGACACATATTTTTCAACCCAGAGAGTAGAAATCTAATTTCACTTTGTTGCCTTGGTGTTTAGGACATCAACACAAACTGGGCAGCAAACTAAAAGTAACTGGTGCATTACATGTTTTATTGCTTCTGTCATGCAGAGTCTGTTCAGTATTTCTTTTATTGCTTTCCTCCTAATCGTATAACTGTGTTTTGACAAAGTGTCTTTTCTTTTTCACCAATAAAGCCGACATTATAAAAATCTTTTGTGTGTTATTAATGCCATGTGTTTTAGTTAAGTTCAATTCCTCGTAATAGTTTGTGCCAGTGCTCCCTGAGATCCTCTGCCTGTCTGTATCTGGTGGTTTGAGGATCAGGATGCGGGGCTGACCTTGGGCTGGAAGGCTCCTTGCAGCGAGCTGAAGGGTCCTGAGTGTGGGAGCAGCGGGGGCATGCCTGGCATGGTGGGGGGGTAGGAGGGGAAGAACTGGGGAGAAAAGAGGAGGATGGGAGACACAAAAAGGCACAAAACAAAATCATACAGAGAAACAAACAGGACTCAAGCATAAGCACGCACAGAACCACGGCAACAATAAATGCTCTCACGGCAACATTCAAATATGTCAAATATTTGATTTGCCAAATGCAAATAACACATTTAAATCAGAAGGAGTGAGAAGAACTCACGTTTGAATGTCTTATGAATGGATTGTCCAGTTTGGGGGTGTATTTGTCGAACTGGAAGAGATTAGAGACAGAGGAATTAGGAAAAGAGCCAGAAAAGTGATTTACTTACACGAAATCCCTCATGCAAAAACCTTCTCAGAAAGTAATCTCTCATTATTTTTACATCACTAAAACAAAACACATGATCAGCATCTGTAACTGGTAATATGCAGGCTTTTGATCCAGAATAATAAGCCCCAGAGTAAAGCAGCTGGCTTGCACTGGTCATGGGTTTACTTAAACTGCGTGGTCAGATAGGCGGTTAAATTACTGACAATTCGACTGCTTTAGCAGACTGCCAAGATGAAGACAGCCAGCATGATTTTCCAATTGAGCATACAGACTTGGGGCGTGGAGGCTTTACTTGGGAATCAGAAGGTTTGAAAACCAGACCAGTTGTTTCTATTCGCTGGAAAATTTGTAGAAATGTGAATCTAATCGCTCTTGACTGTAAAGGCTTGTTTTGGGGGGGATGGTACAGAACGGGAGGACGTTTCGCTTGTTTCAGTTGTGAGGAGAAAGACTTCAAAATCAGGCAGATTTTCAGTGCATTAGCACACACAGTGCTTCTCTAGAAACTAAATCGAGTCGATGACATTTACAATCATAGGAGCTATTTCAGGACATCTCAGCATGTAGCATGTAGTCATGATGTGCTGAAATCTCCTCTGTGGATAAGTTATGCCGTATAGAAAGGACGCAGTTGTATGAGAGAATATTTCTAATCATCTCCTGAGCACATGGGAATCTGGTCAGTAAGCTGAGAAGCAGGCAGAGGGAGGGAGAGGATGGAGAACGTTGCCATAAGTATGAATGGGGACTTTGTACATCTGTTCTCCAGCCAATACTAGCTCTCTATTTTGAGACAGGCTAATTACAAGCGACAGTAACTTATTCCTTTTCCACAAATACACAAACCATTTGCAGGTACTCTTTGCGAGTGTTTTCCCAAAGCTCACTTGGCAGGCGCAGACGATTTTGGTTTACATAAAACAGGGAAATGAGTGGGTATGAATCAGTGTTTCTGTGTGAGCCTGTGCGGTGACACGGCTGGTTGAAGCAGGGGGAAGAGGAGTAAGCTGCTGGTGGAGACGCTGGGTTTGAATCAGAGGCCTTCTGGTGAAGCAGAGCCGTTCACATCTGCAGACAAAATGGCTGCGATGTCAGCGATGGTGTTGGCGGCCTTGTTTGTGGGCGATAATGGGCAGAAATCAAAGACAGACGGCCTACTGAGAGGAAACACTGAGCCAGCTTCCGAGCTCATTAAACAGCTCCTCTGCATTTCTGAAGGCGCGGTCTGTTTAATGTCTGACACCGAGAGAGGGAATTTGGCCACTTTATGGCCTTGTAAAAAAACAAAAACAAAAAAAAACAGGAACAGAAAAAACAAAAGCGCTTGCTCTTATAATTTATGGAGCCTGTCACAGTTTTACAGTCAACAGCTTAAGCTAATTAAAGCTTAACATTTCATCTTATAACAATTAAGGATACTCCTCGTCCAAAGACAGAGGGGCGGGGCAGAGGAGACCCAGTGCTGCCATTTGGCAAGCCAGCTGCTTGAGGGCGTCAAACAATCAACAAAAATAAAGGCTTCATAATTTCATTAATTACAGCCATTAGCCAACGACTGTTACATAGCTGAAATGACATGTGGTGTTTAGAGAGCAGAGGAGAGAAAGAGAGCACAACATCAACATTACTCCTGCCTCTTCGAGCAAAGAGAGAAAAAAAACAACTCTGTGTCTGAGGGGAGGAGGGAGAGGAAAAGGCACAAGTTAAGTAACAACACAGTTTCAATTAAAACAGAAAAAAAAACACAGAAAGAAGACATTAATGGTCGTTTCGAATCCTATCATAACAGCACGCTGGAGATGGGGTCAGTACATCATGGGCTACATAATGCAAGCATTAGCGAGATGAGGAAAATGGCCTCTTTTATCTTCAAAGAGGGAGCTGTGTGCTGTATATAATTCCTAGCATGTCAGGAATGAACAGCAGAGCAGATATCAGCTGGTGTGTTTGCTGCAGAGTGGTCTAAACAGTCTCTATTCTTATCTCAGGCTGGGCTGTAAATACCAAAGCTTTGACTTTTAATGTACAGGATGAGGATAATCTAGAGTGGAGCCTTAATGGGACCTCAGGCTTTTAATCAGAGGTCATGAAGTGATGGATTACATCTATTTGACTAATGCCAAAAAGCTACAAACGTCCGCATTGACTGTCAAACGGCTGAGCTTTTAAAATGATGGATAATTAGTCATAACCTTTCTTCCTCTGTGTTGTAGTCTTGAGGGAAGTCAAAGCACGGAAGCAATTACAACTATTATCAAAACAGTTAAACCATGATGTCATCTGCTGCCTTCATCTGCAGTGAAGTCATTTAACCGGCTGCACGGCTTTGATTTTCTGCTGGCAGATGCAGTCGGTGCACACACGTACACACATGTACACATTTGTGGTGAGGAGCTAAAGGAATGCATTGACACACATACACACACGCGCATCTGTCTTACGCTGCCTTTGTTGCTCTTTCAGAACAGGCAAATGAAAACATTCAAAACCACTTAAAACACATCCATATGCAAACAGTTGTGGAGCTTGCCTTGCAGCAGCTGGCCTTTTTTGACCCTCAGCAAACAATGAACAACAAATCTCAGTCAAAGTTAAGACCAAGGTGAATAATTCAATAAGATTTGTCGACGTTGGCGTATTTGGGAAACATGCAGGGTCAGAAAATGGTCTCTAGGAGAAGTGATGCAGAATGTGAAGGCATGGTTTTATGAACAGTCCCTCCATGGAGGAAAGTGTTTGAAGGCGAAAAGTATGTGCTCGGTTTAAACAACTTAAGAGGGAACAACCTAAAGTCAGTGTGTGTGTGCTTTGTGTATTTGTGTGTGAAGAGGGGGTCGAGAGCCAGTGGGACGTCTACGCCAAGCTTTTCGTTCCTGTTGCGGAGGAACAGATGTGTTGCTTCCATCTTCTCATCAGGCTTCAGCAGCAAACACAAATCGGAGAGCAAAAGTCAAACTGAATCTTTGGAGGGAGGGGTTCCTACATCTACTGGACATGTTTGGTGAATTTGGGGGGTAAAGAAAAAAGGTAGGAGTCCATTGAAGAGTAGATTGGGAGGGGTGACAGGTGGGGTTTGGGAGCTTTTTAGTTTTACTTATCCTCACATTTCTGGCTTGGGTACGCACCATGGGGGGTGCGGTGGGCGGGGTGAGGATGGCGGCCGGGGGCAGACTGGCGGGGAAGGGCGTGAAGGTGTGCTGGTGGGTGTGTTGGTGCTGGTGCATGTGCTGGTGTTGGTGAAACTCGGCCCTCAGGAGCGACACGGGGGCCAGCGGAGAGGCGGACGGCCCCCGGCCCCGCTCTGAACTCTGAACCAGGAAGCGGTTGTTCAGCTCCTGCCTCAGGAGGTCATGCTCTGTAAGAAAGGAGAGCGAGGAAAACCAAAAAAAAAAAAAAAAAGGGAAAGAAAGAAAAGAAAAAACAGGGGGCGGGGAGAGGGAAGGGGGGGGACACAAGAAAAAGAGGCACGGGCGCCCAGTCAGTCTTCACAACAAGGGTAGAAGAAGAAGAAAATAGTCACCTGGCATTCTCTGTTTCTCCAGCTCATGCTGTGAGGGTTTTCTACGTGGGGACTCATTGGTGGTGGTAAGAGAGTTGCCTGTGACAATGTGCCAATCAGAATCCCCGAATGAGGCTGGCAATACATGATTGGTTGGTTGAATGATATCAACAGGCTGGTATCTAAAGACAAGAGAGAACCAAGAGTCATCCCAGCAGAAAACACACACACTCGTGCCCTCTATGAGAAAGTCAATGCACAGCTGGCATAGCTATCACATATGTGTAGGCAGCCATCATTGCTGGAGACATTTGTTTCCTCCTGTTGCAGCACAAGATTTTTTTTTTTTTTTTTTTTGAGATTGTGGAACATATCAAACTGTTATATATAGATCACATACTGCTGCCAGAGGAATTGTTATTCTGGCGGTTGAGGTTGCGTCAGATTGCTGACTGAGTGCTGCTCGCAGTACGCTGAAGATGTCTCCAGCTGTGATGACTGTCCGGCTCTTTGCTTACATTTTCCATTACTGAAATACACTGAAATAATCACCCTCTAAACAATAAGTTACTATAAATACAGAGTAAATAAGGGTAACACAAAAGCCAGTAGCTCATGATGTCCTATGACATTTTTAGTATTTCTGTGGGACTATTCACGGTTTCTAATAGAGCTACATTCTTCATGTTCAGGACACAAAAATAAAGGAATATAATATATTTCTAACTGTAGAGCACTTTAACTTAGTGTTTTGTACCTAGCTTTAAAGACACACAGTGCCTTTGAGAAAGACTGAATAACATCTTTAATATTTTTGAATCAATGAGGTACTGAATTCAAGAATAAATCAGATTCTCAAATGAGCAAAAATGTTATTTCGGTATGAGAAATAAAAAATAATTCTAAAATTCATAAAAATTTCTACTTACCAAATCTGCAAAACACAGGAACTGATCAGTCCCAACACCATATATACTAACTTTCCCACATTGTGAATACAAATGGATGATTTTAATTATTACTGTAGCATGTCCTCCTGCTCATTGAATGCTGTATCTGGCCACTCTGAGAGGCCTGTGTTCAAACTGTATCTCTTGATCAAAGCATGACAACAATGATCAGAGATGCAGCTCCCAGATATGAGTGATCTGTAAACTTTCAGTAACGTTTATCCTTGATGCTTGTTCTGCACTGACGCTATCGTCTAGCATGTGAGGTGTGCGGCTGTACCTGGGTAGGGGGTGCCGGCGGGGTGCCCGGGCACCACTAAACTGTTGGTTGGTAAGGTTGGCGGTGGCGGCAGTGTGGCTGGGGTTGCAAACATGGCCGGATGGCGATGGGCCGGGCTCCGTAGGGAGGAATAGTGCGAGGTAGAGAGGTTAGCTATGGACAGAGGCAAGGCGGGCGCTGATGAGGGGAGCCCGCTGAGGTGATGGTGAGGGGAGGGGGGCAAGTGCTGTTTGGGGAGACCCACTGGACTGCTGCTGTGGCTGAAGAATCAGAGGGAGAGAAGAAAACAAAGATCTCCATTAGAAGATTTATACTGACAGAAATAAACAGGCTGCTGTGTTTGTTATACCAGTTACAATACACCAGCGTGAGGTCTACTGGAAGCACTTCTCTTTGTGCCACCACAACATGTTGCAGTCAATTGAACAGTAAAACTTTGCGCTGCTGTGTTTTAGAAGACTTATTCATTCATTAATTATGAACAGAATGTAAGATTTATACAAATGATTGAACTTTTATGCCTTGTGGTGATAAAATATCGTCACACACAAACCACAACACTACACCCTTCACTGCAAAATCTATCTTATAGTGTTTTTGTCTCAGTTAAAGTGAAAATTGTCTTGTTATACTTGATGTGAGCCGCATTCAACGTATCAGTTCAGCAAATGTCTTGTTTCAAGTTGTTTAATACAAAATTGAGGTCTGAATTGCTTAAATCAAGTTAAAAAATCTGCCAATGAAATTTGCACAAAAATTTGCTTGAAACTAGAATAATTTCTTAATACAAGTTACTTTTCTCTTGTTCCATTGGCAGATTTTTTAACACTCAGACCTCATTTTTGTCTTCAAATAACTTGAAACAAGACATTTTTCTAGAGTGCTCAGGTGAATGTGGCTCATGTTAAGTGTAAAATACATTTTCTACTGAAATTAAGACAAAAACACTTAAGATTTCAGTTTTTTGCAGTGTATGGCTCTATCACAGCTCAAGTGTTTTACAGTTAAAGCATAAGACACATGCATTGACGTGAGCTTGTTTTTTTTTTCTTACAAACAGCTAGTTGTAAAAAGCAAGTCATTATACATTTAACACAGCTGCCTCCCAGCACCTGAAATCTCACAAACCCACCTGATGTCGTGGAGGCTGCTGTACAGCGGGTGGTGCACCTGGTGGCTGATTACTGGCCGCACGTGGTGCTGTGTGGGCGGAAAAACTCGAGGCTCCTGGTGTGCGAGTGGATGAGAGGGGTGGGACTGGGGGTGAGGTTGGGTCCTCAACAAGGGAGGGGTGGGGATAGGGGGCGGAGGTTGCTGCTGCTCCTTCTTGACACTGAGAGGAGGCGGGCTTGGGAGGCAGGATCTAGGGGGCTCAAGGGGGGCCGCCGCTGCAGCCGGGGCAGGAGAGCCCGTGGGTGCCGAAGCCGGGGTGGGGCTGGGCACGGGAGGCGTGAAGAGCACCTCACTGTTGCTCTGCTCCTGGCTGCGCTGGAGACCGGAAACTTTGGCTGAGCTGCAAGTCTTGGACTCGGGAATCTCATTCGTGGGCACACCTGAGGGTAGAAGACAAAGAAAACCAGTCAATCACTGCAGGAAAAGAGACGGTTTAAAATCTAAATATGTGGCCATAGAATAATAAATCAACTGCTTTATCATTTTTTAATCAACTAAAGTCCTCCATAGTCATGTGTTGGTGATGGAGCATTGCCTGCAAGTGGCCATGCTAACTTATAAATCAAGGTCACTGTTCATTTTAATCAGTTTTGGGTTTCTCATGCAATCCAAAGACTCTTTCATGTGGCTTCCACTACAAATTTACTGATTATTACCTCCGCCAGGGAGGTTATGCTTTTGGCAGAGTTTGTCTGTATGTTTTTCTATGAACAACATAACTTAAAAAGTAACAAACGATTTTTTTAAAGGATTCTTTATCATTGTGAGATAGGGCTGTTTTCACCATATGCGTTTATAGCTCCGCGATGAATGATCAGAGTACTTTGCAAAACAATACAGGACAAGGTCACCATCATTTCTGACAGATGTAAAAGTATGATCCAGATCCTGGCAATATTCTAGATACTAAGAGCTGTCAAACAACAAATTATCGCACAAACCTGCAACTAGCAGACAGTCTGATGAAAGGGAGTATAACATTAAAGTCGGACTAAAGTGTTGCGGCACAGTTACAATATGCTTGGTGGAGGCCTGTGCTCTCCGAGTGCCTTTCTTGTTAGACATCTTGGTCTAAAACGCCATGAACCACAGGCCTCTGCCATGTTCAGTTTCAGATGTCAAACCCTTCCGTTGTTGGATTGAGAAACACTTCATGTCGAAACCTTTATGGCCATAAAAGGAGAGATGTCTGCCTCTGAGAGTTACATGATCAGCGATAAGAAAACACAGCCCCCTCTCCTCCTGAATGATGTCGTCCAAATGTCTTCTGCCCAAGGTTCCTCCTGCTTCCCTCTCCCTAGGTTTCATTAAGTGTTTAATCAGGTCATTTTCATGCTTGACTATAATCAGATGATCCAATTTCTCCCTGCAATCCAGTCAGTATGAATAAATCACAGCTAATTAAAGTTAAATGTCGGCCCCTATTCAGGGCTTTGCTGAGCACACAATCTGGCATGAAATAATTATGTTTCAATTGTGCTGTGAGGGGAGATCGTGGCCCCTTATCTTGGCCTCTCTGCCACCGCGCCTTCCTATCCTCCCGTCCTGATCTTTCAGGGGATTTGGGAAACCACAGCAAAGCCCTCTGAACTCCACCACTTTGTCTTTTCATTTATCAGGGGTCTTTTCAACAGACGAGAAGCTTTTCTAATCAGCATTCCACCGAACAACGACTTTTCATACTTAGGCTGTTGCGATTTAATGGCCGTAATTATATGCTGCTGTAGCGGGGGAATGAAAGTGGCAGTAAATGCAACATCTCGACACCTTTCACACACAGAGAATCGCAGAGCACTTATGAATCTTAATGAAAGAGAAAAGACGTTTTTCAATCTCCTGCACGTCTCTGCGTTAGGAGAACGGATAAATGGGCCACAAAGAGTTTAAGTTTGAGGAGAGGGAAGCGCTACAAGGACAACAGCTACTGAACTCATTTGAGCTGCTCGTGGAGGAATTCTTACGAAGCACAGAAACATCACACGCGTAGAAAAATGGGAAAAAGAAAGTGTTCTTGCAGGGACAGAGAAAGAGATAGAGACAGAGGAGGAGAGGGGCTGCCTGCTGGAGATGAAGCTCTCTAAGCGGCTCTAATCTACAGCTCTGATGCAGCAGTGCTTCAGTCACAAGGCTTACCAGCACCTCAATTAAAAAAAGCTCCATGGGCACTCTCAACGGTAACAAAAAAAAATGAGAAGAGCCGGGAGCCGCTGTCAAGCTAGTGAGAACTCGACATGCAGCCCACTAATGGAATATCCAGTCCCTATTAACAGCCTGCTTAATCTTTCAAGGATCCTAACAGCCGTAAAAAGACCAATAAAAAGGCAAGGCAGAGCTTTTATTTCTTTATTTGTCGAGCTCCCCCTCCCGTGCTCTTTGCGTTTTATGGGAGAACTGGGGCTGGCTAAGGTGTCACGATTTTCTAATGAATTCTGGGGTCCGGGCGTTTATAAATATAGACCCGGCTGAGATTTACAGGGGTCTGGGATTTGGATTAAACTGTCAGCCTCTCGCTCCTACAAACGAAAGAGAAAGAGGAAAGCTGAAGGCAGAGACAGAGAGACGGGCAGATACAGACACACAGGCGAAGAAGCAAATATCCACAGTCGAAATGTCGCCGGTGGGTGATGTTGCCTAGGCAACCTGTTCTCCCAGACACAATGCAAGAAGAGTGATACAGAAAGAAGTCTCACTACGGCCACTCGCACATACAGAGGGGTTTCAAATACTAATGCAGGCGAGCCAGGGCCACAGCGAGCGGCGGGTTATCTTAATGATGATTCTAATGGGCTCTAATGGAGGCAGGGAGGTATCAGCTCAGACCAACCCATCCCTCATTAAAATCACTGGCACACACACACACACACACACACACACACACACACACACACACACACACACACACACACACACACACACACACACACACACACATACACACACACACACACACACACACACAAAACAACAAAAAAATGGTGACAGAAACTTGGGCATATTGAGCACCTATGAACTGTCGTCACAGCGTCTTCATCATGATGAAAGGATGAGGAAAAAACAGACTTCTTTAAAAAATACACCACACTGACAAAAGAAAAGAGGTTTATGATCCCAAACCCTCTGTTACTTAAAAATGCTGAAAAAACACTGCTATTTGTTCCAGTTCTGCCTTGGTATAAGAACTAACAACGTTCATTTCTTAAATGCAGTACTGCGTTGTGTTTAACTTAAATTTCAAGATTCTTTCTGCTGCTCCTGTGCTGTAATTGTGGTTCTATGTGTCATCTTTTCACAAGCTCTTTATCAAAAACTACACCCCCACTCTTCTTTCTTTCCTCTATTCACTGTGCCAGCTGACCTTGCAGTGATAATCATGTGAAATAAAACACACTGAGGTTAGCAGAAGGTAAGCTGGGCCTCATCTGTTTGTCCAGAATACCTGAATAGATGACCTGAATGTGTCCAGGACTTTAATTTATTCTTCAAATATTCAGGAATGCAGTGGAAATACAAAAATGATGAAAAATTAGCAACACATGCAAAAGTCAAAAAGCAATGCAATGTTGAGAATGTGCTGCAAAAAGCCGAAACTACTGCCAAGTGATGACTGTGACCTGTTTGTGGATCTTGTGTGGTGTTGTGTGTCTGTGTTGCATTGTTTGTATCTGTGTGGAAAGCTATGCAAAGCAAACTGCCTGACAGGGACACTGAGGATTTACCTTTCTCTGCTTTACACTGGATATGCATCGCAAACAATGCAAATCCAAAGGCACACCAAACCACACAGAGATGCAAAAGAAAATGCTGCACATCAAAGATTTAGGTTTTTTTTTCCAATTGCATTATTATGCTGCTGCTTTTGTCTATGTTTGGCTTTATGATGATTACCTCTGCCAAGGAGGTTATGTTTTGGGAGAGTTTGTCTGTTTGTTTGTCTGTGAACAACATAACTCAAAAAGTAACAAACAGATTTCGATGAAATTCTCAGGAAAAGATCAAAATGGGATAAAGAAGAAGTGATTAAATTTTGGAAGTGATCCTGCTCAAAGTCTGGATCCTGGACTTTTTTAAAGCATTCTTTATCATTGTGAGATAGTGCTGTTTTCACCATATGTGTATATAACTCCACAATAAATGCTCGAAATGCTTTGTAAAACAGTACAAGACAAGGTCACCATAATTTCTGACAGGTGTTAAAGTACGATCCAGATCCTGGCAAAATTCTGGATACTAAGATCAGGAATATGAAATATGTACTGAGTCATCACAATTTTCAACACTGTCAGGTAACAAATTATTGTACAAACCTGCAACTATCACCAAATTGTAGCAGACAGTCTGCTAAAAGGAAGTATAACATTAAAGTAGGACTTAAGTGTTGCATGACAATCACAATATGCTTGGTGGAGGTCTGCGCTCTCTGAGTGCTTTTCTAGATTTTATTGATTCTGCATTTGCACATTTCTTCTTTAGATGATCATCCTGTCAGTAGCTGTAAAGTTCAAGTATTATTTTTGAACTTCCTGTTTCATTGTGCTAACCTATGGCTCTTGTCTTTTTCAGTTCCTGTCAAGTTACCTCCCTCAACGCTGATCACTGGGCCCCTCCCTAATGCGTTGCACCTGTGTCTTGTTTGACTCACTCCCCTTCTTTTTTACACTCTGGTGTTCTCTCACTTTGCTGCAAGATTATCACAGATATTCTAGTTGATTCTAGTTGATCCAGCCTTTTTTAGAGTTAGCTCCTCGTGGTCTCTGCGCCTGATTCCTCTACTTGTGCCTAATACTTCCTTTGTTGGCCAGCTTGCACTTTAAAAACAATCAATCCAACAATCAATACTCATTAATGCTAAACCAAATCAAAAGTGACCAAATGAAAGTTAAAAAAGGGTGGGCTATGGGATTATGTGATATTCAACACGCAGCCATCCAGCGAAAACGTTGTCTCAGTGTAAAGAGACTGACAGCGCCGTCTCCTCGACATGTTACCTCAGGGCTCGATGCAGTGATATCACTGTCGCTGACAAACACTGTCCCCTCACCGCAGAACCGCACAAATGTCACATAGAGTTTCAAACATTTCAACAAACTGTCAAACTCGACATTGTTTCCTCCTTGTTTTCCTCTCCTCTCCCAGAATCACACACTGAGGAAACAGTCGGCAAGCCACAGGCAGCCGTGTGAAACAAATGCAAAACTAGTGTCTGTACAGAAAAACGTGCTGCTGTGAAGCCTTGTCCCGCAAACCTGAGCAGATGGTGGGAGTGAGTCAGGCAGGTTGGAGGGCAGCCTGCTGGTGGGGGGTGGCAGCCCCCCAAACACACACACCCCTCCAGATATCTGGGTTAGTGCACCGTGGGGACGAGGACATTCCCCGGGGGTGTTGGCAGGTCTGCTCACCAGATGACATCTCATCCCTGTATTGATCTTTTTATAGCTGTTCCTGTGGCCCTGCTTACTCAGGGGAATTGGGCCTTGCCCTGTGTGCACGTGCCAGTGGCTGAGGGGCGGGGAGGGGAGTGGCTGAGGGAGCAGACAGACAACAGGCAGCTTGGATTTGCTGGTCATGACTGATGTGTCCAGTGGGGAGTCTGGGGTGAACGCGGCGCTGCTACACAGCTGTTCCTGCCTGCAATATCCTTCACTTGTGACCCTGTTTGTCCCTGTGGAACATCTGGAGAGCTGGCACCGATCTGCTCCTATGTGGCCTTTACACAGCCAGATGGCTCAGCTTGAAATGGCTTGGGCCAATCTGGAATAGCTTGGCCCTGAGCTGGACCAGGATGTGCTGTCGTAATCATTCAAAAGACGTTAATATAGAACAACGGGGCTCCTCGACGGCAAGGAGATCCCTGTTATGTTTGACATTTTGATACATGACGTGTCAAGAACAACAGTGTAAAAGCAGAGAGGAAGAGCCCTGCGCACTTCTGCTCTCAAATACTTTGAATTTTAAAGCATTTCCTGTGAAGCTTTTTTAACCACTTCAGCTTAAAAACACCTGGATACCTGCGGATACACCCCGTGACCTCATGAATGAGACAAGGGCCCTCGAGAATATAAGTATCCAGCCTTCAGCTAAAACCCTCTGCAACTATGCAGTGAATGCAAATAAGTGTGTTACATAAATTACATGCTCACTGCTGACATGAAGTCAGTGTATACAACAGCCAGGGAAATACAGCCTGTATGCAAAAAACCTTTTTCAGATTAGATATGAGGGTATGCAAATTCTCTCTGTGACAAGGGGGTCTGGGGCTAAGAGAGGCTTAGGGCCACTGGGTGAGCTCATTTACTAGGCAAACCCTGCGGTTCACTCCCTTCATGACTTTGCCAAAGCAAAAACAGTCAGGGTAGAGATAAAAAAAGGGACATGAGCAGACATATATTTAAATAAAGTGGCATATCAGTGGAGAGACGTTGGAGGATGCAGAAGGTATGTGAGAAAGCATGCCGCCTTGATCCGTCTCCTGCTGGCTCTGGTTGACAGAATATTCTGCTGCTCTTGACGCTTGAGCTCACAATGATTTGGTTTTTGTACCTCTCCAGACAAGCAATCTGCACAGAGCCAAGGCTTAGCTCACGAATGAGTGACTGTGGAAGATGGCTTTAACAGATACTGGCAGAAGGCAGGAAACCAGAGTCTTGCCAATCAACACTTCATTGCTGTGGGGTATTCAGTCATCAAAAAAGGTGGGGTGGAATTCAACAAAATTATTAGCACAAGAGGAACAGAAGGGCTGAGCGCTGTTGAATCATCGCGCTAATAATAAAATCATAGGAGAAATTTGCAATGACTTGCTTTTCCTCGCACTGTTCAATCTGCCTCGAGCATCTCCAAGCTGGTAACGAGGGGAGCCAAGGCGACGTTTCTGCAAATCACTCAGAGATGTTAATGTGGGAGTGGACCAGGATAAGCCTGGCCAAGATAGCATAAGAGTGGGGACAGCTGGCACGTTTCAATTATTTGTCTCTGTCTCTTTGCTGCAGCTGACAAAAGGGTAGGATGGCAGTAGAATAGGGATGGGTGTTAAGCTGTAACACGTTTACAGTCAAAGCCTGGGCATAAATTGAGAACCTAATGTTCATTTCAGAGAGCTGGCAGCTCGAGCTGAGGGATGAATCAGTTTTTCCTACGCATATCGGATCCCAATTCAAACATTGGCCATATGGTGCAGGACACATATGCCATTCACCTCTCATGGCACATATGCCAGTGTTGTGGAAAGGAGGCGAGTGACGTGGGGCACATCCTAAAATCTGAAAGTGAGAAAAAGATGATTTCAATGTTCACTCTTTATGTTTTATTTTCTCATCTCAGTGCAGTGAGGCTCCAAACAAGATTACAAACCTGGGCCCATATGCATGACAAGCCATTAGCAGGGGAAAACGGTCCATTTGTACTAACAGTGTACTAACTCAAACCGGCAAGGCTCAAAGTTTGATTCTCTTTGCTTTCATACAGCTGGGTCCCTTCAAGATGTGTGTGGAGAAATGTTGGAATTCATAAACTGCTTTAAGAGTTATTCATCGAGGTGCTAAGGCATTGTGCAGCGCTTGTTTGCATAACAGCTTTCATATTACTGGTTATATTATTGAGGTTTTTACAGTGAAACACCACACGCATTTATTCTGTACAAGATCGCCGAACTTTCCCTTTCTCTTTGTTTATCTGGTTGACTCTCTGATAACACCTGTTCATCCATGTGTGTTCTTGTAATCAAATCTCAATTTTTCTGAGTGAAAAATGATTTTTCTTGATCTTTGCTCAGTCACACTGTCACCAATAGCAGGGTTTATCGCTGTTAATGAGTGGTAGACATGCACAGTTTGAATTTGTGGGTTGGGTTTTGAAGGAAGTTCCCCTTAATTATGACGTAATCTGCACCTGTGTTGCTTTCATGGCCGATTATTTGCAGATGTACATATGGCTGACGCTGCAATCAAATGGGCCGTTCCATAACAGAATGTTAGGACTAATGGTCCCGTTTGTTTAATGACTGAACGTGCATATGGGCCCTGGGTATTACATGCTGCAAACAGCTTCCAAGTTCTTTCCTGAATCTCTACCAGTACCCCCCCCCCCTGCGTTGCTCATGTGCCATCAGCGCCTCGTGAACACAGCGGGGTCACCTGAGGTCAGTGCCACTGGGCTAAATAAAAGGCTGGACTTCTTGAAACTTTCAGCTGGAGTCTAATGGCTCCTCTGACATGGCCCACCCTGCCAGTCTGGAATTTGACCCATTTCACTGTCACTGACCCATGACCGACCCTGGTGACCGCTCTTACCCCGAGGCCGCTGCGGACAGACAGCCAACAGGCGGGCAGAGGGGAGGGTGGTCATCTGAACTCTAAGAATGAATTTTGCGTTGAAAGAAGAGCAGCCTTCAGGAGTTATTTGTGAAACGCTGTGAGCACTAGCCTTATCATTTCATTAATTAGCATGACACGCCTGCCTGATGGACTTGAACGCCGCAGCAGCAGCTGTCTCAATTGATTACAGCGGTGGACGTGGTGCTGCAATTATTGAGGTGACTGGAGACAACGCCTGCCACTTCTAATAAAGGACTTAACTCCTGCTTCCCACATCACGGCGCAGCAGTGGGAGGACTGTGGCAGCCTCCCTGTGTCTCCCATACCTTTAAGACCTTTTCAGAGTCTCTCTGTGGGCAGCTGTGGAGCTCAGTGTGGGCTGTAGCTCTTGAGCAGCGTGTCAGCTTTACTTAAGCTCGCATAACGCCAGAACAGCAGCACTTTGGTGCCCCACAGGAAAGCATCCTCTATTAGCCCACCAGCTGGCTCCACGGTGAATGAGCGGAGGAAAGAAAGAGAAAGAATGAGATGTTAGAGACACAGAGACAAAGAGCTTATTTATCAGGAAGCTTCAAGTCCAAGCAGAAATGGAGGCTCAGCAATGTAAACAGAGGCCCAGCTTTCCAGCCTCATTTCATGTATGAACATGCATGACGCCCACATGCCTCTAAGTGGATATAATATTATCTTTCAGTGCCGTACTGATTACTTCTCAATGGAAGGGAAATGGCTGGGTGAAAATCCTTCAACAAATCCTAAGTGGCATGACAGTGGGCTGAAAGAGCCTGCATGCTTTTCTTTTCTTCCACCTCCATCTCCATTTTCTCTCCCCACTCAGAAAGCAAAGCAACAATTGGAGGCTGACAGCTCCTAAACGTTCTCCATACCTCATTCATTGTTTTGACATGTGCAGCTTTTGTTATTTCGTGCTGTGAAAGGGGGTAGGACAAACATCTTTGCGGACGTATCGTATTTCCTCAAGTGTTTTGCAGATGCAGAGGTTTGTCGCTATGAGTATCACAAGTTGTGGTTTAGACTGAGTGTTTCCTGACCTACTCACCTGCTTCATGTAAATAAAGAAGCCATGATATCCTCTGACAGCAGAGGCTGCTGAGGCAGCTACAGCTTCTCAAAGTGCTGGATATATCTATTGGTAGCAACGCTTAAAAACAAATATGTCTCTGTCAACAGCTTTCAGAGAGCCACATCATCAATCAACCCCACATTTCTTGTCTTCTTCTTGTCATGTTGAAGCATCCTGTTATTACAGGCTTCTCTGCTTCACCATGTTGATCAAAGCTCGAAGCCCTCACACATTTAAAACATTCAAACTTACATCACCACATGCCACAGGAATTTCAATACACAGAGCCAACAAGTTAGAAGTAATAAAAAAAACAATCACAGGGCAAATCATTTCCATGCATTCTGGGACCGTCCCAAACAGAGTTTATGTTGTAACATTAAGCTCCAAAAACTCAAGTGGTTCCAAGCTGCTGCAGGCGTTTTTGGCATCAAGTATAAAAAAATCAATCAATAGAGAGTGGCTCAAATCAGAAGCACCTATGTTACAAGCTGGATAGGGAGTCATTTTTTTCAACTCAGACTTTGAGGATCCAAAAAAGACAAATTCAGAAACTCTGATGCTGTTGATGCCTGGATAATTGAGTTTTAGTGGCAGTTAGTGAGTTTAAATGGATGTGTTTATGTGTGGAGGATGAAGATTTTTCTTCAGGTCTGAGTGGACTTGCACACGACACGCTGACTAACTTTTCCTTGCAGTTAATACAGATAATGTGCAGAACTAAAGCCAGAAAAGAACATTTGAAATGAACAAGGTTATATTTTTATATATCTAAGCTTGTATGCAAGCTTACAATGCACAGATATCCAACAGCTGCGATGCGACCTGGCTCGCTAAGACTGGTACAACACAGGAGCTGCAGATCTTAGGCACGTAAAGCACACATGAGTAATGATAACTGGCTAATGGTATGGTACAATTTGACGAAAAGCCAATCAGAGCCAGAGTTCAAGTAGGAGGGTGTTGTTGTTTCAAACCTTAAGGGGCCACAAACAGCCACACAAGAGAGTTTGACGAAACAATGGCGAGCCTGAAGCAGTCTTTGGGGTTAAAACTGATGTTTTCAGGATTTTATTGGTGTAAAAGGCAAGAACACAGAACATTGTGAAGTGTACATTATGTCCAAGAGCAAAACCAGCTCAAAAATCTGAATCCTTTTACATATTTTAAGGTTTTTTCAAAAACGTGATGCAATTGTTACGTAACGTGGTAATTAAGTACATTTTTGCCAGAGTAATTCATAATTTAATAACTCTGTTTTGGGAGGGTAGCAAGTAACTCATTACTTTTTTAGAGTAATTCGCCCAACACCGATTGTCAATATTTGTCATTTTCCTAAAATATGTCGATTCACAAACAAGTGTGAGGACCTTTCTGTTTTAGCGCCGCCCTTGTGGACAAAGCTATTCGTCTTCTCTCTTTGCTCATCTTGCCTGGTCCACGTGTAAGTCGTGACAAAAACTGTTTTCCTGTCTTTTTTTAACAGTTAGACAATTCACTGACTGAGAATTTCCTTTTTTTAAAAAAAATAAAGAAATACTTTTTCTAAACATGTTCTATATTATCAGGTCAGACACTTGTCTGACTCTCAAGAGTTAAGGCATTAATAAGCACAATATAGAAACACTTAGTTCTGTTACTGATGCTGAACCAAAGATGAGCTGTTAGATCTGTTTTGTAAGTATAAAAAAATCTTATTGCTTGAACTCATTTATTGATTTTCTACTTATTAACTAAAAAACAGATACGTTTTATGAATCATTTCATCTTGTTCATCTGTTTTACTCTCTGGCAAACAGAAGAACATCTACAGACGACTCAGAAAACAGAGGAAACATCCCCCACAGGGCGGATGGATGAACAGGATAAGAACTTAGTGAACTATTTGTCTAAAGATAGCACCCTGGTGTGCATTAAAGTGCTTACGCTTAGGTTTCACGTATCTACGCTCCCCCAGGGAGGCACACTGACCGGTATAGACTCACTGATGTAATCAATGCCTCTTCTATAGGAGGATCCTGCTGCTGATCTGCTCCTGGGGTGCTGCTGGGTAATTAGGCGTACAGATGGAGACCCAGCAGCTGCTGAAGACCAGACCAGAGCTGCCAGCTCCTAATGCTAAAGAGCTACGTCCACACAAGCTACAAGTCTTTCATCAGAGCCTGAATGTATGCGTTAAAGAATAATTTGTCTGTGGAGGGGGTCATGTTTTTTGAGAGTCGGGTGAAGGGGTTGCTGGGTAGGTGAATGAGGTTAATGAAACACGTGTAGGACAGAGCTGGAGATGTTTAAAATAGCTTTCAGAGAAGAGCTTAGTTAGATCAACACCCACAAAAGCCGCTCTGGAAATCCCTCCCCTTTCTCTCACTGCGGCTATGTTCACCACAACTGCAGGAAAGAGTGAGGGTTGGAGGGTGTATCAGGTTTGCAAACATTTGCCGTCCTTCCTAGCACCCCATCCATCATTCTTGATTAGAGAGAGGGCTCATGACACAGAAAGAGTGATAAAGTGAGCCCGACTGTGGGAGACAAAAGGGGGAGAGGTTAGTTAATAAGGCAGAGGAGAGTGGACAGGGAGCACAGGGCAGGGACTTGTGTCAGGTAGACTAATGGAAACAAGGACCGGATCCCGACCTGCTAACGAAAACCCACCATTGTCTGGCCCTAAAGCCTCCAGATACACACACAAGCAGCAACACACACACAGGCACACAATAGGAAAGTCTGTGTCTAGCCGCCTCAAACCCAAGTGGACAAGGAACATTAACAACAGCCTGCACGTTTTCAGGGCTGTTATGAGCTGCTGCATTTCACTGTGGCTTTCCAAGTGCAGCAAGTGAAGAATTGATTTGTTTGGAGTGTGAAGGCAGCGTGTCAGTTTGGGGAAATGTGTGAATGTGAGTATGTGTGTGAGGAGAGGAGGAGGAGGGGGTGCACGGTAAAACAGGAGCGAAATTGGACTCTGAAACGAGCCAAATCGCTTGTGAGATGAAACAGACTACACCAGGAGGAAAAAAAAAAACACACACAAAACAAAACAACACAAGGCCTCAGAAAAGTGTCGAGCAAGGCAGGCTGGCACAAAAGCAAGAAAACAGAAGCAAAAGAAAACAAACACACTTTTCTTTCTGCTCGACATATTTCAGACTGCAGATGACAAAACAACAGTGAAAGAGTTAGAGGAATCAAAATCAAACTGCCAAGTGTGTCTGACTGTTTCATGAATCCGTGTCGAAGCGAAGCCTCCACACCACATCAAACCCTGTAAATTCTCCTGAAAGCCTCCCCTCTCCCTTTAGCAGCCGGCACTTAGATTATTGTGTGCAGCTAAAAGGTAAGTGCTGGGAGTGTCACACTTGAGAGTGTGTTTTAAGCACCATAAAGTATCAAGACCCAGATGGCTCATCCTCCCTGAAAAACATGTCCACTCTGTGTCGGCTGCAGAAGCACCTGCTCCCAGGATTAGGTCAGCGCTACGCCAATCCAGCAAACTGACACAGTGTGCCTCAGCTGATAAGATGCCCGGGGCACTTCAGCACATGCCCTGCACCTAACAACTGATGAATCAATACCTGTACCATAAGTGATAATGATGGCCATGTATAGCCCTGCTCTAAAACACAAGGTGCCGGAGTCTGGATGGAATCTGTCCCTGATAGCTCCAACATAAGAGGTCTTTTGTGATCAATATCAGTTTTTATTGACTGAGACAAAGTCTGGTGATGACGGATTTGGTGATATTAGCCAGTGCCCTTCAATTTGAAATGCTTACATAAAAACAACACACACTTATTTGAAGTTTCTCCTGGACAAACAAAACAACCTCAGAGGTTAAAAATAAGATGTTCAGATGCAATCAACAAAATAAGCTGTATAAAAGAACTGGCAGTAGATAAGAAACCACGAGTGGCAGCATGACTGAGCATGTTGAGTAGCATTTTGTTCTTCAAACATTAACAAAACAGGCGACAACATTGTCCAATTCATCAAAGGATAAAGGATGGTAAAAAGGAGAGCTTGGGGCTCGGTGCCGCGATGATACATGTGGTCAGCTTTGCTGTCCTGTGTTGTGTCCCTACAGGCTGATGTTCACACTGACTTCTGTGTTCACACACACACAGGGATGCAGCCCGCCTCTGAAGTCACAAATTTATTAACATTTTCTCCTTTATCACATAACATGACGATTTCTCAAATGTTATTGAATATGACTGAATTGCCAAAAAAGGAAAAAAAAAGTTTGTTTACTAGTAGTAGTTATTTTAGATGGACAGCTTTCACACAAAAAGGGTAAAGGCTCGCTAACTGACTGCTCGCTTTGCTAGCGCCGGCTAAAGGCTGTATAAAGCTTTTTCCAAATGTGACGCACAGAAATGAGACACACAAAATTAGAAAAGAAGTAGTTATTTACACTGTTTAACAACATTTATTTTGCCAATTCCTCAACCTTGCTTAGTTTGCCACATTTTCAGCCAGGAATTGTTCATTACACTCTTGTCACTGTGGTATCTATGTGCTGAATCATATAAGTGCAAATTATTGTACTTCAGACAATTCGAGACACAGTTCGTCCATGCATCCTAACGAGAGTTAGACAATATTTGTGGGCATTTTTCCGCTTGAAAAGGACCGGCGTAGAGGCAAGGCTGCTAAAATGACGTCATTTGTCCTCAGGAAGCCTCATGGATGCGTCAAGCATAAACCAAACTTAATATTGCACCCACTGCTGGACTTACAGTGATGCTGCTCATTCTTGTTACATGGAATGAGACGTGGTTTTCAGAGGTTGGTTTAAACTTAAGATAATGTGACTTAAAACATATTCTAAGAATGTATTTTTCGGTTGCTTTTTTTTTCTAGCCCGTGTTTGTAAACTGTGCTTACAGCCATTAAATTAAAAAAAAAACAAAAAAAAACCATGAACAATTCCTGAAAACTGTAGAGCAACAATCTGCAGTAACAAAAACTTAAGGAAGAAACTTCTACAAAAAAATGAGGTTATGTGTAAATTTTGCAATGTATAACTTTTAAGTGTATGTTTCCATATTGAACTGGCCCAATCAGCTTTGTACATTCATCAAATGAATCTCTATCTCCTCATTGGGGTGGGAGACTATATAAATAATGAGCAAATAGCAGTGACTATCAAATGGTACTTTTGCTTGAAATGTCTTTTCCTACTTACTACATACTTCATTAATAAGCAGTGTATGTTTCCACGTGATAATGATGTTATTAGATCAGGACACTGATTGACAAACCCACCAATTTAGGCACAGCTGCAATGCTGGTACAGTTAACCCAACATTTTGAGTTATTTCCTTAAGCATTATGTATAATAATAATAAAAGATAAGTAGATAAATAATCAAAATGTCCTGATTCAGGTTACAGGCTTTAGAAAAGCAAAGTAGAAAAAACAATCAATGCTTGAATGTCCCTGTAATCAATCTAAGTGCAGTATGGAAGTGGAAAAAGGCAAATATCAGCAGGAGCATGTATTAGTCTAACCCTGGTCGATAGTGCTGATAGTACTCTGTACACACTTCTCCACGGGTCATGTGGCATTGGAGCAGTTCCTCTCGCCCCTTCCCAAAGCAAATAACAGTGAAATCCCAGTCCTGCTGCTCGCCCCTAAACACAGCAGCACTAACCCAACAGCCAGGGCGGCTGAAGCCCGGGCCCCGCTGAATGGGGTTTTACAGTCAGTCAGAGGCCATTAGGGGCCCCGCCAACAGGGCCCAGTGCAGGGAATTCACTGGTAGCCAAACCCAACAGACAAACAGATGACCGCTTGAGTATCAGGAAGGACCACACTGTGCATTTCTGTCTTTAAAAAAAAAAGAAACAACATTTGCTGAAAGGCCAAAACGCAGGCCCCACGTCCCAGTGAATTACCGTGTGTCTGTTTACCAACAGTGGGACAATTAAAGGCATTCATGCAGAGGGAAACAGGACCAGACACAAGACATCTCTTAGCACCGTGTGTCAGGTTTCTGCTTTCACAGCCTGTTGGGTTCAGACCCTTTAAATCCAACCCTCACTCAAACATACTGCACCAGTTCCAACCTGTGGTATTGCTTCGAGACAGAGTGGCTCTGATAAGCCACTGACAGAAACATGGATGGCTAGTATGCTGCCACTGGAGAGGTATGGAGCACCAAAATACTGAACAAACAGCCGAGGCGGACCACCCATCTGGAAATATTTGAGAAATTCTTTATATGGAAAGCTGATATTTCTGTTTGATTGGGGATTTTCTCTCCTGGCTCCACCTTATTTCACTCAAGAATCCTCTCTGGCTCACTCCTCTAATGCTTCACTATCCCTGTCCATCATGGAATCCGAAGCATTTTATATCCATTCTGTTCCTGGCTATGTTTCATCCATCTTTACAAGTCTTTGTGAACTGTTTCCCAAAACGTCCAATCCATTACAAGCATGTTTGTGATATCCATCTAGGCTGACGACTGTCCCCATGCCAGCCATTCTACATTATCCAAGCATCGTGTTTGGCCTCAATCGCCTACCATCTGGCTTTGTCAATGAGCGTTACAGCCTCATCTGCAAACAACATTGGCTCTGAAGCGTTCAGCGCAGATGAGCTTAAAATGCACATAGCAGGGAACTGGGATCTTCAAACAAATGCAGGACGGGGGGGAAAAACCCGCTCGGGTTGGCAGGAGGACTGGAGCTTGGAATACAGGATTAAAAACAAGAAAACCTGCAAGTGATCACAGGCGACACGCTTTACATTTCAGGCCTGACAGCAGTGATAAGAGGCTGGTCATGTATTCTCCCAAGAAAACAATGAAAATGTGTTCCACGCTGCAGCTGGCTGCGTCTCCATTGGAGGAGGAGGAAGAAGAGGACGAGGAGGAGGATTAAGATTAGACAGAAGATGTGATGAGAGCCACTACTCCCCAGAGTTATCCCCTCTAAATGCTTTCCTTTATCCGCTCTGAAAAAAAAGAGGAAGACAAAAACAAGCAGCCTACATCTAGCCTGTGTCGCTCCCCCGTTGAGAAGGGTGTCAGCCAGAGTTTCAAGAGCTGGTCAGCTAACCGCAGGGGCTGCAGCTTATCCTGCAGACAGCTTTTCACTTGACGGTCGCTGGTGAAGCATCAGCTCCCTACAAAGACCTCAGGTTACACTGAGCACAGCCAGACCACTACAGGAGCTGGGTTTGTGTTTGCTCGCGTAAGTCGTTTATTGAATCATCTTTTGACTGGAATTCTTTGCACACCGAGCCCTGCCAAGAGAATCATCACACTTAATAATATGCTAACCTTTGTCTTGATGACCATAATCCTGTTTCCAAAATTGGGCATGACTTCTCTCTGTGCTGCAATTGGAAATGATGGCTGCACAGATAGAAATGTCAGCTGAGGTGGAAATGTCATCACTGGGACAAGGTCATGGTAAAAAGACATGATTTTTTTTTTTCTAAGGGTGATCATGGGGAAGTATCTGAGGAGTAGCAGGTGAAAGAAATAAAAGTAAAAAAGCTTAATACATGGATTTGAATTAGGGATGCATGATACTGGATTTTTTGCGGATATCCAATACACCAATATTTAACAAATCATTTTGCAGAAACTGATATTTTCTTTTCTGTGCCTATAATTGCAGAGATCATCAGCTCTCTTTTATATTGTAAGTAGCATACTGTATTATGGTGCATACTCTTGTCACATTAGTTATGTAACATTCATCTCTTGTGCAAAATAAGAAAAATGTATGGCAACTGCTTTAAAAGAAAGAAAATCAAAAAGATAAATCTTACTGGAAAGCTGGATGATGATCTTCCTAAAAAAATCATAACAATGCCTACAACCAGGGAAAATTTTGCCAATTTCGGTCCGTAAACATAACCTGTGTTCACAGGGAACATATGAAAAGTGCAACTGTACAGCAATTAAACCCAAAATAAATAAATGGTGAACTTTGGTAAATGGCAAATGTGCCTAAAGTAGTCAGATACATGTACCTTACAGACTGCTGCTTACATTCAAGTTTAACTTGGAATTTAACTAGAATTTGGTATGTTGGCTGATATCTTGTATTTTATTTTTGAGCCAATATCGGCAAATACTGATAATGTGCCGAATATAATATTTTGCATCCCTAATCTGAATATTAGAACTCCATCAGCTTTCAAACTCAAAGATGACACTGTCATGTTGTTATAAATTAAAGATGTGAGTTGAAAGTTCTGCAGCCAAAGTGCTGTCCACATCCCTGACAACTTATCCTGAAAGCCCCTCATGGCCTCTAGTGATTGTGTAATTGCTCCCTGTCTACAGCTAAAGCTGAATCCATACTCAGTCAATGAACACAGAGTCACACAATGGAGCCTAATCACACAGCCTTCAGTATGACTCTTATTTTCTGTCACAATAGCTGATCACCACCCACAGGCTCAGCGACACAGATGACAGTTACTGATGAGACTGAGTGACAGGTGTCAAACATCCTGACACGTAAGGGCTAACACAGACGAGCGAGAGATACAAACTGACGACGGAGCAGAGACTGAACTAGCGGTGACCCAACACTCTAAACAGGAGCTCATTTAATATTTCATGCACACTGGGCTCCCTGCACATTTCTAATGGACATAATAGTGCTCTAAAGGCGCCACAGAGTGCACACAGGGACAGCGTGGCATATAAGCGATGATTTTACAAGCCAGTTAATTGCCGCGCATAGAAAACCAGGAGTGTCTTTAAAAACAGTCGGCTTGTAAGAGCTCGCTCAGGCTGACATCACTTCCTGAATCATACAAGACCAAACAATTCCCCTCAGCCGGCTCTTTCAAGGTGCCGGGCCACTGAGCGTCTGTGGGTAATGTGGCCTCGTCCCTTTGACTGCCTGCCACTCCACATAAATAAAGCATGACAATGTAATCGTAATTTAAAACGCAATAAATATTGAAGAAGAATTAAAATAATTTATGGAACAGTGCGGTGAAACAGGATGTGTGTAAGTGTGTGTGTGTGGGAGTGTTTTGTCTCCTTTCACTCTTCCCTCGCAGCGTACGGTGAAACCATGGGCAGCGGCGGCGGCAGCAGCAGCAGCAGCAGTGGTGCAGGCTGGGAATTCTGTAATTGCTTTTTCTGTCCCTGAAGCAGGCCTTCCTGCTTTAAATCAAAAAAGGCAATCTCTGTCAGTAATGGCTCAATTAATAATTAAACACGTGTCTTATCTCCGCCGAGCTCCCCCTATTTATTTTCATCTCTCCGACAGGGACGCCTGCACAAACAGCATTAGCACTATCAATAAAGCAGCATTAATATCAGCCCCTTCCTCCAAAAACAAATCAACCAGCTCATAAGCTGTCCTGTGTGTGTGTGTGAACTGTAATAACCCAAAGATTAATAAAGAAACAAGACATATTTTTAGTTCTCTCAGATTTCTTCAAAGTGTTTTCTCCCCAGCTGAGCTGCTAGCTAACCCATCTGCCTCCGGTTTTCCACTACAAGGTTGTACCTTTTTAATATTTTAATTCAATCAGGAGAACACATGAGCCTCTCAGTAATAAATGAGCTGTTGTTGGAAGCAAAGAGTTGTTTCTATTTTAAAATAAACCTTGTGCTTGCCGTTGCAAACAGTGTGACTGTCTCATATGAGCGTGAAGACCTCAAGACACGCTATGTGTCGATACAGGGACATTGGTGGTCTGGGTAAAGAAAACAGATTCTGTAAGCTGTCTGGACTTTGTCAAACTAAGCACAGTAAGTAGGAGAGGTGAGCTTCACCAGGCGTAGATTCCTCAGCGGTGAGGGCTGCATTCAATTCCAGCGCTCGCTAATCTGGCTGTGTGAAGCCTTTCGCTGCTGCCCTTGTGTTTTTCCAACAACATGTCCGCACTTCAGTCACTCAGCCAGCCAGAAAGCCACACTCTCCATCTACCTCCACTCCATGCTGATTGGACGGCAGCGAAAAGCTGATTTGTTGGTCAGAGGGTCAACCTCCATTCATTATTTAATGGGTGAGAGGCTGCAAACAGTCGAGCCGGCCGCTGAGGTTAGTAATACATTACAGTGACCTGGCCAGAGGAGAGCTGCCTGGCCGAATACAAACATGCTCTCTCATCTACTTCACTATGCCGGAGCTGCCCTCAATCCCCTCTGCCCCTGACCTTGCCGCTCCCTTTCCAATCTCCATCCTTCCTCCCTTCTCTGGCATTCAGAAACCAGCTGGTGAGACTGAATTTTAGTTTGCTGGGGCTTGCGGTGCAGGAGTGAAGCAGGAGTGAAGCTGGAGCTTTGGCACAGGTAACAGAAGAGGAGGAGGAGGAAGAGGAGGAGGAGGAGGTCTGAGTTCTTTTATTGACATGCAGCAAACAGCAGTGTCGGAACAAAGGCCACTCAGCACCTATTGAGAGAGCAGACCTACAGACCGGGTGGTTGATTAGCGATTCGACACGGGGACCCTGGACTGTGTAGCACATAATGAGAGCTTAGGGAGGGAGCCGTGAGCCGATGGGGGAAGGAGGTACAAGGGGAGGCAGGAGGAGGGTGAAAGCAGGGAGAGGCGGGGTTCTACCATAAGGAATTGATTTCCCACAACAGCAGATTGATATACGAGTCAAAAGGCTCCATAGGAAAAAAACACAACAAGGGTATGGGCCGATCCTAAATCCTTAAGCTACGGCATCCGTAATGTGTTTATATGTAAACAGTTAGAGGATAAGCCTTAAATCCACTGCCAAGCTAAATGGTTTATGCATCTTTTTTTGTTTGTTTACTTCTGCGTCAATTAAGCAAATTGGTCCGACATCCCTGACGAGCAGGAGAACTAAAGTGAGTGGGTTTTAAATTCATGTTGAAAAGCTTCTATCTCCCTGAGCAGCACAGTAACCCTGTCTTCACCTTTCATGTGGCCTCAGAGAGATGTTAACAGAGTCAGATGTGCATGATGGGAGCTGTGTGTGTGCTTTTTTCTCCCTTTCGTCTGCACGCTCTCTCCTTCCTTTGTTCCACTGGTCTAATCCAGTATGTGTGGGCCGGTAAGTTTAATGGAAACAATTTATTAAGTCCGGCTTAAAATGCCATCTGCAGCTAAGCCTCCCAAAGCCGCTAAGCTCCTGGTTTCGCCCCGGAGCTTGCTGTGTTCACGCTTACTGTAATGCTCTGTTTAAAATGAGCACAACGGGTCAAAATTAATCAGGATTACAAGGGCACAAATCCACTTCAGAAATGGGTTTTCTACCAATCTTCCTCCTGCTATCCCAAGATGCCCCAGGTTTGTCTGGTGGGCCACACCAGCGTGTGCAGTGCTCCAGTTTTTCCTCACACCATGACAGGTAGCACCAAGCTAGCACACCAGGACATCAGAGAGGACAAGAAAAAAGCAGCTGAAGACTTCCTCGACTGTCCGTACGACGCTAAACCCGCACATCAACATTCAACACAGTCACAGCAGATTCCAAAGTGTTCATCTCAGATATTTCTAGCTGGTGACAGCTAGGTGATAACTCCACTGCTTCCATAGGCGCAGCACTGTGAGATGTTATAAGAAGGCCCTGTTTACCCGAGCTCTGAGGAGGTGCCCCGTACATGCTCAGCAGCTACATTTAGCCTCTTATTTGCCTTCAAGCAAGTGACAACGGTAAACTCTGACCTGCAATTCAATAAGAGTTGCCCTGAGAGGAGCACAAGCCTTCACAGTGCTTTTACTTAAACATGCCATCCTCCAGGAAATCAATAATTTGCAGGAGGTTTAAGACAGGAAATAAACAAAAACCAATAGCTGTTAGATAATACTCGCCCTCTGCTGCTGCTTCCTACCTCATAACCACCAACACAGACAGACGTTCAGCACAACTTGTGCCAGCTCTCGGCTAAAAACATCCAAAGAGAATTGCAGTGTGCACTGTGTTATTACAGAAACTATTAGCTCCAGCTATTATCTGCACTGTTATCTTGCATCTATAACAGGTTGTCAACAGACTGGTGATAGAGATGACGAAAAGTAAATATGAGCGAAAGAAGGCGAGCATGTCTGGGTTTTGCCCAAAAACCATGTTCTGTGTGCATAATTACAGTACTCGCCCTGTGCTGATTACAATGTTGGTCTCTCCTCTCCTCTATTAATCCTGAACCGTTTCATCAACATGACAGACCACGGGCCTGTGTGCAATTTGGTCTAAACCTTGACTGTTTGTCGCTGTAACTGCTCACCAAAATAAAGTTCAGAGAAGGGGGCACATGGTGGGAAAGCAAGAGTTGAAAGATACAACACTCATTACCTAAAGAAATGCACAAGCCAAGCAGCATCACAGTATTATATTTTAATGTTTGTGTGTGTGTGTGCGTATGAGTGTGTGAGTCTGTTTCTATCGGAGTGTCTCCCAGCCAACAGCCTCGACAGGCCTGGTGATCAGAGGAAAGCAGGCGTTTCATCGGTCCCACAGGACCGTGAGTGAGACTGGTAATGGAACACATACGCTGCATCTAAACCAAAGGAAAACAGCCTGTGGGCTGCTCTGTATCACACACACACACACACACACACACATGCGCACAGTGGAAACCAGTCTGGGTATAAAACAAACATTGTCCTATAATCCATTAAAGCACTAAACAACAACATGGGAATGAGAGAAGAGAGCGTCTGGTGGCTGGTCTGCAAATGTAGCGTGATAACTTATTCCTCCTCCTCATCATCATCATCATCACCAAATCATTCCCAAAGTGTTGTTTGTTTGCGGCCTCACCCGATCTAACCCCTGATTCTAATTGGGTGCCCTTCTTCCAAACAGGATCTGGTTGATCTGTGTGACAATCAGGAGTGACTCTGATTGGATTATCTGGATTTAATTCCAAAGTCGTAATCCTTAACTCTGTGAGCACATTAGCAACATCCACAGAGGCCTTCATTCACCGGCTGACACGGAGAGAGGGTGTGTTTGGGTTTCTGTCTAACAGAAGCCATGTCTGTCCGTGCGCCTGTGTGAGCAGCTCTCCATGGCAGAGTGTGTTTATGTGCAGCCATGTTTCTGTACAGGCATGCAGGGAAAATAAGTCAACACTCTGACAGCTGACAACAGCAGCGGTCCAGCAGCCCGGTGGAGGATAGATGGAGTCAGACGCGGTCTAGTTGTTTTCTAAAACCACGCTAGTCTGGAAGTCACTGTCATTGCGAGCGATGGTTTCACGAGGCAGACGTTGGTCACAGGTCATCTACATCACACAGGCGGCAGGGCCCGGTTTCTCTACCTCTTCTTTGTCGGCTCTGGTTTTCCACTTATCGGTCAAAGCTACAAATCTAAAGAGAGCAACACCTTCACAGAGAAAGAGTCGAGCTCACCTTGGAGATGGTTGAATTGAACAAAAAGGGGCCCAATGTGAAACAAATAAAAAAAAAAACTCTTTCACAGTGTTCATAACATTTATCTACTGAGCGCAAGTTTTAATATTTTTAATCAATCATGTAATTCCTTCATTTACCAAAACTTTATCCAAGAAAGTTTGTGAGAACATCTTAAAATACGCCCACATGGTGTCCACATTTACGCCAACATGTTTTCTGTTATTGCTTCATTTCTAACAGCCCCACTGAGGCCAGATCCTGTGTTTGTCCAGTCTGTCCTGCAGACATGTTTCCCTAAACCCTCCTCACACGGCTACACCCGTCATCGTTCTGATTCCTGCCTCCCTGTCCCTCTGCTTGTTTTAATGGCCCAGCTTCCTGGTTCCTAGCCTGAGGGGCTGTGGTCTGCATGCTGCTATCTGTCACTACCAAACCCATCGTGCCTCTCGGCCCCTTCCTGCCTCACTGCATCCAGTGTCTCACTTTCCTCAACCCTGCGAGCATCGCTGTAACGTGTGGACGTACAGGTGCAGCTGGCACTTAATGAACGTCTGGTTTACGCCAGAACGTGGATGTGTTTGGACTCATGTGGACACAAGAAAGAACAAAGTCTCGTGGGATGGCGCATACACATACAAAAGCACAAGTCTGATAATCCAAATATGTGCAAATGCGAACACACACACACACACACACACACACACACACACACACACACACACACACACACACACACACACACACACACACACACACACACACACACACACACACACACACACATGCACACACACACTGGGTTTGGGTTGTCTAGGGGGCTGACAAAGCTCTTTCTCTCTTTCCTTTGGCATCCATTATGGTCCAGGCCTGCTGTCAGAGAGCTTGTATTGCCTGAGGGAAGTTCCCATTTGTGGGAGCATGTGGCAGGGAGGCTCTAAATCCCCTCTAATGAACCAATATGTAGGAGGGCTAAGCCTTTGGTCAGGTCGTCCAAGAAACACCACGGCAAAAAATGTATGCATATGTAGTCACCAGACCTTGTTAATGTCTGCTGACATTTAAATCTGAATGGGAGCGACAGGATTAGAGTGGAGGAGATTTGGACTCGGTTGTTGTGAGTATGAATGAGGCTGAGGAGGACAGAAAACAGAGTGGGCTCTTACCTTTGGGTGTGGTGGGAGAAAAGAGCTTCTCTGATCCTACATCAGACACCTGGAAAAACAAGAAGACAGACTTTAAGTGGGTTGGTCTGGAGAGCAAACTAAAGCTGGTCCTTTTGTAGAAAAACTCCTATAATTTAAGGTTATTCATCAAATCTGGTGCAGACAACGCCACAAGTTGTCTCCACTGTAAAAGGCTTATTCAGCCACATGTGGTCCAGCTGCTGCACTCAACAGTCAATGAGAAGACGGGAGAGGAGAAGGGCTCTCCTGCACCTGATGGTCCCTGTCTGGCTTCTTCCTGTTGAGGTAACATTAGGTGGCACTGTTGTGCCACCTGAAAAGCCTCAAAGAAATACCGTCAAAGATGAAAGAAGTCAGAGGTGGCTGTGCAGAGCATGAGGGCTCTGACATGCACGTTCTTAGATCTGCAGTGTTTTTAGTGATGTAACAAAGCTCATGAATTAAAGGTTCACTCTAAAAACAACACTGTTATATCACAATCTCACTATCAAGGAGCCCAAACTGGAAGTAAACACATCATCAGCCAACAGCGTTTGTTTGGTCTAAAACTGATGCCGCTGCTTTGTTGATGTTATTCCCTGTGAGCAGTATGAACCTGCTGGATCACAGCCAAACAACACTGGGCCATGTAAGAGAGAAGTATGTCACTATAAAGTGATAATGGAGACTTCTAGACTAAACACCAGGAGGTATTTTCCTCCCCGCTTTCGACAGATATTGTGTGCAGATTTTGGCAAGCTCCACCTAAATGAAAACAAACCATACATCCAGAGAAAAAGTATGTTAACTGACCAGATGTGAAGTTTTTAAACAGTCTGACAGAAAAGCAGTAAATCCACACGTAATCTGTTAAACTGCATGATAGCGTGGCAAAGCGTCTGTGTGCGTGAATGATTATATTAACAATGGAAATCCACCTTAGCCTCTTTTATCAGCCCATATAGGGCTTTTGTTTAAAGCCACAATTTCCCCTCGCTTTAGATCCTCTCATCTGGGTTCTGCACACTCATAAAAAGCTGCAAGAGCCGAACATATGTTCCCACCAAAGGGCCAGAGTGTCCTCCACTGCCATGCTTGTATTTTATGCCGCACAAAGGAAGCATATGTAAAGAATGAGCAGTGAATCAGAGTGAGTGCAAGAGAGACAGAGACAAAAAGAGAAAGCAAATGATTCTGTAAACACAGATGGCTGTCCTTGGCATGCGCCTAAGTTCTTCACAAGTGTTTTGAGGACGTCTTCTTCTTTCCAAGCCCTCACTATTCCTCCTCCTCTTCCACTGCCACTGTGTTACTGTTCTCCACACTGTTTCACTGTCTGTGCTTTACGTCCCGGCCCAGTGCTAGCCACAACAACACAGAGAGAGCGCTTCTTCTCTCCAGGGAAAAACTATCAGAAAAGACGAGAACTAACACAAACTAGAGCGTCTTTACTAAACATAGAAATGAAGCTAATCACTCAATCAGTCTGCTTCAGCCTTTGCACCCACGAGTACATCAACACTTCAGCTCTGAACATCTTAAAGACAGCAGACGCTCGGCTGGAGAGCGATGTTTCCTGTTTCCTCCTACAGTGGACTACAGAGGAAAGACGGAGTGTTGTGCATTGCCCTCTTTCACTCTCCCATAACCAGGGCGCCAGGCTACAACACAGGCTCTTTGTTAGCTTTGGACAACATTAAACGCTTCAGTACCAAGCCTCAGCTACAGAAGCACAACCTCAGCCTTGAATCACGGCCCTGGAGGCCCTGGAAGAAAAATATAGGCTCAGGTTGAAATGAAGCATGTCAAATGGACACGAGAGCTAGCCCAGGGACTCGCTTTAGTGTGGCACAGGGTCACAGAAGCAAAAGGAGATGGTGTAGGTGATGCCATAACTCAGTTTAAGAGTTAAAACAATCCTCATGACCGGAGCGGTTTATCCAGAGAGCGCAGCAGACGTTGTGTTCCTGAGAAAAGGAACAGAAAATGCTGTGTTTACCAAGTGCCAAGATTACCCACTTCTCCTTATTCTTATTCTGGCTGTTGAGTGTGCAGCGAGCTGTTTTATATTCCAAACGTTTTCCAAGGAACATCAACAACCAATATTTAGGCTTTAATGCTGTGTTTTGCACCTGCCAAGTCTGCATGAGTCAGTTGTATAATCCACAATTACAAGGCCGGCTTACAAAAGCACTTCTTTAAAAGGCATGTCAAAGCAGAGGTCTGATTTGGCTAGCTGTTGTTTTTCTAGAACTTTCCTGGTTTCTCTGGTCAAGTTGACATTTTTTCACGGGGCTGTGCTGCTGGCAGTCTGAGCCGCCTGCGGTTGTGGTGTGCAGAGGTCATGTATAACAAATTCTTCACACTCTCTTTGTTGAGGCAACCCTGGCTGCCATTAAAAACAGACGGGGAAAGACGAGACAGAGGGAAAATATATATAGAGAGAAAGAGACAGACAAAGAGGAAAAAAAAGGAGCAAAGGCCAGGTTTTCCAAAGGAAACAGGGAAATTTAACCATTAAAAAAAATAATGGGGGAAATTCAAGCCACATTGCCTGGAAGCCAAAGCCCTTGGAGCGGGCCGCAGGAAGCCTGACCTTTGAGGGGGCCGTCTGCTATCTGAGCCTGGGGCTTCAGGGGCCTGGCCTCCTCTCTGGAGGGCCGTCAGCAGGCCTCAGCTTTCCTTCCCTATTCTATTCATTAGCCATGCTTTATGATTCAGCTTCCTCTGAGCCACACAAGAGCTCCCTGAGGAAAGAGACTGCTGGAGAGAGGGAGAAAAAAGGGAGTGAGACCGAGGGAGGGGGGAGAAAAGCAAGAAGGAGGTCATAGGGCCCAGCCGGGGCCCAGCTCTCAGCAGCTGTGAAATCCTTCCGTTTCCTCGGCAGGCGTAAAAGGAATGAGAAGGGGGGAGAAGAAGAAGGAGGCCAGGGAGGGAGCTGGGCCAGTAAACCCACCATCAGAGTGCTAACTCCCTCAAGAGCCACATGCAGAACCATAATTCCCAGATTTAGGGAATGCCAAATTACAAATTACACTGCTGTTTGTTTTAAAAAGTCCCGACTTCCCTGAACACCAGTGACTTATTGGCTGCGTAAATCTCTTGATAATAGCTGAGCCGCAGAGGGAGAGCAGGGAAACAGAAACCCTCGCTAGCAGTTAGTGAGACATTTATTGCAAGGCAAAACGCAATTGCTGTCACAGCAAAAGAAGCACGGGCAAGAAAAAAAAAAAAAAAAAACACTTGCAAATTTTCCATGTCCACATCACTTTCACCAAACAACACAGCAACCTAATTAATTTACGAAATATGAGACAAGCTTAATTGCATTTTTTTAATGTGTTAAAAAGCCTCCCTGCTTAATTCAAGCACAATGGGCAAACTGAGTGCGGCGATGCAAGCAACAAGGGAGGGCGGTATAATCAACCGAATGACCTTCAGGCATAAATTTATGAAAGGCATTGATCAGTTAAGGCTGTGATTTCACCAAGACAGGAAGGTCAGCAATTACCCAGATTCAATTAACCTCATTTAGCAAAGACTGCTGAGAGACCAATTTCTCTTCCCTCAACCCCCTACCTAACAAACACCCCCCTGCTTTATATCAAACGATCCCCAGGCCATCCATCTACCTTTGATCTAAGAGCTCCTATTGCATGCCCAGCATTCCTCAGAGCTGAGCAAATTAACTCCAAACAGGAAGACATGGCGCTGCCAAAGGTTAGGTAAACCCAGACTAAATAAAACCTTATACCCAATACGGCCAACCCCCCTTCAGAGCAAAGCAGGTAACGTCCGCCTCCTCGCTGGTAGAGATATAATTTCTACACAGGTTGGCAGTGCTATTACGACAGCTGCGGCAGGAAAACAAAGAAACCCGTCTGTAGGCTTTGTTGTGGGCTCATGCTGCAGAGACTGTGATTACCATTTAGTTCTGAGTCATTTGGCACATGCCACGCTCTTGACAGACTGTTGTCGGACAAGTGGTGAGGTGGCTACTTTTAACACTTGGACAACACAAACCAAATAACAGACAATGAGTTCTCAAAATCATATTTCTCACACTTCAAATTGACACTACACAATGAAACCTAGTTTGGAAAGGAGGAATTACACAAAATGATATGAAAGGAACATGAGAAGCATCTTAGCACCTATCAGTGAAGCTTTAACCACAAACATGTGGTCGTGCTGTTTAAGTGTGGGTAATGGAGCAGAGAAAACAAGGCAGGAAATTGTTTTTCATGCAAAATAAGCTGCACCAGAGTTCACTTTGTTTTTGTTTAATAATAAACCGTTATGACATGATACCAGCAAACTTGAAATAGATTATAACAGAATCTCTTCGGGGTCAGATATTGTTGTTTACCAGGCTACAAACCAAAAGCACAAACTACTTGACACAAAGTAATAATATGAAGACGAATGTATTCATTTGACTGTCATTTATTGAGGCAACTATAAAAAAGTAGTACCACAGCTTCCATTCTAACAGTAAAATTATCAGTCTGCTTTGTGCCAGATTAACACAAAACTTCTCTTTTGATTCATGTTGCAGTCAAATTATCATATATTTTTTGTTAGAATTCTAAACCGAGGCTGAAAATAACAGCAGTACCTGTACGAGGTCATATTTTTTTTTAACTAATCAGCCCTGCACTGACAAAGCTCAAACTGTGCTGTGGTTTTCAGCTGTTTTGTATTTTTCTTCAATTTGTTAGATGTCTTTTTCATGTTTTCACCTTTTCGTTTGACATCCCTTCCAAACTTTCATACTTTCTATGCTAGCAATGGTTTTATGCTCAGATAAATTAATATCAACATTAAAAATATCCATTAGGTCGGAACTAATGTTTTTGCCACAGTGTCAACAGAAAAAGGTGAAATCAAGAACCATGTGTGATCAAATTGTCCCTGATGTTGCCTTTTGCTTTTCAGGATTACATCACATTGTGAAAAGGTTTTAACCAGTTGTAATCAAGCATGTAATACAGGCTGATGATGAGTGAGAGGGCTGCGTGTTACAAGGGAGCACAACAGAATGACAGAGGGTAAGAAGGAGAAAAAAGGGAAGCGAGCAAGAGGGCACATGTCCTGGCACGGACGATCAGGTTCTCAATTACCCTGGCCGAACCTGCCTGTCTGTGGCTCCACATCACCACACCCACCAGAAACCCACAACACACACACACACACACACACACACACACACACACACACACACACACACACACACACACACACACACACACACACACACACACACACACACACACACACACACACACACACACACTTGTAATTTGCTTTCCTGCTTGGTGTTTCATCACTGTCAACTTCCTCCTTCACTGCCCTCATCCATTTTCCATTTACTGTCACTTGGAGTCCTGTGTGGCATCTCTGTTCTTACAAGCAACAATCAGGATTTCATCAATCCAGCTTCAAAGTGAAGAGAAAGACATGATTTGTTTTAGTACATAATTATTGTTAAATCCAACAATGTTATCCTGGTTATCATAAGAGCCGGCTTGTTTGAGTTTAATGTGCTGCTTTGATTTGAATGGATGTTGATGTTTGTTTTCTATGAATAAAAAGGGTCACACAATGATCTTGAGCACTGGCACAAAGAGGCTTATCAGTATTGACATTGTAAAAACAGCTATCAGTCAAACTCTGGCAGGCGCTTGATTTTCTCTGCTCATGTGGGAGTCGCTCAGTGTTTGATAAACACTTCTATCAGCACCCACTCAGGGCTCTCAGCTACAGTCACCCTTTGAACCCCGACGTCCGCTAATGCTACTTTAACAACAAATGCTACATTAGCCAGGCGCAATGGGCCTACAGCTCCCAGGCTGCAACGGGAGACACCAAATTAATTATCTCCCCTGCATTTGTCCTCACACGTTCCAGAAACTTAATGACCTCCCGAGCGGTCGTTTATTATAAGCCGCAGCAGTGCTACGCGTTCCCAGAGCGAGGAACAGGCTCCATCTACCTCAGCTCCAGTGCCCACCCACCACTACACCACCGCCGCCTGCCTGTCAGAACAGGTGTGGGCCAGCAAGACTGCAAACCCCCAGCGAGCATGATGGGATACACAGCACCTACAGGAAAGAGAGAGGAAACCTCCCACGCAACTGTCAACCGACAGATCCTCGCCACAACTGGAGCATCATTAAGATGATAATGAATTCCAGAGTGACCATGCAGAATGGAGTGGTCCCTTATTAGAGGCGCACAAAACACACACAAACCTCTTCACGCCGGCTCCGAGTGCCATTTTCATAACCGCATGTAGCGCATACGTGTGTACATGTGTGACAGCAGACCAGGGCTGACAGCTCCTGCTCCCTTTCCCCCTAGCAACAGACGCAGGGAAATGAATGCCGAGAGAGGAGCAGGGGGGCTTGAGCTTTGTGTAAAATATTACCCTTCGTCTCGCTTACCGTTCCCCTACACCACCGCCACCGCTCCTCCCTTGCCTCCCTCCCCCCGGCCGTGCAGCAGTTGCTAGCCCTTATCACGACTGCCTGTCAGTTTAGTATACAAATTAGCGGTCTATCAGGGGAATGCAGGGGCCTGTTTCATCAGTAGGGAGAAGGGCAGAGGCACGCATTGCATTAAAGTCTCCCGCTGCTGCAGACAGAGAGGGTCACAAATCAACGCCTCAGCAGGCCCACAGCCAGCACTAACCAGATAAGGAGAAATGAAGGAAAAAGGACAAGGCATATTTCACCAGAGAGGATCCAGACCTGCTCAAACTCCCCGCACAGGTCTGAGATGAAGGATGGAGGTGGGCTGCAAAGGGAAGGAGGATGACGGTGTCCACAAATCACAATCCTAACCCCGCAGATTACAGGCTGGCAGGTGAAACAAGAAGAAATACTATTTATAAAATTTAAATGATAGAGTCAGACAAAGTGCTTTCAGTTGATTATCAACCAAATTTGGCTGCAAATTAAGGCTCCAACATTCCCACTTTCTCCTGTGAAGTGAACCTGTGCATGTTAATACCAGCAGAGACAAAACGGCTGCGAAGGGCTCTCATTAAGTGGCATAATGCAATGAGGCACAGCCTAAATTGCAGCAATAAAAGCCGACAGACAAATCATCTCGACCATCGCAATCCATTTAACTCAATTAATGCAACACCAGATCTCCGCTCAGTGGTTTAAAAGCATGCACGCTCTCCTCCCCTGTCAGGTTTAGAAGAATAGAGGTGAGGGGGAGAAAGAGAAGTATTTCTTTTAGGGTGAGATAAGGGCTGGCGTGGTGCAGCCATTGTGCTTTGATTAAGTTCTGCTTGAGAACATAGAAATGAGGAAAGGGGGAGAAAGAGATAAAGGTTTACAGGAACAAAAAAAAGCTGAAGATAGCAGTAGATCTCTGCACAGCACAGCTGGCGGTGGACAGGGCGTGGCCTCCTTCCTTTTTAATGTCAAAATGTGTGCCAGCAGTGATAAGAACCATGGGTATCTCCCCGTGGAATCAGGGGACTGTTCGTCATTACTCTCTGCTCCTGATATAGATCACAGCACCGGTGGCTCCTCGTGGCTCTCCAGGCTGCTCGGCTGCAGAGATGGCAGATAGCCCTTTAAGACATGGCTCGCTGCTTCCTGATTGGCTGGTCAACAGCCACGACCAAATCCTGGCTCCCTTGGGGGCGCTGTGAGGAGGTATGATAGGGCAGGTCACGGAGACTCTCTGTCCCTCATATCCACATCATCCTTTTGTTGTAAAGCCTTTCCCCCATTGTCGATGTGGGAGGTGGAAAGTAAGAAAGCCTTTCTGGATGTTATTGTCTGACAGGCGGGATAACAGACAGGCGGATTATTTCAAAAACAGCTTCCTCCAGAGCTCTTACAATGCGGCACTATTGTTGCTGTGGAGAGGATCCTGGAGGAGATAATAATAATATTCCTAGTCAGAGCCTTTGCTGCAGTAGAGCTGCCTTCTAACAGAGAGATACACATCATTTTGACTGGCCCGCCGTGACATAATCGCCCTGCGGAGAGCTGCAGGCGAGCTTGGTAGGCAAACCACCTCTCACTGCAGCTTGTTAAGAGTAAGGTGGCTTTAAGCACAGCTCAATAGAAACTCCTATTGAACTTGTTTTCTTTTCGCTCCATCTGAACAATGTCTAGGTGAGTCATAGCCCACCTCAGGCTACACAACTTACATTCCTCCTTTCTTCCTCTCTCTTAAGATTGCACTGCGCTTTTGACTTGGATGAATTTGCTAAGAGGGGAGAAAAAAACAAACTCGACAGGATCTTAAATAATGCAGCGATAAAAAAGCTGTGACCCTTTCTCTTGCCTCAACCCACACACACAGAGAATTTCTTCGTCCGTGAAAGACAGCACACAAAGAGAAGAAAAGGCAGAGCTGGCACAGGATAGAAATGTGTGGTCGGCATTGGTTTGCTCCTCTGGGCACGGACACCTTTAATGAGAGGAAAAAATGCGCAGCAAGAGGCAGATCTCACCAGTACTATGCCAGTGATTTTGAGTAATATGAATCACCTCCCCTCTAACACAAATAAATATTGTTCTAATACCAGTGGGAGTTGAAGGCTGACTCTGGGTTAAGAAAACTATGGGGGTTTCAGGCTGCACAGACAAGCCTCTGCATCAATCCGTGTGCTTTCTAAACCCATAACCATGCACACACAACAGGCCCGTGACCTCTGACCTTTCAGCTGAGCTTTGCCCTGACCAGTACAAGTTACATCTGAGGAATCTAGGATGACACTGTTGATGATAGTTGAGTAACATTTTCAAAAACATGGCAAAGGCAACATAATAATTAACCCTTCAGGGTCAGAGCAACCGCTCGTCCGGTAGAGGAATGAGAAAGGCGTTCTGGGGGACAGGAGGTGGTAAATGAGGGGAATGGAAAATGGAAAGGGAGCAGTAAGTCTGCAATGCATCGTCAAATATCCCCCATGGTGTCATACCACCATGCCCATGCCACTTTAGAGCTCACTATCCCCTCCTGCTAGCACAAACAAACACGGTATGTGCTATATAAAGGTGTCTCAACCCTCCAAAGCCCCCGGGTCATGTTGGAAAGGGATGTGGCACGTTAAGTGGAATTTACTTTTGATGCAGACATCAGGCCTCAGGTTTCTGGCAGCTGTAATCCAAGCTTCTCCCTGAGGCCTCTCTGCAGGGGTGTGCAGGACACCCAACGCCCAGGCAGTCACCTCTAGAAATACCTCCACTGCTCAGCTGCTCTTATAAAATAGAAGGTCTGGCAGCGCTGCTTGTTGGAGGTCACAGTTTCTAACACTGTTTACATTGAAGAGACTTTCATTTCATTTCCAAACACAGAAAGAGAGATTGCCACTGCAAGAATAGAGGGTATGTTTTTTTCTGTATTAGTTCCTTGCTGGATATAGCTGCAGCTGGAGTTGAGTGTGTTGTTCTCCAAGGGTCAAGAGAGGAATTTAATATGGACCCCAGCAGCCTGCAGTACACCTACTACTTACTGTCACAACAACGCATCTTTTAAACTTTGAAGTTCTCATTGACATCTTTATTCTTCTTCCTGATTTGACTCTAATCTAAGCCATGACACCTCCTGACTCACATATACTCCTCATGTGAAAAGGCAAAGCACTTGACATGCTCTCTAACCCACAGTCCAGATGTGTAACTCCATGTGGTGCGTTAAAAATAACCACGATGACAAACCAGCTGAACGTTTGTTGTGTACTGCAGTAGCCGGTGGAGGGGGTGGCGAGCTAACCGTGTACCTCCAGGGAGTCCAGCGCAAGCTAGTTTAATGCCAACGCGACAACTGCAGAGACCTTGTGAGAGAGCTTATGGCTTCAGACTTCACACTTACTGTGTAACATCATTCTAGCTTGCCACACTGTGACCTGACCTTGACAGCAGCCATGTTACTTCTGGTTTGCAATTACAGCCATCACAACAACTGCAGCTGTGTGGAAAAATAGTTATGAATCGCAAAGACTCGTGGTAGCAGTGGCTTTCAGTTTGATGCTCAGAGTGATGACAGCCTGTCGATTCTCGACTGGAGGTCAGTTTTATTAACCTTTAAGAGAGTTCACGTCATTATTGAACAATCACAGCTGCTTACAGCCCCGGTAATTGCACAATTAAAACATCCTTTGCTTTGTAATTGTCTGCTCTGTGAGCTTGGCTTCTTTTATGAGCCCTGGTGAACTCTGACTAAACCCACCGGCTGTTATCTCTGCTAATAACATAACACCTGTGGAGGAATTTGATCTGGCATCCATCTGAGCACAAATCCCTGGACAGAAGAGAAGGGCAGGGTGAGGAGGATAAATATGATGTGTTTGCAGTGCTGGAGCAGATTTATGAGCAATCACAGCAGAGGACTATAAAAAGTTGTTAGCCATGCCAAGTATATGCAGAGCATCATTTGCTCTGGATTAAAATATAATGAAGCAAGTGAATGCAACTTTGTCTTACATGCAACTCCTTAAATTATTCAAGTAGAGAGAAAAAACAACAGGCAAAGAACATTCCCCGGAGCACTAATACCCTTTTCTGGGCTTGTTCATGATGGCAACAATGAATATCTTAGCGCTTGTTAAAAGCTTTGTTTTTCTTAGGAGTCTCTGGGTATGAGACTAAATGAGAGAAAAAGAACCCATCCAGTCGCACGCAGAGGCCACTTACTTTCACTTCCAGTATGCTGCTTCCTGTGACCTCACTGGAGTGTGTGTTCATAATGCATTGATTGATTTTTCCGTGGTGTGGGAAGGTTAAACAGCTCATTACTGAGGCACTGGATCACTTTACAAACCAGTTTTCCTGTCAATTAAATGAACCTGACTATTACAATCTCAAACCAGCTCTTCAATGAAACGGGCAGCTGCTCTCGTCACAGATTGTCTAAGCTTCTCTGGCTAAGTGGTTTAATTAGCCGTGTCATTTAAAAAGGTGCTCTCGTGTTGCAGAGGTAATTCTATGGCAAACGCTATTTCCTTCATTCCAACATCTGCACCAGCAGAAACACTCAGCCCAGCTCAGGTGGCTCCTGTCTGTATTTGAATAAGAGATATGCAAACAAATGAAGTCAAGGCAGCAGCTTGTGTGCTCAAGCAGCCTTTTCTCACATTTGAGAGGATCCTTGGATTAGTCCGTCCAGACTCCAGGGCCTTCATACTGCATACTATTCATCTAGCAGAGATGAGAGTGTTTGCATTTCATGTCTGTCAGAGGTAAAGATCTGTGTGGTTAGAAAGTGGAGGCAAACGTAGTCTCAGTCCTAAATTGTTAAGAAGAGGAAGAAGAACCTAGATGACCTATTACAGGATCAGAGGATGTTTCTCTCAGTTTTTCTGTCTGACCAAATTTATAAACCACTCAGCCTTGAAAGTGTTGATCAGCTTTACTTCCTGTTTCTTGAGTTCAGTTTTAAAAATACATATTCAGGTGCATTGCAGAGAGGACTGCCCATCTGGCCCTGTGAGCCAGTTTGGCATGCCTCCTTGTGCCACCCACCAACATGTAATTGAAGACCTAGCATGCTTTTCTGCACCCCTGTAATGGCCCTGCAAACACTGAGATCCCCGCCCAGGCCCTCACCCACAGCTGAGATTGACAGGAACCTGGCCTGATGCCAATGTTGGGAGGCAAGAACTTCTGGTACATTGCCCTTGCACCCACCACAGATCAATACCTCCATACGTAATGAGAGGAGCTGAGGCAGATGTGCTTACAGGTTTCAGAGCTCTATCTCCACTGTCGAACACCATACTACCCTTGCACATACGCTTTAGCACTCATAAAAACAGGCAAGTTGGGAACCTTCCAGTTCTCCCACTGGCTATTCAGACAAGGTCTAGTTTCACTATTTTGTGCTAGTCCAGCAATGCCCCCACAGTATTGGATCTTAGCAGGTGAAAGCAGGGGGCATGTGCAGGCCAGAGCGGTGGTGATAGGTCAGTGGAAACAGCTCTCCTGTCATCCTCCTGGAGAGAGAGACTTCGGATTTCTCCTCTGACAGTTACACTTGTTCTGTCAGCTCAGCCCACACCCTGTCACTAACAGGTGGCCTGTCCCTCACAGCAAAGTCATTTGCTTTGCACAGCAGCAGTCACGGGGAGCCCCAGCCAAGCTGCATTCAGGTTTCCAGCATTACAGCCCAGGCCAAACAGAGAGGCGGCGGCAGAATGTGGAGGAGAGGCTGTGGGGATGGAAGGAAGAAAAACCTCCTCCGATCAAATAAATGCCATTGTAAGCACAAGTGACAACTCTTGTTTGGGGTCGTCCCTGCTCGGGGCCTGAAAGGCCAGCTCTGCCTCATCTCCTCAGCTATGTCTGCAAGCAGCAGGGATGGGGAAGAAAGAGGGAGAAAGAGGGAGAGGGAGGGAGAAATGTCTGATTGGTGCCACAGCTGAGAGTGAGAGCAGCCCAATTATATTTCCTATCCCTCAAGAGGTGGGTAGCCCCCCCTCCGGTAGAGCGCAGTCTCTGTCATCTCTCCTCTCCTCACCTCTCAAGACGCTGCAGATAGATAAATAAATGACAGCCCCACTGGGGCTTGGCCCAGCCTCCCAGAATACATTGCAGAGGCTGGCTGGCTGCCTGTCCGTTTGCCTTCACCTGGCATTACTGCAGATAGACATTTTTCACATTATTATCGCTGCATCGTCTCCATAGCCCTGTTCACTCGCTGAGTTGTGGTTGATGATGGCGGCAGAGGACCTGAGGAGATTGGAAGGAAATGTCTCTTGTCAAAGTCAGCATAGCCTAGCTTAGCAGAAATTTAACAAGTTCCCTGGGCTCCCTCTCCATTCGCTCTCTGACGGAGCACAGAGCCAGGACATGGCCTGCTGACAGCCCTGGGCAAGTCACTGTCACTGACACTTGATAGGTCAGAGAGAGGAGGCAGAGAGGAGAGTTAGCAGGGCTCAGACTGCAGAGCTCTGTGTTGCTTTACTGCTAAAGCCACATTATCTGTTAGAGATGTAACCCAGACTTTAAGACATGTGAAAGTTGTCTTCATTGTCGTGCAAATGACCATCTTTGGGCACTCGCTGTCAAATGTGCATGACTATGACTTTTAGCCAAAAAGCTCAGGATGTTTGTGTTTCCTCAGTAATAATCAGGTAAAACCCAACAGAGAAAAACTTGAGCTTAAACTGCATGTGTACCAGCGTTTTTCCCCCACACTCTCACCACTCCCCGATGGTTAAACCCAAAACCAGATGTTGCGGATCTGAGGGGATAAAAAACAAGGCAAATAAAAGTGGAAGACGGAATGGTACGCATTAACTATAATCAAAAAGAAACAAAAAGGAGACCAGGGTGCTTTAATTACTTCTTACATATAATTTGGTTTTGTGGGGGCAAGCGCGGCACTGCCAAGAAAAGAGAGATGAAAAGAAACTTAAATTACATGAAGAGAAAGTGCAGAGGCTTTTTAAACATGGTCCAGCTATTCTCCACATCTATAGACAGACGCTGATGGAAAACCCCTAGAGCTTGATATAAATTGTAGGAAAGAAACAAGAGAAACCATCTTTACATTGCTGCACTGGAAGGTGTTGGAATAGACACACTGTTTTTGTATCTTCCATGCTAAACAAAACTGGTACACACTCAGCTTGTCCTGAGATTTTTTGTGGTTTAGAGTGTATCTGAAGTTGCTTAAAATGATAAGGTTTTAATTATCTGTCATGCCATTACACAAAGCTGGGGATATTGGTTGTGTTTGGCCACTGGAGAGAGATTGGATGCGGTCTGAGTGAGGTGCACTATGAATCTACTTCATAGCCGTCCTCTGTTTGCAGAGACTCTCTCGACTCGCTGGTGTTGCCACAGTGCTAAATTGCACAGCTGTTCCACAATCTGTGGCGGTGTTAATTACCCAAATGTGAGCGGCAGCTCGTCAGTTCCTCACTAACGAAGGGGCCTGCTTTCCAGCGAGGGTGCCGTATGTTTGGCATGTAGGCCCATTTCCACCCAATGCTCCCCAGGCTGTGCACGGACCACCCGACACATCCGCATCCCGAAGAAGATGCATCTAATTAAAGCTCCCGACTCAAATCTGCTTACTAAGGGGGAAAAACACGCGGGCTGGATTAAGAGACGAGAAGAGGAGTGGAGGGGCTTTAATACACTGCGAGTGAAAGGGCTTAGGAAGAAATATGAGAACTCTCAATGGTAAGATCTCAGGCAAGGCTGGAAGGAAACGCTGTGTGAATGTGAGCCGATCAGTCAGCGTTTGTCAGTCTGATCCCTTAGCACTCCCAAAGCCCCCAGGCGGAGACAGACAAGCAGGTTGTTTTCTGGAAAAGTGGCTTCTTAACTGTCATGGTTGGCCCCTCTTCCAAGGACATGTTCAACAATTCTCAACTGTTTGAAAGCGGACTGACGGATGGGAGCAGCCTCTTCTGAATCAAGAAAAAACTGCACAATAAAATGAAAGCAGCTGATGGCGTGACGTCCTTTAACCCCCCCACATGCCCGTACATGATGATATTACATGACAACAAAGGCCTCTCCAGTCAGACACTGCAGACTCTTAACACACTGCATTATACAGCACATCACCCCACTTCTTGCGTGCAATGATCAAAACAAAGGTGTTAAGAACTCCCCTCATGAATCATACTTGCTGGCTAAAAGCCTAGCTGCAGTGTACCACCCACCTCTGGTTATACATGAACACCACAGCCTGAAGTAGCACTGGGAGACTACATAATGAATGCATGAAGCTGAGTGTCATGGGGGCTCGTATGGTGCACAAAACGATGGGGCAATTAGGCCCACACGACACCTCGGGATGGCGTGATGAAGGACTCCTGGGCTCGTCTTCTCCGCCTCTGTTCCTCTATCATTAAGGATTGAGCAGCCACATCTGGCTAATGGCACGCCTGGGGTTCCTGCTCAAACACTGTGCCACGCCGTGCACATTTAATTACGCCTCATAAAGGTAACAAAAGACACGACCTGCTCTCAGGGAAGCACTATTTGGAAATAGTGAGGGGAGACGGAGGAAGAGAGATGAGGGGAAGGCGAGGAGCGGGCCGGCTGCCAGAATTACAGGTTGACCTAGGTCGGCGGCTTCAAAAGAGGGGAATTCACTCGAGTGTCTCCACCTCTCCTTGAGATGGGTCCCAATGAGCAGGCTGAGAGCAGGAGATGCTCACTAGCCGAGAATCAAAGGCCCTCTAGTTTGTCTCCCTTTCTTCTTCACGAGCCGAACTATAGCTGCTGACAATGGCTAATTTTGGAAGGACAGGGAGATTAAAGTGAAGCTCTTTTGAAATATGAATGCTGTTTGAAGTGAAGATGGACGTCTCTGTCAGGCAGACAGAGAAAACAATAATAACATCACAACAGAAGGCCTGTAATAGTGCTGTGACCCCCTCCACCTCCACCCTGCCTCTCAGGCACTGTGTTGCTCAGCAGCCCCTGCAAAGAGCTCACGACATTCAGCCAGGAGCATGAAACACACATTACCCACTGACTGAGTGACTGGCTGACATATGACTTCAGCAGAACCTGGAGCTATTCAAAAGACCTTGGATGGCTGCTCTGTGCAGCACACAGTTGACATTTTGAGCTGAGTGAGAGAAAAAAAAGGTTTCACAAAAAAACAACAAAAAAACATGCACAGAGACAAAAGCCTCAGGTCTCTGAGTGAGCAGATGCCCACATTTAGGAAATAACATCACATAAGAAGAGATGAGGGACAAAGAGCCGCAGCTCATTGTCAAAGCAGTCCATTGTCTGGCAGTTTGAGAACTGGCTAACGCCACAGGAAAGGTCACTGGTCACTTCCATTTGGACCTTCACATAAATCCCCCGCTGTCCAGCACAGTTAATAACACAGCCAGCTCTGCTGTGCAATAAAAGGGGGAGAAAAAAAATGTATTTTGTTTTGACAACACCTCCCTGTCCCTTTACAGCCACTGGCCTTGCGCGGCCCTTTGCGTTATTTATAACTTAAATGTTAAAAACAGAGACATCTCTGCAGTGTGCATTAAAGACAAGCCTGCCAAATGCCTCTCTCCACAGCGGCTTCCTCTTCTGTTCTGCCTCCGCTTTTGGTGTAGGGAGAGTGTTTTATGGTGGGTCCCTTGTCAGGATTAAGATGTAGATCCAAGTGCCACAGGGACAAGCATAAATTCTGCATCTCCCACTGTGGACCCACAAGTGGTGGAGCTCAGGGAGCGTCCTTGAAGTATGAATAACATCACATGCTGTGTGTCATCTGTTATACGGTAATGACATGTCCTCGGAACAATCCGCATCTCCTGTGGCCCATAAGTCTGTGAATGAGAGAACTGGTTGCTTCCCTGACAGTGAATTTTTTGAAAAGCTATATATAATGAAAGCAGTTCATGTATCCTTCTAGTTTTAATATGGAGCAACAAATGAATGCTTGATGTAACATGCACCAAGGGTAAGGCTGTGTCAGTGTGTACAGAAATCATCTAACACCAGGGGGACATCCATCAGTTTTAATGCAGTGGAGCGGCTTAAGTCAAGGACCAGAGATGAACCTGCTCTAAGTCCAGTAAATCAGGAGGGAACACCAGGCAAAGACGGAAAAACACACAGTACTCTTCTCTGACTGCAGGCCTTGACTGGTCTGCAGGAGGACTGGGATGGACTCGGTTGTTTTGCAATGCTCAAGCAAAATCCACTTCCACATTTCTTGGAGTTTTTTTCCGCAGAGGGCAGCTTACATCTCGGAGTATAAGCCAATTTGGATTAGCTCCACTTTTTAGACAGGTTCCAGTTGAGATTTACAATGCTTTCAGAACACGTTCCTCCCCGAGCACAGCTCTAACCTTAAACACATCAACAGAATATTCCACAGACCTTTTTTTTCTTCTTCCTCTCATGTTATTCACAGATTGTTGCATATTCAAAGCTATCCAACACTCTGTTCAAAATAGCTTAGCAGGCTGAAGCATTACTTCATAATACAGGCTGATAATATTGGGAGGTTTTAGTCACAACCGAGAACATGGTGTTGCATCCAAATGCCTGGCTATTTTCTTGAACGTCTCTTTAGCTCATTTTTCACAGAGTTCATGCACAGACCCAGAATAAATCTCCATTTCTTCCTCTATCTCGTATCCAGGCTTCAGGGGGCACAAGGCATTAGTCTCATGATGCTGGGTTTGTCATGTCTTCCCCAGCTGTGATCTGCCTGAACTCTTACATTACAAATAGCTGGAGGATTTTTCACCCTCTTATCACATTTGCCAAGCAGGCCTGTCTCTTATCAGCTTTCCGCTAGAGATAAATGGGCTTTTGAAGATAGGAATAAGAGAGGGGTTTTTTTTGCAAGCTAATTCCAGAGCCCCATCTGCAGTAGATTACAGATAGGTGCTGGGGAGCGGAGAGAGATACATATTTTAAAACATAGGTGGTGGAAACACCAGGTTAAAGAGTGATTCTTATTACAATGTCATATGGTCTACAACCCAAAGACATGCAGAACTAACAGGCAATGAGGGGGGATAATGGAGTGGGACTATTTCATTGAGACTTCACTATTGACTACATCAGTTACACTGCTGCTTTTGCATCAGACATGAGAAGAATAAAATAATATTTCTGACTATGTGGAGCCGCAGCACAGTGCAAACCGAGACATCTACAAGCAAAACAATGTGTGTGAGGACCCATTTCTCTGAAAGGAGAGGGCATTTTTAAATCGATACAGGAATTATTTAGAATATCATTCAGTCACGACACATCCATCTTTCACTGACAATTCATAATTCAGCCATTTATAAATAAAATATTACGTTTCTGACAAAGATGTCACAGCAATAACAAACCTTTTGATGCACAAATTTATCAGTGAGGACTCAAATGAACCCCGATACATCACTACACTGCCATTTCAGTGTATGCAGAATTTAAAGCACAGATTTTACACGCTCCAACAAAAACATACCAACAGAAAGTGCAAGTGATTTTTGCATTTTCACTAATATATCAGGTCTGTTTTTTTTTCCTGAGTGCAGGAGTGAGGCTGAAATATGAAGAGATGAAAGAGTCACTGTTGAAAACAACATTTTAGCGTCTCTGTAAAAATATAAATATAAAACCAAGGGAGATGGTTAAAGTAGGGCAAATCACTATAAGCCCACAATTGGGACACACACTGAGTCCCTATAGGATTATTATGGGATGTTCCAGAGAGCTCTTGTCAAAAAGCCTCACAAACAATAATAGGTTGGTCTGATATCTGGGGGAGAGCTGAGAAAGTGACGGACTGGTGTGAAAAGAGGCCGAAGTGTTGCACTAATATTAACAGGCGACATGTGATACAGGCTGACCTTGATGGCAGAGATCGTTGGGCGCGATGGGGGAAGAAAACCTCATTAAAGAGCTCCTCCCGTGGTTGTGTAAATCAGACACGGGACCCTCTCAGATTGTGTTAAAGTCCTGCGTGCTGGATTAACAGTGAGAGTGCAATGACAAGACGCCGACCTACAAAACAGCTCAGGATTTAAACACAAACGGCTTAAACCACTGCGTGTTTTTAATAAAATAATCTACAATTTAAGACACTTATCATTTCTTTTTACTAAAACAGTGCGGCACACCCCAGAGTGCAGAATAAATTAATATTGACACTTTCAGTAAACACAATTCCCTAAAATCTTCACCGCACTCCGGTCTTTATGTAATTTCACTAGTTTATCAATAAACGTGTAAAAAACTCCACATAGGGTTGTGAACCCCTTGTGAATAAGAATAAAACCTCCTTTTGCTTAAATACAAAGAAGAAATTAACTTTGGTTTGTAATTCAAGCCTGCACATCTACATCTTTCTTCACAACACGTCCGGGGCGCTTCGCCGGAAAGGAAAATGCGCCTGCCACCGGCGGAGACAAGCTATAAGAAGATAATCCGAACAATGAACCGCAATTCATCATTCTTTTCATTAATTTCAAAGGGAGATTGCTCAAAAATATATTAAGGAAATCATACCCGACACACGTTTCAGCTGAAACCCATGAAATCAACAAAAGCATCGGTGGAATTTCACGAAACCTTACCGAGTCCAAACGCGCTGAGCTCAGTCGCGGAGGATATCCAAATCACCCCGACTGGAACACGCATTCATGGAGGTGTGTAGACGAACCTTAGAGGGGACAAATCCAATCGGAAATCAAACCGTTTAGCGTTTGTATAGGAAGAAAACTCTCTACGCGGAATAACCAGCCGGAACAATAAATCTACACCGGGGAGGTTTTGCTCCGTCTCTCGGAAGAAAAGGTGGTGAGACCTTCAGGGAGAATAGAATGAAAATTCAGTTTCTTTTACTGCACTAAAGTTCTGAAGGCAATTATTCAGGCTCCTTGGGAGAAAACAGAGGACCTCTTGTCAAGCCGAAGCACCGCTCATACGATTCCAAGTCGGATAGTGAAAGCGCCGATGACAGATCGTCCACAATAGATTCCACAAAGTAAATACCGATCACAGGAAGAAAACGCGACGAAATACACATCCAAAAGCGGTGCAGGTGTTTCCTTGGAATTAAGAGGGATCATTGGACGGTTATCCACAAGATCCCGGTGCGTTTGGTACGACAAGAAGTCCCGAAAAACGCAGTGCGCTCCGCTCCTCTCCGACCTGCTCTCCGTGCGCAACAGAGAGAGAGACTGAGAGAGACTCTACGCGTCAGCCAGGGTGTGTGTGTGTGTATCTGTGAGAGTGAGCGTGTGTGTGTGTGTGGCAGCAGCTGTTGAAAATGAGGACAGGACGAGACCAGAGCAATCAATGTACGAGGGTTTGATCTGATTTGTTCATACTTCTTCGGAATAATGGACCCCGGGCGATTTTGAGGCGATCTGCTTTTCCCGCTTTGTCCTCTTTAGCAGTTTCCTGTTTTACTGTATTATTCTTTCTTTTTTTAAGGCTGAACCTTTTCTGAAGAGGTGCATGTGATGAATCCTCATGTTGTATGGATTTTATACGAATTAAGACTTTCTGAATTGTCTTATATTTGTGCTTCATGTTTAGTGCAGTGACCTGTAAGTTCTGGAGCTCAGTGCGTTACATCCTGCCAGGATGAGGAAGCATGGTTTCATGTCCCAAAAATATTTGCAGTATTAATTTTAACTCATTGATTTCCTGCATCCGTTGAACTGATGGTAAATGGCAAACTGAGCAAATCAGAACACAGCCTGTCACAGAACATTTATTTGCTACTTCAGAGATGATCATTATTCATGATAAACAAATGTAAAGATACATGTACACTGCTACAAAGATAAAGTAAACAAAAATCTGTAAAATTGATATCCCTCCATTGACCCCCACAGTCTGTGAGGATTCCCTTGAACTGGAAGTAGCCCGGGGAGTATGGATTGGCATCAGTCCTGACCAAGAGAGGCGATCCATCTGCTCCCTTTCCACGGTGAAGATGTTATTCTTAAAACGTACTTTAGAGGAGAACTCTCGGAGGCCAAAGAGGAGGAGGATAGAGCTTTGACGTCTCCTACAAAGTTAGCCCTGTGGTTATCCTGTTCACTCCTATGACCCGCTTAACTTAGCCGTGATTGAAGTCAGGTTGAAAGAGGCTTATGCTTGCAAAATGCCAGGGCTGAGGAAGGGGCTCCTTTACAACTCCACCTCCCCGTGGAGCTTTCTGGAGACAAGCAGAAGATTGGTGTTTACTTTCTGCCATGCTGTGTTACACTCCACAGATACCCCTGAGAGAATGGCAGCTCTGTAATGTGAAACAAAGCCTGTTTTATGATAAATGCAGTATGGTGGATGGATAAATAATACTCTGTGGTACCAAACCCAAACTGGGCATCAACACATGTTGCCTCAAGGTAAGGCACTGTCTCCATCCAACAACAATAAGAGTTACAGCCTGCTCTGCGGCTTTGTGTCAGGAATGTAAGGCTTGTAATTATTTCCCAGCTGACTGTGATTAAGGGTCATCCCCAAGCATACAGACTTCCCTTAAAAACAGGTTTACACACAAACACACAAAAACACACTCACCCACCAACCCACATAAACACAAACACAGGATGGTGCATAAGCATTTAGAATTCAGCAGGAAAAAGTTCAACGCCACCAAATTGGACTTTGCTTGATGGTACAATTGGCTGTGATTGTGTTTATCTTAGGAAATAACAGCTTACCCAAAGGAGCTTAAAAGAACCAGTGACCAAAAATGGAAAACATAAATGACGCTAAACCTGGGAAACATTCCTGGAGAAAGTATGGAGCAGAGAAGCAGATGTTGGACCAGCAGGGCATTCTGGGAAACTGGGCTCAAAGACATCAGTAAAGGAAACAATGCATGTTTCCATCACAGGGGATCTTCACCCAACAGGGTTATATGTATCTCTCTTCCACACCAAAAAAAAAAAAAACAGGGATTGATATTTGGCTCTAGGTTGATGCACTGGTAGACATTTCATTCAAATGTAAACTTCAGCAAAATGTTTTTAGAGCTCAAATAAAGAAAACTTACACATTAATGATTACAAAACTCGAAGAATAGTTCCTGTTACTCACAAGTAGCAACTTCTGGCTACAAGAAATGAAGCCAGTGCTTGAGTGCTATCACAGCTAGACGAGTGTCCATTTGAGGCTGACCCAGAAAATACTGGAAACCAAAAACACACCAAGCCAAAAATCAGCATACTCTGAAGAAGGATGAATCATGATAGGACAGATGGGGGATGTCACTGATAGCACGTCCATTTATTAATCGATCTGTGGTTACTTACTGGGCAATCAGTTTTACATCTTAGATTGGCAGGGCTTTAGTTCAGAGTTACAACCAAGAATGTGTGTTAATTTCACTTATAAGATCGCGTCATCCTCGTACTTCAGAACTAGAAGCCTGTCAGTGAACCTTTGAAGTCCTGGCCTCTTTTTGTGTCTCTGCTAGGTAGCCTATATCAATGCATCCGCAAGCTCTATTTGACTCATTCTGGTGTCAGAATCAAGGGAACACTGGTGAAATTGGTTCAGAAGCGTCAGTTCTGGTATTTATGTCACTGGCTCAGAGTAATAACTCAAGTCTTACTCAAACAAACAAGTTCATTTGAGGTAAGACTTGAAAGCATTTGTAGCCAAATTTCTCCAGTTTCATCTGATGTGCCATATGCCTATATTTATACATGATAAGTGTTTTGTTTTATGCCTTTTTGGTGACCTTTGAGTCCCCCAATTGGGGAACCCTTAGGTTTAAAGGGTTAGAGACATTATTTTTTTTTTATCTTTGAATGTCAGTCAAATATTGTCTCAAAGCTGTAGCACAGCCACCCACTACTAACCAAGACTGTATCCACATTTAATGGCTTCTGGCAAAATGCAAAAACTATCTGGATGACAGATGACAACTTGTACCACTGAGTGTTTGGCAGTATCCTGATTTAGAAAATGAGAATTAAGTTGTCTATGGGACAGTGACCAATAAGGGTTAGTATCAAAAATATACTTTCAACTTGTCACAACGACGTTAGATGTATAAATGTGTTTGCATTTCTGTTGGTGTCATTGACTTTCATACAACATATCTACCATTTTAACTGTTGAAGAATCAGTCTCATTAAAATGTCAAATGCTTTAATCACAAAGCATTACAAGTATTAAATAATTCATGCTCATATGAGTTACGGAAGTGTACTGATGAAATAAATTATTTGTTATAAAATACCACCTCAGAGTATATTTACATTTATACATATAAATTTACATTTATATTTATTTTTTTCATTTTCTAAACTTGATAATATGGGTTTTGTTGTACTGAGCAAGTCAATATGCCAAAGACATCAATGTTTTCTCTCTATTTTCGGATCAGTTGGTTTAAATTAACTTTAAATTTCATTTTTACACTGTAGTAGACTGCTAAAATTATATTCATGATAACTTTTTTGCACAGTCACATTTTTATGAAAACATTAGTTACACCTATTGACATTTATTGGTTGAATAACTATGTCTTTCACCCATATAGGAGTGACGAGTAACAAGCAAAGGCACATGGATATTAGCTTACAAAGAGGCCTGAAGGCTGGTGGTGCAAGCTCTGCTAATGTTAGCCACACTAGGTGAACCAATTTTAACATTACTTACCCTGCAGAGTGCACAATGACAAAAAATTAGCTGAGTTTGGCTAATTTTTTCTCAAATTAGACTACTTTTTTTCATTTGCTGAAATACAAACGCCTGCTTTAAACAATGAGAAGCCACTTCTTAACATCTCAAGTTATATCCTTCATGAAAAAAGAGAACAGCGAAGAAGCTTTATCCAGCTAATGAGGAAATAATTCTGCTATTAAATCACATAGACAGTTCCCCCATTCCCAAAATAACAAAAGACAGGTTGGACATCATTGTTTTGTAGAAACTGGAAGACACCATTCCTCTAATATTTTCAAGTCAGCTGAGATGGACTCATGAGAGGAGCTCTTGGAGGATTCAGTCTTAAGCTAGCACAGCCACATATAGTTCCCAAGGTAGGGATCTAACCACTACATCATCTCTGGGAGGAAGGCCGGGCTTATTTTCTGTCCTTCAGTGCTCAAACAGTCAGCTTTTCAACCTCTCGTCCATTCAGCAGTGGGCTGCCGCCGCTGCCAGCTTCAGCCATGAGAACAGTTAATCTCAGGTATGCTAGCGCTGACTGAGTGGATCTAGAGGGCAGGTCCAAATATCTGCCTGGTGGAAATAGCATCTGGCATACAATATCCCACCCCCCCTCCCTAACAGCTTCCTAAAATAGGAGCATGAAGTGTAATAGCTGTAATGTAAAGACAGCGAGGGACGAGGTGTAGACAGAAACATGTTGATTCAGGATTTGATGTTGACAGGAAGTGTTGATACTAAACACGAATAGAAAGATTAATGTGCAGCTATTAGCCAAAGATTTCTGGGTGGATTGCATTTTGGAATTGAGAGTTATTCAAAGCAAATACCCTCATTTAATGTGAGAGACATAAATGCCTGGAGGCAGTGGCAGACAAAATATAAATGAGCTCGGAGGCTGATTTTAAATTTAGAAGTAGACTGAATTTAGCATGTGCTACAAAACTAAGATATTTTATTAACAATTTCTATTTTTATGTGTCAAAGGAATTGAGACTGACAAATGCCGCATATGTTTTAGTACTTAAGAGCCACGCTAATTTGGGTTCTAAAATATTTTTTTAATTGATTGTTCAATTAAACAGCAGCAGCAGGCAGCAGCTCCTTCAACTAGAGTTTGAAAACTACCATCCAAATCTGAATCCCAGCTTTACTTTGAATCCTCACCATTACCAGTAATGATGGTGGAGAGGAACAACACAGGCTGTCACCACCAAAATGGAACACAGTCATGTTTTATTCCATTTTATTTCCGCAGCTGTACATTGTAATTTCTTTCTGGAGAGTGCCTTGCAGAATCCATGGTTTATTCATTATGGGGGCTCGAGTAGCACAGACCAACTATGTGAGAATGAGCACCTTATTCAATGACTCCCATCTTTCAATACGGACAACATTTCTAGGTCATCCATTTGGAGCACTGACGCACTTCAGGATACAAGTAGTGCTACTGAGAACAGAGGCCAGAGGATGTCAGACACTTTGAAGGACTCTCAGGAGACCCAACTAAAAGTAAAGGACTTTACAGTAATAAAGGAGGTCTACGGACGCGCTTGTGGCTGAAGCAAAGCACGCTGTAAAGTGGAATGCAGGGCTAAATTCTGGAGCTGATAATAGCTTTGTACTGAAATGCAGTCTGCAACTCTTTGAAAACCTATTTCTGAATCTGCTGCATGTATAAGCCTCGTCAGGCAGCTCGTTTTTAGACATCTTGAAAGTTTTGCTCATCAAGCCCTCGTGGCAAATGTTTCTGGAGGTTCCTGTTCGACATGAAAAGTCGTCCTGATTGATCGAGGCAATGTAGAACAAAAAGCGCCCTCCGCCAGGCACATTAAAAATGAATTTTCTCTGGGATTCAAAGGGCTGCGCTGCGAGGGCAGAGAGAGATGAGAGCTGGTAACTCTGCTAGTTTGCCTCAGGAGCCCCTCGAGCGGCGAGTCCCAGCTGATCCATCCATCAGCCTTCAAGCCCACAGAGGTGAGTGACTGTTTGAAGGCTCTGCCGGCTACCTTATCCTCAGGCTTAACAATCCAATATTGGTTGTTGCCGAAGATAATTACTCTCCATTGATGGTGAAATACCCAGGGCTAGCTGCGGCCATTTGCATCGCCCAACACCACAGATCGATCCGGGAGGAAAAGCAGTTGGAGGCAGATAAGAGCATTACGTTAGACTAGTGTTTCTAGGAGGGATGTTGTGCTTTCTCTGGCTTTTATTCTACAACACCCCCCACCCACCCCTCTCATGGCCTTCCTTCCCCACTCCCTTCTCTTTCAATGAACAAGGTAAAGAATGGCTCCCACTGATAGAATCAGCAAGGACATTGCTGTCTTTATTCTCCCTCCAAAAGCATGCACATGTCACCTTGACATTCTTTATCGTCTTCACAGTGCTGGCAGGGGAAAATGTGCAAACCAGATCCTGCATTTGATACAGGATTGTTTATAGACCCACAGCTTTCATTTTCCATCCTCTTGAGCTGTTTGGAAGATTGACAGAAGCAAAAACTACACTTTGCTGCTCTTGTCTACAAAACATGGAAACAGAAGGCGAAGCCCTGTGTGGTCTTGTTGCTGATTTGTCTCCACCGGGGTATAATTTACACTAGGAAAAAAGATGGAAATTGGAGAAGTGAGATTAGCAAGTAATTTATGGGCACTTAGCAGCGTGCCTGCAATAACAGCCTGTGATACGCTTCACTGCAGGGCTGCATTCTTAGAGGACGGCCATGTCACTTGCTCTACAAGTTACACAACCCCTCCACACAGGACAACAAAATGGCACCATATTATGCTTAAAATAATCCAAGCTTCCTCATGTGTAACCCACTCCTTGGGTTGTGAAATGCAAAATGAGAAACAAGTCGTGTTATTTTCCCTTGTAATAAAATTTCCACCCCTTTAACAAGATAAAAGTGAATTGTGCTCCGACTCTGTAAGTGTGAAAGACGTTTGGATATGAATTTTTCATGCGCATTGATAATTCAATACAGACTGGTAGCACTTTATTAACATTCTGTGACTTCTCCTGCTCTCTGAGAATAATAACCATTTAATCTGTGGCACTTTGGAGAGCTCTGCCACTGCTGCTGATCAGCTGGTCAAAGGTTGCTGCCGTCAAATACGAAACTAAAAGTTTAAAAGCAACACGAGGGGCTGTGAGTGAATCTGATTAACATACAGCTGAAGAAAAAAAAAAGACTGGAAACAGAACACAAATTATCAAAATTCTCACAATGGCTGCCCTTTTAGTACAAAATATCAAAGTCTCTTGACCACATTGAAGTGTGCAGAAACATCTAATAAGTAGACGCTGAGCTTTTGCATGAAAGTGGATCATATCTGAGTGAACAGAGGCCTCTTCAGAGGGATCGAGTTGAGGGGTGGGCGATATAGCCTCAAAATTTCATTGTGATATTTCAAGGAAATTTGTTATGATGATATTTATAATGATATGGGGAAAAAACAACTTATCATCAGCGGTTGCTGCTTCTGAATAACAGCATTTTTATTGCACACACAGCATGGAAGCCACTTTTCCAGTCATTTACTACTACTACACAAGCTTCAAATGTAAACATGATAAGTAGGTCAGATCCAGAGGAAATCTGATGTTTTGGAAGAGGAAAAGTTGATCTTGCAAGTGAAAAACTGCATAATTCTATACGACACAACACACTCTTTCACCAGCAGAAAGGAGGAGGCATGGACTGAAGGTGCTGAAGTTTTGGGAGGACCAGATAAGCTTAACATACTAATTAATTACCATGAAAGTACGTTGTCATGGGTGGGATTCCTGCAAAAACATGTGATCTCAGGTATCCAGCTGCTATGGGCGCTGCCCTGCGCTGTGCTGCGAGGCACCCCAGAGACGCAACTGGTATGAATTGGCCCATGCCCAAAATTTGTGGAACTGGGCTGCGTGGCGCTTACGGTTTATGTGTGACTTAGGGGTAATGCTGATATAGGGTTCGGACACATTGGATGTGGTGCCAAAAAAATCCACCGACGATAACGTAGCTTGCACGTCCTCCTAACATGTCTTCATAGCCTAGTTGTTTTCGGCCGTGTGATTCAGCTTTAGGTGGTGGAACACGTTTGTTGTGTTATTGTTCTCCTGCATTTTGCATTTAATGTTTTGCTCCACGTCTGATCTTTGGTTAGCCACACCACCTCCACATCACTGGGGTAGCTCCTCTTTTGGGCACTAAATCCTCATGTGAGGACGAAGTTGATGCTGCCGTGCTACTTTTGCTCTCGGCCATTGTTGTTTTGTATGCAGCAGGGGGCATCATACGTCATCGCGTCTCGGCACTGTAAATATCGCAAAATGACAAATTTATATTGTCAAAAAAATTAAACTGGTATTATAGTAGATGGTATGATATGACACACCCCTAACTGAGTTAATGCTCAGAACAGCCTGCACCATCAGACGTGCTGTTTTCGAATGCATGTCTGCCAGTCAGGGCCAGGTCAAACAGCAGACATGCTAAGAGGCAGGAGCTAACACTGTTTTTTCTCTTATCTTGGAAAACAAAAAATCATCCAGAGCAAACAAAGACTCTGCCGAGGAGCAGGTGCAACAATGGTTAAAGATATAAGGGGGAGAAAATGACAGAATATTTGTTACCATGAGAAACACAGAGTTGCCGGCAGAGACTGGAGTGAGATTAAATATAAGGTTACCCGAGCAAAGACCTAATCCATTCAGAGACAAATGCAAGGTCTCTGAAGCACATTTGTTGTGCGGCCCGGGGTTTAACAACTGGCATTATAACTCCATTTCTCATCATTACCTCCCTGCACTATAGCACTGCGGAGAGAGGGTCAGCCTGGGAAAGAGCACGGCAGAGTGGGAGACGGAAAGAGCACGCATGAGAAAGATGGTGAGAAACACAAAGGACACAACACAATGTGCAAACTCCTCTATATACTGCCTTCATATTCCAATGTCAGATTTTACTTCACCTGCACAATGTTGCGAATTTTCTGCTTGTGCCTGTGCACGATTGTGCATGCTGGAGCACAGTTGTGCACGTGCAACATCTCCACGGTCACCATATGCCGCCACATTTCTCGGTGTTGGATTGAATGTGGGCACAAGTGCTCCCAGCAGTAAGCGAGCGTAGTGTCAGATATGGAAATCCAGCAGCATTCATGAATGATACAAGGCCTGCTCTTTAGCCCCACACGTCAAAGGATTTGCCGGGGTGGATGAGGCAGATGCTTTGACAGATTTAAGGGAGCTGGGGGAGGGTCTCTCTGGCTTCCCACTGCGCTGCACACTAACTCTCTAGTGTTACAGAAGTGTATAATAAGACCCCTTGAGGAAAAGTGCCAGGGAAAAAAAGAAGCATGAAGGCTTAAAAAAGGACAAAAACAACAAAATCTGATTGCATTCAAGGCCTTATTAACATATCCTTTCACCAGCAGAGGATGCCACTGGTTTTAATTCAGTAAGACACAGCTGCTGGGGCCCCGCAATTTCTATTTTGACTCTATGATTTAATCAATTATGGCTCTAAAACTATGGCTTAATTAACTCCATGCACAGACGCCTGCTTTTCACGGAAGCCATTCAGGAAAACAGAAAAACAAAATGGCTGCCGGCTTCCCTCACATTGGAAAAAGAGGCTAAGATGGTGGTGGGTAGATTAACTATGCCCTGTGCAGTTTTATTGATTCACAGTTTTGTCTCAGAGGGGATGTGGAACAGGAACATTGTGCTCTTCATTCTGTGTGAATAACCTATTCCTTCCAACAAAGAGGATGTGCAGCAGCTTTCTCTGGATAGCTGTAACCTTGGCCCATTTTCAGCCTTCTAGAGGAGTGTTTCTAATAAAGACGCTCAAAGAAAAGCATGCTGGAGAAAGTTAACAAGTCACATGAAGGGATTACAAAATGCTGTTTTCAGCTTCTTATGCCGCCCATGGATTGTTGCGCAATGACACTGTTTCAATGAATTTCTCATGATACAATCCATCGAGTTTTCTATTTGCTGAATGTGGAATAAACAACACCAAGAGAGGCTGGGTAATCTAATATTAACAGCATACAGACCTCCATTAAATAGAACAACTGAAAAAGGGAATCCCCCTTTACAAAATACAAATCACCAGCAAGTCACTGAGCTTAAATCAAGTTAGGGATATCACATTATCATCCGAAATAAAATTTCCAACAGTAGATCTCAATTTAATTATGGACTCTATTTACACTGTTTTCTTCACTGAACTGATGATATACTTCAGAGTCAAGCAAACCCTCAGTCTGCTCGGAAATAAAGATAAACAAACCACAAGTCATCTAATTGCAGTCAGGTGAACCCAGGCTCCAAACAGCTCAACCAAACAAAGACAGGACGGTTGTGAAAACGTAAAATAGACGAGGCTGGAGTAAAGCAGCTGCTCATAACACCACACACATGAACTTTCCTCACTTCAATCAACCCCAGAATGAAACCTGTGAATCCCTCTTTTCATCACCCCGCTCATCACACACTGCCCCTGTTGTACTCTTGTTTGGCATTTCACCGAAGAATAGCCTCCTTTATGCTGTGAGCATGAGGACTGCTCTGGAAAATCATCCAGCTAATGACGAATTAATGATGAAGAGACCAAGAAAATTACTGAAATTAGATTTCAACCATTTACAGCACATCAACAGAAAATTGTCTTTATTCAATCACTTCTCATTATTCTATAAAGTGCAGTCCAACAGAGGCCGTGCCTCAGGCGGCTGTGTTGTTACTCAGTATTAACTTCTTATGTGAGGACTTTGTGAAGTAACAGTGAGACAAGAAACACATTTCACTGAGAGCCTCGTTATCAAACCTCAGGCAGAGTGGAAAGAGTCACCACAAACCAGTTAAGACATTAACACCAGTCAGATGGTTTCCATTTTAGCCCATAATTGTGTGTGTCAGTATCCTAAATTCCGTATTCTCAGCCAGAAGACCTTTGCCCTCCAAACTAATGACTTCCACATCAGAGGTTAAGGCTCTCAACGCAAATATCTTAACCTATAAAGAACCTTAGAGGAAAACCTCAGCCTCAGCAGTTCTTGGTAAAAGCCCATTTTCTCTCTAGACTCTTATGCCCTTTATAAATTGTTGAGTTTTAATTCATTTTGATGAAGATGTCTGCTAATCTGCAGGGCCTCTGAGCATGTAATATGGATTAGGCACTTTACCTCAGGGAGCTCAGTCATGATGCCAGAAAAGCCTCTTTGCATCACAGCGTCTACGCTCATCTGGCCACAGGCCCGCGATGACTTCTAACCCCGTCCACCCCCCCCGGGATGTACCCCACATGACCACTCCCTCGATTCCCCCCAGTGAGCTGCCCTGGCCTCCTCATGCCAGACCCTCGAGGAAGAAGAGGGGGGTTGATAGAAGTCTGGCGCAAGGGCAAGGGCCTTCCTCTCTAATTACACCAATAGAGCTCCAGAGACCAAAGCCAAGAACCTCTGACATCAGTTTCATTTTGTTTTTCTTTTGTTCCTTTGTTCCATCAGACTCCCTGCAGAGGTGCCTATCAGGACCTCCACTAAAAACTGACTGATGTCCATCACTTTAAAATTCAAAGAATTCCTCTGTGTTAGGTGTTCATGACATAAATGTAATTTATCTGGGCTCATTACTTAGTTTCCCTCACACGTAGACAAAACATGATAATTCAGCTCTGTCCTGTAAGATACACCACTAAACAGGTTATTCTTAATCCAATAACACAGAAATCCCCAAACTAAGTGCACACACGCTGCAGTGCATTAAGTGGCATATACAGAGAAGGAAAAACAACAGAAAGGGAAGCACGCTATGGAGCCAAAGATAAAAATGTTTGCCACTATGAACAATATTTCACTAACACCATAATGAAAGTTACCACAGAGTGATAATCACTAAGTATGTGGGAGAACCAGCTGGGGTCTACCTTCCCCTTTAGCCCTTTACTATCTTTAATTTCAGACTGGATTATAAATTCCTGGAATTACTAAAGCCAATAAATAAAACCTTCAAACACCAGGATGTCTCATGGCTCATCATGAGACTCCAAATGTGTTCTGATTGGTGAAATCACTTTAACAGCACAGACAGTGCATTTATTATAGCCTGTGGACGTTCGCAGAGGAAAGCTGTTTACTACCTCAAAAGTCTACAAAATCTGGACTTCCTCCCCTCAAACAGTATGTATTTCAGCAATAAAAAGGTTGTTTATACAGCAATCAAGCCACAAGCTGGAGAGCAGGGAAAGATTGCAGAAGGGTAAGAGGAAAAAGAAAAAAACTCAACGCAAAACCACTCGATCCCTCTTTAATAGAAAGCAGAGCGATGGCAGCTGACTGGGGTTCCATCGTAAAGACAAACAAGCATTAACTGGGCTGTTTTAAAGGCAACAACAGAGGGTTTTTATTTAACGTCTTAAAGCTTTAATTGGCGCCTGTGTTATTTCCTCTTCAAGGGACTGAGGGTAACAGTAAACCCAGTGTCAAAGACGAGGGCCTCACGGGCTGCGGCGACCCAGCAACCGGCTGCCCTCAACATCTGTGATCTTTACCAATTGAGCTCAAGAGGCTGCGCTCCCCTGGCCCCCAGCTGCCAACAAGGCAGGCCTCTCACCGGGGCCTGGAAGCCTAATCGGCCTGGAAGGGCCCTGTCAACCACTCGCCCTCAGGGTCACATATGGAAGTGACTACAGCCGCTTTAAGTCGCATGGGGATTTTCTCGCCTGTTTCCTTAAGCTAATAATTGAGGAGAGCCACCTCTCCACGTGAGTTGTGTCTGCAGATATTATGGCCCCAATCTTGCACTTTCCACATGCTGTCTCTCTATCCCAGCCAAACAGGAAGTAGATATCTATGGTAACAGCGGTGAGTAAATTGCTCTATAAACAGCCCCAGGTTTAGCTCCCCTGGAGGTTTCATTTTAGAGCTGGAGGGAAAAGCTAGCCTGAGAGTTCAAGAAAATGTAGACCACCATCTCATGCCGAGGTTTTAAAGATGGCTGTCAAAGCAAAGGCTTTGGCTTGATACATAACAGAAACATTTCCGTCGGTGAGTTTTATGTATGCTTCATGTGTCTTTTCCCGCACGTCTTCCTTGTGTAAATGTGCTACGGGTGGAATCCTGTAGACGGACTGTGGAGCCAGTAAATCTGATACTCTCTTGGAGGAGAACAAGTGCTCCTTTATGTGAACAGTTTACAGCTCCATATGTATTTTCAATTTTGATTTATTTAGCGAGGGGCTCCGTAGGACTCCTGTGGGATCCATAAGCCTCAGTGCTGGATCTCCACCCCTCTCTTTTCAGATTTACGTAGAACACAAACTTCTCTCTTCCCCAGCAGCTCAGCTCTGGGTCAGAGAAGCTACTATCTGTCTGGGTTGCTAAATTCACACTGTCTGAGCATAACAAAACAGTAGGAGGAACAAGGATGCGTTAACACTGGTTGAAATCTCTGGAAAATGTGTAGATAGTCTACGATGGTGACACATGCAAGCTCGTCCGTGATCATTTCAAGGGGGAACACAATAGGAGGTCTTTGGCCAATCGAGGCTCAGCAGGGTTGATGGAGAAAGGCTGAAGACACATCGGGGTCCACAGTGGATACTGAGCTCCAGCCTGGGCTCACATACAACATGATCTGGGCTTTACACAGTCAAAGCCCTCCATCCTTCCTTGCATTGTCTTGTCTGACACGTTGAAGGATGTGAGGCAGTCGGGTGCAGACAAAGGCTTCTCCCGGCTGGCCCATTAGCTGCAGAGAGCGATGTCCAGAGCATTGGAGCATGTCCCCTGCTCTCGGGTGGGGGCTGTTTTATTAATGAGCCAATCGAACCAGTGCAGGCTGGGGCTGGTCACCGCTGACTGTAGGAAGCACCTTGGGCGGCCAGCCTGGTGAGTGAGTGTGGCTGGGAGTCAGAGGACCGATCCCTGCAGGGGCCCCGGCCAGTAATGTACTCCCTGGCGGGCCTCGGTGGAGGCACATTTGACAAATGGACTCCTTTAGCAGAGCTGTGCCGGGGGGATCTGAGCTCTGGTGTTGGCTCATGCCTGGTTTACCTGCCCACCGCCATGCTCGCTTCTTCATCTGCACTGCCTCCCCTGAGCACAGACAGCGACTGACTGATAATGAGGCCATGTTCACATGAATGGATGGACCAGGCAACCAAAGACACACACATGTTGGAGCACACGTGCATACACACTGACACCTCTGTGCAGAGACAGGCAGGACAAGCAGGCTAATGTTGTTAGCAGCATGGAGCTGTGTAGTTGGTGCTGCTGCTGTGATGGATTACAGTGGAAAACTGGCAAAGAAACCCTCACACTATCTCTGAAAAGAATGGAGATTAGCATGATTAGCAGTAATCAGAACTGGTCATTACTCAATACTTAAACAAATGCTTGATTACACGAAATAACTTGGAATACCAAAGATCTGATTTTGTGTTTGGGAAATAATTCAAGTTTTTGTTTTTAAAGACAAATGTAACGACTCTTTATTTCCACGTGTCATGACTGAATAATGCACAGACAGGAAATTAGTTTGGCACTTACAATTCACTCCCTTTCTAAAGATTAAACTTTTGTTGACATTTATCCAGCACTGAAAATCAAATCTTTAATGGACTCTCGTTTTTGGGCAAACAATCTCTTGCTTCCTCGTGTGGTGGCAGATGCTGAGGTGGAAGACAAGCACTGCGACAGATCTGGATGTGTGTAAACAAGGAGCCGAGCGCATTTGTGTTTTCTTCGTGCGGTGCAGGATTGTGACAAATTCCAGAGCAAGTCTCTCGTGAGTCCCACTGCTTTGGTGTCAGCACCGCACGGCTGTCTGCGCGTGATGGAGCCGAGAAGCGCTGAGCAGCGTGGCCTCCCTTGGGATGCGTGCCGAACAAGATGTCGCCTGTCAAGCGGGGAACATTTGAAAATAAATAACATCAATGATGATTTCAGTTTACTTGTCACGAGCGTGTGCGCTTTTTAGAAGTGATGCCATCACTCTGCCGGGGATGCAACCGCTCCTCTTCCCTCCCCCCGTCTCTTCTGAGACAGGCCTCACTGTGAGACGCACTCCATTTCCTATTCAGATTCAACATCAATCTGTTGAAGGCTCCTGATATCAGTCTTAACAAGCTGCTGGCTGAGATGTGTGGAGTGATCATTCATTAAAGACACCATAATAACAATGATGTTCCTCGCTTCCTCATCTCTGAGGCTTTGAGGAAATCTGCTTTAAATGAATGAAGGTTACTTACATAACCTTGAGTAACCTGAAAGCTTGAGAGATCATATGTGCCTTTAACTGGAACCAACATTTTCATTATATGTGACAATACAAATGACTCGGTGTGTTTTGGGTATTGGTGCCTTTTATTTCCTGTCAGTTTATCATGCTGCAGTGTTAGATATCAATATTTTATGAGGACAGGCCCAGAGTTGGGCAGTAAGAGCACTACAAATAGCAGCATAACACTTTAACTACATTACTTCATGATGGTCGTGTTGCCTTTTTCCTGAATCAAATAGCCATTCTGTTTTATTGATCACGCAGTGTTATAATGCCCTTATGAGCAACATTTTCCCACAACACAGAGGGAGCTCAGTGGAGAGCTCTGTTACTGTCTTAAATCCAACTTTTGAGGACAAACCAGTCGAAATATGGATTTATCTATGACATCGCAATCTAATCCTTTACATGAACTCATGTCTCCCTAACAGTTGGTGACCATGAAGACATCAGCATTATCTCAAGGCCCTGTGTAGACTTTCTAAGTGATCTTTAAATAAGTCTCACTTCTATATGCCTGGTCATAATCTAAAGTAAGACTAGCATCAAAATAGTTATTTCTAAATTCTGTTGAGGCCAAGTCCACTAGTAGGTGGACAGGTATCTGGGAAACCATATATCTTTATACATCTAGGCCTATCATCCACACAAAACTTAAAGTTTATGTTACTAAAACCAATGGTTTCTGAAAACTCTGGCCAAAGTGAAAATTTTAGAGAACTCTGGTTTCATGGTTTCGAGTCGACCATAGGAAAAAGAGCTTTGGCTCTCAAACGTCACTTCTGAATGACAGGGGTTAATTCTAATTGGCTGGCAAGGGTTTTACGTCTGAAATACACTGACAAATATGGGTTTGACATGCTTCGAGCCGCACTTGTCAGTGGATTTCCCCATTGTGTGGGGACAATGTATTTTTAAAAATGAACAAAGGAGGAACATTTGTTTTTGAAAAAAACTAATCTATGTGTTTACAAGGTCTTTGATTCCCTATCCAGGTTGTTCAGGACCAAATTTATTTATAGAACGTCGAGGACCCTATGACAACACCATGCTGGATGACAATGCTTATCAGTGAGAAACATAATCTGTTTTTTTCCTTGCTGAAAATTATTTCTTGATGCAGCAGTTATTCTGGAGTGGTCTGTTCAAACTTAAGAGTCTATCAATAATATGAAGAGTGAGGTTATGTTAGTGCTGCTTGGTGAGGTTGGAGTTGGTAGATAAGCTCTTGTAGGACATAACCAGGATTCACTAATGTTACACATTACGGACACTTCTAAGAGCACTGGGCTGTGAGGAACACTGAACAGATAGTCTGCTCATCTCCTGGACACTAAACTACTGAGTTTACAAAGTTTTCTCAAAAAGCATTGCATAGCATTAAAAAGAGGAGAACAAACACGCCTTAGCAAGAGTCACATCCTCACAACAGTGGATGCCAGTGCTCATGGGAAACAGAGTCTTTATCCAGTCTAAAACTAGATTTTACAAATAGTCTTCACTGTGCCTTTCCCTGAACAAGGACTCACATACTGATAGCTATGTAAGCTACATAACCAACTTGTGCTAATCCAACCACTGACAGGTCGAACACCTGCTATTTAAATATGAATGGCTAACACAATACATCTGAGTACACTCAGAGAGAGAGGTCCAGGATGAAGAGGGTAATAAAAGAGGAGGTCAGGGGTTAGAAAAATAATGTTTCTTATCTGGCTTTGAATCACAAAAGGATTTTCTAGTTGTGACTCCTGACCCCCCAAAAAGAACGAGCTGGAAACGAGTCTTCAAGGAAGGAAAATTCATAGTCTCAATAGAGTCATCTCAAATGTCAAATGACACAACCAGTAATTATAGTTTCATTCCTGAACAATCCCCCTGACAGTTTATTATTCTTGCCTGGATCCCAGTTTGTTCAATAACTCAAAGTCAGGTGAGAGCGTTCATCAGATAGCTGTGCATGCATGCTTATGTACTCATTTGGCCTCAGCACATTGGAATGAAGCCCAGCAGGGGGGCCTGAACCGACTGGAGTCTCAAAAAAGACCAAAGAGCACTTGTAACACAAAGAGTTTCATCTCGGCTCCTTAAGGAGAACCATCTGTTGTAAGGCAGCCTTTCTCCTGCTCTCTCTCCGCAGCTCTGCAGTCGATCGCAGGTCAAGAGCAGGAAAACAAATGTGCACTCTGCACATGTGTCTGTCTGTCTGCCATTCCTCCAGCCAGAGATTACATATCAGAATGTTCTTTTGGCAGCGCCGCAAAAGACAGAGGAGGAGATTTCAAGTCCCTACGGTATGGGGAAAAGATCTGACTTCCTTAGAAAGGCATCATAAATTGTTTGCAGTGTGTTCATCTCTTAAACACTGGGGCTGATCTCAAGTGGATGAGGGCTGTGAGGAGGGGAGGTGTTGGAGAAAAAGCAGACTCTGGACAGGGAAATGGAGAACGTGGAAAACTGAGGGACTGAGATTTAAAGCATCTCAATTACAAGGATCCTCCTTTTGTTTGGAAGTACGATTTGCTCTATCAGGGTCATCACTCCCCCTTTACAACAGCTACTCCGCACGCACACACACACACACACACACACACACACACACACACACACACACACACACACACACACACACACACACACACACACACACACACACACACACACACACACACACACACACACACCACAGACAGGAGGAGCTGAGGGAGGTCAGGCTTATCAGTGTCTGTAACAGTGTTCGTGCTGATAAGGAGTACAGTCATTTCTACCAGTCAGCATGTAAGTGTGTGCCACAGTCTTTCATCACCCCCTGACCCCCTCCTCATCGTCTATCCCCTCGCTGGGCTGCACAAAGTGAATCAACCTCTTGCTGTGCGCCTCAGAGCCACAGGCCCCTAATGCCTCCATGTGTTTCCCCTTCACTCAGCACATACAGTATCTGTCTTTGATTTGAGGCCGGTCTGAGGGTCGATCGATCACAGTTTAAAGGCCCCTAATCAGGAACAGGAAGGAAGGATGAATAAAATCATACATCATGCTCCTCTGGCTGCTGGCCTCTTGCTATTTTCTCTGTCCTGCTTTTCCTTCTCTTTTCCCCTGTCACTCTCATGCTTGTGTTTGATGTCTAAAAACAACCAGAAGCTTAAAGAACAACTCTTTGCATTGACAGAGAGAAACTCAGATCCAATATGAAGCACCAAAAAGAAGGAATCCAGGGCATATGACAACAACCAGAAAAGATGAAAGGCCGCTGTTCATACTAATGTTGGTTTCCCATTCAAAAGCATTTTATGTCAAATACTTTGACTTTTTTTGACCCTTCATGGTGCCATCTCAGGAGCGATGGCTGCACTTTCAAGGATAGTTGAAAAGATTTGAGCAATTATTTAGTCAGGTGGTTGAAACCAGAGATACTGCTCGGTACAAACAAGCGACTGATGACGAAAACTCTTCATAATGAAACCAAAATGAAAGGGAAAAAATCTGCAACACAAGTTGTTTTTTTCTGCAGCTGTAGGTACTTTCCTTTGCAGAAATGGAGCATAATTTATGACAAACAGAGAGGCTTTTAGATGCTGGTGACCAGGGTTCAAAAAAAGGGGACAGGAGAAGTTGGAGGAATGAAAGAAGAGGAATAATAGTGAATATATGGAGCAGAAACCAAGACGCTCTTCTGTCATTTGTGACCCACTGGGGCCTTTTATCTGTGCCCTCTTGGCCTTTTATCTATGCCCGCTCTCGGCTCTCAACAAGGAGTCATGTTGAGAGCCGAGAGCAGGAGAGAGGGTTAATGAGCGGCATTGACTACCATCAGCCTCAACAGTGCCCAGGCCCCTGGCCTTTATAAAAGAATCATATTCCTTCACCCTAATTAAAAGGCAGAGCTTTTACCTGGAGGGTGACCCCTCTGAACTGCTCTCTAACAACCGGCCCCCTCCTCTTTTTTTCCACTTTTAATCTGTCCTGCTGCTGATTTCATTCTTGGCTCATGAGAATATTAGCTTCCATTTCTTCGTCCTCACCTGATCCAAGAAACCTGTGTCTTCAACACACGTGAATAATGCTAGAGGCAGAATAGATTGTGCTTTTGGATACACCCACCTCTCTTAGTTTTTCTTTCCCCTTGATTCCTTACCGTCCACCTTATTGGATCTTGGTGCAGATTGTGGGTTTAACTGATTGTATTGGGAACTCATTGCAAGTTTGGAAGGCCATCTTATTAGATTAGTAAACAGAGCAGAGAAGTGAGGCCATGTAAGCGTGAATTCCCCTTCATCATGCTCCATCTCTTCCAGCTTGAAAGTACGCTGCAACAAAATAGCCACAGCAGGCATTATTAATGAAGCAGAATGGGCGAGGAGGGAGGGGCTCATTTCTTATTTATGAGACGCTAACCAACTGGCAACCTCCCTGACAGTCCTATTAATGATCTTTAGTGGCCCTCAGGCCATTCCATCTCCTGGCCGCTTTCCCTTTACCTGCTCATGTCTTCATGCTTCCCTCTTCATACTGGCCCCCCTGGTCTGGGTTTCGTCTCATAACATGGCAGGATAGAAGTGGAGAAGGGAGTGGAGGGTGGGGATGGGAGGTGGTGCAGGCCTGTAATTTGTGCTGGGGATTTAGACATTACAGGGGGAAAAAGGGCTCTCTTGGGACCAGGCAGTTGATCAGCCGTGGCCTCGGTGGAGCGAGCCAGACAAATAACAAATGACAGCTCTGTGATTAAATCAAACCTTCTCCTTTAAGTGTTGAAGTATCTGCCTGTCACTAACAATCTAGGGCTTGTTAAAGCTCCCATCCCCTCCTCCCCCACGTAAGAGCCCTGCCTCCCTCCTGCTGCAGAGTCCCATCAAGCTCCCATCCCCTCCTCATCCTCCAAACCACCCCCTACCTTCCTCTACCCCCAAAACACATCAATCAAACTGCTCCCTCTGGACACCCTCCCACCTACTCCCTCCGTACTCGTGGCTAGCCATCTACTCTCAGGAGGATGCACAAAGTGACACACACACAGACGCACATGCAGCATATGAAGAAAAAATCTCATCAAAACGTTTAAAGAACTTTAAGATTAAGACATTCATGCAAAATGAATATGATTGCTAATGCAGTGAAATAAAATGATGATATTATCTCTATATATTTGAATCCACAGTCAGGCTTTACTGCACCACAGAGGGCCGTGCAATAAGAAGCAGTACAGTACGAGTACAGCAGCATCTCATCTTGGCTCATAATGGCTTTTTTTTATTGACAAACCAGTGCAGGATATGCATCAGTCTAAGTGCTCATTAAGACATTCAGGAGGACAAACCTGACTTAATTCTTTCCCCTAATTATTGGGGAACACTTTTGTCATTTTTAATGATGGTGTACAGATGAGCTGCTGTTCCTTTTAGATCCAGTGCTTTGAAGTGAGCTGCACCAATCACACTCCTGTTATAATACTTTTAATTTAGTGTACAGTGCATTTGACTGCAAAACATCATGTTCATGCATGTGTCTATTTGCATTTCTGTTTAATCTTCAGCTGTCTTAAAACCTTTGAATTGAAAAGTTTGAGGATGCATGTTAGGGGTGGCTATACTGGGCAACTTTTCTGTAAGGAGGCAACTGGAAAAAGTTATAATGATGTATGTTGTTAGGTTGCAGTTGTGGATTCAGCTGTATCTGAGACCGGATTTCCACATATTCACATTTATACACAAACCAGGGATGCAGAACTCCTCAGAACTATGAAGAACATACTTAATTTGATTTATTATTTCTATAATTGGGTTATATTTGTAAAAACAGTTATACAAAGTTTCTTTTATTTACTCCTGAACAGACCTACACACACTAGCAGTGAGTGAATGTGAGGCTGTGTTAGTGGTGACTGATCACTTCTCATGTGATGCCCAAGCTTCCCTTCAAAGAACTAAAAGACTCAGACTCTGGGTAACATCTTTGTTGTCAAGTTCATTCTGGATGACCTGCCAGAACCCATTCTGCTCAAGGAAAGGATTTTTAGAATTAAACTAACCAATGATTTGATGAAAATGAAGTCAAGATGTCCAAGACTACCCTGTATCATCCTCATCTGGGCTGTGCCTAAGCATGCTTCAACCTAGTTCATTCGGCCAAAGTGACCACAAGTGTACTGTGCCTGAGCATAAGTACTCTGTTGTAACATAATCATAACAAATGGGCTGAAATATTTTAATATGACACAGATTTTTAAAAATCTCAACACAAACTTAGCAGTTTTGCAGTTTAGAACAAAAAGGCACTTATTATCTCTGCAAAGTTGATATACCGAGCTTGGTAGTTTGCCTGCGTACGGGACATTTCTCTGCTTTGGCACACTGCAGGCATAGGCAGAAAGGGCGTGCCATATAATTACTGAGACTGCGCCTCTCGACAATCATTTTAAACAATATGGGGGTGTTAGAGGGCTGTGTCAGATCAAAACGACTTTACATAAGCCAAGAAGTAGCTTAAGTCGTAGCCTTGTTCTCTGGGTTCTCCATTGTGTTGACTCAGCTTCTTGTAAACAGATGCTTCACGGTGACGTTGGCGGGCCATGTGTGTGCCTTAAGTCTGGTCCATATTGTAGTGTGACCATGACCTGTACTGGCCAATGGGAGAATGGTGCTGTGGGGGGCAATCGTGCTTGAGTACGGCACAGTATGGATAGCCAGTGTGACCGTTCTCTAACTCTCCATGCTGGGGAGCCATAAAAATAACTACCAGTGGAGTCAACATGTGAGCTGTCTTGACCATATAACCAACAGCACCAGGTGAGACACCACAGAGTGTTCACCTTACGTCTTTTACTACTTCTTGTTTATGTTGGGTGGCACTCAGTTTCAGGTCGCCCATGATAATGAGTTGCCATTACACCTACAGTACTACAATGCTAACGTTTAATAGTTTGTCATATTTACAGTAAAGTGATGTGACAAACCAGTACTTTACTTCTTGTCCAAAAAGAGTCTATACCCATCTCATCGGTAACAGCTAATCTCATTTTTTTTTACTTCCTTTATATCACTCATTAGCCTTTTTAAAACCAGAAGTTGACATGACTGCAGTGTTTCGATCACTTCTACTTTTCCTATATGACAAGGTACACTTCTTAAGGGAAGACAATTGTTGAAGGATTTTACATGTTTTTTTTTTCAAAATTAAATGTTTATTTGTTATAAAATATTTAAGCAGAACAACTATTTATTGATATTTTCAGCAGGCTTTGCAATTGATTTCAAATAAAGGGCAACATATGGATTTTTTTTCATAAACTATTACACCTTGTAAGATGAACAGATGAACCACCGTTTGTGGTTTAACTCTAGTTAAAAACCCTACTGAATTAATTAAGAAAAAATATAGCCCAATTTTATGCTTTTGAGTGGCTTGACTTGCTCATGATCATGATTACTATTTTTACATTCAGTCCTTATTTCTAGGACCGCGTCCTTGGTCTTGTTTATTGCACAGCCTGTTGGGTTGAGTCAAAACATTCTCTGATGACATTAAAACGCTGCATGACCCTCAGATTTTCTGCCTACCTCTGTAGCCTTTTCACACAACATTACCATCAATACGCCTCGCAGCAACAAGAGCTGCCTACAACATGGACCAACACACTGGGAGTCAAACTGGGGCCAGTGGGAGGAGGGGGAGGTGGAGGAGGAGGCACACTACAACATTTATGATCTTCATCAGATCGAGCTTTGCCATCACTCCTGGCTTGACTCTATCAGCCAATTTTTATTGTCTGCTGGGGTAAATGGAGACAGCATTAACCCCTGTGGTGGGCTCATATATCTCGACCAGCGAAGCCAACAGTCCCTGGAATAGCAAACATTTACAACAAGTGCCATAACCTGCTATGACGAATAAGGAGCAGAAAGGGGCGCGGCTAGGGAAGCTCGCTGACCTTATAAAATGTCTGGCTACTGTGCTGCCTGTTGGGCAGGCTGCTGATGCCTGAACAGTGACATGATTTAAGGCTAAATTAGTATTCATCACACCAGTCACAAGCCATTAATCTAATATCCTCAACATGAAATGATATGCAAATTGTTGCCCATTGTAATGCTGCACCATGTGCCAATGCTTCAAAATGGCTGCTGCTGCATTTGCATCACAAGTGCTGCTCAGTTATAAAATATAGGTACTCTACCTTGCATATATGTGATATCATGGTTGCTTTCAAAACTGCCCAGAAATAAGGGATTTGTTTTTTCAGAATCGGGTTGGTCCAACATCAAGTGTCATTGCATACTGTAGCAGCTCATCAACACTGATCGGTCAGTGTTGTAGTATTTAGGGAATTCCGTGGCTAAAATGACTTTTTACATATATAAGCTGCATTTGCCTTAAGCTGATGGGGGATTTCAGTGGCAAAACTGTAGTAGTTTCTTTATTTTTATTTTTATTTTTTTTTCGTAAAACAACACTTTGTCAGTATTAGTATAATTGTTAAAAGTTGTATCTTCCAGAGCAAAATTGATAAAAGAGATATAATTAATATCTGGCTTAGTTTATGAAAATAACTACAACAATATTCAGTACTAGAAAATGTTTGTGCTTGTGCAATATTTAACAATCATCTTTGTTTGCTGGGAACAAGCCTGAAAAGCTAATCATTGCAACAAGAATAAGAAATATTCAGATGCAAGATTATTTTTCCTTACTCGTCCTTATTGGGCATAGAAATGTTTCTGTACACCTGGGGTTCCTTGACCTTTCAGCCTGTGACCCCCAGAATAGTGTAGCTGGAGATCAGCGATCCCCTGCTGTTAGACATCACTAAGAGGCTTTTCAGAAACACCCAAAAGAGACAAGAGATACTAAATTTAACTGATTGGTGAAAAATTAGAAGATGTTTGTGCTCATATTTCCAACATTTATCTGCCACTGATTCCAGTGATATCCTGGCTTTTTCACTTCTAGGGCCTTACTGCAACAAAGAAACACAAAGTTCACACTGAAGTCCAGGACTTAGTCCCAACTGAGCTACTACCACCTCAGCTATAATAAAGGTAAGGGTAATTTTGTCCTTTAAGCAGTCCAACAGTTGAAACTCATTCAGTGATTTTCCTGGCTATAGACAGCCTCGCTAACCCTATCTTAATATTTGCACATTTAAGCGCATGTCTCTTTGTGTCTTTGACTTTTGATGGTTTTATTGACAGCCATATTGATTAAAGCTTACACAGAGTATAAAGTCATGCTTCAAAACAGCGCATATGGTGTGAACAACAGGAAAATCATTAAACTATGCCTCGGCCACCTTTGGTTAATAATGAGTTCAATATTGAATTTATGAATGATTGAGAACAATAAGCAGGATCCTGCTTTGGAACGGTGTTTAGACTATCAAGGTTGGAGCCATTCATCCACACATCCAGTTTAACCAACAAGCTAATCTGGCTAAACAAACAATGTACCTGGACAGTGTTTTGTTCACACCTCAGCGTAGTAAAAGGACACCAGAGGACAATTGTTCCTGGCAGTGTGCCCGGCTCTGAGGCTGAGGCCGGGGTCTAAACAGTGTCGGGGAATATGCCCAGTGACAGATGCTCGGGAGACAAGGGCCACGGCGGAGGTCCAGGGAGAGCAATTAGCGCAAACGAAGCAGCTATGTCGTTAGCTGGTCTTTATTAGCCTCAGTGATCAGTTCAGAGGCCATTAGTCTCCTGTGATCAGAGGCTTCCCCGCTGGTTGGGCCCATTACTGCTATTTGTGACTTGCACATTGTTTCAAGGTGGAGGGATCCTTGTGTCATTACATGTAGAAAATAAAAAAAGGATGCTAATTTTCTGATATTCTGGATTCCAGTGTTATATTTGGATGAGTGAAACAATGTGTTTAAGAAACTGAAGAGAAAGAGTTGAGTTCAAAAGGTTTTTTTGTGCATTTTGCATATAAAGCATAAAAAAGACCACTGTGGCTTCATATTTTCATCACTTTTAACTGAATCATTTCTTTCCTGAGATTAGGCAGATGATTTCAAGTTTTAAACTTTTGAATCACTACGATTTACCGAAACAAAATAAAAACAACTCTGCAGGCAGACACAACAGATGTCTCGCAAAAATGCAGCTTTTGAAAATAACAGTTTTTGCGGAGTAAAATTTCAAGAGTACATCTTTGTTTGCATAGAAGGAAGGCTGATTTCTTCATGATAAAAAACACTTTCAGACAGATTTCATGCTCACGCTTTAAACTGTTTGCTCAAATGTTGGCTCACTGTTCTTACTGTTGGCCTGACCTGCCCAGATTTTATTTTAAAACATAAATCAGAACATTTAAAAAAGGTTTGGGTCCAAATGAGGAACTTAATATGAACAAGCACTAAAGTAACACTCACAGTCGTCTTCCTGTCTTTCGGTTCTGCTTTGTATTATTTACCTTCACAACTCTGTGAAGTCTCTCATCTGCTTAGATGCTCTTAATGCGTTGGGACTCGTCGTACAGAACGTCTTGCTCTGTACCTGGTGTGATATCAGTGGCTGGCAGGGGGCTCGGGGACATCTTCTTGTACACCTCTCATCTCTGTCCTGTGTTGCATGCTGGGAAAGAGCCGCCCCTGCGTGTTGTTCCTCTCCTTTGCCTGGGCCCTAAGAGACTTCCCCGCTAATGTTCCCCTCCTGTTTTACAACAGTACTTCCTGGAACAGCCCCCCTACTAGTCATCAGATGCTACATTAAGGGAGCACTCTGAAGTCTTCCTGCACCACTAAGGGCCCCTGATAAATAACTTATGGGGGAGAGGATTCAAAACATCTCTCCTATTACTAGCCTCGATTCATTTTTTACAGTCCCTGGAGCCTCCCATCTGTCCTGCACTTCAAACGCATCTGAATGCTCTGAGATACTTTCCCTATTCCATCCTATGGGATCCATGTGAAGGTAGAGAAGGAGGGGGGGTGCGAGGGGGGCTGGTAGAAAGAAAAGGAATATGACAGAGCCAGGAGCTTTGAGCAGCAGAATGTGCCGAAAGCATCTCTCCTATCACCTTCCTTTCTGTGTATTCTCCACGGAGGGGAAGAAAGAAAGCATTTGAAGGAGAGGCAGAGGGAGGAGGAGGAGGAGGAGGGAGGGAAATTTCTGGATGAGGCGGTATTGTCCGACTCAGAGCTGCCACTCTCTGTCAAATTACAACACGTCCAACGACTCAGCCTTTTCTCATTCCCAATTACAAATTAGTCCATTAGGCTGTCGCTGCCTGTCCTTTCTCTCCACTTCTTCCTCTTCCTCCGAGTGTGTGTGTGTGTGTGTGTGTGTGTGTGGAGCTGTAGGGGTGGGCAGATGGGAGGGGATCTTCCCTGGGTGGGAGATGGCAGTTTTAAGTCACATAATGAGACAAACAAGCAAACCAACAGTTGTAAGTTGATGTGATGTCGACAGTAATTGTCTTTGATGCGTTAGGGTGGAATGGGGGCGCGGCGGGTTGGCCTTGAAGTGGCGGTTATGGAATATAAATTGGAGCTGCCTGTTTTCTGAAGGGATGGAAAAAAAATTGTAGACGGCCATCATGACAGCATTTTAGCCAACCATCCTATCAGCTTAAATGGGTTTTAAATTAGCAGTAAGAGCATGGCTAACAACATTCCTCTGCTGTGTGGGGCCCGCTCTGCAGGGAAAAAAGCATACATGTGACACATATGGAACTTGATTGAGTTGAGATTGCTTTTATTGAGACCATGGTTTTTTTCACCCAGCTTTTGAATTACGACTATTCACATCTCAAACAAATTCAATTTAAGCTCCAGATCAAAGATGTGCATGAGACACATTTAGTGTAGAATGGGTGTTATTAACTGGGAGACACTTATTGAAAAGTTGACAATCTGATTTAGGCAACATGACTGTGATCTTTAAAGATGAGATTATTGTGCTTTCCTCGTCACGAACCATCACGACTTCGATCCTTGAAAGTCTTTTACCTACACTCTGCGCAGCCTCACAGGACCCCTTTTGTTGTATCCCTAAAGGGCAACCATCCCTGTATCCAGAGCTTCACTGGAAGTCCATTCACGCATCTCCCTTCCAGCCTCTCCAAGAACCAGTTACTAAATATCAATGCCCAGATGAGCGTTCCTGCTATGAATGGTACCATGTGGATCCCTGTGGAAAGCACAACCACTGCGCTTTGAATTCACAAGACTGGCCTCATCTTGCCACTAGGAGAGTAAAGCTAATGAAATCATACAGGAATTAAGTTGTTTAAGGGCTAAACTGTGGTTCTTGGTGGCCGATAATGAACATGCGATGTGGGTAGCCCCCCCCTACACTTACAACCTCCCCTGACTGTGCTGAGCTACTAGCGTTGCTTTCATCATCCAGCCGGTTTGAGAAAAAAAAAAGAAAAACAGGACACAAGCAAGTCTTTCAAAGGACAAATACAGTGTGGGGGATTTTGGGGAGCCTGGGTGAACTTAACAAGCAGGGATCTTACAGATTTAAAGGTACTGCTAAAAATTTATGGAGGCATGTTTGGACAGGGGCCACAGTGAACAGCTTGGCCAGCTGAGCAACATCACAGCGGGGCGCCTAATAAGCTCGGTGCAATTTTTCACCCCATATTTTATCAATAAAAAAGCAGTTTAAACAGCCTCCCCCCGAACCGCAGCCGCTGCACTGCCTGCCATCTGGAGCCCTCTTTCATTTTATAATCCAACTGTCATTAAAATGCTTCTTGGCAGTTTACAGCTCGTTCCCCCTGTGCAGATGTGGAAGCGATCTTCAGACGGGGCCCTCTGATCAAAGTGTTCGCTGCTGTCAGACAGAACACTTACCACCCTCAGGCTACCTTCCAGTCCTATCTGGGCTTAATGCCTCCATTATTTATTTATTTCCACACTTCTGCATTTATCAGGTGCACCAGGGCCCATGTGAGCTCCACAAGCTGGCAGCAGTTGCCTAGAGGTTACAGAGCCAGGTTAGAAATGCTGCAAAGATGAGCACGTACACCTGTGCCGAAGCAACTGGCAGAGTTCACGTTAGTTAAAAGTAGATGGTGGAAAAAGCCAAACCTCCATTCTGACGCTGCTCTATTGCAAGAGTATGATTTCTGCTTGGGGGCTCAAATATTTAAGGTCTAGAAACAATGGCACAAACAAGGATTTTATCATTTAGCCCATTAGACAAAGAGCAAATAATTTATCCTCCAAAACACAAATAAGTCAAAAATGCATCTGATGAAAACAAACTATTTATGAGGAATGAAAGCTTTTTCTGTGCAAATGTGCTCATTAGACTGAAACTTTGTAAACACCAAGCTCTGTTTTCTGTCTGCAGGATTTCAACCATGTCTGCTCTTTTTAACTGGACATAAAAGAGAGTCCTGAAGATGCAGCCCGTCTTTGGGACTCTCCAACAGTGATAAGGGGTTTGACTGTCCCCTGTGTGATGCCTTCCTTTGCATTCAGCCAAGTCCACAATGTTCAGTTTCAGTGCAGCTGATTGATCCCACCTGTTTTCGCCGTGTGGAGTTTGCAAACCTGCTAGCTAACAGAGCAGTAGATGGGCTCTGCTAATGCTGATGCTGATTGATAGGAGACATAGAAAATTCACTAGTTTGCTTAAATGTGCATTACTGGCCTCCTCTGATCACTTAAATCTCTATAGCTTTAACTTTTTTTGGTTATCTAAAAAGTGACTTTCACTCTCCTTCCTGAATGTGTATAAAATGCAAAGTTTTTGTTGCTTGATTCGTAGTAAGGTGGATGAGTTTAGCCAGTTCTTAAAAGATTTGATCCCTCATGGGCCATACGAGATGGTGCCAGATAGGAGCTACACATCTGCATAAAAACAACACATTACTGAATAGAAAGACAGTCTGACACAGGAAGGTAGCCAAGCCTTTTTCCCTTTTGGATACTTGCAAAAATGGACTGTGTCCAGTGCAGTCTACACTGGATCTCATGGTTCTTAGTACTACTTTTTTTAAATACATGATTATGACCTAATGAGGGAGAAAATATGCAAGAAAAAAAACGTCACCAGTAGTTCTTGTAATGTTTACAGGATTTTTTGCACAGTTGTTGCTTATTTTTTAATTAATTTTGTGGGTAAAACACAGTGCCATTATAAAAATTCTAGAGGTTTTGGGATGATAGAACAGGTACTAAAAGTGCTTCCCATATACCAATTTGGATGAAAATACTACTATACCAAGGGTCTGTAACCTTCATCATTACAAGGGCCATTTTGCCCAATCTCACCCAGATTAAAGTCATTTCGAAGCCACAAAATCTACTTCACCTTCACAATAAAGACAATACGGTGTATACAAATATATACATAGTTGAAATATATTGAATAATTATCTAAACATTTTTTTTTTAATTTATGAAGTTGTATAACTGTAGAAAGAAAACTTTCATTTGATAACATGTATTGATAATGACGCTCAACTCATCATTTTTTTTTGGTGTTGGCTAATTTTTTGCCACATATCAAGCATGTATGACAAGTTGGTATGTTGGCAGCTAAATGAAAATTAAAAAAATTAAAATTAAAATCTCTATTTTCCTTCAGATTTGTCTGTTTGCTGATTTAGTTTTCGAACTAGAAGTGTAACACTTGAGGTTAGCCCCAGGTGCAAGGAAACTTGCTGGGCTGTTGTTGTCGTAGGAGGTGACAGGCTTTATTGCAAGATGTGATGCATATTTAGTTCAATGAAATGTTAAATTGTGATTTTATTTGGTCTCAATGCCGTTAATCATCCACACCTTCTTTGAAAAAAATAAAAATTCTTTATTTCAATTGTATAATTTTAAAGCGACTGGGAGCCACTGCAAAGGTGCCGCATAAGGCTCCAGAAATGCAGGTTGCAGACCCCTGTACTATACCATACTATACTATACTACTATAATTTATCCTTTCAACACCAGTGTATCCCAGTCAGAAAACAAATTGCTAGCATAGTAATATGTTATTTATTGAAAAATGTCTCAAGCTGTCAGCATGTCATATTACTTTCTAAAGAGCCATCCCTGTCATAACGTCGGGAAACTCACTAACAAGAGATAAATGTGAGCTTTGTAATCTAATAACATGAGTGTTTCTGGCAGCAAACACAAAGGTGATGGCAGTAGGTCAACCCGTTGGCAGAGTCTCTGTATCATATCACTCTGCCACATTCACTGTGTGCACACGCATGACTTGCAGGCTGCCCGGCGACCCGCGGCCTCCTCACTGATGTGGCGCAGCGGGCATGGCGTTAATGCTCCGACCGGGTGTTGATTGAGCTCCCCTAAAGCCAGTGACGCATGTTGCCTTTGTTTGGCAGTCGTCCCGGTGTAAAAACTGGGGCCATATTCCGCCTGTCAGTGCCATGTGTTCGCTCTCCTCAGAGCGCAGCGGCTGATGCCACTCAACCACCGCTCCCCCCACCCCCCTGGCATCTCTTTGGGCACCGCAGGCCTCGCAGGTCTGCACTAATGAAGTCAAATTAATTTAATGGATGCCCGTGTTGCCTGCGTCTGTGCTGCTTGGCAGGGGGACAGTTTTAATGCTGGTCTCTGTCTGTGGCTCTAAAGCTCATACATATCCAGGAGCTGCTCTACCTCTCTTCGGAGACTGACAAGCACATCAACCTCCGTTGTGCCAACGCGCCCTGCAGGACTGAGAATTGATCTTCAATGCACATAAAAGTTTAAGAGGCAGGGAGAGCTCGACAGTTAACTCCAGAGAGGGGCCAGGTGTGTCCACTAATTAAAGCTCACCGAAAAGTCGAAGGGGAAACGACTGGCAAATGAACATGAGTGACAGCCGTCGTTAATACCTGCTTCCCGCTGCCCCCCAAGCCTTAAAAAAAAATCCTGCACTAACTTTTATGAGGCACCCTTTGATAGGATAATTATTTTTTCCCCTGTAATCTTTCAAGCCCTGTACCTTCTCCCCTGGCTGGCCCAGATCAAAGCAGCCTGGTTCTGTGCATAAGGGACTGCAGTAGCTGGGGTTTCTGGCTTAATTGAAGGCAGCTGGCCTCTCCATGTGTGTGTGAGTGTGTGTATGTGTGATCTCAGCATGCCCCCCAGGGTTCTCGGCTTTCCACTTCACATACACACTCGCCCATGGAAAGTTCCCCCCAGAGCCCGAGTGACGCGAGGGCCTGCGGGGCCTGAGGTCTGGCAGTCGCCGGCCCATCCACAGGCATCTGAGAGTTTAGATTGACTTTGAGATGCTCAAGTGGTTAGCAAAAGAAAGCTGGAATATGTTTCTCTCAGTGGGTGGGAGAGCGGCTCAGACTTCCTTAACTGTCCATCATCCCCACAATGAGGGCCGCAGATGATCCTCTCCATGAAGATCCACATGTGGTGAAACTTGGCCCAGCAGGCAGAATACAGTGGCAAACACAAAACAACAACTGGCTGTGACTTTAGGATTAATGTGTGTTGATTTTCCTTATAAAACTTTTGAAAAAACATGAGCGGCATGTTTCTTCGCTGACTGGCTTCTTTGTGTGAGGAGGGAATTGAGTCTCTACAAACATTCTTTCGCAGCCACGGCGGACATAAGCTCCATTTACTGATTTATTCCTGGCCCGAGAGGAGGCATTGCTTTCTTTGGGGAAACATTATCCACGATGGCACTGATTCCTAATAACAACAGGGAATTCTATATTTATCCCTGATTGCATATGCCATTTGTTGTGAGGAAAAGCAAGTCGCCTTGCATTAGGGAAGTCTCCCTCAGACAAGCCAAGACTGGGACAGACACGAGTGTTGGTGCGCCAGCTCTAAACGCACACAAAGTCTGTCTTGCATTTCCAAGCCAGGAGAAATGTGTAAGTAATTACAGCCCAACCATGTTTATTGAATAAAACCCCACTTAGACATTATGTTTATGCACGATCAGAAACACTCAAATCTTACATCCACGTACACAAGAAACATTTGGGTCTTTTTTTCCCTCTCCACAGAACATCTGCGCTCAATATGGAGTCAATTTTACTTTTATTACTCATGTGGAAAAATGTATATAGTGCTTGGATTGTTATTCAAACACAGACTGGCTTGAAAAACAATGAAGTCTATTGGCATCGGAGCCCAGTGAACACAAGGTTATTCAGTTTAGCCGCCTGTTTAACTTCTTGTCCTTAAACTGCGATGAGATTACTCCCTGGGCTGTTAGCGTTTAATTGCTATTAAGTGTTTGTGTTTAAACTGCTCTAAGAGCACATCAGGCAGATGTTATTATTGATGTTTCTAATCCAATTACTCTGTAAAATAGAGTAAGTTGCACAACCAGTAAAAGCTTCATCTTTTTAAAACCATACTGAAATCAGATTATGTTTTAAAGGCACAGTGAGGAGTTTCTGTGTTGTGTTGATTCTTATGACACACTTGGATGGACACAATTGTGTAGCAAGTGTGCATCTGGTTTGAGAAACGTAAACATTCACTGTAGCACCACAACATGAAAACTTTGATTTTTCTATTGACTAGCTTACAGATGAAAACCAAACATGCCAATTTACTGTAACCCCCGGCAGCACCATGATGTGTCCAGTAACAAAACTACGAACACAGTATAACTCTTTAGCCCTCAAAGTGCAGACAGGCATCCAAACTTAATGGCCATTTGGCTCATTTTGCTAGCAAAGTCTGGTTTTAGCATTTTTAGGTCTAAAACAATACTTGAACAGAAAATGTACGCCTCTGTGCTAATCCCGCTCCAACATCAGCCAAAAGACTAAAATGTATACAGTAAAAAGTATGTACAGCTTGCTCTTCTACTTTTTACTGCCAAACTATACCAGTTGCCAAATACTGAGTTTAGACCAACCAAAATCTAAATCCCACCTGACTCAAACTCAAATCAAATTCAGTAAAGAAATAATCCATCTCTGTGATAATTTCATTTCATCATGCGGCTCATCAGTACAAGTGTGACACTGTTGAATAATCATTTAATAAGTTGTCACACTGCCTTTTACTTTTTACACAAGCTGGTGAGTCATTCAACCAGTGAAATATGACGCCATTTTAACAATACATAGTCATTTGTTTCTGTTTCAATATTAGAGCTATTATTAACCTGAACTTAAAGGGGCTGTGAGGACTAACTGGAAATGTTTTCCAGGATAAAGACTCTTTTTCCCACGAGCATTTGTCTCCACTGTTGTGAGGATATGACTCTTACCAAAGTGTGTGTTTGTTTTGAAGCAATGAAGAGAGTAAATCTTCTTTTTAACACTACTTTTCTTTGTTCAAGACAACTTTTTACTAGATGCAAAGAGATGAGCTAATATATAATTATTTATAGTTACGAAGCGCTGTTGTGTGAACATGAGAACAACCAAACTTTGTAAACTCAGTTTGTATCTTACTTTAGTAGTTGGCTATATTTAGAGCTACTCACAGCACAGTGCCCTGAGACGTGTCCGTGATGAGTAATGTTAGTGAATCCTGGTTATGTCCAACCAGTGTACATTTATCATCTCCAACCTCACCAAGCAAACGTAACCTCACTCTTCAAGTTTGAACAGACCACAGCAGAATAACTGCTGCATGTGGGTTGGAATGAACATTATCACAAACAGATTAGCCAATGATTTTTAGCCTGTGCTCCTTCACTCTTCTGAGTGGCTTTCTTCGGTCGACCTTTTTCTTTTTGTCAGTCCAGCTGCAGTGTCCACCATTACAACCTAATCAAGCCAAGAAGTCCTTTTCAGCAGGGTCTTCTCTGCCTAACTTTGTCTACCTTTGTCTACCTTTGTCTACCTTTGTCTACCTTTGTTGAGACTTCTATGCGCCATAAATCAATCTGGTCCTGTCTGACTAAAAGGGGAAGCTGAGAAATAGCACTTAGAACTATTTGTACCTATTTTGGGGCTGATAATGTCATTTTAAATTAAGGTTTATGATCAGACACAGATCTAAGAGATTTTTTTTTTTTTTTGAGATTTCTTGAAAAGTCCTCACAAAGACTCTAAAAAAACATGTTGTCTAACATAATGCCAAGCACTTGTGTATTTCTTTCTACAACACTTATTTTACAGCAACAGCCTCAGTAATATGACATTAGGGATGGATACTGATAGGATTATTTTGATGCTAATCACATTATGAAATCTGCTTATTGATTCCAATTCTTAATGTTACAATTTGTAGGAAATGCTTGGCATCAAATGAGCAATGACAGCACGGATGCCAAAAGATTAAATGCTGTGCTTCTTGCTTTATATATACATAAGCTTAGATTATTATTCTTTCTTTGTGATTAAATGCAGAAGGAACAAAGGAAAAGACACCAAAGTTAACAGCCTGGATAAACAAATGCCACAGCTCAGTTTGGTACGGTACATAGCTAACGTTTATGAAATTACTATGTACAAGCTGTGGCTCCCTTGTGTTAGCTACCAAAGCTCCTCTTACTGCAGACCCTGTCAGTCTAATAAAAACAAAACACATTTATGTAAAACAGAATCTAATGGGCTCCACTATTCCACAAAAAATCACCAGACACATCAAAGCTCAATGACTGTAAAACATGGTAACATGGTAAAACCCCACCTGATACCACCAGTAGTTAAAACTGATATTCAATACCCCATCACTCTCTCAAGTCTAACTGAAGGTTTTCAATGATGGTATTTTGTGAGTATATTGTTATGAAAGGTAAGAATAAGGATGCTATGAGGAGGGAACAAATTTTCTTTTTTCAAGACAACTTTTTATGGGATATAACGCCCTGAGGTAAGGTATTTATCAGTACAGGTATGTAGCACTACGGTTTGAAACTGACATCAAGCAAATGTAGCAGTCGGCTATATGTAACGCTGTCTGCAGCCTGGTGCGCCAACCTATCTGTAGGCTAACGTGACAACAAGTAAACACTGTCAGTTTGTATGTCTGTCTGGTGCCTTAAGACATGTCTGTATTGTGTAACATTAGTAAATCCTGGTTGGTGATATAGCCCCAGCCTAAAGGCTAATTAGCCTTTAGCTCGGGCTGTATCACTCTCTTGTTTATCTTTCTTCTGCTCTTCTGTCCTTTTTCTGTATGACAATTAAGCTCCAGTGTCCACCATCATGACAAAATTAATCACAGAAATTGTTTTCAGCAGAGAAACCACAGATTTCGCTTCTCACTGCCTAACTTTGTCAGCTGGTGTGGTGTTGTCATAGAGACTTAGATGTGCCGTAAACCAATCTATCCTGTTTGACCTGATTGGGAAGCTAAGAATTAGCATTTCATAATAATCTGTAACCAGTTATATTGGCAATGATAATCTCATTTTAAAGTGTGGATTACAATCAGGCTTTTATCTAGAAGGGAGACTTTTTCAAGATCAGTTATAAACTCCTCACAGCTCCTTTAAACTAGGATGCATTAAGGGTGGTGGTCCTTTCATGTTTCCACCAACAGCTGTAGTAACCTCAAGGTATAAGAGGATAATTTTTTTAACCATAATATCTGGTGGTACCAACCATCAAACACATCATACTCCTGATATGTAATGCCATGCTGCCTGCACTCCGTGGTTGTCGTAAATGTTGACTTCTTCTCATGATGAATGACATCATTGTGTTGCGTGGCATGCATGTCTAATTGGGAAGCATTGATTAGAGAACCATTTAGCATAAAAGCAAATGATGCACTTAGAATCACTTTTTGCTTCTCTTCCATGGGTTTAATATGTCACCATAGCTGATACAATACTCTAAACTTGGGCTTGTTTGATATGACATGCCATGCTTTCTCTATCACTGTATCATTGAGCAGACAAGCCATCCAGTGGAAAATTGTGCAATCGAGCGTTTCACCTGGCCTGTCGGTGAAAAACTGTCCTATTACAGACCCCGGGCTCTCAGGTGGGAAAAGAACAGTGTTTGGGGAAAACAACCTCTAAAAGTGGATCTGGTTGAGGTGGAGGAAAAACACATACCAAAACCAGGTGTTCATCCAGGCAACAATAACTCCCTCAATAACAATGATCACAAGAACATGGCTGAGTGGTGACAGGATTTTCTCAAAGAGTTAGCAGAGCTCTGGTGTTTCAAAGACAGAGGGTGTGTGCGTGCGTGTGTGTGTCTGTGTGTGTGATGGTCTGAACAGAACAAAGGGATGACTATTTGTTCTATTAACACTCTGCCAACACAAACAGCTTCACTGAGAGGAGGCAGTAAGTGAAGGAAGATTACAGTCTTGATGCCATGTTATGTTTTCACACCTCCCGTGCTCTGAGTGGCTGGCGTGGTTGGGCTTGTCACAACCCTTCTATTTTCATCCTGAGAGCCAACATCAGCGCTAACCTTTGAGAAGGAATCCCAACCAGGCTATTGGATGCCACATCAATGACGCCACGGCCATGTTGACTGTCCCTGCGTTGCTGTATGACAAGCATTGCTAGTGACAGGCCGTCTTTGCTGATGTCAGTTGGCTGTATCTGCTGGCTGGCCCTGCAGAACACTCAAGTTTTCCTCTGTCATCACGCCTCTTCTTCCCAACATGCACTGGGGCTTGGTTTCACCGCTGAGGTTGCCCTTACGCTCGCTTCCTCCAAGCTTGTACACAAAGACACAAAACATCCCATTCTGCTGGGACTTAAGCTGTCCCTCCTCACGTCAGAGAAAAGTCCAAATGTGCTCCCTGATCACAGACTTACACGCTAAACGCACAACAGATGTCACGCTTGACAAATCGGAAATAAAAAGAAAAAACAACAAAAACAAAATGGGCCATCGGTGCACACATGATTTGGAGCTCAACTGGAATGTGTACTGCAAACAACTCAATAAAAATTTAAGAGATAAATGTTTCCAGGTTCTTGGTAATGTTTGGATCTGAGGAACATTATCAGATGTTTAATGCTGGCTGATCTATAAAAGAACAAGACATTTTTTTCTTGCAAAACTCTGTCTTGATTTGAACTGCTCAAGTAAACCCTTAAATCAAAACATTACAGGGATCGGGGAAGAACGGCTAATCCGTCATGCAGGCTGATGTTTCTTTTTATCCTCTCTGTTTATTTTACTTCCAGGGTTAGCTAGAAAGTAAAAAGTGGGATGAACTGAGAAAAAAACAGAGAGAAAATAAGGGGGGGAAGACAAAGGCAAGAGGAGTAAAATGACATCTCCATATTAAGGCCTGTGTTGCCAGTGTCAGTTCTAATTTCACAGCGCCTGTGGGGAGCTGAATGCAACCAGTCAGCTCTGGTCTCATCTCGTTCCTCCTCCATTTTGAATCAGGGCCGGCGAATCCCAAGCTGGGAGGGGAAGAGGAATATTACTGGCAAATTGGTTTTAGATTAAAGAAGGTGGCGAGGCATTCTGCTTTCTCAGCTCTTTCCCAGGTGCACTTAATCTAATTTCATTAAAGAGATGAGGACGGATGATCACTTGTGTCGAAAACATTAAGCCTGTCCGTTTTTCGCGCCCATAAAAAAACATTAAGGTTGTCTGTGGCCTGTTTGTTATTGAATATGATGACTCTTGGAGACCAATCTGGATCTTGCAAAGCAGCGGGGAGTTTAGGAGGGGGGATGTACCTGCATGAATTAAAATTACTGTTCCCTTTTTTCCTTTTTACAAGATGGCGAGCGAAGCAAAACCTAGCAATGTAATGAAAGATAAAGTGTTGGCATTAAAGGAGAAGAAGAAAATACAAGAGAAGGATAAGGTTTGGAGGGAAAGCAGAGAGCTGAGTGTGTTTGTGGTGTTAACGGATATGTCTGAAATCCCCACGGTGTGCTTGTTTTTGTTGCACTGTTGGCTTCATGGGGTGAACCCCCCAAATACACGAGCTGGGAGGATACCATTAGCTGACGAGCCATTACTGATAAGCCAGTAGAGACGCTCCTACGCTGTGATATGGCATTCATTCTGCACACAGCGGGAAGATAAGGGGGTAGAGGAGGAATTAATGTGTCAATCAGAGCCTGTGCGCTGCCCTGGCAGATGAGTACACCGGAGCCATAAAAGAGCTCATAGACAGGATGTGGTAATGGTCCTTGGAGACTCCCACAGAGGCAGATACACTTTCTGCTGAGTGACTGCTCGGCAAATAGGACCAAATAGAATTAGCCGACCTGGGTGTCCTCCACTGTGGCTATGGGGATGCAGTGGTGGCGGTGAAAGTGGTGGTAAAAACACCTGACACAAGGCCGTCGTGTAAAGGGCTGCCGAGAATATCAGCGGCTCGCGCTAATGTTTCGCGCACAGACAGACAGCCTCTGTATTATTTGCACAGGAGAAAGAAAGGAAATTGGAGTAGCCATCGAGGACGGCAAAGTGGGGCCTGACGGAGATAGGATGACACTTCAGGGGAGTGCATGAACAAACTGAGATGGGATAAATCCCACTCTATTTCTTTCTCTGCCTCTCCAATGACAGAAAATGACTGTCTTGACTTGAAGTATCTTGGGTATGTCAAAGGTTGACAGGATTTACTCTCTGATAGATTACAGGTGGATCAGGGAGGGGTGGGAACACGTTCCAACATAGCCTAGTGTTGAGACATAGATTGAAAAATGATTAGTAATGAACATTATGGTTCTTAAAATCAGCTCTTTGAAGTGAATGACAGGAGCTGGTACTTGGTTGGGAGTTGATTTTTTTTTTTCCTGTCTTTTTCTGTTACAGCTACATGTGATTGGTCCAGATGTGATGAGACGTCTGTGTGTCCACTGTGCTGGGTTTTTCTTTATTTATTCACATTTCAATTCATGTGCTGTTTTGTTTTGTGAGTGCATCAAGTTTGGACTTATGTAGGGTTTATTGGCATGTTTTCATATTGTATGCTTGGGAGTGTAGCAGCATGGGAGGTGTGTCTTGTTTCACCTAGGAGGGTCTTAGCCTTAGCTGGTATATATTTAAGTAAGGGCAGTTTAGTGCTGTCAGTTCATTGTTCCGTGCCCTTGGAAGCTTCATAAGTGCGTTGATTTATTGATACATTATTTTCGTTCATAGTCATTTTTTGGTAGATAATTGTTCAGAGATAATGTACAACTGATTATATTTGTTTTGTAGTTTCACACTTCTGAAACATTCATAACCCTGTGGACAGCAATGCAACATCTCCAGAGTATTAGTGTGAAGAGGAGTTTAGTCAAGATTTGCACAATAGAATAAAAGTCATCAAACGGTTGTTAAAATGTATATTTTTAAATAAGTAATTCATTGTACACATAATTTTAAATTACTTCTAAATCTGAAAAGCCAAAAGAATCAACTCTTTTATTGAGTCGAACTAAAGAACCGACTCATCTAAAAGAGCTGAAATTCTCATCATTAGAAGTAATCTAAAACAACTTTCAGATCAACTTGTAAGTATGTTTCTGCCATAAACGAGTCATAAATCAACAATAAAATCTTTTTATCGTTTCACAAAAGTGGAAGACCAAAGTAGAAAAGTCCATCCAGGCTGTAATCAACAGCCAAACATGTTAACTCTTAGTCACACCATAATTATTTGACACATTACAAAGCAAACTGTGTGACCTCATTTAGCCCAAAGTGAATCCAGACTAAACTACATTCCCTATTCTGCAGCATGGCCTCAAATAGACTTCACTACATAACGTGTCTGCATTGACACAGTTCAGCCAATGTGTGGTTAGTTCTGTCTAATTTAGCATGGCTATGAGCTAACACACCAAGTGTTGCCTGACTAACCGTAAAGACAGAGGAAACTTTATTCTCCATAAGGAGTTCATTCTCTGGATTCTTCCCAGCGACACAGACAGAAACGAGGCAATTCAAGGTCAGGGCTGATCTCTCTTTAAAAAGAACACTGAATACTTGTCATTGTCAAACATCATGTAATCTCCGACATCAGACGACAGGCGTCCCAAGAAGAAATGCTAGTGATGAGAACACAATAGTCTGCCTCTGATTGCTTGTTTCTTCAGGGCTCAGCCAATCAAACATAAAGATCCCCCTCACAGCAGCCCTGCACTGAACTCGGGGTGACCCAGCAATCTCCAAAGAATTCAAGTCTGACATGTTCTGGAAATACGTGACTGCATGCTATCTGAGGCAGTGCTTTGATACGAGCCAGCTTTACAAGGTGCAACAATCTGAAGTGACTTGGCTGTGGCAGCATCTCGTCAGTTTTATTCAAATACAGTGTAACTGATTGCACCCTGGGGGCACACCTGGAAGCAATATTCTAATTAAGTTAATCTGTGAAATCCTGACAATGTGGGTGTTCAGGTGGCTGGTAATCTGATGTGAAAGGAGTCTTTGTTTTCATTGGAAAGATACAGGAGGAGCTGGCACCTGTTTCAGCAAAACGTTGCAGAAAATTATCGCTGTCGAGTTATCCTGAGAGCAGGCAATTACAAATGACAGTGTTTGTCTTTTTCCTCAAGGAACCCAATTTTTACACCATCCAGTTTTTTTCTGCTTTTTGTGATGGCCTGTCAAAGTATTTTTCCCCAGTCTTCTTCCCTCAGCAATTTGCCACGGTCGCTCCACAACTCTCATCAACTTGATTATGATGAAATGTGTTTCTGAGGAAACGAGAAGGTCAGCACTGTTTCAACCTTTTTCCAGATGTTCTTTTCTCATCACACGCCCACATTAACCGTGTACTTTCAAGTCACAATCAATCTTGATCTGAAACAGTTTACTTACACATGTGTTGGCTTCTAATAAAAGCACATCTTTGCTCATTACCCCTGCTTCATTTGACAAATTAAGGTCATTATAATAATCGAAAATTTGAGGCTTACCTTTGGCTCCTGATTTAAGAAAATAAGCTTTCAAAGTGAGTTTCCATGATGTGTGTGGCTGCTGTGATAGGTTTCAATGTTGGATATAAGTCATTTTGGCTTCAGTTGGAATATTAACATTGATTTTTTTCAGTCACAGTTCTTTTAGTGTTTTCCAAATGCTGCTGCTTCACAAGCTAACATAGCTCCATAGAATTCTCTCGCTATTCCATGTATGAGCCCTTCATTGATTATATGCAATCTCAAAATTGAAATTTGCTTGAATAAGGGTGAAATCAGTCCTGAACCTCTAGGATTTCAACCATTTTCCAACTATATTGTGTTATATTTTTAGATTTGGAGCTTTTCATTGCTTTTTATCGCTCATTTGTTGGCCAGTGACATCAAACTGTGTTTGCAGTCATGTATTAACATTTTTGTTTTGTTGCTGTATGTGTCCAGAGATCCCACATGCACCAGTGGTTGCATTGCTTAGTTAATCTTAGCAACCTGTAGCATGTCGATGCTAACAGGTGCCAGGCCTGTTGGTACTGCGGTGAGAACTAAGAGGAGACAATACTGACCTGTCCTCCCACCCATTGTTATGGGGAATGTAAGATCCATCTGCAATAATGGGAAGAGCTAACCCTGCACCAGAGAGTATACTGGTAGAATAGCATCCCAGAAGTGGAGCTAACACCACAGACAAACGCCGCTTTGGAAGGATTTCACCTGCTGTGAGCAGACAGGATACAGGAGAGTGAGACTGAACAACCTGGTGAGGAAGTCCAGCTCACTCCTTGACACCATGGAGGTGGAGGCTGGCTGACTGAAGAATTACAGCCAAGCTTTTGTCTCGGATGGATTTTTTTAAAATCTAGTTGACACTTGTTATTTTATTCTATTTATATATTCTTGTAACTTTTTGACTTTATACTTTCTTGTATTGCTGCTGTGACTCCGAATTTCCTATCACAGATAGACACATTCTATTCTATTATATTCTAAATATCAGAAAACAGTATTTTGATGATTTGCTCATTTTGGGGTTCAAAGCAGAACAACTATGATATTGATGACTTTAAATTCACAAGTTCATTCTGCAGCTACTCATCTACACAAGGACTTAATCTCCAAGTGTTAGCACTTAGGTTGCACACCCTATGAGGCTGGCCCTTTGTAGTCAATCCAAATTTTGATGTCAATCCCCACTTTCAACCTCTTTCCTGCTTTATTCACTGTCCAGATCTTTCTGAATAAAGGCATTAAAAGCCAGAAAATTAACTTTGTTTTAGAAACTCTTAGGGCAGCTATTTCTTGTATTGAAATATGCTTAAAAAGATTCAGAAACGCTGAAAAGAAATCAAATATTTCCCCAAAGTTGTCCCCTAAGATGTAAAAGAAAGACGCTGCACGTGCAGCTCTGACTATGAAGCAAGAACAACCTCCAGAAACCGACTTAGTTGAAAGTTGTAGGATCCTTCAATTGTTTTGTCTGTGACTGTAATTAGAGACAACTTGAAAACCACTGTATGTAGATCATGTTTGAATCTTGTGACTGAAGCATATCCAAAGTCTGGTCTGATTATGAATGTTGAACCAACATTTCACGAACCTGATGTAAAAAAAAATTCACCTTTAAACCATTTTTAAAGTATTTACATGTATTACTGTAGTGATCTTCACATTTTGTATTAAAAGTAGAAAAACTCTGACTAAACCATGCCATGGTGACCGATCATTGGCTGATGCAACATTGATGAAGCCCAAATGAGGTTTCTTTTTCACAGCTACACTTTGCTAAACATGGGATTCCTAAAAAGTAGTTTGTAGTCCCTCACCTTGTCCTCACTTGTATTTTATGAGAGTTTATTTTACAGTGAGAGCACAAAGTAACCTGGCAGGTCGTTGCTCTTAAACGCTTGTCGTCAGTTTGTCAAGTTGGAGTAAAGTCGGAGCGGGCAAAGCGGCACTCTCTTGCTCGACAGTGGACTGTGTTATAATTGGTACAAAATTCAGCAATCAGACAGCTGAAAACTTGGCAGCAGTCTCCAATAGAGCACTGTTTCTTGAACTGTATCCCAATCCAGCTCAAACTGCTCACGTAAGTGGTGCCAAATTTGGAGCTTTCTACTGAACAGACAGAGGCTGACACCTAACCAACAACATGGCACCACCGCTGAGTTTCCACAACACCGCCGAAGCACTGCTTGTTTTTCTCTCTTCTGTTTTTCTTTAAGCTGTGTTGTTTAGTACCGTGGTATCAAACTTTTATACATTAAATGTCAGAATCTGTGACACTATATAGTGCTGTTAGAAGTCTGAGGTAAGTGATAGAGCAGGAAGGAAAACAAAACCCTGAAAAGAAACACTGTGAGAGCTTCCTCCCCTCTCTACCCCCCACTGTGATGCCAGGGTGCCGCATGGAGACTGACAGGCCTGCTACGTCTCTCTGTTGTGTCAACTAGCTAGCGCCCTCGGTTCCTTCCCGCTTCAATGAAGAGATAAAAGCCTATTGACTTGCCAGGCTACAGTTAATGCAAATTGTGCCTGCTATCAATGTATTATTTATGGGGAGAGCAGCAGACATTTCCACAGAACTGGGAGCTAAGCTTACAGGAGATTAGGCATGCTATCTCATTCATTTACCAGGGAGTAATTGCTAAACTGTGGAGGAATTAGAATGCATGAGGTTCCCCTAAGGCGTTTCATCTTGTAACCAGGTGGCTGCCATCAGACAACCACCTCCAAGCCGAGGATAAACAAATACACAGAAGTGAAACTGATAGACTACATCTGTCAAAGTGTAAAATGGTAAAAGCTGACGAGATGACATCACTGCTAAGTTCTGCTAAGTTCTACTAGCGATAGCCACCGTTTAACTTTTAAGGCAGAATCACATTTGGCCATGAAGAGTTGAGGTCATAGCACTTTTAAAGACTTGTTAACAAACCTTGAAGTGTATCACCTACAGAGGATGCTGGTCATTTTCGACCATTTATAGAAGAACTGGAAAAAAAAGCTCAGCTGCAGACAGGGTCAGCTTTATGATAAACTTAAGATGATTTTAATAAACTCAGACTCAAATGCCAATAACTGTGTCAGTGTTTGGTCTATCAACATATTTTTCAGTGCCATACTTTGGTTTTGCAATAAGCAAGGATGCAACATGTACTTGTTCCTCCACCTGCAGCTCATGATCAGCTGTTTGGGTCTGTGGCTTTTTGGAAGAGACAAAATACACAACATGATAACAAACAGTGTCAAAGTGATAGCAATGGTTTTGTGCTGTTTACTGCACAAAGGGACATGTTTTTGGATTGGAGGGCAGAACAAAAAAAAGGAGAAGAAAAACTTGCATGCTAACCAAGCTGTTAGCGGTAATGACGCTGATGAGGACGAGCTTAAAACTGCAGTTTGCCAAGGCTGCGCTCGAGGCTGGCTCATATCTCGAACAGCACACACTGTATGAGGGGCGAACTTTTGTTTTGTAACTCAGAACTTTATAGGAATATTAAAGTCACAGTTTGTCCAATCAGAGGCAACCTGGCTGACTGGTAGGGACAGTGGCCAAGGATTGAGTTCAACACTCCCAACGTGGCTACCGTTGCTAAAAGCCTCAAAGTTCTCTATCAGAAAACAAATATGATGCCATCCATGTATGATACACTGCCTGGCCAAAAACAAAGTTGCCACCAAAAAAAAAGTTTACACACTGTAATATTTTGTTGGCCACCTTTAGCTTTGATTACAGCATGCATTCACTGTGGCATTGTTTCGATAAGCTTCTGCAATGTCACAAGATTTACTTCCATCCAGTGTTGCATTCATTTTTCACCAAGATCTTGCATTGATGATGGTAGGGTCAAAGCCTTCAACAGCACATCCCAAAGATTCTCCATGGGGTTAAGGTCTGGACTCTGTGGGGGCCAATCCATGAGTGAAAATGATGTTTCATGCTCCCTGAACCACTCTTTCACAATTTGAGCCAGATGAATCCTGGCATTGTCATCTTGGAAATGGGAAGAAAAACTCCATTGATGGTATAACGTGGTCATTCAGTATATTCAGGTAGTCAGCTGACCTCATTCTTTGAACACAGACTGTTGCTGAACCTAGACCTGACCAACTGCAGCAACCCCAGATCATAGCACTGCCCTCACAGGCTTGAACAGTAGGCACTAGGCATGATGGGTACATCACTTTATTTGCCTCTCTTCTTACCCTGATGGCCCATCACTCTGGAACAGGGTAAATAGGGACTTAACGGACTACATGATCTTCTTCCATTGCTCCCGAGTCCAATCTTTGTGCTCCCTAGCAAGCTAAAGCCTGTTTTTCTGGTTAGGCTCACTGATTGCTGACTGACAGTGGTCCGACTCTACCATCATCAATTAAAGATCTTGGTGAAAAATTAATGCAACATCCAATGGAAATAAACCTTGTGACATTGCAGAAGCTTATTGAAACAATGCCACAGCAAAAGCTAAAGGTGGTCCAACAAAATATTAGAGTGTGTGACCTTGTTTTTGGTGGCAACTTTTTTTTTTTTCGCTAGGCAGTGTATCATATGTCATTAGTGCTAACAGGAGAGAACTAAACCAAGATAACTGCTGCTCTCATGAATGAAACTTGACAATTTTAATGCTTCAGGATCTTTCTGAATAAGAGGAAACCAGCCAGGTTCTCCACGCCTTGCCAGCAAAAAGGCCGGCTGATCCTTTCAGGGTAATACACAATACAAAAACTCTTCAAAAAATGAACTTACTTTAACTGAATACCGCTACAGTGAAAACAAAATATGCTAAAAAAAAAAGGTAAGTATGAATTTTTTGACCGCAGGGAACCAGAAACTTATCATTAACGATGAATTTCTGTCTGCAACATAAGTTTCACTGACATTTCAAACTAAAATGATTACATAAGTCACAAAATGTAGACAGAAGTTACTGCTATATTGAGAATAAAAAAAAGAGAAACAAGTGAATAAAGAAGATATGTGCCTCATTACTACATCAAATACAGCCTGAGTGAAGCTCTTTGTCTAGAGAATTATAGGTTGTGATCTAAGCCAGGAGACATATTCAAGACATATTCAGACATTAAGTGCTTCAAACAATCGAGTTCCCATTTTTTGACTTTGTGAAATCCAGGACTAACACTAAAAACAGCTTCTTTTGCAGTTTTCTTGTCACTTTCTGTAAGATGCAAATGATCAACGGTGGTGGAAGCGGAAGATTGTCTTTTACACCTCGTCTTTTTTTTTTTTTTAGCTAACAACACAGTGTGAATGTGTCTTTCCTCTAGTTTCAAGCTCAAATTTGTTATTCACAACTCTCATCCACTTCATGTCGGTGGGTGAATAAACACAGGAAATGCAGTCTTACCTTGTCGTCGATGTCACTCTCGCTGTCACACTGTAACAGAAAAGAGACAGACTTGGTGAATATAAGGAATTATTCATCCGTCCCCCTTCCCTCCCCCCAAGTAGCCCATAATCAGTGCAGATGTTATTTTTGTGTAAAACTTCTCATTCACTGACAGCTTTCAGAGCAAACGGCAGAGTATGAAGAGAGGAAGGAGAGAGTGGTAGTCTAAGAGTTTTTCTAAAGCAGCACAGCCGCACTGAACGCTATCCTGGTGTTTCTGTTGAGGACTGAATGCTGCAAATTTATAAAGGATCAAAAATGAATTGCACTATACACTGAGTTCTATCATAAAGAGCCTGTTCAATGACTTTGAATTCAGCTGCAGCTTGTCATTTAGCCTTTTAAGAGTGCTTTAAAATTGGACGATAGTATCTCAAGGACAGCGAGCGCTTAGGCTCTGTGAATACTCAAACACAGTGCCTATTAAGTGTGGTATTTCAAATCCACCCTGTGACAAACCAGCCTTTAATTTGTATGTCAGACTTTTGCAGGGATAAAGGAACTAAATAACAAGAGGCTGTTTTCTGAGAAATGCCTTGTCTTGCACGGCCAAAGGCCAAATTGCAGTCTGTTCAGTAAGAAAGTGAAATGGGTTTTTTCCTCCATCACGTTATTTTACCATGAAATAAAAACACGGCTCCGGTTTAAATGTCTTCGGAAAAGGTGCAACCTTTAAAAACCTGAACAAAGTCAGACCTTGTATCCGCCACAGCTTTTCATTCCTGACACGTTGAGAGACAGAAAAGTCTTTTCAGCAAATAATTAAAATAATGATCACATTAATACTGGAAGTTTGATTCATCTGACGTTGTAAATAATGTGAGAAGTCACAGTGAAGTCAGAAACTCCACGTTGATTTAGATTCTTTACTTTTTCCCATGCTCAGCAGCAACAACAAGCATCTTCTCCCTCTAATTAAAACGTGGTCACTTTGATTGTCATGTTAAACACATTTTCTAACCAGTTGCAACCCCACTACTCCCTGCTTCCGTTTCTCACACAGTCATTTGTTCCCACTTGGTTGGTAACTGGCTCCCATTGGACAATGGACGGTGAAGTTTTGGAAACAGGAGTGGTTGAGCTGCAGTTGAGTCCCACTGGACCTCACAGCAGGACGCATGAGGAGCGGAGCAATTCAAGCGAGGAGCCCACATAGAGACGAAGAGAGGGCCCCCAGTGAAAAACCGCCATCAATCTGTCAATTAAGTTCCTGTGGCAACATATTTAAGTGGAGCCTCTTTATTTTGTTTGACTCCCTTTCAGAGCCGGGCACAATGAGCAGGGAGCCGGGTCAATGGAGGCACAGCGGCCCTTTGTTCGGAGTGCGGTGGGTCCAAATGTATAATTAAGTAACGAGAGTAATCAGTGCAAGGGCTCAGTGACCAAGATCTCTCAGGAGGGGAAAGTGTGTGTGTGTGTGTGTGTGTGTGTGGACTGGTGTGTGTGTGTGTGTGTGTGTGTGTGTGTGTGTGTGTGTGTGTGTGGACTGGTGTGTGTGTGTGTGTGTGTCAGTGCTCAGTGATTCATTCAACTATGCAAAGACAAGAGATACAGCAGGAGTCCTTGCTGGCGGGAGCTTTAAGTGAAAAACATCACCACCCCCTCCGGAGGTTTTATTGTTGTGTTTGCATCTCTATCTGCAGAATAACAACTAAGAGGAATGCCTGAGCTCTTATTGTTCAGCACTGACAGACATTATACGAGAGCAGACACTTTATGGAGGACAAACGCAGTAAAAGGAGGCATTCAAAAGGACTCAATGAGGAGATGCTGTTCTTCATTTCAGAGCTTGCGCTGAGATTAAGAAAAGTAGCGTGAAAGCATATATAGTGTGCCCCACAGTACAGTAATCACCTCCTGTATGTATCAGTAAAATAAAACTATTGTATTCAATTAATTTAAAATAAAGTGGGGCTGCAACTACAAATCGATAAGATCGATAAGAATCGATTAGTAAAAGTGTCAACAACGTTTTTCCATAATCTATGCAGTGTGCTGCGCCATTACTGTATTAGGTTGTCCTCAGTTTGTTTGTCTTCTCCCTTTTTGTTGGATTATTTAGTGGTTGGCAACTAGCTGAAGGTGCATTACCACTACCTACTGGACAGGAGTGTCAATTACCTGGATTGTGGGGCTGTATGCGTCACATGTGAACAGATCAGCATGGCGGCGGAGACGCCGAGCCAGCTGGTGAAGGAAACAAGTAAACACCCCCATAAGAAAACCCCACATACACTCCTTTTACATGTTGTGAAATGCATGGTATGTCTCTAAGGACTCGTTTAGTGCTTTTATTAAATCATCACCCCGTTTGAAAACCACGAGGAGTTCATTAAACCAACATTAGCATTAGCGTTAGCTGCTACAGATAGTGATAGGGCAGAGGGGGTGTACTGTTTTACCTGCAGGTGAAAAGATTGAGGACACATTTTTATTTATTTGCCTTTTTGACCCACTAAGTTCTGAATCTGATGACATAACAATATATTTTCTATTATTTTGCCCAAACTGTTGATTCTTTAAGTGACAATACAATCATTTCATTTGTTTAAGTGTATAAATGTAGCACCTGTTCAGCTCAAACTATGTTCATATACGTTGTTTCTTTGTATATATATCATTAAGCAAACAACAGCCATCAACTAAAATAACAACGCATGTTTGGTTTTGCAAATTTTACTATTTCGCATTTTCATCCTTTTTTTTAGATTCATAGATTAATTGTAAATAAAATCATCAGAGTTATCAACAACTAAAGTAATCGTTAGTTGCAGCCCTAAAATGAAGGAAAACAGCACCCACAAGTCCTTGACCAACAATACTAAATCAAATGCTTTCATATTACTGAAAATTCTCTGAATTATAATGAGAAAAAGAAATGTCTGGCACATTTTTATGCAAAATGCCGTCTCTTTTCTTGGGGAATGTTTGCAAACCCTAATTTCTGAGCTTTTCTTGTCAAAGACCTTCATTACAGAGTGCAGGGCATTAAGTAGAGAAAGTGGCTTAGGCTTCTTGTCAATCAATTCCCCATTCAGACGAGGGATTTGGGACAAATTAATTGTCAGCCATTTCTGTTTGGGAGAGCATCACAACCTGTAATCTCCATCTATTTGTTCACTCACCACTCATGCATTTCATCTGAAAGGAGTCACTTTTAAAGCTCCATCTCGATGCATCCGCAGAAAAACTAAATTGATCTCATCTCAAACTCGGCCTGACGGCAGGAAACCGTTGTAAATGTATCTTTAGGATGCAGCTGAGCCGACCGTTTCTACCTCACAGCGGTTATGAGTTGCTCTCCATTACCGAGGGCGAGTTTACACCCTGGGTGACGGAGATGAACAACCGGCTCGGTGTATTCCCCGGGTGCACGCTCAGCCTTGTTGTTGCAGCAGTAGCCATGACACTAGAGATGAGGCCTCATAAGGCTGGAGCTGGTGAGGAGGAAAAATAATATCAAAAGAGCACAGCGTGGTGCTTATCCTTTTACAAGAAGCATGCTCTGCAGCGGAGCGTAAAGAGGAATACTGTGGCTCAGACAGAGACAGAGAGAGACACAGCACAGCAGGGTGGAGAGGAGCAGGTGGAGAGGGGGAACAAAACAACAGTTAGAGCATGTGTGTGTGTGTGTGTGTGTGTGTGTGTGTGTGTGTGTGTGTGTGTGTGTGTGTGTGTGTGTGTGTGTGTGTGTGTGCATGGAGGTAGTGCTAGAGCACTCCTTTTTGTCAGTACAGTATGTGATTGCCCTGTTAGGCTACTACACTTGGTTGGGTCAAATAAAAGAAAACAATGAAGCTATAAAAGAACAGGAATGGCTCATGTTTGTGACTGCGTGGGTGTGAGAAGACGACCACGTCATTAAGCACCCTCTGCTTCTTTGAATATCTACGCTGGGTAAAAGATTTCTCAACTAGGCTATAAAAGCAAACCAAATGGTGAAATGCAAATGCACAACCACAAACAGAAAGCTCCCTGAACAGCACGTCTGGTGGTCAGGGGGGACTTTGTTAAAATCGAAGAGATATGCAGCTCACTAAGCTGCCTGACAGGAGCCAAGCCCCCAGAGGTTTGTGTCTCTCATAGATGTTCACAAACCAAACAAAAAGAAAAAAAGACGGTAAAAAAAGGAAAAAACACTGGCTGGCTCTTCAGAGGCAGGGAGCAAGCAGAAACATCTGCACCTGGCAACCGCCAGCTATGAAGAGTAACGGGGGACTAGCTTCAGCGGATGGCTCATCCACAACCCTCCCTCTTCTACACCCCTCCCTCTGCTCAGCCAGTACATCAGACGGATGCATTTGACATTTACACAGCTTTCAACACTTCAGAGACAGGAGATTTATTCTGCCAGTGGCCCTGGAAGCAGCCAGGCCTCGACCTGGGCTGGCCCCCATGACGACCCCGCAGATCAGGCCTGAAATGAGGCCGGGCGGCCGCGAGGGTTAGACAGAGAAGGAGGGAAAGAAGGAGAGGCAGGGCGAGATGGATGTCCTGATCCTCCTGGACATTTTCTCTGGCAGATTCCGATGGACGTGCAAGGGGAAGACAATAAGCGGCACGTGTCCCGCAGCAAATTAAAACGACTGGCCAAATTAATCACACAGTTCCACTTGTCACACTCGGAGGACGGTCTGTCATGAATTCTGCCTCAGAGACAGGCAGAGCAGCACAGGAGGAACTCGCCCGGCTACGCAAACGCTGGCACGGCGTCAACAACTGTCTGCCTGAATACTGATCGCAGCTCTGTACTCGCTGCAAGAAATGTATAAAAATTGGCAAAACAGAAGCTGCTGGCATTTCAGTGTCACTTTTGGTCTCTGTTCAAAATAAACAAAATAAATAAACTGGATGAAAAGGAAAGAGGAGGAAGAATGTGTAAAAGTTTTTGTTTTTTTTACAAAAGAGTTTGAGACAAAGGGTCTTTTATCTGAGTCATTTAATAAAGTGCCATCAGATTATGTTAAGTATGACTTCAGACATGAAGGTAATTGTAGAAATAAAGATAAATACTCTAAGCTATTCTCACTTTCAGCAAGTTTCCAGCGCTCACACTACTTGCAGCTCTGAGCTCATCTGTTTGGGTTGAAGCTCCTGCATCTTAACTCGTCTAAAGTACTCTGTACTAAATGTAAAAAGGAGAAGACTGAAGTGCATCTGAAAGGCTTATTAAACACTGACACAGCAGCAGCTCTTCGACTTCTGTTTGTTGTGACAAGCCATCAGCGCATACATTCAGACATCTTCATACTGATGAGGGAAACAGCTTCATCCCAGTTGATATTTCTCTGCTGATACATCCTAAGATACACCTGATTGTAAAGGAAAGAGTGCTGAAAAAAGCTGATCTCCCAGGGTGAGGAGCACACAGAGGGGGTAATGGTCCATTTAGATCACAGAGGACCAAAGCAGTGTCGAATACTGGTGAAACAACACCAATTTCCACCCGCAATTTCCCTCCTGTGGATGCCGGGATGAGGTGTGGGGATGTAAGCGCTGTGGACACTCTGATGGGGCGTGGAAGCAGAGCTTCAGGTCTGCTGGGGGACCTCCTGCTGGGGTCTGAAACATCAGCAGGATGTCTGAAGGTGTCTTTGGACTTGTGGGGAAGATAAAGCCTCAGATTTCATAACTTTCCATCACAATAGTTTGTTTCTGTTTTTGTATTTTCATTCTCTTTGAAAAGTCACAATGTTGGAAGAGTTGGAACTGCTTGTCTGCTTACATGAGTGGTGCAGTTTTAATGGCTTACTTAGATATTTAACGATCTCAAACAGAAGGGAAAAGAATCAGATGATTGCTCTTGACCCTGCTACCTGTATCTGAAAACGCCAGCTAGCAAAATAGATTTGATCATGGGATCAAATCCATACAGCCATTTGACCTCTGACCTTCCCGGCAGGCAGCATGGGAAGTCAGCTGATTACCCCGGGTCAGCCCCAGAGCTCTGGATTAGGAAAGTATTGATCCCCGTGAAGATGTGGGCTCTAGAGGGAATGAGATTGAGAGAAAAAGCTCTGCCAGGTAGAAATGATATCGACCAGAAGAGCAGGCCTAGACAGGCTCTCACGTTAAACCATATTTGAGCCCGGGACCTCGCAGTGGGCTGTGCAAACAGAGAGATGGCTTCAGCAAAAGCTCTGTTTCACAGAGGCCTGGTAAAAAGAGCAGTGAGGAAGACAAGCTCAGAGAAATGCTCTTCGCATTAGCCAGACGCACAGAGGCCTCTGGTTCAGAGCCGACACACTTAAGGGAAGAGTCAGCGGGGGCCATGTAAATCAAGCTCTGGTGAGGAAAGATATAGTCCTGACCTGGGGCCAAACTAAGCAGACTTTTACATTACACAGAGTCCATGTAAACAGCGCTGGGACCTGGCAGCGCTCTGTTTTACTTCCATGCAAAGTATGTGGTGAGGCCGAGGAGGAAGAAGGGGAGGAGGAGTACGGACAGATTGATGGTGATACTTGTGGGGGTAAACCTGAAGAGCTGTCCCCCTTCTTCACTAAATTAAAGGGCCGCCTTGTCCTTTCCAACACGAAATCCCTCAACCTTTGCTTTCAGCACTCGCTGGGGGAGTGACAGAGCCAGCCGGGCTGCCGGTGTGATCCTCAGAGTAGTTTGGCGAGGGAAAAACAGACAGTAATGGCAGATGTACGAGGGAACAGGGAGCATTTATTCTGCTCGGAGAGAAAGAAGAAAAACTGCCAGAAACCTGGAGGGACGGGGAATACACAACTGTGTTATGAATATAGTCATGGAAGAAAAATGGGGACAGAGGTAAAAGAGAATAGGGGAAAAAACAACACTGATTTATTATTTTTTTCCACACCTCGTCTCTCACAAAACTCCCTTCGGCTTCTACTTGTCTCTGCTGACCGTGTGACTGTAACAAGCTTGCTATCTTGCCTTCAGAGGCACACACACACTTTCAGACACACACAACCCTCAGCACCACCCAGTGTTTTGAGGCGGCCCCAGGCCTGGTGCTGCTGAGCTGTAGCAGCAGACACTGGGCATTGGAAATTTAAGTCGGGGCAGAGGAGAAATTAGGCGAGGAGGCAAGGAAATGGGATGTTGACTTGAACTGGCCCCCGGGGCAGCTGAGAGTCTCCCTGTGCAGCTCCGCTGGCTGCCTGACAGTTTGATGGAGCGAGTGGAGGCTTCCCCGCGGCCTGAGCCGCCGTCTCTAACACTGATGTAGCTCAGTGAGGAACAGATTGAGCCTCCAGGCATCGCTCTGTACTGCTACTCCCCTCCTCTCTTTCTCTCCTGCTCACTTTCTGAACTGCTGCTACCAACTCTCTCCTCACTAATCCTGTCAGGGCAACGCACAGAAACATGCACTCTTCATACATACTGCTGCATTTAGGCACGACGACGATCTGCAGAGACACATAAAGATACTTGAAATCCCAGAAATAACAGCAACACCCACAGAGAGCTTGGCTCCATCCTCTTCCTTCTCTTCCCTTCAACACTAATGTGATGAGCACTACAGATGCTGTTTACTGAGCTCTGGCCGATGCACAGGGGGAAGGAGGAGGAGAGGAGGGAGGGGGTGGAGGAAGAGGCAGAAGGAGGTAGAGTAAGGGGGCTGGCAGGCCACAGCCGTAATGAAAAGAATCTGGCGGCAGCCCACTGTGTGCTGGTCATGAGAAGCATGTGCCGCCGGGGGGCTCTACTGCTAATTTCAGGGGGCAGCCAAGCGTTTCACGCTCGACTTGTCATCGGGCCAGAGGGGGCATTCATACAGGGTGACAGCAATTGCGAGAGGGCGGGTGGGGGGTTTGGGGAGGAGGGACTGAGGAGGGAGGGGGAAGCTTGAGCTCCCTCCCCCCTCCCTCTGCCTCCTGTCCCCCTCTGCAATGATCAAACGTTTTTGTAGGAAGGGAACAGAATTACAAATGAGAGTCCTGTGGAAACTGCTGGAACCGGATTCAGCTGCTCTCTATGCTCTGCTCTCTTCTCAGGTGGCCACGAGGGCACACCTTATCCTGCAACCCCTGCTGTCTGCGCGGGGGTCAACGCTGACATATTTCCATTTAACATGACAATAGTTTTCCCCTTATGAGCTTCTGTCCTGACATACTGCATGTCTGTCTGGCTGCACCTGACGGCAGAGACCTAGCAACTAATGATATAACTCCATATGAAGTTATCATTATTTTACTTTACACAGTAAATTCTGCTAAACTGGGATGACCTTGGACAAACTGTACCAAGTTTTAAATAAACTTTTTCAAGCTTTAACTGGAGCAATGCTCAGTTAGCTCATCCTTACTGATTTATTATCAAGATGTCTCTCCTGCCACTGTCTTTCTTTGTCTCTTTTTTTGCTGGTTGTACCAAAGGAAGCATAACATTACGAGCCATACATGCTCTGTATCAGGACAGTCAATAAAAAACCTGCGCAATTTACTTGCTTCTTTATAGTTTGTGAATCAGGTGGGTGCTTATTTCAGTGGTTTACCACTGAGGATAGACGCACACTGAGTAGGTTTTAAATATGTCATGGGAGAAAGTTTCTGACAAATGACCTAGCCTTCCAAATGATGTGCTCACACTCTCCAGTCCAGCATGGCCTGGGTGCTCACTTGTTGAATAAGTAGGAATATTGGACAAATGTCAATTAAGTTTCCCTGAAACATTCCCAAACATGGAAATTGAAGTCAAAAACTACTTCAGACTCTTCAATAATAAACATTAGGTATAATTATCACCCTGGTGATCATTTAAAGCCCTAAAGTTTGGGCTTAAACTCATAGCTCTGCTATCCTAATGTGACAGAGTGAAAAGGTTTAGGGAGAGTAAGATATTCATCCAATCAGATTGAATCAGCTGTTGTGCCCCATGTACGTGGCAGCAAAAATTAAATCTGATGTGCAACTCAAAAACCAGCTCAGAATTGTCCTCTTTTGAAGCAGTTTGCCTCGGCCTTTACAGATTACCAGACTCTTCCTGTTGTCACATGGCTGACGGGTGAAAGACATGGTCATTTGGTGTAACCCATAAAAGTCAATTAGTGTAACCAGTGTTTGTCATAAAAATCTGATATTGTAAAAAAAAAAAAGTTTCTATGAAAATAATTTTATCAGGCTACTATGCTGTAAACAAACCATTTGACCCTAAAAATAGAGTAAAAATTGATGTATACAACCTACTGACTTTCTAAGTACAACAAAAAACCATCAAGTTTAATATTAAATATTTCAAACATACTTTTAGATGTTTTTTTTTTTTATATAACAAATAACATTGCATCAGTAGACTTGCATAACTTCTAGGAAGGTGGATTATTTAACACTTGTAATGCTTTTATAGTTACACCATTTGATAATTTAATGGGACTGATTATTTATTTATTTGTTTAAATGCCATGTAAACAAACATCTAAGATGTTGTTAGAACAGGTTTAAGGCAAATTTTATATTTGGACATCATACCAACCCTTATTCGTCACTTTCCCTGTCATGAAAGACAAATGGAAACTTTGATCAATTAGCCTGTGCATACTCATCCTGTCATTTTGATTCTCTCATTCGAACACAATTATAGAACTGATGGGTGTTTATATATGATCTCTTTTTTTTTTTTTTTCTTTTTTTTTTGTCATCTGAAATTTTAAAAACCAACATGTAAATAATGGCGTAACCCAAGCCCTTCCATGTTCTTTGTCTCCAGGAGCTCCCAGTGTCTTCACCGGACCAACAGTCTATTAAAGGTGAAATGACTGGCAGGTACATCTCTAATCAGCGCCATCGACTGGCCTGAGGATCTGATGCACACTTGGGACCTAACCCTCAACTCAGCTCAATAAAACGTGAACAAAGTCACTGGAAATCATTAAAGATGAGAGACAAAGGAAGAAAAGACACACAGGAGGGAAAACACAGTGCTAGTCCAAACCCTCCATCATGTCAGGCGCTAGCTAAGAGTTGATGCTAACAGCTGGCAGCCTCCCCTTTAAAAACAGTGCGGATGGCTCGAGTCTGGCAGCCAGGAAAGACAAGCTGGGGACGAACAGGGATGAAAAGACTGAGGGAGATGGAGTCAGTGATGAAAGGTGGGTGGTTGATGGTAGATGAGTGGATGTGGGATGGGGTAGGGGGTGGGGGATTAGCCCGCTTGCAAGGAGAAACTTCTGTTCATCGCCTCTGAAACAAGCCGTCACAAGAGAGGAGAAAGAAGGGACGTGAAAACAGAGGAAGAGAGACAGAGAGTGATGTAGGATGAAGGAGGAGAGGGGAAGGGAGGAAGCAGCCACATTGCACATCTTCGGGCTGTGAATAATTTAGAGGAGCACTGGGGAGACGAGACGAAGATGAACACAAAACACTGGCAGCGTTTGACCTAGAGCTGCAGCTACATCAGTGCACATCACAGAGAAAGAGAGCTCTCTCTTTCTCTCCCTCCCTCTTTCTCCTGCTCTTCATCTGCCTCCCTCTGTGTCAAGGAGGAAACAGCTGTACACTTCTCTTGTTTCGCCTCACATTCTATGAAACTCAACAGAAAACCTGACAACTCTGTTTCATGAGGATCTCTGCTTCTGCCTGCTTGCTCTGGGCACTTCAGAGGAGGGGGACGAGCCTCACACAGAACAGTGTTTGTGAGCGTCCAGGTCGAATCAGGCGATTCATTCCTGTTTTTGGATCCTCTGGCGGTCAATTCCAATCACATCCTATGTAAATAAAACAACCTCTTCAAAGGTTGAATGCTCTACCTTTCATACCCTGACTGATCATTCCTTTGATTTCTGTGACTGTCTCATTTAACTCAGCAGTGTTGAAACAATTAATCAGCTTCAGTTTTCATTTATCCTTTTATAAAGCACAACCTTTAATTCACTGCCAAGTGAGAGAATTTGTTTTTCTTTCTCTTGCTGCCCTTTAATCCCAACTTGCAGATCATCTAAAGCTGCGCACACTTTGTGAGATAATTGGACTAATTTTCAGTTTGGCAAAAGCCAACATCTTTTCTGACTTTTCTCAAGATTGTTTCACCAGTTTTTCTTGTCCTGTGAGATCTGTTAAGACTCATTTTACTTTCCTGATCTGCTCAGAAGAGGACTCAGGCCAGCCTAACTTGAAATTTTTAGCATTAAACATTTTAAGTAGTTACAATCAGACAGCCTGATGTGTGTGAGGGGAACTCCGAGGAGGAGGCACCAAGATTATGGAGTAGTGTCATGTGGAACTGTAGCCAATCAGGAAGAAAGATGCCTGAAGGAGGAATCACAGCATACATGGCAACAGGGATTTCACTAAAAGCAAAGCTTTTAAAGTTCAATGGAGGTCAGAAATGGAGCATCAACATGTTGATATGTTGCTTTGTTGTTCACACATGTAAAGACAGACTTCCACACACTAAGTTATGACTAGAGAAGCTGAAGAGCTACCACGATGAATGAACCATTCAGCAAGAAAGCTATATTGAGCTTTTCAACCATCCCATCATCCACCATGTTTATTAGAGCGTTGTGTGATTTGTTGGCCATCTTATTTCATTCCACTATCTACAAAGTCAAACTCTTCAAGCTTCTTCTTCTGTTTTTGGTTATTCAGTCATTTTCTACCACTTATTCTATTCAGGGTGGCTGGTGGCTGGGGCCAGCTGCCTCTGGGTAGGAGGTGGGGTGTACTCTGGATTGGTCGCCAGTCAGGCTGACACAGAGACAGACAACCTCTCACACACACACTTAAACCTACAGGCAATTTACAATCATCAATTAACCTGATGAGCATGTTTTTGGGCTGTGGGAGGAAGCTGGGGACACCACTCATGCAGGACAACATGCAAACTCTACATGGAAAGGCCCACCTTGCTCAAACCGGGATTTAAACTGGTGACCTTTATTGGATTTGACAGCTGAAGCCAGTCAGGAAGTGCTGGGAGAAGTGAATGGGGGCAGACATGCATGACTTGTTGGAGGCTGGGAGATGAACCAGTGACCACTGAAACAAGGTTTAGAGCTTCTGAAAGTGGGGAGCTTGTTTAAACATGTGCATGTGTGTAGTTTCACATTTTCAATACCAGTTTTACAGGATTTCAAAATCTTTTAGCATCAGCCTTAAGAGCATTAGGATCCAAAGAATGACTGTTTACTAATGACTGTCTTAAGATTTTAATTAACATCATAGGTTCAATTCTTTAGAAACAGAAATGTTGGGACTAAAAGAAAACTACAGTATTATTAGTACATCTCATCCACTCACAGCCCAAAACTACTCACAAGATATGAATGATTCACATTAATCTACATCAAATCAGTGTGAAATTAATACATTTTTTCTGCATTTTAACTCACATTTGAGGGGTTTTATGTCTAGTAGATATCAGCACAGTCTGTATGAAGAGACACATCTCTGTGAACAGCTGAGCGGCGCAGGCAGAGGACAGCAGCAGTAAATAACGGCTGCCCTGTGATTAGGCACGGAAGAGGTTAAACAGAGCTCATTCACGCCGCCTTTGTCGAGGTGCCATGAATCACCTCACCTGCTGAAGTGTGTGTGTGTGTGTGTGTGTGTGTGTGTGTGTGTGTGTGTGTGTGTGTGTGTGTGTGTGTTAGTGTGTGTGTGTGTGTGTGTGTGTGTGTGTGTGTGTGTGTGTGTCTGTGTGTGTGTGTCTGTGTGTGTGTGTGTGTGTGTGTGTCTGATTACAGGACTACTGGGCATCTGTGATAGGAGTGACAGTTGGGTGGACAGAGGGCGGTCTGACCGACCCAGAAGGGAGGGGCCAGTTATTACTGTAATTAAGGAGTGATGGCGGTACAGGCGGGGCTGGGATTGTAAACATATAATGATATGCACATAGGGAAAATGTCTACAACTGTTAAAAATGATGGTATGCTGTCAATGGATATAATACAAAAATCAGTAAATGAATCAAATGGACTGAGGATAGCACCAAAACAAACGTGAGGTAACTGTTCCTTCTTTATTTTCTGGCCCACTCCCACCAACACCCTCCCACTCCCTCTCCTGCTGTCTCTTGTTCTGTCTGCGTGGCTGATATTAATGGGACGTCCCTTGTTTGTAAATGTGCCAAGTTGTGCGCACCGCTGCGGGCTGTCTATTATAGCAGGCCTCTGGGGCAGCTTTTCCATATGGCGTCACATATGGCACTCAGCAGCATCAATTAATGTTGTTATAATACTGATTTTTATGAGCTCGGGTTTCACTCCGCCCCCCCCTTCTCCTCTCTCCCCCCCTTACCACTGTCGCTGATTCTTTGATTCTTCAAACAGCCTCACTTGGATTCCTCAAACCTTCGACAACCTGGCTTCTGAACATGATCCCGAAAGTTTTCTTTGCCAAATACTGAAAGCTACCCACGCTACAGAACGCCTCTCAAAGACACTGAACACGACTTTGTTCCTGCTTTACCGCATAAGACGGCTAACACTGTTGCCAATGTGTCAGACTCCTTGCATCCCCTCTGACGCAGAGACACTGCCATCAATGGGAAAACAAGGAAGCAAGGCAGGTAGCAATTATATGAACTGAAAATACATTATAGTATATCACACGATTGCAACCAAACATATACACAACCCCTACTATAGTTCTGGTCACATTAGGGCAGTATCAGGGCCTATTAGTGTGTTAAATTAGGCCTATATTCATGCACAAAGCAGTCGGCAGATGGATGTAAGAGGAGAAATCTGAGGGCCCTTTTTGTTCCTGGTGCCTTTGGTGGTGGATCTGACAGGAAGGGAACAAGAGTGAAGCAAAAAGCCCCGCTTAAAAAGCTCCCAGCCACACCATCCTTGTCAGCGGCGCCACAATTAGAGACTAGATCACTGGCGCTTCCCACTGAGAAACATCTCACCACCACTCCTCGATGGAACTCTTCCGTTTGAGGAACGCACTCAAAGCGAGGTTTTAAAACGTTTCGGATGGCTAATCACTCTCAGGATGAAAGACCCCGGCGTGTTCGTTTGTCTCAGCGTGGGGAGCTTCCCTTGCCGTTTCTCTGTCTCTGATTCTGATTGTTTTTGTTCGTTTCTTTTTCAGCAGGCAGGCGAGGCAGGCGAGCTGGCAGGCAGCGCCGTTTGAAGGTGCAGTCAGACCCGAGTGCAGGTCTGATGCTTTGTAGTGATATTTCCAGCAGCACAATCTCATTACTTTTTGACGTGGGAGATGCGTGCAGGGGCGGATTGTCATTTCACGCTGTCAAAAGTTCCGTGAGGGAACGGAGACAGGAATGGAGCTTCAATGACCTGCGTACCTCTGGCTCATCAAGACTGAATACATTAAACAGAATAACATAGATGAGATCCGGAGAAGCAGATCCTTGAAGGTACTTGTAAACTTAATGTCCAGTCCCGAGGGATTGTTGAAGGAATCTCTTCTTATCTGGAATCTTTGTAATTGGATCTGTTTCACAGCCTCCTAAACCTGCCTACATACGTCCCTGAACCTAATTAACCTACACACAGCGCCGTGTATACACCCAGGCAGCACATTCACATACATATGTAAGACAAACGGGTCTTTGTGCTCTCAGGGGAAAAGTCCTGAGGGTACCATCCCACACCTCTCAAAGCAGCTGAGAGCTCCTGGACGTTTTCACATGGGACAACTCTTGGCAGCTTCACCCTGTAGGAACACTGAGGGGTGTCCCCCGAAGTTGATTTCACACAGAGCCCTTTCAATAGAAGGAAAATCTTTGCTCTGTTTAAGAAGCTGCCAGGCACTGATTGAAGCGGCTGGTTACTATGTGCACCCCAGCCTGTTGCTGGGGCGACTGTCCCAAAGTGCTTCCTGGGTAATTTTCGAGGTCACTGGTTTGTGCACGCCTATGTGCTGCAGATAGGCCCACCCTCATTCAAGGCCCAGCAGGAACTCTTTCATTAGAGCCACTGAATGGCCTCATTCATCCCCTTCACCTCAATTGGTCACGCTGCGTCTCTGCAGAGGGCCGAGGACAAACTTTTCTCTCTTTCCACTCCCTGATCCTCCACGCACCACCCACCTTAGTCATGCTTCACTTTTGTTCAGGAGCATGTGCTGGCAGAGGCTTCAGTGCTCATCTTTAGCTGCAAACTACCATGGATCTCCTATTGGGTGGAACATAATGGACTCCTGACACTGTGGTCTGTGTTTATCTGGATCATTGTTAGAAAATGTGACACATTATTTATCAGATGAATCAAATTTAGGATGATTACAGACATCAACTTTGTTTTATTATATTTGGAAAAGTGTGACCATTTTCATCAGTTTAACACATGCTCGTAAAACGAATTATAACTCATATTCAGTGATTTTTTCATGGTGCAGTATTCTGAGAGGATCTTTATGACTTCACAGTTCATTAATCCAAATTTCCTTACTCCTATTTCTATCTCATTGTTGCATAAAAAGCCCCAAGGAGCCATTCAGCAGAGCTCAGAGCCATTTCATCTCCAAGTTGCCTCTCTATTCATTGAATCGCTTTGCTCAGCCATGCTAGTGGGTCCTTCGCTCGCTGCCTTTTTGGGCCCTCAAGTGAGTCTCAGGTCTGGCCTAGTGAGAAGTGACTAATTGTCCTGAGTTGTTAGTGTGTGGGGAATGAGATCCACTTCAACTGCTGACAGGGTGCACAATAATTTTGTGTCTCCTTCCTCTCCCCTCTTCCTCCCACCCAACACCTCCCTCTTTCTCCCTCCCTGTCTTTTTCCCTCTTGCAGCAGATTTACCCCCTCTGCTTCTCAAGCTACTGAGCTGTAAAATTGAGTGGACGGCAGGCAGGATAAAGAATGAGACCTGGCATCGTGGACGCACTAACCTTGAGGAGGGCCACTGCTGCTGGCTGCACCTAAAGAGATGGAGACAGAACGTCAGCCATATTGGACTGAGGAAGGTTGAAATGAGGAAGGAGGAAAGACCAAAGACAGAGAGACAGGTGGAGACCCTTACTGGAGAAACAACATGACAGCTTTGCAAAGCAGATCTTAGTCACAAGGGCGGACATGCACACTGCAAACAGATGACAAGGTGTCAACCACAGAAAGAGAAAATAGACCATGTGACGTCTGGCCTGATCATTTCCCAGCTACTGCAGCTCACATGCACAGCTAATGTATCTTTAAACCTTTGTGGTAAAATTAATCACACTAAAAGCTTAAAATGTCTGCCAAAACGTACACAGTTTTCAGAAACATTGCATCATAAAAATGACCCCGGTGCATATTTTCTAGCAGTTCTATAAAAACCTTCCTGCGTAATGAAATCAGCTCATATAGCTGCACTTGGAACGAATCTGAGCAATCAATTACTATGAATCACAAATACACTAGCTGCGGTTAAGATGTGAACAAATGGAGCCTCAGTCGCTTACAGATGATATTAGTGCTCTGAGCTGCTCTCTCTCCACGAGAGATTAAGCAGGTTTGTACTCTCCCAGGCGGGCAGCGCTCCCCCCTCCAGGGTGCTGCACTATCATTTGCAGGAAAATTACTTCAGTAATGAAGAATCCAGGCCCATAAATCCTTGTGGCCTCACCTTCCTTCGCCTCCAAAGTCTCGCTGAACAGCTAGTAAAAATTCCCTTTAAAAAATTCATAGCGCAATTTTGCTCAAATCCCTCCCAGCAAGCACAATTATGGAACTTTCATCTCAATTGATTTATGTCCTGGGCTGAGAAGAGGAGGGGGAGCAGGGGTTAGAAGGGGAGAAAAAACAAGTGGTAAATCATTGTTTTTAAAAGGGAAGGCAGAAGGCTTTTTGTCACGTTCAGTGTGTGCGTTGTAGTGGAGGCGATGGAGAGGAGGACAGATAAAGGGAGAAGGAGGAGGAGGGAATGTCTGAAGGGTTTGAAAGCAGAAGTGAAATGGCAGACAGGGGGAGGAGGGGAGGGAAACAGGGGTGAAAGGAGCGGTATTCCACTTGATTAATAACACTAATCAAATTATACAGTGTTCCACTGTGCCCTGAAATCTGGGGCCATAATGTCCTCTAATGGCGAGGTTCATGGAGCTAAACTTCAGAGGGAAAACACGGTGCTGACTGCCGCATGCCTTAATGAAGGCAGTAAAACATCCATTTCCAGAAGCCATGAAATGAAAGGCAAGATTGTAGATGTGCACCCAGTGGCTCCCCAACTGCATGAAAAAAAAAAAAAAAGAGGAAGACGGTTAACACAAAAGACAGCGCCGGAGAGAGACAGAGAGAGAAGGAGAGACAGACAGAGAGACGTGAGACCTTAAGAAGAGAAATGAGCAGAGAAAAGTACAAGTGAAGAGATTTAAAGGGCAAGAACACCAGGAGTAAGGAGATATAAAAAGAAAAGGGGAGATGAAGTGAGGATAGAAAGACAGATTGGTGGATGCTCTCAGTGCTTCATTTCTAGAGAAGCTCTCCTTTGGCATGAAGACAATCTGCGTCTGCTGATTATGGATGAGCCAGGCTGCTTTACTATGTCTGTTATACTTAGTGCTGCTGACAGCGGCCACAATTCATCTCTATTTAGTTGCTGATGCACCTAACCACAGCATCCTCCCCCTCATCTATCTCAATACCACTCCATTAGAGGATTCCCTCTGTCCATCCAGGCATACTTTCTGTTGATCCACCTATTCATCCGTATTTCCACCCCTCCATCCATCCATGCGGGCATTCATACGTCTTTTCACCCATCCATTGTCCGGTCCATCCATCCATCCATTCATCTGTCTATCTGTACATCGTCTCATTCTGCTCTGAAACATCTGACACTTACAACAGTACTGCTCTGACCTTATCTGTCAGTTCGCTGCTGTATGTAAGAGGTTAGCTTGTTATTTCTGGGCATGATGCCAAAGGCTGTACGACTTCTTGTTGGCAGTGGTATATATCTGACATCTAGCAGAATCTGAGCACAACATGTAAAGATCACAAAGGCTGTGGTCACAAAGTTTAGTCCTACGGAGTCTCAAACCAAGTGAAAATCCAGACGCTTGCACTTACACAAAAGCATTATGGTTTGCATTCATTCTGCTAAATTGCACATGCTACAAACAATCAAATCAGCCTTTGCATCTTGAGGAAAGCAAACGTGCAGAGTCCTTGGGGCAAAACTTCATCTGGAGAGCAAGGAAAGAAAAACAACAAAGCTGAGAAAACACAGATTGCTATTGTTATTATTATCATAATTACACTTGTGCTTATCATGCGAGCAGCCTCAATCAGGATGAAATACAGTTTCATTTGATGAAGCTTCCTGTTTTGACTGGCTTGAGTTTGTGAACCACACACTTGGCTGGCGTGCCAAAAACTCAATCAGGCGCAATTACATAGCCATCAGATAGAAATGTAATTGATTTGAAAGCTGACATGAGATATAACTACATTACAGGGGAGGCACAGTGGGGAGGCTCCTCGGGGACGGGGCCTACGGGGAGCTCATTACCGCCAAGCTTTGAATTATTGAGTGCTAAGGCAGTGACATTGAGGAATGGAGGCGGGCGATTGGCTGTTACAACTCAGCAAGTGTTTATCTCAACTTACAGCAACCTAAGACATCTGAAGGAGTGATCTGCCCGTGCATGAATATTGAAAGAGGAGAAGTTGTAATGGTTCATAATTGAAAGGGTTCAGGCTAAGGTGCAGTCCACATCATGTCTGCAGGTGCACACGATACCTGCAGGTGCACAGCATGGATTCATTACAAGTTAGAATAAGGCAAAATTTAATAAGCTCTGCCTGTTGATTTTGTACTGGTAATAACTCTGTAATCGTAACTGTTTTTGTACGGCAAAATAAATGTTTGGTCATATCTGAGGTAGAAGAGTGCAGCTAAATAAACAGTTCAGCAGCCAAAAATACAAATTAGGGACAGATCAAAGTAAAATACACATCTGAAAGAGAGTGAAGGATAACACAAGAGACTCACTTTGTGTTTCTCATAAAACCTGCTCTCACTACCTGTTTTTTTTCTTTTTTTGCATTTGTTCAGTGGATCGTCTCGTTTCAGGGCTCTCATCACACATGATGACTGCTGGTTACATGTGATACTTTCCATATCTTACTTTCACTTTAACACAAACCAACCACGTCTCTGTTTTGACATTTGCGGTTGTTGCTGAGCTGACTTGTTTCCCAGCTAGCATCAGCACTGTACGTGTATTAATCAGTTTCTGTCTTGTGCCTTTCTTTGAAGCTAATTTTTCATGATTTTATCAAACATCCTTTCAGTGTTTCCACTTCCTGCTTTTCCAGACACAAAGAGCTTAAATTAGGTGGCAGCCTCCCTCGGGCTCGGGAGTGAGGAATCACATCTGCCTGACCCTGACCACCAGCCCATGGGTGTTCCCTGAAGTGCTGAGGGGTGACTGTTGAGAGGATAAAGATATAAGTCACTGCAGTGGGGCCTCAGCGTCCCCCAGGAAACTGGTGACGGCCTACCTCTGGGAGAGCTGTGCCCCCTTAGGCCTCTGGTGCTGATCACACTGTCTCTGTCTGTCTTTCTATCACTCTACTCTCCCTCCTCACACAGCCCTCCTGTGAGCTTTCTCACAAAAATGAGAACTCAATTAATTCAGTCGAAATGAGGGCGCAGAAGGAGGAGGAAGAGGAGGAGGTGGAGGAGGAGGTCGGGGGGAGCCTGGAGAGACAGAGAACAAGCAGGCGAGAGGGAAGCCTGACAGAGCCGCTTGTCGATGTGCGGCCTGGAAACGGTAAACAGAGCATGGGGTGACTGTGCATGTGCATTAAGTCTTTAGCCCAGTTAATCCTGTCTGCAGTTTAAACACGCCTGATGAACGAACGGCCCTCATTACAGAGGGGGATGCTGGGTAAATAGACAGGTCGGAGGGAGGCAGACGAGGGGAGGAAAAAGCAAAGTCTGAAAGAGATGAAGAAAGAGCAGAGGTGATTAAAGACATGCTGACACTCCATTCCTGCATGTTGTTTATTTACAGCCATGCTCAGAGGGTCAGGGCGGCTTTTTTTCTATTGGAATCTGAAGTTGACTTAAAGGAATGATTTATGCTCTACAAGAAATACACATAAGAGTTGGGCGCACAAACTTTCCTGAGTTTTGGGGGCACTGAGGCTCAGTTAGAGTTTTTCCTCTCACACTGGCAAGGCTGGGGCTTTGATCCCATGTCCTACTGCGCCTGGTTTATAATTCTATGTTGCTACAACGGCTGATGCTGTCATGAGCACTACACTGCTCTGTACTGCTGTGTCTGTGTTTCTCTGCAATAATCTTCTGAAATGCATAAGGATAGAGTAGTCTGTATGATCGATTGATTTCTGCTTGAGTTTTCACAGCAGTTTCAAGCTTATCATGTTATATTGAAGATCACATGCTGCTGTTTATCACACAGAAACTATTATGGCACAAATGCACCAAATACATCTCTGGTCAGGCTTTGCTTTGTTGCGTGTTGACTGCATACATCAACTCACATTGACTGCCTGTTCAGTTTGACACCTTACAGGACTGACAGACAGCTGGTTTCGAGAATGAGGAGTTCTGGTGCTTCCCACTCCAGTAATAAGCCTCTCTTCATTCATGTTGAGCTGTAAAACCCATAGACTATTTGTGGCCATTACAAGGAAGGTAAGGAAGGAAATGAAATGTATGGCTGATGTAGGGTTTATATTATACCAATCAGCTAAATTCAGTATTTTATGGGTTTTTTCGTTTGTTTTTGGGAAACCCTGGTCTCTAGCACCTTGATGTTGGTGGTTGCAGAGCTGAAAAGTTTTATAAACCCCTGGTTTGGGACATGAATATAAATGTTTAAATTTAAAGGAAGCACACATGGGTCTTACCTGTCTTTCAGGCTTACAGTGGCATGCATTGTAGATGTAAAGCAAACTTGAATCTTGAAATCCTGCACTGCACTGACTTATAACAACCTGTAGCCTGTGTTTAAACTAGAGGTGTGCACAAACTTAGGTTTAAAAAATGTTGCAAGCTCAAGAATTTCAGCCTACTCTATCCTTTAGTACAAGGACCTCGAGCTATAGCTGCAAAGTGCACTCACATGGACAACATAGTCATCCATTAAAGTGAGCTCGGTCACCCTGCTTAATGCTATATTAAGGTGTTACAAGCTCACACACAGCTCAGCTAATTTTCTCATAGCCTTGCAGAAAATTTGGCAGGAAACCAGCTGTTAGCAGGGGCTGTCGCCAGGTTTGAGGTCAATATCACATACACACATACACACACGCAGTGTTTCAAGCAGGTACATATGCTTAGCAGACTAAAATGCAACCACTTTTTAAATTCAGCAAACAATCTGGAAACGTTTTAAGTAAACAAATGTTTTCTGTGTGTCTCTGTGAATTGAACAAACAAATAAAATCCAATGACTCATTTTTACCACAGAACTAGTTTGAAGCTATAAGATGTTATCTCCAGTGCTGTGGTGTTTTAAAAGTAAACACTTCCCTGTGACATAGAGTAAATCTCAGGGTATTCTGGGATAGCTTTATGTTCAGTTTGACTGCGCTACATATATTACAATCTTTTACTAGTCCCAGAACCAGGACTAAGCCAGTAAAACAGGCGACTCGCCTGGTGCTAAATTTTTCATATGATAAATACCTTGCATGTAAGTGGTGAGGGGGGGATTGAGGCTTTCCAAAGAAATCAGCTTGGTACTAGCTCTGAGAGTGATTGAACAGCCTGTAAACACAAGCAGCAGCCTGACTTGACTCTCTCTGGAGACACTAACACAGCCATGCAGGGAAGGAGGGAAAGAGGTGGGCTGCTGAAGTTCATGAACTAAAAAAGGGAAAGGAGAAGCCTTTCAAATTACCCTGTCTGCACTTGGCCGCGTCTCTTAAACTGCAGAGTAAAAGCACAAGACTGTCAAGCAAAGTACGTCAAGTCAGTCATAAGACACCCTGGCTCAATGGCTGATAGTGTTCCTCGCATTAGCCCAAATTAAATGAGTTCTATCTTTAACAATCCCATTTAAAAAAGACGTATGATGACACTTTCACTCAGTTTTTCTTTCCCTCTGTAGAGCTAAGGGGAGAATAAGTTCTCCTTTGTGCATGGTGCTTCTAAAAGGACTTTTTGCTTAAGTGCCAGCATCTTTCCAATCTGAGCATTTATCATGCTATAAATCATTTTTTTCCAGATCCATGTCCAATCAGGACAGTGTGAAGACTACAGATAGTCTTGTTGATGTTGCAGGTCGAATTAGAGGCAATATAAGCATGAAAATGAATTAAGCACGAAATTTAGCACTCCAGTTAAAGACAAATCTTTCTGTCTTTACCACACATCAGCTGATATTGATTCAAGATTAAGCCCGGGGATATAAAAGTTATCACAACCTGAAAAATAAAAAAGTTATTCAGTAGTCTGGGTTTGGTTTAAATAAGGGCTATTACCGAGTTAAAAGCTTCATGTGTTTGATCAGAATACATGACGTGACAATGAAACAAACATGAGTGACGCATTTTTGACTTAACTGTGTTTCACTTTCTGGTGTAGGCTCCGTGAGAAGTCAGAGATATTTCTGAGCGTTAATTTCCACAGCTCTCAAACAGGAAGAGGAGGGGGGGCAGTGAGAGTTCAGACTCTGCAGCTACAGCAGTTTCGTTGGTGGTGAGCCGTTGTAAATATGTGAGAAAAACCACAACCTATGCGCCTATTGTGCAAACACGAAAGACCACAGAGGATGCTGTGAGTTGCTAAAAGGGCAGATTATCTATATATGGGGTTAAGCCACAACCCCACACAAACTGAAGCTTAGTCTTGTGAAAGGAAAATACAGTTTGAGTTTTCTTGAGGGTAAGAAAGCTGCAACACCCAAACACTAACAGACAAATGTAACGATGGCAGAAGGTTTTTTTGTTTGGTGAGGTTTATTCCAAAGAGATATCGAAAGATCTATGAGTGGCTAAAGCTTCTGACAAACTTAAATATCTAATCCAACAAATAGCTGTTTATGAGCAAAAGTCACATGCCAAAAAATAAAGATAAGCCTGACTTTTGAGTTCTCAGCAATTAAACCATAGAACCAAAAACTGCTCTGTTAAGTGTGAAAAAGTGCAACAAGTGTCACTCATTTTGTGAACAACGTTCACCAGTTACACGAGGCTTAAACCAGATCCATGCTTGTTGTGTCTCTGCTACATTGCGGTTTGTCTTGTTCTCCATTATGCGTCAAAATAATGGCTGTATTTCTAAGGAAGCAGCATATGGTCAAACCACAAGACAGCTGGGTTCACATGACCAAGGAGTTCTGGTTCTTCCTACCCCAATGTGAGCCTTTCCTCATTCATTTTGTCCTTAGTCGGCTCCAAAAACCTAAAACCTGTTGACTTCTGGGCTGGCTCTGCTTGATATGGTAGTTTAAAGTAGTAGCAAATGTAAACACAATTCAGTGTCATCAAAGGGTATTTTATTGTAACAGTCAACTGAATGTGTTTATGTGGTTTCAGTGCCCAACTCCTTTTCTGCATTGCCCCGGCATCCAGCATAAATAGAAGTCTTTCAAATTTGACCCAGTGAACTCATACCTGCCAGATCTGACACTCAGCCAGTATGTAAACAAGGCGTGGACTCATTTCTAGTTAACACATCGACTTGAATTAAAACTTATCAGATCTGGTGCTGAGATCTGCTGGATATGGATCTGCTGTGATTTGTCCATTAGACTCCAACCCAATGGACTTTCACTTGTATCTAACTCTTCTGGTCTTTTTGACCACTCGAAGCACTTTAACTTTGCACTGCTTGTCAAATTCAAACACTGATGGCACAGGCTGCTGCAGTCAGGGACAATCAGTATTAGCTCATCTTGTTCATTGGGGTTCAGTATATTGACCAAGGACATTAAAATGTAAGCATGTGGCTGCAGGAGCTGAGATCAAACCACCAGACGAAGACTCTATCACTGAGCCACAGACGCCCTAGTCTTGGTTACTGAGCCAAGCAGGATTACTCGGTTATCCAGGCAGTTCCTAGACTAGCATGCCAGTGTTGCGCAACTTGAATTGAACTCCACTACTGATCACTGAGACTTACAAGTTTGACAGGAGGACCTGAACATTTTCATATATATCAGGCTCTTATAATTTGCAACAGTTACCACTACTGTTCAACTGTGTGGTGAAGTGCATCATTTTAGGTTTGCCAGAGGTGAAAGAGAGGGTAGTGGGTTCTCTGCTTTGTTTAGTTAGAAATAGTCCAATGCCCAAAACTCCAAATACCTTGTTCAATATTTTTTATTTTATTTATTTATTTTTTAGCAGCAGCAGCAATGGTCATGTTATCAATACTAGGCATGCTTCCCAAGGTTGTTTCACTCCTCCACCCTCAAACAATAACTCAAGACAACACACTGTTTTGGATCAAAGACTGAGGATGTGGAATGATGTCCTATCAGAAATAACCAGTCTTAAAGCAAGATTACAGAAGTGTGGCTGGGACTCTCATGAATTGTTATACCGATGTTGATAATAAGTGTAGAATTTCTATGTTAAGTGTGTGAGTGTATGTCTATGCGTGTGCTTGTCTTGTTCAGTTATTCCGCTGTGTCAATTTTTTAAGTAGGAAAATAATTATAATAATTACAAGACTTGTATTAGGTTTCATATTATCACTGTTGAATTTGTACTTTGCTTGTTGCTTTGCTGTCACTTATTTCCTGTTTTGTTTTTCTCTGCTCCGTTTTGGAAAGTTCATTTTATGATTTAATTTGTGTGGATTTTAAATACATGTTAGTATAAATGGACCCCAAGACTTGTTGTCGCTACTTGGGTAGTGACCAATGGGGATCCAAATAAACAACACAAATGTTATTTGGATACTATTAGCACACTGCTAACGCCAACAAAATGAAATGTTTGATCAGTTAATGGTGGGTGTCATATGGAAGTTTTTAGATTCAAACAGTAATCCCAGGTCAGCACAGCTGTTTAGTGCTTTTGTTCTCTACACAAAATTAGTGTTCTAACTTTGATTTGATGACTTGATTTACACACAATAGCAAGATACAATTTCTTTAAACATTTTAATAAATACTTAAAACCATCACTTAAAACTGTTGCACTAGTAAACTATTAGTTCCTTGGTATGTCTTTCAACTAGTTTAGATGAATGAAAAAGGGCACCCAGCCAAATGTTCTTTCCCTGTTATTGTTTCAAATTTTGCCCCAATTCTAACCCAAAATATTCATGAAGGAAATTGGAAACAAAATGCCAAATTCCTCAAGATTTCAAAACAATCAAGCAAATCACATGCTGTGGATTTCACAACAATAAGCCTTTTTCTAAGAATAACACGCTGTGTCAAGGAGCTCTGATGATTTTCCTAGACTTACGGGGTCATAGAGGCTTGTTTGTGTTTTCTTTTCAGAGAAAAACACTCTTTAAACACCAAAAAAAGAGCAAAATAAAGTACCAGAGACACAATGCAGATCACTTAACTGACGATAAAACTCTTTACACATTGCACTGAAACACATCTGAATCTCCAGACACCTGCACCCATCTCCTCTGACCCGAACATGAAACCGGGACAAGAAACACTATGCATCCATTGGGTTTTGTTTGTCCTCCTGGGGCTGTCTTGGCTCTCAGAAACCCAACCCTGGCATTCTCCGTAATCCCCGGAGAGTGAATGCCGGGCCAGCAGCGTACAGATAAGCACCAGGTGATTGCATATCTGTGACAGACCACCGTAGAAGCCTCCAGATACAGTCCTGGCAGTGCAGCTAATTTGACAGCCTCTCTCCTTCCCTGCACTTTTTGCAAAGGTAGCTCTTGTATCAACTTACATCTGGACTTTTAGCTTAAAAAAAAACAAGAGCTGCAACTGATTCAACTGGGTGAAACTGCTCACAGTTCACTGGCTTTTGGCTGAGGCTGGCTGGGCAGACAGAGAGTATCGGTTGACCCGGACTAATTATTCATAAGGTCTTGTTGTGATGGCTGCTGCTTCTGTAAGGTCAAGCTGGAGCAGCTGAGGGGAAAACAAAAACATCTCCTACTAAAACAGAGCTGACACCACTGGCTTTCTACAGGAAACGGTGTAAGAAAATCTGATGCCTCAAAGGGGAAAAAAACCTTGCTTGCTCCAGTTCCTCTAAGTGGAAAGCGGTGTGACAGCCATACTGGAGCTCGGGTTTGATGCAATGGAGGATATGGTTTGAGACAGGGGCTCACACTTGGATATAACCAGAATAGTGCAGTCCCCCAAATAATAGCCCCCTCTGAGTCTTTACAACCACAGGCAGGCATGACTTGAAATTTGTAATTACAGTAATTGTGATCTCGACAAATGGGCCTCCAATTCATTCCTCAACGGCGAAAGTACAGGTTGCGTTACCCATTAGGAGTGCACTAAAAGCATTTGTGGACTTGGATGGAGGGCGTTTTGAATCCCCAGATGTATGCAAAAATATTCCAAAGGACGTTTCTAGATGTGTCTTTGACTGAGGCACGAACTCAACGACTCCAGCGGGGGAAACTGAGAGGAAGATGTGTAACCTTTAAGCTTGGGTGAACCGCTTTCTCACCTCTGTTTACAATCAAGACGAGCCACAAATGTGTCCCCACAAGTGTGCACACAAAAGGCCCACTCATGAGCAAGCACAATAGTGTGGCAATTAGCAGCTAGAGAGGAAGAATGCTGGATCGGTTACAGTTGTTGAATGTTAATTACAGCGTTTTACGGCGCCGAGAAGATAACGAGTTAGCGCCCGGTGACAGCAGCGACACGTCCTTTAACGAGAGCCGTGGAAATTTATGAAACTTGAGATCAGGGACAATGAGGCGTTACTGGCTTGTCAGATGCTCTCCTGCTCACCCTCCCTTCGTCCTAATGAAGGCAGACACTTGTTTCTTTCTCTTCTCAGCTCGTTCCAGCGCTGTTAGCCTGAAATGATTATTGTTCATCGAGGAAATGTACAAAAAAAAAATCAGCGGATTGGGATTCTGTCCTTGCTCACCCTAAATACCTCATCATCTCACATCAACCTTTCTATTGTCTGATCAGATTCAGTTATAGTTAGGAGAGCAGAAAATAAGCAGAAAACATGTGGACACATGGAGGCCAAAGATAAACATGGGGTCACATTACAGTTAATTCCCTGTCTGGGGCAGGAAACACAGCCAGTAGCTGGACAAATGTGAATGACCATTCATTCCTCCCTGTCTAAATAGTGAGGGATCAAGAGCTTGGTGAAATCCGGGGGGTTAACATGGTCATGTTGTGAAGCCTAGTTTGGAATTTAGGTTAATGGAATCACTGATAGAGCTCAGCTTTAATGCCAGCCACGCTTAAGAGGATCCATACCTCATGATTCAAACAAATCCTGGAACATTCTTCAAAGTTTCCCCCGCTGACCCCTGCAAGACTTATGAAACAGACTCAGAGAGAAGTCTGAGGATTTCCACCAGTCTGCACAGTCACAGCTAGCCACAGCCCCAGAGGGTGTATCAGCAGGCTGGATTCTTTTATGGAGTATTACATCAGTTCAGCTGGCACAAATGTCGGCCCCAATGGAAATATTAGGCTTGTGAATGGATAAAGAAAGCCTGTTTTCTTTTTCCTTGGCACATAATGCGAAGCATGTACAGTGTAATGTAGCTCATGTCTAGACTTGGAACTGGCAGAAATATAATTACATCACTGTTCATTTGGCCTGCTTTGAAACAGTGATATATATCTGAATCAAAGTGTCTTGACTCACTACTAATGCAGCCATATTACAAATTACACAGCAGCGAGATTGTTTGTGAGCATGAAAATTAAGCCCTGTCTCCACAGAGAAGCTGCTGACCCACCAGAAACAATTGTGGTGGGAAAAGCAGTCGTTCATGTGAGCTGCAGCTGAATCATATCAGCTATCCTGCTGGAGAGAGCAAAAGAAGATCCTTTAAAACCACAGAAGACGAGGCGCCTCGGATGGTGTTCAGATGTCAATAAAAACAGGTGTTAACCAGCTTAGCTAAGATGTTAAGAGCTTGGATAATCCTAGCCTGGATCCAAGAGGGATCCGGCTCTGGAATACTAATGCTGAGGACGCACCGTTAAATCACACTGAGTTGATTAGGAGGTTGGGTTTGAGAGGAACGGCGGCTACAGGCTGTCAGAGCTCAATTTGCATCTGCTGGCAATTACAAAGGATTGAAGAAGAAGGGATGTTCATGTGAAGAGAATACGACGGCAGTGAGAGGTGTCATCCAGGTCTGGCTCTCTTTGAAAACTGACTACATGTTTAACATCTAAGGCACCGTATCACATCAAACATTAGACATCATAGATTTGCCTAAAAATCAGCTGATGATGGTTATGTTTTACTTTACTGCAGCTTTGAACACTAATATGCTGTAATTATGAGTCGCTGTCAGCTTTAAAAACATTTCCTCTGTGAAATCTCTGTAAGAGAGAAAAAGTATCCTTAAAGGAAAGGCAAAAATTGCTCCAGGCCAACAGAGCTTAAAGATGATATGAAATTTAACCAGTCTTCAGGAGTGAGTGTATATGAAAACACATGGTATTACAAACCTATAGTACACAAACACACCTGTCTCTTCCATGTTTTTGCAAGGGACCTTACTTGCAGCACTTTGTTTGACGTAACCCATTTAATATGTGTCACCTCGCCCTGCTCCATACATTCATACACTATCTTACATGCCACCCCATAATCAAATCAGCATCTGGTGTCAGGGCGGCTTGCGGTTTGGGGTGTTCTCATTTGTAAACACCACCTGCCAGCTCTCACTCCTCCTCACTCGCTGGGTGACATTAGTGCAAGCGTGAAATGTGATTTGGCGTCGAGCAAACCTTTTGCACTGAGCACATCTGAGTCTGCCCACCTGGAAAGAAGCGTGAAATATCTCCGGTCACCTAAGTCAGGGGGAGTTGTCATGCATAAGACACAGTGGTGGAGACGCAGTCCTGCAGGATAAGCCGTGGTAAATCCAGCAGTGATGTAAGACTACTGATGTTTTTTTTTTTTTCTTTTCAAATGGTGTTTTTCCCTTTAAATTCAGTTTACTTTCAACTCCTGACATGCTGGTGACATATTTTATAAGTAAAAGAGCAACATGAGCTATTAAATCATAAATTAAATGCTGAAGAGAGAATTATATACAGCTTCTTTTAGAGTAATGGTGCAACTGAAAGGAATAAAATGCTAATTATTGGAAAAAATTTTCAGACGACATGTTTCTTGATGTCGTCCTTTAAACTAGAACAGATCCTCATCATCGCGTTTCCCCCTGCTGACCACTTTAGCTTCTCCGCCACAAATCTGTTGCAAGCTGCTTGTTAATCACACACATTCAGCTATTGATGCAAAGCCTTAAAGCGCCACACAATCCGGGAAGATCAATCATAAGACAATTTACGCTCGTCGGTCAGGTTTAGTTAATACGACGCCGCTTCACGCCTTCAACATGATCACACATAATGCAATCAGATTTCCATTGATGGAAAACCTCGGCTCTGATTAGATTTCCCTGTGGAGGAAGAAGATGTATACAGTTTATATACATTCACTGCTCAGCACTCTACTCCTACTCCTGCCAGGGAAACTTACGGCATGAAAGCCAAACGCCAAGTAACATGGAAGACCAGACACGTCACATATAAATTGCAAGCGTCTTGGCTTTTGATGAATGTCAACAAAGCAGTTAGCAGGAGGAAATGAGAAAAGGAGAGGGAGGACAGGAGAGGAGAGCGCGAGGGGGGAGTGAGGGGAACACACAATTATAAAAGCTTCATTTCTTCAGAGAACCATAAAGTCTCGTCCCAGAAGGGCAGCTGAGCACAAATCAATTTCTTTCAGTCGATTACAAGCACTGAGGTTCTAACCTTCATTTGTGAGTCTAATACTCCAACAGTTATGTAGAACACATACCAATTAAGCAATTCTGCTGGAATAAGAGGGCCGTGAACTGACGCGATTATGGAGGCCGAGCCCCTGGGGAGGTCGGGTTATCGGCTCAGGAGCAGCGAAGACGAGGGGAGCAGGCCAGGGGAGAACAGGGGAAAGAGAGATGGCAGAGGCAGAAGAGAGATGGAAGCCAAGGAAAAAGTCATTTATTAAGTCTAATACTCTGTGAAATGTTCCCATGGTAATAAGGCGGGGAGATTGCGTTAATATCAGGGAGCCATGCAGAAAAGGTCACTCGATATCTGCACCGCCCACCGGGGTCGCGCTGATGGGAGCTGCTCAAACACATCTGATAAAGCTCTCAGCGTCGTCGCTCCGCGCCAGAGGTCGAGAGGATGGGAGCTCGGGAAAAGATGCCATTTGTGGAAATTGCACTGATGTACCGCTGTGCTCTGACACTATTCTCACTGCTGGCTTTTAATGTGCAGACAGCTGTACGGCGGGTGAATGGAATAAGCATGATGACACCCAGTCAAAGATTATCAGGCATAAACGAACAGCTCGCTGCCACGTTACGCTTTTCACTAAATTCTGATTCTGCAATCATTCATCTTCACAATGACGTGAATTCACAGGAAAGGCAGACAGATTTTCAATATGTGTTTGCACACAGGCTTATGAAAGGAAGCGCATTAGAGGCGCTCTCCATCTTTCTATTGTCAGCAGCTAAATCTGATGCCATTTTCCTCCTGATTTAAAGCGGCTGCATGCATCTCTCCAGATATGTGCAGATCAACACATTGTCATTCACCGCTGAGGCGCACCTTAACCGCCGCCCTCACTGCCAGAAGATTTATGGTAATTGATAGCATGTGATAGGATGCAGCCCATAAACCCATGTGAGGTATGTGTTTCTATGGTAACCCTTCCCTCTCTTTGCTAGCCCAGTGCGCCTCAGTGTTTTACTTTTCTCCCTGTATTGTAGGCGCTGTCTATTTGGATGCCAGTGGTAGGAATGAGATGCAGATTTGTGGCAAAGCAGAGACACAGATGTTTCCTCATTGCCTTTTAATCTCCTATTCCCTGAGCGCCTGGCGAGAAACACTCCCCCTTTAGAATGGTAATTGGACGAGATGAATAATAAACAAAACGAAAACAGACCGTTGTTTATAAGGAGCATTTTAACACTTTGGAATGATCATACTTCATGGTTATTATTAGCAGGGAGATAAAAGCAAGCGCCGTGCCTTCTGGGAATAATAAAGGGCCGAGCTTTAACTCGTCTAATCAGTAGGAGACCTATCAGGGTCTGGAGGAGGACGACAATGCTTTCCTCATTACGGCGAGCAGTTCACAGTCTATCACTAAATATTCCTCCACTCGCTTTTCCTCCCTGCTCCACAAAGTCTGCTCTCATACCACAAAACAACAACTAAAAACACAACACACTTATTTTTTTACACTACACCACCCAAAACTGAAACATGAAATTATATATCTTCATCACTATCTTCTTTTCTAATTATCTGCCGTCCGTGTGTGTACCATATGCACCGTAAAACCACACTAAACACAAAGTGCAGCTTGCTGGATTCATTGCTTGTAATGATTTCATTAAGTGCTGCCTGGCTCGGTGTCATATGGCGAACACTTTCCTCCGTCTCCCATCTTGCCAAACATCAACCTCCATATCAGTAGGTGCTCTGTGTGTTTGTTGACAGCCCTGAGATAAATGTGGATATTTCGACACGGTGTGATATCAGAAAACTGGCTATTTGCATGAAAAGCCTGTCCCTCTTTCTCCCCGGAGAGCTTTATTACAGGAGGATATTTCAAACGCTATCAAATGTGCCAAACATTTACTTTGATAACTCCATCAGATGGCTCCCCGGGTTTAATGGCAGCAATCTGAGAGTGCTGCGGCACACGCCTAAAGCACAGACAATAATGGCGGGGAGAAATACGAGGAAGGGATGAATAAAATCTCTTTAAAAAGTTCATAAATAATGCACCTTGCACACTAGAGAGTTGTTGCCTATTTAACTATGCATGCCTCTTCCTGGTTTCCATGCTGGCGGAGACACAAACACAGCATGTATTGTGGGTCAACATGACAGCACAGGAGGAGGACAACCCAGGGCTCCATCAATCCTCTCAGCCTTGGCTTCCCACCCACGTGGAGCAAACCCCTCCCCGCGGCAAAACCTCCAGCCACGCACGGGATGACTGCTCCACCTTTCTGTATTCTCTCGCTGTGCAGAGGAACATAATGGCGAGGGAAAAGGGAAACTAGCGAATGGCGACCGCTTGCCAAAATGAGGGAGAAGATTTGAGAAAATGGGAGAAAAACAAAGTGCAGGACTAATTATCCAATTAATGTGCAATTAAGCCCATGCGGCCTAATGGTCTGTGTTGGATTTGGTAATAGCTCCGCCAGACTGAGGAGCCGATTAAACTCACTGTAAGCTGTTGTGCGCAGCAGAACGATTCAAACACTGTCTCCATGAAAGAGCCTAGTCAGATGTTACTATTACAGCAGCTGTCCAAATCACAACTCAGTAAAATAAATGTACATGTGTATACTGCATTTCTGGTGCAAGCATGCTGATGAGAAAGCCAAGTAAAATCCTCCAACAGCCCCTGACAGAAAATCCAACATAGCATTTCATTAAGATTTTCATTATCTGCCATAGCAGAGCTTGCTAATAAATGCTAATTATATTCAAGCTAATATTTAATCACACACAATTTCTCCAGTCAAGTCAGTTTGAGGAAATACTAATTCGAACGAACGCATTCACAGTTCAGTTTATGAACTCCAGCACGGGCGAAATGAGAGGGGAAACGTGGAGGATGTTTAAAAATGCTTTTTCAACTCTCAACGTTATTTGCTTTGACTAATTTCCAACCCTAATGAGATCCTCTTGGAGGGGTATTTTGGTGCAATTAATAATGCACATAGAATAATTAGAAGCATAAATATTAATCGTGTTGTGTTTCAGTCTGGTATAGGGTGCAGTGAGAGCATATAAACCTCCTGACTGCAGTGACAGAAGTGTCTGATGATGTTTTTTACTTTGAGGCCATAATAATCACATTTGGATTTATTTGGTTGTATATCTAAAGCAGTATTGATAACACAGGCAAATCTGGATCAAATTTTCACACTTAATTCTGGTGTCTGAAACTATAAGAATGAATCACAATTACAGCATTTCTCTTATTAAAGAAAGAAACAGTTGGAAACAACATTTCCATACACTTAGTATGAAGTTTTTTATTTTTTGATTACACTGCTGTGTGACTGTTAGTCACAATACCATACTCAGCTTGGCCCCGATTGGTCTGAAAAGCAACAACTTGGACAACCTGATCCCACACATCATGTAAAGAAACATTTGTTCCTATTAGCATGTTAGCTCAAAGAATGGGTGTAGTCAATTTCTCTTGGTGTTGATACCATTATTGAGCCTCCTCAAAGATCTGACTCATTGATTCTGCTATTGAGTCTTTCCTGCTATGTGGTCAAAAGATGTGATGATGTTTCTAACAAAACCGGTACTGCTGTTATTTTTTTAACATGTTTCTGAACAGAAACGACCCTTAAACCAATTGCTGATGCATGAGAAACCTCTCTCACATAACATAGCCTAAAATAAGAAAGACTGTGATGTTTTATCTATCTTTGCCTGAAAGTAATTCTTCTGACCTGACCTTGAACATATAAAATCTCAAGTCACCTCTCTAATCCTGGGCTTCCTTGTCAGTCAACAACCAAAGGCTGCACAGCACAGAGACAAATCACTGGTGTTACCTGGCTGAGGCTCTGCAACCCAATGACGACTCTCTCCTCATTCATATTGTCTCTTTTGGCTCTTTGAAACAATGGACCAGTGTTGGACATGGATTTGGTGGACTTTAGCCAATAAGTTAGCTCACTAGCTCTGCCAGTTTCAACAAGGATTACCAATGCAAATTACCGTATCATTTACAGCTAGCCACAAAGTTTAGGTGTGTTTCCACAGCTTCTTGTAGAGAAAAAAAGAGACTGTAGCAGTGGGATGAGCTTTCTGACTGCCAAAGGTTGCTGCATTGCATTGGTTCAGTTTGATGGCTGTGAAGGTTGTGTTGTTTCCCTTTCAATGAATCATACTGTAACAAAAGTTGTGTTTCATGACTTCATCTTTTGTTTTGGAAAAATCGAAGCCAAACTCTAGTTGTCTTTGCATTATAAGTCATCCTCTCAACTGACCACCAAAATTCTTCTTTGTGTCGTTGAACACCTGATTGATAATAATTTAAACATACCCAAAAACTCTATTGGAAAATATGTTGGTTTTTGTCTAAATGATGTGACTGCAGAATTCAAATATGGCATCATGTGAGGGGTCCCTGAAGACTAATTAGCAGACTCACTGAGCTCAAACCTTATTGATTTTGGGGGTTTGGGGGATTTTTGGAACCAGGTCATTAGCAGAACTGGCAGACGACATGTTGATATTGCTTGTTATCTGCATGGTGTTCACAGTTAGGTAGCCCAAATGAGCTTAAGAATTGATTTTGACGCAAATTTCTGACTGATGCCATCCACTTGTTAGGGTTATCTATTATAATCCCCAGGAAGCATAACTCTTTGTGCATCTACAAACAAGCAACATGCACCTCAGAGATGGGTAGTCTCAGCATCCTGTCTCTAAGCAGAAGATGACGACACACAACAATTCTCTCTTCACTGGCTTCCAGTAGCAGCTCGGATCAAATTTAAAGCTCTTCTTTCGGCTGACAAAACATTGATAAGAATGGCTCCAGCCTACCTGTGGTCCCTCATCCATCATGTTCTCACACACTCCTTCTCACCCACTACGCTCTGCTCGTGGAAGACGTCTAGTGCTCCCAGCCCAGTACTGCTCAAAATCTCTTGCCAGACTCTTCTCCTCTGTTGATCCCAAATGGTGAAATAAAATACCTTACTCTATACGATCTGCAGAGTGCCTTTCTACTTTAATAGATGCCTGAAAACTCATCTATTCAGGGAACACTTCGGCACTTAATCGGACCCTTCTCCTCTTTGTCCTCAGGGGTAGAATGAGCCAGAAGGTCTCAGACGCCGCTCTTTGTGAATATTTAGCGCTGGTTATTGAATGTTGGTGAAGGTTGAATTATATTGTTACAGCGATTAATTGTGCTTAGTTATGGCTACATTATTCAACATCCACCAAAAAAAATTCCTCTTCCACTTAATGGCAGCACCTGCAGCCAAATTACTTGTATCACTTTGTCGCAATAACTAAGGTTTTCCCTTCTGTCTAAATTCTTGCTTGGGTTGTACGTGGCTTTGGAAAAAAGCATCTGCTAAATGAAACTGTAGAACTGTAGCCACAGTCATGTACCTGAAGAACCTCTTATTATCCTGCAGACAAAAAAATTACTTTGAATATGAGGGCGTATTCAGACCTGGACTGTTTGGTCCACTTTAAAAGGACCAGGGTTCGTTTCCCACGCTGGTGCGGACTTTTCATGGGGTTGTGAATAGACACAAACAAACCCTGGTGCGGACCAAACAACCGGACCGAGACCCACTTTTTGAGGTGGTCTCGGTCCGCTTCCAAACGAACTCTAATGCGGTTCGCGGTTCTCCGGTGCAGGTCTGAATACAAACCAAGGTCCATCTGAACTAACTACAGGATACATGCACCTTTTGGGTCTGTAAAGCCACCGTAACTTAACCCTCTTTGGTTCATTCCTGATCCTCCGTCTTCTGTTTAGCCACGCTGTTGCTTGCATGTTGTGGGTCAGGACACGCAGAGCATAGCGTCTCCTTGCTGCGTGCATTCGTCTTTGCTGTTCCAAAATTTGAAACTGTGTTGTTAAGCCTTCTTTGAAGGAGCTGCTCCTGAAACTGAAAATGATTTTGCAGCTCTAATAAGAGCACAAACACACATGTTTACCTCCATTTCCGGGTCTGTATTCTGTGTGCCCCCTTTGTCAGTGCTGTCAAATGAGAGCACTGATCGTCACACATGTGGATGTGTTTACAGAATATAGTCCACTTGCACAAAGTACAATCTGAATAAGAACCGCACTAAACGAAAAAAATAAAGTCTGCTTTTGGTCCGGACCAAACAAGTGGACCAAAGGACTTTTCTGGTCTGAATACAGCCTGAGTTTCTGTATCAGCTACCAACTTGGCACTCTTCCACTAACAGGTCAATACCGGCCATCAAGCAGAAAAGAGGACAACTCTGAACTCACTTTGCCCCTCAATCCACACAGAAGGTAAACACCACCAGGACACACACTCAAACATGAAAATGTAAACACACAGACATGTAATGTGTAGCCAAACCTAGATAAGACACTCAAATAAGCTAAAAGTGACTCAGCATACCTGTGATAATTATGAGCCTCTGCAGCTTTTATGACTTGAAAAATACACACAGAGGACAGAGATCTCCCCGAGTCTGGTAAAACATCTACTCCATGTGCAACCTTTTGACTCAAGTCTACGAGGACCCTGCAGGCCACCAGCTCAAGCTGGATCCTCAGCTCAGGGAGGCCAATGTCAACAGGACGCAGAAGAGGTGGAAAGACAATCAGGGCTGTAGTGGGATTTAATCCAGGGTCTGAGACAGTGTAATGGAGTGGATATGTCTGGGTGAGCAATGGATTGCGAGCCTGCGTTGTCCCCTGAGCCCGGCGCCCTCTGACTGCAGCCATTTGGAGTTGATCTCTATCTTGTTCACCTCAAACCCAGACATAAAATGGCAGTCATTTTTCTCCCCCTCTTTCCTTTTCCTCTCTCCCTCTCAGTCCCAGGTATGTAAACAATCAGACACACTTTGTCTGGCCATGTTTCATTGATTTCTTGTCTAGCTGCCTCTAATCAGCCCTCCACTGGTTTAATTATCTGTAACTTGTGGTATTTGGCCTGCTTGGATTACTCTCCCATGGGTCACGTCTGCCTCCTGCAGGGCCTTTAATCTTTAAGATGCATTAACAAAATATCGAAGCAGTACTTCTTCCAAAACACACTGCTGTCTTCTAATTGTAGATGTCAAATTGGAGTGAGTTAATGGTGCATTTAAGGGCCCCAAAAGGAGGAACCCACAGCAGAAAGAGGAGGTAACGACCACTCTGACGGACAGATTTCTCGTAACAATGTTCCTCTAGGTTAATAAGGGAGCCGCATGACCTAACTGTGCTGTGCCAGAGCAGGACTAGACCAATAAAGGTGACTGGGTCACAAAATGCCCTGCAAAAAAAAAAAAAAAAAAGCCGGCAGCTTGTGTTAGTTATCAGACTGTTTTAAATACCTCTCTCAATGTGAATCCAATTACCGGCAGGCTTTGTTTGTTCAGACAAAAGCAGCTATGTTCAAGGCCTGTCTCTCTCTGATTTTAATCAATTCTCCAGGGAAGTGTGTGAGCGGGAGATACAGATCGGGACTTGCCATACGACAGAAAGAGATGTGTGTGTGTGAGTGTGTGTTTCGGTCGCTTGTGCACAGGCTTGTTTTGGAGAATGTCAAGTAACTGAGTGATAAAAACTGTCAAAGAATGAGAAAGTACAAAAAGCTTTTCCTAACAGCATTCATCTCAAAGGAAATCTAAACTCCTTAACTTTTTAATTCCTCAAAAGCTGAAGTTGCCTCTAGTTTTTTCTTCTGTGACTTAGAGTTCTAGTTGGGAGCCAGACACAGAAGCAGCAGACTGCATTTATACCAGATAATTACAAGATGGATCATACTGTCTTCATAATACCAACGTCTGTTTCTTGTACCTATAGGGGTTAGCATGTTACTCGACTCGCTGGCAGATGTTCTCGAATGGCGGAGCTTAAATGCAGCAAGGGACAATCCACCTGCTCCATATGTATGCTAGCAGCTCGCAGCCTGTGGATGACAGAAGTCTCCACATTAACATACACAGGAACATTTAAAAGAGGGCAATGCAATAAAATGACAGAGTCAGAAGGTCGGACTCATTTCTTCTCATTCCTTTCAGAGAAACAATTTGCAAGAAACGAGCGCTCCCCCAACTCCCCCCCTTTCAACAATGCACATTCATTTTTGGTTGTTGTTGTTCCAAAGGGCTCTGTCAACCCTAATGAATTCCAAAATGTTAAGATTTGCATTTCAATTTGGTAACCTCCCTCTCAAAGGCGATAAAGTCCCCCCGCACCAAACCCTGGCTCTAAATCACATTAAGCATACAGCTATCTTTTGTAAGGCCCTGCAACAATGTCACTGTGGTTCTCTGCCTCTCCATCATTATGCCTGCTGCTTTTTGTTGGCCTGTTCACAAGCCAAATAAATAGCTACACAAAACATCTGGAGCCACAAAAGAGATCTTAAGTGGGGGCTCTTAAAAAGAACCGCCAAGGCAGACTAAGGCCTGGCTTTAACTGAAGTCGTGAAGCTCTGACAGATGAAACTTCAGAGGAAACGCTGAGTGCAGCTCTGCTTTTGTTTAAAGAAAGTAACCGTTTCAAAAGTGCATCACATTTAATACATCTGAACTGTTAAAGCAGTCGTCACAGGAGAAATGAACCCAACAAGTAAAAAGGTCAGTCACTTGTATTTGACACTCCCCATTTTTCCCCTGTATATCTAAGCTACTAATGCTTCTTTTTTATGACTCTAAATGTGTGCACAACTGTTAAATTCACACATCTTTGAATCACTGGTTCAGGTCACTGATTTGGTGACTTTTCAAAGAGCCACTGGTTTTGACTACTTTCCATTTGAGCAGCCTTGATGCCGTCTGTGAACTTAATGGTGCGTGGCTCATTCAGCCTCCTCATCCTTGAGGTCAAGCACACTTTATGAGGTCACCGTCCACAGATTTACAACCTAAATTTCCCACGACAGCGGCTGTTAGTTAGTGCATCCAAACACTCGGCATAGAGAAAAGTGTTCTTGTGGTCTGCTGGATTGTGACCTGGAAATCTCTCTTTGGGAATAGAGCCAAGCTGGAGGCAGAGAGGAATACGGGTTGTGTAAACACACCGTCGGCTCCAAGGGCACGCAGCACAATAACTTATGGAATGTCTTGCATCTCCATCTACACGGGAGGATAAGTCATGTGGAGAGGAGGTGCTGGTGTAATTTGTTATGGGTGCACTGCTTACGTAAGCTTCACATGGAAGATTCAGCTCGGCAGTTGGGCAGTAAACCAGCTGAGATTGAGGAAGAAAAACACATCATCCGGCAGACTGATCTGAGTTGTTGGTCATGATTCAATGCATTCTCTAAAGAGCGATTGAAAGCTCTGAATTAGAACAACAAAGGAAATCTGTAGTAGATTATCACAGAGCTCTGCTGTTACCCCTTTTACTGCACAGCATTAGACGAGTGGGAGGCAGAAAACAAGAAGCACAGCTAAGTTAAACCCCTCTACAAAAGCTCGCCTCTAATAGGCTGTTTGCGTAGGAGTGTGAGATGTTTTCAACCTTGACCCTCTATGCCTCATTTTTTACATCTCTCATATGCAGCGATCTGAAGTGAAAACAACTTTTAGTCACTTTGGTTTAGCGTTTGTGTTGAAAGCCCCCGCGGAATCGAGTCGTAACAGAACAGAAGAATGCAATAACACTTTAACAAGCCTTTAGGAAAACTGTCAGAGTTCAACAACACGTTTGAAAAAGGTTAGCTAGATCTTTCTGGATGCATTTCATAACATCTTTTCCAGCGCGGAGAGACCTTTCCTCTGTCTACTTTCTCCTGATCGCACATTATCTCTAAAGCACAAATGAAGGAGAAAAACACAATAAAGTACCGACCGGACTGCGGATAGGAATTCTCTCCGCATGAAGCAAAGACATCATCTTTCATCTCCAAAACAAAAAGGTCAACGTCTAAGGCAACCCACGTTTACACCCGACAGCTAATCGCCTCACTTCCCCAACCCATCGCAGAGAATTACAGTGGCTGTTAAGTGTGCATAATGAATGCAATAAAGCTGGCCTATAAAGCAGGCTTTTGGCCAGCCCCTGGCAGTGAGTGGGAGCAGGTCTAAGCACAGAGATCTGACTCCGCACACCCTCATGTGCAGAGTGATTGCTGATGGGTTTTTTGCGAGCAGAGGAGGGGCGGGGCAGCTACCACATCATTAATGAGCGCTAATATTTCAAAGGAGGATTCAGGGCCCGAGCGTTGACCGTTATATTAAAAATCAAACGGTGTGACCTTGTTAAGATGGATGCCTGGTGGCGCCGTCCCCTCGGTGCAGCTGAGCTGCAGACAGCACACCACATTAAAGGTGGCTCTTTGCTGTTTAAAGCATCAGCTACGGCCGCAGATATACGGGGTGCACCGGGAGCATTACGAGTGGCATTTAATTAAAGAAAAGTAAGCTGTGGGATTTTATAGACTGGCCGGGGATTGCTTGATCTGGTAAGTAAGTGGAAATGAAGGATGCTTGAAAGGCAGCATAAATCTAACACAGTGCTAACTTAACCTTCCTATCATTGTAAAAGTCAGGGCGAGGACACTTTAAGCCCTGTCTGGTGCAGAGAATGTTATCTCGTTCAGCTTCTTTGGGCTCAGAGTGAGGTCATGGGATAATAAAATGAAGAAAAAGGAGGGATCCAGCAAATGCATACAGTAAATTAGATGAGCTAATGGATAATCATTCAACTAAACTATGAACCTGGAAGCAGTTAATGATAACTTGCTCAATTGTTTTGTGATCTTGGATTTAAAAATACGTCAAACAAAAGCAGCCATTCAAAGGAGGATTACGGTTCTGATCCACCTTAAAAAAAATGGGTTCTCTTCAGTCAAAGCTGGTCCAGATGAGGCCTGTGATTCATAGCCTGGTAATTAGCCCCAGATGACAATGATGAATGTGCTACACTCACACCTCTGTATGTTGCCTTGTTAGGTAGCATCTGAGAAGCCTGACAAAGCTATCATTTTGCAGAAAACTCTTAATTACCAGGCGCAGCTACGAACGGACCGAAGCGGACCTTCAGCTGTGTTGATGCTATGCAGAGGGAGGAGATACAGAGCTGGGGGTAGGATGGGATAAAAGCTGTGGCTGACAGTTATTTGTGTGAATGTGTTGTAAGACAAAGGCATCAAGAAAAATAGCCCAAGGACACTTTTTTTTTTTTTTTCATTCTTGAGCTCTTGAGAGTCAGAGAAGCCATTTTTCCCAGGGATAATCAGAGACAGGTCGGGTCAAAAGATGAAGGAGACAGAGGAAGAAGGAACTAGGTCAAAATGAACACTGCTATCAAGACGGATGCCAGGAAAGATTGAAGCCCCACAGCTACAACTATTCAGGTACTACCTGAAGCCCAGTCTCTCGTAGTGCTGGTTGCAGAAATGCACCGAAACACATGTTGGTTTAAAGCGGTTACTTTCCAAGTCCTTTAGAGGGAAACTCAAGTTCTAACCAACAAACTAGTGGAATTTTAAGAAACCATGCACTGCGAAAAACTGTAATATTATCATGTTTTTTTGTCTTATTTTCAGTAGAAAATGTCTTTTTAGACTCCGGAAAAATTCCTTGTTTTGAGTTATTTAGAAACAGAAATGAGGTCTGAAATTCTTGGAACAAGTGAAAAAATCTGCCAATGGAACACGAGAAAAGTTACTCAGATCAAGACATTATTCTTGTTTCAAGCAATTTTTCTTATTCTATTGGCAGATTTTTTTTAACTTGTTAAAGGCAATTTGGACCTCATTTTTGTCTTTAAATAACTTGAAACAAGACACTGTTTAGAACTGACAAGTTGAATGTGGCTCATATTAAGTATAATAGGAACATTTTTTACTTAAAATGAGACAAAAACACTGTAAAGGCAGACTCACTCACTGAATGATTGACTGATGCTACTCCTCTTAGCCATAGTTCACCCTACAGAGGGTAAATTAAATGGACTGGAAAAGAACACAAAATGATATGTCCTGAATTGCTTCCTCATTCATCATAAACCATGTGGCAAACTGCATTGGTGGTTACACAGCAAAGTGTCCTTAAAGGAGACACTTCCTCCTCTCAGAGGTCCCTGGTTCTTGTTTTACACATGGTATCCTGCGCAGAGAGGGCAACTGACTCTAAAATCAAAGAACGCTTCTATAATCATCCACATCGTCTCACCTGTCATGTCTCAAAGGTCAACGACCGGGTCATCTCCCTCACCACACATTAATTTTCCCTTTTCAGCTTTGTTGAAGTCCAAAATTAGAGTTTTGTGTGGGAAGCTTGCAAGGAAAATGTCAAATATCTAGATGACTGGTAATTCGCTTTTTATCCAGATGTGGTATAATTTCCTTTTGGAAAGAACTAAATAATGGTTTCCTTCTTAATGTGCATGCATGGTCATTTGTAAACAAGACAATAGAGTCAGAGGAGGACAAAGCAGCATGTACTTCTAGACACTACGCTGGCCTGGAATAGAAGTGTAATGAAGTGTAGGTACCAAATCTGACAGCTCTTGACATAACAAAACAATCTTCAAAAGAAATACAAACAAAAACAAGATTATGACACTGCTCTTTCAGAGAAAACTGAATTAAATAACTCTATGTAAATCAAAGTTCTGTACAGATAACCTTTAGTCATATAGTACATCCAAATCAGTTTTATCACCCATATGCTCACTTAATAATTTACAAGTAATTGCTGTAAACTTCAGCTTCACCCAATAAAACAATAAGGGTGCTGTCAGTGGCTGATAACAGCATCAAGATTTGTTTTAGTCTGCAGCTCTCCAGAGAATTCTCTCCAGATAAACAAACCCCCCAAAAAGTGGTAATTACATTATGTCTGACAAGCATTTAAAGCCATATGTTAGACACAGAAATGTAAATGTATGCTAATACGGCTATTCAGGGCCTATCACACATGCACGCTAGAGCCTGTGATTGTCACGGGTAATAAAACTGCTGTTGTTTGATCAGAAGATAAAGAGATAAATCCATTTACAAGGCGACAATTCAGCCCTCCATATGTGCCAGACAAAGAGGCCATAAACAGACTTTCTTGTAATGCATTTCTGCTTTATTAGACGCTACAAATGACAGGCACACACACACACAAGAACAGTGGTGGCACATGTCAGAGGTTATTACGTCTGTCGTTAAAATGTGTGTTGTTGACTAACAAATGCATATTGTGTCCACTGCTCTCCTGAGCTGCAGGACACCCTTGCTAAGGATTAACTTTGAGGTCATCAGGCATTTTGAAATTCACTCAACATGCCGCCTGTGTACAACACCAAACGTATTTCCCTGGAGTGTGTTCCAGTTGAAATCCATCTTCTTCCTGTGTGCGGTCTGTTTATAAAGATGTAGCCTACAATAGCTACTATACGCTGTCATTGCCAATTTAATCTCCGTGTGCTTCGGGACAAACTATCGATGAGCTGTTGCAGCCTGTTAAATTAAACTGAACCCCATCCACGGGAGAAGGATTGCTCTTCCAACACAAAACGACACATCCCAGGATGGGTTCAATAAGTCACATCTATGGATTAAACACCGACACAGACTGATTTCAAAATATATTTCCAAACTTATGTTTCAAAGTTTAAGGATGGGAGCTGGTAACAGACAGTTGATATTGAGGTTATGGTACATACAGCAGTGCTCATGTCAGGAACTCTTAGTTTACAAAAACAACACAGCTTAAACTGTGTACACTTAAGACCAGAGCTAGCATACAATTCAATACAAATAAAAATGTTGGGACGCAATATGATGGAGATAGGATGAAACAATACCATGTAAAGTGATAAAATAAGATGCAATAAGATATGATACAATATGTGATAAGACACGATAGGGTACGATATGCTAGGATGCAATGCAATGCAATACAAGCCAATATGGTATGACACTAACTGGCGATGTCCCGATCAGCATTTTTTGCCCCTAAAACTGATCCAGTTTTTTTGTATTGAATATGTGCCGACACCAAGTACTGATCCAGTGCTCTAATTTGCAGAGATAATCTTTGCCACAGAGGTTAAGGCTGTAAAACTGCATACTTAACATAGTAAAAAATAACAGCTCAGATGTGTCCTGAGCTCATTCATTACATTTATATTAATGCTGCTAGTTTTCACGTTAAAGTCATCTAGCCAACTTTACTTGCTCTCCTGTATATACTAGACACTCATGTGACGATGTCATGTTTTTTTGCCTGCTACAAAAATCAATTTCACCAAAAAACAGATTACAGATACAACACAAACCAACCTGAATCATCCCAAACGAAAAAGTTGAGGAATCAATCCGGTGTGCTGTGAGGCTCAGCAGAAACACAAGACAAACATCTGTTGCAAAAGTAATCACATCAACCAAGAAACCAAAGGGTCATAACCAGCGCTGCAGCCTTTCCTCTGTTTGTGAACTGTGTTGAGCATTGTTTCAGGATGTTTTGTCGCCTCAGAAACAGATTGTAGTGTATAAATGTATTCAAGTGTGGCTGTTGTCTGGTTGTGCACATGCTCTGTAATAAACCTTAGTGTGTCTGCCTTTCCAAATCAATGTACCATACCTTCTCTTATTATTCTCTAATCAACTTTACAAGGCTGGGTGAACTCAGTTATACTGATGCATTAGCGTTCCGCAGCAATTTTTGCTTAATGACAGCTAAGGTTAGTGACCGATTTAGAAGATTAGTTAAATTCTGATTGCCAACCAAACAGAAAATGTCAAAACTGATACTAAGGATCAGAATCGGGGCACCCCTAGTACTAATAGTAGAATTCTGTGGCAGCCCTCTGGCCTGTTCACTCTCATTACTTGTGTGTTGCAGGTAGATGTAATTGATAGACATGGCTGCTTAATCAGCCTGATTTGGAGCACATGGGCTCTGTCTTCCCAGTCATCACAAAAGCTGCCACCTTGACTATTTCAGGAGATCTCTCTTCACACACCTCCCTTGATTATTTTCTCTTCGTTTTCACCAACACCTGCACAATACAATTTCCACCCACCACCTCACCTATGCTGATGATTAGCCTATGTTCCAGTTTTATTTCAATCATTTCCCCATAGGGAGCAAAGGTATTAAAAGTTAGATATGGCAGCAGATTCGTTAACCAAGATCACATGGATCTGTACTATACTGTACATAACAATAAAATATGGAATAAAATACAGAAAAAATACAGTAAGATAACCCTGCAACTCTAAGGATGGTAGCAGATTGATTTACCAAGTATACCACAACAGTGATAATACAAATACAACGCCATATAATATGATATGACACAATATAGTACAAAAGATGCAACATCGTATGATACGAGGCAATACTATGCAACTTGGTATGTTAAAACTCATTGTTCTTATACTTAAATTTGAGTCATGTAGAAGCACAACAAGGGGTGGCAGCAGATGAGACCACTTGGTAAGCAATAAATTGATAAATAAACCAAATTAAAAAAAAAAAAGAAACTGGCTGATACAGGTTTTAAATTGGGCACACTGTACACACACAAGAGCCAGTACACACACTTACAGCTCAATGTCAACGTTACAAACATGCTGGGAAAAAATGCACAAGGCAGGCATGTTGTAGCAGGAAAACCACATGGAGTTAACAGCAAGAAACCTACAAGTCCTGTCACAGGCAGTCACAACACTGAGCACAGAGAGGGGGGGGTAAAGGGTGGGTGGGTGGAGGAGGGGTTGTTAGATGGAGGGAGACCCTCGTTTCTAACCTGCCCGGTGGCAGTAGCTGAACTGTCATTGTCTGGCCCTGTCATTTGGAAACTTTGCTGTTTAGAGGTGACAGCCGCCCACGGACACACACACACACACACACTGTACACACTCCCTAGCACCACAGAGACACACACACAAACATGCTGAGGATGACGAGAGGTTTGGGGTGGTGAGTGGGCCAAGTTTGACACTTCCATGTTTGACACCTCCACATCCCTCTGCATGTCGTGCCCTCTGCAGGCTTTTCTCGCTGTGCTGATGTGTCCCTCGCCTGTTTTAGAGGACGATGCATCTATATGAGCGTGTGTGTGTGGGATGATACAGCTATGGGGGGTTTTTGTTGTTCAACTGTGCAATTCTGAATCCTTATTTCTGGAAAAAGTTTGGTCTTGAGTGTTTGATGCACTGAAATGTCAACACGATGAATTCATCCAAAGTGACTTTCAAGTTCAATATTCCCTCAAATTAACAGCAAAGATGATGCAGTGCTTCTAGAAACATCCCTGAGAGCTGCCCGTTATTATAGTGACCATTAGTGTGATGCTTACCTGTCTAATTACAAGTGCTTCAGTATGTGTGTGTGTGTGTGTGTGGGTCTGTATGTGAGTGACAAGGAGACATACAAGGAGGAAAGGGCGATGAGGAGAACAGCGGGGTTTCTCATCAGCAAGCTGTAAATGGTCCCACCATCAACAGCCCCCTCTGGCCCCCCACCCAGCCAACACTCCCACCCACAGACTCACACACACACACAAAAACAAACATGCACACATTGTCACACACAGACCCACATTTATTCGAGCTGTGGTGGTAATTGCTGCACCGGCTCATTTGAGCTTGTCATATCTTCCGATAAGACTGCGGTATTAAAAATGACAAAAGATTGATACACACACTCTCTCTGTCTCACACACACACACACACACACACACACACACACACACACACACACACACACACACACACACACACACACACACACACACACACACACACACACACACACACACCCCACACTTTGCACACTGCATCTCACAGCGTCTGTAAGGCAGGCGAGGGCGGGGCTGTTATTGCAGAATCTACAGGCGAGATAGAAGGGAAATGTGATTTCACACTTTTTGTTTTTCAGAGCTGCAACGAGATGTTGCATAGAACAAAACTAAAAAAAAAAAAAGGTTTGGCTGAGAGATGTTTGGGTGCAAACAATGTTGCGAAACAGAAAAAAAAACAATAATTACTGCCTTCCTTGGAGAAGAAAAATGTAGAAAAAAAGAGTGACAGCCTCTTTCTATTTATCTATTGTTCTGTCTTTTGTTGTATTTTTTTTCCCGAACAGGTGAAGAGAGACAGGTGATGTTTGGAGCAGTGAGCGAAGGATCACATGCAGCAAGAAGTCCAACCGGTGACTCTTGTGACAAGAACTACAGCATCTATATCTGGAGAACTGGAACTGCTGGGCCAACAGGCACCCTGGCATCATGGTCTGTCTATTAGCAAACATCATGATTATAACAAACAGCCAAACAGCAATGGGCATCATAATGTCGGGGCTCTTCCATAACCAGGTACAATGTCGTCCTCTCAGTACTGGAAAAATGAAGCAAACAGTCATTCTTATGTTTAGTATCAACAAAAAGAGGATGTTGAAGATGCCAGAGTTAATTGGCAGCGGTGTAAGGACAGAATAAGGAAACAACATTTGGCATGGAGAGTGGAGGAACGAGCTGATGTCTGCTCTCCAAATGGAAGGAAGCAGTTCACAGTTCATTACCACTTCCCTTCTCTCGCTAATCACAACGCAAAGCACCACAACGTGTCAACAGAGAAGTGTTTGCGTTTTAACTCGAAATATATAGACGCGTGTCTGTTTGAGTGTGTGCGTGTTTGTGTGTGAGTGTGAAAGAAAGGCGTGGGTTGGACCGTGTTATTAGTGTATGTACACCTGTTTCTGTGTGTGAAGGTGTGTGCAGTGTGTGGTTTGTGTTTGCATGCGTGTGAGCAGCAGTGTGTGGTTATGTGTAATGTGGATGCATATATCATCAAGACATTTCTATACTGTCAGATTGTTCACACTGAATGACACCAAGGCAGCCAATTGAGAACAGGCTTGTCAACCCAGGAGCTTAAAGCAGTTAATTAGACAATGTATTTAGGACATATGATTATAACTTGGAAAAAAAAAAAACTTAAAGGGGCTTTGAAGAATTTGAAAGTGATCTTCTGAAAAAGTTTCCTTCTAGATTTATGCCTGATCGTAATTCACACTTGAAAATGAGGTTATCAGCGCCAATATTACTGGTTACAGGTCATTTTAAATTGCTACTTCTTAGCTTTCAGGTCAGGTCAACCAGGACCGGATTGATTTACGGCACATCTAGGTCTCTATGACAACACCACGCCGGCTGATGAAGTTTATTAGAGAAAAGAGATAAAACACAGGGATCTGTGTTTTTCTCTGCTAAAAACGGTTTCTATGATTAATTTTGTAGTGATGGTGGACACAGGAGCCTAATTGTCAGACAGAAAAAAGGACAGAGGAGCAGAAAGCTAAACTGGAGAGTAATACAGTCCGGGCTAAAGGCAAATTAGCCTTTAGCTCGGGCTGTATTACTCAAAAACACCAGGGCAAAACCGTTTGAGATAATGTTCATCCCAACCCACATGCAGCAGTTATTCTGCAGTGGTCTGTTCAAACTTGAGAGTCTATCAATAAAATGAAAAGTGAGATTACGTTAGCTCTGCTTGGTAGATGACTGGCAGGACATGACTAGGATTCCCTAATGTTAAACATTACAGACAAGTCTTAGAGCTCCGGGCTGCCAGCTGCACTAACAGCCTACAGATATGACAGAGCATCAGACTGCTGGTGTCACTAACATATAGCCAGCTGCTAAGTTTGCTTGATGTTGCGTTTCAAACCGTAGCGCTACATTACTGTACTGATAAATACCATACCTAGGCGCGTTATATCCATGAAAAAGTTGTCTTGAACAAAGAAAATTTGTTTCGATCCGATCTCCATTCAATCCCAAAACAAACACACGCCACTCTAAAAGTAATTTATGGCAGAGTGCAGAGACTCCAGGCCACAAGGTGGCGAGGGAGTGCAATCAAAACAGATCCTACTCATAGAGTCTTTAAAGTGAAACTGAAGAAATGTTTAACAATTCTGGGAAAATACGAATCTAGGGTTCCCTTATTCCATCCTCCAGGACAACACCCTTATGTGTGGACCCTTATGACACGTTCATCCTTCATCCACAGAGCTAACCGGCTGAGAGCCTTCAGTCGTCTCACACTTCACACAGGCAGCATGAGGAGCCCAGGGAGGACACAACTCATTTATGCCTTTCTCTGGGCTAACTCTGGTTATTAGCTGGAATCAAATGATCCAACACATCTCGTGCCACAGGCAGGCCAAACATAAGAGAGGGAGGAACAGAGAGAGGGGGATAGAAAGAGAGACAGAGAGCCAAAAGCAGAACGAAAAAACGCAAAGAAAGACAGAGAGAGAAGGCGGCAGAATTCCATTAGAGGAATCTGAAGGCATCAGGCATAATGGATGGGCCAGGATCCACGCCTGAGAAACCGTGATGCTCAAAATTAAAAGTATTTTTCAACTTGGTCTGTGCCCTCAGGGATCTTCATGTGGCCCCTGTGAGATGAGTCATTTCCTTTTAAGATGGTGGCTGATTGATTCCAACAGACCCTGTGACTAATACTTGTGGTGTTTATCATAGCATTAACTTATTCTATGTTTGTGTGAAATCCACATATGCAGAACACACACACTACAAAAATAAGTCTGATCCAGCAAGTGCTGAGTTTCAGGACACATCAGACCCCAAAAAACTGATTAAGTTTTATTCTGAGTGTAACACTGAACAATCATTGACTGTGTTTTCTTTCCTTTCAACTTCTAAATGTGTTTCATTAATTAGCATGTTGACCAATGAGAGCACAGAAAATGTTGCACACGCAGAATGGAATTTGTGCACAATAGCATTTATTTCTCAACAGGAACGCCCCTTGAGATGAACCATCTTGTTTTCAAGGGGGTCAGAAGTCATGATTGCAAACAAAAGGTCGAAACTGAAGAAGACTGACAAGGTAGGAGTCTCTAGACAGGTCTATGAGATGGAGGAGGAACATTGTGCCTCGATGATGTGTATTCTAGGGGGCAATCACAACAAACTCAAACAGAAATGTTTGCGAGATTTAACGTACACACTTTGCCTACTTGTGAGAAAACTAGCATTAGCATTAGCACAGAGCGTGTCAAGATTAAGGGATTAAAGCCTCAAAGGCTGTCCTCTTTTCAAGACTCCTCAAACTGTAGGCAACATACAGTATGGTACCCATTGCCCAATATGTCCCATGATTCTTTGCTCACCAATTCAGATGTGATGGTGTACTCTCGAATGGCTCAGATAGACACTGTTATATCAGTTTCATAACCATACAAGAGATAAATCAGCACAAGAAATGCTGACCATTAATCAAGTAACGAATCATTGACAATAACAAACTTTTTTTTTCAATCAGATTGAACAAATAAAGTGGTCTTGTGTTACTTTTACCGATCAGAGAGGTGTTTTTAGTTTGAAGTATGTTTCAATGCAAATAAACATGCTAAAGGTGTTATCCTCAAGCTAGCTAAGGGCTGCAGCTCTCCTCCACATCTGCATGAGCTCTTTTCCGAGGACACTCCTCCAGCTCTGGATACAATACTGATGTAGCTAACATACCAGGGAGAGCTGAAAAGTTCATAGCCTGACTAGGAAGGGTTAGGGTTTTTTTTTCTAACACTTATGGCATGGTGTATTTATCAACATGATCAATGCTTTCTTTGGTTGCTGTGGCAGGGCATCTGGATCCTGTGTCATCTTCAAGGCTCTCCCTACCCTTCTTGAGTTTAGCTGCCCACTTTTTTTGCAGATGATAAAGCTGGAGCATCATTCCCTAATGTAGCAACCATGTTGACGTGAATGTCCTTTGGAGTTAATCCTTTTTTTCTGTTGATATTTAATAACATCACAGTGCTAAATTTGATCCATGATCACAAAATATCTCTGGTTCTACTTTTTAAAGTCCTCAAATACTGCATCAGCATCAGTTAATCTAAGAATAAACCAGGCAGCAAGTGTGATAAAATGTTGAATTTAATGCATACCAAGTTTCATCACTATGGAATAACTCCTTCCTTGTCAGGCTATGAACTTTTCAGCCCTCCCTCATACCTAAAGATCAACCACTGACAGTGCTAAAATTTGCAACCCAAAATAAAATTTAATTAGTAATGGTGTACCTGTCTGCTCAGGCTGAAGAAGGACTCAACTGACTTTACAGTGTTTATGCACTTCATCTTCCCTCTAATGTATGTATCATTTAATAAAAGAATAAATCTCATATCTTTTAATCTTTGTCAGAAAACATGCACACAGACTATTCATTTCCCTCTATTCATTCTTCTGATTTTATCCTCTGTTACTTTTTGATAAATAGTATCACCTTCATCTCTTACCTTTGAGGGTTTCCTGCCATGACAAATGTTATCCAATTATTGTGACAGGAATATGAAATAGCTTACTACATGTGCTTGTTTTGTGCCTCGACAGTGCACACAGTTAGTGCATTCCAATCTGCTGTTTGTGTTTTGTGCCTGTTACAACAGGGGTCAGATTCCTGCAGCTGGAATCAAAGCCACCTTCAGAAATGTTCCTTGTCATTTGCGCATTTTTGTTTCCACATTCTACAACCTCTGCTACTATGGCGAGTCAGCTAATTTGCCCTCCAAGGTTGTTTGTCAGCCTCTCGCCCTTGTTCTATGGTGGTCTGGGCAGCATTCTCAGTGAGAGCTGGCCCTCATTACTCTCTGCTGAGTCTTTTGGCCTTACGGCTGCGGTCTCTTGTCCTCCCTTGCCCGGTCCCTGTCTCTCTGTCACGCTGTGAGCTCCAGCCTTATCTATGTGGTCCACAAAGCTCCTTTGGATGTGTGTGCTGCTATCCACTCACAGCACGTTGTTCCCAATCATCCCCTTTCTACGCCAGTGAAGGCAGAACATTGTGCCATCTTGCCCCCACAATTAGGACGGAAAGACAGGGGCTGTGAGGGGTTACATCGCACTGATAATGATGCTATTTCTATATCTGCTTATAAGATCCTGCTATATCTGGTTGAGATGTTAGATATAAATCAAGTCTGATTCGAAACACAAGTAACAAACGTCCATTTTAAACGGGCTGAAGTGATCCGACACGACTTGAACTATGACACATTTCATGCAGCTAATAAAAGTTAAATGTGATGTTTTTCAGTTGACAAATGTTATGAAACAAGTGCAAAGGCACGGCTTTGTGCTCTGGGTTGTGGATGAATAAATGGAAAACTGAGAGAAAATCAATTTCCTGCAGTATATGCAGTCTGAACATCATCGTAGCCGCTACACAAAGCTTGCAGCTAAGTCATATTCATGATAAACACAGTGTCACAAATTTAATATGGACACATACAGTAAATAGACAAATAAATTCTCTCACAAGTTAATCTGCATTTGCTAGGTCATTTCCGATTTGGCATTCAGCCCCCTCGATCCAATTTACAGAGAATGTCTAGTGTCAGAGAGAGGGGGAATTTATTCCGAGCCAATAAAAAACAGCCGCTTGGTGAAAATCACCATGGGCAAGTCATTAAAAGTGGGAGAGGAGCTGGGTGTGTGGAAATGGCTCATCCGCTCCCCGGGTGCTACTCACAACAAGAGACCTGGACACGTAGCCCAGCGCCCTGATGAATTGAGCCATAAAGGTGATTGGCTCAAATGAAACTCTGTCCCTGTGAGGCAAAAACACATCCGTTTGATTTGAATACATCACTGTGGCAGAAGGACGACATGTTCAACCTGGAAGAAAATGATACACGCGCACAAACAGGAGATCTGCACAGGGGCTCAGTGTGAACTCAAACATCAAACCTTACTAGGGAGTGAGACACACCGAGCCTGTGGGATACATAAGCCTTCATTACCGCGCTGCTACTAGTTGTCAGGTTACGGATGCGAGGCCTCGGGTGCAATGTGTGATTTTAGAGCAGTGGCTGCCTGCTAATTACCAACCTAGGCAACACACAGCCATTAAAAACGCAACCCCGAGTGTCTGCGGAGCTAATTTGTCTAATTACATCTTTGTAACTTATGAAAAGACCTAACATTACCCTAAAGGCTTGCTTTAGGAGGAGAGGCTGCGTAGATGGTAAATGAAAACTCTGCTGTCTTTCTACAGCTCAGATAGCTGCGAGGCACTTGAAATATAGGAAAGATTTGGAATGAGGTGGAGGAGCCCCTGTTGGGTGATGCTGTAACTATTTCTATATCCCCTGGATTCCTCTCCCATGGGACAGCCACCCACATCCCGCCGACAAGCCTCTTGTTTACTTTTCTCATCATTAATGTGGCACTTTTTCAGAATTTATCAGCTAAACCAATATTTGGTGCCAGTTATGAGACGATAGGATCCCAGTCAGTGTAATAGATTGTGACTGAGCCGTCACAGCGAAGGGGGCCTATGGCAGCTCAGCTAACAAGCATCTCAAGCAGGAGGAGGAGGAAAGAGGGGGAGAAGGGGGGCTCTTTTCTGACATGTGTCACTTTAGTGAAATTTGAAAGCCTTAAACTAAAGAAAATGTTCCAATTATAGTGATTGTGAAATGTGAATATGTTTCCGGGTTGTGTTCGGGAACAATTTTCACTCAAAGCATCTGGGTCACATCTCACATGTGCTGTTGAGCAAATCAAATCACTGTGTTTGTTAGTTAATAACTTAGACACTCCGTCATATCACCTCAGCTTGAATGACAGCAACGAAATGGAGCGCATTCAATCAGAGATGATCAGAGATAAAGAGAATAATCACAGCAGTCTGAGTCAGAAAAAGAACAAACAGGATGATGCCATCTTCCTTCCTTCTTCCTCTTCTCAACGACGACAACGGCTGGCAGACTGCGATAACATCTCTGAGAATCAGCAGAGCGACTCCCATGAGCCGGGGAACTCGGTTATTTTTGGGGCAGATCTCCTGCCTACGTGGGGGCGAGCTCATCTGTCAGTCCCGGGTGTACATCCCCCTCGACAGTCTTTGACCTCAAAGGGCCCAGGACCAGAGATCCACCACCGTTCTGACAAACTTTTTTTTATGGAGAGCTGTGATTGTTTCAATTGCTGCACCAAAAACATAAAGTTACATGCAGCACATATAAAGTTTTGTGTCTTTGCTGTTGAGTGCTTGCCTTTTGGGCTTTAAGTGATAACGTTTAGGTCAGATTCAAAAAGTGTTGACAGAGTTTGAGAAGGAAAGTTTCAAAGACTTGAAGAATCTCTGTCTCCAATTTGCAATCAGAAGATAAGAAATGCCAGTGTGGTTTGCAAAGCGTCTGTCTTGACTCAACCCACTCATTTGTGGAGAGCGTGGTGCAAACGGGGCCAGCCAGAGGTGTGTCAACTGAAACCTAGACACAACCTCAGAGATCTGATGAGGCCTGCTTTCGTCTCCACTTTTTACTCACCTTGCCTCGACTCTCTCACTGCCTTTGTAACCCTCCTCTTTTTTTTCTAATCAGGTGAGATTTTATCAGGCCCCCTCTGTCAGTAACCGCTATCGGTTGTGAAATTTCAGAAGGCAGAGCGTGTGGGAACCGCAGTATCAGTTGTGCTCATCTCACCCAGCACCTTTACAGACGCGCGGGCGGCTTGTGAAAAGGCGAGAAAAGCTTCACAAAGAGCATATCCGAGGCCGGTTTTAAACACAAACTGACAGTGGAAATATTTCATACAATGTTCAACCTCATTTCTCTGTTTCCACCCTTTCCTGTGCTTGTTTTTCTCTTTCAAACCTCTGCCTGAGTGTTCTGGTGCACTGAAAGATCAATTTACAGCATTGTGAGCTAACATTTGGGGGGAGAGGCCTCCTTTTGCATGAATCTGCTGTGCAGATATGGAAAAGAAATGTGAGCTGTGATAGTCTGCAGGCTTAGAAATCCTCATCAATAAGACCATTCTTATCCATGAATACAAACACCTGAAGGACAAAACACTGAGCTGAATGACGGCCTCTCCCTGTGGGCCCACATTATGTCACTAAAGCACCAGGTCATTCTTGCACAAGCTAAACCAATACTCTACATAAATATCAGCGTCAACATTAATTCTTTACACATGCAGTTCAGCTGACATATTGGGTTTCAGCTTCTGATTAATACAACAGGAGCTCCCAGCATGGATGCACTCCAGCACAAAGTAATCCCCTGGGTGCTCCTGAGATTCACTCTCCCGGTGAGCAGAGAGGTAATCCAGCTGAGAAGAGGGGATGTGATCAGAAACTTTAAATCTCAGCATGGGTTTGTGAAATGAGTGTGGGGCAAAAGACAAGGGGAACTTATTCAACTAGTACAAAAACAAAGTGAGAACGCGTTTGAAAGATTTTCAAACTAAAATGATGAATGAACCACTCCTGTGCTTTGGAGTTATCACAAAGCTACTCATGCAGATTGCGAGAGAAGTTTTCAGAAACAAACACCATCGTATTTTCCATTACACTGCATTAGGGAAGTTCAGCACACTGGGCATACAAAGAGGCTAGAGATAATTAAGAGCAACAACACATATAACATATATCTGTAAGTCCTGTGTCAGGCCTGTGACTTGTTCAGGGTGTACTCTACATTGTGTCCAATGAGAAATTGCAGGAACACATTGGTCTATATTGTTTGGTGCCAGTAATGATGTGCATACCACTTTTGAATAAAACTGTTTTCTGCATTGTTTATGTGAAAGTCTTAAACTTTGATCAAAATAAAATGTAATAACATAAGTAAAGGAACCACTTTCAGTATATGTATTTACCAATAAAAGTGTACAGTCTGCCTTTTTTTCAGTACTCTAGCATTATTTATTTGAGAGATTGTCTAAGTAATGCATTCATTTTACCTATTTTTAATCTTTTAGCAAACATGCTCTACACTCTTCTGCCAGTCCCTTTAAAGCAGCCACTTAAAAAAGAGGTATTATGCTTTTTAAGACTTTTTTTTATGTCCCTCTGGTTCCCCCAAAGTAGCTTTAGATGATCTACAGCTAATATATCTTTTTTTTCTGAAATTGGTATGTGACAAAACCCTTATTTCAGCCTTTGTCTGAAACACTTTGTTTTAGCTGCTGTCTCTTTAAGACCCCTCCTTTTACAACCCTCTTCTCTATAATTGGCCAGCCTTCTAGAGGTCTGGCCTGGCCTCAGGAGGGAAGCTATGGGTAGACCTCGGTGTTTAAGGCCCATCCCTCCAGCATGTCATGTACCAGTTAGGAGAGCCTTACGTGATGACCTCATCTCACTTTAAAGATAAGTAGCACCATAACAAGAGACCCAAAATATAGAGAGATTCCACATTTTTCAACATTTTTTAACCCTTTGATACCCTGCCAGGTCATGATGCAGCTGAAATGACCTTTGTATCTCATTATTACCTGTTGATTCATATTTTACACATACCAAAGATTGTATCAGATTCACTATGTCAAAATATATTAGTCAGGGGATGAAATTCTCCCGTTTATATTTATAATATAACTTAGTTATAATTATTGTGTGTACAACAATCTATTTTCTATCATTGTTAATTCATTCAGGCAGTAAGGGGTTAAGATGAAGAAAAAAAATGTGTGTTGTGTTCTGGTCAGAACTGTGCAGAGATAAATTCATAACCAGCCTTCAAACAGCTTATAGGAAAACGTTGTGCTATTTTTTTCATTTGATTGAAGTTATGTTTAAATTATTCTACAGGATTAGAGAAAGCCAGAAGAGAGAGATTAAAGGTATCCATCCAGACTCAATCCCTGTTCAGCTGCCTTTAAAACCTCAAAGCCTTAGAACAGTAACAATGTTTGTCTTCCTCATTCAAAGGATTTCTTCTCTGAAGGTATGGGATCATTTGTGATTAGAGGGAGACTCAGACTCTGAAGTACTAATTTCTAATAGGTGATCTGTTCTTGTCCTCCTGATCCCTGGAGGTGCTGCCATCTCTTTCCTTTCCTCCTTCCAAATGCATTAGCATAGCTTGCAGTGCGGGGGCGTCGGTGGCTCCATCAGTAATGTCATGGGCACTTTAACATGATGAAGCACGCCGTGGCCCTGCTGGCATGAATAATTCACATTACCACGCGCCCAGAGTGAAACAGAGAGGGGGGGGGGGGTTGACTTTGCAACAATGAATTGTGGGAACAGATGTGTGATTTTTAGGGCGCACGGGCCTCTGTTTTGGGTGAGCGAGCAATTTTAATTCAATTTGATATTTCTCTTTTAAAGTGAGGCTAGACCTTGAGCCAGGGCTGGGAGAAATGAATGCTGGGGGATCAGGAGAGGGAGCTGCGGTTATGGGGTGGGAGGGGAGAAGGGTGGAGGTCCTCCTCGCTATCCATCACAGTGGCACTTCAATGATTGTCAAATAAGTAGCCCTGTCCAAACCCATCTTTTATCATTATATATGAATGAATCTATCAGGGGATCACATCATCCAGCACATGGGAGGGCTCCGTCTCATATACATGATCTGGGGACGATATGGAAATGGATACATGATAGCAGAACAGCTCGGTAGGAGAGATGGATTCACATCAGTGGCTGGGAGGATGGACTGCTATTTGATCGGAGCACTTCGTCTTTTCTGTCAGACTTTGAAACAGAAAAAGTACCAGCGACTGTCTCTCAAAACTTGAAGCAACACTTTATATCTTTTTTTTTCCAATACCAGCTCGTAAAGTAACACTGACAAATCTAGCTCTGTTCTGAACTTGTTCCATTAAAAGTCTTGGAAATACTTAACACAATATTTTCCCCGCTCCAAACGATTTGAGGTTTAGGCAGTTAAACCACAGAGTACCTCGGGGCTTTTGGCTCCAAAGCTGACGTGAGAACTTTAACGTAAATAATTCAGCAAAGGTGGGTGAGAACTCGTGGCACTGGATTAAGGAGAGGAAAGCTGCTCTCAATCCATTTCCAAATTGTCACGGGGCCTTCTAAGAGGCAAAACAAACCCACCTTAATCTCTGCTAATCATACTTAAGCATGAATGTTTCATGTGGAAATGCCTGGTTACAATTTAGAGGCTTTCTGCGCATTCCTGGGGTAACCCTGTTAAAATCCAGAAATCCTTTTGGCCACAACAAAGAGGAAATGTTATGTAGAGACATCAGATGCGGTACAGTGTGCACAGCATGTAAGTGGGAGGAAGCAGAATCCCACATTACAGACACCATGTTTGTTGACTACATGAAACACTGCAGATAATGAATTCAGGCTGCCAAATTTCAAGATGTGCCAAAAGATAAAGCTGTTATAAACAAGAAAAAAAAAGCAGTGCCGATAACATCAGTGATTGGTTGTGATTAACATCAGACATCTTACTCGTGTCTCAGAAATTCAAATTAGGAGCCTGATGTTGGCAATGCCAGGGACCAAGCTAATATTATTATTATTCGAGACGGAGCATAACCCAGCGGCAGGATGATTACATTTGACTTGCAATGATCCCCCCCCCACCCCTCCTGCACGAGAAAACAACAGCTTGGAAAAACTAATAGACGTATTCCCCAAAGTAGCTTTGTTGCTCCTGCCTTTCTTTAAATAAATCTCATCACGGTGGTGAAAAATGTTTTGATTTCTCCTGCATTTAGAGAGCAGAGATAAAAGTCCAACCCATCTGTGCCTCAACTTTGTGGGGTGCGGTGCAGCGGGAGGGAAGGGTTTATCACACACGGCACGGTAAAGTGCATCTGCATCCACCACACTGCTCCCCATCGCATCATTATCCTCATTGCCTATCACTTCCGCAGCTGAGCCCCTTTTGGAAACAGGGGCTGACACATCGACGGCGGGTAAACACCTTTAAAAGGATCTGACACCCTGTAATGGAAGAAAAAACACTCCTGTATTGTTGGGGACCCCTGGCGCCGTGCTGGGCTTATGCAGGAGTAAGCCATTGTCTGGTGTCACCTAATTGGATCAAGTTTGTGTGCAGAACAGATGCCTTCGGCTGGCGAGGTAAACACCGGACCAGAAGATGCCAAGGCTGAAATTGCTTTGAAAATCGTTTCTGCCGACATAGAACGAGTACGAATAGCAGAGAAAAATACAGTATAAAAGAACATTTGTGGCTTGCTGTGGGAAGTAATAAACACTTTCCCTTTTGGTGTGGATTCAGAAGGGTCCCATTTTCTTTTGTTCAGCCGAGGGCCCGGCTATGCATGTGTGAACAGAGTGTATGTCGATTCAGAACAAGGCTGAGGTAGTTAGCGGTGCTCATTGCACGAGTGATGATCCTTAGCAAAGGAGAAATTACACCTCGGAAATGGAGTATTGCTGATCTAATTAAGAGCTGGCTAAAGGTGTCATCAGGGTCTGACAGACTCAGGTCCTGAGTGATTTCTGCTTAAAGCAAGCTGCCAAGAGAGTGAAGAACAACTGCATAAACAAAGAGAGATGAAGAGAGACACAGCGAGACAAGGAAGCACTATTTCCAATCAAGCATCTGCCTTGCCTCCGACACAGCTCGATTTAACCTTGAAGAGTAATGAGATCTGACTTGCTTAAATGTTAGCATTCTTAAATCATCAGGAAGTGCCTCCAAGGAGCCGATAATCACTGTGCCAAATTGCTGCGCTCACTAATTTCATTTCTCCCTAGCATTTGCTTGCAGTTAGTGTCGATTATTCAAGAACAGGCATTTAATGCTGCCAGGTCCCAGGGGTGTTACATTAAAATGTAATAACTTGCAACATAAATGAAAACAAAAACCATTACTTTCTTCCCCCAACAAATTCCTCCCCCCCTCCTCCCTTTCCCCGACGCCACCTCTCTCCTTCCTTCCCTCCTCAATCTCTCTCCATGGTGGGAGTTCGAATCTAATTCTCAGCCCATCTGGCAGGCGTAATGAAGGCGGGCCGGGCTTGCGGTGCCCTGCTGCCACGGCTCGGTGGAGCAGGAGGCTAGCTGGCAGATTGGGCCGGGATGAGTGGAGGGGAGTCGGGGAACCTGCTGAGTGAGTAAGCCGGCCCAGTTAATCTCCCATGTGCCCCAGTGTGATCGGGGCTAAGGCCAACCACACGCTGAGGGCACGGTGGCTGCGGTCTGGGGAGAGGATGGTCGTGGGCAGAAGACTGGCGTGTGAGTCTGGCATTCATTTACATCTCCTGGCATTAAGTCGTGACTTCCTTCCAAGGAGAATTTCAGTGAGTGAAACAGTAAAATTAACTTCATTTCACTCCAAGTGGGCCTGTAGTGGGGTCAGGGAGGCTGTGCATTGTTTGACTCAGCAGCCATGAAGGACACAGTGGAGGGAAAGAGGAAAATACTGCATGTAATGTGACAAAGAAACCATCAGATATACTCACATACAGTATTTATCATAAACATCTGAATGCACATTTAGTGCTATATTTCTGTAATGTAAGGGGAATGTGAAAAATAACTTATAGCATAGTCCCAATTTGGCCAAACATATGTCAGAGGATAGAGACAGACAAACAGGCAGATTCAACCTGCACAGGTGCAGCCTCAGAGGAGACAAAAGACAAATAGACTCTGCACCATCTGGCACAGGCAGAGGTACATAAGGATTTACATATGGTCAAACATGGAAAATACCAATTCTGAGTCAAGGCGGCACTGCATACTCGAATCAATGTGTGCTTTTTACTGAAATGTTTTGTTTCCACTTAGAGTGAAATGAAATAAATGCTGTAAAAATATCATTGAAAGCTGAAATAAAAACCTGCTGTGATGTGTTTCAATTGTACTGCCCAGGACTGCTGGATCCTTTTCTAACACTGAGAACAGCTTCTGGGACAGAGCCACTGCCAGACACTGGAAAGCCCATGCAATTATGATTAAGCTTCTTTATCTAAACACAAACTCCTCAAATCGCTTCAATCTGCCTGCCGTGTGTGAAGGCACGTAGGGGGGAAGTGGTAATACAGCTGAAAACCGTAGTGTGAGAGATCTGCAGTAGCAAACACAAACCTGCGTGGCTACGACTTTAATTAGCGATGTTTCGTAATGGACTAGTACTCGAACCAACTGGGAGCCTCCGTTTGCTTACAGGTAAACCACAGCACAGGCAGGGCAACACAGAGGCACAGCAGCTCCAGCTTAAAGCCTAATAGTGTCAGAAAAGCGTGAGGATGAGAAGGAGAAGAGCAGGCAAAATAAAACTCATCTACAGACACAGAGCTGAAAGCTTGGCTGACAAAAACAGCAGGTTTCCCTGAGCTGTGCTCCGGCCTCTGGAGAAACCACAACACTGTCATTAACAGTTACTCCACTCATAAACACAGCAGCATCAGCTGGAGGTATAATTGCCCCTGCTTCTCCTGTAATCTTATACCTTACCTGCTGTTACTGTCAGACACCTTCTCCGCTGAGAGAGACGGAGAGACAGCGAGCGGGAGTGAAATGAAGGGATGAGGAGGAAGGGGGGAGGAGGGGATGTGGTGCATATATGTCTGCTCAAGTTGGAGGGAGGGTAGGAGTTGCTTGTGTGCTGTCAGGTACAAGGTAAGAGAAGTAAAAAGAGGGGCGTACAGAAAGAAAGGGAAGGGGAAAAAAAAACACATGCCAGAAAATCAAATGAGTGAATGTTGCTCACTGAAATCCCAGGAGCAAGGCTCAGGGGCTCCGATGGAGGGAAATCGTGTTCTTTTTCGTTGAGTGATTAGAAGACGAGTGGCAGAACATGACCTACTTAGTACAACTTTTTTGTACAGGTTTTGGAAAAGGTACTTATGCGGGTAGAGTTAGAGAGGCAGGTGGGGGCTTTCACCCTAATAGATTCATAGAAGCATTTCAGATAGCAGGAATAATTGCCAGGGGGTGTTTGTGAATATGGAATAAAGTCTCTTCATCTCATGACCTCTCAAACTCAAACAAGGGCTCGCAGTCATCCTCTCTGCTCTGACTCTGCAGCCAAAAAGCACAGATGGATGAGTTTGATCCACCAGATATGCAAGGTTAAAATGCAAAACAAAATATGAATTAAACATCACCTGACACCCTCTAACAGATACAAGAGGAGGTTTTAGTACCTTTAAAATTAGCCCAGAGTGTGTAGTGGGAGGTGTGAATACTGAGAGAGTCGGAAACCTGATTTTTCAGGATCTGTGTGTGAAAAAGGCAAAGCGTTTTTCCTTTCTCTGCCCCGTTAGAACACCGTGCCGAGAATCCACCGAGGCCATGAAAAGGAACACTTTAGCTTTGCTGTAGAAATGGGCCTGCCTCTGGCTCCTCTTAATTTCAGGCTTTGTTTGTGCAGCGACGGGGAGCTCTTGTGGGTTTGTGGGAGACCCGCAGGCCTTTTGTCTCATCAGTAGAGGTGGTTTCTGCTTGGTGCCTGAAGCGATCTGATGGCATACGTCTTTTGTTCTACCTCTCCATGCCACGTTTGGTCACAGGTCGCAGATTACAGACAACACAGCCATCACAGGTACACCACTGTTTGTTTCCCCTGCAACAACTATTATCGCTCAGGAGAGAGGCCTTCACTTAATCTTCATATCAGTCAGAGAAGGTGAGGTGTGTGAAGAAGGAATAAAGAAGCTCCAGAGTGTGTTTGGAGATAAAAAGTCTGTAAAATCTGCTCTATGCTCTGTTTTTCCTTTGGTTCAGCCAAACTGAAATCCTCTGGACTCATTGAGGAGAGGTTGCAATGCCTGCTTCTTTAAATGGCACAGACTAATATTACACTTGTGGTGCTGAATTAATAAGCAGCAGCTTGATAAATCTCTATGATTTATTATGTCCCTCCAGTGGATAATCAAGCTGAATAAGAGGGAGGCAGAGAAAGAAAGTCGAACAGAGAGACACGGCTGGGTCTGAAGTGAGACACAATAGACCCGGCCCTTCCTCTGCACAGCTGAACGCTCAGGCTTACATAGCTTTGAATGAGAAGTGTGAAACAGTCGGACACAGACATCAGTGGGTGTTGTGTTTAGCAGAAGGAAAGCGATTAAAAAACCTAAAAGTTCAACGTGCAGCCTGCCGTGAAATATGACATATGGAACCGCCAAAACAGAACAAGCAGACGCTCTTTCCCCCTAAAATGCTCGATTTCTTTTGGAAGGCTGAATTCCCCATAAGGACGCTTTATGAGAATATCACACCTCTATGGAAGCCTCATCCCACAATCCACAGGAGGCTCTGTCTCCCTCCTGTCTGCTTCTGGTGGGCTGCCATCATTTTCATTCCCTGTTCCCAGATAGATGTTTGTAATTGGAGCTCTAATTTATGATCGGGCCTTGGTGCGAGATAATGATATGGAGCATTGTAATTTGCTGATGCAAATTGTACGTTATAATGGGGAGCCATAAAAGCCCCGGCAACATCTCGGAGACTTGCCAAACACCCTGAGCGTTCATTACAGCCCTCATTAAAACATCCACGTCGGCACTGGGAGCTCTTACAAATGGAAGGAGCATGTAATTGCCGCTTGATTGTGGTATATGTAACATATGATAAAGTGGAATTACCACTTTATTTGTCTACAGTGTCTGTGAAACTTAATGGGGAGAAAGGCTGCAGTAAACAAATCCTTAGAGCATTATTTGATTGTTACATTATAGGGCTATTTGTTTAAAGTGGGCCAAATGTGAGTTAGGGGACAGCGCATCCAGGACAAACTGAGAGTGATGATTATCAAGGCTGAGCTTAGGGGGATAAAAACTAATGCCGGGACCCATGAGAGCCTGCGTTTCATTTGGACTAACTCCAACATGGGTGATAGCACAGAGCTTCGTCTGGGAATACATTAAGTGGATTTAATATAAGAAAAGATCAGTATTGTTCTTTTTCATTAGCAGGCACCAAAGTCATCACCACGCGTTTGCTGTTACGGTGCTGGAGTTCGATTAAAAAAAAGGTTAGCGTGAATCATTGAAGTCACCTCTGGTGAAAATACATTTTCCACTAATGTCAGGTTGGGCCTTTGGAGTGTAGCTTCTGGCCATTTCCAATCGTTGATCTCAATTCAGTCTTAACGAAGGGCTACGCGGAGCGCGCTGGAGCTGAACGTCCCAGCTTTTAAGCAGCCTTAAGAGCAAAGCCAAGTGGCAAAAGCAATTAGGAGTTCATTTAGAACAACTGAACTATGCTGGGGCTGGTTTTTCTGAGGCCCGGTCAACACTAATTCACAGTGTCGCCTTTTTATTCAAATGACCTCTCCCAGAGTCCCTTTTGTGTGGCTGCCGTTCTAATGCATCTCCATTAGAAGAAAACCTGAGCTGCATCTCTAAAAATGAAGTTTCCCTCCTCAGCTCTGAATGATAGCCGGCCTCCACCAGCAGATCTGTGTGTGCTCAGCCACTGGAAAAGGATTTTCAACCATGCCATTCAGCCCGGGCCCCAGAAGCCTGCAGCCTTTATCTGCAGACCCGTTGATTGATGTGTTGTGGGCCCTGCTGTGGTTAACAGCAATTTTTATCTGTTGCTAGCGGCAACAGCCCTAGTCCCTGGTGCGCAGAGAGCAGCAGGGCCAGGGATCTGAAGCCGGACCGCACACGGGGATAAACAAATAGGTTTTTCAAGGCGGACAGCCCTCATGGAGAGGCCCCTGACAGGCAGCACCCCACCTCAAGGCCATCACAATGTCAGGGCCCCAGCCCACTCCTGCTGGGCTCTGGATTTCCTTCACTAATTTTCACCATGTGCAGTGCCAGTGGTGTGGAAACACCTGCACACCCCACTGAAGAGTGAGCCGAGCCTGGGAGACAGACGGAGGCAGAGAGAGTGATAAACCGAGACAGAAAGAGAGTCACAGAAATGCTCCAAGGTGGTTTGGAGACATCAGAGGAAACATGGCCGTCTGTTCAAGCTCAAAAATATACTCGAAAAAACTCCTGCAAGAAACAATTTGCACCCAATTTCCTTCATTTGCTGTGTTTAGAATTTAATCCAGTGAATCTGTGTCGCTCTGTTAAATAAAGCGTGAAGCTTTTAATGGCTTCTATTATAATTAAGTGACATAATCCATGTTTTCGATAAAGATCTTGTAAAAAGCCTTGTCACTTCAACATGGGAGTGTATTTGCCACAAAGTGGAGGTCTTGAATGCCAAATCAATTAAAACAAGGCTGTTTAAGAATGCACAAATGAGCCTGAGATGCTCTGTTCAGAGTGTAGACTCATTTAGCGTTAAATATGATTATGACAACCCGAGCAGGAAAAAGAAGAAAGCGTGTGTGTGTGTGTGTGTGTGTGTGCGCGTGTGTGTGTAAGCTTTCGAGCACTCTCACTCAACCCAAACACGGGGGGCGTAGGTTTTACTCCCTGACATCGGCGAGATAAACCCTCCTAAAACAGACGAGTCAGATTAAAGTGTCACAGACAAAGCTCTGTGCGTTTATCGTGCGTGAAAACATGAGCAGCAGCTTGGCCTTAGGGTGGTTTTAAAAGACAGGGGGTGGGACACTGACGCTCAATCACTCCATCTGAAAGGAAAGGGAGGTGTGTTGTCTTTTTCATTTAGCAAAACGTCTCCTCCTCTATACAGTGGATCCAGCCCGGGGGTAGTGACAGGATGGGCAGATAGCTGCAGGGAGATTCGTTGACATTTCCTCCGTCTCTTGCAGCCCCTATCTTCCAGGCACAGGGGGGGACGCTGGGTTCTTTATCAAGGAGCTCCTCAGAGAGGATGATAAATCGCCAGAGCCCGGGCCCATCTCCAGTGGCACAACAAGCAGGTAGCAGCGCAGGAAACAAGGCACAGATATTGTCTCCCAAACAGAGCCCAGGCTATAATGAAGCCTGCACAAAGCGGACAGGAGAGAGTCGGCCTGATAAACAATTCCATTTCCAGTCTTCCACAGAGAGCGAGATAGCGAGTCTCAGTCCTGCTGCTACATATCGCTGCTGAGCTCAACGGTCTACAGATTAGCCCTCAGCCCTGAGGGTGGTGGGGCAGTGCTTTCATGTCTTCACCTGAATAAACACATCATATATGGATGAAAAAGTGACTTCAAGTAGGTTTTTGATACACTATTAAAATATTTGCTTTTTTAAAACCAGGGAATGGCTACATGAAATAACCATGATTTGCAACAGCCCAGTCACGGGATTATGGCTGTCTGACAGACAGTGGAAGGAGACAGGATCAATCTCTCTAAACTAGCACACCAAAATCTCCTTGCTGGACATTGCAGTTATTTGGTTGATAATTAGGGAGCACAGTTAGCTGTTTTCAAACACTTCTTCCATTTTAGTTTGAATAAGTGCTTCAGGTTGAGACTCTTTCTCAAGCAGCAACCTCCAGTCTAAGACTGTGAGAGAACGTAAACGTGCTAAAATCTGATGTTCCTCCGGTATCCACTGGACGTACAGGAAGTCACATGCACACTAAGCCAGAAAAAAAGCTGTTTTCAAAGCAGAAATAAACATAATTGCAGCCTGGTACAAAAAAACATCTCCTGTCCAAAACGCTAATTTCACTATTGGCACACACTGTGCAGTTTAGAGGATATTGAGTTTGTGAGTTCTACCAATAAGAGGCACAGCTCAGCTCACGTGACTGAAAACTTCTTTTTTTTTACATTGTGGGTGCATTTTGGGTCGTTGTTATGTTTTGGGAGTGCTACAAACTGCAGTTCGTTGAATGTCCACTTGAGGCTAGCTCCAGAAATACTGGGAACCACATACACTCTGATTCAATTAAGATGATTTTAACTGCAAAAATAAACATATTTACAGTCTGGTACAAAAAAGTAACCATCTTTTAAGAGTGATGGGTGGCATCATGCAGACGATGTCAATTCAAAACACGGTCTGTTCTAAACATCTTGAAGACATTGGGGATAATCCTGTCTGATAACCAATATAGCGCAATGTAGTTCTTATCAAACAGATTGAAAAAAAAAACAACAGTGTAGAATGATTGATCATATTTAAGCTGACAAACAATCTGCCGTCACATGATAAACAAGATGCAATTTATACAAACTCAACTCACAATCAACACAAGTAACTAAATTAAAGAAAAAACCCTGTTAACAGGTTAGCAGCTTGATAACTTGGCTAGCTCACTGCTATACAGTCTCTGAAATCCACGGGAACAGATCAGTTTTTCTTGAGGCAGAATCTGGACTGAAATATTACAAAAGCAGAAAATATATCATAAAGATTTCCATTTGACATACATAGTGGAAATGAGGCATTCTGGATGATGAAAGAGACACATCGCTGCAGTAGCACTGGGGATCACAGGGGCAGCATGGTGCAGAGTAGCTGATAATTTAAAGCGAACCATCCAAATACAACAAACAAAACCTTAGTAACATAAACTGATGCAGTTGTTGTATTGAAAGTGATGTTCATTGTCCAGAATCAGTATCACAGTTGGAAAATACTTTCTTCATCCAGGGTGTAAATTTGGCAAACCAGAAGATTTCTCCATCCGTATATGTTGTGATACATTTAGCAGCTGCTCAGTCAACAACACTGCCAATAATTTTCCCTTTTTCTTTGTAATCATTACTTCTTCCACTGTCATCATGTTTGATGTTTAAACAGCCATCGTAAGGTAAAAGATGAGAGGCAGAGTGAGGGCTGCGACAGTTATTTTGTAAAAAAACAAACACTTCAGTTTTTAATCATTAAAGGAAGAAGAAATGAGCCGTTACAGTCCACACAGACTCACTGTGATCACGGAAGACAGAACAAAAGGTCAAAGTCACTGTTTTTAGTGCCCTGACAAATTTCTGTTGGAGAAATTTACATTTAATGAGTGCTCAGTATCTCTTTACTGTCACTAAAGGATTAGTTCACTGTTTTTTTTCTTTGGTTATATGTTAGCGCTGTGTTTTAACACAATGAGGTGAAAGAAATCAGTTGTAGTAAAGTAAAACAGGAAATGGGAGGCATATGTCATGTGCATGCAATGTAATGTGTATGAATACCAAAGACTAAACAAATAAAAATGATTTTCATAAATTGAAATGAGACACTATGCATCCAGCCAAATCATTTTAACAGAGTATGAAGGTGCTCACAGAGTGCAAAACATTCCAAATTCTAACTTTTATGAGTCTGGCACTAAAGAGCAGCAACTTATTTTATATTCTTTTATAAAGCACTAAAAGAGGCCGTTTGAGCCTGGCAGGCAGCATAAGAAGGGAGACATATGGAAGCATAAACAAGAAGAGGCGTTATCTCCCATAGAAGTAGAAAACAAACTGTCAGGAGAGATTGCCTTTTTTACCTCTTAGTGCCTTGTGACAGATAACCAGCCCCATCCAGCAGCTGATTTCTGAGTGTTTGTGGAGAGGCAGAGCAGTAGATGCTGATCAGCACCAGAGGCCAACCAGCAGATAGCTCTGTGTATGCCATTGGTGGCTGGTGGCATTTTCCTCGCCTGTGCGCCTGCCTTTTTGACCCCTCTGCACCTCACAAACAGCCCTCCACCCACATGCATCGCCTCTCCCTTCCTCCTCCTCCAGCCATAACGCTCTATCTAGCCTGTGGCCTTCTCCTCACTCCCCTCCTCCTCCCCATACCCACTAAGCTTTTGCCTGGCGGGTCCCTGGAGCCCGCCCTCACCCCGACCCCACACCCCGTGCCCCCACCGCTCCTCGCACCTTCAAAACCATCATACTGTAAAGCCTGAAGCACTTACAGATAAGGAGACCCCAGAAATCAAGCGGGCCCGGCAGCAGAGCAGATTGAGAGTCAGAGCTCAGCACCCAGGAGGTGCCCAGAGGCTACACATGCTGCAGATAGCACCGCCGGATAGCCAGAGAGGGAGCCAGACAACAGAAAACTTCCTGCCCTCGTTACTGGACTTTCCTGTGCTCCAACAAACCCCCCACGCCCCCACACAACCAAGCCCCCTCCACCTCCAACTCTGGCCTTTCTCCCTCTCTCTGAATCCTTCGCCTCTCAGATAAAGAGAGGGCCTTGTTCCCTGCCGACTCAAACTGACAGCTCGAGCCAAAGGGCTCCACAAGCTTTTTTGGAAGGTCTTGTTTGTTTTCATCCATCTGTGAGTATGCGGCCGCTGGGGAATAGGAATGTGACATGTTCTATTAAAACAAAATCAAAAACAGAAAAAAAAAATCGCACACAGATCAAGGTCTTTTGAAACGCAGCTTTGTTGGGCGCTTTAACTGCAGTCCTTTGAGGCAGATTAAGGATGACAAACCATTTATAGTTGTTTTGTTTGTCGGGATGATTGCTTCCAAGCTGCAATAAGAACTGCCATATGCCACTCATCAGCTAAAAGTAGCACACTTTAAAGAATGTTCCTCTTATGAGCTCCCCTTTAAGCAAAGGACATAAAGGACGACCGCTGTCTCTATTACCCAGAGACTAGACACATCACTGAAACAATGGGAGGGGAAGAGCACAAATTTACGGTTTGAAAACGCACTGGGGCAAGGCAACAGATGCTTTCAAGGGATAAAAATAGTCCAGCTCTGACAATCTGAGAGCTATTGTATGTTTAAAAGGATTGGGCTGACATTTTCTGAGGCATAACTGAAGACACCTCTTGGGCACATTTTACTGGAACAATACGACAAAAACCATCTCACTGACTTACGTTAATGTACAGTCATCCGCTTCCACAAATCATAAGCTGTGGGTGCTCCAGAGGGTGTAAATGTACATACATTGCTGTGATGGGAAGAAAATGTATTTATTGCGTGGATACAGGCGCCTTTAAAAAGCTTTTAGGCATATTATCATATGTGAGAGAGGGATCCTCCACTGACAGTCACTGGAAGAAGACATAAAACTCTGACAGCAAAACTGCAGCAGCAGCGGTGACCGGCGCTGATCGATGCCAATAAAACAAGGCCCTTTTCTCCAAGGTAGCGCAGGACACCTTCCTGCAATTTAATCAGTCAGTCAGCCAGAATTAATGTTCCTAATATCATGATTTCTCCATTACTCTATTTAACATAATTAAAATGTCGAGCGCCGGGGCCATAAAGCGGGTCGTTGGAGATTGTAATTCTGCCGTAAAGCTATGAAGCATGAAAATGCCACTTACCGAGTAGCCGCGGCCTGACAGCGAGTGAGTGGAACTCTGTAGGGAGAAAGAGGAGAACAGGGATGACCTTTAAGGAGCGTTTCACTCGCTGACACAGACATGATGAAGCAGCGCCGCTTTAATATCAATATTCACGTTAACCTTTTACCCGCCCTGCCATGTAACCCAGGCCTGAACACATCACTTCCATACATCCTGGACTCCACCATGGAGACATCTGAGCAGCACTGGCTCTAGAAACAATCAAGTGAGACTGGAAGACCCAATGATTGTCAGCTGTACTGGAAATACTCTACAGAAAAACCTTAACTACTTTAATAAATGTAAATATGCATTTTGCAATTGAATGGAGTATGTCTCAAGCCATGGTGTCCATAAAGTCTCTTCACATTTAAACAGAGTTGATAGATAGATAGATAGATAGATAGATAGATAGATAGATAGATAGATAGATAGATAGATAGATAGATAGATAGATAGATAGATAGATAGATAGATAGATAGATAGATAGAAAGAAAGAAAGATAGATACTTTAACAGTTTAATATGTGGAAACTGTTACAAAATGAGGATTAGATAATGTCATTTTTTCGCTAATTCAATGGGAGAACTTGTTATGTAGGAGGACACTGAAAGGTTTGTCATACACGATCAGTGTTTTCCTCAGATGTCCTCAGTTGTCCCTGTCGCCGTTAATTTCTTCTGGCAAGCACAAACTGAGGCACATGACGGTGGATCTCTTTCATACTAACTTCTGTAGTTTCACTGAGTCTACATATTCAATTTTGTTTCAATAAACCACGTTATACATTGTCTCTTTTCTTGAGGAGTAGCCATTTTTTAGTGGGTTCATTTAAGGCCCAGTTTATGCAACATTTCAACGCTTAAAAAAATCGCTGTAATATGCATGCCAGGCCTGTAGTTTGTGATACAACTGTCTTTTTGAAGCCCTCTGCCAAAGTACAGGTGGGCTGATCATCTGGGGTTAATAGTGAATGTTTGCTGATCACAGAAGTTGTGCATATTTTGTTGAAAGGCAGTCAGCAGATTCAGCAGTACAAGCATATAACAGCAGTCTACCATTGTTTCAATTGTTGCAAATTAAGTTGCCACACTGGAATCGTTATGTGCAAAGTGGAGAGTGATGCTTTCCACTGAAAACTCCAGCTTGCTGTTTACACAGCAATGGTGGCCACAGCGTTCCAGAAAAATTCTACCCTGGAGGCGGTTTTCTAAAGTTTCAGTTTTCGGTTGGCTAAAATGCCGTCTACAGAGAAACAAGAGGCCGAAATGCAAACATTCAGCCTTACACTGTTTTATGCTAATGGCCCCTAAAGGCTGATTTCTGCTTGATGCATCTGCGCAGCTTCGTGCGGAAGAATGACGTCATCTTGCACCATGCCCCCTTGCGCAGTCCTTTTCATGCAGAAAATCTTAACGCCTCGCACACTTGAAAATTTCTAACCTAATGGGCAGAGATGCGGGGACAAGATGGCAGAAGTGGTTGAAGTGCAGAAATACAGGCATCTGTATGACTCTTCACACAGAGATCACTGTGACAACAGAGAAATAAATAATTCATGGCCTGAAACTGCGACCACCCTCAGCAGAGACGAGAAATTGGTTAAAAAACCTGGAAAAATCTGCGGGACAGACATGTCATGTTGTAAACAAAGCTAAACTTATTTGTCTCTTGATTAGTACTCTGGTAGAAGTACGTTTGTGATACGCCGCCCCCTGCAGTTTAAGAATGGACACCAACAGACGCCGTGTGGGATGTTAAAAAGCACAAAAGCCTCACGCGGATCTTGTGCGTCACGTTCGTAAGGAAAGCACAACATAGCCTTAATTGTACCCCTTTTAATTGACAGGATACCTGAAATATACAAATGCAGTGTGATTAAAAACGTCAATGATTACTGAGTACATAGAAAAGATCTGATTGAAAAATCTCAATTGCCTCTATAATATATTATTTACATTATAAAAAGGCTTTAAGGACACCCTGGACATTATTTAAACATTAATATATCAAAGATATTTCAAAAATGACAGACCTTTGCTCTGACTTCTTCTTCAGAAAGACTGAACTATGCTACTTTGTATCTAAATATAAAGATTTCCAGCTCTCAATTCAACATTAATCACCACATTGAAGTGAATCCATCACCTTCATCCCTCCAGAAACAGCTCAGCTATCCTGCTGGCTAATTACATTTCCTTTCCTTTGTACTTTTGTGATTATGGAGAAAAAATCAAGATGATACACTAAATGTTTGGTATCCTTTGCAAACGAGAAGTCAAAAAAATCACAATTCAACCACCTAACATGTAAAACTGTGTACTTCCACCATACATGTCCCCCAAGATGCACTTATTGTATTTTGTCATTATTTTGTTGGAGCTTTTTTCAAACCAGAGTCTGGCACATCCAGGAACAAAACAAAATGTTCTTTGTTATGTTCTATCAGGCCCTTTGTGCTGGGGATAAATATCTCTTTATGCATTTAGGGAGATGTTTTGGCCCATCAAACACCTCCTGTGTTTTCTAATGCGGTCCTCTAAATGCTGAACAAAAGCAGGATGGAGGCTGAAAACGCTGGGTTTTGTTCTGTTCTCTGGCTCTGTCTGTCAGCGCTCAGCACGAATACCAATCTCCAAATCCCTCCCTCCACTTCCACTTTTCACTTCTTTTATTCCTCTGTCTAGATTGGCAATTTCTCCCCCCCTGGTCTCTGGAGGGGACTTTTCTGCTAGACCAATTTCATCCATAGGTCCACCTTCAATCCAAACGACCTCCCCCACACCTTCACCACCGCTGCCTCCCTTGTTTTGCACCCTCCCAAAACCCCTCATCCATTCTCCCACACCTGCTCTAGGCCTCAGCCCTCATCAACGCCTGTGTGCCCCTCTGATTCGCAGGACGGCTCCCGCGGTGACGATTAGGGGGGAGTCCCGCCGCGAACCGGAAAGCAGGCTCTGCGGGAATCGAAAAGGCCATTCCCGCTCTGCTCCATCACAACGGTGACCAGAGAGTAGGCCAGAGAGCAGAGCAGAGCAGAGGAAGAGCTGCACAGAAGGCTAAAGCTTTGGGTACAAAAGGGCCAAAAGTGTGTTTGAGTGAGAATGCTGCCTGTTGTCTGTGTGTATGCATGTTGAGAGTGCACTCAAATGTGTGTGTGTGTGTGTGTGTGTGTTTGTGTGTGGGTGCATATGTGCATAGGTGGTGGGAGGCCAAGGCCATTTAGAATTAGCCTTACTATGTAGAGTTCATTCAACTTGGAGCATTCTGAGTAGAAAGAGAGGCTTATTTAAATGATAATGAGGGACAATCCATTGGATTTAGTGCCGGTGAGGGGAGGAAAAGAGGGGAGGGAAAGGGGGATCCATTAAAACGCCAGCGGTTCATAAGCCATAGGGTCGGCATCCAGCTAAACACTCTCTCTTAAAAGCCATTATACATGGCTCTCAATGGATTTCTGCAGCGCTTAGGACTTCAAAAGGATTTAAGAACCCGCCCCAGAGAGGGAGTGTGGGGGAGGGAGGAGGATGAGTGTATGTGAGTGTGAGTGTGTGTGTGTGTGTGTGTGTGTGGTTATGGTGGTTGGCTGTGAGAGGGATGGGGCGGATGCTGTTGGCATTTAAGGGTTAACTAAACAGCCCTGGAGAAGAGAAATGTTGCTAAATCCACCCCCTAATCCTCCCCCCATTTCCATGCCCCCTCCTCCACTCCTCTCTCAGAAAAAAAGACAGAAAAATAGAAAAACATCGCGACAGGAGAGGAGGGGCCAGTCCATCTTCCACCACCCTAGACTGTTGGTTTTTTGTCATGGCAATGGGTGGGCCAATCAGCACACATGGAAGCGTGATGAGGAGGGTGGGCAGGAATGTCAGGTAGGTGGGTGGGTCCCGCTGCAAGTGGGTGGTTGTGGGTGGGCACAGGAGGGTGTTAGAAGCCCTGAGAGTACCATAACTGCCACCTTCTGCTCTGCAGGACACAGATGCAGAGCAACCCACCACCCCCCTCCTTCTCCAACCCCACATTTCCCTAATCCCTGTGTGGCTTAGTGCCGGGGCCCTGCTGCACCGCAGGCACAATTACCTAGTCAAAATAAACAGATAAAGACCCAACCATGGCAATGAACAAACAGCATCCCCTGCAATTTTTTTTTACCCCCTGCTCCCAAATTGATGCATGACTGTTTTCACAGGCGGGCACGTCCACATGTCGCATTTGTCTCCATTTCCTTTGGCGGTAAGACAAGAGAAATCCATTTTACTCGTTGCATACGCGGCATCATTAGTTAAGAGCTCTTAAAGCTGGGGAGCCACTTTGATGTGTTGGAGCGTGTTTTACGAAAATTAGCAGGGCTCTCAGTGCGGTGGTGGAGATTACATGGGGCTGAAAAATAAGAAGAGGGGGGCTCTGACTCATGATGAGGAGGAATCTGTGTGTGCCATGTTCAGGCCTCTGCTAAGTGATGTTTAATATAGAAACCAGCAGAGAGAAGGACACACAAAGACACATAGACAGAGAGGAAGAGACTTGGAGAAGGCAGAAGCAAAGACAGGCAGGAGGAGAGAGATGCAGAGATGTGGATGCCGTGGCTACAACGATCAGCGTCTGTGCACCATTTATTTGGCAGCAGATTAGAGAGACATGCCATATCTAACACCGTCGGCGATTACAGCGTGCAATTTTCAACAGTGCCCCCCACCTCATCCCCATCGCTACACCGCAACCACCGCCACTTCCACCCTCCCCCTCTTCTTCTGTGCCCCCCTCCTTCTCCGTACTTGTCGTATATCCCTGTCAGAGCTGTCAACCGTCTTCGCTCTTTTATCTGACAAGCCCGCCTCTTCCTCCTGACTTTTTCATTAAAAGACAGCCTTTTACACAAATTCAAGAGAAATGGTACGGGAAGAAGGGGAGGGGGGCAGTGCACAAGAGACATGGAGCAGAAAAGCTTAGAGAAAAGAGGATGAAGATGGAAAAAATTAGGCTGGATGACTTTTTTTTATTCATCAGGCTTTATTTTCAATTGAAACGCTGAATAGCTTAAAACAATGTATTTAATAAGTTCATTAAAATCTTTCTCGTTCCATCATTTTACCCCTGCTGGAAAAGGAAGCAGCATATTTCCCTTCCTCTTCTTTCTCTCTCCGTGGCTCGGCTCTTGCTTTCGTCAGCTAAATGAGCAGTCTGATTGAATTTAGTTTAGTTTGGGAGGCCTGCTTGACAGGCATTAGTTAGGAAGCATATTTCTACATTCATTTAAAATGAGCCGCTTGGGATTTTGCATAAATTCTCATTACTTCCCCTGTATCTAAATTGCATTATTTCATCCCTTATGCTGAACCAATGCCTGGCCTCCATTTTCCTTTGCCACCTACTCATCCTCTAAATGGGCTGGCATATGGGCGCTGGCGCAGCGATAATTGGAGCACTTTCTTTAACTCATTCCATTCTGGGGTCAGCAGGGTCAACCCACACCTGGCTGCACACGTTAGGTCATGTCTACATTTAACCATGCCACGCTTTAAATAATGCCAGGCCAGCTAGGTGATGCTGTGTGACCAGTTTAATCATTTCCTGTCCATGTGCTGCCAGCCAGCCAGCCAGCCTTTCCTAACGCAGAGGGGATTTATGAGGCGATAGCTGGAAACAGCAGGAGCTACTGAACCGGCTGCCCTCTGATCTCAGCCTCAATGTTGCCGTCGTCCGCCTGTTCTATTTATCCTACCTCAGGGGTCCCCTCTTTTGCACTGTGAAAGTGGATAGCTTGGTTCTCGGCAGGGGGTCTTTAAAAAGGGGAAAGGTCTTGTTCTGAAACTCACCTCACTGAGCTGCTCCTTGGAGTTGCTCCTGTGCGGTCGGCTGAGCTCCTGCACCGTCTCCTCCTCGCTGACTTTGACCGGACGTAGAGCCAGAGGTTTGATCTGCAGGGAGGAAAGAGAGGAACATCTTTAAACCATGTTCACAACCAAGCACTACACCCAGAGATACAGGGAGATGGTATGTTAAAGACTTTAAACAGCATGAGGTATAACTCTTAAGGTGTAGACATTACACTGACTGCACATTTATAAACTGTTCTAACCTCTTAAGACCCTGTGTCGACGTGCGTGGACATTACATTTCTGCCCCTCAGGCTCATGATACTTCATTTTTTGAAACTTTGACCGATTGGCCACATTCAGGGACACTGCCCACATCATCTTTTGGTGAAATCACATCATTATAACCATTTTAGTAACCCCCCCCCGATATTTAGGTTCAGTAACACTACTAACAATGGATTAATAGAGAACGTACAATAACTAAGTTTAATTATACTTATTTGGTCTTACTTATCCCAAATAGCAAGGTGAATAAAAATTTGCACAACAGACAAAAGCTCGGGTCTTAAGAGGTTTAAGTGTACTACAACAATCTTGCATGGAGCTGAATGTACCTTATAATATTTCTCACCACTTTGCTTGTGTGGTTGATGTGTTCTCAAATCACAATGAAGTGGATAGGGAAAGAACATAACATGGACTGAACTCAGGTAAAAACTACAGAAATGTTCTCCACATGTTGTATATAATGGTTTGTTTATAGTTTTCTGTGGCTGAGCAGGAGTTTATTATAAACAGAACACCACGGACCAGATTTGACAATCTTTTTTTAACATTTTTTTCACTGAAGAAAGCCACAAAATGTAGGAACAGAGAGAGTTATACACGTGAGTGTTGCGAGTTTCTCCTTTTCCAACATACATGTCCACTGAGCTTGATTTGTTACAAAATTATTCACAAAGAGCTCTATGTGTGCAAAAGATGCTGAGAGGGGAACACAGAGAAAAAACAAAAAAGTAAATATCACTTGGACAGTTCATTTTATGTCAAAAGTTCAGACAACACAAAACTGCCTTAGCTCCAACTGACAGTCAGTGGGCCATGCATCTTCTATTCTAAACCTGAGGAAAAGGCAAAGTTGATGTGGTGTCCCGCAGCACAGTGTCAGTTCGTGCTTTGGCTAAATGCAAACTAGAACTGGCTGTAGCAAAAACACCTGCTACCAAAACCTCCACCTGTTACCACTCATACCAGTCAGCAACATGATCACAGCTGCAACCGTTCAGTAAAAGATCCAACTGTGACTGTGTTTAACTGAAGCCATGCAGGTTCGGGTTTCTGTTTGAAATCCACTGATTCAGAGGACTGAATTTTGATCAGTGCACCAGTCAGTGTTGTCCATTTTCATTCCTGGCCACACTCTGAGTGAACAATACCATGTCTGTAATTCAAACCTACATTCAAGCTTGGATATGTGACAGGTGCTTTGTGTTCTGTGCTCACTTGGTCTGCACAAAGTGGGGATAATTTAATGTTGCTGAACAAACATAATTTACATCTGATGCCATAGACAACTCCAATCACTCAGTGCTTGGGCACATTTACTAGCTTAACCTCTGAACTCAGTTGCTTCATGTGATGATAGCATACAGTTGAGTTCTTCTGATACAGTTTTAGGATATCTGGGCGACCAACTGTTATTTTTAGCCACTGCAAGAAAACGTAACAATAGCATTGAAGTAAGCAATTTACATTCATGGTAAATATGTGAACCTGCAGACATTTGTCAACAAAGTTTTCACCAGATCAGCTTATGGACTCTGGAAATTTCTTATTTATACTGTGGTTTACTTCTTTTGGTTCACAGTTCAGGCCTTAAAGGCACAGTCACACTGGCCATCCGTTCCATGCCCAAGCACCCCCAAAACTTTAAGTCCAGTTTGTTTGGCCAGTGTGGTCACTCCGTACCATGCACAGACTCAGTACACTTGTTTAGCTTTGGCACACTTAGAAGAGGTGTGCTTCAGCATGGTACACTTCATGCACGAGCACAAGGATGATGTACGCAACAGGACGTGACGTAAAATCCACAACATACCATCGCTGCAACTGCTTATGCATGGAGAAAGGTTACATGAAAATCATAGAGGGTTGTGTCAGACCAAAAAGACATAAGCCAAAAGGTAACTAAAGTCGGAACCATTTTCTCTGTGTTCTCCATTGTGCTGACTCTGATGTGACTGCGCTTTTTGTGAAGAGACGCTTCATAATGACGTAGGCGGGCCATGAGTGTGTCGTATTACAACGTGATGGGTGCAATTACGCTTAAGTCTGGTTCATATTGGATGAATGTGATTGGGGACCGTACCAGCCATCTGGGGAATTGTGCTGGGGGGAAGGCAATTGAGATTAATAACGGCACGGTTCAGATGGCCATTGTGATGGTGTCCTGAGAAATCCATTTTGATAATGCTACTTGGGCTAAAAATGGAAACCAAAACAATATCACAACCAGAACTCGCCCTTATTTTTATAAGTAGTAGTTTTGGGCCTATTCCTTTGTAGAGGATAGAGGCAGCAAATAGAGCAGGAAACTAATAGAGTGTGAGAGAATGACATGCAGAAGAGGGACCTCAGGCTGGAAGCAAGCGTATGCCGCCCAAGACATGGACAGGACTTCAACCACTGGGCAAGGCCCGTTCCCAGGACCAGAGCTCTCGTAGATAGACCAAAAAAGGTCTCAGCAGGAGTGTGATGAAAAGGAAAAAGATGTTTGGTAAAATTTTGTGAAGACAGACACTGTCACCTTTCCAATTTGACTTCACAAAGAAAAAGTTACAACAAGTGAAGAAAATCAAATGCGGCGACAACAAATAGCGTATCAGCAGCTAAAGTGTGCAAATGCCATTATCATCCATCATCCTTCCATGTCATAGTAACCCTAATACAAACACGCATGGCTTGTTTTATTGCAGGCCATCAAGACCTGCACTTGGAATGAGACCAAAATCTCTGCCAGATGGGAGGTTGGCGAGCACAGCAAGGAAGACACTGTGCTGGGCCAGCACCAGCCAATCACAGTATCCCGTGCTGCCTCCCCACCTTGGAGTACAGTGGTGATGGCCGCAGGGTGTAATCCATTTGACGAGCAGTTTGTGTGTTGCAGCTCCCCCGGAGGCAGGCGTAGTTTGCTGGCCTCGTTCTCCTGATCTCCGCTGTAATTTAAGCAGATCACTGCTACAATTAACCTTTCCCGGTAAATATCAATTATGGCCCCCGGCTGGGCTAGAATTAAAAGGGTCATCAGCTAATCTGACAGGTCCTGTACGCTGCCACCTGGCTGGGAGAGAGGGAGGGAGGGAAAGCCGGCAGAGAGAGTGTTTGTCTACCCCCGTGCCCACCAGCTCACATGCCAAGTAGACACAATTCCCTTTTAATTACCCTGCTGCCGCCAGGGCTAGCATGCTGATTGGCCAAGGGGCATTAGCAGTGTGCTGAGGTCAACAGTGACAGGACGAGGGTGAGTGTAAGAGCGGCGAGAGTGTTGGAGAAGAGGGGGGAGTCACCGCTGAGCAATCAGGGTGTAGAGATGGAAGGAAGAGAAAGCTGCAGGTGGGCCTAATCAGGTTTGACTTCCACCTCTCCCCGCCTCTCCCACTGCCTCCCTCACGCTCTCTCGACTAGCTGTCAGCCTAATCACTCCTTGAATCTCAAAATAGATGGTGGCCTTTTTGATTTCCTCCTTTCAAGGAGAGCACGAAGAGAGCAACCCTCCTTGGCGGGCAGGCGAGCATGGCGGAAGAGACGGTGCGTTAGAGTACAGTCAGCGTCACGTCGCTGTCAAGTGGAGCCGTTGATTACTTTGTTTACCCAGCATCAGCGTTGCTGACAAATTCCTGTAGGCTCCAAAAGTGTTTCTGTCTCCTCTGAGGTCTGCGGCTACATTACCCAGTCAGCAATCAACTCGGCTATTGATCAGAGCGCAGCATCTAATTAGCCGCCTAGGTTAATGATGCAACGAGCTAAGACCGTTCCCTGAGCCGCTGTTCGACGGGACAGGAGAGCAATTGATCCAGGCAGGGTTTCACCAACTCTGACAAAAGATTGGCAACCCCGACTGCCTGTGATTAAGGCAGGGACTAATTTCCTGTCTGGGGAGGTGTTTAATTGGCCCTAAGCTCTCAACTGTACAGCTCTCATGTGTTGTTTTTCCTTTTGTGTACTCATTAATGTTAAAGGCCGAGTTGCTGCGCTGGAGGGCGGAGCTAATGGTCTCTACTGAGTTGTGTCTGGTGGCAAACGTGGACACAGTTCAAGGTCATAATGCCTTTCCACTATTCTTGAGCTAATGCCTTTGTGATGCATTCTGGGTAGCCCAGTGGGGACAGTTCTTCCCCACCTGGCGTTCAGAAGAGTTCTAGTTTTCGTGTGGACTTGGGTTTGTTTACTTTGAAGCCTTGACTGATGCAGTATTCAGCCAAGGTTAATCAGGTTGACGCAGCACGAGAATGTTGTTAATCTGTGTGTTTGTAGGACGGTTTGACTTAAGAGGACAGACAGAAAAAACATAGCTGAGTGGGGCCTGTGTTTTACATGAATAATGTACTGGAAATTAGCTCCATTAGTCTCGGTATTGAACATGTCTGCAGTCCGTCTCTGGAGGCTGCCGCTCTGTGCTCTTTAATTATCTTCAAAGGGCCCTCCAGCATCTTAATTTCCCCCCAAGTTGAGTAGAGCCGACTTGGGTCTGCTCATTTATACCACTATAACCCTGGGTGCAGTCATGAGCCCGCCTGCTTGGAAAAGGCCAGCCGAAGCATCGAAAGAGACAGTAGTGGTTAACATCAGCTCATGCTAGGCTTGGTTAACTTTCCCTTTACTTTCACTTCCTCGCCCTCCATGCAGCGTCGATCAATCTGTAGCCTGTCAGCGGGGAGCTGGCTGCAGGATGGCGGGTGAGGCTTTGTTGTCCTGCTCCTTTGATCCTCCTCTCTTTACCTTGCAGGGGGTTTTAGGGGGCCATCGGATGGCTGCACAGTCTCCAACCCTTTTCCTCCTTGAATAAAAGAAGCCTCAGGTCCTGACCTCGCTTTTCTTCCCTTTGCTCTTCCCCTCTCCTCTTTGTAGCCTGCCGTCACCTGTCAACAGCGCTCAGGGAGGCTGTGCCTCAGCCTTGTCCCAGTGTCAATCCTTATTACCCTACGATCGTGGACCTTGCCCCCTGCCTGCCACTTTTTTTTCTGGCGGCCTTGATGCTCTTCTGCTCTACACTACCAAGCTCAAATCTGCTCTCAAGGCTTCCCAGACTCAAGGCGAGGAGGAAACAAGGGGCATTACAGGGAAGGGAGGGCTGGAAAGGACGGATACAGATCCTTCCTCTAATTTGCTCTGAAAAGTGTCCTACGCAGAGGACCCTCACCCCCATTAACCCAGCGACAGGCTGCTACCGCTGCTAAGGGAGGCATCAGCAATGTGTTTGTGTGTACATGTGCTTGTGTGTGTGTGTGTGTGTGTGTGTGTGTGTATGTGTGTGTGTGTGTGTGTGTGTGTGTGTGTGTGTGTGTGTGTGTGTGTGTGTGTGAGGGGGCCCGGTGGTGCGGCAGGCGGAGGCACCTCAGTGCTCAGTGCCGGGCTCCGGCACCGGCTCAATCTATCGGCTCATTATCCCCCCCGCCCAGGCTGGGGTGCAGACAAGTGCACTTTAGGGCCACAGGCCAAATTGATTCATCTGCCTTCATTTTCTTCAGACTCAGAAGTGGCAGCTGCTCGGAGGCAGGGGGAAGGAGCTTTAAGATTGTGAGAGACGCAGACAGGAGAGACTGAGGGAGAGAAAGAGAGGGTCTACGATAGACTGAGATGAAGGGAAGAGCCACCGAGAGAAGGAGAAGGAGGTGCTTCCAGCTTTGTTCCTCATCCATGTCTCATTTCACTTTTCCTCCCTCCTCTCTCCATCTCTCACTTTACAACACCGGTGACACCTCCCTCCCCTGGAATTGCTATCAAGACATGCACTCACTCCCCCACCAAGTCCCAAGTTGGAAATTAGCCCAAGGACAAGCCAGTGGATTTACTACAGGGAGAGCAAATGGATTTTTGCTTTTATTTTGACGAGTCCCAGTGTATCCATTACGCCTTTTAATCATACATTATTCATAAAGCACGCCTTATAATAAATGACCACATAAAAGAGGTACACATATTATACACGGCCTAAAATGCCCCCATAACTCTCTCCCCTAGTGCACTCAGAACTGCATCACATTTGTAATATGGTTCACAAATATGGGTCTGTGAAATCACAGCAAGATGGTGTTTCTATTCCGAGCAGTGACTCTTGATGACAGTCTCAAGATTAAAAGCAACACTCTCGTACAAATGAGATCGTAAGGGAACAAATTAGAGGGCATGACCTATTAACTGTCCAGCACGTGACTGCTGCCTGAAACTGCAGTGTATGATTTTACAGAGTGTAAAGCTAACAGGGGTGGCCACATTGCCCGCCCCGCACTGCAGCAAAGCAGTCAACCTTTAAGGGAAGCCGCTTACTCGACCTGATTCCAGGCCAACAGGGACCTCAGGAGATGCCTGAGTGTCCCGCAGGGCTCCGTCTGGAACAGATGAACTGGGGAGAGGAGCACTCCCTTTGGGCCCCGGGTCTCTCCAATCACTCTCACCACACGCCTCCTGGGAGAGTGAAGAACAAGGCGAAAGAGGAGGAAGAGGGGGGTGGGGGAGGGGAATGCACCTGCTTCCAAATTCGAACCTATCCCTCAGCACCTGTCCCGGGGGTTCACTGACAACTGCAACAGACAGACGCACACACACCTCACCTGTCAGCCATGACCATAGGAACAGAATCTGCCTTGCACTGATAAGCACGAGGCCTTACAGCAGGAGCACCCCAGCCTCCTCCTCTCCCTCCCTACACCCACTCCAAGGCAAGCATTTCTCAGAGCAACCAACAACAATTAGGACGATGATGTCAAAATGCTAATGATGTTATTGGAAGGAGAGCTGAGCAGAAAGAGAGCGATGCTGAGGATCTGCATTTTGCTCTTCATCGCTGGTGCCAACATTATGCAGATCTCCCTCCTCGCTTGTTGCTCTGCAAGTAACACACAGCTTTGATTTTTTTTTTTTTTTTTTGCGTACACTATTAGCCCTGAAAGCAGTGAGTGCATTTTGCACAAGGTTTATGCACGCTAACACACAAAATTCAAATGGCGTTCACTTTAGAGGTTGCACTCTAATTTTTTACTATCTCGACATGATTATTTGCAAGTCAAAGTTTGCTTTGGCTTTCAAAAAGGAGGGCGCATTCAAATGTGCAGTGGAAAAAAAAACAAAAAAAACTTCAGGTTGTGGTACACGCTGCTGAACATGCCACATTTGCCTTAGTGGTCAGAAAGGATTCAGAGAGAGAAGCTGATTTATTCATCCTTTTCAAGTGTGCTCTGCTGTACCTCTTAACTCTGTAATGATCCCAGCAGACTGTCAGTCACAGAGAGCATCGTCAGACTAATAGGAAGGCATGGGAGTAAATATGAATTATATCAGATCTAGTGCACAAATGTGGCAAATATATAAATCAAAGAGAAAAACAGAAATGTGATTCAGTCATTTGAATGCACAGCACAAATGCTAATCTCAGTCTGCCTTAAATTAGCATGATAGCTTTTCCATAAGATAAATAAATAAATAACACATTTTTTTTTATTATTATTCATGCTGTTTGCACATCTCACAATCTTATTGGCATCACATACCCCTGATTCTCTAACCAGGAAGTGCCACAGACACTTTCAAATTAATGAGAAAAGCTGCTGTAGAATGAAAATAATTGAATGCCAATTGTTCAAAAGCTCAAGTTGAGAGATTGTAGCTTAAATTTAATTAGGTGAGCAGCAAATTAATTCCTGGCTGAATGTGAAATATCTTAAAAGATGAGGAATTTGAATATTGAGAACAGCACAAGTTGCCAGAGAGGGAAAAACATTTTCAGGGGAGAGTAGGTGGTTCTTACAGATTCTGAACTCAGGCTGCTGCTTTTGGCTCTTTTGCTTCTGTACATGTGTTACAAGATTAAACCCCAGAGCTCAGCCGGCGCACCAAATCTTCAAACTTTTACAAACCTAATGCTACACTTAAACCAAATGATTGATTGTATCTTCAGTCATCTGAAAGTGTGAGATAAATTGTGTATTTTTTTTTTTTTTTAGTACAACTCAACGCTGTGACAATAATAACTCCAGGTATGCGTCATCAATCACAGATCCTGCAACTGTGTCTCATGGAAACAGTTTATCAGTTATAACTCTCAACTCCTCAGATGGATGGTGATAACGCTGGCGTAAACACCCTTATCAGCTGATAAGAGTCTGTCGTTGGGTCAGATCAGAGGTGCAGAATGATTGGAGAATGACAGAATGTCTGACTTCACTCAGAAACATTAACAACACAGGTTGGCTAATGCTGAAGAAAACACTACTCTTGGTGAACATGAACAGATGAAGGTCACACAACACAACTTAGGAAAAAGCGCAAGGATTTTAAAACACTGCAAGATATGAAAAAGCACAAAAGGTGCCTAAATTGGCAAGTAAAATCTTCAAATTTTCTTTTTCTTCAAAATATGAGTAATGTCTAAACACAAGGCACTTAACCAGAATTATATTAGTACTCGGTCTGCATTTTATTTTTTAAAATTCTTTGAAAGCCACTCCGTCACCATTTTTGTCTTTTGATATCTTGAAATCAGATGTTTTTTTTGGTCTTTTCAGGTAAATGTGGCTCATATTATGTATTAAAAGACTTTTTTTTTTTAACAAAAAAATAAGGCAAAACTTGCTTAGATATCAGTTTTTGCAGTAAAAAATAATGACTGCTATTTCATAAGAAGCATTTTAGGTTACATTTAGAGAAGAATAACTTCTTCCAGAGCCTATATAGTCATGTTTCCTCACATGATGAGGAACATTATTCTGGCTTTGACACACTTTTCACGGCCAGTTAAGTTCATCATTGACTGCTCTTGTGTGTGCTTGTGTGTATTTGTGTGTGTGTTTAAGTTACTGATCCCCAACCCAAAGACTTAGCTTATTCTAAACTGCTGCAACACCATTAATTATTTCTTGACACTTAAAATTGATCCTATTAGCAGTTAAAAAAATAACATTCTTGGAAGTGTAACATTCACACTCTATCCCGCGACTGAACTCGATAACTTTGTCACCCTCACACGTACTTCAAGAAATGTTTAATTTCCTCTAATGTAATCTGAAATAATTATCAGATGAGGCTGACGCACACCCCGCAAAAAGGCCCCTTTTAACAAGTCCACAAAACACCCACACACACCTTAAAGCGAGCTATCATTCACTGCGACATAATTAAAACACCGAAGATGAGATTGTGGAGTAAAGGAAATGAGCAAGTGATGAAAAAAAGTGTTAGATGAAGAAGAGGCTGAAAGTTCCATTCAGTCTAACTTTAGACTGTGTTCTTCAATCAGGTAGGGAAATGGCTCTTTAATGGAGCGTCTGAGTAAAGTCGTGCTGTGCTTCCTAATCAATATGCTGAAGTCTGAGTACTTACTGACTGAATGAGCAACTGACCAGTGACCAACTGCAGAAGAAACACTGAAACAGAAAGAATATTTGTTGCTCCTTTGTTAGGAAGAGTTTCTTTTTTCAAACACTAAAAATAGGAAAGATACTTGTTTACCTTTTGTTTTTACAAGACATTCAACAAATACAGATGTTCTGTTCAGTTAATTCTTAGCATAGTGATTCATCAATCCATCCATTATCTCCCACTTTTCCAATTTTGAGTCGTAGGGGATATTGAGCTTTTCCAGGCTATCATTGGTCCAGAGGACGGGTGCACGTTGGGCGCCACCAGCAGATCAGGCATGTCAACTCTAAATGCACATTTTCATTGTATAATCATACTAAACATGCCAATAAAACTGCACTTTTAAAATGACTACATCCATACCAGCTTAATTCAGCATGAACCACACTTGCAAATAAAGCATTAGAGTGGGGCTGTAAGCTTTCCACATAACGTGTCAGAAATCTGTGAAATGGCACCACAGTCTCATTCCTCAGAAATATAATTTATTGGGATTTTGAAAGTTTTGTTAATTTTTCATTTTTAAGAGGATTTTTTTATACGTTTGAAAAACCTTAAATTAGAAATACTCTGTCAGTAAACACAGCAGGAGAAGAGTAGTCAACAGGAACTGTCCGTAAGCAAAAAGCTGAACGTTCAGTCGTCTTTCTCATTAAGGGTAATAAAACTATACAGTGCATTACTGAAACTACAACACTGACAGAATTTAAAGTTTTGATCAAACGTGTAAAAATGTCTGATCTGAAGCTGTGAATGCTGACTGTAATGTTTGAAAATGTGAATTCTACAAAATTGGATATTGTTCAACGGTTTGTTGCTTATCTCCATGTCGATTTAACTTCCATATTTTATTATATAATTTAATCTTTTTTAGTAAATTTGATAGTTGTAGTATCTTTATCCCAACTTTGTGTATTAATCTTTAAAGGTCTAACAAGGGACAGGGGTTGTAAATTAACGATGGCTAGATGCCTGTATGAACAGCATGTACTTTGCATATTTTATATAGTTGTGTTTTGTGTATTTGTCTGTGTTAAAACAAAAAATAAGGTCAAATAGACAAATGGGATGTGATTTAAGAGTTTAGAAAATATCTCAACTGCAGCTTTTTGAATGTTGAATTTTGCAATAAAAAGGCCAAGACTGCTAAGCTAAGAGGTCAAAAGTAATTGCATATTAGATTAAAACGAAGTACTTCAAGCTAACACGTTAGCTTAGAGTACAAGTATAGTCAACAAGTTACTACATATCTGCATATTTCTTGAAGTGAGACAGTAATAACTTTAAATTTAAACAGTAAAAAAAAAAAATCAAGGACTTTATTTCTCAAAAAAAAAAAAAAAAAAAAAAAACACTGTGAAGCTGCATGCTGCCTCAATGAAAGGGTTTTCAAACAACACTGATGTGGCAGAGCAGTATTTATTTGAACATTTTGAACATGCCGTTAATGATGTGATTTAGTATGAATCTGTATCAAAAACGAGCTTTTAACCGATTTTCTTTTTTACCTGTATCACAGCCTTAATCATATTTAACACCAACAACCAAGTACAAAACAGGCTCTACCAGGATGAACCTGGCATCAGATCAGGACCTGGAACACTGTGTCCTGCGTTACACTGTAAACAGTGAAGCAATGAAAATAAACACTTCCACATGGTCTCATGATGAAATAGTTCACATTGCTTTTGTAGAGATAAGACATGAACAAAAACCCTCTGTGTCACTCCAGGGCTCAGCTCCATGTACGAAGGCGCTTCAATCTTGACATCACTTGTATTGGCCTAAGAGACTCCCGTGGTGATGGAACCTGGTAGTTCATTTCTGTGTGCTGAATTAATCTGTAAGACTTGGTGAGGAGCTGAGGCATGAAATCAGAGAAGAGAGAGAAAGTTTAGAAGAAAGAGACAGAAACGGGCAAATTTATTTTTCTGAGAGAGCAATGAGGTCTAGGCGAGGAGTCAGGAGGTAGTTTGCAGTCGGAGAGCGAAAAGGAGAGACCGGGAGAGACAGCCAGAGTGCTCTGGGCTTTTTAATAGGAGGCAGATGCAACACATGTAATGAATCAGCTTCGGCTCGACGCGGCTTTCCTCTGATGTCTGAGCACCCGTCCTGCCCTTGAAAAACTTCTGGGACGTTATCTCATGCCTGCACAGCACACACTGCCAATGAATTTCAGAGGAAGTGTTATGTGCTGGGTGAGGGAGGGGGGTATGAGGTAGTTGAAGTATGTGTTCATACTCGTGCATCTGCGTTCGTGTCTATGTGCTGTAAAGGCGCTTCGACATAAATATCAGACATATACAACTCGTACTGTATATTTGCAGTATATTGTCAGTTGAGTTGGTGGAAAAATTAAAATTTAACATGCAAACGTGACCTCAAGTTCAGCAGCTCTATTCTGAGCACGCCAACCAGGAAGTCTGAGGCCCCACAGTGGTCCTGAAAGTCAGCAGAGCTCAGTAAAGTGCAGCAAAGCACATGCACGAGCAGAATACAAATCAATTTACAAAATCATCACATCCAGCTGAGCAAAAAGTTGATGGAGAGGGCACCAGAGGAAAGTCCAAATGTAGATGTCTTCGATCTGTTAAACCTTTCATAGCACTTTGTTCTGACCTCCAGGACAAGTATGAATTAACAACTGCATCTACACTGACTGTTTTAGGGATTCTGACATCTAGTAAGGCTGTGCAAAAGTCCAATAAACCTTAGTAGTTTCTTAGTCTGTTAAAGTTAGTTGAAAAAATGTGTGATTGAGCCACACTAAAGGTACCAGCTGGCTTATAATTGTAGGCTTTCATTTGGTGTTTACATTCACCGTGATTTTGTGGCTGCACTAGTCTCCAAAGGGCACATCTTTGTGACCTTTTTGATTTTGTGATTGGTTTTATTTTAGCTCAAGATGTTAGCTCACAGGCTGGTTTATTTTGCTGGCTTACCGTGGTGTTTCAGTTCAGACTGTGCTTTTCTAGAAATAAAAAGTCTAAATGTCTTGTCTTAAAGTCTTTAAAAGACGTGGGTGTCATTGCCTTGGGTTAAATTTTCAGTTTTGGTGAATAGTTTTGTTAGCAAGCTGGCACAGAAGAGTTTTAAGTGTTAACTACTTTCAATCGCTGTTGGGTTATTTTCAAGAAGTTCAAGTAAAACAAGATGACTTCACTAGTTAAAGGCCCTGGGAAGCCTTTAAAGGTGATCTTGAAACAGTCTAACTTGGGGCGTGGATGGTCTAGGGTTCTGCGTCGGGCCCTATAAGGTTCATCATGAAGTGGGTGGCCTAGGTTTGTATCTAGTCTCTGTCCTGTTATTCCTCACTCTCACCCTGTTCCCTACTCTATTCACTTTCCTTCCCTCTCTAATTAAAGGAATCAAAAGCCAGAAAAAATAATTTTGAAAAAAAAAATAAAATGTGTCCATACTTTTATATGTTGGTCCCATACTCCACAATATAAAATGAAATTATCAGTGCCAAAACTGGATATCTATAAATTGTATTTTTTTCCAAGCAGACCTTATGTCTCTTAGATAATATATTGCCAGCCGGAAAAGTTAAGCAGTGAAAAGTTTATTGACCAAGTTAGAGGCAGGTTCAGTCCATTTTCAAAGACAATATAAAAACGGATTTCTCAGATTCATTTTGTGGTGGACACTTGAGCTAGACTGTCACGGATAGCTATGGTCTGTTCAAACTTGAGAGTCTATCAATAAAATAATGAGTGAGGTTGCATTAGCTCTGCTTGGTGAGGTTGGAGTCGGTAGATGAGCACTAATAGGACACAACCAGGATTCACTAACATTGCACATCAAGGACACATCTTAGAGCACCAGGCTGTGAGGAACACCAAACAGAGTCTGCTCATCAATAAACTAAAATCTGAGTTAACCAAGTTTTGTTGTTGTCACGTTCAAACAAAAGAGCTACGTAACTACAACTAGATACATTACCTTGACGCTTTGCATCCTTGGAAAAGTTGTATTGAACAAAGTCAAGTAGTGTTAAAGAAAAGATCTGCTCTTCAATCATTTGCTTCAAAACACAATGACATTGGGTGATGGTGCTCATGGGAAACTGAAAAACACTATCAAGTCCAGCCACAGGTGTGACTACAATCAACACAAAATGTTGTGTTAATTTTGTATGGATATTAGTTTTATGTTTATTTTTATGTATTTCATGGTACATTTCTCCTGTCAGGAAGATAGCTTTTTCTTGAACTTGGATGTTATATTTAAAATGCACAGAAATATGAATGTAGGAAATACAAATAGAACATTTTGTGGTTTACATTTGTAAATGTAACGTAACAGTGAGTCAACTCATGCTAAATGAGCTCAAAAATAAAGCGTCTTGGCACAGTCCTCCTCCTCACAATCCCTTTTGGCCAAGTCCTTTTTTCCAGGGAAAGGATCACTGCTCTTTTGACTTGCAGCAAATTGGTAGATTGGTAGCGCATCACACTGCCGTCACACAGGCTTTTATCTATCTCCATGTGCAGGCCTGCATAAGGAATGTTTTAAATCCCTATAAGCCCAGATGCAGAAAGCGTGCAGCTCGTGCACCTGACAGGCAAATATATGAAGACAGCCAAGAATAATGGGAGGCCAGGAGAAGGAAGAGGAGACAGAGAAGGAAAGAAGAGAAGAAAGAGAGACCAATAAGACACTGACACTGTTAGTGTGAGACAAGGATCGCTGGGACCTTCAGAGTGGAGATCGGTGGAGAGACTGAGCTACTACACGGGAGGCTTCCTCTCCGTCATTTGGGTGTTCGGTTGTGATATCTGCCTCTTTGCTGTCATTTCCATCACACCTTCTTGGACAAGAAGAGAACGGTTTGTGGAAAAGATCGAGGAGGAGGCAAAGAGGGAGGGATGAGATGACTCCAAAGCTTTGCGTTGGTATGGAAATCAGGTCTTGGAGAAAAAAGGGAATGATGAAAAGCAGATGGGATCAGTGGCTGACATGACAGCATGGAGCCTAGAGAGCACAGATCTACCGCTTGTGCAATTACATGGCTGCATTTGCATCTATATGATCCCTCAAAATGCTGTCATGTGCAGGGATTTGAGCCTCGCTATCTGTGAGCACGCGTGTGAGTCGGTGTATTTGAGCACAGTCCCAACATTAGATGATCCGACAGGCGCTGCTTGTCGAGATGAACGCTACATAAAATGAGGACGCAGTTGGCAGAAGAGGATCATGTCCATTGTGTTAATAGGGATAATAGTGATTTAATAAGCTTACAGGCAGATTCAACGTGCATTCTAATTGGCAGCCCCCTTCAGATGAAGCTGCTTCCTGTAACCCGCCCCCCATGACTGGAAACACATGGAGTGGTTCAAGGGATCAACTACATTTAACTGAAAATCTGCTTGTTTAGAGTTCAGGAAGCTAACATGACTCATGGAGATGGTGGTTTGATCTTAGATTACGATGCTTATTATTGTAAGGAGAGAAAGTGATGCTATATGCAGTCATACCTAGATAATTTTGAGATACAAAAACCAAACTAGAAAAGCACTCAGGGAGTGCTGACCTCTGCCAAGCATATTGTGATTGTCATGCAACACTTTAGTCCTACTTTAATGTTATACTCCCTTTCAGCAGACTGTCTGATACAATTTGGTGTTAGTTGTAGGTTTGTACGATAATTTGTTACCTGACAGTGTTGAAAATTGTGATGACCCAGTACATATTTCATATTCTAGATCTTAGTGTCCAGCATATTTCCAGGATGTGGATCGTACTTTTACATCTGTTAGAAATTATGGTGACCTTGTCTTGTATTGTTTTGCAAAGCACTCCAACCATTTATTGTGGAGTTCTATACACATATGGTGAAAACACCCCTATCTTAAAATGACAAAGAATCCTTTAAAAAAGTCCTGGATCCAGACAATGATCCCAATCACCTCCAAAATTTAATCGTTTCTTATTTGTCCCATTTTGAACATTTCCTGAAAATTTCACCCAGATCTGTTCATTAGTTTTTGAGTTATGTTGTTCACAGACAAACAAACGGACGGGAAACTCTCCCAAAACTTTCCCAAAAACATAACCTCTTTGGCGGAGGTAATTATGTCCTTTAAAAAATTCCATCATATTTACAAAAAAAGGTGTAATTTTTTTTCACTTGCTTTTTGTCATTTTCCCCAAACAGAGAAAACTACATAGCTACATCAGCTCCTACTCCAACACAGGCTACCTTTAATGCTGCCGTGGAGATAGCATCTCATATTAAGGGCATGAAGAAAACCAAAGTTGACCCACATTCACAACTTGCCGTCTCACTGCTGTGGCTGCCCGTGTTTGTGCCTGTCGTGCCGCGCTTCCAGCAGCGAACACTCATATGTTACAGTATCCAGGCTGACACTCCGCCACTTCCAGCACCCCCCAGAAAAAACTCAATATGTCACTTCTGCCTCCTTCATGTGTAGGGGCTTTGTTTGGGCTTGTATTTGTGTATCGTGTACACGGGCCACTGTAGCAGCACCACTTGATGGCAGCAACATGCCCTGGCAGGGAAAAGTGTACACACATGTACAGTGGTAGAAAACACAATGTCTACAGTATTAAAATGACTGCTACAGCATACTGCGCAGAGTAGGAGAAGGAGCTGAGAGGTGAATTTTAAAATGACAGGAGGAGATTGGGCAGCTAATTGTCTTGTGGAGCGGCCCGGGCGACCTTGGCAGGGTGAGAAGTCAGGGGCTTTTGCTTCCCAGGGCACAACACTGCCAGGGTAATTGTGCCACGATCTTGACCTCGCATTGCTTAAACCCGCCCTCCATTCCTCCTCTGTCTACCCCTCTGTCTTTCTTTAACTGTCTCTTTCCCTCGCTGAGGCTGAAGAGGGGCAGGGATCTGCTCTCCGCTCTAATGATGTCAGCTCCCCAGAGGTGGCATCTGTCTGCTGAATCTCAACAGCTAGCCTTCAAAGTCTCAGCCTGGCTTCAGGGCTGGAGGGAAGCCTCAAGGATGGTGGAGGAGGTTTTGTCCACTAGACTCCACAACCACAACCCAAACAACTGGCATAAACAAAAATACTGACAGGGTAGAGTCTGGGTACTGTCAAAGCACTTCCAACAGCCAAAACACAACATTCAGGGTTAGGGGGAGTGAAGACGAGTTCACCATGCAGACATAAAATAAGAGGATGTGAATTAAAGATCAGTAAAAACTTCTTGGAGTGTCAAAAGCAAAAGGAGTTGAAGAAGTCCTTTACAGATGTATAGATCAAATATTGAAAATACACATGTAGGAGTCAGAATCTTAAAACCCTTCGGTAACCTCTCTTTTTGACAGTTCAAGCTGATTTTAACATCTTACAGAGGAGGGAGATCGTCCATGCTGCTGATACAGTTTAACTTCAACTTAGTAGTTTACGATAAAGATGACTGTTCAATACTCAAATATGGAGCATAAGAATACTGGGGGAAAGTATTAAAAATGGCACTGCTAAATTGGTGCACCTTGCTTGCTTCTCTGAGGCTCATTTTCTTGGTAAAATAAGATAAAATAATTAGACAAAATAAAAATCTTCTATTTTATTCTGATAAACTGATTGAATTTCTGTAAGATAAAGCAATTTTTATGTATTTATTTTTTTAATGTAACTATCAAGATGCATCAGATATACTTAACCTCCATTTAACATTAAAACTTTGAAAAAACATTAAAACTTTGTTTTGTCTAAAGTTGACCGGGGGGGGGGGGGGGGGGGGGGGGGGGGACTGTATGAATTAGACAGTAAAAAAGTAAAAGCAGACATTGTGTGGCATCTAATGTACGGTTTTATTCTCACTGTGTGCTGATGATGCATTGGTTCGTATGTGTAACTGCAAAATTAACTGACACTTTTTGAACTTAAACGCACTGTGATAAGCAGTACATTAAAGTATCGTATAATACTGAATAATAACTTGGTAGCATAGCTTCACAAGGTGTTTTGAATCAGCTCCCGGAGAACTTGCCATGTTTGTTTTGGTGTTTTTCCACCTCTGCATCTGTCGAAACAGATCCACAAGTTCTATCTTGGACCACATTCAGGTAGCCAATCAGCACAGGGCCTCATTGTCAGCACATCCCACCCACTCTATCGGCAGGGAAACTGATGCTTGGAAGACTTAGTTTTTTTTTATTATTATTTGGCAAGTAAATTCCACACCTGGCCTGAAAATGAAACATAGAGCTATAAAAAGAGTTTTGGTGATAATCAAATGATTTGGTTTACTAACATGAATGAACAAAGAGAAATTGGTAACCGAGGCAGGGCAAAAGAAATCTAGTTAAGTAACTGAGAATGTTTTGAGAACTTTAATGAAATTGCTAATAGAAGAGGACAAGACAAGAGATTATAGCCTATAGGACTACAGTACATGGGCACACAGTTTAACCCTAATCCAGAACAGCACACCATACCTCAGAGCGTTGTTGGTCCGACACCGTAACCTGTGGAGACAACTATCTTTTATGTAGGCATTTCAGTACATCCGCAGTGACTTACATTTGGCTCCTACACTACATTCGGACAATGGAGTCTTAGATGTGTGTGTGTGTGTGTGTGTGTGTGTGTATGTGTGTGTGATTGATCTGCCCCACGGCTTGTCTGGTGCTGTTGAACTAGGATTATCTTTTATTCAAATCACAGCAGACATCACCTGCCAGCCGGCCTGCCTTCAATCCACAGAGACCACGCTCAGCCTTAAATCAATAGCGAAGCAGAGGGAGTTAGAGAGAAAGAAAGAGCAATAGAAGAGGAGGTCTGATTCTTCTTGACATTTACCTGGGCTGTGCTCTGTCTACAACAGAGCAAAACCTGGGTCAGACAACCCCAGCCCTAGATTGTTGCTTACACTCTGCTGCAACAGGAAGGTCCTGTGTGTAAAACCAGTGTCTCCTGACCTGTAACAAACGACTTTGGATGCATTTCTTTTTTTTAAGTCCAGTTCTTTTTTCAGTCAACATACGTCTGACTGAATGCTGAATTCCATGACGTGAACTGTTTGACATTTTGCCAAATGAAGGACTAAAATAAGCTTCTCATATGACTCTTATGTCAAATAAGTGGAAGCTTGTCTGACTTAAAGTTTAAAACAAACTTACCACAAGTAAATTTCATCAAAGAGAAGGAAGTGGAGCTAAGTTACACAAAGCTATAAAGCAGCCGCACTGTGAACAAAACAGCTCCCTACTGACCTCGCTCTGCCTCTATGTCCACCATTAACCCTCTGTGATTTCTATCACACTGCTGTGCACTGCATTTCTGCTAGAACCATTGTCACACAGATAGGAGATACAATAAAATTGCCTGTCTACTTGACCTTCCGTGGATGGAAAGGCTTTTTATCCTCCCCTTTTTCATTCTTTCGGCACCATTTTATATTGTAGCAGCTGCAAGGCCACAGACCATGTCTGTCTTGTATTTCAGTGTTGAGCGAAGTTACTTTGATTTGGACATCTTAATGCAATAAAAACACAGAAACCACTGTTTCCAGGACACCACAGGGGACATAAATGTCTACAGTTGTGTTCAGTCCAGTAAAGACAAAGCCAGAGTTATTACCATGGATAAATCTGTATGATTGCTTTAAGTACATCTTTACCTGAGGTGCTGGAAACCTTGTGCTAGAGTTATAAGAGCAGAGGGACTTATTTCCCAATATTTAGAATACCACGATAGATTTCTGCAGGGTTTTAAAGAAAAATACCACCACTAAGACAGACATTTATGAAAATCTATTTAAGGTACTCTTTTTAATAAAACATTAATAAGCATTCAGAAACTTAAACTGAAGGTGGCCTTCATCGTAGGCCTCTAAATGTGAGTTCTAACACTTTTTACAGATGGAAGCATTAAATCTGTTTTTTTAATGATTTTGCAGGAGCAAGGTGAAATGTTGAACCTTTAATGGGAATATCAACCTTTAAGTAACAGCGAAATATTTATTTTTATTGACATTGTTTTTAAGCAAAACGTTTAAGAAACCAAAGTTTCCCGAAGAAGTTTTACTACACCCTTGCTTTTGTTTTTTTCTTTTCTTTTCTTTTTTTCTTTTTTTTTTTTTTTTGGGAGGGGAATATTGACCTAAATATAAGACAAGAGTTTTTTTCTTCTTCTTTTTTTTCCTTTTTGTAGATAGTGTGAAAAAGTTGGAGTCTTCTTATAATCAGGGTCTAACCTTTCACACAGGCTGATAGTTGTCTACACAACCACAATAGCAGGGAGCGCCAGCTTATTGTAAAGCCAGTGACCTCACGGTGGCTGCAGAGATCTGTCAATCACAGCAGAGACACAGTGACTGGAGATGAGAAGTGCAGAGGGGCATTGATTGTCTGAAGTAAAGAGGACCAAAAGTTGGGCAGAGTTATAATGATAATTTTAAGATATGATAGTTAATGCAGCAGAGATGTTTAACAACTGTAAGGCAGCCAAAAAATGTGGAGTTATGGAAACTAATGTCTGAAGATCGCATGTTCTAAAAAACTGTCTGAAAAATACAAACTGTTAAAGAAAAAGTAATTGTGGTCCACAAAGAGACCGTTTCCAAGAGACTGGTAGGAGGGTGTGTGAGTTTATTACCAGAGCTGTCATCAGAATTTCATTTGAAACACAGATCCTACTGACTGTATTTAGAGCCAAAAATTAAAGCAGTCTCTTATTTCAATGACCGTCTCTTAAAACAAAGTAAATTTTAGTTATCAAAGTCTTTTTTTGAAGATGGTCTCATAAAGACGGAGGTCGTCTTATAAATGGGGCCGTCTTATATTCAGGTCAATATGGTCTATCTGCATTTAAAAGGCTTACTTACCTACTCATGTGATAATAAAGGGAACACTTGTGAGATTTGTTTAGAGGTGTCAATGTCAGGATTTATGTCACTGGCTCAGAGCAACAACTCAAGTATTTTTTATGCCTTTTGTTGTGGATTGACCTCAAGATCCTCAAATTGGGGAGGCTGGTTTAAATGGTTGATGGTTAAACAAATGCATGTCCTATGACAGGTCTGAAAAAAGAATGTTTTTTGTTCAAAAAGGTCAAAGAAGGAATAATGCAGGTATGTTGTTGCATTAAGTTGACAAGGTTTGTGGGTAATTCACCCTCTATCTTTCTGTAGTTGCACAGCTAACTGCTATGCTTACCAAAGCTTACCAAGTTTCCCCATGGGATTAATGAAGTGTTTCTGATTCTGATGCATCTGGTCAAACTAAAGCTAACATACTCTGCTTAAGACACAGCTCAGTGACAGCCTATGTCGAGCCACCACTCAAGGCTGCAGGCAACAAATGTAGTTAGTCAAAATAAAGACGAAGTCAATTCCTCTGAGTGTTACCAGCGCATGATGGCTGAAGCTATTTTCACTGAACCAACTATTCATTGTGAAACCAAACAATCCAAATGCTGTGAAACAAAACTTCCACTGCAGCTGGGCCAAAGAAAGCAAACTGCTGATCTCCTTCCTACCCTTTGTCCCATTGCTTTATCTCCAAAGCCCTGAGCGAATATTACAAATTACCCCCTTGTGCAAACACTCCTGATAAATGGAACAGGGAGACCAGGCCTGAGGGAGCTAACAAAGCAAACATGACATGGCGCATTGCTCTACATCTCCATCCCCAGTGTGTTTTTACAGGGATGTGAACGCCTGGTCGTCTGGGTCAGATCGATGGAGGCCTGCTGTGGAGCATTAACACTGCAGTGAGAGGCAAGAGATCCCTCTCTCTGGTTTTTGACATGTTATTCCATGAAGACTTGAGTGGATGTCTGGTACATTTCAGGTTGTGGGACAGGAATACTTGATGCTGTTCATGGTTAGTGTGGGTTATTGATGGTTTGAGAACTTAAGGAGATAATTTAAACTGTAGAATAAGTTGTGGAATGCATTTTTGGACATAAATCATGTGGTTCAATATATGGCAGTGAATAGAATACCAAACTATTTCAGAAAAAAAGTCCTTAAACAAAGACACAAAACAGATTTAAAAGAACTGGCCACAAGCAAGCTACTTCCCTGGTGCAACGTATGTCATTGGAGAAAATAAGCAGTTATTTTTTTATGCTAGCTGTGGAATCACAGTGTGAGCCAGTGGGTTTAACACGCAAACACACCAAGCCTTAAAGAGGGGGTTATTCTGCTTTCCCATATTTTAAACATGGAGATAAAGTAACGATGCTGGATGTTCATACAAATCGTGTGCAGATTTTCAAACCTCTACACATTCATATGTAACCCAGGTGAAATATTCTGTGTTGCTGCTCTCTCTCGCCCCCAATTTTGTACCTGACTGTAGTGGTATCGCAATATTCTTGTGGCTTCGCGGGCTACAGGTCACGTGGGTCGGTTGGCCAGTGATAGCGTGAGATTCACTGACGTCAGGGGGGGGGTCACGTGGGGTTGAGCAGCCTACCAGATAACATATCAGTCAGTGCGGGAGTTGTTGGGGCAGGGGACGCACTTCACTGAAAGCTACAGGTTTGTTTTATCTCCACTTTGATACCTTTTCCTATTTTTACAACTTTAATGCTGAACCATACTTACTATGGGACTTGTAGGAGCCTCTTACCGCGACAAATTCTAATGACCAAGTCATAAGTAGAACGAAATACGATGGGTGAGTCTATCTTGATACTTTAGCTTAGCCAGCTTCATTCATTTTAATGGGTGTGGTTAGCTCTCTCCCATGAGACCGACCTAGATTCTGGTGACTAGCCTACATTATAGTTTCATCTAACAAATCTTATTGTTTAAGTGTTACACTGGTTGTAGAAAACCCTGAATCTGTCTGTAAACTGATCAGAATAGTCTGTTCTAAAAATTAGCATGAGGTCTTCATAATATCTTTACAAGAGTTGCTAAATGATGAGGTCATCACATAAAGATCTCCTTACTAGTTCATGACACGTTAGAGGCATGGGCCTCAAAAGTCCACTGGACCGACCAATTAGAGGGAAGGGGGTTAGTGCAGTGGGAGGCCTTAAAGAGACAGCAGCTAAAATAAGGGTTCTTAAAAGCACCAGAGAGAGTAATAGGGATTTTTTTTAACTATAAACCATGTAAAGCTACTACATGAGTAGCAGAGGGACAACAACAAAAAGAAAACCTAACAAAAAAAAAAGTCAAACAGCCTCTCTTTGATGTAAGTCCTCTTGAGGAGTTCATCAGAAAGAAGATTGAGTATTTCTATAGAGTTCATTTAATTGAGTGGATAAACAGCAACCTACAACAAAAGTCTTTTTCTACATTTTTTATAGCAAGGATTCACAAGAGTGAGGTCAGGACTGTTAAAAGAATGAAGGATAAAACAGTTATTCAGAGGACCTCTGAATCATCCAGAGCAGCCTTCATAACAAAAACTATTACACTATGACACAAAAGAAACCTAGGAATCCATCCATATTTTTTTAATAACTGGGTCTTTCAGTTATAGTCACATGATTTAAATTATATGAGCACTTCTCTTGTTGGATTATCTGAAAGGTTAAATGTTTAAACAGTTTACTGGTTTTCATGAAGGATTTTTAATAGACATGTTTAAGCTCCCAAACACACCACGTGGATGCCATTGTAATCGTTTTTGTCTAGTCTGTGTTTGCCTTGATCTTTATCTACCTGATAGCCGTCTACTGATGACAGTGATCAGTACACAAAGTCTGCTCTGTTCATTCTTTGATCCCCCTCTGATCTGGCACGATCCCACACAGCTTGGTCAGGTAGACTCTGACCGTATCTGATCTGGTCTGAACTGGTTTCTATGTAATCTTGTGTGGATGGTATCATGAAGGAGGTAGAAAGGTTTTAAATCAACCTAAACAGACAGTGTTTGTTATCAAACGGTTACTGAGCTTTGAGTTCTCAATGTAACATTTATGTAAATTCATACCCAGCATGCTTCACTTTCATCTGGCCTGGATTGACGCTCCTGTGTGGCTTGGGATGAATACCACCAGCATGGGGCTATACTGTGTCTAGTCCCCTGGGATGACACTAAAAGCAGTATAAAAGCGGTTAAGAGCATGGGGATGGATACATGGTACCTGTAAGCTGAGGAGAAGAGGCTTTTCAGAGCTTACAGAGGCTTCAGTGGGCTTACAGCTGCCAGCAGAGTGCTTTCTTTTACGTTACTACAACCAGTCACAACAGTTAACAGAAAAATAACAAGATAAAGAGTTCCTGTAACAGAGCAAAGGTAAACACATCCACACTGCTAAGATTAAGACAATCAAAACTGGTTCCTCCTCTGTAGAGGGTCTAGTTCCTTCCTGATATAGCAGCAGTCACTCTGGGATTTCCGTGCCTACTGACTACCTACGTCTAGTTCAAGGAACGCTTCACAAATTCTTGGCATGCTTGGTTTGTTTTACCGAAACACTTCCTGGACATATGCTCGATCATGCCCTATCTCTCCATCACCTGCTTTGCTTTTTGATTGTGCTAACGCTCTGTGATTTTATCTTTTAGCTGTTCCATTTGTATCATGGCTGTAATTATCTTCATATATCTGATACTCATCTTTATCTAAGTGACAGGCATTTTACCTCTCTTGTGATCTGACTTGTCAAACAAGAAAAGTGACCTCTGCCGGAAAAAGAGAAAAAACATACATTTTATGATTATTCTATGATTTTTAAAACTTGAAACAAATGAAGCCCTTAAATCATAAAAGTATTAAAAGTAATAGTGGGAACTTCCTCAACTGATAAATACCAGAAAGTAAGTTCATAGTTCGCATGGGGCAAGGGAAGACTTGAACGAAATAAAATGGACCCAAACCTGCATTCTGGCACAGAATGAAACAAAGCAAAAACACCTGCTGACGTGTTTCTGGTGGTGATAAGTCATAGAGGCTTTGTCAGAAGAAAAAGCAAAATCCCAAGAGCTTCTAAGCTCCTAAATAACAGACTTTTGCTCCAGTAGAAACAGCAGATGAGGGCTTTCATAAATCCGAAGTGCACAGCTCCATCAATAGCTACCGTCATGTTGATGACCCCTTTCATCATCCTGTGCACCAGCTCTTCCAGTAAAACAGGAAATGGCTTCAGAGTCCATGCCACTATGACTTGCATCTTTTATTTCCTCTATGCATATTTATTTCTGTGATCCTCTACAACACAGGCATGAACAAATGGACACATGACGTGCATTACAAGATGCAACCTACTTGTAAATCACACACATCAAAAACACACACACACATGCAGACAATATGCTAAGTCAGGCATCTGGAAAATATCTGCAAATATCAGCCCGTAAAAAAGCCTGTACGAAGGCAGCTACAGTCCAACTGTGTAGGCATGTCAGGGCTGCTGAAGAACAGCAGGGGGCCAAGAGGGATGAAGTGAGAGGTGTAGTGAGCGTAATGTCATGTTGAAAGAAATCAGTACTACCTGCAGAGAAAGAGCAGGTACATTTTGTCCTTCCTCGTAGCTTTTATATGGTTGTGGTTATGGCTGAAGTCTAACACAAAATTAATCTCACAGATGATGCTAAAATCTCACTCCTGATATTTACAAATAAACAGACAGAGAAGTGTTAACCACTAATGAATAAAATAGTCTTGATCATTTACACAGCAAAGAGGTTTGGTTTTAATCACAAAGTCACTTCACCACTGATCCATCACAAAGAACAAGACCTGGTTTTTGTTTCTTGCCAAGTGGTGTATCTACCTTCATCAACCAATCATATTGAAACATGATTTAAGTCTGTTATATGGCATTATCTTATCTGATTACCTGGTTTTAGGAGTATAAGAATGAAGCAAACAGTTAGGATAAACCGACATTAATTTTGTCTGTTTCATTAGACTTAAATTAAAAATAGGAATTTCATGAGAATAAGGCTGTTGGTGTGTTTCTTTGTGTGTTAACATGATTTCTGCCGGAGTGGTATCAGAAAGACTTTAATCAACAGTGGTGGTGTGACCCCATGCTGTGAAGTCAGTGAACCATGTCTTTATTTAGTTTGATGGAGAGATCACAGGGCAGAGATTACTGAGCATTTAAAAGGCTGGTTTGATGTCACGCATCTCGACCTTAACAAACTGTAGCTGAACAGTGGTTAAGAATAACAATATCGTTTGATGAAGCTTTCATTGCTGTCACTATGTCACAGACCAAGGTAGCAGTGACATCCAATGAGACTCGAGAGGGCCCACTGTACAGCAGCAAATGATTGCCCCAGAGGGGTGCAGGGTGTAGGTGGGGTCCATCTTGTGAAATGACTGATGTCTGGAGGACGCAAGATGTCAAGGGGGACTATGGTAAATGGCAGCATGTGGCAAGGTCGCCTCTCCATTTATCTGCCAGTGGGGATGGTGAAGGACCGCTGCAAAGCAGGGCTATAGCTCTGTGACTGCCTGACAACCTCCTGCGGCCCTGCTAGCAATAGTGGCCCTCCATCTTGTGTCACTATAGGGATGTCTCGGACTGGCGTGGTGCAGACCAAAGTGCCTTCTCCTCCCTTTCAGTGCCTCTCTCTACCTTCCGGAAGCATCCATCACCTCGTTCCCCAGTGGGGCGTGGGTAACGGATCGACTTTCCTCCAGAGCGCTAATCAATCCGACTCTCGCTGCCTCTCCCTGGGAACATTTATGGCCTGCCATAAAGCAGGCCTTTGGGGCATTACGGCACCCAGTAATCCTGCTAAGTGAGCAATATTTCCCATCTCTGGGGCTGCAGTTAGACGGGCTCAGGCCATAAATAGCAGAGTTAATCTGTGGCCATGACTTCTCAGCCAACCCTCAACAGTCACAATCCTACAGGGACCGGCTGGGAGCCACCCGGTGGCCAAGGTAAAACAGCTCGAGATGAAACTGTGAGATGGCCTCCTCCAACGCAGATAGAACTCGATCGCCGCCCCTATTCACTTCACCCCTCTGTGGTCCATCCTGGTGGAGAGAGCCACCGAGAGAGTGAGCATCTATCATGGCCAACAAGTGCCTCGAAGAGAAGGGTTCATCACTCTGTACTGCCAAGATCATTCTGTACAGGATTTGGAGTTCATACATAGCGACTAAAGGTAAAATTTAGTAACAGGAAGATGCATCAATAGCATTAGAGTGCTGTTCAACCAACCTTGTTACTGAAATTATTCAAACACACAGTTATAATATCTTGACCAGACTTGTTGGGAAGTCATTGAGCAAAACCCAAACATGCATGTTAAAATAAGTGAAAAAACAAAAACCCTGAAGTCCAGAAACCGTCTGTTTTCTTTCAGACTTCCTGCCAAGGTCAGTGAGTTCTTCTCAAAGGGGAGCCACTTCCCCATTTCATGCCCAGCTGAGTTAAAACGGATATGTCGATGTGCTAGTACTTCTTCAGAACATCTTAAAACAGGCTGTTTTCTCTCAGGGTACCAGAGGGAGTTTCATATTGTAAAACCTGAAAGATAGAAGGCAAAGCTAGCCTTAGGTTGAGTGTTGCCAGAGGGCTACAGAAACCCCCTCCCCTCCACCAATAACTGCCGCTGTTCGGGTTGATCCCATTTTATTTTATTTTATTCCACCCATCATGCATCAAAATGTCTCCCCGAGGTGCCTCGGCTTTGAGCAGAGGCTTCTGTCTCTTTTTAGCTGGAAGGCCAAGTCGCTCCATCACACCATGGGTGCAGAAGTCAAGGTCTTCAACCCTCAGCCCTCAGCAGCCCTGCTCGGCTCAGCCAACCCCCCAGGCTGCCTGCTTGTCAGTCAGAAAAGCTTACTGACTTTTTTAGTCTTTGGTTCAGGTCAGAAACCACACACTGTTGTTTTTTTTCCTTTAAGAGCTCGGCAGAAACATGACAGGTGTCCATGGAAACAACATTTGTGCAGATGTTTCCAGTTCTTTGAAGATTTCAGAGGATTTTTAACAAGCAGGGTCAGTTTGCAACCTGCCCACCTCTTGGGCAGATGAGAAGAAATCGGAGGATAAATTGTACGGAAGCCAGAGCGAACATCTCAAGCAGTGCTTCCATTTATTTATCAATGATGATTCAGTCATATTTTACAACATTACTTGAGATAAATTACGAAAAACAGAGTGGACAGGGAAGAAATATGCTTCCATTTCATCTGCTGCATTAACAGCAGCTGTGGCTGGGATCGATACAGATATAAATACTTAGAAGTATCATATGGGAGCAATCATACATCACGGCTTCTGATGACTACAGTCCTGTCCGTGTAAAGTTCACTTCAAATAGTGAACATTTATTTTGAATACTGTCCAATTAATCAAACCCTCTGAAGAATTTAAGACTGTCTCTCAGTTTCAGGACACCTTTCATCATCTATTACCGTTCCAAGAAATCCAACTCCTTCCCCGTCAAACTCTGATCCCATGGAGCGTGAGGCGTAGACTCTAAAAGCCTCTGACATGTTCTTTGATTCCTCCATTTGCTGTTCTTCATTTTATCCTCTCATGTTGTATTTATAGTAGCAGCTAGCATGCAGCCGTTTGTGGTTAACCTCAGCTGATGAATCTTGTCAAGTGTACTGTTCTTCTCTTTCCTCCCTGCCTTTGAAGCAGTCCGTGGAGGCCTCCTCTCTGTTTCAGACCTGGGCACCATCCAAGAGGACGTTGTCAGAGCTCTATATAGCCCAGCTCCAGCTCAGCGAGTTTCCTGGGTGGTGAAAGGCTCCTGAGTGATGCTGAAGTCCCACCAGTCCCTGCTGTTGTTAATGCCGATGGTCCTGGCCAAGCCTGAGTAATGCTCTGCGGCTCCCAAATCATTTCCACTTGGAGCAGGAATGAACCCAGCTGCGATTGTATTCGTATGGTCGAGATTGCTGAAAGGAATCTCTTCTATCCTCTGGATGTATGTGAGCTTCCCCATTCGGCGGGAGTCTCTCTTGCTTCTTATATTTATGACCAATAAAAGCCCAATAACCGGTGTAATCAAGAACCATGGATGCAGAGGCTGTACTGCAGGAAGAACAGAAGATTGGAGTGTTCCCCTGAAGAGATGTTATCACTGTAAGGCTCAGTAACCATGAACCTGTGATCTACTCCTATCCTGTGAGCCGGGATTGAAACTCCCTTGCAGCTGAAAAAGGAATAAGGAGCATTAACTTTGTACAGGGGACTTTGCCACAGGGAGGAATAAGGAAAAAAGGAGGAGAAAGAGAGATGACATTCTCAGTGCAGACACTGCTGCTGCACTCATAAAACCTTTGCTTTATCTCTTCTAACAATCAGTCTAATTATGTTCATTGGAGGAGTCCAATTAATCCTCCATTGTCAGCCGGTGGCTAAGTGTTTCTCTACCCTTCGCACTGCCACACACAGACACAGTGGAATCTGCAATTAACACTACCCAAATTTATTTAGAGCCACTTGCCTCAGCTTCTGACTCCCTCCAATTATGCCTAATCAATTCCACCAGGAGGTGGCAGGGGAGGGGAGGAGTGGGGGAGCAGGGGCACTGGGGAGGTCACTGTCATTTGCTGCGACAAACCCCTCTGCGCCACCCAAAGGCCAGGCATGTCAGTGAGTTTGTCATGTGGCAAGACATGCAAGAGACCCTCTCTGAATAGTTAAGTAAAACCCAAGCTGCCCCTCTCATGGAGCTGCTGAGCATTTTAATTCTGAGGTAATTGGAAATCTTGAAGTATATATAACTGTAAATATAAAGGTGGCAGCACTTGACTTTCAAAGCTCTTCGGACAAACAGGCCTGGGCATGGCCAGAGTTTGTCTTTGATTTAACAACAGAGCAGGTAAAGTGTCACAACTATCAGCTCAACAGAAGGTCTAGCAGCAGCACACAGCAAACCCAACTCCTGCCAGACCAGGTTTGAGGCCTTCATTGAGGTCATCCTGAGGAAAAAAGTAATTACTAATGAGTATAAAATAAAAGCCTTTAGTTTGGGAAATTGGCAAACACCATAGAAACTAATGTAATTAAGCAGGAGCGGAAAAACATGTATTTATTTATTTTTGAATAAAAAGTTCAGGTTCAAAGCTGTACTATATGTTCAGTCTTAACATGATTAAAATTATTTTAATTTTAAACGTAACCTGAGAAACCGCCTCTCACAAAAACCGGACACCCTGGATTGCTAGTGATGAAGTTGACTGGACAATTCTGTAAGGAACAGGCTTTCAGTAATGTTGGCTAGCACATTTAACATTGTGGGGGATAAGGAAGGTTTGTAATAATATCCATTTCCCCCAACAACTGCACATATTGACTGCTGTGAAGGGTGACTATGTTGGGCTATATTCTTCATTATCATTAGCTGGGGTACACTCTGAAAAGGTTGCAAGCCTAGCATTGGGCCAATATGTAGAAATGGTCAACGAGTCCTCACACGCACTATTGATATAAGTTCGGGTTAAGAGAAAGCACACGGCATCCATTTCCAAACTGCAGGGGGTGGTGCATTGCAAATGCACGTCTACCACAGTACTAAGCTAGAGTAGAAGAATTTGTTTATGCTACTGCTTTTTTTTGAAGAATTTTATGTGAAGAATTGTTAATCACAAGGTTATCACTGTGATCGCTGTGTGATGACTCATTTAATGAAAGTATTTGTTATACTCCAGATACTAGCAGCTCCTGATTATATGCATGTCTCCGTGCTGAAATTAGACATCTTCAGATGGGGACATGGAAATTTTCCACTTGAAAAAGGCTGGGGATGAGGCTGCTAAAATGACGTCAGTCTCACGCACACAGCCGTAAGAATGACGAACATGTCAAGCATAAACCAAGCTTTAGAGTGACCAGTTGACCTGGCGAAATTATTTTTTAACTGCTCTGAGAGAACCTGTCTGTCTGGTCATATTAACCAGGAACAGCGCTTAACATTGCACCACCGTACAGCCTCTAATATCATATGATTTCAGTTAAAAAACACCAGTAAGAATTGCCTGACACTGCAATAATAATAATAATAATAATAATAATAATAATAATAATAATAATAATAATAATAATAATAAAGTCTTAACAAGCAATTAGAAATAAGCTTAATCACTTTTATTTTGTAAATTCTAGGATTAATTGCAAGTAGAAGTGGAGTCATGGACAGCTCTTATAATAACATTTCACTGCCACAAACTGAGCGGAGTTAAACTTTGAAGGAGTTAGCTTTTGTAGCCTACATGTTCACAGAGAGGAATTTTTGTTTTGGTGCTGATCTCTTATATATTCCATGTCATATAATCCAAACAGATTCTTCTGCATATATGAGGCATGGTGGTGAAAGAGCAGCTCTAAACCAATGTCTCCTGTGTCATCTGTGTTTATATACATGGGCCGTGCACATGCATAGGCACATTTCTGCAGTATGTCTAATGAAATTTTATGAGCCCACTCATGCTAACATTTCCACGCCGTGTGCATGAAGGTGTGTGTATCCACTGCCAAAGGCTCTCAGGCAGGTTGGCCTCCCTCAGGATAGCTTTTTGCTACAGTGCTGTCAAACCAAAGCCTCACAGTGGGCACAGACATTGGGAGGGCAAGCCCACTGACTGGAATAACCATGTTACAAACCCGCCGTAAAACGCCACTAATATTTAATGCCTTGCTGTCAGGTCTGAAGGGCACAGGCACATGGAGGAACTGTGCAGTCAAGTGTGTTTTCCTCTGCAGGGCTCACTGAATCTGACTGGGAGCGGAAAGGAAATCTGAAAAAGGGTGTGTTTCTGTCTGTTTTCAGGTTCTTCTGGCTGACAAACAGAACAAACAAAACAATAATGAAAAAAAGTGATTCCCTGACACAAAAACATGGCGCCTCAACTTTGCTCAGAGCATTCATATTTTCTTTGCGACATGTCAGCCTCTGCAGTCACACTGCAATGCTTCCTTACCACAGAATAGCCTGTGGCAAGTCCCTCACTAATCCACGCGCTGTATCAGGTGATGGAGGCAACACTGGACCTGATAGCATCGCAATGTCTCTGGCAGGATAAAGTTGAAGAGGCACCTAGTGGGTGAGGCTGGGCTAATGGCAGCAGATATCAGATCATGGCCTGTCAGTGTATAAACCAGGGCTTGTGTAATCCTCTGATAATAGACACATTCAGGACCAAAGACGCCGTGGAAACTGTCAACATGCCAGTCATTGTGACTCTAATGAAAATTAATGTCAGAGGTGAGGGGTGTGTGTGTGTGTCACAGCTGTTTGTGTGTACATGAAACTTACTGTGTGCATGTGTGTCTAATTTCATGTGTGTCTAGAAGTCTTTGAGGGTGAGGGGACGGAAACTAAGAATAGCTTTACTTGAGAGCCTGGCTTTGGTATTTCTCCAGCTGAGTGTGTGACTTTCACACCAACAGAACCCTTGAACCTGTTCAGTCCAAAAACTGCACCTTCAACTTAAAACATGCAGTGGGACCACATTAACATTTCAAGGAATTATTTCAAAGCTGGGGGAAATTGCTGCTGAATATTTCACGCTCTCCGGCACAAGCTCTGCATATCCCTCTGTGGCTGCGGCAGCGCTGGAGGCCGGGGGTCAGGATTGGCAGTTTGGGACTGCTGGCGGCGATGAGACCTACAGTAGCTGACCTGGGCATTCAAAGTGACACATAGTGTGTACAGAGCTGCTCTACATCAGTGTCAGAGGGGACTCCGCTTTGAAGAGCAATTATACGACCATCACTTGCTCATTAATTAAACCGAGAGCGACCAGGCTAATTCAGCCCTGTGACCCTGCAGAACGTGCTCACAGCTCGCTGCACCACTCAGATATGATCCAATCAGTATTGCTACGACACTCTGCTAATTGGTGATGTTGTCGTGTCTGCAGCGCAGAGTCACAGCTCGAGCTTGGCCTTTGACATCAATCACATATCACGCCTTCCAATTAGCTCCTGATTTCTCCTGCTGTGAGCTGTCTAATTAAGTGAAAATACAATTGAAAGACCCATTTTTGTCTTACACTCTGAGAGGAGGCTAACAACACACTAGATTGATTTCAAAATAAATGCTTAAGCCTTTGAAATGCTGGGCACTCCTGCACATATCTAATCCTGGTTATAAAAGGCAACAACTGTTGAAGCTGTTGAACAAAATAATTACTGTGATTCTGGACTGACTAAAGCAGGCACCACAGTCTGACCACACTGGGCACTGCACACTCATAGGGACTTCGGATCCCTCCCACTGGGCCTTCTCCGCCCCTCAGGGGCCAGGAGACAAACTTTGACCCTCTCTTTTCCAGAGGGTCAACCACAAGAACCACACCCCCATCTAGATCCAACTCTTCAGGGACTGCTAGTGGGCGTGTCAACCCCCAGTCTGCCACTTAACCCCCCCAACCAGCCTCGGGGTGTACATGCTCTATTGTGCAAAAGCAATCACTCTTCCCCCCCTCCCCTCCGTCCCCTCTCTTTGTTTTGCAAATGGCCTCTCCCACATCATTTTACATACACACTCCAACCACTGAGCTCCAGGGACCGTCCAGGAAGTAATTGTGGCTTTTGTGCATGTACCCCCCCCCTCTTCCTCAAAGGAGCCGCGCCCCCTTGTCAGCTGTCATCATATAACTGCCTGCAGACCCAAGGGCCTAATGACAGGATCTATAGTACATGAAAACACAATTATAGCTCTTGGTTCAATTGCTACTGTGTGAATGGCCTTTAAAGGAGGGAAAAAAGGGAACCAAACACATGCTGGCCGCTCTAAGGCATATAAGTCTGAACAATATCCCCTAAATCACAACCCACTAAAACACACACGGTCTTATTCTGCATGTGAATAATTTAAACACACCCTGTTTAGGCAACTCTCCTTCCGCTGCTGATATGATAATCATTCTATGTGCTTGATGCAAGGTGTCTGACTAATGCTGTGTGGATACATTTGACCTTGTACAGCAGCGCTACGTGCTGATTTAATGAGCTAGTATGAGCGACAGCGCTGGCATACACAACCCACACATGGGTTTCTGTAGTCCAGCGGCATTTCATTATCTTGAGGATGTTGTTTTCATGGCAATATTTTGAAGCCACATTAAGCATCCATTACAAGACGCTGCAGGAAACATGTTGATGGAACCTGCCGGAGATCTACAGCCCGGGTTCAGTGCTGCAGACCCTCACATGCTTCACATCCAGCAGTCAAAATGGCAGAAAGACTCACTCTGCGCTTTTCAAATGGGAACAGTGACCCCCAATGGACGGTGAGATGAAGTCTGCCAAAGGGTTAACGCAGCCTCGTCTACCTCCTCCTTGTGCATGTGGGTGCAATGACACTCTGATGCAGCAGGGGTCAGTGTTGTATCACAGAAAATCTCAGCACAATGAGAAAGACCTGAAAAGCTGGAGCTGCACAGATCACATCTGTCTCAGTGACACCACTAATCCCATTTAATCCATCTGAGTTAACGTCCGGCTTTGCTAGTCCTATACCCTCACTAGCTACAGGGTCACAAAAACAGGGGCAGGGGCCTCAGCAGATCCCATTAGTGCAGTGACCCTAATGGGCTAATGTGGCAAAGATGACACTAACTACTTAAATATTCAGATGCAGCAAGAGCACACACTTATGGAGCCAGACCAACAATAATCTCCACACAAAAAAACACAACTTAAACACAGGTAGCACATGTGTGTGTTCAGTGTGCACGGCAACACAGACACTCAGCTGGAGGCATGACAGAGGCATGTGAACGAGATGCACTTCATGTTTGAACACACATGCAGAAACACATCCTTCCAGCCAAGCAACAATATAATGAGATCTAATTAAATAGCTGCTAATTGAAGTGCTAATTAACTAAAACAAATTGATACAAGTGTGACAGGGAGAGAATGAGGCATTTGTAAATGACGGAGGAGAACAATGCGAGCGGAGCGGCGCAGCCCGACTGCAAGAACACATCAGGATACAGCCTGGCCTCTCTATTGTCTTATCCCCTCTCAGGCCTGTCAAAACACACAGCCTCGATACAAAAGAGCTCTCACAACTGCAGGAGGCTTTTCTTCTCCGTAAAGGCTCAGCACTGCCACCCACTTCCATTCTACCTTACAAACACCAGATCCTGTCTTCCTTAAAGCCTCCCATGTAACACAGCACTGCCTGGCTGAGCCCGAGGACACAGAGGGAGCAAAGACACCTGACTGTGGAAATAGTTAGGTTTACTCTCACTGCATTTTAGGATTTTTTTAAAGGTTGAGGCTGCAGTTGTTACCCAGTTTTCTTACTTTTCATTTTGCTGTGTTGAAAGTTTGATTCTGATGAGTCAAAACCTCATAACAAGAGATTAAAGGTTACAAAAGGAGACGCTAAATCAAATCCATCCACAGAGAGGAGTCCAGGTCGGTATCTTTAATTTCACCTGATTTCACCTCCTCTTGTTGACATGACAGCAGATAAGTGTGAGTGTCAAAACTACAAGAAGCTGGTTGATAAAGAGACTCACATGCTATGACATTTGAGTGTAAAGAACGTACCAACAAAGTTATTGGGAAGAGGACGTTTTACATGTGCTGCTGGTATTTTCAACATCTGTAAGGCTTTTGATCTATACGTCTCCACGATGGTGCTTCTTTAAGGTAGCAACACACAACAGCCCCCACAAAGAGGTTGAGAACGTTTAAATGGTATTACTCCACCTTTAGATACAAAGCAGAAACAGTGGTAGAACATGAAGGCCGACAAATTTCTCTCACTGGTTAAGTTTGCGCATCATCTCTTCATACCAGCCACAAAAATGCCTCCTGGGCAGTGTTTCCTGCTTCTGGACTAAATGTGTCCCCAACTAGCACCTAGCTGGGTGGACTTATTTATCAAGAGAGAACAAGTAGGCAGAAAACTGCGGAGGCTGGAAAATCTGAAATCCAAAAAATCGTTTTTTTTTAATTTGTCAGAAAAATTGTCTTCCTCGTTGCAGTTCACTCTTCCTCTCTTCTGGCTCTTCTGTTCCTGCTCAGACAATCCTTCTGCTCAAAGATCTTCAGGTTTTCTTCCAGATCCTTCTGATTATTTTTCTTATTTCCAGAATCTGTGCGTTTATTTTTCTTACCTCAATGGCAGATTTGTTTCACTCTAAACAAGCAGTTTAGGTTTCATCTTTAATATTTTGAAACTAGACGTTTCTTCTTGACTTGTCAGGTGAATGTGGTCCATATTAAGTCAATGAATCACCCAAGTATCACACAGGCCACCTGGACTTTTGTTTGGTTATTCTGGCCCTAAAAGAGTTAAAGATGACATCTAGGAGGACAAACTCTTCTTTTTTCAGGAGCTGTTTGATTTTTTTTCTCTAGCCCAGATAGTAGAAGATTTACGGTACTGAGAACAGCTTGCTTCACTTATTGCCTGCGATTGGAACATCGCAGCATATGTACCATAATACCCCTTATATCACTGTGAAGCTAGTTTTTTCTTATTCAAGGGGCTGATTGATTTTCCTAGCAAGCCCAGATGAGTTAAAGCACTGCGAAAAATGGGTTATAAGCTACGAAAAAAAAATCCAAAAGTAAGTCACTGTTCAGCCAATTGCTCATTGTTTTAGTTTTTTTTTTTTTTTTAAATATGAGGCTATTTCTGCAGGAATGTTCAATGCAAAGCAATACTGACAAATCCATGCACAATGCCACTGTGAATCAATATGATACTTGCATCCTTTTCTTGTATTGATATTCACCCAGAGGACAACACTGGCTGACTTTTCTGTACAGATCTAACAAACTGGCCTGAGTGACATCACTGAATCATCTGAATTCATTGAAAATTCTTTTTTAATGGTCTTTTTCAGCAGAGGTTGTTAAAAGTTAAAAGCAACAGTTGGTTTCCTCCACCACCACAAGAAAGAAGCAGCCCAGCAAGTAAAACTAATGTGCACTGCACACAACCACATCCACAGCTCAACAAGCTGTCGTTTCCGATACTCTCCCTTGTTTACATCTGTTTACGACCTTTGTGATTGTCCTGTTTGCTAAAAACATTTCACAATAACGCCATCCTCACATGACCTGCAGCTCATGACTTGCACTTTTCAGAAAACTCATGCAGGAGGAATATGACCCAAGGCGCCGAGCTTTCCTGGCACACACATTTCCGAACTGCTCCCTAAACATTACGATAATATAAACCACAGTGATAGTGTAATTCATAAAGCAGGAGGTGTAATAAAGTGTCTCTCCCTGCTGTCTGCTCTAGTTAAACATCTACCAGGGGCAATACATCTGTTGCTATAGTTACAGATTCTCGGGTAGATGCGAAACCGGAGCATGATGGAGCCTGGGAGGTCCCACTTTAATAAATGACATAAAAAGAAAGCAATCACAACTAGCCAGCTGCCAAGCGCGAAAAAATAATGTCCTGACAAATTCATTACAGCTCACCCTCTCCCCCCTGAGTCCAAAACCTAATGACTGCTCAGTCAAATATTCTGCCTCACAATGAGAGCGCAAAATTAACAATAATGCGCTTACCTTTTACAGCTCTGTTGGATAGCTTACAGTGTATATCCTGGAGGAGTTTCTCTTTGCCTCTGTTACCTTGTCCAAGCCTAGCATGCAATAGCTCCAGCTCCAGCAGAGCATGACTTTAGATCCCTGCTAATTTAATGTTCCCAGACCTAATTGTCCCCAGAGTGGTTGCTCAGAAGTAGCCCTGCTGTATCTCAAAGACTGTGGCTTGTTAAAAGTGATGGGATGTGTATGTGTGTGGGGGTGTATGGATGGACCTGCAGAGCTGCAGCAACCCGGCCAAGCACCTTACATGGCCTGACATTAATCACTGTGCACTGTCCCATGCAATATTCACCTGGCTAAGCACAGTGGGCGCAGGGGTTGTCTGAGTTCGCCGTTCTTTGTCATTCTCTACCCTTTATTTCCACTTCTATTCCAGCCTCTCTGTCTCTCCCTGTCTCTTTCTTTCTCCCTCTCCTTGTCTCAGAGGTTGGGAGGTTACAGCTGCGGGGAACAGAGAGGTGATGGATCCAGAGGAGGAGTCCTGAGAGGACCTAACATTCCTGGAGGTAAATTGAGTGGCTCTTCTTTTGGATGCTGGTTTGAGACAGCTCCACTAGGTCACATTAATTGTTGTTCCATTCATCTTGTGTTCGATTAATCCAGATAAAGAAATGTGTGTCTAATTCAGCAAATGCATCACCACTCAACAGTGACATCAACTACCTTGTAGTATACAAACTCTCTAAATACAAACATCTGGAGTCAGTTCAGATCAAGACCAAGTTCAACTCCAAATCATCCTCTGGGACTGGACATCAAATTCCCTGACCTCCATTTCAACACCAGAGGGACAGTTCCCTCGTCCTTTCCCAGCCTTCCCCTGCCGCTGGGGCAAAGTCAACAGCAGCGGCCCCAGTGGAAACCCACGGGGATGAGTTTGGCTCCTGACACTGAACCCACTGTGGTCAGGCTGTCTGCTGTGCTAAAATAGACGCCACTTTGGAAAGTGGAAAGCACACAGAGAGGAAGGTACACAGTCCCAGACACTTACTCATACAGGGAAGTCATCTCAGGAGTTTACTGAACATTTTACTCAAAATCCTACATGTGCTAGATTAACCCTCATATCTGATCAGAAAAATATAAGTTATTTTTGATTCTTTAGTGTGGGAGTTTTATCCAGTGTTCCACAGGCAGCTGTTTATAATTTCAGTGTGAAAAGATTTCTTTTCAGACATGGTTTCCATCATCAGAGGCCAGATGTAGAACCACTGGATGCTGCAGCGAGAACTTAAGCCTTTATTCATGGGGTGCATTTGAATTGTGAGATTAAACAGTGCATAATCCCTTGAAAAAATCTTTTTTACAATGTTTCAACAAAACATTAAATGTTCTGTTTATGCTTTTGGAGTAGATACAGACACATAATTCAAATATCCCTGTATATAAAGCAGTATCTGTGTATTTAAAGGCACTGTGTGGTTCTCATGACCTACAGCTTTGTTTAGAGCTCCACTGGTGAAGTTTGGAAGTGAGAAGTAAGTTGGCAGGCACGATGAGTTTTTCTCCCTCAGGTAGTTTCATTTTTACATAATTTCTTGGACTCTTGTCTGATATTTCTGTTAAAGTATTGTTTAAGAAACTTTACGAAGAAGCAACACAACTAAACACAACATTTAAAGCTTGTCTTTATGTAAACAAAGAAGATCTGATCCTTATGAGACAAAGGTCTCCAGTGGATGCTCAGGTTTGAACCTAGTCTGTAGCAACTTTTCCACATCCCTCCCCATTCTCGCCCTGTTTCCAACTCTGTCCTATCCTTCCTGATAACACAAATGCAAGCCTGAAATAATAACGCATGTACTATCAAGAGCCACAACTACATACAAAGTATGCATGATGGTGCTCATGGGAACTGCAGTACAAAGAACCACATACACAACACAAATACACAGTAATGCCATTAAAGGTTTGAAGCTAAATTTAATTAATTTTAAGTGGATTTTTACTTTAAGTGTTACTCGAAAGTACTTAATTTTGAATTTGGTTAGCTGGAAACATCAGAAGTGATACTTTTATTCTAAAATCATATCTTTATATATGGATCTGTGTGATATTTAATGCTGACTAAAGCTGTAAAAAACATCCTATAGTAATGACAAGACCAGAATAAAAGCATTCCAGCTGTAGCAGTTTCATTTCAGAGAATCTCTCCTGCAGTAAGAAAAAAAAAATGTAAAAGGGTAATAAAGAAAATACAAATTTTCCTCCAATATCTGGAAATCAAAGGAAAGTTAAAGAAGACCTCCAGGGAATTTCTAACACCAGCGATCAATCTATTAGAGTGTGTTCTTATTTAAAAGATGAGATATCTTATTTTGTGAATAAATCTCTTCCATCACCTCTTATCTCTTTCAAACACAGTGGTGTGTGTTCATCCGCTGACTCCTCTTTGATGTGGTGAGGACAATTATCCGCTGTGTGATCATGCATACATGCTCATGTTACAAGCAGCTGACTAATTGATCTGTCAAGGTCTATTACAAGTCACGCTCCTTCACTCGTCTCTGTCTTTTTCCACTGCACACACACACACGGCACACACATACTCTTGCGTGTGCCGTGTGCCTGCAGACACCTCTGCAGCGCACCTCATTATCCACTCATCTAATAATGCTCTTTGTTAAATGACAGTGTTAACCTGGGAAACAGGAGTAAAGGCCTTTTCTGTCACTGTACCACTTACAAGCTTTTCAGCTTCATAATTACATCAAGGATTTCACATTTCAGAGCTGCACTTGTGCAACAGCAGAGAGTGATTCAGTTTTATGATCGAGCACAGCACTATGACGGGTACTAGTGGGTAGAAGTGGGAACACTTTGTCTTTATCTGGTGGAAGAAGGGCACATCCAGAATAAATTTAACTGTGATCTGTAGCATAAAATATGTCCTAAATTAATGTCCCAATTCCAGCAGCCTGAATTGGCAAATTTCAAATCTAATCAGCAATTTCAAAATATCACAATTATCATGACATCCACACTTCCTTTGGGCTGTTGATGAATGCACGTGATGAATGTTTCTTCTTTCCAAAGTAGCATCCTCCAATGCAAAAGTCAACACTTCAACTGCCACCAGCAGTATTGTTGTAGAGCAGCAAAGAAGGAAGTTTGTGGAGGAAATGATCAAAATTGCTGGCAAAGACAAACATATTAGTAATCAGTGTGTTTTTATTTATTTATTTATTTTTGGTGCTGGTGTTATGGGGTGACTTCAAGGAGTTGTGAGGAACTTTTCTGATCCTTTACTGCACATTGCATAAATATCAGTTGCCTCAGACATAAGCTGGGGAAATACAAGCTGTCTTCCTGTGGTTACTGCAGAATCCGCCGGAACTATATGTATAGAAAGCTTGAAATTATGAAGCCAATGCGGAAAAATGAAAAAAAAAAAAAAAAAGTTCATAAAGTGTCTTCTTGTAATTGAATGAAAAATGCACCAAAGCAATACTTAAGACGATCTTTACAGCAATTATTAACATATTAACAGCCTTGTTCACAAATCAAATTGGTTCTGAACAGCAAAATTCTCTATCAGCATCTTTGGACTGTACACCATTTGGACATAATCTCCATGATGTCACCCATTGATTTGTGATACAATGTTTTGGAGTCTATTGTTAGCAGAGAGCCATATTGAAAAAACCTGACTCACCCATGAACTGTAAAATCAATGGACGTAGTCTCCTTATCAGAAACCTGTCTGTTTCTGAAACAGATTTTTGAAGCACATTGGCAGGTGAGGCCATATTGAAATACAATATCTTCTAAACTGCTGAGTTTGGAAAAAAATTAACCCCCTGTACAGTGTGCACCTATAGTGAAATTAGCAATCAAGATGGGGGATGTTTTTTGTACCAGGCTGTAAATATATTTATTTCTGCAGTGGAAACAGCTTTTTTGGCACAGAGTGTATGTGACTTCTGGTACTTCCGGCCTCAAGCAAACACTCAAGAAACAGCAGATTTTAGCACCTCTGCATTGTCTCATATTTTTAGACTGAAGGTTGCCACTTGGACTCAACCAAGCTTTGTTTGAGTCAGGATGAGGTACAGAGACACCTGTCAGTCGAGTCACCCATGTCCTTTAATGTGGAAAACTCTTGTGTCTAATAGCTTAAAAAGTAACAAGTCATGAAAAGAAAATTCCCCCTGAAGAGTGTGGGTTGATGAACAAATTAGTATTACTATTTTTTTAACCATACTTGTGTTTTTTCTGAAAGTCTGCATTTGTGGCTTGGTGTGAACAGGACTTCTAGCCTCAAGCTGACCCTTGTTGAAGAACTACAGTTTGTAGCACTTCAGCAATTACTTTGAATTTAACTTTGTATTTACTTTGTATTTAAAGTTGCAGCTTAATCTGCACATACTGTGCAGAAACACTTCCTTACAGTGAATCTTTTGAAGACGATAAAGCTACAATTTATGCACGATTGCTGACTTAGCTGACAGGCTGTTAGCTAAGAGGCTACAGGCCCACCTTCACTCCACCTCTTTGCCTAATTCTATTTAAGAAAGTTATGTTGAGTTAGTTTTCAAAAATGGCAACTGCTGGTGACAGACATCATAACTTCACTGCAGAAACTGTTGTCCGAGATGTCGTTGAGACTAGGTGTCCATGTAATATATATCCTGTGTAGAACAACTAATGATAATTCAGTCTGTTTCAAAATCTACAGGAAACATCTCACAAGAGGTGAGAATCAACAGCAAGAAATAACAGCTGGGTCCTTCCTCAGGTGACTCGGGTGAAAAGGATTCACCTTCATCTCCGGTTTAAATGAGATGAAGCCGAGCTGGCCAGGAGTGATATCGTCTTGGAAGCATCCCCAGAATCGAGCATCTCCCGCTCAGGGTGCCTGTTACCCAGATAACAACCAGCACGCTGTTATCAGTCATCCTGATCACCAGCCTTTTACCGCTGCACCGCTGTCCATGGGCAGCAGAGCTCCTGTGTCTCTGCCCCTGAACTATGCTCCAGTGCACTGCTAATGCCCCAGCTAATCTGATCTGTCTCCGGCTGGCTTACTGCTTATAAACACACCTAGATATGAAGCACAGGGGGTAATCCTGAAGCAGCTCCAGTATGACAGAGGCATGCTGGATGCTGGCTTCATGTCCACAGGCTGGCCTGATAGTCAGGGGGCACCCTGAGGGGGGTGGAATAATTGAGTGAGGTGTCCAGAGATGTTTTCCTATATGACAATATTGTTATGGTGTGTGTGAGCAGCGAAGAGAAGAGCACTAATGGATAGGGATGGTGATGGGATGTGTGTGTGTGGAGCTAACAGTGTGTTGCTTGAGCGAGTCAGCATTATGTGTTATTCATGACCCCCATTTAAAGTATATTGAAGGTCAAAGCTGTGTTCCTGCTCACTGGGGGTGTAACAGGATAAAACAGAGCAGGTCAGAGCAGTTAAATGGTTTACAGACTTTAACTCACACAGAAATGATCAATAACATGTTTATAATGTAGAATATTTATCAAGTTTTCTCATTTAACTTTGTTCTGAAGAGGTTTTCTTTCCTGTCTCGTGGTGTTTCAGAATCTGGCTGAGTCCTGGAGCTGTTCTGCTTTTGGTTGTGCTGCTAAGCACTTTAGTGGACTGGATTCTGAGTGCTGGAGGATGAGGCTGGCCAGTCATTGACAGAGACACCAGGAGCTCCCAGCCATGAAGTGCTGCTGCGAGAGCCAACACATGGGCACTGACCACAAGGACGTCCTGCATTATCATACTTGGATGTTCTCAAGAGAGCTGCTGGTGCAGAAAGCACAGATGAGCTGGCCAGATGCACAGAGGATCAGCAGGACTGGAGCCCGGGGGAGGGCTTCTCTGAGGACAAGTACATGAACTGATTCAAATTTGTGACACATTGGACATCGGTGATAAATTTCCTGATTCAACCAAAAAAAAACAAAAAAAAAAACAGCCAATCTAAAAAAAAAAAAAAAAAATCTATTTCTTTTGTCCTCTTGCACAGAAAAATAAAACTGGAGGATGTAATATTCATTAGATGTACTTAACCACCAACTGCATGAATTAATCTACAATTATAGAAAAAAAGGGAATTTTGGCATCTTACAGATGCTAAAATGAGTGGAGATTGTAAATTTTAAGGGGCTGAGCGGTTTGTAATAATGTTCATTCCAACCCACATGCAGCAGTTAATCTGCAGTGGTCTGTTCAAACTTGAGAGTCCACCAATGAAATGAAGAGTGAGGTTACATTAGCTCTGCTTGGTAGATGACTGGCAGGACATGACCAGGATTCACTAATGTTACACATTACAGTCATGTCTTGGAGCACTGGGCTACCAGGTGCACTAAATATAAACGGCTACTAAACTACAAACTGACAGTGTTTACTTATTGTCACGTTAGCCTACAGATACGTTGGGGCACCAGGCTGCTGGTGTCTCTAACATATAGCTGGCTGCTACAATGTCAGTTTAAAGCTGTAGCACCACATAACTGTACTGATAAGTCCTTTACCTTGGCGCATTGTATCCAGTAAAAAGTTGTCTTGAACAAAGACAACTGTTTCGATCTGATCTCCATTTAATTCTCCAAAACAAACACACACCTCAGTAAAAGTAATTTAGAGCAGTGTGTGGGGACTCCGGGCCACAAGGTGGCGAAGGAGTGCACTTAAAACAAATCCTTAGCATCGTCTGGCCGATCGATCGGTGCCGATTTCCTTAATTTCGGGGGATGGGTGATTGGTGATCAAGGATTGCTGATCAGTGATCGGCCCATCCTTACATATGAAACTGATCTTATATACCTCCAGGAAGGTCTGACAGCCAGCCATTGTTGCTTTTTGCTCTGAGACCTACAACTTGGGACACTTTATTGTTTTTTTAAGTTGAAGTATAGAGATTTTATTGTTTTACAGGTATTGTTCAATGATTTTCAATAGAATAAGATGGGGTATAGATGAAGGTATATGCTGTCAGTTATAAAAATTAAAAACTTAAAATCGGTATCAGCAGGTCAGGCTTTTGAAAGATCGGTGATCGGCCGGAAAATTGTGATTTGGTGCACCCCTAGATACGATCATTGGTATGTGTAAAATATGAATCAATAGACATTAGTGGGATACAAAGGTCATCTCAGCTGCACCAATGTCACAAATTCGCAGTAAAAGGCACCAAGGGGTTAAAACAGTAGCAAGAGATAGACACAAGTCCAGAGAAACGCCAATTTGAAGAACAGGTCAATTAAAAAAGTGACCAAGCACAACAAAACCCTTAGGACTGTTGTGTTTATGATATGTTGTGCACTGCAAAAACTGAAACCTTAGCAGGTGTTTACTTCTTATTTTTACTAAAAATGTCTCATAAGACTTAATATGAGCCACATTTGCCTGAAAAGTCCAGAAAATGTCTTATTTATTTATATATATTTGTTAGTTTGCATCAATTTTTTGTATCCTATTTGAATGCTGAAACAAAATTTGAACAGTAAAGCCAAACAGTACCTTAGACCTTGGTGTGTACACACACTGTCACACACTCAATGGGGGATTATTTCAAAGGTCTTTGTGAACCCTCAGTGCCGTCCATCCACAGCCTCAACCCCCTGTGACACGCTCTGCTCTGACACCACAGCTCCTGTCCTCAAGTGAGCCTCAGGCACCCCAGGAAGCCTCAAGGAGGGGGACCCATCACCCTGTCTGAGGATCATAGTGTGTGACACGTACTGGGGACACTTCTGCTGACCGGAGAGAGTAACTCAGAGGGGAGGAGGAGGAGGGGATCTAAGGTGAACGAGTTCGAGGAGGGTATCCTGAAGGACGAAGCAGGAAATGCTTTAGCAAATTTGAGCTGAACATTGGGGAGAAAGGAGCCTTAAAACAAACAGCTACTGGTGTATACAGTTGATATGATTCATGGAGATGATCCATCTCGATCTTACAGACTGGTTTCTGTCCATTCAGTGAACCGATGACAGATCGGGATCAACTCAAGCTTCAGGAGTCTGCACGTCTACTGCATCACATCAGTGCTTACAGTGACTAATGTTTCAGCTCATCATCACTGCTCCACTTCTGCTGAGCACCATGTGCATAAAACCAGGCTCCATGAATGACAGTGTAACACAGTAGAGCTCTGTCATTTCTGTTAGTGGCCTCATTTGTGTTCACTTGTTTCACTTTCCCTGCGGTCACTTGTGTTTTGCTCTGATCCTTTGTTCTTGGTGTTTCACTACAATGACAGCAGACAGGCTGCTTCATGTACAACACAAACCCAGCAAACAAAAGCCAATGAAAGTAACTCTGGAATGTAATTTGTAGAAAAGAGCAACAAAAAAAGCAACAAACTCCTTGAAATGTACTTGAAAAGGGCACAATCTTGAGTTAACAAAAAGGCTGAAATAGTTTATTAATTCATCCAGTTTACTTTTTCAATGAATAGAGAAAAAAAAGAGAAGCTTGAAACAGTATTTATTTTCAAAAGCTCTGTGCACTTCCTCTATTTTCAAGCATATACAAAGATTCATATGGAGTCCATTGTGCAAAATGCAACTTTTTTAAATTGGAAAAGAAAATAGGTATCAAAGTAAGTAGCAAATTTAGACTCTGTCTCAGCAAACGCTTTGAGTTTGCATGTATAGAAATACGTGCTAACTTGCTAATAGCTGATGTACTAATCAGGTGCACCAAGGATTGCGTCTGTCAAATGAGCAAAATAGCATGAACTATCCAATCAGTGTGTTTGCCTTCATAAATATGCAGAATATATGCAAATCATCAGAATGTGTTTAACACTGGGGCGAGAAGATGTAAATGGACTTATTTAGTACCCGCAAAGTGATTAATTAAGCCTGAAACTGATTGTGGTTGTTTCTTTTTGTTTCTATCATTAGCACATTTGAAAGGCAGGTGCAAACTGGCACAGCGTTTCACCAAAATGGCTGCCGTCATTCTGGAGAGCACGAGGCAGAGGTGCAATAACAGTTAATGGAGAAAGAGAATCTTCTGTGCACCTGTCAACTTATTTGGACTGTCAGAATTAAAATCTGACGACATCTTCTTTAAATTTCATGGTTTACCAGTGTGTGTGTTTGTTTGCCTCCTACACTAAGACCTCCAACTTCAGGGCCGCAAACTTTATTTTTCATTTACAGCCACTCTGCTCTCAAACTCTCCATGGTCACAGCCAGTGGCACACACAAAATCCTCTTTTAAACAGGGTGGTCCTTACTAGTTTTACCCTTCTTATCAATTGCGCATACAATCATAGTAGATCACCTGCAACACTCTCACTAATAGCACATGCAATTTTTTTTGTTTGCACACATAATTTAGCACTTGGTATTTGGGATTTTAGCAGATCAGCCCCCAAAGTATTTTATCACTTCTTCTCCATAGCTATGACAAAGTCTGTTTATTTTATCAAACAAAAACACCAGCAGATCATGTGAAACATAGATTACATCTAGAGAAATGCAGACAAGCAAATCTAGAGAAACACAGCTCAACCACATGACTGTTATCAAGTCAAAATGAAACTGTCACCTCCACTTTTTTCTTGTCAAAAGTTTCTGTAAGATGTTCTGTTGAGCTGCAAGAGAATGCAGCAGGAAATAGAGGAATATTCACCACAAACGAGCAGGTAGGTTAACCACATCATTTATAGCATGCAACTGGTGCAACCCACGGGGATGACATGCAACAAGATGAATAACAAAATGAAATTGTAAAAAAAGAGTGGTAATCAAGACAAAACCAGTGAAATCCCTGCACATCTCCAAATAAATAGGTATATTGACTTTGTGCAAGAAACTGGTGTCACAGTGTATATTTGTGGTTTTAAAAAGTAGGGATGTTATGATAAGATGCCAATTTATTCATATTAAAAAACCTGCTGATACTGAGTCCTGATCTTGAACAAGGGTTGTGTAAGAGAGGGGAGCTGGACATTTTTTATTTTATTTTGTGTTTTAACAATGATGGAAACTCAAAAGTAACTGAAATATTTCTTGAGCTCTTTTAATAGTGCTGAACTCAACTTTACTGCTCCCGTCTCGCCAAACAATCAAAATTTACCCACATGTGGCTGTTAGACTGTTGTCGCTGTCTAGTTTGAAGTATTTCAACACTGCTGGAGTGGCACAAATCAGCCACAGAGTTGCTAACAAAGCAGCCTGTTCCATGTAGGGTAGGGCTGGACAATTAATTGAATTTAAACCGACATGGCAATGGAACCAAATGCAATTTTCAGTTCGCAAAGGCTGCAATCAAGAAAAAAGTTTTAGAGTGCATTTAGAATACATTTACATATTTCAGTGGTTGAGACAAAACTTTGTTTTTATCTACTATCTGCACTTGAATTTGTGTTTTGTTACTGATAAGAGATCAGTAAGATTTTTAAACATTTGTTTTGTTCATACAGTGGTGTTTTTTGCACCCCACGTGTTGACATATTTCAGTGGTTGAGCCAGAGATTCGGTCTTACTCACATTTCTCCTCTTGTTTTTGTGTGAGATACGTTTCAGAGAAGATTCATATTTATTTTTCAGATTATTATTCATTTCAGGCCTGTTGTTCTGAAGTGCTTTGCTCCTTTCTCTGATTTTATTTAGAGAAATTAATGATAGATATTATTACACATCTACAAGGCTGGAAGTTAAATCAATCGGTCAATACTCTACTGTGATTATAAAAGTTAAACAAAGATACGTTATTCGTACCAATTCATGCATCAATTGATCTCATTTCATCATAACATGTAGGCCTGGCCTACAGGAAAGAATTGTTTATATGTTGACAGTATCCTTTGTCATGTTTTTTATACTATAGAACAGTTCATTGCTTGTGCTAAATTAATAATATAGAAGATAAACATCCCCCCAAAAATCGCATGCTAAATCCCAATTGCAATATTGGTCCAAAAAATTGCCATTAGACTATTTTCCAAAATTGTTCATCCCCAATGTATGGGTATGTGTAGGAAACTGTTTTAAAATTTTGGATACATGTGTAAAAGAGACTTACAGACACCACACAGGTTGAGGATAAAGCACGAGCAGATACCCATCTGTTGCTCCCTCCTAAAATTTTACCGTCCAAGCACTTGCTCTCACAAAGTCACTCCAGAGTCACAAAAATAAAATGATCTTTGAAGTTTAACTTTTACTGCCGCGCTGATCCTTGTAGCTGCTCTGGAAAACAGAGCAACAATTTCTTTATATGTACACTGGGAGGCAGCGACTGAGACATAAACACACTGAAACAGATGGTTTGTAAACAGCAGTGAGTGAGCAAGCACTCAACCAAGAGAGAGTGGGCTCACCAGCAGTGAATCCATCAACACCAGCATCCAATAACACAATAACTCCAGGACACAGGCTGGAATTTGTCTCATACACACTCACAAAAGGTGCAGCTTTACCCAAAGGCGCTTTAAAACCTTTAGCAGATGTTTCTTTAGTTGCATTGTAAAGTAAAATATCTGTCTCACCTTTAGAAATCATATCGACTACAAATCATAAATCACATTATGAATGTGTACAGGCGCCTTCTTAAGAAACAGGTTTGCTTTAACAACAGAGTAAATCAAACAGGGATGATCCACCAGCTATGTCATTATTTACTTAAAAGGTGGAGATCAACTGTTCTGTTTTCATTAAGCGATCTCTGATTAACTCTCAGCGCAACAAAACCTCACCATGAGTCTCATCTGCACTGTCATTACACATGGGGATGGGTGTTTCCTACTGTGTGCACACAGCTCCCGTACAATCGTCAGCTCTAAAAGCAATAAACTGTGTGACTGAACAGTTTTTGTTGGGTTCAAACTGCAGGATGAGAGATGTAAAGTTGGGCTAAGATAGTTGGAGTTTTGGCATCTTGTTCCTTAACTCTGATAACCAGACACAGAGAGTTAAGACAGGCAGTGAATCAGGAAGATGGAAGGAATTGAAAAAAGTTAGAGGCTGAAGAAAAGTAACATGGAAGCATGATGATATTGGTTTGAATATCCCTTTAGGGAGTGATCGGAATCAAAGGATGGAGATATTTCAAGGAGACTTTTGCACGACAAGAAGCCACAGACAAACATTTCCTGCCAGATACTAGAAAGATAAACTCACAGATGCTTCAGTGAAGAGAAAAAGCCTTAATAATAAAACAAAATCATAGTTTCAAGAGTGATTCTCAGTAATTTCAGCTGTAAGAGTGAACAATAATGAGAACATTAACGTTATGTTTCATGTGTCTCAAAGCAAACTGAATCCCTTACTGCTCTTTCAAGATGTTCATTTATAATCGAGCTGCTTCCATAATCCCTCTGCTATCTTGATCTCTTTGGGAGCATGCATAGCTAATCTTCCAATGAAGTTATTGCTAACATAAAATTCAGGCTGGCTGAAGTTAAAAGGTTTGCACATGATCGCAGCAGTTTGCTGATAATAAGGAGTTATTATCTAGCCTGGGATGTAGATCGGCCTTGGTAATTGCAGCCCTATTGCACTTGCACTCCGGATAAGAGCATCAGCTAAATACATAATTTCTAACTGTCTCTTAGCAAACTAAATATCACAGCCAAACTCATTTTCAGCCGCGTTAACTTCCTCAGGAAATCTTATCTCGGAGAGATATTTTTGTCTGCAGAGGAGGCCTTCGGGCAGCATGGCCTCATTATTTAGTTTGGCTTCCTGACTACATTTCCCCTCTTATCCTCCACAGCACTATGGTGGATCTTGGCCTCGGACAGGAGCATAAAAACATCCGCCCATTTAAACAAACTGTTAACACATAGATGGGCTATCTCCCTGGGACAGACTCTGAGTCTGTGGGCTCAGCAGTGTGCTTTAAGCTGGGGATGTTGGCAGCGCTCTATCTGCATAAACAAACAGAAAAGCACTTCTGCAGTCATGAAGGAAAACAAGATTGGGATAGAAGGGCAAATCCACCTGAAGGCAGCGCCATCGATTTGTTTATGAAACACTCTGGGAAGCACCAGAGCTCATGGTGGATGCAGGTCGCATATCATGCTGAGCTTCATTTAGATGTCAGAATAAAAGTGATCCTCTGCAAAGTCTCTCTTATGACACTTCTTCATTTGTCTGATGGAAACTGAACCAAACACACAAGTCTTAACAAGTAAAAAACTCCCACAGTGCACTTGCAGGGAAGTACAGCAAACCTGTGAGCCAATCTGTCGTAGGCGGCTGTCCAGTGATGTGACAGCACAGTGAAGGAGATGTCACGGTCAAACGCAGACACATGCAAATAGTCAAGTATTTCAAACAGGGCTGGCCGAGAAGCGATGATATGATCTCAATCTATGAGTGATGGCTCCGAATTTAAAAAGACAGATGTATTTCTGTTGCACCTAGTTCCTGACAGCAACAAACATTTTTAAGGACTAAACCTCAGTGAAAAGTCTGCAGTGCACATAAAGGTTTTCTGATCCCTCTGGACCCCTATGATGTGTTTCCCTATGTCACATGTAACCCATCATGTCGACAAAGTCGCAAAAATAATCAAGACAGCTCTAAAGTTTGCAAGAGAGAAAGCACATCCTTTAAGATGATGATTAAGATAAGACGATTTCAGTAGTTTATTGATACTTTTGATATTTCAAAGTGTTTTGTGACATTCTTCTTTCACCTAATTGATTCAGGTTTGTAATTTAGCTTGTTGATTTATCCTCATCATTTTTAGATTAAAATAAAATAGAAACAACTCTCACAGTTAAGAGTCTAAATTTTCCAACAGTCAGAGCAGACCAACTTTCCTTCTTATAATATTCATTTCTTTTTTCTACTCTTTACATATTATGAAATCCAAACCAGGAATCGATAAGAACCGGTATTGATATGCAGAACCAGTACCAAACCCTGTTCATATGAGGGTGCAGTCACACTGGCCATCCCTATCATGCCAAAGCATGTTTCAACCCTTGAGTTCAGTTTTTTTGGCCAGAGTGACTGTTCTGTGCCATGCTAAGGCACGGTACACTCTTTGGCTTTGGCACACTTTGGAGAGGTGCACTGTGGTGCAGTCCACTTCAAGCACAAGTACATAACGAGGACAGACATACAATTCATGATGTTAAACTGTGTAAGCGTTCCTCTAGACAATCATTTCAAGCAATGTTTGGGGTGTTAGAGGGCTGTGTCAGACCAAAATGACTTAACTTTGGCCAAAAATTAACTCAAATAGTTGCCATGTTCTCTACGTACTCCATTAGGCTGACTGATGAGATTGCACTTCTTGTCAACAGACGCCTGATGATGATGTAGGTGGACCACCCATGTGTTGTATTCATAGACTGTATAAACATGGACGTAGTCTCCGTGACGTCACCCGTCTGTTCGTGATACAGTGAAATGAAGCCAATCCACGGACGGTGCCACATTTGCTTTGACGTCAGCTTTGAGCTTCTTTTCCAACAGCTACAGGGCGCCCGTTAGTCACGTGACCTGAGCTGTGTCTCTGATGTGACAAACAAACAATCCTAACATCTTCTAAACCCCAGAGTTAGAAAAGATTCATCCCCTGTACAGTGTGTGCCAATAGTGAAATCAGCTTTTTGGACCCAAGACCTTTTTGAACCAGACTGTAAATAGAATTTTCAATGCAGTAAAAGTCTGTTTTTTTTTGGTTTGATGTGTACTTCACTTCTGTTCTTTCTACAACCAGCCTCAAGCGGATTCTTAGTGAAAAGCAAGTTTAAGCACTTCCGCATAGGCTTCATTTTTTCTAAACCGGATGCTGCCCCTTTGTCCTATTATGACGTGATGATGTACATACAAGAGGCAATTGTGCTTGAGTCTGGTTCATATTGGAGCTGTGTGACCGCGGGCCAGTGAGGAAATGATGCTGCAGGGGGGGCCAGTCGTGCTTGAGGATGGCACGGTACAGATGGCCAGTGTGACATGCCCTAAAACAGCTAGAAGGAAAAGTTTCTGCTGAAGAAACTATCACAGTAAACAGAAATATCAGATAAAAGAACAAAAAATCTGATCCTGGGAGACATTGAACACCATTTACCCTATTATTCTTATCTTACAGAACTACACCGACCAACACAAGGTTGGCAGAAACTACAGAGAAGTTACTGTAGAAGCACTGACTGAGTTTGTGGCACAAACCACAACATAAGAAATAATACCAGATAGAAGTGACAAAACCTCAAATAAAACCTCTCTAAAATGACATGTTTCATGATGGCAGTGACCTCATCTTCCCAAGAAGAAGTTTGAGCCAAAACATTAAAAATGACGAGTTAAAAGAAGTAAATGTGGTAAAGAAAAAGACTGACATGCTCTTTTTTCCTCAATGACATAAAATCAATCACTAGACAACTCTAAATGGGCTAAAACTCCATATGACAGCCTCCAGTACCCTCTGCTCTCAAAAGAAGAGAAGATTTGAAGTAAATGGTTTCCTTCAGAGCTGAACTCTGAGATGTGGTTTGATGGTGCCCTGATAGAGGAGACTAAAGTTATGTCAACCTCAGCAGTGGCTCAAAGTCACTGCTGACAAAGCAGCAAGTAAAGTCACATCTGACATGGCGTGTCAGGCTTCTCTTTCTAAAAAGGAAACTTCTTCTGTTGTACGGAGGATGTGGACCAGCTGTCAGACGGATGGAAAGTAAAGAGAGACTTTTCTGCTTCTCAGTCAAAGAGAAGTTTTGGGAAGGACAAAGTTGACTCGTCTGCACTTGAGTCAAAATCCAGCAAAGCAGACTTCACTTTCGTCTGCTCCCCCATGAAATTAACAAATGAATAAATGAATAAAAATCTGCACTGACCATTTTGTTCTTCTTGGAGTACGTCTTCTTCAGCAGCCTCTCATTCATTCTCTCCTGCTCCCGCTGGGCGTGATGGAGGAAGCCGTTCTCCAGAGGATCTATCACTGGCTGCACATTCTCCTCTTCCTCACCCACCTCCTCGTCTTCCTTCTGCCGCTTCGCCATCTTCTTCTCCTTCCACCGCTCCTTCTTCTCTTGCGTCTTCACGACTCCGGACTTCTTCTGCAGGGGAGAAGAAGAAATCACAGAATGAAGACAACAAATACAGAACATGTCCACGCAGGAGGGAAACACCCAGACAATGAGTCAGGAAGAGGGTTTGAAATCAGACGTAAATAAAGGCTCATTTCTAAATTAAGCCTGTCTTTGTGTGGCAGTTAAATAGCATCAGGCGCTAAATGGTTAAAGCGGGCCTATGCAGGGTTAAGGTGGGTTAAATCACTTGTTGCACTAAGCTTCTGCTTTTCTCTTTTAAAGCGGATGCATTTAACTTTCTGCGCTCACATCCAGTGACACAGATTCCACTCAGCGCCTCACTGACAACACAGATTAGCTGCCTTTAGTGTCTGAAGGATTTCCTTAAAATCCTTGAAACAATCGTACACCAGGTGATGACAAGTCTGAGAAAAAAAGAAAGAAAGAAAGACACTTCGTGCTGCTTTCAAACGGGAACAAAGCAGACAGATATCACCACGGATAGACGGAGCGGCAGGAGATGAGTGTGTGAAAGAATGGAGGGAGGGTGTGCCGCAGCTGGCAAACAGTCAAGCGTGCGGCCCCTTTCACTGCTGGCTTACACAAAGCGAGCAAACACTCGAGCAGAGAGCAGCGGCGCTCCCCCCCACTCCCTCTCTAAAGTCATCTTTAATCCTGTCAACAGCAGAACAATGCCTTACTGGAGCCCATAATCACTTTATGGCTCAGATATAATGAGCTTATGATATGAAGTGCTGCTTTAAAACACACAGGAGAAAATACAGTCGCTCTACACTTATACTATGACCAAGCAATTTCCCCCTTTAAATAATCTTTCCCTTCATGCTTCAGTTACGGCCTGTGAGGAGCCGCTGTTTGTTTATTGGACTTTAAGCACCATTTGTAACTCAATCCTCCTCATCACCCCAGCTCACCTCCTGACCTGAGCTTCACACACACACAGGATCAGCATCATGACGTTGGCTCTAACAATCGTGACTGTGCCGTCTTTATTTCACCCTCTTTGATGAAGTTTTATGTCTTCTCTCTGCTTCAAATGACTCGCACATTTCAGGCACGACACGAGCACACTCAAAGGCTCATATCTCACTGCCCTTGACGCACCATGTGGCTTTTTCATGCGTGCTCACCACACTAGAGATACATTTCAAGCCTGTGAACCAGTGGTACAAATGATCCAAAAAGGCTGTGATAGTTTAAGAAAAGATCCGTCCAATAAAGTGTCATTTAGAGCGACTCAAGGCTAACGTGTCAGTGAATAAGGAGCAGTTTGAAAAGCTGTTATGGGTAAAAAGCACTCCATCAATGCAGTCCATATGCCATTTAAAGCAGTATTTAGACTGAATATTGGACTAGTAAAACCCTCACGGCCATTATTCACAGAGTGTTATTATGTGCCGTGGATCTTGAATACTTAGGGTTTGCGTCACAGGATGAGCACTGGATCTTAATGGTGCTTTGATTGCTTATCAGTTCCAAAAAAACTAACCCACAAAAAACAATGTTGTGTTTTTCACACACTCTTGGCAAAGAGGCTGCAGCCTGGCTGAATATCAGACAGACTAATCCAGCGATGAGTTCTCACTGACTGCATCATTCAGGAAACATGTGACTCCCTCTTAAGTTATTCAACTAGTAGCCATAATCTTAAATTGTACAACTGCATTACAGCTCAGGTGTCTTGAGCTCAAACATGAAATATTAGCAATTACAATCCATTATTTATGTTTCCACAAAATAAGAAGTTTTGAAATTTTTTTTCAGTATTTTTTGGAACATTCAAGCAATTAAAGTTCAATAAATAGCTTCAAATGGAACTCATATAAGTGTTGAGCTGCCAGAGGTTGAGAAAAAAGGTAAGGTTACCAAAACTGAAAAATGATGAACATTTTATAATTATAATTAAATATTAAAAAAAAAAAAAAAACTCAAATAACTCAGAGCTGTTCAGCTGAAGTGAAGATAGATCAAGCCTTGAAGGTATCCTAAGTTTTCTATATCCCTTCTTGCCACCACTGTCTGTATAAAAGTGGTGTTATGTTATAAAACTAAGCAGGAAAATACAGTTAAAAATGAAAGGGAGACAGAGTATAGAGAAATAAACCTTTCCTAAAGAGAAATGAAGTCAAAGAAAGTCAAGGTGAGCTCTGTGAGGGTTTTTTTTCAGCATCCAAAGACTTATAAACTGGGACTGGAAACTCTGACAGGAAGAGGTCAGAGCCAAAACAGAACCAGAGGAAAAGTTTTTGAGCTTTAAGCTTCACGGCTTCAAATAGGTTGTAGTATCAAAGTCTCAGTGTTAGTTACTGTAGAGAGATGACTCTGACAGGTCAGACATTGCGACATATTAATAAAATGATCATGACCTATCATGCAGTGTGTTCTATTTTTGCTTAATTGTTCCTTCACTTTCCAAAGTTCCTTTCGCAATGAAACACAGAAATTAAACTGAAGATGAGGTTCAGCAGAATGAATGTAATAAAGCATCTGTTTTCGAGTTGTTGAGAAACAAATTCAAATCCAACTCACCCTATGAGCCTGAAAAGAGACAACCAGAAACAAGACAGAACTGAGCACCAAGTATCTAAAGTGGCTAAACACAGGATAACAGGATATGCAGGTGGTTATCAAATTGTTTCTTTTAAAACAACGTGTATGGTTTCAGAAAACAGAACATTATCAACTGTAATATGTGTTTGTTCAGAGTTTTTTCATCCTTAGAGATTTTATTTTGGGGAATCCAAAACTAACTCTAACTGAATTCTTCTTTTAGTAAACAGACTTTTTCTTAGTGTTTGGGTGTAAAGTCACATCAATTAGGCAAATATTCAATCAATAATTCACAGCCATAGGTGTGTTTCTGGTATGGGATGGGTACCTTTCATATTTGAAATGATACAGTACTGATGCCTGGTACCTGGCAATCGGTATTCGTACTCAACTGTACCAGTTTTGGTACTTTAGTGTGTATGTATGTGGTATCAAATATGAATTTGTTTAGTGTTGAATCTCAAAGTTTTTCAATTTAACATATTTATTCTTCAATATATAACCTTGCAATTCTGTGTTCATGTCCAGCATGGAAAATTGCCTACTCTTCCGCTCCCTCACAGATACAAAGATGCAATTTAGTACCTAAACATGGTACCTTTTGATTTTATGTGAGTCAGTACTCAGTACTACAGACAGAATTTGGTTAGTACCAATAAAAGTACCTAATTCGATACTGATTCCTAGTTTCTTGGTTCCCAAAGCTGCAGATTTGTTGTTATTTTTTTTGACCTGTAAAGTTTATCCTCGTCCATGACTCCATCAGAAATTTATTATTAATGTAGTTTAGGAGAGGTCTATGTCTGAAGCATAGGGGACTACTGAGCCAGTTTACAGCATTCAGGTCAACAGACACACTTATCCACATTCAAGCTCAGGCAGCCTGTGTTTGTGTGCGTGTGTGTGTGCATGCGTGCGTGCGTGCGTGCGTGTGTGTGTGTGTGTGAGTCTAATGATTGAATTGAATTGCTTCTGCTTAGTGTCTTTATTTCTTCAAGTATTAGTCAGTGACTTGCTGCTGCTCAGTTAAGCCTGTCAGTAATTCACTCTGTGTCTGAACCACAGAGAACGACATACCGCTGCTCAAAGCTGCGATCAGTTCAAGGCTGAGGGCTGCTAGTTCACGTTCCAACATCTGTTCACAGCCTGCAGCACTGGGCTGAACTGCAGTCAGCTCTGCACTCCATGTGAATAATCAAATTATTGGCTCTGAGGGTGGGAGGTTAGCAGATGGCTAGCACATTAGCCCCATAACTGCTAATGAATGACACCTTGTGTGACAAAAGAAATGGCCATGGGAAGGAAGGAGGTGCCATGACATAGACATATCGATGGGTTTGAGTAGACAATTGAAAAGTTTTCCTTTCTTTCTCATAATAAAATGAATAAGGCTCTCACTAGTGTTTTGTTTTCAAGTGCTCTTGTTTTAAAGCTTAAAAAAATGAAACATTAAAAGCCAGAGTTTTCCTCCATGACACCCTTTTTTTCAGAACAAAAGAATTCTAAGCTGACCTCACTCCTGGCCTGACACCACTTCAACAGGAGGATTTATGTCATCAACAGCGACGTCACACATCAGGTCAAGCAGCTCCTCTCACCTTACAAGACAACACATTAATTAATAACACAGACACCAGCTGGTATTAGCCAACCACTTGACTTGTCATGCAATTCATTACCTGGAGAGGCATCTCTAAAGAGCTGTTAGAGAACAAAGACGCTGCAGTCTGACAGCAAAGGATGCTGGGAGTGAGACGGGGGGTTGTCGATAAGGCAGAGCTGAAGCTACAGTTTAAATGTCCATTAATTACCAGCAGAGCAGGGGACAGGATTGTTTTTTTAAAAGTCGTGTTTATCTTGAGCAGTCTGGAGGAGGAGCTGGTTATCTGACAGTTTCTACCTTCTTCTTTGATAACACACTCAAAGAGAATTCTCATGTATAGAGAATGTGTGCACGCTAATGCCTTTTCATACAGCAATCAAAAGAGATTAGCCTTATCTGGAGTCAAGATAACATTTGTAGTGAGACACAGTCTGGATTTGTTTTCCTGTATCCTGTGAAATAAAATCAGCCAATTATCGGCTAATGCTCACTGGACTCCTTTTTATCCTGGCGGCCCATTTGTTTCTAATTATGCTGTGGAAATCAGCAGCAGGTGCTTTAGTTTTAGGTATGAAGACAGCACATAGCCTCCTGTTTGGATCAGAGTAAGCTGTGGTGCCAAAACTCTCATCACAAATTGGATTAGTCACTAATGAGCTACAGTGCACCACCCCTTGACTTTATGGTGAGCACTGTCACTTAAACTACAACATTTGAAATCTAAGCAAGTGTTAGACTTAATATGAGGCTAATGAAGCTGAGAAGTCCTGAAAATGTCTTATTTCAAGATATTCAAAGACAAATTTTATGACTGAATTATTTATAATGAGTCAAATATCTAAAAAATATTTTTTTCTTACCCCATTGGCTGATTTTTGGCTCTTTACGAGTAATACAGGTGTAATTATCATCTTCTAATAAAATAAGTATAAATAATTCTCTGCTTAATCTGTAGGATATTTCCTGCTATAGTACGAATTTATTTAATGTGTATGTGTGCTACAATTAAAAGGCTTTGAAATAAGCTAACTAAGACAAGTGGCTTTCTTGATTACTTTTAATTCCTCTCTATAAAGTGTAATGATATCAAAGTGTTTGTTTCCTCTCATGCTCTTTTCAGGCAGCAATGGATAAAGTGCAGCACCTGTTACTCTGTTACTGTTTTGTTACTGTAGAATTTCCCAAATCTGTTCGTAAAATGCTTTAAACACTCAGTAATAAAAAGGAAATCGCACAAAATCATCACAAGATCTTCACGATCTTGCTGAAATTATGAAGTCATTGCATAAGGATCTCCTAACTGGTTTATGACAAGTTGGTGGGGCCTTAAACACCAAGGTCTGCCCATAGCTCTGCCTCCGACAGGTCCTCAGAAGGCTGGCCAATCAGAGGGAAGGGGTTGTGGGAAGGGGAGCCTTAAAGAGACAGCGGCTAAAACAAAGCATTTCAGACAAAGGGTGGAATAAAGGGTTTTCTAAAACACCAATGTTAGCATTTTTATTATTTGTTTAATTTTCTTCAGCTGTAAATCATGTAAAGCTACAACAAAGGTGCCATAGAGACAGTCTAAAGCCTAAAAGAAATCTTATTTTGTGAAATAACTTGATACCTTTCCTGCAGTTTAAGCTGGACTTCACTGCTGTTTTCTGTGACCTCATGTTCAAACCTGGATTCTGGCAGCCATGAATAGTGATGTTTCAGCGTGAGCACCCTGGAGGGAGTTTGTTTTTGTACCTGCTCTCATTGCCGTCTCGTGTCTGCTGTGTTCTATCAGTAATAAACAGGTTTCAGTTGTCTTTCTGTGTCATTTCCATTTATTCACAGCCCTCCAGTCTGACAAGAGATCTATAATAGCTGCAGGAAAAGAAGGGTAATCCATCACTGTGTGCCTGCCAGCAGCAGCTTAGTTGTGATGGAATTTCCATATGCCCCTGAAGTGGGTTTTTCTTTTTATGAGACGGTTACTAAATTATTACAACACATAATGGAGCTGCCTTATCACGCTCTGTGTTATTAAAAACTCATTTACAAATGAAAAGAGCAAAATACCAATGCAAATAATTACAAAATGAATGCCCAGCTGCTGTGATGAACTGCATATTCAGGCGACATTTCGTCAGGGATTAGACCTTTCTAAATGGTAATAGTGATGTTATCTCTGTGCCCTAAATGCCACTGAAATCTGCCTTGTCACAAAACATAACTTTCAACCTTTCTTTTTTAAATCTGAGGTGGCTTCCTTCATGTTTCGCTCCAAATTGAGAGAGCTGCCACAACTCATTTCCCCGGCTGAGCCTGCAGAGAAGAAATGTGACCAAAAAGTGGAGAAATGGCTTAAAATGCGATGAGCTGCTGGGGAGAGATGACAGAGAGGAGGGAAAGAGGAGAGGATAAGGAGGATGGACGGAGAAACAGAGATAGTGTAAGTGAGAGGAGAGAAGAGGAGAGGAGAGGAGGGGGGAGATGGCTCGACTGGTTTGACCCGACTGTGTTACCCTGGCAACAGCATGGGAGAGCTTTGTTGCTGTTGGGGACTAGAGCATGTGTGTGTGTGTTAAGAGTGCATAAAATCCAACACAGGTTTCCTCGCCGGCAACAATAAAAAGCGTGGCTTTACGTGGTTATACCAGGGCCTTGAGCTGCAGCGCACTGAGCTCCCCAAGGAATCTTTATGCATTCTGCTCAGAGGAATGTCAGCAGCCCTGAAGCTGCTCGCAAAGGGTAAAGGGTCTTCATGAGGCATGCATAAAGCAGGAGGCAAAAAGGTCTCACAAATGCAACCTGGGGTGCAAGGAAATACACAGGCTGTGTGTAGAGAGAGCGCGGTGTCTAATGCACATCATCACGCTCCCTCCCCTACACTCTCCTCTTTCTGAGGCCAGTAATTATTTAGGAACAAAGAGCTCTGCAGGGCACACATCCCTCTGCATAAAACAGCGCTACAGAGAGATTACAGGGCCCTCTTATTAATGTACCACTGAAGCACGAGATTCTCAGAGCTGGAGCTGTATCAAAACTGTCAATTTAATACAGCACAACTTCATTTGGAGTCTTACTGCAGATGAAGTAATTGCTACAAGAGCAAAGCCCTGATATCTCTAAAGAGGAATCACTCAGCTATGTCTCACAAAACAGCCAGACTTTATGATCAATGCTTAATCCGACATTTAGCATTTTCGCAACACTGGTACTGCCTGTCAGACGCATCTTATTTAATAAATATGACACAATGTGGTAGAAACAAAACAAAACATCACAAGTGTTGGGTTTGGCATGAGCCCAGACTGAGTTAAATCTTAATATCAGGGTCAACGATGATTTGATGATAGTCAAAGTCTTATGCTGCATTGATGGTTTTAATTTTGGTTTCGAATTCACAGCGCCATCTTTGGGACAGACTGCAGACTGAACATGAATAGGTACATACCGCTACACCATCTGCAGAAAGGTGTTAGAGCCACCTAACTAAAACACACATGAGTTTTATAGATTAAAAACCTAATTTAAGTCATAATTCTATAAGGTAAATATAACACTTCTGAGTAAAAAACACTTTTTTGATCATGTTTCGCAGAGAATGTAAGTGGAGTGGAGCGGGGGGAATTACCACTCCCTTGCTCCCAAAAGTGCCCGCCTCTGTTGACCCCTGCTTAAAGCCATCCCGCCTATTGCCGCTTGTTCCTGGGCCAGTATTTCACACATGTGATGTAAGCGGTAACCAAGCAAAACTGGAACAGGACGGTGCGCCACTCCACCTTCCCATCTTTGAAAAAAATACCGCTCTCTACTCTTTTCCAAATTTGCCCACTCCGATCCACTCCGCTCACAGGCTCTGATGTTTAGTCTGTATGCTATTTTGAAGGGGGGTTTCCCAGCTCTCTGTTTGTCTTTGTGTACTTTGTGTTTAGTATGGAGTGGGAGAAAAAAATAAAATCGATATATTCTGGATTTTTTGTTTGACAAAATAAAAATTGGGATTCATTGTCAAAAAAATGTTTTGTTTTTTGTTTTCAAATTCAAAATCTTCAGTTCAGTCTTTGTTTATAAACTGGATGGAAGAAGGTTACCATTTTTCTCCAGCAGAGGGTGAAATGTTTCTCTCTGACTCATGTGATAAGCATTTGATTGGAATATATGACTCCTGGTGTAGTCTGTAGACATTATCATCATCGTTTCACTTTTTCATATGGTTTGGTGTTAAAAAAGTAAACTACAAATCAAAAAAAATCATAAACATTGAAGAATCACAATTTAAATCAAATCAGCCCCCCAAAATTGAAATACATCAGATTGCGAGAATACCATATCATCCCAGCCCTAGTGTATATATTGTGCATGTGTCTGTGTGTAATCACATTACGGTGAAACTTTGCCGAGCACTAAAGAGCATGAGAAGAAATGTGAACTGGATGATGTACTGATGAATGAAACACTTCTGCTGGGACCTTGCCTTCCTAGGGGTAAGGGGTAACACTGAGAACCACGTTGTCATAAGATGACCCATGCTCCTTCACCTTTTTAGTTTAGCCTTGGCTTGTAATCACAACTTTTAAATTCTCAAAACTTAAAGCATTAATTTGCAGGAAGTCATGAGATCAAAATCCTGCTTTATTTTTCCTTAATGTGTTAAAAGCCCTCAGTCATCGAGTCAAGTTGCTGTAGGCTTCAGTGCTCTTGCGTGAGGGGCTTCTTGGCATACTAAGATTTTGGACAATATCCACATAAGCACAGAAAAGGCAAATTTTACATTTCCAGTAGACTTCAGTAAATGTGGCAATAAGCCAAGACATTTATTTTTGTTGGCAGCAGCAACACAAAGCCACTCACCTGAAACACATGAACTAATGCAATATTTTAAAAGAAGGATCCTTGTCTTATTTTGAGTATAACACACACTTTTGAGCACTTACAGGAGCCCATGCTATCACACCGGTAAGGTTCACATCCTGTCTTTGCTTGCACACAGCTCCTCTGATAGAGGGATGTGGCAGTGTGCCCACAAACATGGCAAAGAGCCAACAAAGTCAGTTCACACAGGAGCACTGCAAGCTAGCAAAGACACGCAGCATATGGATGATTCAGTGTATTTTCTAACAGCCACAGCTTTATGATTCATGCTGACAGGATAAGAACACACAAGATGCATGAACAAAGCATGAAATGTGAATTTATTCATTTGGAAAAGTTAGTGTTTCCATTATTTTAGCTGCATTTATGTGTCAAAAGTCAAGCTGTTAGACAGAACCTATTTGACAAAAAGCAACTAAGATCTGAAATACATGGTTCTTTTTCAAATGTGTGTGATTTTTTTCCTTTTCGACACACCATAGTTAGGCTGTGGCAGTGTCTTCCTACTTCCTGTTGCTGCCACTGCAATTTTGAAAGGATGATTTCCCTCTCAGATTGCTCACTTGACATGTACAAAGTCAAATGCTCTTTGTGTTTAGGATTGATTTGCCGTAAATACAGGAGAGTACTTCAAATCTGAGCTCCCACCTTCACGCTCAGTGTAATCTGAAGAAAAAGACTGGTTTAGATCTGAAAGTTGTTCAAAGATAAATATTTTAGTACTTTAGAGTCTTTCATCTGTAAAAATGAAACACAAGCTGCAGAGCAGTTATTTGTCGCTCCTGTAAAGCAATCGTGAGGTGTGGTCATGTAGATTTATCACCCAGTTGTTGGACTGATTCTGTACACATTGCAGCAGCTCTCGGCATGTCGGATAAATCACTCTAACTTGTCATGATTTAGGCTGCATTGATTTAATCATGTAACACTCACAAGCCTTTAAAGTCCGGCACATGTGAAGCTTTGCAGATAGAGAGCCAAGCACACACCTTCCATCTAAAGCCGCTGTCGGCTACATCAAACACACCTTTGATTAACTCTGCGCATACACTCATTTACCCGACCTCCCTGTTTCTCTCTGAGCATGTAATCAGGGGGTTATTGCCTCGAGGAGGAGGGGGAATAAAAGAGTATTGTGTAGCCAAGAGGCTTATCAGGCTGAGAACAAGTGAAAGCACACATTTCTGCAGTGATCAATGATGCATAATTTGCAAGCACGGGGATTAAATGAACCGCATCCCTTTCACCTTTTGTTAATCAGCGCGCTGTATTTTTCCTGTTCATTTGACTCCACAGTTCAGGACTTAATCCTTTTAAGTGCAAGCGAGTTTCTGCGAGGTGTTGCAGTGTGTTATGACAGAGCTGGGGAATGAGCAGGAGATGGTGCAGGTGTTAATCTCCGGCAGGTCAGTCTTCTGTTACGCTCACCCAGCTATCAGGAGTAAAACCTGTGCGCAAACTCCTCTTTCACTTTGACACCTGACTGTCTGCTTCACACACTGCTGTGAACGTTGTTTTGGAGCTTCCTGTCTCTGTTTTGAAGCAGTGCATTTTACACAGTGGGGATAAATGTCAAGGAGAGTTTTAGGTTGATGCATCAACTTGATAACAGTGAAACCTGTCCGAAGCCTTGATATAAAATAATGTGTAGACTTTGGTTTACTGAGATATAAAAACTCTTCAGTAATGAACTGATCACCGCTGCTTCACCTGTGAACTAACACAGCTCAAGCTTTTAAATCCTTGCTTAGATGAAGCTCATTTCATCTGATGCCCAAAGCCTTGAAACAGAGTGGAAATGTCCTGCAGTGATCCACTACGGTCAAGAGAAAATTATACTTTGTTCGAGGCATGAGTCAGCCTGAGTATTACATTTATTTCCCCAGAGTTTTACACTCCTCTGTCTATTCTTCCTCCTCCTCCACCTCCTCTCCTGCTCGTCAGTTTCACAGACAAAAGGAATAAAAGAAATACCTGATTTAACTGTCAGGCCTAATGTCAGCAGCACTCAGGCCATTTTGATGCTTAAAAAAATGATGGAAATCTAGGTTTCCTCACTTGATGTATTAACCCTGATTATAGCAAGATTATGTCATAGTGTGAGGACTTGTGTGAGAAAAAAAAATCAAGCAGAAGTAAACCTATTTACAGCCAGGTATAAAAACTGTCTCCCGCTGTTTGAACAATAAGATCACAAGTTCGCCCAATCAAAGGCACAGCTCAGCTCGAGGGACTGACAGGCACCCTATAGCTGTTAGTGTGGAAACCCAGAGCCCGCCCCACTTCCAGTATGGCAACGCCAGTCAATTTGCTCCAAAACTCTGTTTCAGAAACAGACGGGTGACATCAGGAAAACTACGTCCAATTATTGTAGATTCTATGACTGACAAAAGACGGGAAAGAAGGATTGTTTCTCAGACTTCACCATGCAGGGTGTTTTTCCTGGTGAATTTTGTGAAGTGGCATCCAAATCTGCAAGATTTGTGATATTGTCAGTGTAATTTGTAACATCCTGCTGGTTATATGTGTAAAAAAATGAGCCATGAGCATATAATTTTCAACTTTTTGTGTATGAACACTGTGCATGAGCTGATGACAAATTTACGCATAATGAGGAGTAGCAAACGCTCCAAGTTGTGTGGCTGTGTATGTTCCCTCAAAGATGCTATGAGGAGGATCTGTTTTGATTGCACTCACTTGCCACCTTCTGGCCTGGAGTCTCTGTACACTGTCATAAATTACTTTTAGTGAGGCATGTTTGTTTTGGAATTAACTGGAGATTGGATCAAAACAAATTTTTTTTGTTCAAGACAACTTTTTACTGGATACAACGCGCTAAGGTAAGATATTTATACCCGTAAGTATAGTTATGTAGCTTTTAAACATGGCATCAAGCAAATGTAGCAGCCAGCTATATGATAGCTCGGTGCTCAGACGTATCTGTATCAGCTAATGTGACACCAACTAAACACTGTCAGTTTGTAAGTAGTTTAGTAACCGTTTATATTTAGCGCAGCTAGCAGCCAGGGGCTGTAAGGCATGTCTGTAGTGTGTAACATAAGTAAATCCTGGTTAGCTATGTCCTGCCAGTCATCTACCAATCAGAGCTAACATAACCTCACTCTTCATTTTATTGATAGACTCAAGTTTGAACAGAACACTGCAGAATAACTGCTGCATGTGGGTTGGAATGAACATTATCATGAACAGTTAGCCTTTAGCTCAGGCTGTATCACTCTCCCGTTAACTTTCTTCTGCTCCTCTGTCCTCTTTCTATCAGACAGTCAGGCTCCTGTGTCCACCATCACAACAAAATTATTCATAAAAGTTGTTTTTAGTAGAGAAAAACAAAGATTTCTAAAGTCTACAAAAAGACTTTGTCAGCCGGCGTGACGCTGTCGTAGAAAACTAGACATGCCGTAAATCGATCCGGTCCTGGTCAGCCAGATCTGGAAGCTAAGAAATAATTATCTAATTTTAAAGTGTGGGTTACAATCAGGGATATTCTAGAAGGGAGACTTTTTAAAGATCCCTTTCAAACTCCACACAGCCTCTTTAAAGAGGAGGTACTTTGCTTTTGTGGTCATTCATACTGTCTCTCTGTTACCCTTGTTGTACCTTTACATGATTTACAGCAGAATAAAATTCTCTAATTTTCTCATTCTGCTTTTTTAGAAAACCCTTATTTTAGCCTCTCACTGAAACAGTTCATACTAGTTGCTGTCTCTTTAAGGATCCCTACTCCATAAACCCCCTTCCCTCTGACAGGTCAGCCCTTTGGAGGCCTGTTGGGGGCAGGGCTATGAGCAGACCTTGGTGTCCAACATGTCTTTAACCAGTTAAGGGATCATTGAGCCATTTCTGCAAGTCTCATGAAGATCTTGTGCTATTTTCAGAACAGCCTGTTTTAAACAGTTTACCGACAGATTCAATGATTTCAACAACATATGAATATGAAGAGGTTTGAAAATCTGCACGTTGAGTTTGAGCATCAAACATTGTTACTGTACATCCGTGTTTAAACCATAAGAAAGCAGAGTACTCCCTCTTTAAACTGTGTTTTTGTCAAAGGTAAAAGTAAACAAGTGTGTGCACAGTGACATAAATCTTCACGTGTATAAACTGCTGTGTGTTTGTTTGTGAGATAATGAGTGTTAATGTCTAGACACGTGCGGTGGCTGAATCAGCACATTGACTGACACCATCTGGCCAGCGGCTGCCAGAGAAGAAAGAATGAAGGGAATGTAACAATAGCCGTGTGGTGAAGCACAACAATAAACAGTAGCTCTAAATCTGTTAACAGCTCTGAAAAACAGCTGGAAAACAAAGGAGGAGAGACATACACTGACTACAAGAGACAACACCAAAGACAGGATCAAAGAAATCTGGTGGAGTAGAATCAGGACTTAAAAAAAAAAAAATCACAGACTGTCGACTTTCAGCTGAAAAGATGAAACATTTGACTCAACTTATTTTTTCTTATTTCCTGCAAGCCTACTTGTCGTGCATCAATTTGTGTCTCCAGGGGTGGGAGCACTAGTCCATGAGTTAATAACACACTCCATATGTCGGAGTTGTCAGTGTGTCTGGGTGGCCACTTGTAGCGGTGAGTCAAAAACTATTTGTTGATCATTTGCAGCGAAGTGTTTTCCGAGGAAACATTTGTTGATTGCTTAAATTTGGAGGAAAATGTATTCTTGGCAGCCACTTCTGTGTTGTTGACATTACATCAGACAAGACTGGAGTGCTGTTTGCGTTGCTGTGCTGCGGCTGATTTGTCTGCTGAGCTGGCTGCCACCAATTGAGCCGTTTATTTCAGCTGTCACACTCGCTTCGGCTGATCACTTTACTGCAGCCACAGCTGATGCATGTCTTATTCAAGAGAAATTCCAGCATGCACCTGTGGCTCCTATAGTTAAGTTCTATATGTTAGACTATTGGCTCCAGTTCTAGGATGCTTGGGCCAAAAACTTCAAATTCAACAAACTTTTCTGAAAACCACCAACACGGTTGTGTAGAATATCAGTGCCAACAAATAGCAACCTCCTTCCAGGAGTATAAAAATTGGTCAATCTCAAAAATCGACAGAAAAAGGCCAAAGATACTTAACTTAGCTGACAAGTAGAAGCTTAGGCTGCCGATGAGCACATGTTTCTAAATTAATCTGCTGCCACCGCTGCCATCATTACCTTGGCTTGGTCACTTTAAGGTTTTCAACTGAGGGATGTGGAAAACTGCTCAAACATTAAAAGTGAACCACTTTTTTTGTTAAAACATTTTTACACAATGGATGAAAATTGCAATTTTGAATAGTTCTTGATGTTGGAAGGCATTTCATAATCCCCATCATTGCTTTGAGACAGCCCAGGGAGTCCTGACCAAGGGGCAACATCCGGTTTGAACATGAAGCCTTTGCAGGAGTGTTGAATTTGTTGCCGATCTGCATGAGGCTGGCTGAACAAAGACTGGAAACCACATACTCACACAAATAAATAAATAAACAAATAAAAAATTACTTAAGATGAAACAGCATGAGGCACAGCTCACGAGACTGACAGATCTGGCACCCTAAGGAGACTAAAAGCCTGCCTCTTGAGTCGGCATTTCCAACGTGGCCCCCGTTGATGATTGGCTTCTTTGCTCTCTATCAGGAACAGACGTCAAAGATACTATGTCCATATATTCTACAGTCGATGGTCCTGACCCCTTCTTTGAAAACCACATGTTCTAAGAGGAATGAGGCTTTTAGAGGAGTCTAAAACGGTCTTGTGAACCTCCCTCCTCTCACATGAAGGTCCCTGTTCTCTGCTGCTCAGCCCACACACACTACAGCCCAAGCTACAGCTGGGTGTCACTCCTCAGGAATCTCCTTCCCTCACACTCTCCAGGGAGAGAGATTGTTGCCTGGGCAACAGTTATTCCCATTGGTGGAGCAGAATTTCGAATAAACTCCTCCAAATGTGTAACATTGTCCTCACACCGTCAACAAATCAGCTTAACATATTTCCATCCCAACTGTGGGTTTGTTTTCATGGATAAACCTGTTAAATCACACCGGGATGCTGCCTCCTCGGGAACAGTGGAAGACAGGCTTTTGAATACTAACACATATTTTCTGTCTGCATGGCTGAACACACAGTTTGACAGTCAGTCAGTCTTTCAGCTTTTTTACTACAAAGTCAAATCAAAACCGAAATTACAAAAACAGGTTTCCTTTCCACCTCAGACGAAAGCAGGAGATGTCAGAATTTTTAGGACGTCAGCTACATTTCGGAGCGCGCCCTGCTGTGAGCTGAACCGGTGTGAGGAGTCGACTTTGTTCACACAGCAGGAGGTCGACAGGGCAGAAAAACTCTGGCTGGAGACGACTGACAGGGGAGGAGAAGCCTCAGATCAGCCTGCAGCCTTGCGTCACTGGATCCAGAGAAACACCTTGATCCAAATCAACCAAACAACTTGTTATTCAAACTCTAGATTATTACTATTATCTAGATTATGTTTATTCCTGAATCTGTACGAGTGTGTGTAACTGGAGTAAGGTGTCTCCACCATGGCCTGCAGCTTTAATCCCTAAGAAAACCCAATAAAACATTAAGATACCTGAACTATAGACACCTGAAAAGATGTTTATTACAGATGACATAAAGAACATCATTAAAGCTGGGAGCAGATCACATTGAAGCACCAAAAATTCACCAGTTAGTTGATGTAAAGGCTAAAAACAGAGTTTAAGAGGGTAAATATCAGGCTAATACGTGTGAACTGGGCAGAAACTTGAATCCAGTCGAACACGCTCAGAGGTTTCTTGCAGCAGAACATCATTTGTGTTTCGAGGCCTCTGACTTCTTTACTCCACACAGTTTTACCAAGAGTGTGGAGACCGCATCCTAAACCCTCTATTCAGTGCCTGCAGGTGGATGGTGAGGAGGTGGTGATTCTGAGAGGAAATGTCTGTCATGTTGTGGGAATGACGCATGTTAGGTGTGAAATCAATGCAGCCCCAGTTTGCCTGCCTGAGCTTGCTCACAGTCTTTGCTCCGTTTGACTTCAACCTCTGGCTCCCAAGTTCAGTGTATCAATACATCAATGTTGCATCAAATCGTGTAACTCTCTCAAGTAAACAAAGAGTCTGATCCCCGCAGCAGCATCATTTCAGCATTTTGTGAAGCACTGGTTGCATGTAGGAAAACAACAAGACAATCCAACACTTTTTACTCTCTACTTTTTAAACTCCATACAAGTAACTCTGAAATCATTTAGGTTCATATCAAGTCTAACAGACCATTTTTACCAAAATCATATTCAGATTTCACTTTTAGCATTGGATCTACTTTCAGAAAATATTTCTAAACTGAAATTTGTGCACAAGCAGGACTGACAATCTCTACCAGGACCATAAACTGAGTTGATGTCTCAAAATGTTTAAGAGTTCTATCAAACTTGTCTCCACAATCTCTCTGATAAAAATTCATTACTGAGAAATGGTCTGGATGATTTACAAATATTTGCTTTAAATCAGACAAGAAGACTTTAAAAGATGAATCATATTGACACAACAAAGATCTGCCATTCCAACACTTTTTTCCTCACACCAAACTCTGCACCAACCCAATTTTGGAGGATGATTTTAGGATGAAACGTAAAGGTATTGTTGCGTCCAGACTCATGCACATTACAAGTTCATTGTGTCATCTTAAACTGCCAAGCAGGAACAACACCAACAAAGGCGGCCTACCGTGTTGTGCCTGTGCTGCTGAATCTGCTGACTGCCTTTACACTAAATATGCATCTGTTGCACCGCTTCTGTAGTCAGCGAAGACGCAGTCAACGCTAAGCCCACTTCTACTTAGCAGAGGGCTAGAGCGCCAACTACAGGCCTGGCATGCATCCAACAGTGTTTTCATACTTCAGCGTTCCTTGTAAACTGATTTTTTTCACAGTTTCTTTTACGTTTTTGGATGTAACGTTGTGTAAACAGGGCTTTAATATCTCTGTGTGTAATTTTACACTGCGTCATGGAAGAGCACACACAAATATTGAGTATTGTCGCTGTCTTCCTCCCAGTATGTCTTTTGTTACTTTGTGGCACCTCAAACAAGAAATTTCCTGTGATGTATGATGGGTCTGATTCTCAGTTTGCTAAAACTGTTGATCAGTACAAATTCTTTGATACACAACAACAGACACTATCAGTTGGCTGCACTACAGTTCACACACAACTTGTGTCCCTATTTCAGTCCACATGTCTGAAATACTGTAAAACTAGTCACTATGAAGTACTTTGTGTTCAAGGACTCACCTATCCGAGGGTGAAAATCATCTTAAACCCTTAAAAATGACTATGATCTAAACCCTAATGAGACATAAACCGTTTAATGTGTGAATGTGCTGCTCTGCTTGTTTGATGTCCTGACTTGGTGATAGGCACCACATACATTATATGGGCACAGAAACTAAGATGAATATCCAGCTTAATGAACAAACAGACAGATGAACCCTGTTCTGTTTCATTCTAGTGTCGCCTATTGAGAGTACAAGTAACAACATAACACATATCTGATTTCTAGCAGGTATGTTCTGCTGCGTCTTACTTCACACAGCAATAAAATGCTAACACCTTCCTGCACTGCAGTGTGGTGCCTTCTATCTCTGACCTTTAAGAATTAGAGAAGCCAAGAAATAAAGCTTTAAGAGGCTAAATCAATACAACATTTGTGTTAATTAATATTAAATCAGCCTACTTTAAGATTCATTTAATCCAAACAAAAAGCCAGTTCTTGTTAAAGACGACTGTAAGGTGATAAAAGACACAATGAATGAGGGAACAGCAAGGATTGAAGCACAAGTGAACATCATAAAGAAAAAGTATCACAAGATGCTTCTGATAACCACATGTTGCTTTGAAACTGGGAAAATAACCTGAAAACCCAGAGGAAATAAAAACATGACATCTGACTCCTGAGGAAACTAGTGCTGTAACACTGGTTTCATTCACCATGACTCTGAGCAAAGACAGCCCAGGACGGATTAGTCAAAGCTTTTTTTCAGTGAGAAAAACACAACCTGTCATCTGCATGAATGGTAAATGTTTAAATATTCAACTATTACCAGAAGAGAAATCACAGTGATTTTGTTTGACGGGTGGGAAAACACGCTGCTACAGTGAAGAGTGAAGCATTGTGTCAGAGGCAATGAAAACAAGCGCTCCTGTTGGTGCTTAGAGCCCCCCCAGAGGGCTCCCAAACCACTGAGTCAGGCCTGAGCTGATGCCGTCACACACACACACACACACACACACACACACACACACACACACACACACACACAAACACACACACACACACACACACACACACACACACACACACACACACACACACACACACACACACACACACACATAAAACACACACAAACACACACACACACACACACACACACAGGCATGCGTGGTATTTAAAGCACGTCATTCAGTGTGTGAGTTTCCGTCAGGGACTACCAGCTCCATGTTTACCGACACGTCACAGTTATTACACAGTGTCATGATACTTTCTTCTGTGTTTTGCTTACTCCCACACACACACTCTCTCTCTCTCTCTCTCTCTCTCACACACACACACACACACACACACACACACACACACCTATATGGATGATTTTTTTCTCTTCCTCTCAGTTTGATTTAAAAGTCTATTTCTTCTGTGAAACTCTCTTTCTGTCTGTGTGCTCTGTGCACTTGTTTCACTTCCACTTACATACTCTTCTCACACACACGCACACACACACACACACGCACACAAACACTGCAGCCACATTTGTCTTTCCCACACAACATAAAACTGCACACAAGTACTCACACACATGAAATAAACACTTCTCTTCCTCTCTTTCCCACATTGTTGTGTGTCGTCTCACACACAAACAGAAGTGTACTCATCCACACTTTCAGCAGACACCGGACTCTCACACCTGCCTCTCCCCTCCTCAGCTGTCAGCCTGACATTTCTCACACACCTTCTCCTGCTGCAGGTGGTCAACCTTGCCACCTCGGAGTGTGAGTGTGTGTGAGTGTGTCATATAATAGCTGAGAAGGTGAACTGACAGCATGCTGTTTTTCTTTTTTATCAAAGATCAGTTTAAAATCAATGTTGTACTGGTGTTTGAAAATAATCTAATCCCTATGTATTAGACTCATGTGGCACATTTCCCTGTCATTTTAAGGGAAGTTCGCACTAACAGATAAGTCCAAAAGTGAAAGCAACTCAAATTACAGTTAAATGTTTGCAAAAGTTATTTAACAATTCAGTAAGTATTTAACTCCTTTAAATTACTGCAATTATTGTGACCTATTTTAAAGTTGAGTCAACTAGAAACATGCATATCAACTCCAGGCAGTCCACGAAAGTTCCTTGAAGACGGGTGTTGTAATTCTTTTCAGCCTATACTGTCTCTCTGGTACCTTGGTAGTAGCTTAGCTTTACAAGATTTACACCTCAAAAAAAACTTTTCTTACCCCTTTCTGGAGAACAGTTCTGGGAAGACCTTTGGGCAGTCCTTGGTTTTTGAGACCCTTACCTCCTCTCTGTTGTGTAATGAACCAGTTAGGAGAACCTCATGTAATGACCTCATTATTTCTGTAAGTCTCGTGAAGATCTCGTTAAGATCTCAATCAAGATCTCTTTAGGGTTTTATTAAGATCTCATGAAGATTTATGTCTCCAAAGAACTCTCTAAAAACTTGTCAAGATCGTGTGAAGAAATAAAGATCTCATGAAGACCTTGTAAAGATCTTGCAAAGAACTTGTTGAGATCAAGGAAAGATCTCGTGACAATCTCCCCTAGATTCTGCAAAGATTTTAATCTCAGAAAGATCAATCAAGAATCTCAGTAACATCTCCTTAAGGTCTCATAAAGCTGTTGCAAATATCTTATGAAGATCTTGTGAAGATCTCCCCAAAGTCTCGTAAAGATTCACAAAGATCTCATTAAAATTTTGTAAAGATCCTGTAAAGATCTCAGAAGATTACATGAAGATCTTGTGCAATTTTTGAACAAACCATTTTGATTGGTTTTCAGACAAATTGATGAATTTCAATGACATAGAAATATGCGAGGTGTGAAAATCTGCATGTTAGGTCTGAAGCCTTATTACTTTATATCCACCTCTGAAAGGAAAGCATAGTCCCCACTCTTCAGTGAGGGTTGCAGCACACAGTGTCTAATTTGGAAGCAACTTTATGAAACATTTAGGAAGGATTACAATGTTATCACCTTTTTCTTTACCTGTTAGGCCCCATTAGGTAGGTCAGGACAGTTTGTCTATCGCACCAGCTCTCATTTTAAGGATAACGTCGGCAGGATAACCCTGTACCTTCTGATGTTTGAACAGTATTTTAGTCCTTCAGGGAATAAATATTTCACATGAGCGTTTAGTGATATACAAACGCATCCACAGCCTCAGGGGACACAGGGGAACTGGTCAAATTAGCAGTAAAGTTTGACAGGCTGGAGATTATCACAAGACCCTGAAAAAATTCAAGGGTTTGGTTGAATCTACATTTTTCTCTCAATCCCAACATCGTTTTTTTGAAGTGACTATCAAATAAATGCTACGGCGGCATGCGTCATAGATCTAGGGTCGACATATGTTTAAGTGGTTCAAAGACATTCATATAACTCTTGTAGTCCTTGCAAAGCCATAACTCTGAAGGTGCATTTCAGGGCACAACAAATCTCAATGCATCTCAATGCATCTCAATTACAGGGCTTGTGTTGGCACAATTCAACATCAGTCAATAATTTCATCTTCTATTAATCCTCAGCTCATATTTGATCAACTTCTAGTGAGTCTGAGTCTTGTAAGGTGTGACTTCAGTGTTAGGATGATGGTAGTGATTATTTTACCTAGCAACAGACCCAGTTTTCATTCTGTAATTTGGAGTACTCACTGAATTAATTTCCATTAGTAACAGCTGAAAACAGATGTCATTACAGACATCAAAATCTTCTGATAATTCCATTGGATTTAACGGCTTGTTCAGACAGAATTAGTGTGATGAAAAACCTTGATTCTGGCAATGTGGAAAACACAGTATAATTTATTACTATGTTAAAGAGAAAAACTCTCACAAGCTCATAATGAGTGTTCAAGGGTTTTTTGCAGACAGATTTTTTTTTTAATTTGGCAGAAGAGCAGCAGGAGAAATAAAAGCAAAACAACTATGTACTGATGCAATACGAGATGTAACGTCACTGTGTTTGCGTTGCATGCTGTGTCCCATTGTCCTTGAAATGTGTATTGGTGTTTTCTGCTATCACTGAACCAATGTCACTTCAGATGAATCCCTGCACCTTCAATAAAAGTCACAATTCAATCAGCTCTAAAAAGCCGCTTTTAAACTGAGAGCTAGCTGTGCTTTAAGACCCAGCAGAGAATAACAGAGGACACAGCAGCAACACAGAACATTAGAGGGCTAACATATTTATCCTGCTTCCAGCAACCACAAACACACACAGACACACACACAGACACACACACAGAGAGGCAGGAACACGTGCATACACCAGCCGCCCTCTTATCCCTCATCTGCCCAGTGCAGATCCTTGACCAGGGTGCTTGTTTGAAAAACCAGAGGTCAAACCGTAAAGCAATTACGCTGGCAACTCATCAACCAAGGGCTGACAGCAATACAATTACCTCCAGGCTGCAGCAGACAAGTGAGCAGAGGGAGAGGGCTGTGTTTAACTCTGGATGTAACAGTGCTTGCTGTATAATTGCACCCTGCCGAGTGCACTTTAATCCTGTGTTTAACAGGTACAGAGCAGTGCTGCAGGGAAGAGGAAGGGAGAGATACAGAGTGAAAGAAGAGAGAAAAGAGTGTGTGGGGGGTGTCTATTAGGGGTTACCTAAGGCCTTGGCATCAGCAACTTCGCCAGCAGGAAGATGGAGAGCGATATGAAAACGGTGTCAGGAGAAAAGAGAACACGGAGCGATCTCCCTGCAGTCAAGGCTGGCAGTACAGCTGCTGACAGCTCACTCCTGAGGGATGTAAATAATTACTGCAGATGATAGGACGAGAGCACCAGGGAGAGACACGACAGGGCAGAATGTGAGCATGGTTCATGGAGACTTACACCTTTTACATGTTAGGAGCATTTACTGCAGGCTGCATGTGAATTATTAATCATATGATATGACTATGAAACATCTTCCTCCAACATGAAAGCTCTTCGTTCACTGAGGAGTCGGCTGCAGATTTGATGAGGTGGCATGCAAATATACTGGGGGGATCCAGCTATGGTCAATTTTCTGAGCTGTGTTATGTCTTTTCTGCAGGAGGAGGCTTTGCAGGTATAAGAAACAAGGCCTTCATACTTTCACATGTAATAAACAGAAGACTCTTGTTGCAGATCCATAATTGTTCTTTGAAGTCATAAAAATAACAATAAAGAGTTACACTGCAGGATGTTTGGGCTGCAGATGGTCTGGCTGTAATGGGATTTTCAACAAGAGCTCTGCATTATTGATTTTTTTTTTCCCACTCTATTTTCACTTGTAGTTTTCACCTGTGGTTCTCAGAATAAGTGCTGCAAGAGTGAAGGCCAGGCTGGGCAAGAGCTTTAAAAAACTTTGAACGATGAGTTAAAATTTCCTTGATACAGTGAACAGCAGTGGCTCAGCTGAAAAAATGGAATCAAGGCTCAATTATAAGGTTGGCAGATCAATCCATGATGAACAGTTCATGGGCAAGACACTGAAAACAAAATTACATACTTGTGTGTATCAGTTTCTGCCATCAGTGTGTGAGTTTAGGGTGAAATGGTGACTAAGACAGTCTATTCAACATTCAATCAATCAATCTTTATTTATAAAGCGCCAAATCATAACAAACGTTCTGAGTTTCTCTGGTTGGGTCTAATTTCCCAAAGAGAACACTAATCCATTTACAGCAGGAAGACCAAAAGTCCCTTTAAATGCAATGACAGTGGGCAAAGTTTAGCAGTGAGAAGCAAGATCTGTTCTTTTTTTTTCTTTTTGAAGAAAGGGATTTTCTGAATTTATTTAGTAGTACTGGAAGACACTGGAGCTGAACTGTCGGACGTCAGAGCTGAAGAAAGCTAAACAGGAGAGTGATAGAGCACGGGCTAAAACACGAGCTAAACTGTTTGTGGTAATGTTCGTTTCAACCCACATGCAGCAGTTATTCTGCAGTGGTCTTGTCAAACTTGAGAGTCTATCAATAAGATAAAAAGTGAGGTTACGTTAGCTCTGCTTAAGGTTAGAGTTGGTAGATGAGCACTGGTAGGACATAACCAGGATTCACTAATGTTACATGTTACAGACACGTCCCAGAGCATCAAGCTGTGGGTAGTGTTAAATATAGCCTGGTGCTAAACCACAGTAAAAACTGTGTCTATAAAGTTTGCTTGTTGTCATGTTTCAAACAATAGTGCTGCTTAATTACAAAGAAAATGCATTATCTCATTGCTTTGAATCCAGTAAAAAGTTGTCTTGAAAAAAGATCTGCTCTCCATTCATTTGCTTCAAAACAAACACATGCCTTGGTCACGTCTTTACGACAGTGGGTGATGGTGCTCATGGGTAACAGAGTCTTTAAAGTCTTTAAAGTCTCTAAAGCTCAGTCCATTTGGCCAGTGTGACCACAAGCGAGCCATGTTTGAGTATGATTCACTTCTCTGCTCTGGCACGCTTCAGAGAGGTGGGCTTCAGCACAGTTCACTTTATGCATGCGCACAAGCACGCAGACATGAGGTGTGATCCCTTACGTATGGTTGCTGTGACTGCTCCTCACCACAATCATTGTAAACAATAGCGGGAGTAATGGACTTGAGCTTATGTAGCGCTTTTCTAGTCATGGACCACTCAAAGCTGCTGTACACCACAGGTCACACTTACCCATCCACACCCATTCACACAGCTCTCACATTCACACACTGATGGATTCAATCTTTACTATGACAGCTATCCATCAGTACATCTAACACAGTCACGCCCTTTCATACCCATTCACACACCACTGACACAGCAGTGGGAGCAACTAGGGGTTAAGTGTCTTGCCCAAGGACACATCGCCATGCTGGGCTTGAACCTGCAACCTTCCGATTACCGACCAAGCGCATTCTCCAACTGCGCCACCGATGCCCCCCGTTAGGAGTGTTAGAGGGTAGAGGGTTGTAGCAGTGTTTTCTGTGTTATTGAGCAAACTCTGATGAGACCGCACTTCATGTAAACAGATGCCTCACAATAATTTAGGTGGGCCTTAAGTCTGGTTCATATTGGAGTAGTGAGACCAAGGGCCGTAATCTCCAGTGAGGGAGAGGCTAGTGTGACCGTTTCCTAATACACTACAGATAATGGCCAAAGGTGTCACTGCAGTTTGAACGTACAGCCCCCACAGACCCTTTAAATAGAGAGAAATCTCATGTGGCAGACAGCGTCTACATGTCGCACTTGTTTCTTTTTACAATTGGAGTTCACACAACCATAACTTCTGATAATATGTACAAATGTTCAGATCCTCTAAATGTGTGTGGAAACATGTGAGAGTTTGAATTTACACAGCTAAAGAGCCCAGAGTACAGTAAGTTATACTAAATTATCTCTGTATTTTTCCTTTATTGCAGAGAGCAGAGATTTTACATTAAACACAGATTAAATCTGTCTGATCATATATTTACTTCTCATTCCTCTCCTCCTAATAAATCCTCATGTGTTTTATCACAGCTTTGTAATGATTAATCCCCCTCGTTTGTTTTACTCCAATTTCATTCTATCTGCTGCTACCAAAGTTATTTAAATGATTTCTCTGCTCCAATGACCCATTTTCCCAACAGGGATCATTAAAGTTTTATCTTAATCTAAGAGAAAGACCCTTTGTAGAGTATAAACAGAGTGTTTTAAAGTTTCTTTAAAAGTTCCAATTACAGAAAACTCAGCACTGAGAAAAAAGACACAGTGGTTTGCTCTCTTTATGTGATTTTACTCCCTTGGGTTTTCTCTTCACTGGGAACACAGACTTGACACATCTCTCACTAATTGCTGGCATTTAAGGAACGAAGAAAAAGAATTGTCCTTAGGATGCAACATTTATCCACAAAAACACAAAGAGTTGAATTTAATGGAGCAATTTTCTGCTCTGTGGGATGCAGCAGAGCCATGCATACGTACAACCCAGCAGAGAGTGAGCTCTATAAGTGAGGCCATAACAGGAGACAAAGAAGAGGAGGATTAAAGTTAAAGAATTCATGAGCAGCAATAAAACTCACTGAGATGGTGGAGAAAGTTTGTGCTAACATTGGTTAAAGTGGTACCTTGAAGCCTCTGGGAGAGACCCAAAGCCTGCTTTTTAGCCTCGCTCCTCCACCATCTCCCTCCCTGAAGGAGGCAGCCTGTCAGTCATGCAGTGGGGCATGTAAGAGCACAGTGTCAGTGGCCCAGTCTGAAGAGTCCAGTGGGTCTGAATGATCTCTAATCAGCTCCTGTATTGTCAGAGCAGCCATGCAAGCCAGAGGTGTTAGGTGGGTTACCAATGTGCCCACTCAAGCACTGCAGTCGCTACAGTCGCTGTGCTCTCAGGTGTGGTGAGACGGAACTGAGGTGGGCAACATATCTCCAAGTCGAGACAGTGAAATAAAGACAGCAGAGAGAAAGGCCTGTGAACCTAATTCATCTGAGGTGAAATCCTGCAAGGATGTGAAAGTGCAGCCAAGTTTTGTGACAAACAGTGGTGAGGGACCAAAGCCTGGCTGCTCCAGCTTTCTGTTTGTTACCTCCCTCAGGATTCAGATGTGATGCTCCTTGCTTCCTCAGCACCTGTCAGGTGCGCTGCTGTGACTGTGAAAGTGTAAAAGGCACATGTACAATAACACATGCGTGCCTGGGTTAGGCCTGCTCCTCCAGCAGCGGTGGCTGCGCGCCTCTCGTCTATCTGCCTCCCCCATAATGAGGAGTGATCCATGCACCTCCCGTGGAGGAAGGACATGTTTATACAGCTCCTGCTCACAGACAGCGAGGGGAGAAAAACAGATTACGGAGGCACTGTGGTCAAAAGTCAACACGACGCTGCAGAAGTAAGAGGCACACATCAAACGCTGCAGCGAGAGTGTGAACAGACGGCTAGCGCTTAGTGAATCAGCCAAAAACAAACAAACCCGAGAGTTTACAAATAGAGGAATTTCCTCTGCGCTGACCTTTGCTCATTCCCGGTGGAGGAGCTACGCTTCCTGCCCTGTGGCACTTAAACATGGGGAGCCGAATCAAGTCTTACAAAGGGTTGAAATGAAGCAGCTGCCAAGTAATCATACAGTCTTCATAAGGGCCTTCGTGACAGCGCGGCGGGTGGATGCAGGGGCAGCTTTTCATTACAGGAGCCCCCCTCTGTGAAAATTAAGATTGGAATCAGAGCAGAGGGCCCACTCTGATTCATCTTCCTGCCTTTTTTTCTATTGCAGTCCAACAGCTAGCATGATGAAATAATCGCGATGAATGGGCACTCTGGCACAGCGGGACATCAGGGAATCTGAGTGCTGGAGGAAAGGAGCAGTAATTGGCAAACATAAGCAGGAAGACAGAGATTTGGCCCACCTGCTGTACAACCTGGGTCAGAGTGAGACACGCTGTCTGGCTCTCAGTAAGTCCGTGTGATATTAGCCAGATGTGTTACTCCACAGCCTGAGAAACTCACAAATGATATAGTTGACCTAAGTTAAGGCAGGTCAGAAGAGCAGACACATACTGCAGTGATACAAAGTTCCTTTAAGAGATCCTGCAGAGCGCTGAGAGCAGAGGGAAGGATGAAAAGGAAAGAGGGGAAGGACACTAAGTGAAGACAGAGCAGGGGTGTACTCCAGCCGGCCCAGCTAAAGGTGGAGTGTCTGGGCAGATGCCAGATCACAGACAAACTAGGCACAGTGACAGATCTATTCCCCCCGCTGCCTGCAGCCAGCTGTCACTGCAGATAAACACAATGGGCTCCTCTCTCCAACAACAGAACACCGTAATCTGGAATTGACAGCTGACTGTGCCTCGCAACTCCGAGAGAGCTGAGGGAAAGATGCTGCGAGTCAATTAACTGAAAGAAATGAATTTTCATTTGGACGGCTCTGAGTGAGTGCAGCGTGCACAAACACAAGGACCTAAGCTCAGGTAGAGGCTGAAAGATCTACTAGAAGAGAGAACAGCCTCAACTTTAGTCGAACTCTGAGACGTTTTTATAGCTTCAAATATGAAGCTTACTGAGAGAAAAATCAGACGTGGAGTTCAGAGCTTTTTTTGCTTCCATTACTTATGAAGATAGGCACACATATTTTAAATGCTACTTCCATCAGAACCCATGTACCCCCACATATTCTTTAAATCAGAATGGACTCCCTGGGGATAAGTTGGATTTGAACAATGAATCCGCTCAAGGGAGCTTAAAAAGAAAACTTTGCCTGGAAGTTAAAATCCTCTCGCCACCTGGCAAAATCTGTCCACAAATAGCACTGTTATTTCCTCTAACTGTTGGCTTCACTGCTCCACTACAATGTTTGGTCCATATTAACAATCTTTCACAAACCTTTAGAATTGGAAATTAACTTTGCTCAAAGAAAAGCTGAGGGGTCTTTGGACATAGAGTTTAAATCAGCCACATACTATTAAGGATGGGTCATGATTTTTGGATACTTGGATATCAATTCAGTTATGAAATGTTGGGGAAATATTGGGCATTGGGCAGCTAATAAAGAAAACAATTGCAATATTTGTCAGAAAAAAAAATTATTGCTAATAGATTCACTGACCACACTAACAAGTGCAAACGTAAACACCACGCTGCCGTGTTACAGGAAACACCCGACTAACAATCATAGGGCTGGCTAACAAAGAACTGATTTCTACACCAAAATCACCAAGACTCACTGTGATTGAATTACCTGTTAATATACATGACGAAGAAACTTCTCAGAGCCCCTGATACTGACTTTATATTCAGTATCTATAGACTGTATGATCAATGGATGTAGTGTCCCCGACATCACCTGTCTGTTTCTGAAACAGATTTTTGAAGCAAATCATCTGGTGTGGGCGGCCATATTGGAAGTGGGACGGGCTTTGACTTTCAACACTAACAGATACAGTACACCTGTCAGTGTGGTGTGTATGTGAGTCCCGGTACTTCTGGAGCCAGACTAAAGCGGACACTGAAGAAACAGCAGATCCACAGACCAGAGGTTGCTACTTGGTATAATCCCAATACTTGAAGGTAAAAGGAACTGTGCAGCCCCATTCTGCATTTTTCTGTATGTGAGAGGGTTGATAACAAACATTTGCTGAACAAACGCCATTGATTCCAGTCAGACCAAACTAGAACAGGAACTGAGTCTTATTCCAGGTTGCTGTGTTCACGTCCGGTAGGAAAATCCCCAACTCTTCCACTCCCTCACAGTCACAAGGATGCAGTCAGGTACCTAAACATGGTACTGTTTGATCATCAGTACATTGGTACTTGGTTCAACGGATGGAATTTGGCCAGAACTATAAAAGTCCCTAATTTGGTACTCATCCCTCGTCTGAACAGCTAGTTTTTGGGTCGCCTCAGGATAGTTTAGTGGTGTTTTAATAGACAGACACAACGCATGCGTTAGAGGTTGTTTACCTGACAATGACAAGTTGCTGGCACAATGATTGTCCACCATAAAATGAAGTCACATGTAGTTAAGAAAAAAAAAATCAGAAAACAAAAACTGGGGTTCACAATGGTTCTGCTCATTTTTGATGGTTTTTGATTCAACAAAAATGTATAGAAACTACATGGCCTGTAGCTAATGTCTTCACACACACACACACACACACACACACACACACACACACACACACACACACACACTCTCTGTTCTGGTGTTCTGGCTCCTCTTTGAGATATAACAGGTTGCACATGACATAATCCCCTCACCCGAAAACTGCAACAAAACTCCTACCTCCATCCCCAAACACAGTCCATCCATCAGCTTCATCTGCCAAAGCTGTGATCTTTTGCATGAAAACACTTAATACCAAAGGAAAAAGTATCCTTAGACTCCAAATAGCTCCCTGTGCCAGGTTTTTGCTTCAGCCTTTCCACGAGACATTATGCACAGAGCAGCGGATCAGTGCACTCTGTGCTAGTTGTGACTGTCTGTTTACGTTTTCACAGGGAAAGTTGGCAGCTGCAGTGTGTCTGGGCCTGCCAATACAAGCCCAGGCCTCAGCTGACCCGGATTTGTGTCTCTTCTCACAACAAAACACTTTTACAGCCTCTATAAAAAGTAATATTGCATACACACACTCACACAGACACGCACACACACACTCACTGAAGTTCAAAGAGCATTAAATGAAGTGGAACATACATCTTCACTGACTCTCTGGGGAACTGCTCTTACCCTCATCCATTCAGTGTGTCCTAGCCTCCCTCAGCCTGCTTAATGACATCAGGGCACAGTCTTTTAAAAGGTCTATTCCCCTCATGTCCAGCAACTTAATATTCAAACTGCCTTCTAAAACTGCTGCTGCCAATCCTTTCCCCATTTTTCAGCCCGCTAGCACCTCATTTTATACCTATTACATTCTGCTGGAGTGATGTAACCCCGCCTCTCTTCCCTCGAGTCCCTCTCACAGCCAAGGAATACATCCATTCAGAGCAATCTTCAACCCATACCATAAATACCTGTATAGTTGACCCCTGCCAGAGCTATTGCTGGATATTTGGCCTGCAAATCAATGCTGCACAGCTGGATCTAGATTACACCAGAGCTCTGATGCACAGTTGGATATACTGGAGCTGGAGAAGTTAGGTTTCCATAAATGCTTTCGTCACAGGCTTTGAGGAGTCATTGAATTCGATTGTTTGTTTTTAGCTCGGAATATAAAAAAGGTTTCGAGAGGAGGGCAGCTTTTTTGAGGAAGAAACACTTCATCAGTCCTGTTGAGGAACTTATCTTGGTATAAGAAGACGTTCTTTCTTTTAGTTAACTGTGAAACTATCAGTTATCAAAGGCAAAAATCTGCATACATTTCTGGCTAATATTTTGTAAAGCATAGCTAAAGCAGCATGTTATAAGAATAGGGCAGAAGCAGTTGCATGCTTAAAAAGTGAAGTGCAGAGGTTAGACTGGGTTAGAGGGTTCATTACCTCTGAAAAGAAGCCAGCCTTTAGCCTCGCTGTTATTGCTTTAAAGTGTGTCAGGTGAGAGGGGTCCATCACCTGCTGACATAAAAGTCCTCCAGAGAAGGGAAGCTGCTGCTGGTGTTTATTTTTAAGCAGGATTAATCACTCCTTGCAGCACTTTTCTGTCAGCAAAGAGTAGTTCCTATACCAAACACTGATAGATGATGTGAACCCCTTTCTGATTCAGCTTCTAAACTTCTGAATCCTTGAACACTTTTTCAATCCATAGATCAAAAAGCGATCATCTTCAAAATACATATCATCTACATAGAGACTGATAAAGTTATTTCTCTCTGCTGACTCTCTGAATTCGGCAGTAGCTGTATTTAACTCTGTCTTCAGGGGCAGAGAGCATCAGCTTGGTGTGACTTGGTGTGACGTCCCACAGTTGGACTCTGTCGGTCAGTTACACTCAGGTGCTTTTACACCCAGCTGGGTGCTGTTGTAAGTCAGACTAGTTTGTCTCTTCGATGTTAGAAAAAGACAGAAAAAGCAACAGTGGCACTGCTTTGAGTTTGGTTTTCAGTTTCAGTTTAGTTTTAATTTTTCAAAGCAGTGAAGTTTTTATTTATTTTAAAATGCTCAGCGTTAGTTTACTCAACTCAACTTTATTTAAAGCACACTTAAAAAAACCGACAACTGAAACAAAGTGCTGTACATAAAAGATGGTGCAGGCATAAATAAGTCATTAAAAAAATCAATAAAACAAAGGTGCAGGTACTGAAATAATTGTTTCATTGATCTAAAAACAATTTAAGACAATGAAAACACAAAACACTAAAACAGGAGCATTGTCACAAACTGGGTTTAAAGCCAAGGAATAATATAGTTTTGCTTTTATTTCAGTATTCAGTAATTTAGTGTTAGTTTTTGCCTTTTCTTTTATGGGGAAGTAGTAAGAGGCAAGATTAAAAAAACGTCAGAAAATCTTTGTGTAATAAAAGCTTAAACCATCATAACATTAAAGAAATTTATTTACCGAGGACAAATAAACATCAGAAAAATGTGTCACTCAGTGATATGCTGTCTAGCAACTCTGTTGAAAGTTAAAAAAATGATGAGTTTATGTATATGAAAGATAAGAAAGACAAAGAAACTTAAAATATTTTCTCTATAATTTAAGTTTATTTTAGTTTTGTAAACTCACAATATAGTTTAAGCTTTTTTTTTTTTTAAGCACCATTTCTTCCATTATTTTGTGAGTTTTCATTTCACTACATGAAGGACTCTCTTCAAGTATATCAGTTGTTTTTCTCTGCGATCACAGTTGTAGTTGCAAACCCCCCCTACCCCTCTGCAGGGCTTGAAGCAGGAAAAAATCCTGTGCCTGAAAGCGGGGGGGGGGGGGGGGGGGGGGGGGGGGGGGGGGGTTACTGCGTTTAATATTGTTTTTATTAATAATAATAATAAAAACAACATTAAACACAGTAACACTAATTTTTTGTTCACACAAACGGTCAGTCAGCGATACAGCATAAGTACCTGTGGCCATCGCTTCTGGTAGGGTCCACAATTTTGTTGTTGGATAATTATGTTTGATATGATCAAGGCGGATGATGAAATGCTAAAGTTTACCTGAAATAGATTTAAAACCTTTTTAAATATAAATGACCGCTGTGCACACTCAAATAAAGACTACCTAAATCAGGTATTCAGCTCTGAAATGGTTGTGCTCCTTAAATATGAAAATATGCAGACTATTGAAACAAAGTAATTAAAGGAGGAGCATATTGCATTCAATGAAAGTTGTGAAGGTTGAAGATTAATTGAAAAAATAAAAACTAAACTGAAAAAGCTTTCTAGAAACACTGTCTACTTTAATATTTATTTACAACAGTTATTTTTCACTAATAAACTAGTACCATACTTTCTGGACTACAAGTCACTTCGTAGTACTATCATACATTTTTTGAGGTCGTATCAGTCAAAAAAATGCGTCATGAAGACGAAAATAACGTAGGCCTACATAAGTCACACTGGACCATAAGTTTCATTTATTTAGAATGATTTGGTTTGTTTACAGTATTTCCAGAGTGAACTTTTTACATATAACTTTTAAAATGTTTGTTATTAGGAGGTTTAAATACTGTTCCTACGGCTTCTCATATCTATGATCAGTTTCACTTCTCTACGTGTCCTCCTGTCTTCTCCTCCTCCCCTGCTCTAGGTGAGTGTTACTGGTGAGAACGGTGCACTGTGAGCTTAAATGAGCTCCATCTGATAAATGTCCTCACCTTTAACAAGTTACGGAATATTTGGCGCTAGATTGTGACTTAAATCCCGGAATCCGTTTACCATAGAGAGCAAATAAGACGCGAGTGAAGTTTTAAAACACGTTATCAGGCGCTAAACACCGGGAGCTGTCACAGTGTCCGAGACGAAGGCTGAAGACCAGCGCGTCTGGGGCGCCTCCCAGTAGAAGACTTTGCGAATGGACCAATGAGCAAACACTGTGTGCAGGCAGTGCTCGTGGGAGTTGTGGTGTCGTAGTCTCATACTGCAATGGGTTTAGTATTTCAGATGCCGTTTCAGAAAACTACAATTAAATAATTCAACCCGCCGAAGTCGCTAGTAGGAGTGACGGTTTTACTGAAATTCGCATGGATGAAAAATACATCCATGCGCGCCCGATTGCGTGATTACAGACTCGCTGGCGGCGCAGTTTTCGAGCGGGTATCCCGATTACGTGGTAAACTTGCTCTCTGAAGCCAAGCTTCTTTGTTGTCCAAAAACATTTCTCAATATCACTGCTTCGTTATAAGGGGTTGCTACTCCGCTTCTGCTCTCCGCCTCCGTCATTAATTACTCTCTTCACGAAGCACATTTATCTGACAAATTAGACGGACAGTGCCATATTGGACGATCGTTCTGCCAGTCACACTCATCATAGACCAATACGCATCAAGCCACGGTATGACGTAGCGGATTTGGGCCGCTGCTGCTTGGTTGTGAAAGAGAGGCGGGAGCTGCTCTCTGCAGCTCCCGCCTCTCTTTTCTGACTGGTTCAGTCGGAACTCGATCGAGTGAAATCAACGGAGGGCAGCCAGACCGACCTGCAGGATTTCACAATCTGGCAGGTTTGTCTACGCCGGATTTCCGGCACTATGCCGGAGGTCTTCAAGCCCTGCCTCTGTTTGAAGCTTCTGTTTGTTTGTGTTGGTATTTGATTTCACAGGGTTATCGTTTTAATGTTCTGCACACAATTCTAAGCGTTTCCACATTTCACTTTCTGTTTTTTTTTCTTTATTTTGAGTTGCGTGACCACACATCGTAGGACCAGGATCAGCTTCGACTGAACCCAGTCAGGTCAGGTGCACACAGTGTAAGTACAGTTAAAGAACCAATCATAGGTAAGGCCGACATCAGAGATACGACACATTTAGTTTAAGCTCAGGTGGTGCACTTGGTCCCTGTTGTATCAAATCCAGCATACACATCAGTGAACTCCATTATTCACGCCATTGTTGTGTGTTGTAAACATTTTGTGTCCTCGGCATTCACTAAATAATTATGCAGGTGCCTCCATTCAGACCAGTACCTCAAATAACCCTTCAGCCGCCACAGAGCCTGCGCTGTCAAACTTTACCTGCAGTGAAGCCGATCTGAAGTGGCTAGGAGTGAGGAATTACTTCACAAAGGTTCCTTTTGACAGAAATGACAGATAGTGAAGTACTGCACATAAAGTTATGTGCTACAGCAGCTTTTTACAAAATGTACTGAGTATACAAAGACCATGGACTGCTGAAGGTGTCAAGATAAACAGACACTCTGAATGGAAGAATCTCAACAGTGAAAAGAGCAAACAGGTTTTATTGATCACAGCCGAGATGTGTGGATGGCTGACCTTCTTAACAGTAAACCCCCGAAACACAAATTCTCTATTCACTACAACTAAATCCTGTGTTAAATCCACAGCACGTACAAAGCTCCAGTGATACAACATATTTCCTTTACTTTTCAGAGAGCAAATAATGACAATCACATTGATTCTGATTATCTATCCAGGCGCCCTGCGACACAACCTGCAAACACAAACAGCTCAACCTCCCCCTTCTCTTTTTATGGATTGGAAGCAGTTGGCATTACTGTGACATTTACCTCAAGTCAAAACACGGCAGCTTACCGACTGTCCTTTAAGCAAACTCCCCTCTATCCTCCAGACTCTCTCTCTCCCTTTAAATGTTATCGTCTTTTTCTGGTGGAGGTTACACACACAATAGCTTTTTATGATTTCCTCTGAGTGTGGCTCAGACTGCATCGCTTAAAGCTGGAAGTCTGTGAGCCTTGTTAAATCTGCTTAAAAGAGGCTGTGTTGTACTTACATACAGCTGTAGATGCAAAAATGATTTGCTGTAGTTGCCCCCTTCATAAAAAACTTAGAGGTTACTGTTAAGACAACAACCTGTTAAATTAACACTAAGGAAAAGGTCAGTTCTCCGTTCAGGTTAACACACATCAGTCTATGCTGGTTATGCATTTCTTCAACCTAAAAACAACTATACCTCCATCTTTTTGACCACAATACCGCCTAACCATGCAACATCATGACATGCTGTCAGTCACCTCTTCTTGTTTACACAAAGTCAGTAGAGCATTATATAAATATGGTGGTAGCCATTGATATCAACCCAAGCTAGTGAGGGTGGCTGCAGAACATCTCAGACACAACATGACCGGCATTTTGGCCTAAATGATAAAAAATATAAACTTTTTTTTTTTTCATTAAAAAGTGATTCTGGTGCAAACTAGCAGGGTGAAATTTGTTCAATTCTCAGATTAATTAAACATGTACATCCCCTCAAATCGATAATTAGAGATACACTGATTTACTGGCTAGGCCTGTTAATTGAGCCTATTAATGGCATTTTTAAGTAACAGGCATCAGCCGGTGCAGATGCTTAAGAGGCAGATTAAAAAGATAAACACATAATGTCTGCAGACTTTGCAGGCAGCCTCATCTGTGTGGCTTCTGCCAAACCATGTTAACATCTCCTTAAATAAAGGTTTGACAAAACTTCAGCCTTCAACCCCTTAAAACAACAGCGCAAGAGACCAGCAACCCCCTACTGTGGGAGGGCAAGAACAAGTCACTCAAAAAGAGACAAAAACAAAAGAAGAGTGTCTTGGCCAAGACAGCAGCAGCAGCACAGTAACATTATTACAACAGACACAAACACATCCAACACAACATGTATACAATGACAAATACCTCCAGGATTCAAAACATCATACATCAGACGAGACGTCTGCAGTCGTATGCATTTGCCTCTGAATCATTCAGGGTATGTTTAGCAGAGGGGACACAATTTGCAAAGTTGCAAGTCCTTCCATAGATAGTTCAAGATAGGAGCAGCAAACTTGAACAATTTTTTGCCAAGTTCAGTCCTGGCCCTCGGAACACTCCGTAAATGAGATCCTGTGATCGAAAACCATGAGTTCCTGCACTTTTCTTTACAATACAGGTGAGAAGGTAAAAGGAAGCAGACCTAAGATTTAAGAGTGGGATAATACTTTTATACCATCCTCCAAAAGAAGATAAAACACCTACTTGCTGATGTTTTAACCCTTACTGCCTGAATTAATTAACAATTATAGAAATAGATTGTTTTTAAATGTTTTTGCATCTTTACAGATGTTAAATTAAGTGCAGATTGTAAATTTGAGTGTCGTACAAACAATAGTTCTAACTAAGTTATATTATATATATAAAGACATGAGAAGTTCATTCCCTGACCAATATATTGTGACATTGTGGATCTGATATGATCTGTGGTATGTGTAGAATATGAATCAATAAGTAATAATGAGATAGAAAGGTCATATCAGCTACATCAAGACCTGACAGGGTATGTCACGACAACAGACATTAAAGGGTTAATACACAATGTAGGTACATGCAGTTTACTATGGCACTTGACATAAATAACACTCATATTCCAAAATCTATGGCATTATCCAATGAGTTTTTCTGTTTTATGAGCCACATACATCTCAAAATCCATCTCAATCACGTTATGACCAAAATAACCATGGACTTAGACTGCGGGGTCTAAAAACATTAATTCTCATTCTCATTAAATTGTAGTACTGAACAACATCATGAGATAAGTATCTAAAACTGTCCATCAGCCAACCTGCTCAGTAATTATTAACATAAGCCATATGAAAAACTGATATCAGCCGTTCAGGATGCATAATGCAAGAGGACATGGATTGCTTGGCTTCGTCTGTCAGACAGTAAACTGGATGTGACTGCATGTATGTTTGAAGTATAAAATCTATGAGTCGTAACATTCTGAGCTGTAGAAGATATCGACGGCAGCCGGGTGGGGGGTGCAGTTGGAGCAGCCACAGGGTTTCTCTGGCTGCTCGGTGTATAATGAGGTCTGATCCAAGAAGAGAATCAATGGTGATGTGACAGTAGAGGTTAAAGGTGGACAGGACCCCAGCCGTGCCAGGGGAAGCGTTTGTGTGTGTGTGTTTGTGTGTGTGTGTGTGTACACTTTTGTGTTTGAGCTAACAGACCTGTGTACAAATGTGTGTACATGTATGTTGACGAGTATCTTAATCCTCTTGTCATTTGTCAGCTGTTGGAGAAGGTAATTACTGTTTGGAAACATTGATTCATTACAATATGAAGACAAATGGCTCATCTGTTCTGCCTGACTCACTGACGGCCTAATAATAAACCATGTGCCCCCCTGCGCACACACACACACATACACACACACACACACACACACACACACACACACACACACAGCTAAACGCTGTACATTCATCACACAACACTGAGTGAGAGTTTGTAATTGCATGACACCAGCTCCATGTTATTACACTCAGGGTAAAGTAGATGATGTCTCTATTGGTGGAAGGAAACACACTGAGGGAGGGTGCAGGTTGACCTTTCAGAGCACATTGACAGAGAGCCAAAACAGCGCTGAACTGAAACTGCTACTGTATTGATACTGAAATTCCCACATGTCTGTGTGCTCGAGCATTGTGTGAAACTTTTAAAGAAGCTTCTTCAGTTACAATGCAATCCAATACAACAAAAAAACACCAATCCACATGATGTTTCCCCAAAATATCAACTTTTGGACTGAACGATGGACTGAGTGAAGATAATACAATTCGCATTACCATGGCAGAGGGTTGTTTCGGACTAAAGCTCAGGCCTTTTCCTGCTCTTTCCTGTGGAGAGACGACCTGTGGCTAATGTTAGCTCAGCCTGTTTCAGGTCAGGATTCCTTCACATTACTGAACTGGGTCATACAGCCATGAAAGAACTTGTGTCACATCCATGGAGAGTTAGTAGTATTCATTTCTCCAAATCAGTGACTTCATTTTTTTGAGGGATGCTACAGTGTTGTCAATTTAGCAATGTTATGAGAATATAAGTGTCTTGATTAACACTGTGGACTGGTGATGGCATAAACAACAGATAAAAAAGTGTTCTGTTTCAGGTGTAGTGGAGGAGAGTGGTGGAGAAGTGAGCCATCCATGCCAATCATCCTGTGCTCTCTGCTAGCTGCCACAGATGGAGTACACCAGAGTTAGTGATGAGGAACAGAAGGGCAAGTTTGAAACTGTGAATGGTTCAGTGGCTTGTAAATCTTCTGTCTTCTCTGGGTCACGAAAAAAAGAGAAAGAAATAAAAAGAACGACAGACAAAAAAACAACTAGACACTGCCAAGCTGGCAAATCGACAACCCGCAAAGATTTAAAACATGCCAGGACACTTTCAGTAATGCTCAAACACCATTTCATACAGCCCATCACTCGATATCAATTGGTTGCGAAATGCAGCCCGCCTTGTCAATGGCCCAGACTGCTGTTGGTGTAGGAATTTCTGATTTTCTAGTTGACCATGAACACAGCATAATCACCAGGTGTACCCAAGTGGGAACAACAAGCTGCACTGCCAAAGGAAGAGCTGTCAGCGCAACAAAATGTATTACATACAGCAAGAAAGGAGACAATTCAAAGAGTTAGTTCAGACTTAGTGATGTCCATCGTCAGGTCTTACTGAGGATTTCAACTGCCAACTCCCTTAGAGCAAATGTGGCCCAGCTGTCTGAGGAGAAGAGCTCCCAGGTGTCTCTGAGTGAGAATTTTGGAAGAAAGGCCAAAAATTATAAACATTACTACTTTTTTATTTTTTTGTCAAATACCTGAAGTGTCCCGCTTGTGACAAGACTGGATTTTCAAAGGCCCTCAGGTAATTTGAGTTTGAGACCCCTGCTCTAAAGGAAGCATTCAGAGCCAATTTCCAGAGGAAATCATGAGATCTCAACATATGTCTCTTAATATGAAGACCCACAAAGATCTTTTCAGTTCATTCAGAAAGTTGGAGCCAGATTTTAAACCCCAGTAACAGCCAAATTACAAACACACTTAGCAGCTCTCGATAAAGAGAACAAGATATACAGAGACTTAAACTAGCACGGTGCATCTAACTCACCACAGACAGCTGAGTTTCACACAGTAGCTTCGAAATAATCACAACAGAATTTTCCAAATCTTCATTTGTTTTTGTTTTCATTGTTTCTTTCCTGGTCACCATAAATATAGTTCTTTAAACTTGTAATGATATCCAAACCACACAGAATGATAATACCTAAATAACATAATTACAAGTTTTTTTCTGATTGTTGCTGATATTAAAGTTTCCAATACTCTCTGTGAATTGATTTAACAGTGTTGTTTGGAAAAAAAAAATGTTGTTTGTTTTTTTTTTTTTAAGTAAAAAAAACGAAAAAATAAAGACAAATAACAAAGACACAATTTCTTTCCAAAATATTTAAAAAAAAAACAAAAAAACAAAAAACAATACAAGACACTGACATGGTCTCCGCAATGTCCCTTGCTTCTTTTTTGGCGTTCTGAGGCCCATTTTTGTCTGTTGCCATATTGAAACAATGAATCACCTTAACTTTTGGTCAACCCATGAAGAGGCAAAAGAAAAAATGGAGATAAGACGGGCTTTTAGCATCCTTGCAAACTGCTGGAGTGTGAATCAACTCTCCTTCCTACTGTATCTTAAAATTATAACAAATAATTGTAACCCCTCCCTCATTTTCTTTACAGTGTGTGAAAAATGAGCTATTACTATGTAAAAAAAATGTTGAACCAGGCTGTAAGCATGTTTATGCCTCAAGTGTAGATGCTACAGGAACTTAATCATCTGCACAGGCTTCATATTTTGAAACCAGAAGCTGAGACTTGATTTGAAATCACAGTCTCTACAGTGGCTTTCTCTGTCTCCATCCTCTCCTCGTACATGCAGTGCTTGTCAGGCTGGAAATCTGAAAGGTTAGGGTGTCACTATGTTTCTGTGTTGAATTCAATGACATGATGGGTAAGAATTGAAGAGCTTTTCGTTCCTGCGCTCCAGGAGAAAACCATGGCAGAAATGCAGGAGCACAGTGTTGCTGAGTGGGCGGTTGGTACGCATACATGTGTATTTATCATGAGTGTATCACACAGTTTATTCTGTATATTATGGGGAAAAAAAACTGAATTTCATACGTGTTACATACATATGTCAGCTTTCTGCCTGCCTTCACCACAATCTTGCCCACCAATCTGTCAATCAGTGCATGTGTAGAGAGAGTCCAACACTTGAGTGTGTGGGCTGTAGGCATCTGTCTGTCAATAGCTCTTGCTTTCTCTCTGTATTTCTGTGTTTGTCCGTCTGCCAAACTGCCAGTCAGAAGTGTTTGCAGAAAGAGAAGAGCCATCTTTCTCAGCTGAAGGGCTCCCCACAGAGAGAACTGAGAAGCCCATCTATCTCAGTGGGTATTTGTGATTGCCAGCGGAGTGATAAGATGCCCCCGGGGCAGCGCTCTGTGCTCTGTCAGGCAGGGATCTTACACTGCAGTGATGAGTGCTGTCTCCGAGCTCTATCTGGGACAAAAGCGGCCTTGTTAAAGCTCAACACCAGTGCTTAAACTAGCCGTGAAGAAACAGAGAGAGAGGAACTGTTGAGGAGAGGGAGAGGAAAATGTCTTAGGCTGAATATAATTACCTAGTTCATACAGCGCTGGATATGGTAAGTAGTACTTATCTCTCCTGCAGCCTTCTCTGCCTGCACATTCCACTACCATAGAAACCTACAAATGAAAGAGCCGGTGACACCTCATCTGCACAGAAAATACATGCCAGAGGATGTGCAGAATAGAAATACATCGGTATATGGTCAGTATACATTTTATATGGTTTATATGATAGGGACAATGAAAATTACATAGAGCAACTCCTGCCTTTTTCAAACAGCTGTAGCTCCTGATGCTTTTTAGCACATTCTAAGAAAAAGGAGTGATATCAAGGTGACATAACTTAAAATACATACAATAACAGCTGTGCACGAAAAACTAGTTTTTTTTTCATAAAATACAGCTACATTAATGTTACATGAACATGATGGCACTATTTTATATCCAAACCCATTCATTTAAAAAATGTTAATACCTTGTATTAGATATTTCATTTTTAGTTCGCAGTGTTTTCCGCATTTGAGAGTCTTTTATGGGAATGCTGTTTGCCCCAAGGAGGTCTCACACTGTGAGGTTTTAAAACTGCCACTAGCAGTGCCTCTGGTGTTCCCTAGCACTATTTTCCTCATAAGAGTTTAGCTTGAAATTTCCAGCGGCAACTTTTGCAAACATTTAAAAACTAGTCTCAGGTACGAGAATTTAACAGTTTTCAAAACTGAGTAAATTACACAGTTTTGGTCTGTTAGAGTGATGTTATCTCCTGTTTTTAATCTAATATTTTTGAAGGTGTAATTACACAGAGGTGCAACAATAGTTAATGAAGAGTTGGTTTAGTGCCATGGTTATAACCACAGAGGCCTCAATTATACAGAGTTAAAAATAAAGAGAAGTTTGAATTCTGATGAACAGAAATGTCAAATTAAATCTATGGTATATTATCAGACTATTAACTAAAATAATAATCAGTCCAGTAAAAACGAAATCATTATCATTCAGATATATTTGGAGCAGTTCTTTGTCTGGACGTAGTTTTCTGCCCCCTTATTATGATTTCGGGTTCTGACTCAGCAGTGCGTGCTTGTCTTTGGTTTTGTAGGGGTTCTGCCACAAGTTTAATACCCATTCAGAACAAATGCAACATTTATGTGTATTTACCTTTGGGGCTAGATTGGACGTGTGTTGTGATTTTCTGAAACACACATGGAGAGGGTGAAAATTTTGTGTAAATGTATTTATTTTTATGACTAAATTTTTGACAGCTAAGATGACGATCTCTAAAACTTAAACTGTATAAAATATGGACGTAGTCTCCGCTCACCCATCTCATCCTGATGCGGAGTAATAAAGCCAACAATTGAAAGGGTTTATATTAGATATAATGCAAGTCCTTCTAACAGCTATTCGGCACCTGTCAGTCACGTGAGCTGAGCTGCGCCTCTGATTATACAAACTCATCTATCATCTTCTAAACCGCTGAGTCAGAAAAAAAAAAAAATCATTTCCCCATACAGTGTGGGCCAAAAGCGAAATTAGCGTTCCAGACCCATGCTGCTTTTTTTTTTTTTTTTTTTTTTTTTTAAGCCAGGCTGTAAATAGGCTTTAATGCTGTAAAAGTCTGTTTTTGGCTGGGTATGTACTTGGTTACTGGTCTCTCTGCAGCCAGCCTCAAGTGGATTCTCGATGAACAACAACTTTCAACACTTCTGCATAGGCTTCATTTTTTCCAAAACAGATGTTGCATCTTGGTCTGAAATGACTAAGACATTGCTTCTGATCTTCAGGGAATAAACATTCATAGGTGGTATCTGGCTTTAAAGGTTTATTCATGTAAATATTGCATCCGGTCAAAATGGGTTAAGCTTCTTGCATAACTTGACAAACCATTGTACTTCTCAACGTCTCTGTTGCCAAAATGCATGCACAACCATAACTGCCACTCTTGAATTTACACTGAGTCAGAGGGACAATTAGAAGACACTGTATAGAACCCAGAGGTCTGATCAATGAGAGAAAGAGCCAAGCCATGAAGTGACAAAAACTATTTTTATATATATTTACAGCAGACAAGGTGAGATGTGATGAGGACAGAGCGCATTATTAATGTCTTTGGAAATTAATATATCCTCCCTATCACATGGAATTGAAGATATATCCCTTCAAAAATGTGGAGAAAGCTCAATTTGTTGGAGAAATGAGAGCATGAGCATGTCCTCATCACTTTGTTTTCTCACAGTTGGAGAGAGCTGCATGCTACTTGTTTGTACATCGTTCTGTTTAAGTATTTCATTTTTTAACACGTCAGTTTTTGTCTCACCTTAGTCAATATGTTCTGTTCTCACTAAAGAGCATCACAGAGGCTTTGACATTAATCCATTGTAAAACAGCATAATGTAATTTTACCACAGCATGCCCCACTCCCGCTTTAAAATGCAAACTATCAGAGAGAGTGCTGAGAGCAGAGAGAGGAGTCAGAAAAGGGGCAAGATTTGCTCTGCTGCAGCAGTTGGCAAAGTTCAGTAGGACACAGATGTATTTCTAGTGGTGACAGTTTCTGGGGCAGAAAATGAGTGAATTTAAGATAAAATCAGACATATGGCCCAGTATTTACCCAATCACGTTAGATAACAAGTACTGAGTCTGTTGAATTATACCAGTAGAGAATATTCAAAGGTAACTTCTGAGAGAAAGAATCGGAGTGATTCATTGAATCATATTGGACTCCAAACAAACTGCACTGTGCACCTTAAAGCTGGTGCAGCTAGAACAACATTTTCCTCCCCCTCACAGGCAAATAAAAGCAGTGTTATCGCAGCATTAATACCTCAAAGATTTGTGATGTTTAAACATGCAGGGTCATGAATTGAGGGGGTTTACAGAAGCACTCAGCAGTAATATAATATCTCCAGATCTATCCGATGATATGCCATGAGTGGTATGTGAGATTTGTGCTCCCTTGGGTTCAGAGTGAATAAAAACCCTCATCTTGACAACTCAAGCATCACAAATGTACTCTACCCTTCAAAAGGCAGCGGCGGCTTGGTAAAGCAGAGTGCCTCGGCGTAGAGCCGATACACTGCACAACATGATGAAGTGAATGTAGCACTTCGGAGTCCTCACAGCTGTCATTTGGGTTTAGGAAACATATGCTGCCTGAGCTGTTTGTTCTCATTTATGCAGTTTTCTAGTTTGTGCGTTTGGTAATTATTCATCTGTTCTGAAACTGTACAACACAACACAAGTTCTTCTTTCTGTTTTGGACTAAGGGAACAGCTTGTTAACTTAATCTGTATTCAAATGAACGTCAGAGCTGGTACATAATGAAAACATTTATAGGCAACTGTTCCTTATAAATGTGTGTGTGCAGTGCTTTAATAACCCTTGGCTAAGAAGTTACATCTGTCTTTATTTTATGAAGCAGGTCCATTAACACCTGAACCTGTGGGTGAGCTCAGAGAACACGGAGAAAGGCTGCTCTGATCTATGTTTCTCCTTTTCCTCCTGAACAAGCCAGACATGAGAGGGTGACAGAACAGTGAAGTACAATTATAGTCTCAGTAATAATCCTGGTTTCTTTATTATCAGTGTGTTTCTTTAATATCACATTATTTGCTCTGTGGTGTGTTATTATTCACTGATTTGTCATGAGCTGTCTTTTGTATAAAGGGGAGTTTTTCATTTAAACACTAAATGTCTGATACTTGGTGGATGAATGTCAAATTATAGGTTTGGAGCGCCATCATTCATGTCAGTCTGATTAGAAGAGTAGATTACTAACTCCAGCGCTATTCAATTAACCCGAAAGCAGCTGCCAAGTGATTGGGATTTGGGTCCAATGAGAAAAACGTCTTTTACTAACACCCACAAGTTCTTACAAAAATTCCAACATTTTTATAAACACTGACTGCAGCACCTATCGTAACCTAGTAACTAACTCCATGCATTGTGTTGTTGAGCAGGTGCATTTGAAGCAAACATTATTAGTCCTACACAGGTGAAAATAGCATGACATTGTATAACCTGAAACAAAAAATCAGCAAGGTTGTCAGTTTAATCCTGCATGTACTGAAAAGTTTTGGTTTTTTTTCCACCAAGTCCAAAAACCAAATCAATCTGTTTGCTCTGCAGTGAGTGTGTTGCAGCGCTGAAAGATTGTAATGTCCAAAGACACCACTCTGAAAAATATGTCCCATTTTCAGACAAACTTTTCTGGAGGGATCTCATGGGGGGTGGCTAAAATTCGGAGTTTGACTGTGTCTTACAAGCAGCAGCTGTACTACAATAAAGCAGACTTGCATAGCTTAGGAGAGAGCCACAGCGGCTTAACTTTGCTACTAAACATGTGTGGCCCAGCTCATGTCCTTAGTCTGAAAATCCGGCCTGACCAAATTTTTAATTGAATAGCCCTGACTTACTGTAATTTTAAAGGATTATGAGTCAGACTTTTACCAAAGAGTCTACTGCAGTCGGAAAGACTTCCCAGAGTTTGTCTTTTAAAGAAATGCTCCTATTTCATCACTCTTGACAGGTTTGGAGTACAGTTATCATCAATATGTCAAGCTGTCAATATGGCTTCATTTTAACCTACTGAGCTATTATGAACTCTCACCTTTGTGTCTCTGACAGTAACATGGATTGACTTTTGTTTCAACTTCCGAACCAACATGTTTTGTTCTATGTCTCTGCCTACTGGAGTTTTTTGATGACGCACTTTGGCACAAACATGAAGACTCTTGTCAATCAATCAATTTTATGTATCCAAACTCTTACGGTGCTAGAGCAGAGAGAAACAGACGGATAGACAAAGTAAAAGTGAATGTGGACATACTGTAAGTGCAGTCTTTTGATTGTGGAGTCTTCTGATGCGCTGTTTCATTGTGATATATGTCAGTGCCTGAAATAAACTGTAGTTTGGAGTCTCTGTAAGCACAGACAAACAGTGTGGTTGTCTCGTACAAATGATGCCACCACAGGTTCAACCCAGCAGCAACCCCTGATTTAAAAATATGAAGCCGGTGTAGAAGTTTTAAAAACGGTAGTGTATTGTGTGTCCAATTGAGGCTGGCTGCAGAAACACAGGAAACCACAAACACACCAAGAGAAAATAGCTGATTATTACAGTTAGAAAGAAACATGTTTACAGTCTGGTTAAAGAACAGTTCAGGTCTGAAAAGCTCATTGACACACACCGTATGAGAAGTCAATGTTTTTTTTCCTCATTATTTTTTTTTTAATTGTCGGAGTTTTAGCCATATAAGGGCATGGCTGACTTGACTGACAGGTTGGCACCCTGTAACTGTAAGCAAAGAGGCTAGGGGCCTGCCTCTTCACCTCATCCTAACTCAAACAAAGCTGGGTTCAGTTCAACGTTACCAGTACTGCTTTCTTTCTGTTGACAAAGGGCTTCAAAACTCTGTATCAGAAACAAATGGGTGACATCACCGCAACAATGTTCATAATGTCAACAGCCTAGTTAATTAACATGCATTCAGAAATCAGCTGGTTACATTTTAATGTTTAGACACAGCTGCACAAAGGTGCAGTTGTTACATTTTTCCTCTTTTTGGATGAAGTGGTAAGTGGTCTGCACTGGACTGATTTTTTGATACAGCACTGCTGCCGCTTTGGCTAAACACTGTAATTGCACTTAACAATGAAAGAGTTCCTCATGGAAACACAATCTAACAGAAGCTGAGAGCAGAATGAAACAACAGAAGCACTCAGTGCAGCGGAGCCTTGATGATGAAGGAATACTTGACAGCTTTGTGGCGCATTCAGATTCATTTTTTTGTTGCCATCATGTATTATTTCTATCTGTCTTTATTAATCTCTTTCTTTTGTTATGAACTCTGCTCTGACCTGATGGGCACTAAAGATGAAAATTAGTCTTAAGGCTCACTCTGGCATATTTACAAAGGCTGTGCTGAAGTGCTTACTAATACACACCTCCCTTTACAGTAATAAATAAATAAGCTAGCTACCCTCCAGTTGATGGATAGGCCCCAGAAAGATAGAAAAATAAGTGATCATAAGTCTAAAACAAATAAAAGAAATCACTGTGCTCCAGAAGATTGTTTTCAGCAGATACATAAACGCCTGCTGTCAAGAACAACAAATAAAAGCCTCTTACTGTAAGAAATGCTTCTTCAACTGAGAAGGAGTTTTGGCATGAAAAATACCAAGAATGCCTGTATTTTATCTTCAATAGCAACAATAAAAAACCTTACCTGAAAATTGGAAATAGGATGTTTTTAGAGACAGCTCAGAGCATATTGACACGAAGAAATGAATAAAAGGAGCTCAGACTGAAACACACATTTTAGTACAGGTACAGCTCTAAGTAGCACAGTGCTGTTGTGTTGTGTTGTGTGTTGTTGTGTTATGTTGTGTTGTGTTGTGTTGCATTGTGTTGCGTTGTGTTGTGTTGTGTTGTGTGCGTTGTGTTGTGTTGCATTGTGTTGTGTTGTGTTGCATTGTGTTGTGTTGCATTGTGTTGTGGTGTTGTGCACACAAGCAGGGGCAGCTGGCAGGTTAATGAGCTCAGTAATAGGTCTGCAGGCTGTAGTTCAACGCTTATTAGGCAGAGACTGCCTGTTTGTCCACACAGCTCAATGGGCCCTTTAACAGCCAATCACAGGTAGTCTGAGTCCTGACATGCGGCCAACAAAAGCTTCTCCAAACAACATGTTGACAGCTCAGGGATTAGAGGGAGGACTGTGAATTGGAGGACAGTCAGATTCAACACATTATAGACATTTTCATCAGAGCTTCAGGGGGTAAAAACAAGCATATATACCCAGAGGGAAACTGATAAAAGATATCGACTGAAAGCTTCCTGTTAGATTGAATACTGAAAAGTTTTTGATAAGGAACAATGAGTGTCTGTCAAGTTCACCTGTAAGTTTGCAAATGTTAAAGACTGTGTGAGGCTGACCCATTTGGGTGTTGATTGCAGTGAAGCCTTTGGGCAAAATCTGTTGTGTTTTCATTATGGGTAAAGAACTAATTTCTCATGAGCATTAGCACCCATTGACACAGAAACATAACTCTTACAAAGGCGCGCATTTGTTGTGAAGTGGACCCTAATTTTCTTTGTTCAACAGAATTTTTTCCCAGGATGCAAAGTAACAAGATCATATATTTATTTGTGGTTATGTAGTGTTACTGTTTGATAAGTGACATCAGTACAACTCTGTGAACTCAGTTTGTGGTGCAGTTTGGTGAACAGAAGATGAGCAGACTATTTGTTTAGTGTTTCTCACAGGCTGGGGCTCTGAGACGTGTCTACCTATGGAAACTGAGAAACAGCTTTTAGAAACAACAGCTTCAAGTGATGATAATCTCATTTTAAATTGTGGATTATGAACAGGCAAATAAAGACAGTGAGACTATTTCAGTTTACACTGAGAAATTGCTGTTAATAAACACTGGATTGCAAGTATACAGCTGTATACTAGCTTCAGCTTCATAGTTATCAAATGTGTTGTTCTGCTTTACCTACTACTTTCATCTTTTAAATCTCCCTTTAAAACACACCTTTTCTGTCTTGCCTTTGTGTGATGTCATGTCTTTATTGTTCTATTGCATTCTTACTGCCCTTCTCCATTTCAGCTTTTCTATTGCACTATTTGTTCATTTAAACTGTTTTATTTACATCAAGTTCCCTCTTTTGTAGGTTAATTGACTGTCATATCTTATTGTTGTATCTATATTAAACTGTCACATTATTATTGCTAGTTTTACTTGTGGCTCCCACTGCTAGATCATTACATTGATATCCTCTTATTTACTTGTCTACTTGATTAGTCATGTTTTTATTTCAATGGCTGATTCAATTTCCTTCTTTACTTCCTTTGTCTTATTTCTGGTCCTCATTGTTTCAGCCTGTATGGTTGGGTTCTTGTGCTGCCTGGGTTCTCCTCTCCTGCCATTGGCTTACCGAACATGTTCATGTTTGGCCCTTGATTGGTTTTGTTATTTCACTGTTTGCTGTTTTTTTTTTTTTTTTACAAATCTTGTCTTGCGTTACTTTGTCTTTCTGGGACTTCAGCTGGGAGAGCATTTTGTAAACGTGTGCTTTTATACAAATAAAGTGAATTTTTATATTATCAATAACTTATTCCGCACTTTCACCAACTACTCTTTCCAGTTAGAGTATCTGTGAGGAGTGTGCTAAAAAGTCCTGGAGCTTTAAAAGTGAATGGAAAAGCTTTGTATCTGTAAGTCTGTGAATTGAATTTATATAATGGTAAGTGTGGAATACATCAGCACAATATCATATTAGTGTGTAAGTTTCCGAGCTGTAGACTGTTATTAGTGCAAATGAGAGCTGTGTGAACATGATAGATGATTGTCCATTAACTGCAATATTCTAGTGCACACGTCTGACTGCGCCATGCACTGCGAGTAAACAGCCTAAGTGGATAAAGTGTAGCCGATAAGCAAGGATACAGTATATATTGGCTTTTTCAAAGTGTACATACAATTGAAGCCATTATCCATTTTCAAGTAGAGATCAATAACCTTCATCTGAACACAAAACCTATACAAATCCAGATAGAGCCATTTATCTCAGACTAAGTGGTCCCATGTGGCTGCAGAACATGAGCATATTTTTCCTTCATGTTGACAGCACAGAAAGCACACAAAGCCCAGCACTGAAAGCGAGCTTGACAACAGTGGTGCTATCATGGACAAAAGCTGTACTGCATCAGCCCGGCGGTCGACTCATTCACAACAGACTATCATCAGTTTTTACCGCTGATTACATCATTGAAGTCGGGAGATTACGCCGTTGTTTATGCTCCCATCGAGGCCCTACAAATGAGAGGCTTGCAAGCTTCCAGCTGTGCACCTAATAATGCAGTCTGTTTAGGAGGCTCATCTCCTCCATCAGCCAGCCTCTTACGTGTTTCAACAGTTAACAGCACACGGCTGGCAGTTTGCATCAGGCACATAATAGGGGAAGTGCAGCCAGTATGTTAACTGATGGGTGCAGACATTGGCAGGGCGCAGGAAGCTTGGCACAGCAGACAAAACTGAAGAGTTTTCTCTCTCCAGGTTGAGGTGCATTGTGGGTCTTTGTTTTGTTGTTTTTCTTTTTTTATTATGTGTGTTGATATCAACCAGACTGGATTGCCATGAGAGCAAACCACACAGTCAGAGTGGAAACAATCTAATCGTTTTAAAAGGCTGCGTTACTAAAAAGATTGTCTACAGGAAACACAATGGGCTTCCAGTACTTGAGAGTACATTAACTGAAAATAGGCCAGAGGCATTTTAGTCCATAAAAGAAGAAGAGAAATGAAAATCCTCCTGCAGCAAGGCAATAACGCAGCTTCTAATGACAACAAAAGGACTCAACAAAGCACACAGCTCTCTTTCTGAGTGCGCTCTAATCAGCGTCCCGTAGAAATTGTACCAATCACACGGGAACATCGAGAGTCTTTTTTGACACGACTTAAAAAGCAAGTATTTTGGCTTTAATACAATTTAATTAGAGTGCCGCCAGCACAGAGCTGGCATAACAACTCTCTGTCTCTGCAAGAAATATACCGACAGCAGCTTAATGAGATTAATTTTGCATTTGGTATTTCTATATCAAAGCTCTTATTGAGAAATCATGATGAGAGTTTGAGGAAACAGCCCCTAATAGATGGAATAACGTTTTCTAGAACACGAGCAGTTTTCATGCAGAACAAAACAACTCTACAGAGACATTCTGAAATCATAGACGCTCCTTTCTGATTCTGATCTGTCCTTTTGATCAGTTTATTGTGGACTGACATGTTTTTCTGCCTTTTTGATTCCATCATTGTTCAATCACACCACATGTATGTGTGCAATGTTTTCTCCAAAGTTAGAGCAAACAGGATGGAGCCTCTTCCCACTGATGAAGCTGTAGAGAGGCTCTGCAGCACGCTCGGAGTCACACTGAGGATCTACACAGCACTGCTCCCAGCAAAGCGAGAGTCAAACAAATCGCCCCACATCCTAAATATGTAACGGGTGTCTTCATACAAATCCTCCCTTTGAAGATTTTGCTGTAACCGGCTGCTGAACATGCCCTTGTCTCCAAACAGCCTGGTGTTTCCGTCTGTCTGTGCCTGCCTGAGCTCTGTAGCCTGAGAAGAGCCACACGACAGCTTTAAAAAAGTTAGCTGGATCCCTGTCGGGTCTGTCTCTGCTTCTCTCTGTGGCTGCTCTGCTGCAGCTGCTGCTGTTTTGACTGTGCTTTAACATCACTTTTACAGTTTCTCTCAGTTGAATGCACCAAATAGCTAGTTTGGACCCTTCAACAGAATTCTGCTACATATGACTTTGTGTAAAAACACCTTGTAAAAAATCTGTTAATACTTTATATAACACCAAAGCTGTCAACTCTGTAAACAGCATCTTATAGAGACCACTTGAGAAATATGCTCTCTTGCTGTCTCGCTGAGCTTTGGGGTGGTCTGTGCACCAGAAAATTGACCCTGAAGCTAAGTGGTGTTAGCTTAGCTCAAAGTAAAGATTTGATTTGAAATAGAAACAGATGACCCGCTCCCTCCAGCAACTTTACAGTACAGTCATATATTTCCTTTTTTACAAATGACTGTTTTCACGTACAGGATGTCTAGCCATTGCCTTGTTTCCAATTTGAAGCAAAAATGTAATTGCTTATGAAAACATTTATAAACACTGCCTTACAATATATAGTTAAATGCTTCAGTCTTTAGAACAAATATTTTCAAAAGTTTTAGAAGAAGTATGATGTACAACAGTTGGGGAAAAAATAGAAAAATACTTATCAATACATTATTCTAATGAAAGAGGTAAGGTCAAGACTAGCTTCATGTGTTATGTAAGGTAAACAGTACAGTGTTGTGTAAAGACTTAACAGGTGGAGTGTGTCTGTAGTAAGACAACATGAAGTGCATGATTCTCAGGAAGGTTGGGTCCACTTTACAAGAAGACATTGTCTAACTCAGAATGTGAGTGTGAAGGCTTCAAGGGGGGGTGTTAATCTCACTTTTAGGTTTAATATTGTATTCTGATAGTTCTGTAGTAACTGCAATGTTTGCCTTTCTTAGATTGACGTCTTTGTAACTTCTTATTTCAGCCTCTGTTGGCAACACTTCATTCCAGACTATGGGACAGAAGTGAGCATTACTGCATTATGAAACCACTTCACTGTTGCCACTGAAAATGACAAATTTGCCCTATTATGTAGATTCACTACCTAGTGATGTTACAAATTGAGCAAATCTTGTCCATTTTATCAAATTCTTGTTTCATCCAGGGATTAATCCCAAATCGTGTTTACCTCACAGTTTGAAACTTTGCCCTGAACATCAAGCACTTTCACTTAATTATTTGTTTTTCTTTTAATAAAATGAAAAATCCATTGTATTACCTCTTATATGTTTACCAATCTAAGCTGCACAGCAAATAGCATCAGTGTGCACCACTCAAATGAGTCATTATGCAAAAAATAGCCCCTCATGTGGATGACTCTCATTGCCTGCTAGGAGTTGGTGGAAACTGTGTCACAGAGTATGTACAAAATGTCATGTTTTAACTTTCCAGTTCCAGTGACAACAATTTCACTCCCAAAAAAATAGATGAAAGTAGTTTTTAAATGTGATTAAGTATGACTTGTTTATTGGTTTGTTATTGTTAGGATTATAGAGCCAGGATGTGCAGTGGGATGACAGTTTGTTTGATTGATTGTTATGCTCTGGCACACTTAATGGAGGTCACTTAAACAAGTTATCTTCACAGTAAATATGTCATCACTCTTCCCAGCCCATGACTTGTTTATGGACAGAAATGGACTCTGTTGGGATGACAGTATATAGTGAAGCTCTGCACAGCAGAGGTTGGAGATGCTGACAGCTCATCTCTGTCAACAGACACCAAACAAGAGCAGAGTGCACAAAGCGACAGAGTTTTACAAGCAAATTGTGTTGGATCATCATAAAAACACTATAAATTATGACTCAGAGAAGGAAGTGGGAGCAGATTTTGGTGCTAATGCTGAGTAAGTCTTCCTCACCAGTAGTTGGCGCGCATTGCCTTGGTTTGACACCACAGCAAATGGGCATCAGGTCCTCTTCAGACATTAGCCACATATACATGGACCCAAATATTGCACTTGCATTCGTTTTTTTTGCTCAAACGGAAAGAATTTAACCTTTGTATACACCTCATTCTGAAACAAAAGTACCAATCCGAATGGAAATGTAATCAGTTTCACAGGGGTGCAATATTCCTTTCCCCAAACCGATTGGGGTATCATGTATCCACTCAAATGGAAAGTGCATGCTCAGATATGGCATAAGATGCAACTTTGATAAATCACGTGATGTTTACGTTTTTCTGTGCATGCCCCATTGGCTATTCTGTTTGATTATAGCGGCGCATGTAGACCAGAGATTGGAATATTCCCTTCTATGTATACTATTGTTTTCGGAAAAGTCATTCAGAAAGATTCCATTCGGAAAGACAAAAAAAACCTCATGTAACCGTGGCTAATATGAATGAACCAGGGAGGGTTAACAGTCAAACTGTTTTATTTCTCAAATCAGTTAACAGAAAAAAAAATAAATAAAACTCTGACTGCTGTTTTTATTTTGCACTTCTGTTAATTTGTGAGAAAAAAAAATAATCAGAAACTCAGAGAGTTGTTAGTGTTTCATTTTGGACTTAAACGCAGAGTGACTGCGCTGTCTCTGTTCAAAATGATCCGTCACTGTGAATTGAAATTTTATAAATCAAAAGTATGAGTGATGTTGGTATTTGGTATCGGTGCGTACTCAACAGGGAGTACTCATATTGGTCCGAAAAACAGTGGTACTTAACATCCCTAGTTGCCACAATCTATTCTCAGAAGTCTTTGCACTGAAATAGAAATCACAAAACCACTGTGGTGTCATTTGTTTTTTGGCGAGAGAAAGTGGAGTTTAATCGCCAAAATGTTTTACTATTCATTTAAATTCGACTGTTTTATAAGATAATTCAGCACAACTGTAAGACATTATATTGAATTTGGATGCGCTAACACTAGCAGCTTCCTTATTCTCCATGGTGTCCATGCTGACTTAACGATAAGCTCTTTAAGACTGTGATGGAGAGGAGCACTATAAACTGGATTAGTGTAACTAAGAGCAATATGCACTAATCTTTTAACAATTGCTTTTTTTCATCTTTTTTTTTTTACAATCTCCATTCAATTGTAAATACGACTCTGCTCTGAAATCATAGCCGGAAGGCAGAGTGATTCATGAAGCCGTGAAGAACAGATCAACTGGCCCACAAAACAGCTGCGGCTCACTTGACATGTAGTCTGCCTTCTGTCGGCTGAGTTTCCTGAACAGACCTTTCAATTCCCCTTTCCCTCAGCATGCTGGGTAATGAAAGGCCAAGGCAGGCTGGAGGTAGTTGCGGGGTTCATGCATTCCTCTTCCCTCTCTTCCCACACGCTGAAAAGCAGGGCAAGCTTGATCCTCTTTAGAGGAAAGAGAAAAAAAAAAGGCGAGGAAAAAAAAAAAAGCTCCACGCTCTCAGCAGCCGCATTCATCAACAGGAATGTTTGGTTTCAAAGTGAAAGGCCGGGCGCTACAATGGAAGCAATGCTGTTTCCCTTGTGGTGAGAAAATGAGTTTTTTCACATTCAGTGGTGTTGATACACAGAGAGCTGCTGCTCGGTTCATAACCCACTGACTCATAGAATATGGGCTTAACGGCAGATGACAGACAGGACTCAGTGTCTGAGAAATGTTTGATGTATTTCATCGAAGTATCAAAGCCAGGCTGAATTACAAAAACCACAACAGAGCTGAGCACAGCGACGGAGAGGGAGACACAGATCAATCATCCTTTCAATATCAAAGAAAACAAATCCTGTTTACCCCAGATATCCTCATGCTGTTAGGGTTTTTAATATGAAACCACTTCCTTGCTTTGTGTGCTATATACGGGCCCGATTATGAGAAACAATGCTATCTGTCTGCTCATGCTGCAACAAGCAAAATTATAAAGCAATCTACATGTTCTCTGTGGGAATCCTGCTGTTTGATGTGGGTCATGAGGCTTTGATGAGGCTCCTGCAGCACCGAGAACTGACAAGCTTTTTCTCCAACAGGAGAGAAACAGGAAATTGGACCGCATCACCTTTGAAGGTCTGAGATCTAAACTCAACCCAACAAGATGTGTGATGTAACGGCTGTGCAGGAATCAGAGAGAAGGAGCTGAAAACACTCCCTGTTTCCTGGCAGTAAAAGGCTGTCAGATGATGTGAATTGAGGCAACTGAGGGTAATGATATTGTGTCAAATTCTCATAATACAGTCAGAATGAAGAAAGCAGAAATGATGCGCCAGCTACTGAATGTTCATCTCCTCCAACGCCTGCAGCTCTCTGTGTTCCCAGCGTGGTGTGGAGCCTCAGCTGTAAGATGTTTCAACAAGCCTGCCTCCTCTCTGTAAAAGAGGCCTAAATCAGGGGGCAACAATGGCAGCCGAAAGTCATCACCACCCCTACAATACTCCTCTTTCAAAGGAGGCTGCCATTAATTGGAGTACAGCACATTCCAGCCTGGCAATTACACTCGCGTTTCTTGTCTCTTGCATCGCCTGCTTCAAAGAGCCGGGAAGCGGAAGTCCTTCTGGTGCTAAAAGCAGAACGATATCCTGACAATGTGTAGCCTCGACTGGCAAATCCTGCAATATTTATCACAGAAAAGAGGGAGGGAGTGGTTCAGTGCCAGAAAGCGGGAGAGAAGAGTACCTTCCCCAGCATGAGAACGCTTTGGAGGAGGGAGTGAGGATAACACGAGGCTGCGGTCTGGAGAAATCAATTCCAGCTGCTAAAGCTGCTCCTGGAGGGTCAAAATCTGGGCTGTGAGGACGGAGCGAAGTAAGAGAGGAAAAACAAAATAAGGCCATCAAAAAGAGAAGATGAGTAAAAATGTAATATACTCAAAATTGATATAGCAATGAAAGGTTTTTTGGAGCAATGTGCATGAGTTTTCAGCCTCTCCCATTCAGCCTCCTCGACTGTTTGCCTGGAGGGCATCTGCCTTTCCCTCCCACTGAAATTCCCCAGCAAACTAAATAAAAAGAAATACCAGAGAATTTGTTCACAGTGGTTGTCTTTCGCTTTAGGCTACAACATCTTCAGCAGCTACAGGTCAGCACAGGGTCAATGCTACTGACTGACAGACAGCTGACACCATCACCAGGAACACAAGCATCTCTGTATTGAAAAAAGAGAAGTGCTCTCTGGGTACAGACATGAGCTGAGTGGACTCAACTACAATGACTCATTCATCATTTACACCCAAAAAGATTTGTTTTAACATCCAACATTTCTACCTAATTTTTGTTAACATGAGGTTTACCTGTTTTCCACCATATCCAACCTTAAAATGATACCTCTGAGGACCAAAATGTTCCCAAAGCACAAAGTATCTGATGTTTCCTTTTTCTTAACAACTGCTAGGAGGAAGAAACCAAAAGTAATTCAAAGAATAAGAAATCCAGATATCCAGAGAAAAAGTAACTCAATTCTACATCTTCTCTGGGCTCTGTGAAGCTTGAGTCACTGATTTTGGTTTCAAGAGTTCAATTTCACTTATTTTGCTCTCTTCAGGTCTTGTTTGCTGTCATGGATACAGTCATTAAAGGACATTTTATAATCCAGTCTTAAACAAAAAACAAACAAACAAAAAAAAAATTAACTTTCTTGTGAACATAGCAGCAAAAATCAGCACCTGATGAGTCAGAAGAAATGTGTTGAAGACCAAAAAAGAGCAACAAGGAGAGAAACTACTGCAACAACAGTTTGGTCTAACATCTTAAAGCTGTTGCCAATCATTATTAAACCGCACAGCACACTCATTGCTCGGCTGATGAAACATTTTTTCTTCCATGAAATCAACATGTCAACACGCTCTAATGAAATACAAGACCTCAGCATACTGACTGTTCGTACAGCAGCTGGAAAAGCCTCCTCAGCCGGCACAGATGTCACAGACAAACAGAGTCGTACAAGCCGGTGTTTTAGTTTAACAAGTTACCCTATTAACTAGTGACTTCCTGTCAGTGTGACTTTTGTTACAGCAGTTATAACTCTGTTTATATGTTTTTAGACAACTAATGAACTTACACTGTTCTCTTTACTCATTATCAACAGAACTACTAATTTCTATGGCAATTTTTAACTCATTACTGTGGGTTTATCATGCTGGTCTAAGCTTTGAGTCTTAACTATGGCAGAGCCATCTGCCACTTGATGGGTCAGTGGTTCTGATCAACTATCATAATAATCCAAAATCCAATGCTTTATGACCCAAGAGTCAATAGAGACAGATAACAGATCAGAGCATTTTGACACACCGTGTGCTTTGGCAGTATTCTGATCTAGCAAATAAAGTCGTACATAGCCAAAAATCTAGTTTGGACTGAGCCATAAACTCATTTTAACCTTGATACTGGTCAGGTAATATTTAAAAGAGGAAAACAGTGTCTTTGTATGAAGGTCACAGCTGATGACTGCATTTTGAGGTAGTAAAAATGTGTTAAAAAATGACCCATTTGGCTTAAAGTCACCAGTAAAACAGGGTCACGCATCAAACTAGAACACCTGTGTATTTTGGAAAGACCTGCAGCCCTGGCCCCCTAGACTTCTAACCTCGTAACCCTAGGGTCTAACATTATCCAAAAATATTTATAATGTATTAAACTGACTTTCTGGTGTCAACTAAAGATGATAATAGAACCAATATGTGTAAAAATGATATTGATTTCCATTTCTACTCAGAAGACACAATTAATGTGTGGCATAAAGTGGTTGTACTTAAAGAGGGGGTATTGTGCTTATTCTTAAGCTTCATACTGTCCCCCTGGTACCCCCGCATCTCACTAAAATGATTTATAGTTCCAAAAATTCCATATTTTCTCTCATTTAAAAAAAACTCTCATTTTAGCCTCTGTCTGAACATTTTGTTTTGGCTGCTGTCTCTTTAAGGCTTCCTGCACTGCAAACCTCCTTTCCTCTGATTGGCCAGCCTTTTGGATGCCTGTTGAGGGGCTAGGCTATGGACAGACTTTGGTGTATGAGGCCCACCACTCTAACAAACTAGTTAGGAGATCCTCATGTGATGACCTCATCAGTTCAGCTAGTCTGTGAAGATTTTGTGCTATATTTAGAACAGTCTGTTTTGATTAGTTTACAGACATATTCATGGATTTTTATACAATATTAAAATGTAAAGGTTTGACAATTCAAACACATTTAGTCTGATCATCTAGCATTGTTACTTTATGCCCATGTTTAAAATATAGGAAAGCAGGAAACCCCCTCTTTGATGACTCAACGATGTCACCGTTAATGAACATTTTATCTAAAGTCCACATCCAATCTGTGGCTGCCGTTTAATAAAACCATCTAGATGTGTGTTAGTCACTGCTGCTGTGAAATATCAGACATCTTCTGATGTTTCCTGTCTTTGTTACACGCAGGACAAAGAGGTGATCATGGAAAAATGTGCTTTGCAGACCACTCGGGGCTTTTCAACTGGCTGTAAACTCTGCTCTGTTTCCTCTGCCAGTCAAATCTCTAAGCCTTACCACATGTCCTCTGGTTCCATACAAACCACTACAGGCTTCCCTCATACTTATCCAGCCACAGCTAATTCAATCTGGTCCTAATCTGTGCAGGGTGCAGCTCCTATGCCCTAGCAGCTTGCCGTGTACCATTAAATGGAGGAACAAGCATCTTGTTGATCTGCCTAATGTCAGCGTCCAGTGGTTCATTGCTAATTCCTATCATTAGCGCATATTGATGGCGTGCAGCTCCGGGAGAGCTTCGTCCAAAAGCAGCAGCCAGGGATCAGAGCAGAGGAAATGAGGAGGGATTGATGGTCACTTCCTGCATCGCTCACGCTGCTCCCGAGGCAGCTGACAGCGGCTTCCTGTGGCTTTCTGTCAGCCGCTGGGAGAACAGGACAAACACACTGACACTGAGACAGAGAGGGAGGCGGTAAAAGCTGTCTGTGGGCTTCTCCCCTGTGTTCCACAGCCTTGGTAGCAGCCCAAATCCACTTCAGGTTCAGCCAAACAGGGCAGAGGAAATTCATTAGCTGGGTTTGTTGTGAACACATTCCCTGTGTTAGAGAACAAAGTCAAATCTGTGACATTCAACTTTGTCAGATCATAGAAAAACATCCTCAGGGAGGTTTCGCCTTTTTAATCTGCTTCCATCTTGGATGGTAAAAACTACTGGGTACAGATTTGTGTTTGCATTCAGTAGTATCAGAATGTGCAGTTTCTCTTGCTCTTCTTTTTAACAGCCATGTGAAGTCTGTAGGTCACTTGAAAGCACTTCAGAATGTTGCTTTTGACAGCAGAGAAATCATGCTTTGCACATACATATCTAAATGTCCTATGTATTGCTCTTCAGCTTCTGTTAGGGTTGTATCTTCAGTTTGAACGCTGTCATTGCCTTGCAAGCCCAGAGAAGTTGATAACACATCTGACAGGAATCCTCAGATTTTGTAATATCTTAAAGGTGTATTCAGACCTGGACCGTTTGGTCCACTTTAAATGGATCAGGGTTTGTTTCCAATGCTGGTGCAGACTTTTCATGCAGGTGTGAATAGACACTAACGAACCCTGATGTGGAACAAACAACCGGACCGAGACCCACTTTTTGAGGTGGTCTCGGTCCGCTTCCAAACAAACTCTGGTGAGGTTTGCGGTTCTCCAGTGCAGGTCTGAATACAAACCAAGGTCCATCCGAACTAACTACAGGATACATGCGCTTTTTGGGCCTATAAAGCCACCGTAACCTAACCGTCTTTGGTTCATACCTGATCCTCCATCTTCTGTTTAGCCACGCTGCTGCTAGCATGCTGTGGGTCAGGACACGCAGAGCATAGCGTCTCCTTGCTGCACGCATTCGCCTTTGCTGTACCAAAAGTGGAAACGGTGTTGTTAAGCCTTCTTTGAAGGAGCTGCTCCTGAAACTGAAAATGATTTTGCAGCTCTAATAAGAGCACAAACACACATGTTTACCTCCATTTCCGGGTCTGTATTCTGTGTGCTGCCCTTTGTGTTAACAGAATATAGTCCACTTGCAAAAAGTACAATCTGAATACGGACCGCACCAAACGAAAAAAATAAAGTCCACTTTTGGTCCGGACCAAACAAGTGGACCAAAAGACTTTTCTGGTCTGAACACAGCCTTAGTCTCAAGGAGATGTTGAAAGATTTGCTTAACAAATTTGATTTACTCCCTTTGAGGGAATTCCTGGGCCTCCAGCATTGATAGGTTGCCAAACTGGACATATCACATGACGTGGCATGATCCAATTCGGCAACAAGCCAGGCTGTTAAAACCACGTCATGGTGAGCAGACACAGGGTAGGAAAGTCAAAGAGAATGAAATTCAAACCTCTTCTGTGGGAAATAATCATATCTAGTCATCTCAAAACATTTGAGAAATGGGTTTTAGTGAGGGAGAATAAAGCTAGAGATCCAAGCTATGCTACAAACACTGAATCCAAAGCAAATGCTTGTCTTAATTTTAGTAAAAAAAAGTCTATTTGACTAATTTTGAGCCACATTCACCTGACCAGTCCAAAAACAATATCTTATTTTGAAATATTTTGAAAAAAATGTTAGAATTCCTTTGAAAGAGATTTAAAAAAAAAAAACTGCCAATTTGGTAAGAACAATTTTCTGGTTGAGTTTTTTGTATTAAAAAATTATTTCTATTTCAAGGAACTTGACATGCAAATTTGTCTGACCATAGTAATGCTTTTCTAAAACACTTTATGAAAATTACGTTCTTTTTTTCTCTTTAAATATCTTAAAATGAGACATTTTTCTGGACTTGTCAGAAGAATGGGGCTCAAACTTAGTCTAATACACAATTTTTTACTAAAATAAAGACATACATGGTTGTGATGACAATTTTCAACTTTAACCTTCAAAATTCAAACGGGCCTTTTATGACAATTCATCAAACAAGAATCAGGACCTAGACAGTTCTTCTTACTAGACTGACATGTTTTCTTTGTCACCACACTGGTGTAGTTACAAGAACTGTAATTTATTTCCACTGTGCATCTAGAAAGTATTGATTGTTCATTGCCTTGAAAAGTAAAATACAGGTAATCTCCCTGAAAGGTTTTTGACTTCTGTAGTAATATCTCCTCTTAGACATCGCAGTTTCACTGCATGGTGGGACCTGCATCTGCAGAAAATCTGTCCTCCCTCTGTATTTCTGACTTTAACATTATTTTGCTGCTTTCTGGGATATTTCTGTGAGTCTGTCATTGTGCAGCAGTGAGGAGCTGCAGGTCAGGACCCATGGTGTGGACTCATGATACCGTCCACCCAGCTGAAACACAGCCACAATGTGCCGCCCACCTGCACTGCTTCACTTCATGTCTACATCTTCTCAATCCATCCAACACTCCACAAACTTTATATCCTTTACAACCCACCAGACTTTGCTTTGAATGCATGCTTCTGGAAAATATGGCACTGCCAAGCAGACCAGTGCAGCCTGGTATCCCAGAATGCTTTGTGTAGGGAAGCAGACTGTTGAAATACACAGTGAATAGGAGACACATGCAGAGAACATTAGTTGTCATGAATAATTATTAAATGATTCTTTCAACCAAATTTTCATAGTTTTTTTTCCTTTCCTTTTAAATGTTTCAAAGTGTTTTAGTTAAATAACTTATTGGATGTTTTCAGATACATAGTGCATGGATATGCTTCTTCAAATCCAAACTAGCAATTGACTGGCAGATGATTGCTGCACATGACATTTTTGAGAACTCAGAAAGTAAACCCTAAACCTAAAAATCCTACAGCTTCCAACATCCTCTTTTCCTATCATGTCTCAGTTTCAAGAATCTAATGTAATAACTTATTCACACCAAGGGACCTGATATCCTGGGCAATGCATCTTTGCTGAAGGAGATGAGAGTCATCCCAATGTAAGCAATCAAGGATGGTGGTTAAAGTTTAATGTGGTGGTGTTAAATATAGAGTCCTGGGAGGAAACCATTTCAGAGAGCATGCTAAGCAGACTTGAACACATGGCTTTTCTCCCAGAATGTTCAAGACAGTTTTGTGTGATCATACAGGAGTTTTTGTGGTAACCTGATACTTAATGTCTCGTCAAACAGAAACTGAATGTCCTGATTCTCATGGGAATCTCAAAATACAGACAGCTGATGGGATCCCACCTGGAAAAACCACCTCAACTATCTCTCCTATCTAAGTAATCTCAACACTGTGACATTATTTCCCTTAATTTAGAGCTCTAATTGTCTCTGACTCTCGGGTCTGTAACATTAAGCCCCTTAGTTGTTAGCACAGCTGCACAGTGACAGAAAAGCAGCTGGCAGATGTGATGATTATCAGCTGAATGAGAGTGATAAGAAAAATGAACCAGATAAGATGCTATCAAAACATACTGTACATGCATTTCCTCAGGCAACATGCCAGAGAGGGCAAAGTCATAGCTCATTAGTCTCACTGTCAAATACCACTCGGAGCGCAGAGATACGATAAAAACAGGGCTGAACACAGAGAGCTGTTCAAAACATGCTTCTGCTACATTTTTATATACTGTTGCACAAAAAAGAGCATTTTGTAACTCTCATTCATGTTGGTACAAAACTTATTGTTTCCAATTCTTCTTTTTTATGAATCTTTCCAAAGAAATTTCTAACACATGTAGCGTTTTACTCTGTCAGTAGTTTATGTGAATATTGCATATTTTACACAACTTTAACAAAATCAAGGACAAAAGAGGCGCTGTGTCTTGCAATATGACCGTTATTCATTATCATTTTACAGAATAAAATCAGAACAATGGTCTTCATTGGGTGAGCATAACATACGTGTCATATCTATGCAAGCACTGCAAACACTAGAATCAAAGACCTTATGTTGAAAACTACACAGCAAAAACTGATAACTGGCACTGTTTATGTCTTGTTTTTAGTAAAAAAATGACTTGTCAGACTTGAAATGACCCACATTCACCTGACAACTTCAGAAAAATGTCTCAGTTCAAGATTTAACCTCCTGAGATCCTGCATACTCAAACGAGAACATTATACTTCTACCTCTCGTCCTGTGATACTTCATTTTTTAAAACTTGACCTATTAGCCACATTTAAAAGCTTTACTCATGTTGATATCAAAACATTACACCCATTTTTGTGAAAACATTCTGACCTCAACAATGGCTTCCGAAATTAAATGGGGAAGTTAAAAAAAATTATATCAAAATTTTCTGGATGAAATCAGCATATTCATGCACAAAAACACCAATAACTTGATAATAAAACTAACAACCTGTGCACAGAACTGGTTAAGTTATTATACAATAAGGTCTTACATATTCCATACAACAAGGATAAATAAAAAATGCATACTAGAGAAAATCTTTGGTCTATAGGATAAAAGAAAAATGTATTTCAGTCAAAACACTCTTGTCATAGGTTTTAACCATTTATCGCGGACACAGCTGGCGTTAAAGCTCTTTAGAGGACTCCCTGGGTTAGCCAAGTAGCCTGCTTAGGCTGTGCAAAGGGCGCTTGTTTGTACACACAATATACAAATATGAAGACTCAATAGGAGGAGGTGATATTTCAAGACAGTAGCAAGGTGTGGTTAGCATAAGAGTAGCAAAGATAGGTGAGAGTGGAGCTGTGTTTAAATACACCACATTATCACTTTACACAAGCTGTGATTGGCTGAGTGGGGTAGGAAGGAGTGATTCAATCAACAGCCTGTCAGCTGATAGCAGCTGGGTGTAGAACTGTGTCCTGCATGAATTTACGCAAAGTTCATATATCAGGTTTCTTGGCTTTTTTAAAATTTATTGATACTTCACATTGTCTAACCCCAGTATCATTTTTAAAAACTCTTAACGAACAAACAAGTTGCATCTTTAAATATTCTAAACCAAGACTTTTCTTTTCTGGACTTGTCGGGTGAATGTGGCTCATATAAAGTCCAATAAGATAATGATTGCTAAAAATAAGACAAAGAAAAGCAAAGATTTTATTTTTGTTCTTTGATTCATTTAACAGTCACAGCTTGGTGCCTTTGCAGCAGCAGTGTTCACGCTCTCAAGTCTCTGTTTGAAACCACGGATTGAAACTTGTTGAACAGTTTTCCAAATCACAACTCACTAAGTGGTATGACTGGCAACAGAGTAAAGACCTGAGGTTTCTTGTACTCAACCCCAGAACAGCCTGTTTTCATGTGGCTGCAGCATGAGGAGCAGGAAAAGATGATTCACTGTCCTGAAGGTGGGTCTGCTGCAGAGCAAGCAGGACAAGAGTAAATTTAAGCCTTAAGATGCAAAATAATCTCTGAGCTGAGATGTACTTTGAAACTACCACGAGACACATTTAGGTTGAAGTTTCTGCATATTTGAGTTTCTCTTTGTTTTTATTTTTCACTTTGTAGACTCTCCCTACATCAAGTCACAGCCCACTGTGAGGTCAAGTTCACTATGAAGTGTCCGGATTGCAGTACGGCTTCTTCACATTGAGCGGACTCTGGTTGGAAAGAGGTGTCAGCTTTATCAAATCTCTGTTTCTCTGAGCAGTTATTGGCCTGAAGGACCAACCTGTGAAATGATTTGTTGTGATTTCAGTATAAGCAGCGTGTTCTTCTCCGCTTCTACGTTAGTTCACCTGATCACTGGATCAGAGATGTCAGACAATCAGCTGCAGGCACACTGTTGGTGGACAGCTTGAAGCCTTTTTTTTTTTTTTTTAATTCAGTAACTGACGCAATGTGAAAAGTACAAAAAGTACAAAACTTCACACCAAAAATATATGGGTAGAAGGAGAAGTACTGGTGTTAAAAACTGCTCCAAAAAGTGCAAGTGCGTAAGTATTTAACTTGAATAGATTTAATCAGTTACTTCTAGCTCAGATCAAGACTGCACCTTAAATGTAAACAGAAAGGTTAAAGGTGCTTCTTAATGTATGTAATTAGTCCTGTTGTGATCAACATTACTCAAATATTAGTGGCTGTTTTGGTAACTAAATATTCAACATCGATAATTCAAAAGGCAGTAGTGTACAGTGTCTTCTCCTGTGTGAGCAAATTATGGCTTGTTTCAGGATTTAAAGATAAGACTATCATTTATCAGGCAGGACAAATGGTAAAAAAACAACAACTTTTTTTTCATCTCACAAACAAACGTGCAAAAGTCTGGTGGGTTCTGAAACTCAAAGATTTCCCTGTTATATTAAGATCAACAGCAAGTAAAAGTTAGTCATTTCAAAAAAGTGATAGGATTACTGTGATGCATCAATTAAAAGAATAACTTTTAATCATCTGCATTTCACACTTAGATTTTGAACTTCTGCAGATTTTATAGACCTAACTTTACCTGAAACACTCTTTTCCTTCCACCAAGTAAAATCTGTCAGAGCTATGTGTGCACTCCACTCTGAAGTGCTTTAAAGTCCCGCAGCTCTTCACAGCTTTAAAAAGGCAAAGCCAGCAATCTGCCAAATACAACAATCCTCCATAGGTGGGTCAAGAGGTCACGGTCATTTTTCTGAGTGACAGCTGTAGGAGCTCAGCTGGACTCAGACTATATGCTGCAGCTCGGTCCATCTCATTGTGTCCGCAGAGCCCCAGACAAGCCAGGCATTAGGAAGAGCCCGCTGTGACTCACCCAGTTAATGGCTGTAAAGGTTTTATTATCCAAACCCAGCCTGCCCTGAGACAAGATCAGAGCCGCCACAGGGGGAGTCCCCGGGGACGACTCCTTACCCCCTCCTCTACACCTTCCCCACCACCACCCACAACCATGATAAATGGTTTCACACTTTCCAGCCAACAGCTGTCTTCTTCCTATTTCTCCTCTGTAAGGCTTACTGCGGCTGAGATTTTCCTCGGAAAGACTGAGATTTGTGCGGCTCTGTGTTTGGCTAAAAGGGGAGGAAAAATGCTGTTTCATTGTGTTCTCTGAGTTTTTATATCACACAGATTTCAGCCTTGTTCCCAGTCCAACTAAACTCTTCATTTGAGCAGATTTAGCTGCTGTGTGGGTTGCTGTCTCACACTCAGATCTGTGACTTTGGCGTTTGCACTTTGGCGTGCAGACTCTCTATTTCAACCAAATCTCTTCAGCTAGATGTTTCACTCTTTCTTTCAAACTTCACTGAGATTCACTTCAAGATTTATCGAAATTACAGGGAAAAGTAAAAGTTTCCCGTTTCTATTATTTAATATACAACTTCAGTAGGGCTTTCTACTTAGTCGGGCTGAACTCCACCATATTTCCTCTTTTATCTAGACTCATCAGAGCCCCCGTTTACACATAAACATGCTTCATGCCCGATTTGATTGATGTTAATGGTGTTGTCAGCAAGGAAATGGCAGAAGTCACTCATATGTCACAGTCAGCGTGGAGAGAGCTCTTGAGCAGCTCAAATGTTTCTGAGCTCTCCTCTCACTGCCGCCCTGTGCTGCCCTGTTCTTTTACATCACAATCTGAGATCCTGTTCTCTTTTTCTGTTTTTCCTCCTAGAGTGACTCAGATGAGTTTCTAAAAACATCCACACCTGCTGACCCCAGTGAAACAGGAAGAAATGTCAGAATCTTCTATTTTCTGCTGTTTTTATTCAACTTTAAAAGTTTTGAAACACATCAAATAAAATCTTAGGGACAGTGAACGTTTCTGTACATTGTATTAAAAGTGCCAAATATGCCATTTTCATGCACACAAATGGAGCCATTTTTTTATCAGTGCATGAGTATAAATACTTGAGATCCAGGGAAGCTGTTTTTACTTGGTTGCACAGGGGCTACAGTCCTAAAAGTGGGTGACCCAGGTCTGAATCCAATCTGCAGCTAATTGCATCACGCTAACTCTTCCCCCGTTCTCAGTTTTCTTCTCTATCAACTGACTAAATTAACCGAAAAGGCATCAAAGTAGTAACAAAAAGTCCAAACAAACAAATAAAAAAGACTGAATCCAGTAGTTTATCAGTCAGTTAAATGAAGGGTTCCTACTATGGGCTGTATAGTCTTTGTCACATCACCCATTTGTTTCTGAACCAGAGTTTTGAAGCCTACCATAGCCAGCAGCCATACTGGGAATGCTGAACTTTACCTAGCACAGTTAGATTTAGGTTGAGGTATATAAGTGGGTCTTAAGCCTCTCTGCAGATAGCTACAGAGTGGGTCAGTCAAGTTAGCCATGCACCAGTATGGGAAAACTCACAAGTTCATTAACGTCAGTTAAGTCAGTAAAGAAAGTAAGTAAGTCAGTAAGTCAGTCAGTAAGTAAGTCAGTGACTAAGTAAATAAGTAAGTAACTAAGTAAGTAAGTAAGTAAGTTAGCAAGTTAGTAAGTTAGTTAGTTATGGAAAAATTCAGATCCAAAACATTTGTAACCAAGCTGTAAGCATGTATTGTTTGTCTCTTATTTGGCTCAGAGTGTTGTGCTTCTGACTCAAGAACAAGTGCGTTAACTATTCTGCATTGGGTTTATATTTTCAGACTCAGGGTTGCCACTTGGTTCCTACACACTTTTTTAAAATCAATTTAAAGAGTCAGTGATACCTTTTTAAAAGCCCCAAAGAATGAATAGTTAATATTTGTTTTGCACGGACTTTGATATTTCCTACATGTAGTTGAAAAACAGAGAGCAGAGAGACAAACTCAAGCAGAAAATAAGAGGACCAGTTAAATGTTTGCAGTACTACAGTAAATGTAGTATAAAGTATAGATGTAAATGTTGTATTTACTCTACCATAGCACAAGACAGTAAGCTGGTACCAGTCTGTTTAGCTTTTATACCACAACAGTTCAGTACCATTAAGGAAGACATTAAAACATGGTTTGTATCCAGTCAAAATAGAAGCTCACTATACATCAGGAGTGGTACATGAACTGACACTGGATGTAAAGTCTGTGAATACTGGGGGATAAAGGAATTAACAAACAAACAAAAAACAAATTAAATCAATCAATAAATAGATAAATAAATGTAAACTGGATTCAAGACTTTTTGAGACTCTCAATGATCTACAGCAGCATGATCTGATATGGCAGCAGATTCATGTTCTGTCAACCAGCTGATCAGACTTGTGAATGGCATCAAACAAACAAAAAAACAAAAAAAGAAACAAAACAGGACTGTGTTTTTACAACAGATTAAAATCATGGAGTTAAATCAATGTGCTTTATATCTACCTGACATGTTTATCATGCCCAAATGTGTGCTGTGTTGATAGTATGAAAGCAAAGCTGAAGTGATAAAAGAGATCTAGTTGTATCAAATCTTCCGCTTTGAAATACACAAATTCATATTTATCCATTTAAGTGACTCAAAACGTTCTGTTCTCTGATTCTGCATGAGCAGTTGTCTTTTGTTTCACTTAATGCTGACTCATTCAGCGAGAAGGCAGAGAACCATAATTTCTCTTAATGCTCACCTACAGCAGCTCTGAGGAAAGACATAAACAGCTGCTGCTTACCGCTACGGGCTGCAGAGTTCTCCCAGAGCCCAGAGAAAGAGCAGAGACACAAAGTTTATCACAGTGAGGCTGCAAAACACTGAGTCTGGAGGAGCTGCAACGTGTTAATCACTTTACACCACCAAGAGGACTCAGTTACTCATGCTCATAAAAGTACAGACAAAGCAATCTCCCTGAGTGAATGCATCAAACATGGCGATTAGCTCATCTTAACCAGGCTTTACACAGCAGCCTCAGCTGCCTGACAAAACGTATACAGACTCCAGTGTGTTTTTAACAACCAGTGCAGAAATACATAAATCAAAGAACAGAAAGCCAGAAAAGTGAAAGTACTTTTCTTCTGAACAACAGGAAAAAAGGTCTCCAGGTAAGGTTTTTGAAAATTTAATGCAGTGTTGTCTGTAGATTAGAAAACAGTGGAAAAAATCAATGCTAGTTCCCGACTCGTACACAGCTGTGAAATCAAACCTTCAGATGAAGAGGTTCAATTTGTGAGAGGATCTATTGAATAGAAAAGGGCTGATGAGCTTTCTGCACATCTAAATAAACCCTGAAGCATTACTAAATGCATTCTGGGAATAAAGAAAATACAGAGAGGTGCTTGAGATATAAAAATTAGAACTGTCTATCCAGGCATTGTAAAATATATTGAAATCAACTGAAAGTTTTGTGATTTTTTTTTTCCCCAAGTGATAGACCAATAATGCAAGTATTGCATTATGGGTATAGTTACAGAATAATGATTTCAACATGGTTATTTCTATCTCTCACAATTTAACAGATCTTTTCTTTACTTACCCACTGTTTGCTTAGTTACAATGCGATTCCTCCTTTCCTTTTGTGCTGATTTTTCAGCCTAATCCAAACTGACTTGTCATTTTGCCAGACATAGTCAAGTAAGTCAAAATTGGTGTACACAGATCAGATAAAACACTATGTACCTACACGCTTCTGTAGACAACCCAGGCTTCAAGTATTTATTGAAAGTACCTGTACCTGCCACCTCAGTTACCAGTGAGAGGGTTTTCTCCATGGCAGGTGATTAACTTACTGTAAAAAGATATGCCCTGACTACTGACAGTGCAGTAAAACTTTTTTTTTTTCTAATCGAAAAACCTGAAAATAGAGATGTACCGATCCAGCTTTTCTGGTTGCGATACCGATACCTGCAGGTATCGGTATCGGTATCAGGTATGGGCTATGGGTATTGACCCGTACCAATACCAGTGTTAAATAATAACCTGCATGTCCTTCTGTGGGACAACACTGGTAATGCCTTGGGTAAAAGGCAAAAAAACAAGTAGATGGAATTGCTGGAGTTAGTATTCATTGAAACTGTAAGATATTTAAATTTTAATCAGTAAAACAATGCCTCAGAATGTACAGAAATTGTAATAATTTATCAACTTTTTCACTGTTAGACTGGTAATGCAGCAACAAAGAAAGCACATCAGAGATAACATTTCAAACCAAGTAGTCAAGGGAGGTGGTAATAAAAAAAAAAGGCATAGAGCTATTTGCCTGGATCTGCACCATGGATCGCCCCCCGATCCAGCTTTGAAGGGCACCTCAAAACCAATACCCGAAACCAGGATCCGTATCGGTGCATCCCCACTTGAAAATAGAATAAAGTTTGTGCATTGTGACTCTAAAGCATATATCCAGTCATTGCAGGTGGTTCTAAGTGACATTATGTTGAACAAACTGTTACTTTCACTGTCTGTTTAAAATAAATGAAAAGAAGAAAATTGTGCATTTGGGACTTTTTTGTTGCTTTTTCCCCTGTTGTACTGACCTTTTACCAAACTATGGCCCCAAAACCGATGTACGCACTGAACTGTGACTTCTGTGAACCATTACACCTCATATAAAACTCCCGAAATTTCCAGAGTTGATTACACATAAGCTTTGTTGGGAGTCTTCCAGACAAGTGTCAACTCAAATCTGGTTACTATCGAGAGGACGGATTGTCTGTGCAGCCTTTACAAGCTTCAAACCAAGTAACAATGAGTTTAGCAAGTCAGCAAGAACAAGGTGTACGAAACTGTACACATGTTAAAAGCTTCATTCTGTATAAGGAATGTGGCTCTAGAAGAGGATGAGGAGTATGTCATGTATAGTTTTAGCTTTACATTAACATGAACTAGAGTCGCATTAAACAAAAGCAGGCCCGCTCTCTGAACAAGTTCCCCTCAGAGGAGGAAAAGACTTCCCTGGCTCAAAGAATATGTTACATCAAAATGTTTCCCGCGTACAGATCCGATAAGAAGCCTTGCATCCTTATCCTTTGAACTAAGATAAAAAGACCAGCATTCTGACTTTAAGCACAAAGACATAACTCCCAACATGAAGCTTTGCTGAAATAAAGAGAGCAGGGTAAAAAAAAAAAAAAAAACACTGAAATCCAGGCTGAGCAAAGCTGCCTTTGGTTTATAAAAAAGGTCAACTCAGCAGGTAGGGGATTAGCAGAATCAGTGAGCAGGACCAGCTGAGCCTCTGAACCTGATGAGGGATGGCTAACCTATTCTACACACCACATTAAATATGCATTTCACTAAATCAGCAGGCAGAGAGAAGAGTCAAAAGGAAAGGGCAATATATTTGCAGATTTACAGTCCTGCTTTTGACAATCCACAGGCCGTGCAGGATGGACTGAATATGTAAACTGGAAATGAAAAGCCAGAGCAGTGAACTGCATTGTGTGACTCAATGGAAACATGTCCGCCTACAGGCTGAAAGAGACTCCAGAAAAGTGTGCTCAATGAAACAAGAACTGCTGCCAATAACAGATAGCAAAGAGGAAGAGAAGGTAAGATGGGGTCACAGGCTTGCACTAAATTGCTTTTGAAAATACCTCACTCTCAAAAAACAAAAAAAAGAAAAACAAAAAAAACTGAAAACAAGTGGAGGTCTGCAAGGCAGCATTTGTTCTTGGCTAACAGATCCATTTTTCAAAAGAAGCATGCACTACAGAAAAAAAAACATGCTTCGCAATCACAACATTTTCCACTACACCCCCTCGCTCAATTACTACATTCCGAAGAGGCTTCCTCGGAGCCCGTCGTACTGAGCTGCGCAGAGCTTTATTGCACATGGCACATCCTGGAATGGAGCCATTGTGGGCTGCTGAGTGAATTCTCGTTCCATCCCACGAAGAGGAAATCTTCAGGGCCAAGGTAGCTCAATGCAATCCCAGATATCTCCTGAGGGACTGCAGCAGGGCCAGGGGTTCAGTCGCGTGTTAATTGAACCCTTTTTGCAAATGTTTCAGAGGAAAAGAGTCAAACAGGAGGGAAGGGCAAACAAGACAGAGCTAAGGAGGGTGGTATTTGGAGGGTGTGTGTATGTATTGCTGTTTCACAGGACCCAGCTGGCCTGGGGGCAGGACATACGTCTGGATGAGAGGGAGAAGGGAGACAACCTTCCACGAGACACTGACCTATACGGCCCTGTTCATGCTCCCTGGGGACCGCCGTGTCATCGAGCCAAAGACACGCTGCATGTGTGATCACAGTAATTAAATGGAAGCAATTGGTCACGGGTCAGTGAGCGCTTCACAGCCACGTGTGGAAACAAAAAGGGGAAGCAAACATGCAACACACAGACATGATAAGGTCATTCAAAAGGTTAGGAGCTGGTCAGAGTAGCACAGACACAGAAACCATAACTCTGATAATCAACAGCAAATTTTTCAACAAAACATACAGTGTTAGATCTGTGAGAGACTTAGTTAAACAAAAGACTTGACATAAAAATGTATACAATAAACTTCCATGAAAAAGATCCATAACTATTTCATGACAAAGTGTTTATATTTAACTGGCAAGAGGATGCATTGTCCCTTTACATGAAATTAAATGAAAAAAATCTAAATCAAATTAATTCTTCTGGCACATCAGCTCCATCCTGTCATACAGTTCAGGATTCCACATATATCACGGCAAACACTGAGTCTATACTGAATGATGGCTGACTAACAGGCTGCCTGTGCACGCCTCTGCTATCGTTTGACCTGAGGTGTCAGCTCTGATAATCCTTCTTCATTTCAACGCTGGCAGCTCGCTGCTTGTCTGACATCCTCCCTATATGTAAGATGACACTTAGACTAATCACAGCCTGTAATCATAGCTCTCTTCTCACAAAGTGACATTTTTTCTCAACAGACTCTCCTCTTATACACTAATACATACACATATACTTCTCTATCTGTGGCCCTGTTCTTGGAAAGAACTACTCCTTTTTCCTGCATCTTTATTTTCCAACCTCAGTGTTGTAACTTTGTGTCTTTGCTCTCTTTATAGTCCAACTCTATCTGAACATTCAACATAAATGTTATAAAAGCCAGCACGAGACAACATAAAAAATTAGAGAACACTTAATGTAGAGTAAATACAAGACTATTTAAGACAAAAGTGCAACAGTGAGGAGTGTAAAGCGTGTCGAGTGAAAAATTTACATTCAGACGTGTGCAACAGGTGGGATGATCTAAATGAGGTAAACAACAGCAAAACTAAAGCAACGGTTACATCCGGTGAACATGACATTCTGACAAGATGTTGTCTCTCTCTTAGGAGTGAAAGGAGTGAAGCTGACATTCACACTCATTCACATACCCTCACACACAGACCTATTTCCTCAGTGGTTGTATTTATTTAATTTACCCCACCTGCATCTCTGCTCCTCCACAGGTTCCCTTGGTGCAACCAGAGCTGGGGGTGAAGTGTTCTTTAAAAGGGGGGGGGGGGGGGGGGGGGGGGGTAGATCGACTCAGGTATGTTGATAGGGGAGGAAACCAATTTGAGTAAGTATGCATAATCTGATTATAAATATAGTTTAGTCAAAGATCATTTGGATGTATACATGGTGTGATATACATTAATCTCCTTTAAGTTTTTATGTTCATTTGATCTATCATGGTTAATTTGCATAGTTGATGTCTCTAGCTGGCGATTGGTACAGCAGAATCTTAGCATTTAAAAACCTCTGACCAACATGGCTATCAAGGAGTGTTTTGTCTGAGAATGGCTGATACAGGTACTGTCTCATTCATGGAGAAAATAATAACATGTTCCTTTTTCTCTTTGTTCCTTTTGTCTCAGAAGACCTTGATCTTTGCACGTTTTTTGTGGAACACATTTCTGACTCATGACATTATCAATTGATAGACAAACTGTGGAAAAGGTTCACTGTTTTAATTAGGGGTGGCCAATCTGTGGCTCTTCGATCCATCCATAAAAAAAAATTATATATATAAATTATACATGTATTTTTATGAACAGTGATGTGTCAATAAATCTAAAATATTGTCAATTGATGCCAAAATTGGATCAGCATTGGTCAATGCTTAAGTGATGAGATTGATACTTAAGTTTCAGTTTCTTTTCTCTACATGTGCTCCTCTCAATCGCTCATATGCCAATAGCTATCTATTTAGATAGATAGATAGATAGATAGATAGATAGATAGATAGATAGATAGATAGATAGATAGATAGATAGATAGATAGATAGATAGATAGATAGATAGATAGATAGATTAAACTCTGTCTCTTCTGCTGTAAAAACAGAAATCTGTCTTTGACACTGCTCCAAGTTTAAACCTAACCCTAACCCCTGGTTGGTTTTAATTGTTAAGGAACTGGCATTGGAAGCTACCGCAAATTCATAGACAACACAGAGGCTACATCTACTCAGGAAGCTTCATGATTTCGAGCTCAGTCAAAGGATTTTTAAAATGGTGAACAGGAACGTCATAGAGGGTGTTTTGTTGGTGCTTGGTTGCATGGACAGGCACTTAAGTCAAATGTAATAAGAAACTAATAAAAGTGGTGAATGTAGTCAGGGAGATCATCAGAAACCACAGGTGGCACTTGGTGACAGGTATGTGCTGAATACTAGAGAGAGAGCTCTGAACATCACAGGTGAGCCGTCACATACTTTGTATTGAAAATTTGAGTTTTCCCATCAGGTCTGTGCTTCAGATGCTGAGTCACTGAAACTGCTCATAAAAACTCATTTATCCTGAGAGCAATTAAATGACCAAACTCCTACATCTAAAAGTTCAACAGAAACTTAAAATCTCCAACTGTCAGTTCTTTGCGCTCAATAATGTTCCTGCATTTGAAAGTTGTCTTGTCTGAAACTGGGGTCAGTCTTGTGTCTCGTTTGTTATGCCACAGAAAAATGTCCACGTTGTAAACAAGGTTTATTGTATTCTATTCTAGATATTTGTGTATTTTCTTCTTTGATAAAGTGTTATAAAAACCAACAGCATTCATGAGTGCATGTCAGTTGAGATAATGACATAAATTATAATTATGTGCAGAGGATTATTCTAATTGATAATTAACAGTAAAGATGCATTCCATGTGACCCTAATCCCCTATTGCAAGTATTTAATTAGATAAAAAAAATGTTGCTTATTCCACCAGCTGAACTAAAAGATGTGATGATTTAAAATCTCTTTTGAATAAAATATCAAAAACTTAATATCTGTATGCAAATAAATCAAAAAAGACAAAAAAGTTGGTGTCCTGACAAATTTGAAGCACAAAAACAAGATAAAATGTTACATTTGGGTTAAAGTTTTCAGACAGTTTAAGAGTGAAAACTTTTCTGATTTCACAACTTTTTTACAGAAATTGAAACTTTTTATCTAATTTTGGTAAATGTATATATCATTTGCAGTTTAATTGATAAAATAATGACATTTCAGCAGTGTTTTTGTGGCAGGAAACCACATTCAATAATGAGACATCCTGGAGTCAGAGCTGTGAAGAGGCCAGAGTTAAAAATAGATCAAGCAGAGATCTTCAGAGCACATCTGTCAGCAGGAGCATTAGGAGTCGCTCTGAAATCACATTATATGTTGCTTAGACGTAACATGGCATTTTGAGTAACGTCAAGCACGGCACTGATGTAATTTTTTAACATTCATAAGCCTCAGCAGCATCTAATTGAATTATTGAATACATGGAGGGGAGAGGTTTTAGATAATCTACAGGAACTGTGGCTGAGTGGTTCTTCTCTGGAAAAGACATCAACAGTGTCTGAGTAAGAAGCTCTCTGCAGAGCACTTTACCCAAAGACTACCGGACGGATACCAAGAGAGCTGGCTAAGCAGATGCCTCGGTTTGGTAAGAGCCACCATCTCTAATTTCCCAGACACCATCCTCAGCCTATAAACCATGTCTTAGGGAAATAGAAAAGCTGTGCTCGAGCCCGTCTTCATCACTGCAGCCTGAGTGATGCTCTCCTGGCTCAGACAAAAGACTTTAAAGCCAGTGTGCAAATCACCCTGACCCCCCTCCCTTCTCCCTCCTCCCATGTTTGCCAACAAAAGCCAATTGTAGCAGCCATAAATACTTACAGATACCAGCCGAACAAAAGGGCTTTGGTTTCTCTGAAAATCTATGCTCCCAGAGAGTGTCAGAGTGCATTTAGTCCCCGGCAAGTTTCTTCTTCAGTGTCTTAACCTGGAAGAGTGGGTGCGAAGCAAACCACTCCATTGAAATGCCACAAAAGCTAAGGACATAATGGGGCTGCAAATTTAGAGTTCTCAAATGCACTCTGATTATACAAAATACAAAAATGGACTTTCATGCTAGGCAGCGTGGGGTAGTGGACAAAGGAGCGCAGTGTATTCCACTAAAACGACAAACGCCACTGCCGGCCTCTGGGTCCTAAACCGTGAGGCCGCGAGAACAAAACAAGGCTTTCAGAGGCTAACTCTGCAAAATTGATTATTGCTTTCTCTTTCAAGTGGCGCTGCCGCTTTGTGACTTGCACATGACTTGGCAGGAAAAGGACAGCTGGCTCTCCGTTCTGGGATCTATTCACATGACTGGTGTCCCACAAAGGAGGGAGGCTGTAGGAGCTGCAGCCTGGGCTAGACTTCACTCAGAGCTGGACTGTGGATTAGAGCAGCAGTGGATGATGGGAAGTTTGAAGCGAGACCAGTTAACAAGCCTCTGGTGGCTCAAAGATAAAGAGAAATAAATGAGAAATGTATCTTTAAAATGACAAAACCTGTGGATGTTAATACGAGAATGACTGCAGAAAGGGCTGACATCCAATAAAGGGTTTCAGCTTTCAAGTGTTGCTGGAAGTGATATGTATCCCTCTTTATAACCTCCCTCTGTAATGAAATCAGAGCTTTATGCTTTCACTCGTACTGTTTGCTCAGAAGACAAAGCATAGCCTTGAGCCTTTGATGAACCAGACTATATTAACATTTCAGAGCGAGCCAACATTTCATACTTACACCCACTCATTATTATCATCTCAAAGATCATTACAGGTGAAGTAATATTTCACTCCTCTCACATCTCAAGGCTTGTGCTAACAACAGCTTCAAAGTGCTGCAGTTTCTCAGAGTATCTCCACCAAAAGACCAAGCGAAAGGGAAGAAATAAAGCACGTCTTTAGCGCCCTTTCCTCAGCTTCACACACCGCTAAGCCTGGGGTTCACAAATCAAGCCCGAGTCAACTGCATGCGTGTGAACTGAGCCAAACAAGAGAGCAGCGTTCCCGCCATCATATAAACTAACACAGCCTTCACTTTGACCTCTGCAGGCTGGAGACTAATATGACCAAACAGCATGAAAGGTAGAAAGGAAAAAAAAACATCTGTTGTTACTGGAACGAGAAAACCAAGACATCCGCTTGTTGCACACGTTTGATATTTGTATTCCTGCGTTCTCGTCTTAATTCCCAAAATAATTGCAGTTCTTGTTGTTGAGCAGCATGTTGCTGCTTAGCCATGGGAGGCGGGAAATGAGTTGGAAGCCAGTCCTTTTAATTATCCTTCAAATGCTTCCTGCGCTCAGCAGATGTTGGGCTGCGGGGCAGGCAGCCGAGCAGCAGGGCTCCCTAACGCTGCACACACAGATCACGACTTGGCTGCTGACTCGCCTGCTCCTCGGGCTGGGTGGTATACTGTAGTTTAAAGTATAACAATGTGCATCTGCATAATACGCTACCATATTAAAGTCATCTATGGAGGCTGATTGCTTGCTGCGTTATTTTTAATCCATTATGTCATAAATTGCAGTCGTATTGGAGGACAATAAAAACTCTATAGGGGACTAAGCATCAAATAGGATGTAAAAAAGGGAAACTGTTCTGCTGTTGTCAGCTCTTTTCAGTCCTGAACACATTATTTCAAATTGTAAAGACGAACAATTTCCCGTGCTCATTGCGGCTTTGTCCTCTTTTCTTGGCCTCTTTGTGTTCTCTTGTTACTCATCACCTCCTACACGCAGCTCTCACCTCTCTTTGTTCGACTCACTTCACAGTCCGTGAGTCACCCTTGGCCTTCAGCACGAATCTACCTCCTCATGGCTAATCAGCTCCTTGTGTCTTATGACGGTGGCATCCAGCGGGGAGATGACGAGTGGGGAGAGAGACGAGGAGGAGAGTAGATTACAAATATAGAGCAGATGACTCAAGGGTGAGCTGTAACACTTTGACATGAAGTGTAATGAATAAACCTCTTCAGCAGGAGTTGTAGTGATGCCCAGAATCTGGACATTTTACTTAAAACACAGAGATGGGCTCACAAGCCCGGACGTCAGGGCTGATTTGTAACCGTTTCACTCTCCGCCCTGTTCTGGAGGAATCTGGTCTGGGATCTTGATTGGTGCTCATGTTTAATCCAGGTTTTCTGGTAATGTGTAGGCTGTGTGGGCTGGCTGCAGGAACAATGGAAACCAAATACACACCAAGCTAAAAAAATACACCTCAAAGGCTATAGACCCACCTATTTACTTCATTCAATCTCCAACAAAGTATCAGAAAGAAATTTGAGTCAGACAACTCACGTTTGATGTTTTTATTTTAGCAGCAAACACTTTTACATGTTTGCCGCCCAGGCTCCGGCCTTATCATTCCTGGCAGAAAGATTAAATAGAGAGATTGAGGAGTGATGAGCAAAACATAGTGAACCTCCGCCCTACCCGGGCGCCTGCAGGTGGTTGTATGGATGGCGGTGGGGACGAAAGAACATGCAGCAGTGAAATAGCAGGACAGCATAGGCATTGAAAGGCAGAGGGACAGATGGGAGACTTCCAGTTTAAATAGATTGTCAAATTGAGAGGCAGGGGATGTGATTGGAAGATGGTTATGACGAGTGGGACGTAATAAGTGCAGCTCGAGTTTTCTGCCTGAACTGCTCACAGGTTTTACTCCATGGGTGACATCATGAAACTACATCCATGTATTAAACAGTTTTTGGTTTAACGCCCCTGTGCGACTTGCGAACTCATTGGGACCATCAAGTAAATCTTTAAAAATCAATATCTTGATGATAGTGAGTATAGGGTATCAGGAAAGACACAACACAACTGACAGTAGAGTTTTAGTACTCCAGAGCAGGACTCAGACTCATTCACTTATGAAGACTGCGGAGTTATTTTGGGATTTGATCAAAAAATTAATTTTGTTTTTACCTCTGTTCATGTGCGTGTCTGCATGCAGGCTGGTTTAGCACCATGCCTTGAAAGGATGCATCAAAATTGAATCGTGCTCAGCTTTTAAAAGCAAAAACAGAGCAACATTTTTGACATGTTAAACAGTCATCGAGAGGAAGGCGAGGAGAGCAATATCTGCCCAGAATATGTCCAAAAACGTTAGTGGGGCGCTACAGCTAGCTATCTTATTGTTGGTGAGCTGATGGTAATGTTAGCCTCTAAAGTGACTCAACTCTTGGGTCCAAGATATCTGGTTGGTGGAAACCCGGTCAGGTGGGTTGCAGGTGTCTTTGAATTTAGAATTTAATAATTTTACAATTTCACTTAGCAGACGCCTTTGTCCAAAGCGACGTACAACATTGAGCAGTTGGGGGGTATGACACCTTCCTCAAAGGCACCTTGGTAGTGTTCAGGAAATTATGCTGGCACCTCTCCAGCTATCAGCCTAATTTTCAATCTTGGTCCATGCTGAGACTTGAACCAGTGACCCTCCAGTTACAAACCCAAGTCCCTAAGGACTGAGCTACTGCCAGCCCCCAATTTACAATGGACCTGCTGCACTGATCCCACTAGGTTTCCACGTTACAAGAGGCATGATGCATGTTTACAAACAACACACAGCAACTTCATTGATAAATTTAATCTCCAAACACACAGACTGGATCAGCCAGAGCCCTGTGTTTAGAAAGTTGTCTGGTTTTTCCCACATCTAAAGGGTCTCACAGCAGCCACTCTTATGATAAATGACACTATAAATAATAGAGACTCTACCAAAAAACAGGGACTAGACTTGGACTCTTCTTTGATTACTGTGATTTGACTCCGATCTAAACACAGAGGGCTCCATTCTTGACTTGGACTCCAGGTTTAGGGACTTGGCTCCTGCGTGCTGCTAACCTTAGCTAGTCTTCTGTAGCTGACAGAAAGCTGAGAGGACTCTGATCCCCAGCTCTAACCAAAGAGCAGACAATGTTTCTCCTAAACCATCCTCTCATCCAGACTTGTTAAGCCCTCTGTGTTCATGTTCCCTCTCTACAGCAGGTTGTCACACCGCGTCAATCTTTGTTTTATTTACATTCAGGGCTGTGAGATCACACAAGATCACACAGGACGACATGAAGCGGTACATATCTACCTCTGGCGAAGATCCTAATAATATCCTGTGTGGTGTGATGTGCTGTTACCTTCACATCTTCTTCTGTGTGTGAATGTCTGGGAACAGAGAGGAGCCCCTTTGTGAAGTTTCTCCTTGTGTGCACATTTTAAAATAGGTCAGGGTTTTAAAGCCGCTGCAGTCTGATCCCAGCCTGAGCACAAAGCTTTACCTTCACTAAATCAAACACACAAACGTCCAGCAGACACTCAGTCCAGCAGCCTTTTTCCAAAGGTTGAATTGCATCTTTTTTTCCATTCAGGGAGCTGCAGTCCAATATGGCAAACGCACTGACATATGCTATGTTAAACACTGAGCTCCTCCATGCATTCGCTCAAATTTGACGAGAAGCTGTGACCTCAGCCCGAGCAACAGTATCCAGAAATGCTTGTAATGATCTTCCAGCACAGCCAAGTTCTAATATTCCTCCTGAAAGCTGACTTTAATTTCCATTCAGGCTGTAGGAAAATGACTCGCATTGGCTTACTGAGGCATTGTTCCCCCCATGGGGCCGCCTCCGAACATTAGAAACTCAGCAGCTCCTGCGAGGTGCACCCATATGATCTGTAACCGGTCAACTGCCAAGACGGCTGCTCGTACCGCAGCTGGCAGATGAAGACTTCCACATGTATGTTTGTGTGCTCTGTGCTTTGGCAAAAAATTTAGAAATTTAATAGTTTCAGGTGGAAGAAAATGCCTCCAGATATGTAGGACAGCTGCCAGTTTTAAAGTTCAGAGGTAAAACATTTGTCATTCAGGAGATAAGCTTTGAATAAACAGCACAGGCCGCACCTACCGCACAGTTCAGGGACTATTAATCCGTTCTGAGCGGGCAGGTTTGACTCGTTGACCACTGACAGTTTCATCTCGTAACATTTTCTCCAAGTGTAAGATTTTAGTCTCCCCATCATTATTTTGGGGATTGTCTTATGTTCAGCTTTCTATTTCCAGATTGAATAAATGGCTGAAGGCAACTGCTGCACTTGTTTCTGTACTGTTTTATTCTTAGACCCAGGACTGAGCCAAATGTGGGTTAATGTTTCTATCAGACAATCTCTTGAATAATAAACTCACATTAGGATAAGAACGGCTCTGCACACAGAGAGCACATCCAGCTGAAGCCCTCAGTAGTGACAGATCAGTTTAATCTAGCTTTAAAATCAGTCGACTCCTTTCTTACTTTTCTGAGTGAAGGGCCATCAGATAAGAAGAACTGATTGATTCAGAGGCTTTGTAAGGCTGCTTTGACTGAGCCGCTGCGGGCTTCCAATGACAAATTGAGACACGTGTTTTATCCGCCCTGCTGTGAATACATGACACAGTCGTCGCTAACGATCTGACGGCGCCTCAAAAAGCCACTGGGCTTAGATTAATCTGAGAACAAACATCACTCCGAGTGCAGGGAACTTCAAATGTAGCGAAGAAACTGCCAGGGAGAAAGAGGAACAGGAGGAGAAAGAGATGTTTGAATGCATGTAGTGCATCTTTAGTGCAAATGAAAGGCCCAACAGGCTGGCGTTCAGCTGAGCTGCTGTTAACTGCTCTGTTAACAGGTGCTGCTGTAATGAAATTAATCCCAATCATTTGCAAAATGACACCACCTCCACTGCTTTGACTCTGCTAAATGCTTGCTTGCAGTTTCCAGAGGGTGACACAGACTGTCAAAGGTGCCACTAGTATTTGACACCTGCTTTGTCGAAGAGTGTGTGTATGCATGCATGTGCGTGTGTGTGTGTGTGTGTGTGTGTGTGTGTGTGTGAGTCAGTGAGCTGTGCAGTAGTAGTAGTGGCTCCCAGGAGCAGAAGGAGTTAGGCAGCAGTATGTAGGTAAATCAGTCTATTACTATCAGAGAGCCTGCCTGGAGCGACTCTCCTGGGACGCTGCTGACAACACATGCGGCCTGCCTGCTGGAGCGTTCATCCATAGCTGGATAAACATACATTCACACACACACGCAGCACAGTGACAGAGTCAGCGAGCTTTACACATAACAACATATGCTCGTAAATATACAGCAGGGAGCAGAAATACAAAGGTCTGTGTACTCAGATCATTCCTGCATCTGACAGAGGGAATAACAGCGCTGATTCAATCTGAACAGCAGGTAAATTATTGACGACAATCCTCCAAGTTGCTTGACAAGCTAAGATTTACAGCAGTTCATGTTTCAAAGCTGTCAAAGTAGGAGGAGTTCCTGCTGTTCCTCAGTTATAAATGTAGGATTTATAAGATCTAAATGTGATGGATGCTTTGCCATGCAAATAAAACAGTATAAAATGAGATGCTAAAGATATTTTGTTTACTGCCATGTTGTGAGTAACGAAGGGACTGATTAAACTGCAGCTAGCAGGTAAAGGAAGTAAATTGGGAAAATAGCTACATCCCAGAGGTTCATATCAATAAAATAAACTCCACAGAAAACCCACAGAGAATATTAGTTATTGTGGATTCATGTTTTATTATCATATTTTTGCATTTTCTGATCACAGGACTGAGCTTCATCATGAAACTGACCCCAACTAGCCCAGCACAACACAAAGCTTTGTGTGGTGATTGGGGAAACCTTTTAGTGATTAGTTAGATTTCTGTGAAGAGTTTTCCTGTTGTGTTGATTCTGATGACCCCTCTGGACAGAATCTGTACTATCCTAGAGAAGAGACTGCATTTCCCATGAGCACCACCTCCACTGTTTGAAGATGTACATCTTCAAAGACTACAGACATACAGTTCTTCTTTTAAACGCTACTTTTCTTTGTTTATTATGTGGACTTTTATTGGTATAATACCATTATTATTTGCAGGAATGTACCAACAACAAAACTGCTTCAAACTCTAATTTATGACCATAGGTAAGCTTGCTGATGATGACCAGTTTAATTTAACCCATCATGGTCTTGTTAGCACGTGTCATGATGTGAGCATAATGTGAGTGTCCCAATAAACTTCTGAATAATGTTAATATGCCAACGGTTTAACTTAAGTCCTCAAAGAGCAGTGAAACATTTACAAGCTGACATCAAATCTTGTTTTTTTTTTCACCTTACTGCAAAAACTGGAATTGAAGTAATTATTTTTGTCTTATTTTCAGTAAAAAAATAACTTATCAAGGTTAAGGTAAACTTTATTATCCCCAAGGGGCAAATAAAAAAAGCAGTCACAAAGTAAAAATATGCGACATGATATCGTTGAGGTGTCTGATGTTGTCAGGGACAAACGATTGTTTAGACAGTTAGTCCTACACCCTGGCTGTGCATACCTGCGCCCAGACAGCAACAGCTTGTATGCAGCAAAGAAAGGATGTTTGTAATCAGCTGAGATAGCCTGTGCCTTCCTAGTGGCTCTGGCTCTGTATAAAAATGAAAGGTCATTAAAACTTGTGCTGGCAATTTTAATGCACACTTTCACAATATTCTCCAACCTTTTCTTATTTTTTTTAAAGAAACAGATCCAAACTAACAAATAAAAGAAAATGTTAAAACAAACTTGATGAAACAAGAGTAAAACTTTCTTATAGAACAGCTGCTGACATTAGAACTCTTCGGTTTCCAGTAAAAGAACATATGTTAGTGGGTTTTTGTGCATGAAGAGTCAGTGTTAGCATGATAAGTCAGTGCATTGTAAATAATTATACTGTTGCACCACCTCAACAACTTGATGTTGATGAAGGAGACTTAATATGAGCCACATTTGCCTAGTCAAGAAAAATGTCTTAATTTGAAATATTAAAAGACGAAAATGTTGCCTTAACTGCTCAAAGTATCTTCCAGTTGGGTAAAAAAAAAAAAGTCAAGTTTCTTGAAATAAAAAAAATGTTTCATACTAGAGACTAAACAAGATCAGTTCACTTACCCCAGTGAAACATTTTCTCAGGCTATTTAGGTTTCATTTTATCTTTTAATATCTTGAAATAAGACATTCTTTAGGTGGATGCTGCTCATATTGAGTCAAATACTAAAATTTTACTGAAAATAAAGGACACTTACTCCTATTTCATTTTTTCTAGTGCACGAAAAATCCTTGCTGTTGCATGTCTCTGTTGAAAACAGTAGCTCAAGTGACACCAAACATCTTTTTGCTTATCCAGCCCCACTATCAGCCCTTAGCATGAAAAATCATGTGAAAAGAAAATCATGTAAAGACAAAAAACTTCTCTTACTTCATAATTAACTCCTCACAGCAAAACTTTTCCAACAGAGCTCTTAATGTAGTCACTTCAAAGTCAGTCCTGAAAATTAACTCAGCTTTTTAAATAGAAACTCCAACTCAAACATAGCTGCTCGTTTTCATATAGGGTTCAAGACAAGGCAACTGTATAAGAGTGAGACGACTTTAGGATCAGTTAAACACTCCTCACAGAGCCTGAAAACAAATCAGCTTTAGACAGAGAGAGACAGAGAGAGATGTTTGGGATAAGACTTCAAAAATGTTGTTGTGTGCTACCCATTGTGTTCTCCATAGGAAGGAAGTACAAAGATAACAGCAGACTGAGCACATTTACAAATGTATGAACAGGCAGCACACGATCAGCCCCACAGATCTAGAAAAGGACTGTTTACAGAGAACAGTCTAATTACCCAAGAAGAGAAACAAGTTTGTCTGACTGCTCTCCTAGCGGGGATAAATCAAACACAAACAGGAGAAATGCTAAAACAACAGCTCGGTAGCTGCAGCCAGTATGAAGTCCCAGGCAAAGTGCACACAAAGTATAATTACACAGAGATGGGAGCAATTAGATGGATCAGGGCTAGCCCATTTAAATCACACTTTGGCCCATTCATTATGCTGTGAGCCTTAAACAGAGACTGTCCGACATCCTGGAAACCGCTACGGAGCCTCCAGAACTGCACGGTCATCACTTCTGCCTCTGACCCTCTTTTTCTGGCGCCTGTAATCAAATGAGGCACCGTGTGAATCATGCAACGGGATACACGCAGAGCAACCAGAGCAGGAGCCTGCCGTTACAAGCACAAAGTGTATTACCATAACCATGAGAGGAATCTATACCGTGCTGAGCGCGCTCCTGTTAGCTCAATAAGCAGCAGAGGCCAATGACACCACAATCCACTCCCTCTGCCCAGCTCTCTAAGTACACGGTGTCCTCCAGCATCACATCATGACCGAGTTCCTGTAGAAATAAAGCTTTTCTTTGAGCAACATGTGAATAAATAAAAATGAGACACATAATTTGCTCCACTAAAGCAATTTCTATTTTGCAGGGTCCAGGCGGCGGGCGCTGCTCCAGACTTCCTCCCTTCAGCCCTAATGCTGAATGACAGATAATAAAAGCGGAGGAGCCCTGAAGAGTCAATTTGGAGCTGGAGTGGCATTTCAAACCCCGCTGCTAAAACGTTACAGAGAGAGGGGAGGGGAGAGGGAGCGAGGAAAAATGTTCAATCAGACACCAAACTCGGCTCGGGGAGCTCTTTCCTCAGAAAAGCAGAAGCAGCTTTTTCCTGAGATGGTGTTCAGAGGCTGAAAATGATGATATGCCTCACAGAGAGGATGTTGAATGAGACCGCCGCTGACGCCTTCTTCAGACGACTGACGGTGATTGGATTTGAATCAGGTGTGTGCAGATGTGGAGAGACGTTTGCACATTTATATATATGCCTGCAGTGGTGTGTTTACAGAGATGTTGTTGTTTATGTACCCTGACATGCTTAAACAGTTCAAGACTATCTTCTATTTATACTCTACTTATGGCATGTCCTGACTTTATGTTTGTATTTCAGCACGAGTTTCAAGCTTTGACAACATAATGGCACCTTTTATCTTTGAATGTTGCAGAAGGCAATGAATGTCCAGAAGTCAGCTTATAAATAAAACATACTTGTGCACTCATGAAGAGGTGAAGTGCTCAGTGAAGAGGCCTTTGCCCTGCTCTGTGGCTTTACTGCAACCTCAGAAAGCATCAATTCATTGAACAGTCCCAGCTCCATTTACACAGGCTGCAGATATCGACAACACTTCACTGTGAAAATCAAGACTTAGACGAGTTCATGTCTTACTTCTCATAATAAGTATCTATTGGACTCAATGAACCACATTCACTCATACATTGCTTGTAAAAAGTAAAAAAAAAACAGTCGATGAAGTAAGAAGAATGTACTTGATTAGTTCCTTGTAAAAACATTATTCTTCAAGAAAGTGGACATGTGGTCTTTATCTCACCTCATTGGCAGATTTTAACTCTTCACAAGAAATTCAGATATAAAAAACAAAACAACATTTTTACTTAGCTTTCAGTTTTTAGCAGTATTTATCTGCATCAACACTTGGTCCTTTTTAACCCCTGAATCCCTACCATAGAACTAAATAGGCGGTGGGAGCAGAAATAACAACAAGGTTATCAAGCAGCACACCTCCCTCATTAATGGTGCTTTGTCAAGTTAGGAACACAACATGTCAGAGAGGCTTAACACCTCTGTGGGGAGGAGGGATGCAAGACAGAGGAGAAGGAAGGAAGAGTCAGGATGAGAGGCTTCTTTGGGCTCGGACTCACCCAGGCTAGGTAAGGCTGTATGCTCTGCCTTCACCTAACCCTAACCAAATTTTGAAGGGAAAACAGGAGAGAGGGGAAAAAAATAGAGGATAGAGTCCCTGGTGTTAGACAAATCATATTGGGTACCTTCTTTACGCACCCGATCCCATACTTCTGTTCAAAACACTCAAAAAAAACCCATCACCTCAGTTTAACAGATAATGTGGTTCTACACCTCTAGTATAATGGCCTTTGTCAAGAGTGTGACGTAGGCAGTTTAATTTTGCCCAAGTCAAAAGAAAATGTGACTGAGGCAATTCAGCAAGTTTGTCAAGACGGCGTCTGCTTCTAGAGGGAGAAAAAAAAGCTACTGAAGTTATTTTCATGATTCAAAGCTTTTCCCCTGTTGGTCAGTGTCATGGCCTGGTTCAAAAGTTAAAACAACAGAGAGACCACTCTTTGACAAACAGTTAAGCCAAATTAAAGATCGGACATAGTATGGATTAAATAAAGTATCAGGCATTACATAATATTGTTGAGTAAAAGACTAACAAATTAAAATATATTCAACACATGGCTCAGTTTTTTTGTGCTTTTTAGATTACTTGGAAAAAACGTGATTAACTTGGTGATTAATTTAAGAAGGTGTCAATACATTACATTATGTAGCAGATGTGAATCAGTCAGTTCGTCATACTTTATCAAACACAACTAACTGATTTCAAAAAATTAAGATGTCAAATCAACAATGTTGAGTTGGAGTCAAAAGTTGAGTTATCATGTAACAAATTGGGAGCAACATGATGTGTGTATATAAAAGGCAACGATGGGCGACTCGATTGATTTTTAAATTCCAGGTTGGTGAGCTGAAAAGTTATCCTGCAGACATCCAGTACTGGACATGTATCTGTACTTGATGGTGTAGTGAAAAGCTGCTCTGGGGTTTAGGAAAGGAGTAGAAGGCAACAAGAGAGCTGAGGTGAAAACAAGAGTACAAAAACAGTTTGTTTTAGTTGTCTGATCTAAATGATACAAAAATAATCCTAGACTAGAGGGCATCTCAAATTTTTGTTGCATCCACAACGTCACTAAACCGTTGATCAATGTGTCATTTTGACACATGAAATACGCATGACTGGCTGCATTCCAGGATGAACGATGTGTGTATGTGCTGCTTTGTGACTGTATGCATACATGTCCACATGCATGCAAAGGTCTTTTTACTGACTGAGCTGAAGTCAAAGTTCTCAGGATGAGTGCAAACCCAGAATCACAGCTCCAAGTCAACGTGCAGGGCTGCATTCTCGACTGCCGCACTGAGCTGTAACCCAACACTTAACACTGGTGTTCACCCCGAGCTGCATGGGCAACACAGGAAATCTCCTCCCCCGCCTCCCGCTGCCCTCCTCCCCCCTCCTCTCCTCCTCCCCTGAGCTGCTCAGTTACAGAGCAGCACAACTCTCCTGGGCCTTGGCTGCAGCAGCTCGCAGTGGACTGTAACGTTCAAATCCCAGTGGAGCATGTGCCCCCTGTGGCATTGGTAAACACAAACACTTGCAGACATGTTCATGCGTGTACGCACAAAAAAGTCGACACGCAAGCATGATCCTACACCGGCCTCAACGGCCTTAAAGACAACTTCAAAGAAAAACACATCTATGCGTTTCTGTTTGGCTTAATGCACTGAAATACCCACAGCAGCCCCACACGAACACATACACACACATATACACACTGTGACTTTCTAAACCAAAACACATGCAGAGGGTAATGCGATTACATGGCTCTTTGACAAGAAAACATTTCCTTGCTCAGCTAAAACACCAGCAGTGACGCAGAGAAAGACGGAGAAAAACTTGCTTGAACATCAACAAACAGAAAAGAAACACAGCAGCAAGGTCCGACAAGAATTTGTCACCTAGATTAAACAAGTCAAGCTGCGTGAGGGGAGGGGGTGAAGAAAATATTCCAGCCATTTTATCCCTGCTGCTGCCATCCAAACTCATTCTGTCAGCCTCTGAGTCACATTATTTATAAGGCAGGGAGACAAACTATTGACCTCGCCTCTTTTCTCCATAGCATCAGCTGACTCCGACACTGACAAGGACGCTCGAGGGGAGAATGCAAGATGGGAGTGTGTGTGTGTGTATGTAAGAGGAGAGAGGGAGGGAGAAAGTGGCAGAGGAGAGAAAGAGAAGGAGAGAAGGAGGAGGAAAAGGACAGGGATGAGGAATGAAACATCTTGTTAAGATTTCAACCAGAGTTTCTGGCTCCGCTCAGCAGACGAGGGATTTGTGTGGAAATATTTATGGCGTACAGGCAGAGTGGGGATGACTTTGGATGAGGCTTGGATGCTGTTTCTTTCTGCTCTCTCTGGGGATAATTAAGCATTTCTAAGAATATTAAAGAGAGCTGCCTGAACAAGAGCAGAAACACAAAGATGATCCTCGTCCAAAGACGGAGGAAAGTGTTTGATCATGCTCAGGGTAATTCATCATGGATGTCCAGTTTGAGACACTGATCCAATCAAAGCACGATTACATCTTACATGTTTAATCCGCTCATTCTTTGCAGCTTGTTCAATGCGTATAACACGCTTATACATTTTATCCTCATGCCAAGACACTCTGATCCAAAACTCGTGAGAAAACATCTTTTTTTTATCGACGGCTTTTTGATTTCTCTAAAGCAAAGATCAAAAATTTAATTGCTGTCTTTACACCAGCGCCTGTTCAAAGCTTTGAACCAAACAGTCTAAAAATGTCAAGAGTTACAGTGAGTTCAACCGTAAATATTTCATTAAAGGAGGGGAAAACAGAAGAGGGAACGTCTACTCCTCAGCTCAACAGAAACATTTCACTCACAGCCAAATAGTTAGAGAGGTTGGAGAGGTCAAATCTCTTCACCTTCCTCCTTTAGGTTAACACATGCAGAATGAGAGATGGAAACAGAGCCGCAGAAAGTGGGTCAGAAACACAGCAGAGTTTGATTAGGACATCATCTGCTACTTATCAAGTCAAATGTTGGAAGAAACTTGAAGTAATCTTCTGTCAGGACAGTAAAAAAATGGGTCATAATGACCTGAGAGCACACTTCATTCAGAAACGTAAAACATCTTTGTAAATTTCAAATGGAGAGTTTTCTGGTTCAAGCTTAGGGGCAGGATTTAGTCCAATCCTGTGACTTTAAAGCGCTGTGAGAACTATCCATTTAACGTTGATTGCAGTGACCCATGTAGCCTGAATCTGTAGTGTTTTTTCCAGGATGAAGACTCAGTTTTCCATGAGCACCATCATCTGCTGTCATTAAGACGTGACTATTGTCAAGATGTGTGTTTGTTTTGGAGAGTAGATCTTGTTTTTAACACTTGTCTCAGTTGTTTGAGACAATTTTCCAAGGATGCAAAGTGATGAAGCAATGTATTTACTTGAAGTTGTGTCGAGCTGTTGTTTGAAACGTGACAACAATCAAACTTCGTAAACTCAGTTTGTAGTTTAGTGTCCAGAAGATTAGCAGACTATCTGCTAAGTGTTACAGCCAGATGCTCTGAGAAGTGTCCGTGTAGCGTTAGTAAAACCAGGTTCTGTTCAACAAGTGCTCATCTACCAACTCCAACCTCACCAAGCAGAGCTAACGTAACCTCACTCTATATTTTATTGAACAGACCACTGCAGAATAACTGCTGCATGAGGGTTGGATTCAACATTATTACAAAATTAATCCAAGAAATAGTTTTCTTCAAGAAACAAAGGACAGATCTTGTTTCTATATGCTCAGTTTTTCTGGCTTGAGCAGTGTCATCAAAGGGACTTTTGGTCTTCATGTTGAGGTTGAATGAAAGCACTTGGTTCTGTACTGGGATTGGTACCTTTCAGATTGATACGGTAACAATACCCGGTACCTGGCAATCAGTATCGGTACTCAAAGTTACCAATTTCTGGTACTTCAGCATGCATTTATGTGGTAATAAAAATGTATTTGTTTAGTAAAACAATCTCATTTTTTTGTCAATTTGACATGTATTTCTCAATATATAAACTTGCAATGCTGTGTTCATGTCCAGCATGGAAAATCGCCAACTCTTTCACTTCCTCACAGTCAGGTTTAGGTTAGATACCAAAACACGATACCGTTTGAGTTTACATGAATCGGTACTCGGTGTTACAGATTGAATACCTATAAATGTCCCTAATTAGGTACCGATCCCTAGTTCTGTTTTAGTAGCTTAAACGCAACTTGAAATATGTGACACACTAGATGTGGTCAAATTAGAAAATAATTATACAAAACCACATTGAGAATAATGTGACCAACATGGTTTAAAAACTGTGCTACTCTGTGCTGGATGTATTCCAAAGTTATTCCTGATCAGCATTTCCCATTATTTCCTGGCCCCTCAGCAGAGCGAGTAAAAAAACATTAACCCAACAGTGAAAGTAAAACAACTACAGTTTCCATTTTCTGCAGGTTAAGATCACTCAGAGCTTTAACACAGAATCACTCAAACTAAAGAGACACAGGCCTGTTACCAGTCTGACCACTAAAACCACAAACCCACATTACCAGCATGAGTCTGAAAACTGATCCCAGGCCAGTAGAGCTCTTCCTCAAAAATAGCAGCACTCGTTACAAACCGGGCTACAGATCGTGGGAAACAAAAGCAACACCAACAACAACAGCATCATTGCAGAGGGGACAGTCTCACTTTCACTGAAATAAATAAACCACATGCTACAAATACAGAAAGACATCACAATGAAACAGAGAAGGAAAGACACTACGGAGAAGAATCAAAGCATCAAATTACACCAAACACCACAGATCTCAGTCAAATGAGTTGGTGATAGTCGAGTGAATCCTCATCAAAGGGCCTGAATTTCTGTAAAATGAAGTCAAAGACATCCCTGAGCATGACACTACAGAGTTTTCACTCAGCTCACACATCTAAAAGCTTCAATAAACTGCCCAATCAAGCACATACAGATAATGCATTGAGTTTATAATGCTTGGTTTGTAATCACATTGAGCTCTTACAGCTCCTACAAACAGCGTTTACCTTTATGTGTCGTGCACCACTTCCTTCTCAGCTGTGTCAGTGACAGGTTGCTGAAAGCAAATTGCACTTCAGGGATAATAAAGATTTACACAAGGCTGTTGCGTGCTGTAAGCACTTTGTGATCACAGAAACCAGGGCACATGAGGAGGCTGCTTGTGGGCATTTCAAGCTAAAATACTACAGACCCATTTAATGACTGTGCAAAGTTGATGCAGACTAATTAGATATGGAAATGATCAACATATATACATAACCCTGCAAATTATTTAACACTTCCTAAGATTTAAATTCCAGTACTCAGCCATGCAAGATATATGACCTTGTTTGAAACTGTTGAAGCAAGAAAAGATCTCTCGCCAAAAGTCTTGTTAAAGATGCTATGAGGACCATCTGTTTTAATTGGACTGCCATGTCACCTTCTGTGGAGTCTCAAGCACACTATCATAAAGATGCGACTTTTAACCAGGTGTGTGTTTTGGAACAAATTTTCTTTGCTCAAGTCAACTTTTTCCCAGATACCATGTGACAAGGTAAGGTATTTATCAACAGTTACAAAGCACTGTTGTTTGAAACAAACAAACCTAAGTTTGTACTGTACGTCAGTAGCCAGATATATTCTCAAGTTTGAACAGTCCACTGCAGAATAACTGCTGCATGCGGGTTGGAATGGACACTATTACAAACGGCTTAGCCTTTTTAGCCTTTTGCTTGGGCTGTATCACTCTACTTTTCAGCTTTCTTCTACTTGTCTGTCCTTTTTCTGCCTGAAAATTAATCACTGAAATCATTTCTAGCAGAGAAAAATATAGATCTCTCGTCTCACTTCTAAATTTAATCAGTTGGTGGGGTGTTGTCTTAGAGACCTTGACATGCCGTAAATCAATCCAGTCCTTCTCGACCTAATCGGGAAGCTAAGAAGTAACATTTAAAATAACGTGTATTGGTGCTGATAATCTAATTTCAAAGTCTGGATTAGAAGACTTTTTCAAGACCACTTAGAAACTCCTCACAGCCCCTTTAAAGGAAACTTGTGTCAAGATTCATTAACACCCTCTAGGTGCTTGATTTTAACAAACACATGTTGAAAAATCTGAAAACAGATTTAAACCATTTGAATGACTCAGACTCCTGCAAACAATACAGTAGAGACAGCATACGAACTAAACCACTACTTCTGATACAGTTACACATCCCAAGGCCCATTTTTATGGGCAATAATTTTACAAAAAGATTTTCGCACAAACACTTTCTTTGAAAATGATTTTTTCTCCTACATTGATGGTATTTGTCCTGTCCCTAGGCATTCATGTGCTAAAATTCAGATTACAGAAAGAATGAAATTATAGTTTTTGACTCTTGCAGATAAAATAAGAGTCTGTTTTCTTGTAGTGTTACCCAAATCAGTTCAGAAGATAAACTTTCATATTCAAGAGGGGCAACAAAACCCCCCCGAAAGAAATCAGAGCTGTACCTGTCTGACCCAGCAGTGGACATGTTCATAGGTCGGTAGCCAACATTAAAAAGTACAGTCAGAAGCAAAAGCTGGCTTAAAAATGGGTTATGTGTACTTGATGGTGACGGCAGGTTGGCAAAAAAGCACGAGATAATCATCTCATGAACTACTTGATTTTCTACTATTATTACACACTTATTCAAATAATTGAAAATCCTGAATCATAGCTGCCAGACCACAACAATCCCTTTTTTTCCTCCATGATTCTTCTGCAGGTGTTTGTCTCATTTAATAACGCCCTCCCTGTTATCAGCACCATTAATAACATCAATATTTCGTGTCACTAATTTCAACACTGTTGATTTGTTAAACTACCACTCAAGTCTTCAGTGAAATCAAAGTCTGTGATATGAAACCCTCGTGTTCCTTGTGGGTAAACTAGGTCATCAGAGCTCAAATGGTGCGTTCATTTCCTCCTTCCTGTCTCAATCACCCTATCATAGCTTTCTCACAAATTGTAATTGTTGTGATTACGAGAAGTGACTAAAATAAAAGAGCCGCCTGACTGTTTGTGAAATCGTTTATTGGGAATCAATGATGATTACAGTCAGATAAAGGCATCGCACTGACAGCGAGTGGTGATCAATTACACAGCATTAATAAAATCAATCAGACAAGACCACATAGATTATACATTACACACTCAGAGACTCACGTCCTGCTGGCACCAGGGATCAAGGTTGGTAACACATAAGCTACGGTCTGTACATCCACAGGCCACCCTGCTGACGCATGCTGTGGGTTTGTATGATACCAGAGGTTAATGGTCTGCTAATTTATTGACTGTTAGTTGATCAGCACAAAAGATAGGGATGATTCATTTTAGCTCTATGTAATGAAGTATTAAACCTAAGATAGCAACTAAAGTAATGAGTATGATGACTGAAGTAATATCCAACAGTTGGATCAGGAGGATTCCCATGGACCAGGATGGATCAATAATGGTTTTAATCAAAAGCCACGTTTGTGTATTATCTGCCTACACATTAACTCTGTGTGAATTCAAAGATGTTTCTGTCTTATTCTTATGCTTCTACTTTCTGTGCCCACCACATCTCCTCTGCTAACATTCAAGTTAACCTTCTCTGTAAGAGTTCCCCTGGCCGGCCTGAATAACAATTAGAGGCTGATTATCAGCAACAGGAGGAGAACACATTTCATACATTACAGGATTGTTGTGTGTCTCAAGCTAAGTAACATGCACAGATATGCAGATGTTGACTTACTACAGCACTTAGGTCAGAGTTATTTATGGTTAACACGCCCTCACTATGTGTACGTGCAGGGGGGCTATCAGTGTGCGTGCCGTGTTGGTTCACCACGCTGTGCAGAGTTCAGTCTGGAGCTGATGGGAACCATTATGTAGCTGCTCCGCTCTGAGGTCACAACTGATTTACAACCATTTAAAGCCAGCCGCTTTGCCAATTCCAGGTGAATGTGTGATTTATGGCAGCGATGGGTGCCACTGAGTTGCACATGTGTACACTGCCCGCCCCAGCCTCTTAACCTCTAACACATTTAGTGTAACTTTGTTTCCTGAAAAACTGAGAAATGATCTTTTTTTCCTGCAGAGGCGAGAGGTTTAAATGTGATTTTACTGACAAAAAAAAAAGCAGATCAGGTGCGTTTGTGAGCCACTTTGTCTGATTCAGCTACTTTTTGTCCTCCAACTGTGACAAAATAGGCAACACTGAGGTTTAGTAACAATGCTTAACAAGCTGTTCCAAACGTGCTGACAAACAGTTAACATCCACAGGAATAAAATGCAGGACTATAGCTACGTACACGCATTCCCGCTCAGACAAACACATCTGAGAGCCTCTTGTTGTAGAGCTGCTGGCCTCACCACAACCACAGCCGCCACATGAAAAGTCTGTGACTGTTACAGCTCCAGCAGACTCCCTGTCTTCTCAGAGGAGACACAGAGAGTCTGATGGTTTCTCACGTCGAGTTCACTCAGTCATCTTCTCACTGCTGAGTGCTGGTCAGTCTTTCTCTACGTGTCCCTTCAACCTTCACGTTCTTCAGTCGGTCTCCAACTACAGTAGCCACTCTGTGAAGCTGTTGTTTGGCATGGCAGTAGTTTCTACACACTCACAGAGATGACATGCTAAAGATGACTGTTTGTTTTCACTGTTTTTCACCTACTCCCTACTCAGTATATAGCAAATTAAATGTAATTGACTGTACATATTGACTATAAACACTAGAAAACAGTATGAATTTCAGTGATATCTAATATTATACTTAGCATATTTTTCCATGATAACCAAATATAATAAAAAACATTTATTACGTTATTTTTAACAAACAAATAAATACCAACCATAAATCCGCACCACAAATTCTGCTGTCTTTGAGAATTACAAGGTCCAGTAAATACATCACCCATGACTGGCAGTTTGGCAGCTAAAGTCTGTGTTGTGTGTTTCTCTGCTTGGAGTTATGAGACACATTAACAGAGAGAAAAGTGTTATTCTTTGACACTATGTAAGTCTCATGCTATCAGTAATCAGTAATTATGATGGTATATATTGCTCACATAGTGAGCATCGTTCATAAACTACTTTTCAAAATGAATTGTGAGAAACATTGGGTGAACTATATAGGGTATGACCATGCTCACTCTGCTTTTGGACAGCACTGCAAAATGGCGTATCCTCTATAGCGAGGGTGGCCAACCTGTGGCTCGTGAGCTGCATGTGACTCTTTGCCTTTCGGTGTGCGGCTATTTGATCCATTAATGAAATAAATGAATAACTTTCAGATGGTTTCAGTTTCTCTTCTCTACATGTGCTCCTCTCATCGTATCTATCTATCTATCTATCTATCTATCTATCTATCTATCTATCTATCTATCTATCTATCTATCTATCTATCTATCTATCTATCTATCTATCTATCTGGATAGCTAGCTAGCTAGATAGCTATCTATCGATCTGGATAGCTAGCTAGCTAGCTAGCAGTAAAAATAGAAATTTGTCTTTGACACAGCTCCAAATACAAACTTAAACACACAAACACAGTTAATCTCACTTTGAAAATTGGAAATTTTCATTTTATGTTGTTTTGTTTATGTGTGCAAGGAAGTGTGTTTGTAAGACCATGTGTGTGATGTGGCTCTTTATAATAGGCCACCACAGTCATTTTTGTGGCTCTTGGTCTTTGACTGGTTGGCCACACCTGCTCTATAGAGTGGAGAAGGGGTGGTTTCGGACACAACTGTGGTTTTCACATGTGAAAATGAGATTAGCATACATTAAAAAAATGGCATCAAAGCAAGTTTTTTGTCTTGAGATGAGTCGCGTTCACCTAGTCAGTCCAGAAATTAATCTTATTTAAAAATATCAAAGAAAAATATGATGTCTGAATTGCTTGTTTGGAGAAAAAAATTCTGCCACCAGGGTACAATACATTTTTTCTACACAACCTATCGTGACGCTATCAAGACTTCAAATACTGGTCTGGCCAGATAGTTAAGGTGCACATGCCATGTAGGCAGAGGCTGTAGTCCTTATATGGTTGGCTGACGTTCGATCTCAACTCGTGGCCCCCTTTCCCTGCTATGCCTCATGGTTTCCTGCTCATAAAAGCCTTAAGATGTTACTTAAATCACTGTGGAAACTTGTCAGCAAAACAAGAAACATTCCTCTAATGATGACACCACAGGTGAAGACTACCCAACATCCTCTGGTCTTATAAAGCTACTGCAGAAGGGTTAAAAACTGCAGTTTCTTTCAGAGTCCACTTGAGGCTCGCTGCAGGAACACCAAGATCTACACACACACCAACCAAAAAAGATGATCTTTACAGCAAAATAAACATTTTTACAGCCTGGTTCAAGAAATTAAAAAACAAAAACAACAAAAAAAAAAATGTCTGTGTCTAAATAAGTCATGTCTCCATCAGGACACACCATAGGGGGATGAATTTTATTAACAACTTACAAAGTTTGAGAACGATGTTCATATAAGGACAAGGCTTACTGGACTGCCATTGCGGCATCCTGTAGCTAAAGTCTACTGAGGCTAGGCTCTTAACCTCATTCTAACTTTTACAAAGCTAGGTTGAGTTCAAGATTACCAATATGGTCCCAGTTTATAATGGGCCTCATAAATCAATATCAGAAACACATGGGTAACATTACAGAGTCTGAGTTACAAGCTGCAGTGTCCACGTCCATATATTTCACAGTCTATGATTGAGACAGGTCCATCCTAAGAGCTTTGAACATAAATTCAACAACTTAGAGAATTGTTTTGACCTTGGACAAGTTTAAGTCAAACCAGTGAGTCTACAGGTTTGATTTCAACTTGAGGCCCTTTACTGCAGCATGTCATCATCTCAAACTATCTGATTGATTCTCAATTCAAAACATACAAACACAAAATTAACACCGATAATGTGAAAAAAATTGAAAATGTTGGAAAGAAACGGCTCAGGGGTTTTCTTTTGTCTGTTAAGTCTTGTCGTACCCTGTTAGACTAACAGAGGTATTTGTAGTTGTGCTCTGCTGTGGTTTTATTCAGCTTTGACTGACTTCAGCTGCTTCTTTGTATGCGTCTTTTCACTCCCAGCATTGTTTGTATTTTGCCACTGGTTCAGCACCGGCTCGCTCCTCGTGCTCCTTGCTCCTTGTTGGCATGCACGTTGCTCGCTCTGCACACTGAACAGTCATTAGGCCATACAAGCATGCTGCGCGTGCAGACACACATGCACACACAGACAGAGCAGCTGATGGGCGTAACCAAACAGACTCCCAACAATCAAAGGTTGTACCATTTTCTGACACACAGGCAGACATTTATATAAATCACAGCCTTTTGTGCGGTTATGCAATTGCACATTTCCACATCATGACTGCGACTGGATCACGACCCACTGATAATCACGTCAGAGTGTTAAAAAAAGGCCACATTTTCCTCAAACTCCACTGCTTGGCTCTGCTGAAATAGATCAATGTGTTACGCATGATTTATCTATTGGCATGCTCCCCCTGCCATCATCCAGGCGAGCAGTTTGCACCAGAATCAAAAAGAGCATCCTGGGTTGGTAATAAAAGCAAGACAGGAAAAGATTTTTCCCTCTACCACTAGAAACACAGAAGTACAGAGAGGAACTAGGGGGAAGCAGAGAGGGATCACAGTTCATCTTGTTTGAATAAATGTCTTTAGGCATCCAATCCCATTGAAGCTCCAGCTCAAAGGCTTTAGCGCAGCATTGTATCCATGCAGGTTCAGTTAGAGTCACCATTAACCAAGCTGCCTTTAATGACTTGCCGGCAGAAGGAAAAATGTGTTCACAACTGTTTTTATCTTTTATACATGCAGAACATGAGAACCAACGTGTTCGTGAGAGGCTGCATGTTTGCCTGCCTGCCTGTGTGTCTTTCTGCGTGTGTGAACCACTCTACAGTCAGGATGTCTGTTTTTAGCCGCTCGTTGTAGGCTGATTAGCTTTGACAGGCTGCCTCTCAGACCCACCACAAAACACAAGCAGTAAAGAATCCAGGCAGCGTTTCCACCGCAGGAGAGGCAGCCTGCTAGTTCCTGTCAAGATCTTGGTAAATTCTACAAATTAATCCACTAAGACTAAAACAATTTTACCAAAATGATGAAGACAAACTGCTTGAATCGGGATTCCTTATTTCATTTAGCTTCCAGAGGAAAAAAAACAGAAGATATTGTGGTGTTATGCTTAATTCCTGCCTAATGATTCATAAGTTGTTTGTATTTCTCTTACCAGCTGAATGAGGCAGCTTTGCTCACGGGTGGCCAAAACTGGCAACAGTAAGAGTAGGAATCAGTCAACGTGATGCCATGTTTGCCAACACAACCCGTCTGGGAGGCTCAAGGGCTCATAAAACATGTGAGACCAAGTTTAAGCCTTTAATGCTCAGTCTACTTGTTCAACCAGAGGCTGATGTTTTAGAGAAGATATTTTTGGGTTGAACTGAACATTACGTTGCTACTCGTAAACCTTTTCGACCAGTTTTTTTTTTTCATTTATGTAGTTTTTTCTGACTAAGTAATGGATAAAATGGTTCCTGTTGTATCATCAAGCTGTCAGACTTATAACCAGATGTCAGTTAAACTTCCCCATTGACGGAAGGCTGTGATTGTAAGCAAAGCAAGCACACATGATGCGTCTGTGTGGTGTTTCAGTATCCCTTAAAAAAAGCTCCACCAGCATCTGTGTTTTCAGAAATCTCCAGAGACAGAGCTCTGAGAGGCTGTTTATCTTGTTTTAGTTGCCAACAGTCGACAACCCCTGCTGATACATGTGTCTTGTGCAAGAGGAAGGAAAAAATAATACTCAAAGACCTTTAATTTGTACCTGATAGCAGTTGTATTTTGGTAATAGGGGGAATACATGACACCTGAAGAAATGGGACCACCTCTAAACTATTTACCGTGACAGATTACAGATTACACGAAACATATCCATCCACTGGGAACAAGCATCTTGAGTTGGGATTTCTCTCCTTCTCACTTCATTTCAGCTCAGTGCATAAGCTTTTACACTTCATCTATAAAAGCTCTTTATTCCATGCTGATAAATTACAGCCTCCAGCGCTAATAATGGCTGACACCTAAAGCTGGATGGAACAGATGGAGTAGCAGGTGAGCTGCCAAAGACAATGCCCTGTGCTCTGTCACGGTGATTTGGAGAAGAACATGATAGTACAGCTAACAACAGTGAATGATGGAATTAACAAAGATGATCTGTTAATGCACAGAGAGGCTGATTAATGGCACTTTAAGAAGTTTCTAACTGTCATACAAAAAGTCTCATGCCTCTTAATGACCTACATAGTTCAATGAGATCAAGCAGCATGATTGGTTCTTTCTTCTGAATTGAAGTACCTGCGTTTGCTCATAAAGTGTGACAGTAGCTAAGAAGTTTTTTGTTTGACACTAGACCGAAATTAGCAAAAAAAAAAAAAAAAAAGCAACTTCTGTAGCAACTTTGTTTCAAACTGAGAAAAGTAAAAGAGCAAAATGGCTTTGAGCAGGATATTAATGTTTATGCAGCATGTAAATGCTTCACTGCTCTTTGTGGACTGAGGATTTAGAGTTTTTATCCATGTTTATGTTACTCTAAACTGGGGCGGGTAACATTAAACTGGAACGTCTAATCACTGTGTCTAAGCCAGACATATCCACAGCCAAGCCCAGGGGCCACTTCTGGACTGAGCTCCATTTTCATACAGACCTTAGTTTTCATCCTTTTGTTGTATTAGCACTGTGTAGCACTGATATTGATCATGTTCTATATTATGTGCCAATTTAATTTTCTATTTAGTGCACAAATAAAATCAAATTACATCTAGCAACGTCACCAAACTACATCTGGACTGTGCATTGGCTCCTTGTATAAAGCCAAAGCTCTGTACATTCTGCAGAAACTTAACAACTCTTACAGCTCACGTCTTTAAATGAATGGATTTATTGTTAAGTGAAAATGTGACAGTTCAAAAAACACATAAAAGGACAACAAGACTGGACTAAAAAATCATGAGCCTGTGCACAAAAATTGTTCAGAATGCAGGATAAAGATATTAGGTTCAACAAATAGTGTTTGCTGGTCAAAAAGGTCTTAAAACATCATGAAAAACAATCCTGATAAAATCCAGATCCTGATATCGCTTCCTATTGAAGAACATTTTGGGGTTTTTTTTGCACAGCTTTTATCATCATCAAGAGCCTATTGATGGGAAAGGTAAGGTTTCATTTTGTTCGCCTGTGATGAGGGCACACGTGTATACAAGACCAACCACCACCAGTTTTTCTAGAAACACTGAATAGAGCGTTCATATACTTTCGGGGTTAATAAATGTGTCAGTATGAGCCGCTGGCCCTTGGTCATTTTCACTGAATCAAATGTGACCCTTCCCCCTGGTCCAAGCGAACAGTGATAATTCAGACTTTTCAAAGTTAGTCACATTACAGTTATGTCTTTACATAGTTAGAAATCAGAACATCATCGCACCGCTCTGAAAACAGAAAAAGAGATACCTTAGACAAGGAAAAGTAGTGTTGAGAAGATGATCTGTAGAACATAAATTTACTTCCACAACTTAAGCATGCTTTGTAAGGAGTCCCATCTTTACAACTTTGGGGGATGGTATTTTTTGTAAATGAAGTTTTTACCACAGATTTCATGGGGGCCACCAAAATCAGCACAACACAAAAATCTTGACTGTACCTTAAAGAAAATTGAGTCTGCATTTATTTCTTGGTCTGACCACAGAATAATAGACCAGCTATGTGGATAAAACTGGACCACTTAAATACTAGACCTTTAGGAATACGAGTAACTGATGATCATTGTTGTCTACAAACCTTTAACAAACGCTCTTCTGAATGTAGACACAGTGGACAGGGAGGAAGAAGGCATGCTTAATGCGTGGCTGTTTGGAATCTGTTCAACGGCCACACGAGGATCCAATTAAATTAAGAGCTTTCTACAACAAGCTTCTGTTCTGAGTCACATAACAGACACAGTTCTTACTTTCAGGTCAACACCAGTCTAACAATCTCATTAGCACAAATTACATTTAGTGATTTTTATCTGTAAAGATTTAAAGGTCATTAAAATGAGAGAAACTGGAGAAAGACAAATAAAGGATGTAGAGAGCTTCACAAACCTTTAATCTATCCTTTTTTCCTCCTGCAGGTTAAATAACCAGAGCCAGGACTCTAACAGGTTGCTTTTGTGAGCACATGCTTCCCTCTCCCCCTCTGTCTCTTCACCCTCACTTTCCTCAGCTCTGACAAGCTTTCACTTGTGCTGCTTTTGAACAGAAGCACCATTGTGTCTCCCGCTGCAAACAATGCCCGCTGTTTTGCCGAAGGGCCCAAAAAACACACATTAGCTCCTTTATCCCCTTTTGTTTGCAGGAGATTCCTGTCATGGATCGGCCTGCAGGGCCAATAAGTGGGACTGGACTGGTTAATGACAGCTCTGGGCATGTCACAATGTCAAGAGGGTAGCAGGCTGTTCAAGTGCTCTTGAGCGTCTCAGCTTCAAGCTTTGGAGGTGTTAGCCTGGACTTCCTGTCAAAATGACAGACTTTCTCCCTGACAGGTCGGCAGATTAACGTGGTCTTGCTTACCCTTAAATCATCACACAATAAGCTAGTGAACCAATATAATGCACAGGAATGTCTTTAATCAAAATCACAGCACTGCAGGGAGGCATATTGTAGCTTTATGTTGATCTACGGCAGCAGATCTCTACTCGACTATGCAACGCAGACACAGCCGAGCCTGCCGAGCCCGCCGAGCCCGCCCTTAGTTTTAACATTCCTGCCTGCAGCTATAGAGGCTCAGAGAGGCCTCCAGAGGTATGTGACCCACAGTTACATTTATAGGCGTCTGAACTGATAAAGGCAATGCCACGGGCTACCAAGTGACTGGCAGCTACTTGAAATAAGGCTTGTTCTGCCAGTCATAAAACAAGGCTTAATGCCACATCAGTCAACAGGAAAAAAGGAAATGATAGGGTGAGGCCGCACATGAAGCACAAATGAGGAGTAATGTGATCAAATTATGTTGATGTCATTTAAAGAAGACAAAAACTTCACAAAAGTCTTAGTCTCAGAGCTTATTGGCAATTAGCTGGCTGCACTAAAGCCTAACAATGTCAAATGCTGTTACTTTAAGGGCTGTATTGTTGCCTTTTGTTCGCACCTGTGGTTTTTCACAGTTTGTCTTCAGTAACAGTTGTAGTTCAGGCAGGAACAGAGCTGTGAGAGCACCATCTTTGACTTTATAGCCTGCATGTGTTACATATTAAATACTATATTCTGATTGGTCAAATACCATAATGTCCTCCAATCCAGCAATAGCAGCAGAGGTATCTCAGAGCGCATCTCAAAGCTGCTGATCTCTACAAAGTTAACTTCAACCTTAAGACACAGCGTCAACAGATTTAAAAGTTGTGACATTTGCCTTGTTTATATTCAAAGGTGCCCGACTACAAAGCCCCGAAAAGCAGGAGAGCTAAGTGAGGACAGACATGTCAAAGTACAGGTCCCTGCTGCAGTATCTTCACCTTGTGCTACCTCAAAGCTGTGATATTAAGTTTAAAATGAAGAACAACAAACGTGCTGACTCATGTTTTATCTTAACCATGAATTGAAATGTTAAGTTTTATATTAATTTGTACTGCAAGAAGGCTGCTGAATCCATTTCTCTTGAGTAAGAGGGTGACTTCCTTTATAACCGAGAAATTCATCTTTTCATTAAAAGAAAAAAAAAAAACAATCTTTGAGTCAATACTCTGCCTGCTTCTCGTTTATGTTTTTAGTATGCAGCCATGTAAGATAAATGATATTTGGCGCCTGCTCACCCTTTCAGTATTATAACTGGATTCAATACATGTTTATTTTTATCCATATTATCACTGTGTTATTATGCAGACATCTGCTGTTAGTACTCAAATGTATTACTGATAGTCTGCATGCATAAGATGCTTGATTCCGATTGGTTAAAACTCCTTGGCACCTATTTAACAATGCCAATTAAGTTTTCTTAATATTAGCTTTTGCTTGTTGACACCACAAACCATTTAAGGAGATAAAACTGTTAGCTCTCAATAGCATCATATTGGTAAACACTGTGGCTAAATGGTTAGTTTCCATTAGCATGCTAATTCAGCTAAACAATAAGGAGGTTTCATCCTCGATCTGTGCAGCATATACATACATAAATAATTTTAAATCAATTAAATGTTTTAATGCATGTTTTTTTTTTGCTGATGTGTTTTTTATCAAAAGTTAGTATCCAGGTAATGAGAGGGAAAACGTATGTTTAGTGGGTAATTATAGGATATAAACCCAGACAAGGCGAAAACGACCCTGAAGCAAAGCTTATCTCTTTCAGTCAATGGGTTCTCAGACCCACCCTCTTAGCTCTTCATAAGAATTACTTTCCTGCATGAAACCATTCAAACATGATCAACACTACATGAAACACAAATAGCCCCAAAAAGAGAAACCAGAGAAGAAGTTACAGTTTTCCTCATGTGTGCAGATTCTAAATTGATAAGCAGCAAGTTTTTACAGAAAACACATATGACCAAATGTGAAAGTGGCAACAAGACTCTTTAAATGACTTTAACTGACGCTCCACTTTTAAGTACTTTCTCTGAAAATTAGACACAATGCAAGTAATCAGAGGAATCTAACTGCTTGGTGTCATACCTGTCTTGCTAACTGACTGTTTCACTAACTAGCATACTGACCTACTTGCTTTTTGACTGACTGATACACATCTTCAACTGACAATTGAGCTTGTTGTGTTGTTTAGGGTGGCCCCTGCCACACATCCACGGACAAACACACACACTGACACCCACCACCCATTTGTGTAGCCTGTCAGTGTGTGTAACAGTTTTCCACCTCTTCTATTATTGTGCAAATTGAAACACAGAGGAGAGCAATTCACACACAAAGACTCCAACCTTGCAGTGTGTGTATTATACTGTGTGTGTGTGTGTGTGTGTGTGTGTGTGTGTGTGTGTGTGTGTGTGTGTGTGTGTGTGTGTGATAGGTAGGAGCGGGTTGAGGGGTGGGGTTGCCTCCATCTCTCTTTCAGAGTCTTGGCAGGCGGGAAGGGGAAATATGATTATCCATTGGGGGAATTGTTTCATCAACACCTGGAGCAGATAAATGAAAATAGGAGGATTTATGTACTGAGAACAAGCTTACCTCTGCTGCCAGGAAGCAATTAAGCAGGAACACTAACCCCCCCTTCTCCCCCTCCCCACTCATACCCGCTTCACACTAGTGGCACATTTGGAGAACTGATAGTGAGCCTTGGGGAAGGCCGCCTGGAAGTAGGGGAAGGTATTCATTTCCACAAAGTGTCCCATTAACGGCTGATAACAAAGTGACTGTGAGACGTTGGGATCTCATTTAACTCTGTGTGGGAGGGAGCAGCGGATGCTAACCTCCTGTGTAGCTACAGATAGGCAACGCAGCTTGTCCTGCTGACATGCTGAGACCTCTACGGAGTGGAAATGGTAAATGCAGTCCTCAAAGTGATGTGTGGCCCAGTCTTTGTCAGCTATAATATACCCTACTTATCTGTGTTAAAAAGCACTGTATGAGTAAGTGAGTGAGAATTGCTCTGTATGATCTGCATACTCATTTCATGCTCCTCTGAGGAGGTTTCAACTGGTTAAGAAACAGAGTGAAATGAGTAATGTTTCTCTGTGACCTAAATGACACCATCAGTGACAGGAAGAGTTATTTTCATATTGATACTAACATTAGAGATTGCTGCTGCGGGGCGGCTGTCAGACAAAATGATCAACTCACCACACACTTCATGCAGATTTCCTTTTTAAACTTCTTTTTCAAAGCAGTAAATCCTGCACAGGAACACTTCAGACCATTTAAAGAAAATAGGAAGACATTTGTTTCGAAGTAGCACTACCTGCATGTCAAGGACAAAATCAGCAAAGAGATTAAAGTGACCACTTTGTTAATTGGGTCAACATAAAATCAACACAAACTGATGCTATTGTTTAAGCACTTGCAGAAACGCACTGCAAAAACTTTAATCTCAGTAAGTTTTATGTCTAACTTATGTATAAAAATCTTATTACACCTAACATGAGTCACATTCACCCAGCAAGACCAGAATAATGTTTGATTTCAAGGTATTAAAAGAAAAAAATGACCCTGTTTATATATTTGTTTGGACATGTCAGGAAAATGCGGCTACAATTTCAGTGTTTGCTTGAAAAGAATGTTGAAGAGGGTACAGTCCACATTGAACAGGTTCTGGTGTTGGTGTGAAGCAGATGCTCTGACCATGGAAAGTTCAGTGACTATTGTGCTCAGCTTTCCCTCCCTGTCTCTCCTCCATTCTGCTGAACAGAACTGTCGATCATTTATCTTTTCAACCTCCAAAAAACTCTGTTTGATAAAATTCATGGTACAAGTTTATGAGTCAAACATTCATAGTTGTTAGATACCAGATTAAAACAGGCGAATATCTCCTGCATGACAACCAGAGACTTGCTGCAGACCGCATTCTTTGGTTTGGCTGAAGAAATATTATTAGATACCCACTCACCAGCAAAATGTAGCAGGTCTTTAACAAATAATTCCATAAACTGTCAGTGCTAACACAAACAACAGCTATCCTGCATGTTTGATTGGTTAAAGAGGGATATTGCAATTTTCTAAGGCTTTATATTGTCCCTATGTAACCCTCAGAGTAGCTTCACATGATTTACAGCACAAAAAAATCTCCACACTGGTGTTCTAGAAAACTCTTATTCAGCCTCCGTATGAACCACTTCGTTTCAGCTTCTGTCTCTTTAAGCCTTCCCTGCTCCACAAACCCACTTCCTTCTGATTGGCCAGCCCTTTGGAGGCCTGTCTGAGCTTTGGGCAGACCTTAGTGTTTAAGGCCCACCCTTCTAAGAACCAGCAAGGCAATGACCCAATCATTTCAGCACGTGTCATTAAGAGCTTGTACTTTCTTTTACCATTTGATCAGTTTACAGACAAATTCATGGATTTCTAAAACATGAATATGTAGAAGTTTGGAAAACCGCACATGTGCAGTATGAAAATCCAGCGTTGTTACTTTATATCCATGTTTAAACCAGTATAATATCCCCTCTTTGAAGAGTCTTGCAGTACAGTTAGTGTTACAAAGCAGTATGCAAACCAAACAGACTCTTATACGCGATATAGAGAGTGGTTTCATGAGTGGGATTAGTTCGGCTGTGGCTGAAATTAAAGTAAGTAACACTGAAATGCAGTATCACAGCCAGAGTCCCTTCTAACTGAAACAAATGCAGTAAATAGCTGGAAAATCGGATCTTCCTTCTAATGAAATTTGTTACCAAATCATCTCCTCTCAGCCCCTCTCTGACTGTCTGCTGTGCATGTGGAGCTCTTTGTCTGCTATGTGTGCATACAGGTTGAGAAAGATCATTCTATAGCAACCGTATGAACTCAGACACAGCTTTTTTTCAGGCTGAGTGGTTCATAGATGATCGGCGCACTCAGCATGTGAGTCTTCTCAGGATTTTTAACGCAACAAGTTAATTCCAAGAGGCCAAGTGTTTTGGAAAGCTGATTTGAAACTAATTTAAATCAGCAAATCGAAGAAATAATAATATTTAGCCTGCCAGTTTGAGTTTTGGTGTGCTGTGAGACTGTTTTCTGCAGATAATCGAGACAGACATCTTGTTTGCAGATGAAATACTGGATTTGGCTGCTGTTACGACCCAATAACAGAAAATTGGCTCACAAGCCAAAGATGATTTAATGTTAAGTCCCTCAGATATTTGGGAAGCTGGTGGATGTCAAAATGGAAAAAAGTGGATGGAAATTAGGTATCATCTCTCTTTTTTTGCTGAAACAATTAAATGAGTTCAAAGATATCAGATAAACTGACCAATCACTGATAGCATCACTTTAACCATGTTTCCCTTCATTATGGTTTCAACAGTCAACACAATATGTTGTTTTTAAACTCCACTGAGACAATAACTGGCAAGTAAATCACACACAATACCTGCGTTCATAATATCATTGTGGTTATGAACAGTTTGGTTTCTGAACTCCACGCGGCTGGCGGATCTGCTTTGCTACGAGGAAGAGAAGTGTGGAATGCAAACAGTAGCTCTGGCACAGTCCTGTTTATGTTCTCTTGCTCCCATACACCGCCTGTTTTCTTTATTGACTCAACAACTGGCCTTGTGCTCAGGCCTAGAAAGTGTGTGTTTGTGTGTGTGCAATTTTGATCTCATTCCACGCCTCGGGTAAAGCCCTCTTGGCTCTAAGGTGCCTGTCCTCGTTTTGGACGCTCTGACAAAGTGGCCTCTCTGAAAAGAGCTGTGTGTGGCCTGTTAGCAAGACAGGAGCAGATGCACTTTACTGCCTTTGATCTGTGGGAAAACAACCAGCAGACTAAAAAGAAAGAAGGAAGAATCCATCAGCGGATGAAGAGGCTCCCTGTACAGTAAAGGAGAAAGCAGTGAGAGCGAGGAGATCGACAGGGACGGAAAGCAGAGGAGACTAACTCTGACGACACTTTCCTTTGGCAGATCTGTCAGACAGATCTCACTGTGGGTGACGGAGCCTCTCTTGCCCTTGGAGGGTTTTTACTGCAGTGGCTATGTTACATATGCCTTATTATATCTCCCATTATATTTCAAACATATTTTCCCTCCTCACTCTGCTGAGCACACAGCCGCAACATTGACTTTCATAGACAGTCGGGGGATTCATGAAGTGAGGAGTGTCAGAGCTGGCAACGAGTCAAGCCTGTTAGAAACTAAAGGGACGAACAAGAAATAAAAGCAGAGTAAAACCTGCCTCCTTTTCTCATGCCCGTGTTTACTTTAACTTCTTCTTTTACATACTGCACTCATACTAAGTAGAAAATTACATTCTGCAGGCCTAGTCGGTTCATGATAAAGCATCCACAGAGGTTCAGTGTTTCCCATGTAATTTATTCTTGGCAGGGTCAAAAGCCTCTAAAACAACATATAAACCACAAAACACTGAGAGCCAGGGGGAATCACTGTTCCAACTGCTTCTTATTTTATTATTATTGTAATAAAATGTGGTTTTGGGCTGATATCTTCTCTTAATTTGACAATGACATACAGTGTATTGGTTGTAATTATCATTCCTTCTCACCATCAGTGGAGGGAAAACCTTCACTCTAAAGTTTTAAACATGACATTTGAATAAAAGCCACAGAGATGTAAAATAGGCTGAATTATTAAAGGTGATTCTAAAATTGAGTTTCCAAAGTTGCCCTGAAATCCAACAACCAGCAAGCTTTCTTTTTATCGCACTCCTTTTTCACACACATATTTCTTTTAAAGCATAAACACACATATTGTAAATCCTTCACTAATGATTCAGCCATTCAAGCCAAAGCATAAAAGCAGAACAGTGAGTCACCTTACATTATCCAAGAGAGAAATACCTCTTATGCCACCTCCATTCAACCACTTCACATATCTACTGCTGCGATCTCTTCTCCAAAGAGAAAATAGATGTGTTTACCGGAAATACTGGAGGATTTCATGCCTCGAGGAAAACTGGAATTGACCTTGAAGGTAGGGTCAGCTGGAATTTCTGCTACTTGTTTGGAAACACAGCATTCAAACTGGGCTCCTCCTCCTTGGATCAGTGCCAGCAGCAGCGCACCAACAGCCTTCGACCAAAGCTACGTGAACGCTCTCACTAGCCCAGTTTGGTGTTTCGTTTCACTTTGGTTGTGTTGTTCTTTCTCCTTGCTACATCTGCTACCATAGCCACTCAGGATAGCTCCGTCCACACACTGTTATTAACAGTCAAAGTCGCTTGGACCTTAGGAGTGCTGTGATTGGCTGAGGTAACCACGCTTACTCTCAGCCCAGAAATGTCCTGTTACAACCAAAACATCAACATACAGAGGAGGGGGTTCAGGCAGATACAGAAACTGATACACACATGTAGAGGCCTGTAGGAGACGACTGAGCGGGATTATTCTTGAAAAAATTAACATTTAACTTATTTAAGGAAAGTCCTGCAACCCCACCTTTAAGCTCCTATCAATACACAGACTTTAGGTGTATGCTGTAGTCTGCTACTTTTACATAGAAGGATAAAAGATGCAAAAAATAAGCCTAAATAAATCAACCACCAAAAATAAAAGTAGAAAATATTGCAAATTCCACATTTTTATAAAAAAGTAAATAAAATACCATATAAAACTTGATCCAGCAGAAAGGACTACACTGATCCACGCCACAGCAATCATATCACAAGTGGATAACAAAGACCAACTGATGTACACATCTGAGTGGCAGGGCAATAGCCAGTCTGATTCACCCAGAGCATTTCAGAAATGACAAACTCCTCTTCATACTCTCTACTCTACCTGCCAAACATTCAGATCACATTAGCAAAGTGCGGACAAGGTGCTCCATTTCATTTCAGCACAGGAACTGAGCGCGGCAGCTTGGCCCAGAGTTGTCAAGCGAATGTCATCCAGACAGTGAATGGAGAAATTCCACATTGCATAACCGCCCTCTTATCTAAGCTCTATTATCTTGGCCCCAGTTTGTTATATGGCTGCCAAAGCGATCACACACAAAACACTGGAACAGTCCTTATTTGGCTTTCCCTGCACCCACACATAAACACACAGACACATAAAAAAGGCTAAATGCTGCAAATACAGTCAACAAACACGGCGCTCTAACATATCACTGTGTCTCCTCAGACGGGAGAGCTGAGTGCTGAGCAATTATTGTCAGCATCACTTGGCCTACAAAGACTATTCCCCTCAGAGCTGGTGTTGCTAGCGAGTGTCGGCTCAGTAGCAAAAGAGCATGTCAACAACTGTTAACGCTAATTGCTTTCACACCGAGAGCGATCTATTAAGAAAACATGCAGCAAGATACTGCGCAATGTCACGACTGCATGAGTCATGCCTTTGAAAATGAGGCCCTCCTTAAAAACATGACCACACGGACTGGAGGCTGATTTGTAATCAGCACAGTATTTTGATGACTGCCAGCAGAACCGTGTTGATTAATGCTCCCTGAGAAAAATGTCTCTAATTGATTCATCTGAACTCAATCCTTCAGTATGCTTAAATAACGCGGTGCCAGATGTTTCTACGTATTAAATGTTTTTGATTAATAACCCTGAGTGTAACAACAATCTATACATTACCAACAGAAACTGTTGATCCTCTGAGGACCACACCAAAGACTGATATCAAACAGAAACAAACAGGCCTTCATATTTTCAAATGTCTGGATTTATGAGTCAGTGCTCGACTTTCACCCACCATGAAATTGAGCCAGTAACAATGTTTGCAGCTTTGTTGACTCACATTAACTGACAAATCACTGCTGAACCAGAGCAATGAATAACTAACATAGGCATATGATCATAAACCTGAAAAAAAGGACTAGAGGCTGTTGGTGCTAACTCTATGAACATAAGCCACATTCAGGAAAACAATTTTGTCATTTTACCATCAGACTTGGGCTCTTGTGTTCTTGTGTAAAATAAACAATGAAACTACTGTTTGCTTTGAAACATTACAACATATGACATGTTGCTATTTAAGTGGATAAATGCTCAAAAAGCACAAACAAATGCACAAAAAAGTAGGTATGCTCCAATCAAATTCTGGAATTGAGTAGCAGTCTGATTCTGACTCAAGCCCCGTTTCTACCAAGCAGTCCCGTTTGGATCAGTATAGTTTGGTACAGGTTAGATCGGTAAAGCCTGATCCTGTTTGCTTTTCCACTGCCAACCGTGCCCCCTCTTGGTAGGCGGCATGTCTGGATGCTAATAGCCGCAAATAAATCCAACAAAAAAGAAAACCACGACACAGTAAACAAAGAGCAACGACGGGTGACATCTGGCAATTCTCCTTCTTTGTGTTTGTCATGTGGCCCTTTGTTACAAAGCTCAATCAAGCTTTTCTCAGACAAGACTGGGAGGAGAAATACAGCAGCGGTTGTTGCACGCTAAGTGACAATTCTTTCGACCAGTCAACAGACTGCAGTATTGTGGCTCCATCTTCTGTGATTGGCTTGGTAAGACTGGCACCCCAGTAGAGGAGTGCCAAAAATTGGGACAGTACAGTTCAGTTTTTGGGGGATCTGTCCTGGGATAAGTCAGTGGAAATACCACAAAATGCAAGCCTTACTGAGACGAACCAAACTGATCTGCTTGGTGGAAGCAAAGAGTTAGTTCAGATACCAGTTACAAAGGACTGATCCATTAGACTGATCAATTCATCTCAGTTTTATGCTCTTCTGCGTTAAATCAGCAACTATGGTAGCCGGTAAGTGTTGGATGATTTGCAAAAGCCACAACAGGAAAGCAAACGGAACAACAGGAATGCATAAGCAACAACACGACAGAAGTACAGCCACAACAGAAGAGGTCAACAACAGTTCATTAACTGATGGCTATCCTTACAGACACAGAAAAAATGTGACGTAATCTTTTTTTTTTAAACTTCAGCTATGATAGATACAGCTTTGTAGGGGTCTCTCCTTGTGATATCCTTCATGGTACTTATATTTCAATGGCATTGACCAGTAATGTGTCATCTTAAATGTAGCTTTATGAATCAGTCACACCATAACATTAGCTATATTTAGACCAAAACTGAGTCCAACTAGGCAGAAGCAAAATATCATGAAGGAAGATAACTACAACAACTTAGCAGTTTGGAGGTATTTCACATGTTTCTCAGACAACTCTAACAGAAACTTAGATTATATGCAATTTTAATTCTTCACTTATCCACAACTGAGATTTATAGTTAAATTATAATTTAGAATTGGAGATCTACTCACTGCACATTTATACATTCATAATCCCCAAAAAATATGAAAACAGACGGTTCAAATATGAGGTCATTTAATTTTAGTTTACAAAGAGAAAAGCCTGAAGTTGCTAAAACATCTTTCTCAGTCTCATCCATACAACTTGGAATGCTAAGCTTACACTAGAGTGGGATCATTGCATCCCAAATAGAAAAACAGCTTATAATGATGCTTGCACGTTCGTATGTTTCTTCTCTAAACCTGAATGTACTTGTCCTAAGCTGCACAGCAGACAGAAGTATAATGAAATCCAAGGATTATAAAAACATTTTCTAGACTGTAAAATGCCCAAGCAGAGGTAAAATTTATCTATCTCTGTTTGCAAGAGAGCTTTGTCAAGATTATGCTCCCCTGAAGCGCACAGCTCAGTCAGACCAGTGCACAGACCTTTGTACTGAAAGACTCTGCAAGGCTGGAAGAAATGACCGACCCTCTCATGCAAACAAAATGTTGAAAGGGGATTCAAGTGATGTGAAGGCTGAAGCAAACCAGGCTTTCAGAGCTCTCTCTTCGCTCTCTGTCAGCAAAGGACACGGCTGAAAAGAAAACAGCCATTACTTAATGAGCCACTTAAAGAGTGCCCTCTCTATTTAGTTTTCATTATTTTTATTGTAAATCCTTCACAGGCCTCGACTGCCAGTCAGTTACACAGAGCCCTGCTGCCAAGTATGGGGTTATTTATTGACCAAAATCACAAGGCTGAAAAATACTTCAGCTGAATGACAAACATGATTACAATGAATTTATCTCCAAATCAATCCATATATATCTTTTGCTAACATTGTTTTATAACTAGAATTAATCAAACAGTCGAGGGGTTCAGAAAGGAAAGGAGAGGGGACAAACCGGTGGAGGATAATTACCGGGGAACCTTCGAACAGTGAGGCTCCTAATCCATCGCAGACTCACAGACAGCATCTTAATCACAGCATAATTACATCCTGTCATTCACCGCAATGAAAACACTGAGACAGGAAGATGGAAGACGGAGCGCTACGACAAGCAGGAAATGGATACATATGCCTACAACCAGCAACCCACATCCTTTTATGTGCCAGTTAATATGTGTCAGCTTTGACTTTCTGAACGCACATTTTAGCAATTCCTCTCCAGTCACAGTACCTGGAAACAAAGAGCTTCTTATTCTGATGTTTTATAGAGCTGGTAAATCCAGACTGCAGAGCGGTGCCTCAAATAAATAGACAACTGACAGCTCTAAAAAAGGACTCCTCCAGGCCAGCATGCATATATCTCACTACCCTCTAAAAGATACGCCAGCGCTGCTGGCTGACAGCCTCAAAAATTAAGAAATACAGATGGAAATGCCTGCTGCCTGTTAAAACTGCATATAAACTTGTGGTTGCTGATCTAGTGACTGAAGCATGTTGGCACCACTCACTTCTAAGACTGTCACACATCAAAAACTGGCGTCAAGTGTGAACTCAGAGTCAGGCTGTGACACTCTGAAGGCATAGTATCTGATTCAAATCACTCTGTCACAAAATGTAGACTCCACTGCAACTATAAACTTCTGTGTTCAAACACGGAGACATTATTTAGTATTCTGTTGTTATCAGTTCTGCTACACTTCTTGATAAATTTGCAAAGGTTTCCGTGAGACTGTCTACACTGAAGGATACTTAAAGGCACCATTGAGTTTTCTTGTAAACAAACTAAAGCAGCGTCTGAATTCAGGGCTGCTCATCTAAATGCAACGCTTGTATCCTTTAAGGCTAAGAAAGAAATCTGAATTTTAAAAACTAGTTCATCCTCATAAAGCATTTCCAGAAACTATTTCTTCAATATTTAAGAGCAAGTGTCTGTATTTTCATTATATTGATTTCCGGGTACTTTTAAATCAGAGTGTCTGAAGCATATTGGTTTTGGACTGCTGATCAGATCAAACTAATACATCTACTTGGGCTCTGGGAATGTTTGTAAGTTTATCTCAAGCTTTACAGATTGATCTGCTATAACAAAGTGCTCATTGTTGTCAAAAATGGTGAACATAAACCATAAAGTAAGGCATAAAAGTTGCACAGCTTTCTGACACTGTTTGTTTTTTTGGGGACTAGCGAAGAGAAATAGTTATGAACTCTGTTTACCTTTGTGTTCAGATTTCCTTTGATTTCAGCAATGCTCAATGTCAATGCATATGTGTGGCTCTTTTTGAGAGGCTTTTGTTATCACCTCTTTATCAGCTACCTGAACAGAAGTTGAGCTCAGCCTTCAGTAGTATCAGTAGTTGTGGAGTTTGGACCAGGCAGCACTGTGAGAAATGAAGTCTAAGTGGAAGCTCCAAAATCAGTTCTTGGAGATTCAGCTCCAGGCTGGCTGCAGAGACACCAAGAGCCAAAAAAGACAATTTTCTACGGCAAAAATAAACATTTTCACAGCCTGGTTCAATAAACAGCTTGGATCTAAATAGCTCATTTCTCCTTCGAGTTTTGACTGTATGAGGTCAGGACACTTAACTGACAGGAGGGCACCCTATGGCTGTTTGCCTCATCCAAACTTGAATGTAGCTAGGTTGAGTTCAGCATGACCAATCAGCTTCAAAACTCTGTACCAGAAACAGATTGGTGAAGTGGAAACATAGTCTATATACAGTCTCTGGTAAATACAGATTCATGGCCTGGAACCTGTGCCATCTGCTGTTCATTTCTTTTCTTAAATTGATGTGTTTTCAACCAAACCAGTACACCACAAGTTTTGTTTGCTAAATAGCACATGACTGTTTTTTCTAAATAGGTTAATATCACATGGGCAAACATGGGACAGTAGCATTATGAGGTGACAGTGGTTGACTGGTACACCTGGCTATGTATGCAGCATGCTTTGGCCCATTAAAGCAGTTGTTTGCTTTGTCGAGTGCCACCTTCTAGATGAAATATTTTCCCTACAAGATCACACTTTCACCCCAACTTGTAGGAAAGGCATTTTCTCTACTGCCATCTACACAAAGTCATGTATATCCTCCACACCTGGATCCACGTGTAGTTTTTAGAGGAGGCTGATTAATGGTTGTTTTGCCTCCTAATCCACGTGACCACACTTCAACAACACACAAGAACCTTCCTCAGGTGGATATATTTAGGTCACTGGTTGACAGCCCGGACAGAAGCACAGTGAAGCTTCAATCGAGTGTTGGTGTGTGTGCGTGTGTGAGAGAGTGAAGGCTTGTGAATGTGACCATGCATTTATCAGCCACGCTGTCGCCTACAGTGTGTGACAGCTCGAGAAGAACCGTGGGCCTGAGGACATCCCACTGGCATTAAGAAAGCTCTCTCCACGGGATGCGCAAGCCAATGAGCAGCAGGTCCTCGGGGGAGGAGGGGGGCTGCCTTGTTAATTAAAGCTGGAGTTGTTTGTCAGCGCCGGCATATGATGCACAGCGCTATCACCATCAGGGGGGGAAGAGAAAACACAAAGCAAGATTGCTGCAACCCCTGCAACAAATCTGCTGCCTCACCATGGAGGAAAGACATCTTACTAAAGCAGTGACTGCACACCGAGGCGTCCTGTGTCAGTATCAGTTTGCAATGTGTTACCTGAGAAAGAGGGAGTGCACAGCTCCCCACAAGGTTAAATAGACAACATGGGATTAACAAAGTGCTTAGCACCATGCTAATCTGCACACTTACTTAAAGCATGATGACCATGTTTTATTTGTTCTCTATCTAAATACACCATGTGTCATTGGGAAAATGTCACCATGTCATCGGCATAACTATGCATGCTGTGTCCTGTAAAAGGCTCATGGACATGTGCACAAAAGCACAGTGAAAATCTAGGGACAAGGACATGATGCAGAGGTCTTTGGGCTCCTCTGCTGTAACAACCGTGTATTAAAGACAATCAACTATTTTGCATTAAATATCGATCTCAATTTGACTCATTTAGTCTATTATGATTACATTACTCTCATTGGCAACAGTTAAAGCATTGTGCACAGTTAAGTAGCTAACTCAGGTGATCTGGCGTACACAGTGAGGCTGGTTTAGGGGTTATTGCGCTCATTAAAGTTGATGATGCAAGTTTTTCTTCCTCATCACTCTCAGCTGAATTGTATTTTTCTATGTGTTAACTCCTGAGCACTGCTATATCTCGAACTGTGTTTCATATTCACCAAGTTTGTAGATTTCCCTTTTGTAGCCTACAGTTTCATCTGCATTTCTTCTGCGGTTTCCATCACTTTCCTCTTCCCTACTGAAAGACGTTTAATTAGCTGAACATGGTGGATTGGAATGATTACAGTGAGTCTGTGATCAAAGCTGCAGCAGTAGTGACAGCATGCTGAAAATAACAGACAGTTGTAATGAGGAACTTAATTCTTATTGTTTAACTGTACTTTGCACACCTTGCTATTGCTTTATTATCCTTACGGTCTGCTCTGGGCGGGGGCAAAATAGCAACATGCCAGTAAGTCACCGTCCTGATCTGTAAGATACAAGTAGGGGGGCTGAATATAGACACTGTAATTAAAAAATTAGGCGCTCTCAACTTTCCTGTCAATAGTACAAAGCACTGTAAGGACTATTTGGAAAAGCTAGGGTTTTTTTCCAGGATAGAGGCTCATGCAGATCTTCTTTTTAACACAGATCTCTCTTCCCACTGTCAAACGTTCATTGGTCAGTTGTCATTCCATTATAATAGCAATTGACAACAAGAAGAGAGCAGCGGGAATCGGGTGATTGGTGTAAATAATCTAAAGAGATGCAGTAGTGAAACTTTTGAAAAAAAAAAAAAAGAAAAAACAAAACCAGCTAATGCAATTAGATATTGTGACATATTGTTGGTGACTTCTTGACGTTATGACAACTATCTCAAAATGTTGATGTTAACGTTATCTTTAGCCGACTGTGAATGAAGCCTATGCAGAAGGGCTTAAAGTTGCTGTTCATCGAGAATCTGCATGAGGCTGGCTGCAGAAAGACTGGAAACCACACACCCAGCCCAAATTACTGACTTTTACTGAGTTAAAAAACACATTTACAGCCTGGTTCAAAAAGTGGGTCTGAAACTCTTATTCCACTATTAGTACAGACTTCCAAGCCAGCGGTTTAGAGGACATCCAATGTCCAATCAGAAACACAGCTCAGCTCACGTGACTGACACGCGCCCGAGAGCTGTTAGAAAGGAAGTTCAAAGCCCATGTCACATCCAATATGGCCAAAATCTTACAATGGCTTCATTTCACTGTGTCCGGAGCAGACTGGTGACGTCGCATAGACTCCTTCCAAATTATATACGGTCTACAATGCTATCACACTTCATATCATGGGTGAGATTCCCACCTCTACTGTCTACAGTTGTTTTTATATTGCCTTTATAGAGCTTTAATTTTCCTTACTTTTAGCCCACAATCCTTTCAGTGTGTGTAGTTTAAGAGCTATATAACATGAGTCAGATTCCTGTATGGATGCACGGCTAATTGTAGTATGACTAATTCTGATCATCTTGGTTCAAGAAAGCTTCACCGTCAAGTCAGAGGGTGCCAGGACCTCTCTGCGTAGGCGCTACCAGGGCGTTCATTAATCGCCCTCTGTGAGTGAAGTACCCATGTGAAGTGCTGTCACTGTTCAGAGGGTAGACCTGAGTGTCAGCTTTACTAATGACTGTTAATAAGAAACACATGGTGCTTTCTCAGTGCTTAGAATGAAATACCCGCTGATGAATGCAGAGGAGCGTGTGTGGTTGTTTTAGAAAAGGCCTCCCAAATAAATGGAATTCCTTCAAACAGGAGCTCAGTTTGAGGCCTTTTTCAGAGCACTGGATGGAGGAGAAAGACTCATACTTGTAACTGGAATGTTTCTGGCTTCAGTCCACACACCAGCTGGGAAAATATGGGTGGAGAAAGTGAAGCTGCAACTCAGAGCTTCTCTATCAACTACTGTCCCTCAGGGCAAGGGGGCTTAATTTCTCTCATATTGCTTTGGTGCAGCTGCTCATCGGCCAACAGCAGAGGATGATTAGAGTGTATAACAGGGAGATGAAGAGCAAACATTTTCAGAAAAACTTCCCTGTGCGAAAAAATGAGTCAGACTCCAGATCATCAGAAACCAATTTTTGTCCAAATGCCAAATAGCGTTTCTGCCTTCTGCCCTTAACGCTGTTGTAATATCACTAAATCAACTAAATCCCCATTAGAGTGAGTATAGAAACTCATGCTGTGGAACGAAAAAGCCAAACAAATCTGTAAATTCATGTTAAAGCAGATGAACAGAAGGATTGTGGATTAACGAGAGGGGATTTGCCACTCCGACGTCACTCACAGAGCAAATGGAGCAAATCAAACATCTTATTAATACTGTGACAGATGGATAATTGTGTCATTTTATTATCTGCTCACTTGTTCGATACCCACAGGGAGACTTCTGCAGGGTTTAAGCCGCAGCGGGTAATTGTTTTACAGCGCCGATATCAGGTGGAAACCCTCTATCTCAGGAGGTCGAATGTTCATTATTTGTTACATTCTTTAGCGTGATTGCTCTGGCATTTACTTGAAAGTGTTTCAAGTCTCTCAGGAAATATCACAGAGCAGTAACTGATCATCTGTTTTTCTTATTGAAGAAAAAGATAAACCTCCTCAAATGGCCTCACAAGGTTTTCTTTTCTCCTTGAAAAGCCCCTGATAGCAGATCGACTGCGCTTACACTCTTTGAATCATTATTGAATCATCTCTAACGTTGCTCTAATCACAATAAGGTGCCCGTGACAAAGCAGGGCGCCTGTGCTTGTATTGTCAATTTGCACAGGTAAGTAAGCAGCTTTCCTTTGAGAATCAGGGGGATTCAAAGCAAATAAATGCGCCGTAATCAAATGCGACCACTGCGACAAATTGCTTTCGGCTGTTGTGGAGCTGCTAAGCATGGGGAAACCACCGCACAGACTAAGCCTTCATCAAGAGGACCTGGTCCTATCAGCACAGAGCTGCAACATCAACAATAACACCAAGCAGCTGATTGTGTTTGAAGTCAAAGAGCCATGGGAGGAACCTTTAACCTCAGGCTATAAGGGACAGACAGCAGCAGCTGTGCACAAGTTAGAGACCAAAATAGGACAATCAGATGACGGCAACAGTCACCCGAAGGTGACAGGGAATTTATGAAACATGCTCATCCTGAAGTGCTTTGGGCTTAGATAGAGATTAAAAGACACAAGACTGAGTAAATATTTCTATGTGGGCCATGTGGGCTGGTTGAGCTCAGGGAGGACAGGGAACGAATGTTGGCAGAATGCTAATGAGACAGTGGCCTGGCTGTAAACGGAGACATAAACACAACACTGTAGCCCATCAGTCACTTTGAAGAGGTCAGGAGGACCACACACTCCTCCTGCTGAGGCTGTGGGAGCTTATCAGAGCGTGACGTAATAGGTCAGAGTTATTCCCCGGCCAAACGCCGCCGTGTCCTCCTCATAATTGATGAACAATTAGCACAGGGAGCGCAGGTCAGGAGCTCCACTCAAGCGTACAGTAGGTAGGTGAAAGCATGAGTCAGAGAGGGTTAAGCAGTGGGTACACTTTCCTTTCACGGTGATGCAATCTGTTCACTGAAAGTAAACGGGATTATTGCTGCCATTTCCTGCAAACGTGTGAAATATGTAGTGTGTCAACACGCTCATTTCTTTCTCTGCATGCAGGAAAATCTAGGAGCAAACCACAAAAGAAACATTACACATCCCCTCGTGTAATTGCACCAGATTCCCCAACATCATTTAATAAGTGCAATCCATTTGCATGCAAATCAGACCAATTACCAACAAGTAGCTGGCATGTGAGTATCATTTCACATAGCACCCTATCATGCCTCATTTGCCTAGCCTTGAAACATAAGCTCCTATGTGGAGCACATTGTGTTTATTCAACATGGATTTAGCACTTGAGTGAGAAAACTATTACTGCGCTGGAATGTGTAAAACCAAAATTGGATAATTATTTAACCTAATTTCCTTTTTAAACACAAAGTGGCAGCATTTTATTAAGATAAAGCACCCGTGGAGAAACCTTTTTGAAAATGCAACCCCCTCTGTAACAACAAACACGGCATTAATAGGGATAAAGCGTGCGGAGCTTGTGAACTTAAATTACCTCTAACAGCATCAAGCAAACACACGCACGACAATATTCACAGAAGTCAGGGCGGTGCAATGATAGAAGCGCAGAAGATGCCATTGAGAAGCACTTTGCTGCTGTGACATCCTCAAAGTCTTTCACAGTCAGCAGCTGTCAGAAGTGGCAGCCAGGCAGCACAAAGGGCAGAAACACTCACACATGCAACATCACAGCACACTGCTCTCATACAAATCAACAAGAAGAGGTGTGAAGGCTTTGATTTTATGCACATTTTACTGCAAATAATGTTTAGCTTATTGGAAAATGCTGCTGCAGCCTCCCCGTGGGGGAGTTCATCCTTGAATCTCTCTCTGTATTGTATCATTATAGAATTTTATGGGCTGTAATGTTTTTAATCAATAGCAGCTACAAAGTTTCTCTGGAGGTTCCTTTCCCATTAATTACAGAATAACAATAGTTTTTGTGGTCAGGGTTCATGCACGCATACTTCACACTAACAACTCTTCTATTATTCGTCCCCTATCGGCTTTCACACCCACTTTAAGGGCAATGAAGCGCTGAGCTAAGTGGAATAGCAATATAACCACAAATGATCCAGACAGGTTGAGCTTGTTAACAGATGGGAGGAGGTAGTGAAGTGATCTTTCATTATAGGGACGGACAACTGGTTTATATTTCATGTAGTTATGATGGCGCACATCTGCATCTGAGCGTTCCACTGAGTAAGCAGGACGTAGGAGGCACGAGTCAATCATGGCTGATTAATACCAGTGCTAAGCCTACATGGGAGGTTGTCACTGGAATGAGGTGGCCTGTGGTATGATCCATGGGCTCACAAATGAGGTCATCATCTTAAAATACACAACCCTCAGAGGACTGATAATATGCTAGCTATGTTTGTGAAAGCTATGATTTATACTGCTGCAACAGAAGAGCTAACATTCCTCGAATGAGCCAAAAAACTAAGGGGAAAAAAAAAAGAAAAACAAACACAGAGCTGTCAATCAGGGTGCCGTCCCACAGGGAGCAATGTTTTATTTGTCATCTAATGAGATAAAAGACATAAGAGGATGTCACAGGAGGAGTTGCTTTCTTCCTGGAGTCATTCTCTGACATCAGATGTAGGAATGACAGAAACAGGCAGGGTTATCAGCACATGCTGTATCACGCCTGTGACAGATGGATGCTGCAATTTGTCAAAGTGCAAAAACGTCAAGAGGGCACTGACAACTCATAACAAAAACAATCTGAGCCTGGAAAACACAGACACCTGTTTACCTGCCACCTCAGACCAGATGCTGGCAGTGATTAACATCTCAGTCTCAGAGCTTTGAACGTGGAGCTTCTGCAAAGACAAGTTAGCTGCTGCAGTGGTTTCCAACACCAAAGGGACAATCACCTCAGCTTGGTGAACTCAACACCCGTGTTTGATGGGAATCAAACCAAAGCCAAGGTGTCCCAGAATCCCTGATCTGCTGTAAGATGATCAGAGGAGTCATTATCCAGTTCTTAATTGGCATCATCTCAAGTCAATTAGAGGCTGATCACAAGTCCTCATGTTGCTGGTGAGTCTCAAGGACCCCCACTTTGTGAAGCACTCCACTGATGAAAAATTGGGGAAATGCAGCACACATACACCCACATACACACACGCACACACATGCGCGCGCGCACACACACACACATACACATACAGATACACAGGTAATGATCCAGCTCCTCCTTACCTCCAGACGGTCCAGGCTGATGAAACTGGTGATAGCAAATCCATCAATGATATCCTCCTCCTGCGAGCTGGACTCGCGCCTCTTCCGCCGGGGGGGACGCGGTGCTCTGGAGGCGGCTGCGGGGTGCGGCGCCTTTTTACCGGGCAGGGAGGCGGTGTCCCTCCCCGGACTGTGTCCCTCCCTGTCGGAGCAGGAGGAGTTGGGGTCGGGGCTGCGGGCGTCTCTGCTTCCTGCCTCCCGCAACCTCCGCACCCTCTCCCGCTTGGACCGGCATCTCCTGCCGGGCTTCAATTTGCCATCCATGTTGTTGGAGAGAGCTTGTAGTGTCAAAAAGCGAGATGAATACAACTCCACAGCAGGTTCTCGCTGAAACGCTCACTGCACCGCGTAATAACAAATAACACACACCGGACTGAGAAATGTACGCTGCGCTATAACGTGAGGATAGCGCTGTGTGTGTCTGTGTGTGTGCGCGCGCGCGTGTGTAAATAACAACGCAAATATAGCTGTATAACACTCAATGACCTTGAGTATAAACCTTCCCAATCTCCATTACGATAAGCAAATGTTCAAGTATCCCACTCAGCCGAGGGGGAGAGGGAGCAAAGCGACGCGGATCCACACGTTAATTTGTCACGAATCTGCACTATGTCGACGCGGTGTCCGCTAAAGCAGGTGCAAAACGGCGAAATAGTTAAAATCCACGCATTACACTCGCTTTGTAACTTTTGTTGCATCGGAATAATAACGCGCAGTGTTACAGCCGAACCTCGCTGCATACCGCAGACAGCGCAGAGAAATCATGTCGCTGCCCGTTGTTGTTTTCCACCTCCCCAATCCATGATCCAAGGCTGTCAAATAAAGAGCTCGGGATACTATCCGTCCGAGACGAAACGCCTGGCGAGCGAGCACGCATCGATTGTGGCTGTCGGATGACTGAATAATCCCGAGTTTTTTTAAGACATATTCCTCTCAGGGGCAAAGGGATCCCAAGTCTGTGAGCGACTTCTGCGCAATATTCCCCTAAATGATCCCGAACCGTCCGAATAAGACAACCATCCAATGTGAAATCAAACTCCACAAGGCAATGAGGCGGTCTATTCCAGTTTAGATCATGGTGAGTTTCCTATTAATCCACTCCAGTCCGTCCCTGTGCTGCTCAGTTGCCCAGTGGCTCGTGGTATTTTCTATTCGCATAAGAAGGCTTTGATAAGTGTCCTTAAAGCGACAGGAGTGATTAAAATCTCCTCACCCCCCTCTCTCATTCCCTTCATCCGAAATTAAGAGACACAGTCAAGCTTCAGAGAACCCACAGAACTGACGTATTTCCGCCACCTCTGGCTTACAATTTAGCATTGGAGGGAGGCTGGTGTGTGTAAAAAAAAGGAAAAACATTTTCTCTCTTCCTCTCGCTCGCTCGCTCGCTCGCTCTGTGTTGGGCACAGTTTGTCACACAAGGCACTATTTTAGTCTGTCTGCCAAAGCTGATGCCACATCATGCGTGTCCCACTGACTGTGCTGTCACCAGTTGAAAATGCAGCGCGCACAGACACACATAAACACACACACACATGCTCATTTATCAGGTTTGACAACCTCTCCTTTCTGACCCTGTTGGCACGTCCATCACCTCCCTCCAGCTCTCTGAATCCACAAGCAGAAGACCACTCAAGTTAAAAGATGCATTTCCTTGACAGGTTGATGCCAACTATTCCACAAGTGTGCAGGAAATGTTTGGAGAAGCTGTTGTTGCACTCACCTCGCCCTGGAGCAGGATGGTGTGTTTTCCAAAGGCTGCAGAACGGGGACACCCATGGACAGATCCACAGAGAGTTCCAGGGAGTCCTCTGCAGAATGAAGCACAGTTAATTTATCTTCTTTCGATCAGCAGAAATTAGGGCAATGACATTACATAATCACTGTATTGTGTAACAAATATTTCCATTATAGGATTCACTGCTCCTGCTCTGTTGGGACTCTACTTCCACTTCTTTGGACGCTCATTCAAGCATTCAAACCACAACACAACCACAGAAAAGTTCATAGCAGGGCATTAGACTAGGGTTTAGAGGGCTTTATATGGAAACCTGAAGTGATCCCAACGTTACATTTAATTTAAACTGCATAAAAAGGTTTTAACTAAGGTTATACATTACTTTAGCAGATCAGGAACCATCACACTCGATTATGATGATACTTTTTACGGCTCAGTTTAATTAAGTCAAGTTCTTGTTGAACAGAATCATAACATATATATCTATCCTAACTTCAGTCCCATGTGAAAAATCAACCACAAAAAAAAAAAATAAAAAAAAATACAGATAAGCCAGCTTTGTCTCTGTTCAACCTCTGCCTTGGAAGTATTAAACTTGATGCTGTGATCTTTTGTTTATACTTTTCACCATTCTTGAGCAGGCCACTTAAAATCTGCATGCTTTCCATTCACTGACACTGAAAAGAAAACTTAAAAAAAAAAACTATTAAAAGTTTTGTATCTCACACTTTGTTTCATCTTAAGACAGTGTGTTGCTAAGTCTCTAATTCTGGAGCCATAGACTTAAGTTTTTGCAAAAGCTGGGCATCTTCCAGGGGCACTAACTGCAACACCAGCTAGATTCATAGCTCTATTTGAGAGGGTGGTTAGCTTTGCCGGTGTATAGCTGGTGCACAGGGGATTTTGAGGTCTGCAGCAATTTCTGTCCACTTTTCTACTTCTCCACTCTATCCAGATAACTTTGGACAACTTTAGAGGATATGTCAGAGAGGCTCTCTCCTCAACTTCACCAGTTTCTTCTCATTTTTCACAGTGCAGAGCAAGTGGTCACACCAACTGTGCTGGTGTTAAAGGTGGTAACAGAGACAAGACACAGAACCAATGTGTGTCAGTATCTAATTGTGTCTGTGTGAGTATGTGGAACTCCTGCCGTGACCTTTCCTCTCAAACAGCTTAATGCTGAATAAAATGACACCACACGACACGAACATAATTCATATTCCCTGCAAAATCTGAAATCTAATCAAGTTTTTTGTCTTATTATTTCAATAAAATTGAGTTATGAGACTTGATATGAAATATGTTGACATGAAAAGTCCATAAAATGTCTTATTTTAAGATTTCAAAATCAATCCAGGGGAAAAAATCTGCCAACGGGTTTGAAAAAATGCAAGACATTTTAATTATTTTAGGAAACTTTAGGAAGTTTTTTTTTTCTTTTTAAACTGTCGACTGAGATTTTTTTTTTTTCAGCAATTCAGGTGTCATTTCATCTTTTACTATCTTACAATCTTTAAATAAGACATTTTTATAAACACATCAGGAATGATGCTCATGCAAACCCATTGGCACATACTTGGTAAAAAAATAAGATATCAACACTTATATTTCTTTTCTTTTTTTCCAGGGGGGTGAAGAAGCGATATAAAAATACCAAGATGTGATGTTTGGATTGAGTTTAAAGACCATGTTTAATGAACAAACAAGATCCTTGGATCATACCTCAACTCAAACGCAAAGCCAAATGAAACCCTTATGATTTTATCTCGACTGTCTGTGACTTGATGTCGTATGTTTTGAGGCCAGCTAGCATAAGCTGACTATAACAGGCAGAAAGTACAGGAACATGGTTTAAAACATGTCACACGCAGATGATTAAAGTGACGTGTTGTGTTAAAGACAGGAGGCAAAATGAATCCACCTGCTGTTTTTAGCAAACAGAGCCAGTGGATGATGGCACTAGAGCCTCATGAGTGTGCTGCTCATCCTATAAGAAACCCTATAATCTCCATCATGACTATGTGCAGTTCTCATTAGTAACAGTCAAATGGGAAGTAATGGGGGAAACAGTGTTAATAAACTGTTAATATCAGAGGCTCTCTGGTAATGATCTCATGCAGAGGTGTGCGAGCTGGAGAAAAATTATAGCGTCCAGCCAGTGTGAAGTATTGCATATACGAATCCCTTGGCTCATTATTTGATCTTCACAGCAGCACAGGAAGCAGTGAAAGCAGAGCTGCGAGAGCCAGACTGAAATATTTAGGCAGTTAGCGTGCAGTGGCTCAGGTGTGGGAATCTTCTTTTATGGCTAGAGTGTTCTGTGAAACTGCAAGTAAATGCAGGGAAATGCAAAACGAAAGTACTTTTATGCAAATACAGTATGGCTGCAGGGTAAATTATCCAGAGCGGTGTAGGTGATTAAACCGCAGACTGCGCAGAGTGAGTGTGATGAAGTTTTTATGGAACACTGCTGCACCTTGTTACACTGTGTAATCTATACGCAAATATCAAAATGTTATACTTAGTCGCTGCTTGCAGCTGGCTGCAGTTCAAGGCTCTGTGGCTGAAAATGCACTTTTCACCCAAGCAGCATTTTTCGTGTATTTCCCTGTATGCTGCTCTGGAGAACAATAACCAGGTGAGCAGAGCATAAATCTATGAGCAAACTGACCTTTTGGGAACTTGAGTTGCTATCATTTTCTTGTAACTTTAACCTCTGTAACCACCGTGAATAAACCCTTCTCTGTTTGAGTGGCTTTGCAAGAACTAATTCAGTAAGGAGATTAAAAAAAGGGGGGAACAGGTATGGTGAGAGGGCCGCAGAGGAGAGGGAAGAGATTACCTCTGTTTCTTCCATGCTACTATTTGCTGTGAGCTTAATCCATAGCTACAGACTCTGAGCTCCCACATCGCAGTCATTCAAACACTAGTCCCTTTGAAACGCTTAGCCCCGGCTGCGCTGGGAGCTAAAGGGAGGGAGCCTGTCACGCTTTTATGATGTGTAAGCGGCAGAATTGTTTTTCTTTGCCTCTGCCACCGCGATAAGGATTCATTTGATGTCACTGAGGTCAAGGTGCTTCTTGCTTAAAGGGCTATTTTCCATTGAGATAGTTCTGAGAGTGCGCTGTCTGCTGTAGACATGGGATTTAGAGGTGAACGATCTGAAGCGAGCAATAAAAAAAGAAATCTCTCTCCTCAAGAACAGAGCGTATCCTTTGTAAGGAACATAGCCCCACAGAAATCAATAAGCCTAGATTTCACACTAGAACAGCACACAGCTGTAAGACACAAATCCCTACACTGCTGTAAAGAAAATAAACTCTGTTGGTTTACAACATCATTTGTGCAGAGTTGGTGTGTAAGGAGCGAATTCACCGTCCCTCAGCTTCCTTATGGTGTTATAATGGTTTGACTGACGGATGGTCTTCGGCAGCACTTCATCACTAAAGTTCATCATGAATGGATCACTGTTGCGTCTGGATCATTGGTAGAGGTTGCCACCAGTCTGAGTCAAGTTTGACTGACATGGATGTTATAGGCTTTGACTCAGTGTGACAGAGCAGAACAAAATGAGTTTCCAATATGATTGTGGAGCCAAACTACTTGATCTGTTGCAGGCTCTCAGCTTTCGGGTCTGCTCTGATTCCTGCTAACAACTCAGGCTGTGACAACAAGCTCCAGTGCATCAGTTGGTATGAATATGGAGGTATCTCCTCCACAAGGGAAAGTTAATAAGAGGCACAAAATGCTGACTATGAGGGTGTGTTGCAGGCACCACAGAAGAAGTCTGAGGCAATCCAGTCTTCCCTAATGTCCTTGGTTTGAAAAGGACAAACATCCAGAGAACATCAGTTCTCTGGGACTAAATGCCTTATTGATGCCAAAGGTCAGAGGAGAATGGACAGAGTGGTTGGAGATGGTAGAAAGACAACAGGAACTCAAATAACCACTCATTACTCCCGAGGTATGCAAAAGAGCATCTCTACACACACAACACGTCCAACCTTGAGGCAGATGGGCTACAGCAGCAGAAGACCACTCTGGGTGCCACCCTTGTCAGCTAAGAACAGGAAAGTGAGGCTACAATTTGCACAGGCTCATTAAAATTAAACAATAGAGGATTGGAAAAACTTTGCCTGGTCTGATTAGTCTGGATTTCTGCTGCGACATCATGATGGTAGGGTCAAAATTTGGCATCAACAACATGAAATCATTGATCCATCCTGCCTTGTATCAACGGTTCTGGCTGCTGATGGTGGTGTAATGGCGTGGGGGATATTGTCTTGGTACACTTTGGGCCCCTTAGTACCAAATGAGCATGGTTTAAAGTCCACAGCCTACCTGAGTATTGTTGCTGACCATGTCCATCTCTTTATGACCACAGTGTACCCATCTTCTGATGGCCACTTCCAGCAGGATAACGCGCCATGTCACAAAGCTCAAACCATCTCAAACTGGTTTCTTTAACATGACTGTGGCTGAATCTCAATGTCCCTCCCAAACCCTGAGCCTTGAGCCCTTATGTACTTAATTGCGAACATCTGGAAAGTGATTATATGCATGAGTCTGCAAGAGCTCAAAATGGTATAACCTCGGAATTGAGACAGCACTTTGACACTTCTCACACAACCTGCGCATCGTCATGTAGCTTACCTGAGCATCAGTATGAATTGTAACTGAACAAGCTTTAGTGTGAAATAATTGACATTTTACCTATACGCCCCTATCAGTCAACACAATTTATCCACCAAACAGATAAATTTGATTATACAAAATCTGAATGTATTGATTAAACTGCACACACAGTATGTGGCATTTTTTAATATCTGAAGTTCTTGTTTTTGTCCTTTTTCAATTTCCTTGTTAAGCATTCCTTTAACCTGCCTTGTTTGTGGGCTTCCCCCCTGGAACCCCACGTTTATGGTTTCATGTCACATTACAATGAACTGTGGGTAACTCCCACACGGTAAATCTACATACAGTATATGCCCACTTACAGAAAGAGCGCAAAGGTGAGAGCCCTCATGGACTCAACAATTCAACTGTGGTACAGCCCTAAACCCCTCACGGACTTCACAGGGATGTGCCTCAAGTGTGGACACTGAGATTAGGCCAATGAGTTCACTGTACTCCATCGACCTCCACAGTCTCCAGATCTCAACTCAATAAAGCTCCTTTGGGTTGTGAAGGAACAGGAGATTCTCATCATGGATATTCAGCTGACAAATCTGCAGCAATTGTGTGATGATACTTTTGTACTACAGTCCATTTGGTGTAAAATTTTGAATCCAAAAGGCACTTTCAGCACTGTTTTTCGTGTGAAATGTGAGCTGTGTCCTACCAGTGCAACCCTTATACAATGAAGATAGAGTTATTCATTGTGTCTATGTACTGTACCCAGAAAATGGGAGTATAATATGTGTTAAGTTTCATCACAGTTGTGTGCAGTTATGACCCTAAGTGCAGCTGCAACCATCACCCGCTGCAAAAGACCAAACATGATTTAAAATACATCCCACTGAGATGTGCTTTTGTAAGCAGCCATTTCAAAGGGCAAAGCTTGTGATGGCAAAATTACACCAAATTCTTTCTCAGGCCCTCTCTGGTCTGTTACAGCAGCAAATCTTATAGGTTTTAATTCAAGTCAGTGTGTCAATTCACACTGCCTCTGCTCAGTTGCATTGTGTCAGATCCAAGACTTCTCTTTCCTCTGTCTGAGGGACCTGAAAATCAGACTGCTCCTTGTGTTCCTGATTGTAGGGTAAGTCAGGCAAGTTGACTATCATACAAAACCAGATTTTTTTTTTTTGTTCCATGCAGGGAAACTTTGTTGCCAAGCAGTTTGGGCAGATTGTGTTATAAAATCAACACAGAGGCACTAAGCATGTCTCACTGTGTGTACCAGCCCAGGAATTAGCCCGTTCCTGACTTTTCAAAGCTTCAGTTCATACACAGTAATAGAGTTTGGTTTCCAATATTCCAGGAGCTGATGAAGTGTACTTTTGCAGGTGTGACAAGTTGTGCTGTCGTCTGGATCAGATATCTGTGATCACACTTTAGGAACAATCTTCAGTGACGACTGTTCAGAGTCCTGTCGGTCAGGAGTTTTTCAGAGCTACAGTTATCACTCAGGTGGCAGAGAAGAGCCAGGTTTGCCCCTTTGAGGCCGGTCATCAAAAATTTTCTGCCTCTTCTAACAAAAAGATGGAACACATTTTCTCAGCATGCTGGTGTACTTCAGGGACTCTTGAAAGAAGTCAGACATTTTGAAGTCCAAAGTCAAGTTTGTTTGGTCAGCTAAAGTCCAGCCTGTTTCTAAAGTTCTCTAAGCCCCTCTGTGGTCTTTTGCTGTATTGGCAGCACCCCAATTTGACAAGCCTTTCATGCTGCAGATTGGTACCAGTCATGTGGTGGTTGGAGTGCTGTTGATGCAAGCCGCTTTTATCAACACTTTAAATTCCTGCTATTTTATTTTTTTCCTTTTGAATCTACTATAAAAGGCTGGATGTGTCTGTTCTTTCCTTCTCCCTCAGAGAGCAGACTTTTTGTGCTCATGTTTTGGGTTTTATTACATTTTCCTTTTAGCTTACACTTGCTGACACCATTCTGTCCTGAACCCATGTACACATGATAATGATACCCCTGTTTGATGTTTCCCCTGGGTTTTAGTGTCTCTGCAGTTCCCAAATCCCATTCACAAGGGCCCCATTGCCAACATGCAGATTTTACATCTCAATCTTTCTCAATCTCATCTCAATTTGGTGATCCTGTCACCTTTCACTGAGCTCTAACTAATATTCAAGATTGTGTATTGGTTCATTGCTTTACATTATAACCACTTAATGGCCAACTCAGTCCAAGTATATTTTCATCACTGACTTTACATTTAACTGTCAAATCTGAAAAAGGAGTCTGATTTAAGCATGGGAAGTGTTCTTGTGTCTGTTCCAAGCGATGACCTCTGGTCTAAAGATATGAGACAATGCTGAAGTGCTAAAATCTGCTGTTTCTGGAGTGTCTGCTTGAGCCTGGCTCTGGAAGTACCGCATGTCACATACACACCAAGCCAAAATCAGCCATTCTCACTGCAGAAATACGTACATTTACAGCCTGGTACACAATGTTTTTCACATCTGAATCGCTAATTTCTCTACTGGCACACACTGTACAGGGGGGAAAAAAATTAACTCAGCGATTTACAAGATATTAAGATCGTGGGTTCACCCCCACCCAATCAGAGACTGAAAGGTGCCCTATAGCTGTTAGTGTGGGGACTCAAACCCCGCCCTACTTCCAATATGGCTGCACCAGTCAATTTGCTTCAAAAATCCATTTCAGAAACAGACAAGGAACGTCAGGGAGACTACATCCATTTATCACACAGTCTACTGTCTGTTTTTAGTCCTAGTAGTATTACCCAGCCATGTTTTAGCAGGCAATAGTGAATACAAAAAATTAATACAAAATAAGAGCCTGTATGGAGAGCAAAAGTAAGTGGGTTTACCTAATCCGCTATTCTTTTACTTCAAACAGATTTGACAAAATCTGCATTTATTTATTTATTCATTCATTCTTTAAAAACATTTCCTTTTTTTGTTAATTCTGCAAACATAAGCCTTTTAAGCATCAGTACATCATAAAAAAGGGGTTTCTCAGGCTCTATCCTATGGGATGCATGGGGTGCGTACAAAAAAGCAACACGGATAAACCTGCACAAACAGCACAGAAACTGAAGCCTGGTTGGAAGTCACCAAGATGAATGAAAAGTTGGTATCCATTTCCAGAGGTCTGTATCACCTCTACATGTTGGACAGTGATATGATGGTTAATGGGTTATAAGATCAGTTTTTTCCTGATGCCAGACATGAGTAATTGCATCACGTTGGAGCTCAGTAAATTCTCACCACTCATGCTCAAGTGCTTGCATCATATCCATCTTTTATCCTCTTTGCTGACTCCCCATTCAGCACCAAAACCACTTAAAGATCCTCCTCTTTATTGATCAAACCCTTAATAACCTTGCCCCCTCATACCTGACTGACCTTCTCAAATGCAACTCCCCACCTCGGGCCCTCTACTCAGGAGAAGCCAACCTCCTGACCTTCATTACCAAGACCAAGCTAAACCTTTGGGGGTCAGAGATTTTGTCATCGCAGGCCTGAGTCTGTGGAACGCTCTCTGTGTAAACATCCTCAATTATGACTCAGTAACCTCATTTTAAAGTCAAGTGAAAACCAACCATTGCCTTATAAACCCAATTATTTACATTACTGTGACTTAATTATTTAACACTTTATGTCTTAAAGTAATGTGTTCTGATCTCAATTCAGGGCTTCATGTGTGAAATATAAATAAATAATTGACTACAAACTAATGATCCTCCCACCAGCCTTAACTGTACAGTGTTGTTGTTTGTAATTAGCATATGTTGGAATCTAAAAACTAGACTGTGACGGTTATCACTCTGGCATCGAGCTCTTCACACCGCCGTGAGTAAGAACAGCCGCACAGTGCTGCTCACACAGCTGAGGACTATTTGTCTTTTTTTTTCAGAGGATGATCTCTAATTTGCATTTTCCTGACAAATTATCCCAATATCTCCTGAAAATGATTTGCCATTGTTTGTTCAGGCAGCACACTCATGCGTCTAATCCATCACAAACTCCTGCAGAAATGGCAACCAGCTGTTTTGAATACGGAGCCGTTGGATTCTATCTGAGACATCTCAATTTGCTGCCCCAGCTGTCACCGAGGAATTACTGCGAGGGAAAACATAAGTCCACAGCTTTATGCCTAGGGGCTTTCTGCTGCTTCTGTGACACATCATGGAGTAATTCACTAGTTTGGTGCAATTTACAGGCAGACTCAACAAGAAACCCGCCTGGGGGCCTCCAGCAACGAGGCCTCTCTCGGGAAACCTATAGGATCAGCCGCACCCGGCCCCTGCAAACTGCCACATGAAAAATTAACCTGCTGGCTCCACAGACAGAGCTTACACATCCTCTCTGCCTGAGAGCCTCCTTATACACTGCTTTCATCTCCTGCACCCTGCTCTCTTTCTCTTTCTTTCCCTCCTCGTCTCTCTTCTCTCCCCCTACATGTTATCTGCACAGCCTGTGTTGTTCAGATCTATCGCAGAGCCAGCGCTGCATATCTTTGCTTCAAAGACAACAGCTGTTTGTTTCATGTTGAACACAGACAATTATTTATAGGCTGGCACACTTCGAACCAGCCGATCAGATATCGCATTAGAAAAATAAACGTGTGTGTTTATAAGTGCTGGGGATGAGTGGTAATGAATCATTCTGGAGACATTACTCACTGAAAGTCAAATGGAAGTCACCAACTTGACTGAGGGAGGTAACAACAGAAGATTAGTGAGGAAAGTGATAGAAAAGCCAGTGAGGTGTCAATAATTTAACAGAGTAGGCTGTAAATCTAAGCGCCTTTGGATATTTCATACCACGAGAGAGCAAAGTTTAATCAAACAGAAAGATTGGCCCCAGAGCCGTGTGGGTGAGAGCTGGATTTATTGGCAGCCCTTGAACAGGCAGTAGGGTTTTATTACAGGCATCATTCAGGGCAAAATTAGCAATGTGACCTGCTATTTTAGTGAAAATAAATTGAGCTAAGAGATTGATGTGGATAAATGTCACGTTAAATGTCATTATAAAAAAAAGCATGTTCCTCTGAGTTATTGTACGCCACGAGGGGGAATGTTTCTGTTCTCATTCTTCTGTCTCTGTCTCTCCTCTGAGGATCCTTCAGTCAAGAGTTCCCCCTCCACCTGTTTTGGTTCCAGGCATTGCTCAACATTTTGAGAGAAATGCCATAATGGTTTTTATTGATCCTTGATGTCTGATGCCCTCTCGGATGCTGAAGTAACAATGCTCTCCGCTGCGCCGCATCATATCAACAGATGTTATGACAGCAGAGCTTTTCATAAAAGACCACAAAGGCGGTCGATTTTTTTTCTTTCCCCCCAGAAACGTGCTTCGATTTCCGTCAGGTGGTGGAAGGAGAAAGTGAGGCGACATTTGAGTTTATTACTGTGATGCCTGTTCTTATAAAGCGCCTTGTAGCACCTATATTTCACAGTTAACAATCTTATATATCACTTTCAAGGCGGGGAAAGCAACCAAAAGAGGCAGCAAGAGAAAACCATTTTTTGAAAAGAGCTAAAAATCTCTCGTTGACAGACTCTTCTTTAACTCTGCAGCCACCCTGTCCTGAAAACATTCACATATTAAAAGCACTGAACACCTCGATGAGAAACTGCGAGTCTTTTAATCAAAGTTAAATTAATTAAAAAGCTTATTTGTGAAAAGGTCAGTGCATTCCTTGAAGTGAAATGGAGTGGATTATGTAAAATATTCATTTCTAAAGTACCTCGTAATATATTTTGCATGATTTGCAAGACAGGGTGCGACTGTGATTAGACTACAGGCTGACCTGTGGCTCAATGAGAGGGGGGAGTCCAAAGAAGAGGTTAAATTACTTTCTCAGGGATTAGCATCAAAGTCTCACAGAGCAGAGGCAGAGAAGGAGACGGTGAAACCGTCACAGCTTCTCTTTGGAGGCATGTAATTCAGCATAAAATAAGGGACAGATTGACGGGGTGTGAGTGGTTTCTTTCTGCATCTCTTCCCTCCAGTGTTTCGTGAGAGACAGAGTAGCATTCTCACTCGTCACACTGTAATTAGCACCTGAGCCGCCAAACCCGACAGGCCGCAGTGTGAAGGGCTGTGCCAAGTTGCCCAAAAAGCACCACACAAAGAACTGCCACACGCCCCCTTTCCCTTTGCTCAGGTCTCACTCCTTTTCCCTTGCTCTCCTACATACAGCTGTGTGGTAATGTACCCTGTTACTGCTCACGAGTGGCACATTTTTCCACCTCCAAGGCCATGTCACACAATGCCACATTAGCAGAGGTAATGTTTCCTCAGCAGCACTTGACGACCTGACACAATGTGACAAACTGTCACAGGGGAGGGCTCCCCCACCCAGGACCTCGCTTGTTAGAACGTGTGAAAAGTGAGACAGTGACACTGTAAGATACTAACAGAGAGAGACTCAGCTTGTTTTCCATGCATATCTGGAGCTACGCAGCATAATGAGCACAATGTTAACAGAGAGGGTAAACATAGGAGGCAGCATAAACAGGCTGAGGGCAGGCAGCAGTGAGCACTGCATCTGTGTAACAAGACGAGCCTGGATCCATCCTGATGATGTGTGAATGGAGAGCAGTGGGCACATAATAAAGGACATTATGACAGATTGTGGGAGTTCATCTTTTATTCACTTCATTTTATTTACCAAAGAAGGGTTTGCTTGTTTTGCAAGATCAAGCTTAGCTTGCAGGCAATTTTATCAGCAGCACTGCTGTATCCTATTTTTGAGATGACTGGTTGTTCACAAAGTGACCACTGCTGAAAAGACCTTGAAAACTGTCCCAGAAGGGATATTTCTCACATCTATTTTCAGGTATTGATTAAACATTTATGTGTGGAGCAGATTCCACTGGGAAGTCTGCTCCTGATAGAAGATTCATACCACATTCACACAACTGGAGGTGTTCAAGTTGCCACCAAAGAGTGTATGATACATGGATGTGGTGTCAGTGATGTCACCTACTGGTTTCTGATGGAGAGACGTGAAGCCTGATGTTGAAGGATGCCATATTGAAAAGCTTGACTCAACTTAGCTGTGTTTGAGCTAGGCTGGAGTAAAGTGGCAGGCCTTAAGCCTTTATGTAGACAGAGTGCCCTTCCTTTCAGTGAAGTCAGCCATGAGCTTATATGGGCAAAACTCATAAAATAAACTGTTATTTTGAACCAGGTGGTAAAACATGTTTATTTGTAATTTGAATATTGTCCCTTTTAGGTTTGGTTTGTAATTAGTTTCCAGTGTTTCTGTAGCCAACCTCAAGTGGTGGTCGGTAGGTGTCAGCCAATTAACAAAAGCTACAACAAATGGAACAGCTATAACACGAATGCAGAAGCTGCAACACAACAGAATTGCTGCCACAACGGAAGTTAAGAGGACAGTTATCCTAATGGACACAGAAAAGTTGTAAGAGTAATTAAATGACTGTTTTTTTTTTCTTTTTGCCTTTAGCTATTACAGATATAGCTTTAATGCTAGCGTTATTGATTCATAAAGCCAAATATAAGATGACATATTTTTCCTGTAAATAAAAAAAATATAAGTACTTTGAAAGGTATTACAAGGTGAGACCCCTACGAAGCTTTATTTATCATAGAGGTAAAAAAGATAATCATTTACTTACTTTTGCAACTTTTCTGTGTCGGGATAACTAACCTTTTTTAGTTCCACTGTGCTGTGGCGTTCGATGAACTGAGGATTTTAGCACCTAGCAAAGGTTTCATAATTTAAGACCTGAGGTTACCTTGTGGTTGCCACCATAGACTGTAAAAAAAAAAAAGGCTGTCATGTTGCTCGGCTTGAAGTGAGGCAGCCACAAAAACTGCTCCCCCTGGTGACTGGCTGCAGTACAGGTCAAACAATCTGTCTTTCCAGTCATTCCAGATGAGCTGTGGTCAAACTTTATAACATTAATACTCCTCGTAGAAATGTTTCTCACGTCACATTGTTGTGGAGATTTGAAGGTATCATTTGGCTGCCTTGTATTCAATTCCTCTTTTTTCTGAAAAGTTTTTGTTTTCATTAGTTATACAAGGTTAAAAACAAGGTTTTACATCGTGTTTAAAGATGATTGACAGCTGCCATTCTTGTGTATTTTTTCAGAGATTGTAAAATATGTCGGGAGGTAGAGTCGAGAATTGATTAGACAAATTAGACTGAAATATTTTTTTTTTGTCTCTCGGCTAAACTTCTTTCAGAATCCCTCACAGTCTTTACTGCGCAAACTCTGACTGCACAACTGCTACAATACAATGCTTGTGACAGTGGTATTTGGATTCAAAACCGTACAATGGTAAATGGTGAAGCCATGCTGTCCACTCTATATACAGTCTATGGTTACCATTCATACTTGCAGCTAAAATGTCTGAATCACAGTCACAAAGTAAAAAAATACCCATTATCCACCTCTGTTGACTGAGACCTTGCAAAATAAGAGGAGTCAGCTTTCATAAACTACATCAGCATCCACAGATCTTACACCCAATCGGAGCTGCACAGCTAATGTAAATGCATGTGCACAGTTCTCATTTTACATTTTCTGAGGGGAATTTTATCCAATGTCTCCGAGCCTTCCTGTAAACATCACACAGGAACAAACAAACACCAAACATCATACCAATACGTTTTGCATGTAAAGTTCGAAAGACTTAATTTAATTTAATGCTGAAACGCACTCTGGAGAAATGTCGCCCAGCTGTCTAAATAAATAATACTGGCACCTTTCAACCCAAGGTCACCTTACAAGGCAGAGTAAACTACGACGTACAGTGCAATGATAAAATCAACAGATTAACCAGGCGAATATACAGCTTTAAAAATCAATATGCGCAGAGCTTTGGTGAATGGGAGTCAAAGTGAATATACAAGTTTAAAAAGATGCATTTTGAAATGGGATTTGAATAGTGGGGCAGTCAATGTTACAGATGTTTCTGTCAAGCTTTAACTCTTACAATGAATAAATAAGCATGAGTGATTACTGCGAAGGGTTATTACTAATATTATCTCATTGAAAAATGTATGTTTTTTGATCTTGTTACCACCGCCTGGTTGTGATGGTATTTACACCTCATGGTAGCTGTAAGGTATCTTAAAGCTGTTTGCTTTATGGCTAATCTTGATGGCTAACCTCATTTCATAACAGGTAAAAGAAGAAGTCTGAATGTGTCAAAGAGCAAAAGAGGAAGAATACATCAGTGGCAGTCACTTGAAAAACAGGTGTAGAGCTGTTAGATTCAGAAACAGAAAAATGCAGAGATTGAGGATGATGGCAAAATGTTGGTGTTGTCAATTAATCACCAAATAGATGCTAGTGTCTACTGAATAGTATTTAAGTTAGAAATGATCACTTCTTATTTGAACAAAAATACAAATCAAATTATATTCATTGTTGTTTTGCTACATTGAATTCACAGCGGGCTGCACAGTGGTGCAGTGGTTAGTGCTGTTGACTCACACCCAAGGGGCAACATCCTGTTAGTAAAAATGAAGCCAATGCGAAAGTGCTAAAAGGTGCTGTTCATCAAGGATCTGCTTGAGGCAGGCTGCCTCAAGACCAGAAGTCATGTACACACCCAGTCTTTGATTGTCCAATCAGAGACACAGCTCAGCTCTCGAGACCGACTGCACCCTGTAGCTTTTAGAAAGGAAGCTCAAATCCAGTGTCATATAAATGTGGCTGTGTCCGCGGACTGGCTTCATTCATGGTATCAGTGACATTCTCATCATGTAATTTGGTGATTCCAAATTGCACCTAGGTGTGAGTGTGCGCGTGACAGGTTGTTGGTGTCCCAAATCATGTTCTTCTGCACTTACAGTTACTTTTTTGAGAGCATTAGCGCCTTTATGCTAACAGTACGGAAAAACATGGTGCACTTTGATTTCTCAGCTGGCGCACTCAAAAGGGTCAAAAAGCTGAGTATTGAATACTGGATTCTTCTCGCCCCAATGGTCGCTACAGGCCATGTAGAAGAAGGTGTGGGAACGGATCAAATGGTTGATGGTTGTAACGAACAAATAGCAGAAGAACACCTGTGAGGAGATGTGAAATGCAATTGTAATTTCCGGTAAGTGTAAAGCTGCAGTGTTTGATTTGAGACATTATTCTGCAAGAATTTGTGCACAGTTGTAGTAAGTACAGAGTGTACACAGTGCACTTCATGTAAGTGTACACACTTTAAATGAGACACAGTTGTTGTTTGTGATTGACTGGCAACCTGTCCACAATGTACCTCTCACAGCTGCTGGGATAGGCTCCAGCCACCTGCAACCCTGTACAGGATTGGCAGCAGAAAATTAATGGGTGGATAGATGGATATCTACTGTATATTAGCTTGCCCAGCTAAGATGCCCAGACTTGATTTTAAACAAACTTGAAATTTAAACACCGAAGGAAAGCACATACAATAACATGTTGGCTTGAAATGATGTTTTAAACTTTATGGTTCCCAGAATAAACACAGAATTCAAGCTGCTATTTAAATATATCAAGTGTGTGGTGGCATGGTTAGTGGTTCACACGTCCATGTGTAAGTCTTCATGTCAAAGTGCCCTCATGTCCTTCACGGAACAGCCCTCAGTGTGTGAGTGTGGATACTGAAATTCTGACGGGCAGATTGACATTTTGCAAAGCAGCTTCTGTGATCAGTGTGATGATGTGTGAATGTGACAGCACTTTCACTGGTTGGTGGACTAAAAATGTGCCATCCATTTACCACCTTCTACCGTCTCCAAATGTTGTTTACAAAACAGACCTTTGCAGTGAATATTAAGAGCCAAGCATGATAAATCTGTGAAGAATTAGGAGGGCATTTGTTCTAATGTACACTGAACCGATGGCTTATCAACACTTCTTGCTGAGGGAAGGAAAAGCTGCTTATTTATAATGGTCAGCCATATATATTCTCCTGGACTGTGGTCAGGATATTAATCTTAGTATGAATTGTGCATCATCAATCTTTAATGCGCCTCATTGATACAACGCTGAGACAACCAAAGCAAATGTACTGCATCTTTGCAAGACACAGAACCATGTTTGGGGCCTTTTGAGCAGCGCTGACATGGATTATCTGAAGTGTTAATACAACCCATACATTCAAACTGCCACAGAGGCTGAGTGAATGACAAATGGGTGGGAAGAATAGAAAATCAGCGATGAGCAGATTGAAAGTTAAAAGGCTGTAAAATGAGCGTGTATTCAAATAGAGGGAGAGAGGCTGTGAGCTGGCGCATTATACTCGGCTTCTTATAACGCTCCCCTGGCTTTCACAAGCCTCTTGATTAGCAAACAGCAGCCCCCGAGATAAAACACACTCATAGACACGGACTGGATTTGCATGTAAAGAGACTTGGAGCTTTTCATGCATGCATCTACTCCAAGCAAATGAGAGAACATGATGCTTTAGATGCTGCTCCTTCTTGCAAGAAGGCCTCTTGATTCCTTCTCTCATTTCGTTTCCTTGTGGGTCAAGTTTTCCCTCCTTTTTGCTTTTATTTTTAGCAACATCTCAGCTTGTCTTTGCACTCCATTGTGAAGAAGTGGTTTCATTCGCATGCTTGTTACAGTTACTAATAGCTTGTTCTCTTCTTAAAAATCAGGTCATATTTGATAACACATGAATTCAACGCGCAAGTGATCCGTGCATCTTATAGTTTGTTCAATATGCAGTGCATTAGCGAGCTTGTAGATTAATATTTGCTCAGACTGGGAGCCACATTCACATGCAATGTAATTCCTTGACAGCCACATGCAAAGCTCAGCGCTCTCACAGGTGTGAGGCAAACCAGAACAACAGGACATGGCGCACAAGGCAAACAAACACCGTGCTGCAGCTGCACGCATTAACTCCTCTCCAAAGCCTCCACTGCTTTCTGCACCCAGACAAGATGTTTGTAATATAACAGATGAGATGATTAAGAAGTAGCTCGGGAAGATTTGCATAAACTGTGAAGACCCTGTGAGGGAATATATGGATAATTCAGTTCATAAATGAAGACATGCAGATGCAATCCAGCCTATTATTTCCATGTGAGAAAAGCAGACGCTTCTTAAACTCGGCTCTTGTAATGACTTGGCTAAATATAATTTATGACTTGGATCATAAGTTATTCACTGACTTACTGATTAATAATGTAGGCCTGAAATGTAATATCTCTGATTATGTGTGACAGCAGATTTTCATCGTTACAGATAGAGGGAGGTTTTAACAGCGGCTTTATGCTAAGCAGCTTTCTTTTGAAAATTGATACATAAGTATTAAAGCAAATGTGGAAAAGTGTTTATCCCCCTGCTTGATTGTATAACTGAGGGATTTCCCTCTGCATGCATCCATTAGAAATCATTACTTTTAGGCCATCATTTAATCCCTTGAAAATGTAGACGATCCAGTCTATAGAAGCTAAGCTGATTTTATTCAACCTTCATTTTTCAGAGTAAAAGCCACTTCTTCTAAAATGATTGGATCTTGTTTTTTTTAATGAATAAACTGAAGCCTGAAGCAAAGTAGAGTCATCCTCTAATAACACCTAATACAAGAAAGGATACGGTCAGAGCTTTCATCCATTCTTCATGCTTGTTTAACTTTTCCTACACACCACCCTGAATCCATTTTCCCCACACTTTTTGAGCTGCCTGCGCTCCAGATTGGTGCAGACAGCTTGTTAAATATGTATTGGCTGAGCGGTGGGCAACCTGCTGAAGTGGCAATGTACCTCATCTCCTGGTGAACAAAGTGACTGAATGAATGATACATCCTGCAGTGAATCACAGCCTCAGCTGCTGCAGCCTTTCAGAAAAAAAAAGGCTGGTGAAGACGTGTATTGGATTGTGGAGGGAAAAATAATCAGTGTGCACAATACATGTCCTATATTAGCACTCTGATGTGATCCAGACGCGACACACAGACTGCTTATGACAGCACTTATGATTATACTGAATCTAATTTCTGTATCACAAAAGTGTCCTTTGAAACAGACATTTACAACAGCAGATAATATCCTTATGAGTCTGACTGAATCAAACATCCTGTGCAGTCAATTTCCATGTTAATTCTGTGTTGATCAGATAAGCTTTATCTCGTAATAAGCCGAGTATCAATTACAGCAGGAAACCTGGAAATACAAACTGTTCTCGCCAATTTCATTTATTGTTCGGGATCATTTAGTGTGCTATAAAAAGCTAACCAGGTGTGACACTTGTGTTTTCTGTAGAAGAAAATGGGATTTCAGTGTTTTATTTTTCTCCACATCTATCGTGCTTGTGTCTCCTGAATACAAAAAGTCTGTTACCTAAATCTACTGCAGCCTCATGAAGCTATGCTATCTTGAATCCATCAGGGTGTTATGAAAATGTTCCCTCTGAGTCCAGCTGACCAGGAGACTTATTATGCTACTCCTTTCTGTAATGCAGGCATATAGTAATGTTTAATGCTGCATGTCCATATATATATATATATATATATATATATATATATATATATAACCTGGCGTACATAGATGTCAGTGTATTCTTTTTCTCAGACTGAGACAAAACTCTTCCACTAGGCATCATGGTCTTGCTAACCTTGTTAGGAGTCTAGTTTGCATAAGCAACCATTCATACTTTTCACCGTATACAAACAAAAGTGTCGTGTGTTTCCTTGGTTGTTCTGTCTTGTGTTCTGATCAGTCTTCTATTTCCTTTTAGTCACAATTCATGCCTCTTCAATTCCTTGTGAGTGCTTCCATATCTTCTACGTTTCCTGTTTTATTTTGTTGTTCTTGCTCTTTGTGTGTCTGGTTCATGTTTTCTTCCTCTTCAACTGTACGCAGTAGTTAAACCCGCGTCTTCTCTCTCACACTTGTGTTAATTTACCCTGTGTTAATTCAATCTCTGTCCCAATCTCAATGTCCACTCACAGACTCACTGCTTTTGAGGTGAGTCCTCGCTAAGTCTGTGAGGTCACACGCTGTGTTCCAAACAAGGGATAAGAATCCCCAAAATCCTGTTAATGTTTTTTGAAAGTGTCCTGAGATAACATTTTTTTAAGATTTGGCTCTATATTAACAAAGACTAATTGATTGATTGGTTGAATCTTGACGTTTCTGTCTGCCTTTGAGAATAAATGTATAAAACAGCCTCAATTCACCTAAATCCAAATACCTTTACACACGTGTATGTGCGGTTTAATACACACAGTCAGATTTTTATACTGATGGAGCATATTTCTTTCAGTTTTGTAGTTGGTTGTTTTGACTAAAAGGAGTGTACTGGTACAAATTTTACTTATTTCCCAACTAAACATTGTTCTGTAATAAGTCCTATTGTGGTAAGTCTTGTCCCATAACTACTTGTACCATTTTGAGTCTTTGCAGACTCATGCACTCAACCACTTTCCAGAAGATGTCAATTCAGTTCGTATGGCCTCAGGGCTTAGGGGGAGAATCAGCCAGTCTCTGTGTTTCGTCACTTCTCAGCCAGTTTGTCTCCTCTTTCACATCATGCCATGTTCCCAAATAATTCCAGTGTTTTTTTGCTAGTGTTTTGGTATTTTGGTTGATGGGTCAATTAATACTTTAGGTTTTCCTTTTTTCTGCAACTGAGTCCTCTCCTTATGTGTTTCCACAAACATGACAAAATGTCTTCGTGTTCTGACTCTAAATCTAACCAGGTGTATAGTGTGCTCCCTTAATTCAACAAGCTTCATGTTGCCTAATTGACCAGCCATGGGGCTATAAGGTTGATGTTCAGTCCCAATAGAAAACCTCTGGTCTACAGGTGTAAATATGAAGTCTGCTTGAGGCAGAAAGCTGAAAAAAAACCCAGAAACCGCAAAGACACCAAGACAAAAAAGACACATTTTACAGCAAATATAAACCTTATTCAAGAACAGTTCTGTTCTGATTAGCTTGTTTCTCTATCAGTATACACTGTATGCTAAACTCATTATTGAGTTATGAAACCTGTGAGTTTTGGCCATGTGAGGGCATGGCCGACTTGGCTGAATGGCAGGCATCCTGTAGCTATCTGCAAAGAGGCTTAAAGGTGCGTTCTATTTGTCATTTCCCAGAAGCTGGGATTTACGACAAAATTCCTACTGAAATGCCCTTTGAGGTTGAAATTTCTGACTCGGAGGTCAGCGAATCCATACCTCTCCTGAGTTTACAGCCAAAGATGGCTGCCCTGTATGTAAACAGTAACATTCCATTTATTTTAGCATTTCTGATGAGTGTTTGTTGAACTTAGCCACTGAATCAGCCATTTACATAAAACTGTTTGATGTTTAAATATGGGAATTTTGCTTCAGTGTTATATACACTCTTCATGTCATATGCACTAACTACAAAGCGGGGGTGCTAACAAGAGCCAACAACTGCCAATAGCCTTGTAGATCGGCACCAGACATGTTGTAGTTTTTACTTGTCAACTGGAATGCTTTGAGATTACGTCATTCTTACTCTCCTCTTGCCAGTAAAAATGGAACACATCAAAAGACCCGCCTCTTTACCTCATCCTGACTTGACTAAAACGAAGGTCATTCAAACTTTTTCAATATGGTCTCTGCTGACAATAGGCTTCAAAACTGTGTAAGAAACAATTGGCGATGTCACTGAGACTACAACCTTATATTAACAGTCTATGTTTCAATCAATCTAAATTGCATCCACTGTTGGTTAGCAGTGTGTCGACGTGTGTGAATGAGATTAGCTGGTGGTCCCTTACTGGAGCAGACTCTGCCATCAGTGTGTGAATGGGTGAATGTGACCACGAGTGGAAAAACCCTTTGAGTGGTCAGAATGACCTGAAATATGCTGTACATGATTTTCTCTCTAAATATAAAATAGCATTTTGTCTCTGTCCCTAAAAGCAAGTCATCAATTTTATGTTCCTCTAAACCCAACAAAGATGTTTTAGTGTGAGTCTTAAAGCTGTTTGTTCTGTAGAACCAAGCCCATAAAACATACAAGCATACATGTAACACAGCGTGCCTCTCTCTGTTAATGTTTAGTGAGTCACTGCCTCTGCAGTACTGTGTCCCAGCTGATCTGTAGTTAATCTCTAAGAGGTCCCCGGTGGGAGGAAATGATGAGGGGAGGAAAGGAGAGACAGAGAAATGGAGTTACTCTCTGCTGTAGCCCAATGAGCCTCCCTAAGCTAGGGCTCCCCAGGGAGTGCTCATATGTCCAAAACCCTGGAAAAACTTCAGACTCAAGTGATTATGGTTACAGTGTGTGTTTATGCGTGCAGGCTCATGTTCTATGTTTACTTACAGACTGAAATATACTCCAAGCTCCAGATATGTCAGGCCTGATATCTGGCAGACTGATAGTACCCACAGAGCTGCAGGGTTTCATTAAATCGCACCGATTAAAGCATTAGCAATGAAATCTACAAAATTTGAGGAATTTTAGCCTGTTGCCAAATCCATGTTCCAGTTTCCTCAGGGCTTAAAGTTTAGTGCCTCTTACAAGACTCTTTTTCTGTCTGTCGTGTCTTCATGATTAAAGTTGACTGAGACAGAAAAATCAATGATAGGTCAGCTTTTAGTGAGTGTTTCATAGAAGGATGGTTCAGGCTGCTCATACTGAAAAAATACACACAGCTTCCGTAGTGTTGAGGCTGTCAAACGAAGAAATCCTCAAAGACAGTCAACAAGTGGAGCCCAGCAGATTGAGGACACAGCTTTGTTTCTGCTGATGCCTCCATTTGGTGAGCTTCCAGGTGGCAAGCAGGCTGACAGTGCCGGGCTGTTCTGCTGCAGGCTGCACTCACTGATCTCCTCTCTCCTGAGATGCAGTTCACCTCCGAGCACGAGAGATCTGCCACAGAGAAGACGAAGGAATCGTTTTCTCCACTTTCTTCCGCTTTTTCTCCTCTTCTCAAAAGAAGCACCTGTTTGTCTGTGATACAGCGACTGAGATGAAGATCAAACTTTTACCCGAGCGCGAAAAACAGGTGGAGACATTCATAGAGAGAGCAAATGCTTTCACGCATGCTGTCCCAGCAATGCATACTTTCTCATCCCGCTGTGCCTGAAGGAGTTCTCACAATTTTTACAAGATGAGAAGCAGAAGAGGGGAAAAATGGAGACAAACTGACAGAGAGAGATTGGATGTATTCTCCACCTTGTTTCACTTTTCTCTGGCACCCAGAGGCTTCTCCAAAGCTTTTAGTAAAAAAACAAGCGGCTGCGCGATGGATCAAACAGCAGCGGCAGCCACTTCCCAGCCTACCCAGCAGACTCCACGCTTTGATATTTCCGTCACTATCAGTCCCTGCGTTCTGTCTGTTTTAGACACTGCCGGGTAAATGAATCTCTCCTTTGGTCCTCTCTCCTCTACTTATTCCTCCTCCATCATGCTGCTCCCTCCTCCCTCACATCCTCATCTGCCTCCATAGCCGTCCCTTGCATCCAGTTTCTTCCTTTCCCCTCACAGGGCTGACTAACAGGAAAACTTGCTGCATACCACACACTGGCGTTAGCAAAAGGTGAATGATGCATTTACCTTTGGTAATCACAGTCATTTCTGTGGGCAGATGACGACGTTGGCTTGTAGTTATTTTATGTAAGACAGTCAGAATGTGAGGAAGAAGAGACGTCATTGATCCCACTCACTCCTTCCCACTCTGTTCCCCACTGAGGCTAGCTTGTTGTGACAAGCACGTACTTCATCGCTCCAAGTGAGAGATACAGTACAGGACTTTGATCCTCGTCAAGACTTTAGGGTCTTCTGTTTCCTGCCAGTAAAATGGGATTTGAGTTACAGCAACTAGAAAGATGAGGAAACACTCAACCAGTCAAGACTGAACAAAACATAACCAACATGGCCAAACGTGATCATAGAATCTGTGGATAAACAATGTGGCTGACACAAGCAGAGCTAGCACCACGAGCCTTTGGTCTTTCTTCCAGGTTAAAGTGCACGTACCTGTGGTGGTCACACATCGACCCTGCACACTAAAAACAGCTATGTTATTTTATTGGCTCAGATTTGGGTTGTTTTTGTTGGACTCAAGTGCTGAGTTAAAATTCTTCAAGTTGTCTTCAACCCAACATACATCTGTTGACTCAGCACCTGGTTTGTTTGTGATTTGAACATCACGTCATCACATCGACAGATGGGCTCCATCAACCAGACATCAAGCCAGGCTCTATACACTGACTGCTCATGCATATTCAATGCTTAATATACCATACGCAATACAATATTCTCTGTAACCAAACCCCAAATAACATTTTAAGACAAGGGTTTTAGCCAAGTAGTTTTGTTGTGACTGCGCTTTGTAACCGTGAGTGAGGAGGGACCACAGTGGATATAAGACCTTGCTGAATACCACAATGATGTTGCAATGAGCCGACTACCTGTATACCATGGTGCATACTGGTTGTCTATGTTTCACAGCATGGACTGACTGTCTATGCTTCGTGGCTTGAAATATGTTTAAAACAAACTTAAATTAGACCAACCTTTATTTTATGTGTATATTTGCGAATTTAACCAAACATCTGGGTAGATCACAGAACAAATACATGTGGTTGAAACAACTTGGAATTGTATTTGATTTGACCCAGAATTTGGGTAGAATATTAAACTCATCTATTTGGTTAACATGGACCAACCCATCCTGTTGGGTCAAATTTACTACTGCTGGTGCTATAATGGCCCAGTAGTTGGGGTTATAAAACAGTCCAAATTGGGTTATTATTAACCTAAGCATTTTCAGTGTGTCCAGTGGTTAATAATAACCCAATTCAACCAAACACAGTGGATATACTTTGTCTCCATTTTTGACCACAAGGTACCATGAAACCATCAGGCCACTTGAGCTTGTGTCATATGTGTCGCAGAGTGTTATGGAATTATGGCAGAAGCCATCAGCAAGTGCTGAGTTGCAGCACAACAACTTAAGCCTTGTTTTGATATTTTGTGTTGAATCAATTCTGTTTTCAGGGGGATTGAGTTTGGTTACTCAGGTGAAGTGACCATCACAGAGCAGGGTCAGGTGATTTGGAGTAGGAAGGGGAAGCTTCTATAAACCCCTAAGCTCCAGTTACCAGTCCTGACTCATTATCTCACCATTAGAGGAAGTGACAAGTTGTTACTGTGTTTAAGTCCAGTGTCTCTTCCCTAAATGCTTAAACATGCCTCTGCCTCCAGCTTGCATGCTCTGGATACTGTACATCATGGAGGTTTGAATCAATCAGTCACTGCCACTTACAGTATTCTGATGTAGAGTGGGCTTCACTGTTGTATTGCAGACAAAAACAAATATATAATTTCATTAATAAGTGTCTCTAAGGTCAGCTTCCTTCTAAGCACAACACTTTTTCTAAGCATCTTCTCGAAAGTCTAAGTAGACTCTCTTTTTCACCCCAGCTCTTTGTATTGGGCATCGCAGTTTTGTTTAAGGAACGTCTCCTGTGAATTCAACTGCTGGCTGTCGTGTTTTTGTTTAGCATTTTCTTAACTTTAATTCTGTTCAAGGAGCACTAATGGCTCTGCTATGTGTTGTTTTGCCTTTTTTCATCTATTTGTGATCTTGTTGATTATCCCATTGAGGTTACTTTTAGAGACCTCCTTGGTCCTCAACTGTCGTACTTCCCCCAATTCTGAAAACAAGTAGGTGTGGGTGACCCTTTTCCACCAATGAAGCCCATACATGCAGCCTGATGTGCCCTCCTCTCAAATGTTACTTCATAAAAAGCCCTGTGATTGGTCCACTGAGTGGGTTTGTGTTTCTTGTATTTACAACATCCCCAGAATTGCAGTATCTTGACTTTACAATGCATCTCCCCTGACTTTTCCCTGCGATATTTCTCTTTTATAATAGCTGTTTAATAAGTGGCGACATGTTTCAGCTTTAATTTAATATAATATGTTCGAAATCTCAGTGAAACAGCAAGCAGACCAGAAACAGGCGATCTGACAGTCATCATGCCGGTGTCGGTCGCTACAAAGGTCAGGAAGGTCAGAATAAACCAAGCTAAAGACAGGACATAAGACTGTCAATCTACAATATCCACGTATTGAAAATTGGTCAAAGTAGCTCTGGTGCAGATAAGCAAGAGTGACGATTTAGATGTTAAGTTGAATATATATTCAAATCTAGGGTAAAAACATGCCTTCATTTTTTTTTTTTTTTAAATCTGTTCATTTTACACTATATATTGAAGGAAATGTAAAGTCCAACTGAAGATCAACAGAACATAAGTCTGAGTGGCAGGAGCCAACTGGAGCAAAGCACCACAGAAAAAGGAGAAACCACCGCAGGCACTGGTCCAAGTTTCATGCTTGTTTTGGTCGGGAGCTCTTATTTTCATTGGATTTTGAGGGCGGCAGAGTGTTGAAATGAAGATATTTGGTGTGGGATTTAGTGTAAAGTATCTGTCTTCATACTACAGTCCAATGTACAATGTCAAATCTTGTCATCTGCGCAGATAAACAGAGTGTTATACAAGTCAAGATACAAATAAAGATATCATCCACAAATGTATTTTTAAACTCCAAACATTAAAGAGAACAGATGAATGTTGTCTCTCAGCAATATGGAGAAAATAATGCCACCATTGTTCATATCTAATGTAACAGCTCACCATATGTTGGAGCTGCAGCTCAGCTTCAAACTGTGCCGGAAATTGAAGCCAGACCACTTAAAACAAACACTTCTCCTTTAACACCCTGATTCTCGGGACCAGTTGCCAATTTTTGTCGAATCTATTTCATCCTCTTAGTTACTACATACAAGGCTTTACACGGCCAGGTGCTGGATTACATCAATGAGCTTTTAACTCCCTGCTGTCCCAACAGACTGAGCCAGAGCCAGGCCAGAGTGCCAGCGAGAAATCAAGCTTTGATTGAGTTTCTCTGAGCTTGTACCTAAGTTGGAGGGTGATTTTTCATTAAAAGGAAAAGTGTTCATGTTTTTACAACCTTTGCATGCTCTCCGGCCAAATAAGATTACGAGTAAGCATTTGGTCCAAACTTAATTAACTCTTTTTTATACACTGCTCACACCCTAAGCAGACATGTCTCTATCTGCACATCAAGGCAAAATCACAATTAGTTCAGTTACTGAAATATGAGTAGTGGTGACAAAAATATATAAAAGTTACTGTATAAAGACAACAACAACTGTAGCTGTAGGTACAAAAAGAGATGCATGCTGGGATACATTGATTTCCACACATGATACGTCTATTCACTTATCTGTAATGAGACAATCACACACTGTATAAATCTGAAACTCTTACCGTACTGTTATAAGCTGGATCATCTATGATTGGCACGCATTTTGTGGCGATGGACAAAAGATAAATATCTTAACACTTTAAAACTTATCTGAGTGCCGGCGCTCCTATTTTGTAAGCCTTCCTTAAGTTACTGTGAATCCCTAATTATTTGAGCTAAATGAAGAAAATTTAAACTGCTCTTAAAGAAGAAAGACAAGCTATAAGGTGATATTTGGGGTACTATTTTACTGCATATGACTTTCCTTGCAACATTTCAATCACAGTCAATAATTGATACATGCTGTTACCATGGTAACGTATAACTCTTCAACCATGTGGGTTGGCAAACCTTTCCAGCACAAAGAGAAGATGAGCTTAATGGGGGTAGGTCATGACCTCTGACCCTCCCTTCTAGATAAATGCCGAATCGTAATCCACACTTTTAAATGAAATTATCAGCGTCAACATTGCTGGTTACATGTTATTTTTAATTGCTACTTTCTAGTTCCAGTTTGAGTCGACAAAGACTGGGCTTTATTTAAGGCACGTCTAGGTCTTTATGACAACACCACACTGGCTGATGAAGTTTGTTAGAGAGAAGAGATAAAACACAAAGATCTGTGTTTTTTCTGCTAAAAAAGATTTCTATGACTAATTTTGTAGTGATGGTGGACACTGTCAGACAGAAAAAGCACAGAAGAGCAGAAGAAAGCTTAACAGGAGAGTGATACACCCTGAGCTAAAGGCTAATTAGCCTTTAGCTTAGGCTGCATTACTCCATAACACATGTGTTAAACTGTTAGTGATAATGTTCATTCCAACTCACATGCAGCAGTTATTCTGCAGTGGTCCGTTCAAACTTGAGAGTCTATTAATAAAATGAAGAGTGAGGTTATGTTAGCTCTGCTTGGTAGATGACCGACAAGACATAGCTAACCAGGATTTATCAATGTTATACATTTCGATACGTCTATTACGACTGGGCTGCCAGCTGCACTAAATGTAAACGGCTACTAAACTACTTACAAACTGACAGTGTTTACTTGTTGTCGCATTAGCCTACAGATACATCCAAGTACCTGTCTGCTGCTGTAGCTAACACATAGCAGACTACTAAAATGTTTGCTTGATGCCACATTTCAAACCATAGCGCTACGTAACTGTACTGATTAGTCCTTTACCTCGGTGCATTGTATCTAGTAAAAAGTTATCCTAAACAAAGAAAATTTGTTTTGATCTGATCTGCATATAATGCAAAAACAAACACACGCCTCGCTAAACATGATTTACGACAGTGTGCAAAGACCACGGGCCAGAAGGTGGCAAGGGAGTGCAATCAAAACAGATCACTGAAACTTTAAATTTTTAAGGGAAATGGTTTATAAATAACAATAAAATAAAACAACAATAAAAATAAAAATAATAGTATTTAATCAATATCAAAATCAGTAATTACCATGAACTGCAGTTATTTCATTTCTCCATCCTTGAATGGCAGACGCCATTCAAGACAGCGTCTCACACCAGGTAGATGTGTTCTGTCATAGGAGCAGTGTGGAGCTTGTTCCTTTATTTAAGTTGATGTATGAGCCGCCTCTCCTGTGTCAGATGATTGTCCTGTTGATCTCAAAAGTCCAGCATGAGAGTTTAATGTTGCATCTCTTTTCCCTGGAATTATCATACACCCAAATAAACTAAGATCAGTTTTTGTAAAGCCTCCACTACAGGTCTGTCTCAGATGGATCTCAGCTGAGAACTGATGGATTACAGGATCCTGTCTGACCTCCCTTTTAGAAAAGGTTCATTTTGTGTTTTTATTCTAAAGCACTGATTTTCATTTGGGTCACAGTAAGGGTTGTATTCATTGACTTGCATATAACAAGGACGCTTGAGATGGCTCCTTAAACATTTAATGAGGGTAATATAGTTTTACTCTTTTAATCCTCATTGATTTCTGTAATGGAGATCTATTTTAAGAGCAGCATATTGACCTTTCTTAGACGATGTAAAGACATCAAATGCATGGATTCTCATCCAGCATCTCGGGGAGAAAATTATGCATGAGTAATTGATTGTTTCCATACAAATGGGCCTGTGATTAAATATTGAACCGTGCTGTGATATTGAAAGGGAGTAATCACAGCCCTGACAGGAGACAAGTGGTATCAATGTCACGGGGACTGACAAATCAGATGTGATTCATGCAGCACAAGAGGCCTGCTGAATAGGCAATAACCCTGAGCTTGTATAAACCTAATTACACCAAACGTCACCCCATCAATGATTCCCCATCTCATTTATGGATTAGCTACAAGGTAACAATTGGAGAGTAATGACCCACTGCAATTTGCCTTGTATTTTCAAAACCTCTCTGCTCCTTTTACTGCTGGCTCTCTCAAGCTCTCTTTTAGAAGGAGGCACATTTGCACTCAGGGTCAGCCTCCCCACATCCTGCATTTCCACAGAGCTAAATGAGACTCTCGCTGTGGCCTCTGCCATCCTATTGATCCCTCTCTCTGGCTCTGCAAGTGGAGTTTATGCACTAAATTTAGTTTAGTGCTAAGGGCCCTCATTAATAATAGATCCATCAGTGGGGGGTGGAGAGACCAGCGCTGATTGATTTCAAAGAGAGAAAGAGTAACGGAAAGAGGCAAAGAGAAAGAGAGACAACAGAAAGTGTCCAGGATTATTTACATGAGTCACATCTCCTCAGTGGTCTGAGTCAGCAGTCCTAAAAGCCCAGTCCAGCTCTGCACACTTTGTTTACCAGCAGTGCCATCATGCATTAGTGTTATTGTTCACAAACCTCAGCTCCAGGTTGTAAAAGCTGAAACTCTAAAGAGGAAGAACAGGATCACATGTAAACGCCACAAAATGAGATAAAAGGCAAGCTGCAGCCCGTGAAATGCTGCATGACCAACGAAGTTATGTAATGCAGCATGCAAACACAACATGTTTGACTGTACAATATGCTAACAGATGGGACGTGGCTCAAGTCATTAAACAGGCATTTCTCCCCCTCTACGGCAATCACATGGTTACAGTGAACCTGTTGACCTTCAGACTCAAACAGGCGAATCTGCATGCACAGAAATTCAAACATGTCTAGACACACAACAGTGTAATACAATTACAACACGGACAGATAGCCAGCCTATCACAGGGCTAGCCATACAGTGACAGAAAACCATTCACACATACACTCACACCTACAAGCATTTAAAGGCTACATTTATGCTTTCCACACTAATGTGACACACTAAAACAAGAAACGTGGAAACGTGATGAACAGAACGCGAAAAGATGTCTGACGCAAATGCGTCATGCATAAACCAAGCTTCACAGTGACCATCAACCTGTGGAGCATGTTTTGAACTGTGGGATGAAGCAGGAACAGTCTGTTAGATTCCATGCATGCACAGAGAAGAACATGCAAACTTCACACAGACACCTGAGTCAAGGAATTGAACTAGAAACATTCTTGCTGTGAAGCAGCAGAGCTAACCAGTGCACCATGTTACACCTATAAACAACTGTAATTTACATTAAGCTAAAAATGTCACCGAATGCGATTAAGGGGGCAGATCTTCTGAAGGAATATTTATGCTGACACTTCTTTCCTTATTTCGCACTTCTTCCTCTGGGCTTCGCAGTTGTTATAGTATAGACATTAATAAGGAAAATGTCACAACCTCAGTCAGCAGAGATTCAAGTCAAGTATCTGCTCAAACTTTCTGCCTGTTAAAAAAAGTTTTTCCTTACAATTGTAACTTTCTAAATGCTGTGAAGGTCTCTGCTCATGAAGGGTCTAGACCTGGTGATGTTTTTAAAAACATTGCTGCTTCGTTTGCCACCGCTTATAGTTCAATTTACTCTGCACCAGTTTTAAAGTTAAAGGAGCTCTCACCAGCTCTGCACCCGTTGTCTAGACTGAAGGTCAGGATGTTGCACTCTAAGACGGTTTGGGGACCAGTAGCTCTCATGGTTGCTCAGTAACTCTCATCATTCTGTGACACATATGACCTGAGATGCAGAACTAACATTTTTTGCTTCTGTTTGTCTATTCAGTATCTTAATAATGCTTTTGTCAACGGGAGGTGAAGAATGTGTTAAAAATTATTTCCATAGACTGATTTGTGTGATTAGCTTTTGCCAGGTGTTACTGAGATTTAAAGTTGTTATGGAGTTTTGACCAATCACAATCAAGTCTTTAACTCAGTTAGGTAATATGTAAATGCTTCATGACACTTTTCATCACAAAACCATGTATAACTGATAAGGTAAATCTAAAACATATTTGTAAATATTTGTAGATCTCCTAGCTGATAAGAAATTTTACCAAAGTGGTTACTCTGTAGTTTTCATAAAGGCTGTTCAGACAGCTGATACCTCTTTAAACATATGTTATCCAGGCTGATGCTCCCTCACACACAACAGACACATCCAGTCCGAGTTATTAACTAAATCCTGCAGTGATAAGTGAGTCTAGGTGGAGCGGCCAGTTGTCAGATGAGATGGTATTTGGATTGGATGCGGCTGCCTGGCCACAGGGTGCAGCTGTAATGACAGGCCTTTCAGCAGCCACACAACCACACTGAGCATGGCTCATCACAGACAGCAGCCCTACAGGGGAATTATGTGGAGCGACCTGGCACCACAGCACTAGATTTTCCAGCAGACTGCCTCTTGGGCTGTGTTGACAGTGAGTAAGCCTTGAATTTACTCTGCCAGTCAATAAATCCCCCTCTTACCAAACCAATGGGAATTGATGGATCATTGGAGGTGCTCTTTTCTTCCCGTGTGTTGCACTTCTTTTATGTGATGTGAAGCTGTGGTTAGTGTGTAGTATGGGTGTGTGTGCAGTGTGACTCCTGCACAGCCATACGTTGTAATTGCTAATAACACAGTTATGCTTGCATGTCTGTGGTTAGTGTTTGTGTTTTAAATCAACACCGCTTTGATTCCAGTGAAACCTCGCCAGCCACAAAGGTGCTCATGTCGACGCGTGTTTACATCTGTGTGTGCAGAGTGTATTAATGTGTCTGTGTCTAAAAAAAAGCTCAAAGTGTCAAACCCCAGCGCAGCGCAGCAGGAGGCGAGAGGTGTTTACGCTTCCTAATCAGCCTCCTGCACAAAAAGCTCCCGGCTTTGTCTCATGTCCCCTCTGCTTCTGGAGATAATAAATATGACACATACAGTTGTGCTGCTTTAATTCATAATAATAGGCTGACTTGTCAGGATTATTAATCAAAGGAACACCCGGGCAGCGGAGGCTTCTGCGAGACATGTGGGGAGTCGCGCATTCAAGAGACACACATTTGATTAAAACACTGCTGGCATTATGAGCCAGGCCCCTGAGATCAGATAGTTTAGCAATTATGCCCGCATGAACACTGAGAAGTGATGGTGAGACTGGTGCATGTTCCAGCTGTTCACTCTTTGAGCATGATGGACGTCAGCACAGTCAGCCATTGACCTCACTTATCCAGAACAGCTTGCTTACCCTCTATTTACGAACCTCTCATGTCGCCTGCTGCAGCTTTGCTTTGTAAAGAGATGAATGGGGTAAGAGAAGATCATCTCGTGGTGCTGAATTTAGCTGAAATGCGTCACATGTATTTTTCGAAATGACAGCAAAGCACAATAGAGGCTGTCCTGTAACTATAGGTAAATGCCACAGGCTGTATAATATTTATACACAGAAGATGAGGTAAAGAGGCAGCCTTTTAACCTATTTGCAGACAGCCACAGGAAGTACACCTGTCAGTAAAGTCAGCCATGCCCTTAAAACTTGTTATTTCAATAACTTTAATTCTAACAAGTGTCTCCCCCCCACAGTTCTGTAAATATGGTTATTTTTGCTGCAACCCAGCCATGTCTCATCTTCATCATCTTGGTGGATGGCAGCAGATTCATATCAATAATTTCCAACATGCCTTTTCTTGAGGAATAGAGTCTTGCAGGCTGAGCGTCCAAAGAGGCCATGGTGGTGCATTGCCTATTGTTTTCTCTGTAACAATTGTACCAGCTGCCTCCAAGTCTTTCTGGAGCACTTTCAGGGTGGTCCTTGGCTCGTTGAGTACGCTTCTGACTATCTTTCTGACTCTCTGATCAGAAACCTTGCAAGGAGCTCCTGTGCATGGCCTGTTGATGGTAAGGTGGTGCTTCTTCCACTTGCGAATAATGGCCCCAATGGTGCTGACTGTAATATTCAGGCGCTTTGATATAAGTCTGTAACCAGTTCCATTCTGATGCTGAGCAACAATCAGGCCGTGAATGTCTTCAGAGAGCTCTTTGCCTTTACCCATCATGAGGTGTGTCATATTTAACTGCTTGGTGAAAAAACAACCTTTTTTATAGGACCATCAATTTGCTCTAGCCCAGCTAATGTTGGTTTGCACTAATTGGAAGTTCAAGTTATAATTACTGATGGATTTCAGGTGGTATGGTGCACCTCCTTGCCAAAGTACACAGCCTTTCCATGGTGTGTTCATTACTTTTTTTCTGTGTTATCACACTTAATTCCACTTAATCATTGTTTATGGACCTGGATGTCATGATTTCTTTTCATGTGTGGATTATTTGAGTTAATACCAATGTCTGGTAGAAATTTTGTTTGAATTACAGATTTGGAAATAAATGTAATGAGAAAAAAGTTGATGCGTTCGATACTTATGTTCCCCACTGTAAATGCACTAGTGGGTGAGGAAGGAGATTTTGTGCTGAATTCTGTAATGGATGGGAAGCCAGTGTAGGGGTTGAAGAATTGGTGTGATGTGTTCATATTTCCACTATCTCATCAGGTTCCTGGCTGTGCTGTTTTTGACATATTGGAGCCTTTGAAGGCTCTTGCTTTAGGATCCTGGTGAGAAGTGGGCTGCAGTAATCCAGCCTGGAGGAGACAAAGGCGTGGATGAGTTTCTCTGCATCTTGAGTTGAAAAAACACTTATCACTTGCCAACAAATTAAAATTGAATCGCTGAAGTAAAATATTAATTACTTTAAAAGATAAAAAACTGAGAGTGTCAATGTACTGCATGGACGGTGAGGGCATAAGAAACCTTAATGTAATCATTTAGCAGTGTTTACAGTGATGTGTAATCACTGTATGCTTTAAGCGTAGTTATAATTCACATCATACTGTAACTATCCCCTTAGTGGCACCACTCAGTGTGGTGTAAATTACCTTTAATATCTATCCTGATGAATTCTGGGAAATTGTTTACTGCTTGGTAAATGAATCAAAGGGCACCTGTTAAATATGCTGCAAGAGTTGGGAATCCCTTTTGTGGTACGGCTTCAGTCCACAGTTATTTATATATTTAATTTGCATAAACTGCTCGGCTCTTGGTGTCATAAATAACACAGCTAGAAAAATAAGCACGCTGCATTGCATCCTCCCAGATTCCTTACAGAGTACATGCATGTTGAGTGATTCTTCTGCATATAAATCAGAAAATAGAGCGATGCTCACGCAGGGAGGTACAGATATGGAGATGTGTTTGCCTCAGGCACCAGGTTGCTTTTTTTTTTTTTTTCAACATCCTGTTTAGTGAATGACTCGCCCCCTCACATGGGGTTATTTTAGTACTTGTACTCATGATGCTGTACTCTAAAAACACCTTTTGATTCTAGATACACATTTACCCCGCCTTTGTTCAGAGCACATACAGAGATGATTGTAAAGGTCACGTCAAAAGACTCAAGACATTCTCGCATAAACAACATATTAAAAAAGGATATATGAAAAGTTATACTGACAAAAAAGAAACTCAGATCTATGTTTGTGTCTTCATTGTCTTGATAACGTTAAACCTCAACATCCGGTGTGAGCAGTAAACTCAGAAACCACATCAAGATATTATCTTTGTGTCTGTGTCTCTGTCAGGAAACAGAGGCTGTCGTATGCCTATTTTAAATCTTCCATGAATCTGGATTTTTTAAAACCTTAATTTTGATGTTTATGAATTCATTCCAAACGCACTTCAAATTGTCCAGTCACATTCTAATGTGTGTAAATAAATCCAGTGCAGTCTGTTGCTCATTGGAAAATACCAAATCAGTATTGAGATAAAAGACAGAGCTGGGATCGATCGATCAGTCGACCTTGTCAACAAAAATCAATGACTAAACAAGCTGCTAACAAACTCAATTGATGACAACTTGTGGTGTACATCATCCTGCATCCTTCCAGGCCGTGTGCAGACATAACGTCATTTTCCAGAGAAGAGCGTCTGAGAGGTGAGTCATCTTGCATCCTTTTATCTCTGCTGAGAGTTGTGAATGCAAACAGTCATCAAGAAGACAGAGTAACAGCAATAAAAAAAACAGCAAAACGGAGGTGGCCCATATGCCACTGTCCCCAAAACTCTCTTTTTAAGATCAGTTTTGACTCCCAACATAACAGTCGAATGTCAGAGCTACTCAGTGAGATTTCTATTGTATTAATGGTCCCTAACATTAAAACCTCTCTCATTCAGAACATCTTTTCTCTCTTTTCTTCAACATCTATTTACTTAGGTTTCCATTGAAAAGGCGATACAGTTAGATGTCTTCCTTGAACAACAATTAAGGTTAAGAATTAATGCAAAACTTCTTTGTAGTCACATTTTGTTTTGATCCTGTCAGCACCCAGCCTGAGTCTTTCTGCTGCTGCCTTGCTAGAGAATGACACCATCACTTTTGAGTACTGATTTAATAAATGTTTTAAAATGCAAAACAATAAAAACAAGCAATCAATGATGTCAAAACAAAACAAATCAAAACACAAAAAACCCTGACAGCACTGTTTAAATGCCATGGCAGGAATATTGATTTTGATTGGCCCTTTAAGTTACAATACATTTAGAGTGGAAAGCTCCATGGGAGCTATTTAGTAATTGCACAGTTCTTTATCCAATTAGCTAAATATTACAGTTGCACAGTTTAATTAAGCAGACGCTTGGGCCACAGTGAAGAATTTTGACAGAAGGAAAACCTTAGTTAGTGCAACAAAGTCCTGCAAGTTATTTGGCTGCAGGTGCTGCCATTAAGTGGAAGAAGTTTTTTTTCCGTCTGTGTTTTTTTTTTTTTTAATTGATTTTTCCTCATGCAAGAATGTTTCCAGAACTGACCACAATAAATCGCTGCAACAATATAATTAAACCTTCAACAACATTTAATAAACAGTGCTAAATATTCACTAAGAGCTGGGTCTGAGACCTTCTGACTCATTCTACCCCTGAGGACAAAGAGGAGAAGGGTCAGATTTAGTGCCTGTGTTCCTTCAACAGATGACTTTTCAGACATCTCTTAAAAGTAGAAAGGGACTCTGCAGATCATCGAGAGTTAGGTAATTCATTCCACCATTTGGGGACAACAGAGGAGAAGAGTCTGGCTTGAGATTTAGAGCTGCGCTGGACTGGGGGCATCAGGTGTTTGTTACAAGCAGAGCGTAGTGGGCCACAAAGATTGTAGGCCTGGATGAGGGACCCCAGGTAGGCAGGAGCCGTTCTTTTCAATGTTTAGTAAGCCAGAAAAATAGCCCTAAATTTGATTGGGGCTGCCACTGGAAGCCAGTGAGAGATTAACAGTGGGGTGATGTGCTGTTTTGGGCTGGTTCAAGACCAGATGTGCTGCTGCATTCTGGATCATCTGCAGAGGTTTAAATGCACACGCAGGGAGACCTGCTGAGAGGGAATTGCAGTCTTTGATGGGTGAAATCACAAGAGGCTGTGCCAGAAGCTGTGTGGCCTGTTGTGTAAGGTAGGGTCTGAGCCTCCTAATGTTATAGAGGGCATATCCACAAGATCGAGCAATCAAGGCCACAGGAACCTTAAAGATCAGCTGGTCATCAGTCAGGACACTCAGATTTCTGGCAGAGTTTGTGGCAAAATATGATTGTAATCAAGAAGGACACTGATCTGTGGTTGAACTGAGGGACATGCTGCAGGACAATGAGCTGAGTTTTGGACAGATTCAGCTGAAGGTGGTGTAACTTCATATATGAAGAGATATCAGCCAGACACGCTGAGACAGACATATTAATAACTATAACTGATGAACAGCTGTGCAATATAATAGAGGTCAGTTTTATTTTAGTAAAAAGACACAACCCAGCATTTTGGAGTCCAATGACCTTTCAACTTTGATATGATAACTACATAGGTGAGGAAAGAGTGCTAAATTATTTTACTGAAGACCAAGCTCTGTTACTTTAATAAAATTTAACTTGAGTGGACAACTACACAACAAAGCTACTCAAATGAAAAATTGAACAGCAGCAGTAGAGGAAAAGTTCTAATTGAGAAAGGACCCAAAATATTGTTACAGTAAAGAAAGGCATAATATGATTTTCATTAAAAAAAAAATAATTTGACCTAAACCTTATAATGTCAGTCTTATAAATTGTAAAGCTTATCACCAGTCTGTAGGTCAGGTGTCATCCCTGTCTCTATTCTCGGCTTTCCTGCCACAGACATGAACATTATGAGCAACTAACAATGTTTAAATATTTTGTTTGGTGATGTTATTGGAGTGTAAATAAGAACAGTCTGTGTTGAGTTTGAGCTTTCTGAGAGGTGTAGCAGATAATCACAGTATGCAGGATGAGGCATGCAAACAAATGCACGAACTAACAAAGCGATGAAATCTTTGCACATTTAATGCTATCCAACATGAAAACATAAAAGGATTGAGATTCCTAAAAATCTCCAACCTGACCTTATCTCTTCCTGTGAATTTTCCCACTGAGATCCCAGAGGAAAGCATCAGAATCTCTGTATTTTAATTTGTGTTCTTAGTCTTAATCCTTAACTTTAAATATGTACACGGACCGTTACTCATGTTTCGTTGCATCATTTGTCTCCACACTGTCGGTTAATGAACCGGTTCAGCCTTCACAGTTCCCTGGAGAGGGGGAGGGGGCTGGCGAGGTGGAGAAGCCTCTGCAGAGCTGCAGCAGGGCTGGCTGGTCTTGTCAGCTGGCTGTGTTCAAGTGTCAGCTCGGCTCCCTGGATCAGCTCGCTTTTCAATGGCACCACCTCCCCTCTAATCCCTGCCTGTCATTCCTCTGCATTCACAGCCTGGGCCCTCCCCTGCACAAGCCCTCAGTATAACAGACTCCTCAGTGTGCTCACACGTCTCTCTCTCCCTCTTTTCCACTCAGTTCTCTTCAGTTCATTTAATGTACGCACTATTTAAGGATGCTTCCACTGCCGCATATTTGAGCAGGAACTCCTGCTACCAGAGAAACATTACCGGATGATGAGCAAAAACAGAAAATAAATAAAACCTACAAATTAATTCAGCTGTGTTTCCAGCTTTTCCTGATTTCTTTTTGCTCACATTTACACTTAAATTCTGAATTTGCTTCTTGCTGTGGGATAAAGCTCAGATCAGCTCTGGTTGCAGCATAATGTCACTGACTCCATTTCTCTCCCTCTCTGTCTCTCTTCAGTATAATAATGTGCGCTCTTCTGTCTCAGCTCAGCTGCTGTGATAACTTCCTCCTTGTGCAGGATAGTGGGTCTGTAGGGATATCAGAGGGAGCGTCCTGCAAAAGACAGCTCAGACACCTATACACCCTGAGAAGAAAGCTGTTCAAACATCAGGCTCAGAGGCCATTATGGAGCAAGTGCAGTGATATTTTCTGTGCTATAAAGCTTAAAATGTACACAGTGTCAGAGTAATGCTCTATAAGATGCTCCCAGAGTGGAAGTGTCAGTGCAAAGAGGCTATGAACAGAGGAAGATCTGCAGTATTGTTATTTTGTATGATGTCTGGTTATATCGAGAGTTGCAAAATCCTGGGAATTTTCCAAGTCGGGAACTTTCCATGGGAGTTTATGGGAATTTTTAATGAGGAATTTAAATATCGCAAGGGTACATACACTGTAGCATCATTTAAGCTAAAACAACCACATTTAATTCAAGTTCAATTTGAATAGCTGTTCTGTTCCTTGACCACACAGCAGCGCTTTGGTGAATGCAGGGCTATTGAGGCCACACTCCCTTCATGCATTGTGCATGATACCCACAGCACAAGACCATTAAAAGCACCACTTGAGGACGACATGAAGTCAAGTAAGTTTGAATAAAACATGTCAGAATATTTCAAAAATGTTCAAGCTTGACTTTCCATGGAAAGTTTCAGGAAAATTTCTGGAAATTCACTGGTAATTTGCCACCTCTTTGCAACCCTAATTGACCTATGGCTAAGTCCCACCCACAAATGTGATGAGCCAATCACAGTGGGTATAGCCTTCCAATACACTAGGACATTCTCCGCCCTTACATCCATTAAAAAACATTGCAGAAAGTCAGTTTTCATTCGGTTTTATAAGGTTTTTCTGAGATTTTTAAGATCAAAAATGGTTGAACTGTATTCATGAGGTACATGCAATTCTGACACAAAGTATCCTGAGAGACTGGGTGATGTACTTTTGGGATGTACTTTTTTACCCTTTCAGGCAGCATCCAGGAGACAGAGACTGAACAGACTGCTGTGGAGGCTCAGTCCTGGACCCTGTGGAGGTGGAGACTGGCTGGGCTGGAGAGTGGTGGACAGGCTGTCGTCATCTATTTTCTTATGGACCTTTTTGCACTTTCTATACACTTTCTTACTTTTGTTTTATTGATTGCTGCTGTGACTCCTGAATTTCCCCTTGGGGATAAATAAAGTATTTTCTATATATCTTCTATCTATTTATCTATAAGCCACATCTCAACAGAGAAAAGTGTCTTCTTTGAATAAAGTTGTGCAGTAGACCACAACATCAACTCAGCATGAGTATAATTAAAAAGGATGTCCACATCTGTTCTAAGGTAAGTTGACAAATTGTCACTCTGCCAGAAAGAAATAGTTATCTTTAACATTATAACCACCACTGCAGTCCAATGGACTGTTTGGGATTCTCTCTAATTTTAGCTAAAGTTAGCCTAACCTTAGCTCCTAGCTGCGTTGTTCATCATGTCTCTTTGTTTGTTGGGAGTTCATTGGCCTGTTTTGTTCTAGTTTTGGTTCTTTGGCGATCGTACGTTATTGTTAGCTGTTGTTCAAAGGACTCTAGTTAAACCAACATTAGCCTCTGGAGCTGAGCTGCATTAATTAATCTGTAATATCTGAGATAACAAAAGTTGGGAAACGTTATGCTGAATGGTTCACTGTAAATACTGTAGCACCAAATTAAGAGAGACACACTCTAGGAAAAGATGGTAAAATAAGCCGTTATAGTTTCCTCTTGACCAATGCTTATCCTCTACCTTGTTGTCTAAGATGGTGATGGCAACGAGATGCTGTTTATCATGTTTGATATTGTTGGGATCTGCAAATTTTGGCCTGTAACTTAAAGTGATACTCCGGGATGGAACAAATTGGGTCCTATCACAAGGTTTAGGGCCGAAATTACCCCTACAGCAGTGTTTTTGTGCAGCAGAAGCCCAGGGCGCTTGCACCGAACACCCCCTCCCTGCTCCTCTGCCGGTTTCCTCTGCACTCAGACGGGGCCATATTTTACTTGACCAAAAACACAAATAAACAGACTCCCACTGAAAAAATCTGATATCGGTCTGCATTCATGCTTTATTTAGAGAATTTTCAGCGGGTTACTTTTACACAAAAACACTGCTAAATAAGGCTCTAGTTCTCATTGTGTCTCTTCGTCCTGGCAGACTACCTGCGTTTGTTTATATATGGCACGCTGCGCGCGGACTGATACACTAAGCGGCGAGCGCCTCATAGCCAGCTGTGGCTCTGCAGCGGAGGTAGCACCGTTTTACAACACTCCAAAAGTCGTCAATAGCATCTTATGAAACGTTTCCCACTGTGTTGCCTGCCATAGCGCTTGTCACCAAGGGGGCGTATCTTAGCCATAGGTCAATTGTATCCACTGACTGTATGATAAATGGATGTAGTCTCTGTGATGCCATCCATCTGTTTATGAAACAGAGTTTTGAAGCAATCTATGACAGGGGCCATATTGTAAATGAGGCAGGCTCTAAGCCTCAACACTAAAAGCTATAGGGTGACTGCCTGTCAATCAGCTGAGCTCTGCCTCTGATTGGCAAACTTTCCATCAAAATACCTTCGAAACTGCTGAGTAAGAGAAAAAAATCACTCCCTGTACAGTGTATGCCAGTAAAGAAATTAATGATTCAGATGGAGACATTTTATGTACCAGACTGTAAACATTTATTTCTGCTATGAATTTTTTTTTTTTTTTTTTTTGGGGGGGGGGGGGGGGGGGGGGGGGGGCGCTTGGTGTGTATGTGGATTGTGATACTTTCAGAGCCAGCCTCAAGTGGACACTAGATGAACAGCAGATTTTAGCACTTCAGCATTGCCTTTTATTTTTGGGCTGGAAATTGCTGCTCAATTTTTTTCATTATACACATTAGAATAGATAGTTTGATCACTTACTGACGGTCTTACTTGTATTTATATGTTTACATCTGTACATGCTGCTCTCCAGGCTCCTGTTACTTGAGTTTAAAACAGACTTAAAGGAGTGTTTTCTACCAGAACAAATGTAATGTATTCAAAATGCTAACCAGCTGGATAAAACTCACAGTGTGCGGTGTGTAAAGTTTGTACTTCTGGCAGAGCTGTATGCTGAATGTTCAATAAATCCATGGGTTTGTATTCCCAGCTGCTCTGGCAGCTCCATTAGCCATTTAAGAGCTTCTGCGGTGTTGGCTGATGTCTGATTCAGTCAATGTAGCTTTAGATAGCTCTGTCAGTACGGCAAGGTGACTGTGGCTGAAAGCAGAATGGGATTGACCTCTGAACCTGCAGCTACTCAGCTGTGATAAAATGCTGACACAATAGACTCCCACACCCCCAGAGGATCTCTTTTTCTCTCTGTCTTTCCTCCTGTGTGTCTCCCTCTCCCCGTCCAACCTTCTGTATCTCTTCTCACTTTTACAGCCCGATAGTTTAATCACACATCATAAACACAACACTCCTGACTTCTGTGCTTCTGTGTGTTTGTGTGTAGGTATGTTTATCTGGGAGCAGTAGGGATTCTCATTGCTGCCTGCCAAAGAGATTGAGCAGTGAATCTAAACTTTGTGTGTGTCCATATGCGCTCTCAACCTGTGAATATTTGCAGCTTGCGCACTGCAATTTGAATAACCCGAGCAGGGATTCTTGGCGGGGTGACTTCTCTGTGATTAACAGCAGTGCAGATGGTTTACAGCTGCCTTTTACCCAGGGAATTAACTCTTAATATTTACAATGAGGCCAATGCAGAGCTCTTGGCAGCTGCTCTGCGATCCCGACTGCCAGGAACAAGCATGACACCCCTGGGCTATTCTCAGGGCACAGATCACATCCCAGCCTGCACCCGGCCTGGATTCACGCAAATACTGCTCTGGGTGGATTCTGCTGTGATCAGATCAGAGGCTTTGTTTTGTAGCTGCTTTGGTACAAAGTTCAGCTGTTGGTAGAAGCATAGACGAGAGAGGAAAGAGATAACAGGTGTTGTTACTGTGAAACGACCTCATTAGATTTCAGCCTGAGAAAGAGAAGTGTAAACATATGCAGTAAGTAAAAGGGAAAGACATAATGATTTCTGAGGGATGTTAAAGAAAACACAGGCCCTCTTTAGCCATCATTCATTCTTTATCGCCACCCTCTCTCTGCATACTGACATAATGTGCAGCCTAATGATGAGATATTCTCTGTGCACAGACATCTGGGCAGCTCCACGGCACACACACAGAATGTGAAGTGGGCTGCTGCAGGGATTTGTCAGTAAACGCTTTTGGAATCAACACATTGACAAATCTAATAACTCTTTTATGAGACTCTATGGTACATTATCAGAGTCTGTAAAGTCATTACATGGAGCACCCAACTCTCCAAGCTGGCGAAAAAACGGCTGCAGCTGCGTTCAAAAAGCACTCCTGTTCATAGCAGCGGCTAATGTGGAGTTCACACTGTGGAGCTTTGTTTTAAGTGGCAGAAAAATCCAACCAGTTGTGACAAAAAGTGTTCCCTTCTGCAGTTTTACTCCGCTCTGCTGCTTAACACATTAAAAGTTAACACGAGGGTCCAGGAGGTGTGTGAGACAACTGTGAGACGACTGTGAGGCGGCGCTTGTGTGTTGCAGTCTATATGTCAACATGTTAACACGCCTCAATGCCAACATGGTGACATTTAGACGGTGTAATGTTTCTTTCATCTCAATGCCTATGTTGACCATTGTATTTGGCATTACAAACTACATATGCTCAAGCTCAGTCTAAAGAGTACTTCATTAGATTTTAGGTACCACAAAAACTATTTTGTCTGTAGAAATGAAAAGTAAGTCTGGAAACTAAAAAAAATTATTACAAGGAAAGGCAGTTTTGATGTTTTTTTGTTTTTTTTTTTCAAAATTTTCAGGAAGTGACAACAGGTTGCCACATGCTGGTAAAGGCAGAAACTGAAGAGGCAGTGTGCGTTATCTATTGAAGACCATAAGTTTCTGTCGAAACTGTTGTATAATCTGAATGGATACAACAGTTTGATCCTGAAATAGTGTTTCAGCCTGATAATGCCTCTAAAAGCTGGATCAGGTATCAGTTTCCATGACCCAGTCGCCTAAATTCAGTTCTATGCTAATCCATCTTTACGTCTGCAACAAACAAATACTAAGAAAAGTGTCACCAGCTTGCAAGGAGCTCTTTGTGTCCAGGAAAAACAACATATACAGCAAAAGCTAAAAGCTGTGCAAGTGTTTGTGTCTTATATTAGGTATAAATTGTCTTATTAGACCCAATATGAGCCACATTCACCTAGCAAGTCAGGATTAATGTGGCAAATGTTTTTTTCTAGTATCAAGGCATTATTTTAATTTTAAGACACCTGAAAAGCTTTTTGTACGCTATTGGCAGAGTTTTGCAAGCACTTCAGACATCACTTTTGTCAGTAAACATCTTAAATAAAGACATTTTTAACTTGTCAAATTCAAGAAAAAAGGGAGCTTAATGTCATACTAGCACACATTTATACATGAATAGCACAAATATTCAGCCTCCAAATTCTGGCTCTTATTTTTATTTATTCATTTTTTTCTATTTTGTCTCTGATGATAATTAATGTCCAGTCCAGGTTATAGCCACAGGTTGCTGACCCCTGCTCTATATAAAAATAAAAAAAACTGATAAAAAACAACAACATCAAAGCAAGTGTTTAGGTCTTACTTTAACTAAAATTGTCACATTAGACTCAATACAAGTCAAATTTGGATTTTTGGAAATTTGAAAATTTTAGGAAAAACAGCTTAATATCACATTTTAAAAAGACAAAAATGATGCCTGAAAATTTTGCACAGTTAAAAAATAAGAAAAAACAACCTATGATTTCTGGAAAGTTTCTTTGTTAGGTTTCTCATAACATGAATAGTATTTAAGTACTCGCATCTAATGTTTCTTAGACCACTGGCAAATTTCTTTTACTCTTATGCAATCTTCCACAACTTCTGTTTGTTGGGAAAAGGCATTAATTTTATATGTTTGACATAAAAATGCCTCAGTTTGTTTGGGTCATGTAACTGATGCTGAGAGCTCCACAAATGTGAAAATCAAGTGTCAGAAATGCTGCACAGAGATGTGCAAAGGAAAAAAACTCAAAACCTAGAAAATGTTTTTTTTTTTCTAATTAAAAAAAAAGGTCTTACTACACATAATATATGTTACATTCACATGAAAAGTGCAGAAAAAATGTCATATTTTATGCTATAAGAAGTCAGAAATAAGGCCTGATTGATTGAAAAGATTTGAAACAAATATGCTAATGGATTAAGAAAACCGACATGTCTAGTTTCCTGAAATAAAATCTACATTCCAAACTCAAAAACTACAACAGGGCTGTTTTTTTTTTTTTTTACTTAATCAAAGCAATTCAGGCCCCCCTTTCACTTGCGATATAATGAATTAAAATATTTTACTGTACTTGTTTGGTGAATTTTGCTTGAGACAGTCAAGACAGTTTTACTTGCAATAAGACAAAAACTCTTGCTGAGTGAAAGATGTATATACATTGTTTTAATGTGTATGAATATAGTACAACATCTAGGTACAACTAAGAAAAGACACTATAGAGGAAACACAGCTCCATTCGACCTTTTACTGGTAGATTTATTCAGATCTATGGCTATACTTGGATGTTCAAAACACAGGATATAAACACAGTTACTTAAGTTAACTCTATAGAGCCCATTTGGGTGTAACATTTTAATGTTTTCAACATGTCCCAGAGCGGTTTTCTTCCACTCTTGTGTTTGCGGAAAACAACATAAATGTTACAATCCAGACCATGGTTGTTGTGGATCCAGGTCATCACATTTTTTTGCATGAGCTTGTTGAAAGTTACAGCCATGACATTTATGTATTGAGAAAATATGTATAAAATGTTCTCTTTTTTAAAGCAATGTATGTAGTTAGTCGGGATACAAGTCTACACATTTTATTAAAGAGTGAGATATAAGGCTTGTGTTGATGTATAGAAACAAGTTTATTGAAAAACATGAAACTACAGCATGACAAATGTAAAGACATGCTCTGGAAGACTTGATGTGGTAGGTCATTAAGGGCTGAGTCACTTCCATTTTTACTTCACCACCCCACAACGGGGATATTTTGTAAATTTGCCCACTGTGGGATGAATAAAGGTTCACTCAGTCTTATCTTTATATTACTACAGCAAAGAATTTTTAAAAACAGAATTAGCAAAGATACATTTAATGGAATAAAACTGCAAAATTTCTAATTAAATTAGTCGATTTATCAGCAATAATTTACAGAAAACTTGATTGCTTAAATAAGGGCTACCGCAGCCCAGCAACTTCACATCCTGCAGTTTGCTGCTGCGGTCGAATAACATCCCACTGTGGGCTTTTTTTCTGTTACAGTGGGAACAGGGCATAACATATAGAACTGCAGCAGGGCTGACCACAGACCAGAATACTCCTTATTTTCATTTCTCAGTGCCCAAATGTACGCAGTGCTGAACACCGCTGGTGCTGAAAAATAGCTCACTGTGGGCGTATTACAGCCACACTGGGCCCATTGTGTGTGAGCTGTATAAAACGTCAGTTCAAGAACCATAAACCCAGGCTGACCAAGCAGCTCCTAATTTACTGTGAAAAATGATCTTCATCTTAAACATCCAGTACACCTCCTTCACCATTTTCTCTTTTAACCTCTCTCAGTCCTGGAGTTTCTGACCCTGATCACTCCGTCATCACTTCTTTGGCGGGTGGTACATGAAGTCCTTGTCGTTCCATGGTCATGTGATCTCAATTAAAAACCACAATAACACCCGGTGCTGTCGTCCTGGCCTCAGAGCGTGAAACCACTGAAATGAGACCTGAGAGGAGTTATTAAGTGCTGAGCACAACGAGGTGCTCCTGCTGAAAGCCGTGCCAGTCACACTAAATGATGACTTTTGCAAAACACACACCGGTTACCAGACCGGTGGCTGCTCTGGTTATGATGTTAAATTATGGAGACGGAGGATTTAAGCCAGGGGATGCAGTTTTTCAGCTCTTCCACTGAATTATTAGTTATGTGGATACATATTTATTACAACTCCAAATCAAACGGTTCCACTTCAGAGGGCTAAGTGCACATGTAATGAATCCTGTGGCATACACACGGGAAAGCAGACCATAAAGTCAGCGTTTAGTGACGTGAATATTTATCACAATGAAATAGCTGACAGTGTGTTTGTCAGTATGCTAATTCAGGACGTCTGCACATACATGAAGAAATAGGATGTAAATATGACTGTTTTTATCTTTGTGAGCACGTCTGTAAATGTCCCACAGAATAGAGTGTGCAGGCATTTATCTATTGTAGTCTTAAATTATTATGAGGCAGAGACCCTCCTACACATGCACAAACTTGCACACACACACATCTCATCCCACTGCGCTCATTATACCTACTCTGTGTGGCTTTTCCTCTCTTTAACTTGTGTATTTAAAGAGCAACAAACACATTTATGTGATGAAGTCCGTTCCAGGAGGCAGCGGATAAAAGGGTTTCACTTTAAAACTCTGACACATAAAGTGTTCTGGAGTACTTTATTGGGTTTAATGGATAATAAAGCTTTCATTCCAGCTCACAGATTTGGAGAATATTAGTGGGATGGAGAGTTTCAGAAGCAGCAGAACTGAGTGAGAGTTGGCTGGAGTTTTGTAGTTTGCAGATAAGCCCTCAGAGTGTCGGAGAAAGGCCTGTCCCTTATCTTCCACTCTTTTATTCATACACTGCTGTGTACCCGCAGCTCCTCACACAGACAAGCTGAGACTGCAGAGGGAAATGGGTGACTTTGAAACGCCACTTGTCAGACACTGAGAGGAGAAACTGAGGAGGTCAGGAGTTATTTTTCTTCCTCTGCAAACGTGTCTGTTAAACTTTTGAGTCCTGTCTTATCAATACATTGACCTTTATGGCTCAGCAGCTCTAGCAACCAATATTACTAATGCATGTTGTAAAAATAAACACAACCAGCTCTTTCTCAATTGATGAAATATGCACATTGCAATAATTTTGACCTCTTATACTCCTCACCAGCCACTTTGTTACATCCATCTGTTAATCACGGCAGCAACTTAATGCATTTAGTCATGAAGAAATGGTGAAGACAAGCAGCTGAAGTCCAAACCGAGTGTCAGAATGAAGAAGAAAGGTGATTTAAGAGACTTTAAACATGGCATGGTTGTTGGTCCAATTATTTGACAAATTGCTGATCTACTGGGATTTTCTGGGCTACAGCAGCAGAAGACCACACCGGGTGCCACTCCTGTCAGCTAAGAACAGGAAACTGAAGCTACAGTTCACACGGGCTCACCACAACTGAACCATAGGAGATCAAAAAATGTTGCCAGATCTGATGAGTCTGGATTTCGGCTCCACATTCAGATGGTAGGCTCAGGATTTGGAGTGAACAACATGAAAGCACAGATCCATCCTGCCTTGGATCAGCACCATAAGCTGCTGCTGGTGTGATGGTGTAGGGGTGATTTTTGTGGCACATTGTAAATCCTGTTTCCACCAAGTGGTTCAGTTTGGATTGTCTCGGTACGACACACATTTTGTGGCATTATCTTTGACTAAAACCAGGACAAGTCCCCAAATTATTGACCTGTACTGTTCCACTTTTAGGTACCCTTCTGTTTGGGTACCAGACATACTGATCTGACCCCAGAGGGTGGAGCCAGAAACACTGCAGTGTTTCAAATGGTCAAAAAATCGTCACGTCCTGTCTGACATTGGTTGCTGTAGTTCTCTTCAAGACACTTCTCTGAAACAAAGCTTGACTGCACTTTGTAACAAATGAACAAAGAATTGATGGATGTTTTACATCGTTGCTCTCTGTTTAAGTTGTCACATTTTTCTTTTTCACTGGGTTTATCTGCGGGGTACAATGTGTTGCTCTGCTATGTCGTCATGCTATTACCTAGCTGATGCAGCTAGTGGTATAGGGCTTGTACGCCACCTACCAAGAGGGGGCACGGTTGGCTGTGGAAATGCTAACAGGATGAGGCTTCACCGATACAACCCGTACCAAACTGTACTGATCCATAACACACCACTTGTTGGAAATGGGGCCTCAGGACCAACTGATCATGGTTTAAGTGCACAGCCCTCTATTGAAGCTGACCATGTCCATCCCTTTATAAGCACAGAGTACCCATCTCCTGATGAAGATATTTCATTCCTAGACGTGATAACATGGGTTTTTGTTGCACTGAGCAAGTCGGGAGGCGTAGACCTGTTTTCTTTTTTTTTTCAATTTTGAGCAATATTGTGTAATTTATAAATATGCCATCTCTATTTTTTCTCAGCTAACCGTGCAGAATATTGCAATATATCAAAATACTGTGATACATTGTGATACTATTGTGACCCAAGTATCATGAAACATATCGAGAGGCTCTTGGCAACATGGAGCGACATCTCTGATAAATGTTTGTTGAATCTATGACACCAAGATTTAAGGCAGCTCTGAAGGAAAAAGGGGGCCGAACCCAGTACCAGCAAGGTGTGCCTCATAAAGTAGGTGAGGAATGTATAATACAACAAATGCAGAGGAGAAAGTGTGTGTACGTAAAGCAGAGGGATGGTGTGAGCATGAGGAGAGGTTGTAGAAGTAACAAACTGGAACCGACAGACAAATAGTGAGCAGCATCTGTATCATAAGAACATATCGGCAGCAATGTTAATGTCATAATGATGAAGGCTTGAAAAGGCTGAGTGAAAATGAAAGCCTGTGCTAAAATGTAAGTGATGGAAGAGCTCAGATCTTTACTTTTTAAAAACAGAGTAAAAAATCACCAAAAGTTAAAGTGTTTTATTCAACGTAGTGACTATTATGCAGGAAATTACTTTTAACATCTCAAGTGGAAGATTGATGCAATGAACGGTCCCTGTTAAAACTGTTACATGAGGTTTTTGTATCAATATTGGTGCTGTGTTAGTTTGACAAGCAAGTGAGTTAAGTAGGATGAAGGTTTTTATAAAGTGCTTTTCAAAGCGTTCAGACTGTGAAGTCTAATAAATGTAAGATACAAGGTTGCTGTCAAATCAGAGAGTAATCATCATGATCTCGATATCAGTCAGAATAATCAGGATGTGACTTTTTTCTGCTGTTGGGAAGAAAGGAAAGCCTTCATTTCTGAATCTCTTTGTGGTGCCACAGCCTGGGCACTAAACAGCAGCTCATGCAGAGTCCAAACCTGGTTTTCAGATGGAGAAATCAAGACTACTGAGTCCTGGCAGAGAGAAAGAAAGAGGGAGAGAAGCATGAGGAATGTTCCTGGGCTCAGTCAGAGCAGAGCGGTGATGATAGCGATAATTATGATGATTGAGATGATGAATCAGAGCGCTTCAAGAGCCAAAGTGACGGCGAGGAGAAGCACATCTATTATTTCTGGAAACCAGAATCACGACTCTTCTTCTCCTCCTGCTGAAAATGTGGCGAGTTTCTTCCTCCCTCTGCCTCTCATCCAGTTTCTGTATGTGCTCTTTAAAAACTGAAAACTAAACAGGCGACTGTTTGATACAATTTTTCTGAGGGTTTAATAAAAATTCATGAATGTTTCATTCTTGTATGGTATTATTTGCAGTCATGTTTTTAAAGGAAGACAAAGTGATTCATGATTTCACTTTAAATGGCGTGGTGAAGTATTATCAAGCAGCTTAATCACCACTCAATACGCAAACAACCCATCAGTCTGACATGATGTTTTGTTTAAATCAATAATGAGGAAAAGAAAGCACCTTACTTTATCTTTTCTGTTTGGCAGAACATGAGATATGAGGAGAAAATTATCCTTTCAGCTGATTAATCGACACAACTGCAGGTTGAGAATCATTTGCCATGAAAAGCAGTTCAGTTTCTCCTGTAATAACGTCAGATCATTATGATTCATCCAGCAAACAACAGAAAAATCGCAGAGAAATAAAATGTCAGAGTAGGATGAGTCAAATATACTTCATTAATTCGCAATCAATAATGCAAGTCAGTTCAAGGAGCTGGAAACTAAAGCAGTGCAACAAAAGCAACTTCACAAAGCAGATAAGCAGACAGCACCAAACATCATAAACATCAGCCCTGGTGTCACAGCTCCACATTACAAGGCAGAGGAACCAAAGCACACGGCCTGTCCTTCAGGAGCGCGGAGCTAGCGGTGTGCCTAATGGACTAGTTGGCATGTAGAAGTCGTGGTGAACATGTTGTGTTTGCCCTAAAAGCTTTCTGTAAACAGCAGCAGTTTGACAACTTTCAGCAGACAGCTCCACGAGACAATAGCCCCTCTAGGTCTGACTCACGCTGTGGCTTATTGCATTAGTTCTTGTCCCCTTAATGCCTTGTGATGTGTTTGAATACCATCATTTCCATACCATTTCTCTTCCATCACATTTTCTTCTGTGGCCTCTCCGCCTCTATTTTTATTCTCCTTTGTCTGCACTTGACGTCTTATTGAATTTCTCTCGAAGTGTTGTTTGTAAAGCACTTTACTGTGATGCACTTTGAAAGGTACAGAAGTATCTCTACCTTGTTGTTATGACACAGTGATGTGGGAGGGATGTCAGAGACGCTGGTGTGCATCAGCTTTCTACTGCTGAGACAAAATCAGACAGCAAGTTCATAGAAGCAGAAAACTATTTTAATTTGGAAAGAAATCAGCAACAACTTGAAAATACCAAAAAGAAAACAGAAGAATGCAATAAGTTAAAACATAGAGGCCTCAAAACACAGGAACTAAAACCTGGTGCTCTGACAAAAGCCTGAATCATTCGTCTGATATCTGGTCTGTGGAATAATGTATTATTAACCTGTTGAGAGCAGACCTTCCTCCCTCAGTAATCAGGTGAACTTCCACCTTATTCATCATTCAGCGAAATATTTTCTCATAGCTACCAGCAATGTAACAATCAGCTTGGGTTCAATTATAGTGCATACATAGATTTGCTTAAATTCTTTTGCTGTTGTTTAAGCTACACCAAAGCCTGTCTTAAGCTACAAGGTTTTAGAAATCTTTAAAGATTCTGAAATAAGGTTGTATCACACACATAAGAAGAATATTCACAGATGATCTTCTCTTAAATCTGTAACAGCTGCATGCTACAAGATTTAAAAATAATGACACAACATTGGGGCCAACCATAGACCTAGACCAGATTTCTCTGCTGATAGTCAGGAGGGCCAAACTGTAGTCAAATAAGCCTAAGAAACCAGTTGTGTAGATCAGGACTAGGTGTTGGCAATCTGAAATGTACCATGTTTAGCATTTAGCTATCATTGTTTTAAGCCAGCCTGGGTCATTTTAGCTCATGTTTGATGCTCAATTTGGAGAATTACTTATAATAATAATAATACATTTTATTTATAGAGCGCTTTTCAAGATCTCAAAGATGCTTGACGCTTATAAAGACGCTTATAATTCTAAAGACTAAATATGAGCTGGGATTTTTCCAGCTTGAATGGTTAAACAACTGTATCCAAGCAAATGAGTTTAAAAGATAACTTACAGCTGTCATTAAATTCATTCAGCCTCATTGGCTTTGCCCTGATACAGAGGCTGATTTCTTTTTCTTATAACCATTTATATAAAGTAATAATGCTGGATATTCCTACTTAAGGTGTTTTCTAACCTCTATGTATTTATATGTTGTACAAATCCCCAAATGTCTGTAAACTGATCAAAATGCTCTATAAACAGCACAAGATCTTCATGGGACTTCCTGAAATGATGAGGTCATCATTTCGGGATCTGCAAACTGGTTCATGACACACTGGTGAGGGAAAGGCCTCAAACACCAAGATCTGCCCATAGCTCCACCCCCGGACAGGCCTCCAGAGGACTGGCCAATCAGAGGAAAGGGGGTTTGTGGAGCATGGAATCTTAAAGAGAAAGCAGCTAAAAAGAAGTGTTTCAGACAAAGCTTAAATGAGGGTTTTTTTAAACACCAGTGTGAGAACAATGGTTTTTTTCAGCTGTAAAGCATGTAAAGCTGCTACACTGGCACCAGAGGGGCAGTGTAAAGCCTAAAAAAAAAGGAAAAATACCCCCTCTTTAACAATTAGGACATATCAACTTATTGTTTCATTTATAACTGCTTATGTCTTCAAAGCACACCAATGGTTATACACATAGTTGGGGAAAATAGGGATTTCTTTTTAGTTGAAAATCATGAAAAGCTATTATGGTGGTACCAAATGGACAAGATAAAAAAAAACAACTAACAAAAAAAAACAAAAAAACATTATAGCCCTTCTTTAATCATTAGTTCAAAGTTTTGTCTTTTATATTAAATGTCTAATGGGGGGACAGCTTGTATTACAAGAACAGTTTGACAGAACTTTTTAGTGTCTTTGAAACTAATGAAGTCTCCCAACCACAGTACTCATACCGGCCCACACTGAGTCATCGGTTGAAGACACCTTTTCCCTCTTAAAGTAGAAGAGCTACAGCTCGAGTACAGTCACAACATTTCAGCTGCCTTCCCCATGTGCATTTCAACTAATCATGGTACGGTTTGTTAATCACATGTCCCGACTGTGCAGACATGTTATAGAATGCTTATGGGACTTGGACTCTGATTGGCTGTCACTGGCCTGGGTGGGACAGAGATACACCAATCAACATGCCATGGATCAACCATGACTGGCCCTGGGTCATCAGTTCCTGGGTTATGTTGGACTCTAGTTTCTGCATTGTCCTGTCATCATCGACTAATAGTAAAAATAGTGAAAGACTTTCCACACTTAGTTTCCTTTTCAGAAGATGAACTGATAAAGATACTTTTCATTGTTGTTTGTTTGTACTGTCTACTTGGTTCAGGCTGTTGAGATGAGATTGAATTGTGGCTGAGTGGCACAGATTTGAACCAATTTCATCTCCTTTTTAAAGGCTGAGCAATCCCTGCTTGTTCTTTTCTTGACACCTTGTTAAATATAGAAAATCCCGATAAGAGGGTTATTACTTTGATTCTTCAGGCTTCAACCAAAAATAATAATGTTGCTTCTGCCTCAACAACTGCAGAGCTGCCCTTCATCCAGACACTTATTTCCCTCAATGATAAATAATTGACGCAGCAGGATGGCTGACCTGCCTTGTTGAAATGCACGGCTGAAGAGAACAAAACAATAAACACAAAAAAATCTGCCTGACCTCCTCAGAGACTAAACACGCAACAGAAGAATACTTAACCTGAGTGCTGCAGGCGGTGTTCACACACACATACACACACACACCTGCTGAAGTGTTTTGGCTTTTAAGCAGCCACTTATACATTCTGCTGGGGTGTCGTGAATAAATGTTAGCTCACACACTCAGATAGTAAAGGTTATACATAGGCTAAGGTGTAATGGTCTCTGTAAACTGAAAAACCCTGAACTAAACCTGCTTTTCTCCAGAGGTTTGCTCCTTTTTTGAGCAGCACAATCAAAGGAAAGCTCTCCAAGCAGCAGAGCCTTAGAGCTTTCACGGTCAAACACATTTTCTGAACCTTGTTATCTCACAATCACAACTTAATTATCTTGTTATCTCCATATAACAAGCACTTTCCTCATGATCACATATTAATCATCTTGTCAGCCTGTGATTAAAAAAAAAGAAAGAAAAAAAGAACTTGTTTTCCTGCTTTACAAAAACACAGACCCAAATTTGGCTTTCATGTTTTTAGCTCAAGCAGACCACATGCTGGTTTGTGACTCCCCGAAGCTGTTCAGACATCCAATGAACACATTTAACAGTGTTGGATGAGTTGCTAAATACATGTTGCTGTCAATCAACCACCCAATATGTATAACAAACTGTATTAATAATTCACCAATCAGAAGTCATTTTATTACAACTCATGTAACAGCTCACACATTCTGGATTTACAGAAAATGACTCACACTGTTTCTCAACAAGAGCTCAGTGTTTACAGATATTTACTGACTTCCCTGAGCTATATTACACCTGAGAGGTGTTAATGCAAACATGTGCGATCATAGTTTCTTCAATCTGCTCCTCTCTGTGCCATACGGCAGAAAATAAAATCTAACCTAATTTCTAAAAGAGACGAAATGCTCAGCTGAAAAAAAATCTTGTATGTGTGTAAAAAGAACACTGACGTGCACATTTGGCAAGCACTTGTCCCTCACCATACCTAACATAACATCCAAGTGACAGACATGGACACTTTTCTAAATCTTAAGTTTACAATTTTGATGTGACATCTATCCATCAATACTATAAATAGTGATGTAAAAGACTCTCTCATTGCACCCTTTTTTGTCATTTTAAAGGTTGTCTGTACCCTATACACCAGTGAAACACATACTGCAACATGAAATACAAAGAAGGGGACTTTTACCCAGTAGATGTCGCTCATTGGACTAAGTGGCCACTTAACCATACAAAGCATGCTGGGTATCTAGTAAGCTACACCGTTTAAGTAGTGTCTCAAGGACATGGCATAAAAAATGCTGCTTTTTCCATTATTGTACTCATGCACTTGGGTATTCAGAGTATTTACTTTCTCACTGAATGTGAAAAAAGCTGAACCAGTCCTTTATCTGTAATCCCCCTTCGTAAGTGTGACGCTTTGTTCAGAAGCTGCTCACCTTGTGATGTCACAAGATGAGATACCTGCCCCATCACTTGGTATTTCCACCCTCACCTTCAGAGCTATGAGCCAGTCAAGGATCTACTCTTGATACTTATTGATAGTGTACATGGAGGAAATGTGCTATTTTCTGAGTTGAGCCTGAACACAGCAAGTGGAAAAGGGTAAACATTTGGTAGCTGCCAAACTTCTCAAAGTCTTCTTAAAGGTAGGGTCCACAGGAATTCTTGTTACTTGTTAGTAAACACAACATTTAAACTTGGCTCCTCCTCCTTGGCTCAGTGGCAGCAGCAACGCACAACTGCTGCTGCCAACTAAATCTACGTGAACACATTCATTAACCTAGCAACCACCTGTAGTTTCCCGTTTCTTTGTGGGAGACACTCAAGAGCCATGCACCTGACTCGGCTTTTCAGCACAAGCTCATCACAGGTATTTGATACATCCAACTCGTGTTGCTCTTCATCCCATGCTGTTTTCTAAGTGCCAGAGTTAAAGTCAAGCCAAGCTTCACCCTTGATTAGAAAAAAAAAGTTATTTCTGTGCTACGTCCAGTATGATAGCTGCTCTGATTAGCTTCCGCTCACGATCATCCACATCCAAAGTCACTTGAGCACTGGGTGTGCTGTGATTCACTGATGTAACCACACTTACTCTATGCCTAGAAACAGCCAAAACATCAACATGCAGACATAGGAGGGGGTTGAGACAGACACAGACTCTGACGCAATAGGCTCATAGGAGCGATTTCGCATGAACATTCCTGCAAAGGTTGACATTTTATTTTTCAGGACAAACCTGAAGACCCTACTTATATTGCAAAATTTCTCTGCCAAAGGCCGGAAGAAATGCTGTTCAGCTCACAGTGTTTCAGGAGTGGTGGGAGAATAATCATTTCTGTCGAGTTTTAGGGAGGAATTACATTTGTCTCATGTGCAAACAAAAAGTTCCCGTTGCTGGAGTATAACCTCCTAGAACAGGGGTGGGCAATTAATTTTTACCAGGGGCCACATGAGGAACCTGAATTGTGTCAGAGGGCCACCAACTTTCTTCCATCGTAAAATGCTCTAAATTAAATATTTTCAGTAGCTGGAACTGATTATCAGAATAATAAAGCACTCTGTAAATGTTAATATTAGGTTATGTAAAATTGTGGTGTATAGGTCAAGTAGAAAAAAAAACAATTCTTGAATCCTAAAATGAAAGAGAAAATGTCTTAAGTTTTCGTCTTTGTCAATATGTGTCATACATGAACTCACTTTTACCGATCGAGAGTGCTGGCAGACTGCCAACACTCCTGAACATGGAGGGAATCTCCCATTTTTTTAAACTCTTTCTCCTGTTGTTCTCCTGGCTTGTGATTTCTCCTGATAGTCCCCAAAATTTAAGTATGCTTCTGTGAGCTCTAATATTTTACTAAGTCAAATCAAGTCTCGTACTTGGGCGTTATATCGAAAACTCAAAAACCATCCACCCCCTCTCTCTTAGTTGGTTTGATCCAGAGACGCTGCAGGAGACCTCAGAGACGGAGACAGATAACGGTGCAGCACTTATTGATGAAGAGTTGATCAGAGCCTTAGCTGTTTCCTTTCTTTCTTGTTTGGAGTTGACATGACATGTCGTGAGTTAAACTAACGTAGCTCTGCTCTAACGTAGCATCCTCTTCAATCAGGAAAGTTTAGAGCAGCGTGAAGTTTATAGTGAGGAGGCTGACTCTAAAATAGTGAAACGCGTATGGTAAAGTTCTGTCCGTCTCTGGTATGTGATGCGCATACGCGCTGCGCGTGTACGCGACGGCACTCTGTCTTCAGAACAGTAGAGAGTTCAGGTGGAGGAGACAGACTGTGCCAGTGAAGGAGAGGGAGAATTCAATCCACAATGTCTTGTTCAGTGCCTGTGATAGATGGAGTATTAAGGCATATGCACCCGCACAAGTTTTATGTTTATGTTTATGATTGGCGTCACGCGGGCCGGACAGGGACGTACAAAGGGCCGGATGTGGCCCGTGGGCCGTAGTTTGCCCAGGTCTGTCCTAGAATATAATCCAAGGTAGCAAAATATAAACACATGAAATAGGCCTTAAAAAATAAGGTCCATCTCCAACTTTGTAAGCATGAAAAGTTGTCATCTGAAACCAGAGTTAAAATGATTTAAATGGAATAACTGACCTTTCAGAACCATCTTGTTGCATACTCAGTTGATTTTCTTCTTCCACAGGTTCTCTTTCATCTACGGCTGACTCCAGCTCAGACATATAACTGTACTGTGCCATCTCCTGGATCTGAGTTTTTGGGCACACCCATGGAGACGCCTCTCTTTATTCATGTTGGCACATCCTGTGAAAGACACAACAAAAAATACTTGTATAGAGAAAGACTGTTTGGAGCTGGTTTAAAACATCCTCTTGAGCTTTACTTATACAATTTAAATACACTGCATTATTTTAAAGCCTTGACTCGATCAGTGAGTCACCACTTATTATGCACAAGAAGAAATTCCCAGGAAGTATAACAGCAAGAGTTTGAAAACCAAGTTTTCTGGCAGCCTTAGACTTAAAAAGTGACATAAACGATCACTGCTACAGAAACCACCTTGAGTACCACCATTCCAACACACCACTCTGACTCAAGGTCACCTGTTTGCTCTGATTTTCCTCTTCCAAATCTACCAAAGTCACAGGAGAGAGACTGAAAAAGACCTCACACATTACTCTGAGCTCTGCTTTTAGAAGAGGCCTGCATAAAAAAAAACAAGAGGTGAAGCCATTGCAATTGACGGGAACAGAGTACAGATTAAACTTTGTTCAGTTCGTCTGTGCCTGCCAGCAAACAGCTGATATCTGCAGACAGTGCATGTGGAGAATAACAAACAGCAGGAGCCGCTGAATTAGTTTGTAGTCAGTTCTGCTTCCGCTGTTCTGAAATGTGTTTGAAGAGAGGATGTCCTTGCTCTGCCTTGATAAAGGTTTTGATATTAAGAGGCTGCAGTCTGATCTGTGTTATCAGAGATTAATAATCAGGACACTGCAGCCTTTAAAGAAGTGCACATCTTTTATCAGAAGAGGGTTTTGAAGATACATGAAGCTATATATATATTTACATTCATTATGGATCCATGTCGGGGCACAGTTTAAGTGTTTGGGGTTAAAGTTATAGTGTGTATATGTGTTTTTTGCTCCTGATCCTACAAAAACTCAGTTTCTTGCATTTTTAATGTATGAGCTTGTGGATACTTCCTAAATATCAAAGAGGGGTACCATGCTCCATTTTTTAGAAGTTTTGTCTTTGGTGCCCTTTGGTAGCTTTCCATGATTTACAGCAAAGAAAATCCCTATTTTATCTCCCACTGGTGTTTCAGAAAATCCTTACTTCAGTCTCTGTCTGAATCACTTTTTTTTTTTGCTGCTGTCTCTTTAAGGCTCCGCACTCCACAAAACCCCTTCTCTGTGATTGGCCAGCCCTCTGAGGGCCTGTAGGGAGCAGAGATATGAGCAGACTTTGGTGTTTAAGGCCCATCCCTCTAACAAGTCACCAACTAGTTAGGAGATCCTTATGTGATAACCTTATCTTAGCAAGTCTCAGGCAGATTGATCATGTAGAGGTTTGTAAATCTGCACATGTAAAGTACGAACATCCAGCATTGTTCCTCTATATCTATGTTTGAAACATGAAAAACACATAATAGCCTCTCTTTAAGTTTAAAGCGTGGCTCCAATCAGAGGCCTCTGGATATCTATTTGAGGAGTCCCAGCAGCCTAAGAGCTGGTCCTCATCTCCCTGTGATGCCAACTGTTCACTACAAATGACTCCTGTTGGAGCACAAAGTAAGAACATGGTCTCCCTGGCTGTGAGGGCAAGCCACTCTCTGACTGTCGCTGCTGCTCCTCTCAGATCAGCCTCCTCCTGACAGGCTGTCCCTCTGAGGGGCCCAGTGCTCAAGCTGCTGAGGCTGCAACAAGGGAGCAGCAGCCCCCCCGATGGCCATTAACTTGGTGTATTGTGAGTGTCCAGAAAGAGGGTCCATGTGTTGGGTGTGTATGGGAGTGTATCTTTCCATGTGCCGGTTTCTGTCTTTGAAAGAAGAAATGAAAAGAGGTTTAATGTGCAGAACTCTTTGTTCGTGTTGCTGTGTCCCTGTGTGACTGTGTGTCTATTTGCGGTCTACAGCTGATCATTGTGTGTTCTCCACACAAAAGAAGAGCTCCTGGCCTTTTTCACCCCTAACAGAAAAAACTTAAGTGAGCACTTATAGCTGCCATGCTAGTGCAAAGGGGCTTGATAAATGGTGTTTAGATAGACTGCCTAGGTGGGTTTGCTCCACTAAATCATACTGCAGAGGAGGGTGTATTCGGCAAACTCGTGGAAAACAGGTTATTGGCCGGAACAATGTGGTTTCTAGTATCAAGCTGCACCAAAACACAAAGTTTAATTGGAATATGTTGATTCAGATTGTCTAGAGTAGGTTTTAATTTCTTCACTCTGTTCCTTTTAGTCATTTTAATGCGAAAAAAATGACTAATAGTTGTAGTTGTGGGCATTTTTTTTTTTTTTTTTTTTCTTACAAGAGAAGCTGTCATTTGTTTGGAACTGATTTGGTTTTACAGCATCAGACCTTGAGGGAACTCAATCTGCAGCAAAGTTTGTTCAAAAGATGTTACAGCTAAAGGAAGCAGCACACCAATTCACTTGTAGCATTGTAAGCCAGGCAGCAAACAGGGAGCAATGTGTTTTACTGTGAAATCTGCAAGATCTCAACACCTTCTCGAAACCTGTCAGCATAAGCATCCCACATGACAAGAAGGAAGTTGGAAAGCTATCACTGGTGCAGTCACTTTGTATATCAGTCAAGCTAATGTAAAACCTTTGTCTTGCTTAAAGACGCTGTGAGGAATATCAGTTTGATTCCAGTGACACCTTTGGCTGAAATCAGTAGTTTTTCCAAGATGAAGACTCTGTTTCCCATGAGCACTTTCACTCACTGTTGTGAGAACAGAGAACAGCTCTTCTTTCTAACTCTACTTTTCTTTAACCTCTTAAGAACCAGCGTCCACCTATGTGGACATTACATTTCTGCCTCTCAGACCAGTAATACTTCATTTCTTTAAACTTTGACCGATTAGCCACATTTGGGGACACTGTCCACACCACCTTTTGATGCAATCAAATTATCACACCAACTGTAGTAAAAAAAAAAACATGTTTAAGCAAAGTAACACTACTAACAAACAACTTATAGGGAACTCATAACACAAATCATCAAACTTCCTGTACAATGACCAAGTTAAGCTGTTATACTTATTAGGTCTTACTTATCCCTATTACCAAGTTGAAAAAAAAATTCACTTCAGACAAAAGTTCATGTCTTAAGAGGTTAAGACAACTATTCCCAGGATGCAAATTGATGAGGTAATGTTTTTTATAAGTATTTAAGAAGTGCTGTTGTTGTAAAAATATAAATTAGATTAGTCAGAAAGATGCATTCTTGGGGAGGAATTGAAAGAAGGTTATAAAGAAAAGAGCAAGGGTAGACACACTTGCATTCTTGAGAAAAACTGTGTGATATATTTCTCAGAATGGGCCCAGAGTTTATTATTCAAAAAGAAGCAGAGCATAGTAGTGCATAGGTCAAGTCCTGTCACAGTCCTGGAAACCAATGAAGGGGAGAGACAGGTTTAGCAACCAGTGAAGAAGCCAAGAAGGCTTCCTCTACGTCGGGGAAATACTTCTGTGTCTCCCTTCAGGGGAACACTTCAGTGTCTCCCCCTGAGAGGAAAACTCCTGTTTCCCCTGAGGTGCATGTTTGTGTTTCATTCTTGCAAGAAAGAAGTAAAATCTTTTACAAACTGAACTGGTGTGTTACATCTCGTGGTGTATCTCCTTCTAGTTCTGACAGAGATTTTTTTTTTCTTTCAGCTAGTATCTGAAACATGACATCAAGCAAACTCACTAACTTACTTCACTTACTAATAACTGGTGCATGTGGTTGGAATGAACATAATCCCAAACAGTTTAGCCCATGTTTCAGCCCGTGCGCTATCAATCTCCTGTTTAGCTTTCAGCAAATCCTTCATTGTACACAGGCAAATACGTAAAATTGAGACTATTTCTAGATCACACAAAAAGCCCTCACATTGCCTTAATTCACTTAATGGTTGGAAAATTGGGTACTTTTTTTCACATGTTGCTCAGCTTCCTAAATTAATCTGCTGCTACTGATACAGTCATCATCCTGGTTTAGTCACCTCAAGGGTCTTCAACAAAGAAATGTGGAAAAGAGATTGAGTATTTTCAGTTACATGCTTTTTATTAAACTCCTATTTTTGTTTATATTTTCAAAATAATTGACAAAATACGTATTTGGAAAAAGTTTTGATTTGGGGGGGCATCCCCCCTAATCAGTGTCTCTAAAATCATTAGTCCGTGAGATGGGTTAGGGAGACTTCAGTATTATGAGAGAAGATGTTATGTCTAACTCAGTTACAATGAGCTGTAGCTCTATTTGGTAGCAACTAACATCTACACAGATGTAAATATTATGGATGGTAAATGGACTTGTACATATATAGCCCTTTTCTGGTCTTTTCAACCACTGAAAGTGCTTCAATGCTGCTAGTCACATTCACATCCTGATGTGAAAGACTGCTAAAGTAAGAGACAACCAGTGTTAGCTAACCCATTCATACTCAATCACACACTGCTGACCATTTTCAGGTTCAGAGTCCAAGGTCATTTCGACATGTGACTGAAATAAATTAGATTAAACCAGACTTTAAAAAAAAATTGGATCTCATCTTGCTTGGCTCCCCCTAGTGACTGGCTGCAGTATAGGTTAAAATCTCTGTCCCCCCAATCAATCCAGATCAGCTGTGGTCTAACTTGAAAGAAACACACCTCGCAGAAGTGTTTCTCACATCTGTATGCTATGGTCATCTAACAACTTCTTGAAGTGAGGCAAACCAAAAGTATGATCATCTTTACCTCTTAAAGTCAATGCTTGAAATAGTTGTAAGTCGTATCTAAGAAAGAGTATGAGCAGATGATTTTACTATCAGTTAGACTTCATTAGAAGTTATAGTCTCCAGCAATCTCATGTGAATTGAGCTGCGTCCATTATATTGCAGCAAAAGTGTGTGCTCTTCACTGAGGCAATAACTCATGACTGGCAGAGTTCAGTGATAAGAGGCTTTGGGCTGCAGCGTTGGTTTGCTCTGCAGGAATAAAACAGTTCAGAGGGAGTTCATAAGAGGACAATTCTGTGATGGTGCGCTGCTGAACCGTTCAAACTGAGCAGCAAAAACACCAAGCTCGGAATACAATTCTCAGTAGGACAGAAATAGATCACTTAAAAAGTTCCTCCTGAAATAAAATCTGCACATTAAAAACGGAGTATTTCATTCGACACCATAATCCTTTGGTTATGGATAAAAATCATGATTTTCACGTTTTAAAAAGTGTTTCTGGATTACAGTCATCCATGAATATTAAGTGCTTCCAATGGACCCTAAACATCTTGAACAAACATTATGAGGTGTAATAAAATATAGCAGGTTAATAAAGTACCATTGAGGGAGCAGCTGCAGACAATATCCTGTACTACAGGGAACGTTTAAGAAACAAAACATCTACATGGCAAGATTTTGTCCTGATTTGTGTGATACAATGATCAGAAGCAGAAGCACGGCAGGACAAAAAGTGGGTTACTCCCGGCACAGAAATTAAGTTTAGAGATGCTCCCACCACATTCAACACCAAAAAAAGAAAAGAAAAATCTGACTGGTGATGTAAATGACGCAGCATGAACTCTGTAAATGGGGCTAGTCATATACGTGAATGACGCAAACCTATGAGTTATCCAATGCTCTGCTCACTACATTTGCTTATTTGAGAGTTTAGACATTGGCTCTTCAGTTAATTATTCCTGTCAATATAATAGAGGTATAAAAGAATTGTGATACAACAGTATATCTGACAAGCTGACCTCTGAAACAATATGGTACAACTCTTAATATAGACATTTTTGTCAAAATAAGAATTCCTGTTTTAGCAGAATTGGAAGAAAGTTACAACTTCTCTATGTCACTGTGGTAGATCACCAAAGGGCTAGTCCACTTTATTTTGCCCATAGACTGTTCATTCATTCATTCATTCAATTTCTGAACCGCTTAACCTGAGCAGGGTCGCAGGAGGCTGGAGCCTTTCCCAGCTGTTATTGGGTGAGAGGCGGGGTACACCCTGGACTGGTCGCCCGTCAATCACAGGCTGACACAAAGACAGACAACCTTTCAGGCACACGCTCACACCTACGGACAATTAAGAGTGTTCAATTAACCTAATTGGCATGTTTTTGGACTCTGGGAGGAAGTCGGAGGACCCAGAGAGAACCTACGCATGCACGGGGAGAAAGTGCAAACTCCACGCAGAAAGGCCCACAGCCAAGCTGGGAATTGAACCGGTGGTGAACTTGATGATGTGGTTTTTGATGCTGTACACTTCAATGTTTTGTCTCTATTCTTGAGTCAGTTACTTCAAAACCATTTACATATGCACATATGTAGGTAGACACACACACACACACACACACACACACACACACACACACACACACACACACACACACACACACACACACACAATCCATCTATATATATATATATATATATATATATATATATATATATATATATATATATATATATATATATATATATATATATATATATATATATATATATATATATATATATATATATATATATATATATATATACGTATATAGTGACAGGACACGTGAAGAGCAGAGAATGATGGGAGAAATGCAGCAAATGGTCGAGGCCAGAAGTTGAACTACAAATGGCTGAGGTGTTGTTATCCACTCTTTGCAGGGGGCAGAAATGTAACTGAAATCTAATGTTCTTTAAAAATACTTTTCTGTACTTCTGTAAGTCATGGTAACACTCCAGAAATGCTTCATTATTTGATCTCAAAGACAACATTGTGATGTTTTGTTACACGGTTGTTTTCCACTTGATCTAATTTCACAGTATCATTGAATCATGTTGTGTTATTACCATTGGCCATGTACTGCATACCATCAGTCCTCTGCAGAGCATCCTGCTGTAGATGTGTTTGCAGCTCTGCTCTGAGAGCACTCAGAGAAATCTCCCTCAGTGCAGTTTACTCACTGAGCTGCAGGGCCAGGACCTTGTCAGGCTCTGAGTTTACCACAAGGAAAGCTCTGAGTCACTGCTGAGTCAGCTATAAATCATGTTTGTGGGTGTTCATCAAAGTTTGAGGAAATCTGGTCTGCTCTTACATCGAAACGTTTTTAAGTCTCCCTCTGCAAGTTTAACTAATGACATCATCTGGTTCTCTTCATAATACGACATCTGAAACGTCTGCTCCAGTTCCTCATGTTGTTGAACACTAATCATTACTTGTGCGGTTGTTCTGCCAAATCATAAATGTACCATCAAGATAAATTCCTTTAAATGAAATGACCTGATTGTAATTCTGACTCTGCCTCTGACTTGTGAAGAATTTCAATGATGTTCATTGTTCTGTCAACAATAGCAGCGTGAAGTGTGTAATTACCCTTTTCACACACTCCCTTGAGTTGTGAAGCATTTTTTCACATGTCAGATTCTTGGCTCTCGATACCTGTTCTGCATCGGCTGCACAATGCTCACAGTGACAAAGACGGAGATACGGAGTTATTCCAGGACACTGAGAATATGTAGGCCTATTATACCACGGAGCAATAGGCTGACTGCTCCACTCATCCTCCCTTTGCTTCCATTATTCTGCGCTGATAAATGACTCTCACAGCTGCCCCTGATAAGAGCCTTCCCTGCCTATTCATCAGCTCTCAATTCAAAGCTTTACAGCAGCAGCACAGAAAGATCTACAGTAGCAGTGTTGGTGAGTCATGGAGGGCTATCAAGAGAAAGGAAACCACCACATCCACTACAAGCGCCGTTCTCCGACAGGGGGTCGATCAGTTCCAGCAACATGTTGGCAGGAACACACACACACACTCACAGACGGAAGAACACATTTGTCTCTGGCTGCATTATTATTTTACACCAGTGTACGACTATTTTATGACTTTATTTTATGGATTTTTTAATATAATGTGAAACTAACCATGCACCGGACACTCAAAGCAGCCAATTATCTCATGAAGGTTACAGTGTTTTATTTAATGTTGCAGTAAATCACAAATCTTTAACTGTGTATCTCACACTATCATAAATAAAACTCCAAGAGGCTCAATGTCCTTAACCATGATTGGATAAATCAGAAAGTTCACGTCTGTGGTTATCTGATGTCTTTAACTACTGGATGGATTTTTGTGACATTTGGTACAAAAAAGTTGTTCACACCCATGAATTTGAATCTTGCTCATCTTCTAAATTCTAAATTCACTAAAACATTGACAGGAAGATAGTTTTAGTTTACAGTGAAAAGTAGGACACAATATTCAGGGCAGATGCCCAGTGTCCCCAGAAGATAAGATAATGATGCTTTACTTTTGAGAATCGTTCAACTTTTACACCTTTCGACCTTAAAGAGGGTCTGTTATGCTATCTAAAACATATATATAAAATAACTATGCTGGATGTTCAGACTCACTGATCATTATGCTCTGTACTAAAAATAGCCCAAGATCTATACAAGATGTTCACAAGACTTGCTGAAAGGATGAGGTTGTTACATAAGGATCTCATAACTGGTTCATGACACATTGTAGGGGTGGGCCCGAAGGCCTGCAGAGGGCTAGCCAATCAGAGGAAAGGGGTTCGTGGAGCAGGGAGCTTTCAAGGATGCAGTCACACTGGCAAACTGTGCCGTGCTTGAGCACGCTTCAGCCCTAAAACGCGTTTTAATTGGCCAGTGTGACCGCAACCATGACGTGCTTGAGCACGATTCACATCTCTGCTTTGGCACACTTACTTCATGCACGAGCACAAGCACTTGGACAGTGGGTGTGATCCATGATGTATGATCGCCACGAGTGCATCTCTCAACAATGATTTTAAACAAAGTGGGGGTTTTAGAGTGCTGTGTCAGGCCAAACCAACTTACCATATGTCAAAAAGTCTCTAAAGTTGTAGCAGTGCTCTCTGTGTCTCATTGTGCTGACTCTGATGAGATTGCGCTTCATGTAAACAGATGCTTCATGATGACGTGGACGGGCCATGCACGTGTGTGATACCCGCTAAAGTCTGGTTCATATTGGAGTAGTGTGACAGCTGGCCGTACTCTCCAGCTTGGGAAACTTGGGGGGGGCAATCATGCGAGAGCACGGCATGGTTTGGATCACCATGTCCAAAGAGACAAAACAAGTTTTTCCAGACAGAGACTGAAATAAGGGTTTTCTAAAACCCTCCAGCTTTGGGGAGCTGGATTGGACCAATACAAAATACTAGGATCCTAAGATCCAGGTTGGTGCATCCCTACACAATACCCCCTCTTTTAATGACGACAAGCTAGCAGTTCCTCTGCTAGATGCACATTCAATTTTTTTTCTTATTGATTAGCAAAAACTTGAATATTGATAGTAATTTACAACAATAGAGGTCACATGATGATGATCACTGTTGACTTTGATGATCCCTGAGGTTTTTCTCTGTTGTGATCCCACGGGTATATCATATCATTTGCTGATCACTACTCCAGAAAAACAACTTCTATGATGCATCCGTCACCAACCTAACTTTGAATTGACCTAACAGGCACAGAGTTGTAGGATGTAATCCAAGCTGTGATAAGAGCACTGGCTGCAAATTAAATACCAGTCTTTGTTTGAGGGTGCATGGGAACTCAGGTTCTCAGATCACATTCCTCCATATTTAATGACATATCCATGGACTACAGATCTAATTAAAAAGCCAACATTCTGGCAGACTGAATTTAGTGAGACAAGTAAGTATAACCATCTACATACTGATATATTAGCGTTTCAAGTGAGCATTCCTGGTCACATAGTATGCACAGAGGGCCACTCAAGCACTATGTTACTCTTGAGCTTGTTTAGTCTTTTTAGGGGGTTAAATATATCACAGAATTAGAGGGTTTTTTTCTTCATAACAGAAGAGAGGAGGAAGGACATCATCCATTTCAGGAGCCCTGGCTCTCAAATTTAAGCTTTCCAAGAAACCATCTTATTTACAAAACCTCAACTGTTTGGGGAAAAGAGCCTTCTCCCAGCCATGACTTCCAGTGTAAATAAACACGGAGTGAAGTATGTTGTAGGGGGCGGTAAGTGTGCGTGGTGAGCTAAGTTATTTTAGCTTGGCCTGGTTCCAGAGGCACAGCAAAGCAGCAAACTCCTCAGTGCCTGACTCACTGCTAATCCAAGATGGAAGGCATGTCTGCGACAGTCTGTATCTGGGCTGTCACATCCCATCGCTCAGACAATGTATCACTCCATTCATAGCACATCCAGGCTTTGATGTGCCTGAATACACCCAGTAACGCTGTCTCTTTTAAGCCGTTAAGTGGGTGGATGTTGCTGACTCGCAATCTGGATATGTACATGGTTCCCTTCTCTGTGATCAAGCTCGCAAACTTCAAATAAGAGCCGCAGGGCCCGTAAGTGTGTTTGGCAAGGGAAGGGCATTGGTTTATGAAGCATAATTACCGTTAATAACCTGAGGGCTTGCAAGGTTTCTTTTCAACACTGCTTGTGTAAATATTATCATAAGGCCCTCGGTAAATTAAACAGTTCCACTCGCTGGCATAGCCTGGTGCAGATGTGCGAAGAGCCAGAAAGAAAAGCCTCCAGGAGCCTGATTATTGTACAACAGGAGTGAGGACAGACAGAAGATTCCCTTTTATTGTAGACATACAATGTAAGACTGAGATAATTCCTTAACACACTTAAAAAAATCATGAACTTCAAGTATTTTTTCTCCTAAAGCAAAAATGTAGTGCTGTCTAGTTCAGTCTAATTGTTCTCTGTTTGCAGAGACGTCTCTCTGCCTCCCTTTGTTTGCAAAACCATCTGCTATTTTAAAAACAAAAACAACATCTAAATTATGGCCTTTCCCAATGTATAAACCTCGTATTTCCTGATGCGAATGCTTCTTTCCCCTCGAGTTATACAAATCATGTCAATGCACGAGGCGAAGTTTGTGGTTTGTAGCTGGTAGTTAGAGCCAATAAGCCTGCGGATAATAAAACTGTATTATCCTGTGGAGATGGAGCATTTAGAGAGGGTCATTATGTGTTTTTGTGCGTCTTTAATGCTGAAAAGGCAGACTGGCTGGGCTGTCTGGCTGAACGCCAGAGAAAGATCAATAGCCTTCCTGTTCCGCTTATTCTTACTCAAGCATCTGGATGTATGAAGATTGAATTAATGAGCTCTACATGCAACACTCTCCCCTGTCCCATCATTGATTTGAGCTCATCAAAAGCTCATTGTGTGAGAGTGTGGTTAGCCTGAAATGATCTCAGCTGGCTTCAGTCAATTAGGCGGTGAATAAGCCTTCCTGCAGCTGACGCCTCTTCTTGTTAAGATGACAGTGATGACAGGGGACACTGAATAAGGGATATTGATGAAAAACATGTTGATTAATATGTCAGCAGCAGGCTGGTAAATGATAAATGTCTCTGTTTGTTGGTGGTTCTCTGCAGCAGGAGTCTATTGTGAGAAAAGCAGAAGCACAATTAGATTTTTCTACCTGCACAGCTGAAACTGCAGCACATGATGAGAATATAACGTGCAATTAGTGGAGTAAGGATGTGTCTAAAAGCAGGTCTGGTGGGAGACTGATTGGGTAAAAAAAAGTGAAAATGTTTAACCACATCTCTTTAAATAAGATAGGAATCAGGCCTCCAAATAACAAATATGCTGTAGTTCTTAGCATCTAAAAGGGGCTATGAGGACTATCCAAAAAAGCTAGTGTTTCCAAAATATTGACTCCATTTCACAGAAGCACTTGCACCAACTGTTGTGAAAACATGACTCTTACTAAAAGAGATGCGTAGAATCAGCATGACAGAATGGGTGTGGCTGGTATTCTCTTTAACATATGTAGTGTCCGTTCCGAAACTGCAGGGGGCAGTGTATGGCAAATGCACATCAGCCACTGCACTAAACAAAAGTAGAAGAACTTTGCTTACATTGGTTACAACATTTTTTTTTTTTTTTTGTGGTTGCACAAGCCAGGAATTGTTCATCACATGGTTATCACGGTGATCTCTGTGATGAATCGTATAAATGCCAGTATTCGCCATACTTCGGACCAGAGGAGCTCTAGTTTGTCCCCGCATCTCCAGGCAGAAGTTAGAAACTTTCTGAGGTGTGTGACGCAGAAATTTTCCGCTTGAAAAGCGGTATTTGCAGATGTGTCAAGCAAATACCTTAGCTTAAGGTGGCGTGCCTTTGTTTTGAAGCAAATGAATGGGGAGCAGATCTTTTTTTTTTTAAACTGCTTTGTTGAAGACAACTATTTTTACTGAATACAAACAGTATAACAGAGACTTTAAGAACCAAGTAGTTTCAACACAGTCTGAACAGATACAAAACCTGTTGGCTCACTTTGTACCAAGCAGTCACTGGAAGCTGAAGTTAACTTTTCAAGGTTTTTCGAGTTCATTGTTAAGGCCTTTTCAGCATTGTCTGATGATGCTGAATTGCTGCTGATCAGGTTCTGCTATTGCTTTTATGTAGAATAATACCAATAAAGATTAACCACAGAACTGGCAGTGCTAGCTCTGCAGCACTGCCAGTGCTGCAGAGCACTGAGTGAATTAATGCTTAATTCACTCAGGGGTACCGAACCGCAGAATGTGTCCCTCCTACTCTCCACTAAAGGTATGTGCCAGGTATACTACCAGCAAGCATCAACCTGAACCAAGAACATCCCCGAACAGAGGACCAGGCATGAGAAAGGCATTGTCGTCCAATCAATTTCAGAATAGAAAACCACATACAGGCTCTCCTCAACGTTGTTTTGTATGAGAAATATTCTTTGTTTGTGGACATATTTGTTAATGGCAACAACACAGACATATCTGTGATACATGTTGAGCACAGCAAGACTTTAAGCTAATAACTTGGTCGGAAGGTAAAAAAACATGACATACTAAACAAATCTGAACCTGATGATAATAAACTTTATCGTTATGCACTGTACTCAGCAGTGCTAAGGATAGAAGTCTCAGAGTAATATCCCAATGAGCAAAAATTCAACCACAGCTCTCAGCTGTGTTACACCCCAAACACACTTCCTTTGTGCAGTTCTCCCTGTGCAAGTTGGGACATAAGCAAAACCAATTTGCTAATTTCTGATTTCTCTATGACCTCTTGTTAAGCTTTATTGGCTGTTTCTAACTTTGTTTCTAATTTTAAAATTTCAACTAGCTGGTTAGTCAGACGTTGAATTCTTTTGTAAATTATTGGTAAACTCTTCACTTTGAATACACCTGACAATATTCTCCATGGAGATTTCTTTTTCTTTTTTTGCTGGGCAGGCTGATGAGCACCTGCTGATAAAAGCGCTAATGCAACAGTTTGAGATGTTGAGACACAAAAAAGACAGAGCCACATAATAGGGTACAACAACTGAAAATATCCTTACACAACTCTTCTCCAAGGATCCTGTTTGGTCTGGAGTAAGTTTGAAAAACCTGATAAAAATCCTCAGCCTGCTTTCTTTTCTAAGTAACTGTATGACTCACTGAGAACATTGTGCTGTTTCTTCAGAACACTGTAAATCATCTCTTCTGACACCTCCCTCCTTGTAGAGGTCAGGAGCTCTACAAATGATAAAGACATTATCAGTCTTGTCGCTGATGGTCTTGTTTGCTTTTGCAGGTCGTAAAAAGCCATCAGCATTAATATGTTTCAAAAGCAGCCTGAGAGTCCTCACAGGGGCTCTGGGGTAGAAATGATTCATGGTCACAAATCAAAGTTCTGTGCCCTTGATTAAAATCTGAACTTTGTGATAGTGTTTCTTAGTACAGATAAAGTTTCATACAGCTAAAGCAACTAACTTTTCAAGCATAGATTGATGATAGAATTAATCGAGAAGGAGCTGTCACAGGAAGAAGCAACGATTCATTAAACAAATCAACTGATATTATTATATTATTATATACAAAACAAAAGTAATGCTGGAATTCTGGAAGCTGCACCCATAATGATGCAGATTCATGAACATTAGTGCTTTTATTTGCTGGTCAAACTGTTGGCCATGATTACGCCAACTCCAAACAAGCAGGGACTGAACACTGGATAAAAAATCATCATCTCCGGCGCGCACACAGACCTCTGCCTTTCCGCAGTCAATTCTGCACTCTGACCCACTCACAGCTGTCCTGATGCCTTCACAAATATTGGTCAAAAACACAAACATCTGCACTCAACAAATAAATAACAGCAGAGCTGTTAAAATATGAACGCTGGAGCCCATATGTGTGACAGTGAACATGTATGAGGAGGTGTGTTGTAGCGACACCATGACGTGTCTTTGTGAAAAAGATGTTTCCATTGCACTTTCGTGATAAAGTTTAATATCCAAACTTCTGAAAGTCACCACACGAGAGACTGTAAAAACTTTTTATCACAAATGAGAGATTTTTTTTTGAAAATGTGGTGTCTCCATCATTATTTCTTTAATGTGATATTTACGTTTTGCGCAATTCTAGGTGTAATGGAAATGCAGCTACAGATGTGCAAAGTGTCATTGCTGTATCATTTGAAGGGCGTGAAAGCATGTAAGACAGAAACTTAATCAGTTTGACTCATGAGAACAGGTGCTAAACTGCTGCCAACACTTTGGGCGCTTTCCAGATATAACTGGATGGACGACCACAACTTGAAGCTCCTGTTCCAGCTGCTACAACAACAATGTTAAGTCAAGCATACAACCAGTGATAAGTGGTTTATATAATGGTTCCCAAACCTCCTCCCTCCTCAAACAAGGGCTCCTGGATTATTGCAGATCATTGCCAGGATTATTTAGACACTTAAAGAAAACCTTCTAGGTGAAAACATGTATTTATTAATTTATTAATTTATCTTTTATTTTTAACTCACCTGTCAGATGAGCTGCAGGAAAACATTTATATTAGGAACAGGAACATTTTGCTGCATCATTATCTGGCTTTAATTTGGGAACTTTAACTTTAATTATAACCTTAAAATGATAAAATAACTTTTTTCATGTAGTTAAATATTTCTACACTGTTATTAAAAAGTGACACACCTGACCTTGTCCAGCCGGCAGGTAACATTTTATGAGACATAAGCTGATGTTTTATTATAAACATGCAGATGTCACTTACTGCCGCTCTCACCTGGTGCTAACTCTCTCTGCTCCTCACCCTGGCACCTATTTTTGGTGTAATCTGTTGGTGAAAATACCTGGTAGTTTTCTTTACATGTTGGTCTTTTCAGCCAAATTTTGACCATGCTTTATCTTGCCCTCTAAGTCCAAAAGTTTTCTCTTCCAATTAATTCACATCACCATTCAGTATTCAGTATCAAGTTTGTGCCAGGTGTTTGAATCTCAACATTTCACTCTCTAAACACTTCTTCAAATGGAATATCTTGGTTCATCACTTTAGCCTGGACTTTCCTCCTATCGTAAAGTTGCTGTGCTGTCCCTGCTGATTTATGGTGTAAAGAAAGATAATCACAGATAAAGTGGGTTAAAAGAAGAATGACTCTTACTACATGTCATATAAGATAGATAGATAGATAGATAGATAGATAGATAGATAGATAGATAGATAGATAGATAGATAGATAGATAGATAGATAGATAGATCCAAATCATTTAATCAACAGATGAACCTGTGCATTAAGTTTCCCAGATTTGCTTGCAGTGCGCTCACTCTCACACACAAACAGCACACTCGCACTAGTCCATCTGGGCCTCTTTGAAAAGTATCCTCAAAGCATCATTAAATGCCACTTGCAATTTCTGAAGGCTAGCTTTTTTATAGTTCAGCCACAGATGTGTGGAGTACAAAGGTGAACGATACATTTTAAACAAAGTCAGCTTCACATCACCAGTGCAATGACCAAATACACAAGACAATATATTAGCTCGCATATACAACATACGACAGTGACAAAACATGTCCTTGTCAGTTGGTCGGAGATCACATGACCAAGATATTTCAGTTCACTGCTGATATTAAGGACGTTTAAAGTCAGGAATGTCATATGTCTATCTTCTATTGTTCTGCAAATCATAGTCACACTTTTTAGGTCACTGTATTTCACACCATGTTGATCCCCATACATGGAGCATGCATTAAGGAGCTGCTGCAGGCCAGCAGAATTCAGATCATCAGTGTACAAAAGATGATTCATCACTGTACTGCCAACCATACAGCCAGTTTTACACAAACTTAGCCTATTTGATAAATCATTCATGTAGAAATTAAACAAAATAGGAAATAGGGTGCTCCCTTGTCTTACCCCATTGACAACATGAAATGGAGCAGACTTGCAGTTGTCCCATCTAACCTGCATGGTCTGTTGGTCATACCAATAATGCAGGATTCTAACTATATACTTAGGGACACCTGCGGCATCCAATGTTTGGAATAATTTCCCATGATTCACTCGATCAAATGACTTAGAGGCATCTAAGAAGCACACAAAGACAGATGAGTTTTTTCTCTTATTATTACTCAGCAATTCCTTTGACACATATGCACATATCTCCACCATACTTTGATTTAAAACCAAATTGATTTTCTGTAGAGATAATTAGATCATTGATCCTCTCCAGGAGAATTTGTTAAACTACTTTCGACAATATATTAGATAGAGCAATAGGTCTATAATTATCTGAGGAACCCACTTTTCCTGCTTTATCCTTAACCACAGGGACAAGCTGCACTGCCATATAAGAAGAAAGTGCTATTTCTGTGGACACTACAGCTCTGACTTCAAAAAATAGTAACACACACAAAGGATTACAATCATCAATAAAAGTGAATCTTATTGCTGCTGAGTGACCAAGCTAACATAGCTAAATCATTGAATTAATTGAGCGCGTTACAAGAATGCAGTAACATATGACAACCACTAGGGGAAAATGGTTTTGTTTTGTCATTGTCTTATGAAAGAAATCTGAAAATTTGTACCATCAGCAAATTCTTTTAGCTCATCACTGTTTTGTCTCTGTGGCAGAAAAATGGGACGTTGGGGGACATTTATCATTATAACATCATCTCTTTCCACAGTTTATGCTGCTTGAAAATACAGCAGTACTAATCTGACACATGTTGCAGAATCCACAGCTTTTTGTGCTACAAAACTTTACTTCAAATTGATCTGAGCCTCTAATGATTGAGCTCTTGAGCAGCCGTCCCCTAGGTGTGTTGACCAGTCAGGAAAACACACAGATTGCCATTCCAGCCCATGACAGTGCGTCCTCTGCTTCTTACCTTCAGTGTAAGTTGAAGTGAAGTGGGGGGCAGGGATAGAGCACGCTCTGCTGTGGGGGAGACAGACAATGAACGCCTCATAGGACATGACTAGCACAAGAAGAATGCAGGAGGCACTGTAATAGTATGATCTCCATTATCTTGTTTTTACGACTGCTGGAAGCTCGTGATTAAAATTTGATGAATTGCCCAGCTTTACCTCAAACCACTAAATGATTGGAGCTACAGCCAGGTTTAGTGTGGGGTCAAATAAACTCCAAATGTTACAGTTTACTGTGTGTAGAAGAAGCTCTCACCTCTGGTTTGCACCTCATTACTAAATTTGCTCTAAGTGTAGAGAAAAAGCTGAACAAGGGAAGCATCACACACATAAAAACACACAAAATGCAATTCAGAGAGAGCTCGGGGAGAGCAGCCCCCCTCTGCTGCAGCAGGGATATAGCCACATTTGTCTCCAAACAAAACAATAAAACCAGCCAGCCAGTAGTTGTTAATTTCCTCCTTGCTTCAATTGACTCAATAAGCATTTTTTTTCTTTCCCCCCTCAGAGACAGCAGCCGCTGCTCTACAGGTGAAAGCAGGGAAAAACGGGGAGAGGAGGAAATGGAGAGAGGAAGAAAAGAGATAGAGTGCCAGCGGCGGAAAAGCAATTGAGGACTTGACTTCCACAAAACCCTGGAAGAAGTTAATCTAGACTGCTGTGGGAGTTTTTCATTAGCTTGGCAATCTGTTCCTGCGGTGAAGATGTAAGCTAAGTTATATTTTATAACTGTGAGCCGTGAGAGTCTGAGTCACACAGAGAATAAATATGGGAACATTTCAGCGGACCAACAGCTCGCCTAAACCTTAACAGCCTCCTGCCTTTGAAGAGAAATACTGAAGCCTCCCAGGGAAACAGATTGGGGAATATATAAGCACAGTTGGTTGTCACTTGGTTTGACCTGTTCATGTTTCATTTGTCTTTGCAAGTTTTGCAGTCAAACATCAAGCTATCATACTCGATTGTTCAGGACATGACGGATCCTGAGAGACTACCTCTGGTTTAACACTCATCCCTTTTGGCTTCAATTGCATTCAGGAATTTATGCTAATTCTTCTGCTGGGATCATTGCAGCGGCACAAGAGAATTGACTAACACTTCTTTAAGCTAACGTGTTGCTAAACAGTGCTTTCAACAAGGACATCAGGGCCCAAACTGGAGCACTTCCCCCACCAGCGTTACTGGATGAAACCTGCACGGCTTTCATTTGTGATCTGTCTTTAAAGCCTGACTTTTAATACAATCCTTGTTTTCTATGGAGAGGAGTGTGAGCTCTCATGATAGCAGAGCCAGCGCAGGCTCAGAGCAGAATTATAATCAGCTCTTTCTCATAGAAAAGTCGTCCCGCACCGTAGCCTACTCCTGATCCTTGGCAACTTTTTAATTAGTGTTTGTCCTTCAAGCCTGTGCTCCTCACAGCTATTAAGGCCCTTAAGCCCTCTGCAAATTAATTATAAAAGACTCAGCAATCATAGTAATTCAATTTGGCCCCGGGCACTAGGACTGGTCTTTGACCCAACTCCAGTGTGCTCCTCCATGGGGACAAAGGGTGAGGCAGGGTGAGAAAAGGGCCTCATGAGTGTTTGAAAAGGAAAAAAAAAAAGAACCCTTGATGTTTTATTGAACATTAGGTATTTAACTTGTACTTAAAGCCACTAAAGCCAGAGTGCTCACCCATATGGGGAAGTCACAAAACATATCAATAAAAGCAATTTAATAATTTGTTTGGATCTTACAGTTAAAGTGGTTGCTGGGAGGAATATGGAGTTTTATTAATTCAGCTCAATTTTAAAGAGTGTGTCTGTGATATTGCTCTTAGTGGTTCTGTTAGCTAAATGCTACCATCAGGATGCTTATCATCACCGTTTTTACACAGTAGTGTGAAAAAGGTTTTGCCTGCATCTCAAGCAACCTGTGAGGGTATCCATACCATCCTCTGTCTCTGATGGTTAGAACATATCATGAAGACCAACTTTTAACCTGAAAAGGACAGATCACTTTGTCACCGCCAACAGAGACTAAAGGGTTATGTACACCTTAGCTGAGAGTTACAGAGAGTGACACCTCACTTCATTTTCATTTCATGTCTGTCTGCTGTGTTTCTTTTCTCTATCCACCCCTTTTAATTACTTCATAATTTGATACAAAACAGCTTAACACACAAGCAAAAACTTGTGACTCTCACCTTACACACTACTGTCAATTAGAAGTTAACCTGCTATAATGGGTTAGTGTATTTTACACTGTGTGTGGGTCTGTGTAAGAGTGGGTGTGTAAGAGACAGAGTTCACAATGTCTGTTAGATTAAAGAGGGGGCCCCATGCTTTCTCATTTTGTAAACATACTGTAGGTATAAAGTAACAATGATGAATTTTCAAACTTAACGTGCACAGATTTTTAGGCCTCTACATACTGATTTGTTGTAGAAATCCCTCAATGTCTGTAAACTTATTGAATCTTCATGAGATCTTCACAAGATCTTCATGACACTCGCTGAAATAATGTGGTCTTCACTAAAGGATCTCATAGCATTGTTGTACCCTAACTGGTTCATGAAGGTGGACCTCAAACACAGAGGTCTGCCAATAGATCCACCCTGACAGCCCCCAGAGATAAATGCATAAATACCACACATCTAAAAATCATGTAAAACTATCCCAGGGTAACCAGAAGGACAAAGAAGACTAAAGAAGAGCCCAATACTTCCTCCTTAATATATTATGAGCTAAACTTTCAGGTTGCAAAATGCCAGATTTACCACAATGATCTAAAAGTTGTTTTTCGTCTCGAAATATCTCTTCCAAACTTTTGCCAGCATAACCTGTGTTCACAAAAATGAAGAGAAGAAAATCTTTTTTACTTTTACTAAAACACCACATCTCGTGTTTACTGACAAAGCACAGAAAAACCTAAATGATCCCCAGCTGTCAGCTTGCTCAACAACCACAGCCTTCCAATTTTTATTGATTTTAAAAGACTGAGAGGAAACACAGCTGACTTCAGCATCTCTCTGAGAAAGACGTCTTCTCACACTGACAAAGGTTAACAGCCACTTGCTGCAGCAGGATGAGGCGTGGAGAAATTTACAGCACACTGAGTGACAGGAGGAACAGAGAGGACTCCGCTGCTTCTGCTGGCAATAAATACTGGATATTAAAATGAATAAATGAATGTTGAAACAGCAGTGAACACCAACTTCTGTTCTCCCTCACTTAAATGACAAGATGTTTAAGTGTATTTTAACAACCAATAAAATGGGCTTTGAAATATTTTGATATCTCTTTAACCCTGACATGTACGCTAAGTGATCATATGAACAGGAAGCAGGCTTGTATTGATGGGTGTTCACAAATTGCATGACAAAACTAATATTAAAACATTTTAATGCAATCTGTTGGGTTGTGCTGCTTGTTTTTTGTGTCCAATTGCTCAAAAATGTTGATTATTTGCATTCTATGGCTATGCATCTGACATCTGTATTATAAAACTGGGACTATGGGTCGTTTGGATCAAAACAAAGCCTCAAGGCCAGCTGTTCAACAGACCAGGTCACTCTATGTATTTAAGGCATTGTTTGAACTTCAAATTAGTAAAGATGTTGATAAACATTTAATCCATACTAGAGCATTTAAAATAGTTCACCTGATGACTTCACTAAATGAAAAGACAAGGGATAACCAACATGTTCAAAATGTATCTGAGGCAAGAATAAATTCTGTGACAAACCTTGATTTATTCACCCATAAAACTCAAGCTGATGAATTTTATTGAAAGCTGCAAATTTTAGCCTTGTGGGGTTCCTGAATGAAAGTCAAAAGAATTAAAAAAAACATTAGGAGAGGTTGTATGGGGAAAATGTGCAAAAACGGCACACAAAAAAAGAAGATCCAGAAATTTAGTCTCAACACAGACATTAACCAGGAAACTTTAGAGGTCCCCATGCTTCCTTCTGCTTCATTTTCAGGCACAACTTGGCTCCTGCCCACAGCACCAACATGCTGTAAAGCAGGTTAAACAACCATGATGATACTGTTTCTGTTGACCTGAACCATTATTGGAAGGAAGATGAGAGACACCAGACCCATCAACCTGATCTTCCACAGGACTTCAGCAAAGCTACAGACTACATCTCCTCTGTTCAACACAACACTGATGCAGTAATTTGTACAAACAGAGAAACCAAACAAGTACTGAGGGTGTATAAACAAACATTTATGTGTTAATAATCATTTTTTACTGGTTTGATGTAGGATTTTAAAAATTGGGACACTAAGGCCCCGTTTACATGACGCCGAAAACGGTCGATTCCGCAAACATTTCTTTGCGTTTTGGCCTTCCGTTTAGACGAGACCACGTTGCGTTTTCAGTGAAAACGCAAACTTTTGAAAACGCCCCCCAGAGTGGAAAGATCTGAATCCGCTCCTCCATCCAGCTTCGTGTAAACACAGAGCGGAGCGTCTCGGGGTGAAACGCTGACGTCACTGCATGCGCACTCGCAGTTTCAGGTGAAGGCTCCGCGCTCAGCCACATTTCCAGTTGAGCCAGTAGATGGCGGTAATGCGTGCTATGGTTGGATTGCCGACCGTCTCACACAACAAAACGGCAGAAAAAGAAAGAACAGAAGAGGAGACTTGTCCTCCTGGGCTGTTTCCCAAAGCCCAGGTACCTTGCCTTGCCTTGCCTTGGAAGGCAGTGCCTCCGAAGCCACTTCCTTCCAATCCAAGGCAAGTGTCCTGCCTCTGCTCAAAAGGAGATGCTAATGGAACAGCCTACAAAGGCATACTTTTTACCATCAGATTCTTGTCACAAATGTATAGGTAATTGGAGTTACATTGTCTCACATAACGTGTTGCACTGTGGACAGTGCTTGGAAAGTTTATACAAACATAGGAGGAGCTGAAGCGGCTAAAAATGTTTTCATGACTTGCCACTTTTGTACGCTTTTTGCTTTTTAATTGTCACATTATTGAAACTCTGCAGGTGCAGCTTCTCAGTAATTATAGTTACATGAGTGACACACAAAAGAGTCAAGTGTTGGACATGGTATAAGTTTTTATTTTCAGAGGTGTATTTTGTTACTAACATTTACATTGGAATTTACCGCACACCTCCGCTGGAGCGTCTCTCTCTGGTGCGTCTTTTCCTCATTTTTTTCCTTTTTTGTAGATTCACCCGTTGCATGTTGGGTATTTATAGCCACGGCAAGGCAGCGAAGGATACACCTGTGTATCCTTGGTCAATTAACCACATGCTAACCAAACGGAGGACATATGCCTCCGGAGGACATGAACATTGGAACAGCACTTGGGCAGCGACTGATGATGTGGATGCCTGCCCACGCCCACATCAGACCAAGGCAAGGCAAGGTACCTTGGCTTTGGGAAACAGCCCTGGAGTCGTATGATCGTTTTCTCACCGTCCTCATGTAAACGCGGGTGGCTTTTGAAAACGCAAAGGAAGAATCGTTGCGGTAGTCTCCGTGTAAATGGGGCCTTAATTTTGGGTTTTCATTAACTGTTGGCCATGATGGTATCACTTTACTTTAGGGGTCCGCATATTTCATCACAGTTAGGTAATAATTAGACAAAGTTTTTTCTTATTTCTTTAAAATAACCCCCCGAAATTTCACGAGAATTTGGTGAAAATTAGCAGATAGCTTCTGGCCCGATTCTGTTTTGCAGTGCGCCTGTACTCGAAGTGTCTATCACAATCAGGTAAGGCCAATTAACAACCCCACTCTTGGTGAATATCACATCTGAAGTCTTCAGTTGTATTATGTAAAACATTATAGGCCAAATGATAAAGGTATATCATTTTGCATGTGATCTCAATTATGCATATCAACAAACTCAGTACTAAAGAACTTGGTGAATTTCGATAAAAAATAGCTAACTACAAACTGCTTATTGGGAAATTGCATTTTTTTAGAGGAAACAATGAATCCAACTTCTGTGTCCACGAACTAAACAGTTATTTATCACCTGCTTCTCTAGAAACAGCAGAAACGGGATACTTCAAAAAAGAAATTTGTGGTGGGTTGCGACTTAATTTCAAAAAATTATTTGCCAATCGTCAGAGAAGTTTAAAAAAAAGAAAAAGAAAAAGAAAAAATTTTGTCTAATTATTACCTAAGTGTGATGAAATATGCTGACGTCTAAAGTCAAGTGTTACTGCCATAATCATCACATTTAAAATAAACTAATAATGTGCTGTGTGTGCTGAATCCATGTAACATGAGTTTTGTTTTTTTCAACTGCACTAATAAAACAGTAGATCCTTATTTACTAAGATGTACCTAATTAAATGTGAAGTCTACATTTACTGTTATACAGATTCAAACTTAGTTACTTTTGAATAATTTTACATTTATCTAACAGAAGGTCTCTGTAGCAGGGATGATTTCTCTCCCGTCTTCAGACGGAGATGTTTTGGAGCAGCAGGAATGTCAAAGCAGAGCTGCAGATGTAGTCTGTGATGTCAGGAGACGAGCCTGATACATGACTAAAAATACTACAAGCACAAATCAAACAGGACCCAACCAATTACTGCGATCTAGCTGATCTTGAGCAGCAGCTGGCAGGCTGGCATATATGCACACACACACATCCGCACATGCACACACTGCACGTCGCCTCGGGGAGGAATCGTTTTTCTGTGTCTCTCCTACAGCTAAAGTTCATTCATAAATGCAGAGTTCAGCTCTTATGAGAATTTGGAAGGATGCTAAAGGCAGCCATGAACCAGAGATTTTTTTGGAAATAGCTCATGATAGATGCACACAGCAGTGAGTAACTGTGAGAAGCAGATTACTCTATCAAGCAGCCAAATACATTCGTAAACAGAAAAGAGCTCCTGGAGATAAAGAAGTGAGGCGCGCTGCTTAAAAGTAGAGTCAAGACTTCTCATTTTGGGATCATTGAGCTTTGGCCCTGAGGAGCTGAACTGCACACACAGCAGCACCGTGGCTACCATCACTGTGAGGTAAGTGTTAAAGTAGGCCAATTAGACTGTGGGGATTGGCTGGTCTGCCAGAGAGCTGTGGAAAAGGAGGCCAGGACAGGAGATGAGCAGCTACTCCACTCTAGCTAGCATAGCCTGCCTGGCACATTCGTATCTTCACATGCACAGACCTGGAAGTTTCAACCAACCCACGAGTGCTGATCTAGATCTATCATTTAATAATGTGCAGAGCCTGTGAGGTCCCCTGAAGGAGAGTTATTGTTTCCTATCTCTGTATGACACAGGCTGGCTGTTAGAGATCTGTAGAGGGAAGGGCCACTGATCAATAGCAACGATTTTACTTCAGTGTTCCCTCTGTGCTGAGACTTGGAGCTCTCAGACCTCAATTATGTCGAGTATCATTTCACAATTCAAGCCCCGCTCAGTGATAAGAGAAGAAGTGAGCTCTTTATATGACAGCAAGGATGGAAAAAAAGCCAACAAAGCGGCAGACAAAGTGCTATCCATTTACCAGTTATCAGCCAAGTTACACATCATCAACTTCTTCTTTCTTGGATTTGTCCTAAATTTGCCATCAGTTTACTTCCTCAAAATCTAACAAAATATTCTATATGTGAGGTAAAAGTAATCTGGTAGAGCTTAGTCAGGCTAATGTTCCTAACAGCAATAAGGAAAAGAAAACAAAGGAAGGTATTTATGGGCTATAGGGAAAAATATATCAAGTGTGTCTTAAGTTAAGTAACCTTAAACTTTTTGTTTTTCTTTATTTCTACTCTACTCTCCAGCTACATTTTGACCTCCTTTATTTGTTACCTCTGGTTTGTTAACTCCCCTTTCACTCTTTCCATCCCCTTTTCCCCCTGTGCAAAATATAAAATGAGTATTGAAGATGAAGGGTTATCTTTTGAACAACATGCTAGTAAAATAGTATCAGAGTTTTCGTCCCAAAGTTCATGTCATGACTGTACACTGTGGAGTATTTCCTCACCACACTGTGAGGAAGCAGGTCCTGGATGCTATCACTGTTCAATGTTGTATTAGCAGCTCTGTTTGATGGAGTTTTGGAAAGTTAAAAATGAAGGTTTGCGAATGTTCAGTCAGGAAGACTGTGCTCACACTCTTCTGTTCTTTCACTCACTCTTCCTGCTTTTCATTATCAGCTGACCAGAAGCGCGTCAGCTTTTTCTCTCTATCCAATCACAGCAGCTCCGCTTCAACCGTAAGCCAATCGTTACATAGCTGTCAAACTTTGAATGCTGTCTCTTTTGCTTGTCAGCTGTCTTTCAGGCTCACGTCACGACCCTCCTCCTTCCCGTGTACCTTCAGTCTCCATCCTTCAGTTCTCTGCTTTTTGGCCCTCACTGAATCTTCAAGATCAAGCCTTCCCAAGACTCCTGCCACCACCAGTGTCTAGACTCCATTGGGGGATATTCATAATTCATTACATCATTGTGCCCTCCACATTGTTGATTATGCTTAATGCTTGCTGGGGTCTAACCGCCAAAATTTATTTTGCATTTCTTCTTTAAATCTGTTCAGAACTCTTTCTGGTGTATAAGTCTCTCTTGACTGAACTGAAGACACCTTGGTTATCATAATGTCTGAAACACACCGGATACGCCTGCAGTGCGACCCCGTTGTCTTGACTGCATTTGCCAACTCACACCGGCCAACTTCAGTCCGACAAGCTGCACAACCAACAGACAGTTGATGTCACGAGACCTACAAGTTCCCATGTTTACTACTACATTGATAATTCTATCTTCATTCATGTTGAGCTGTAAAACCTCATAACTGTTGACCAGGAGTCAACAGGTTTGAGGTCATTACGCTCACTACGTCCATTTGTTGTACAAACGGATTTTGACGCGGTTTGTTTTATTTTGAAAGTCCCTGGGTGTTTTTAGGTAGTTTCCAGTCACCACTTCCTGTCTGGTTCGATCTTCTCTATGCTAATTTTATGCATCACAGCTCCCCATCCGTTGAAAGTAGGATGGTTGCTTATTACATGCAACACGATGGACCAGCCACACAGACAAACTGCAACGAAACGGATCCTGTGTAAGTTGGCAGATTGATTTGAATGAAACCTATTCGATACATTTGCTGTAATGGAACGCAGACGCACTGCAGATGGTGTATTTTAGCCATAAGCCAGTACAGTGTTAAAACATTACTGATAAAGTTACACTTCCTTAAAAACATTAAAATAAAACCATGTACCGCTTTTGCAGCAGAAGGTTTTTACTTTTTGTTAAAACTGTATTGACAGACTTACTGTTACCACATTCACCCTACAAGTCCAGAAAAAAAAGTCTTAATTTAGGAAATTTAAAGACAAAAACGAAGCCTGAATTGCTTTTCAAGACAAAATAAATCTGCCAATGGGGTGAGAGAAATTTGCTTGTCAAATCCAAATGTTTTTGTTGATTATACTGGATTTCTGCAAACACATTACTGTAAGGAAACTGTGCTCTGGGACATGTTGAAAACACATCATGAAAGTGCAACTCTCCACTTTTCATGTACAAAAAGAATGATCGATCTGTCTCATCCGGTTTTAAATCTACTATGAATTGAAACTGAATATGCAAATTGTGGCACTGCCCCTACGCTGGGCTCTATTAATATCTATGAGTAGGACATTTTTTCCTGGACTTGTCAGGTGAATGTGGCTCATATTTCATCTAAGAAGTCTGGATGTGAAAATAACCAGCTCCCTCAGAGTTAGTCATGAATTACAAACACATCTCGAATTTCCCTCTCACGCTTAATTCACCAGAAGAAACAATTCTAAACTGGCATTTCGGTGAATTAGTCATCGACACAGATTACCATCAAGGCAGGATTTTTTTCCCTGGCATGTAGAGCTTTACTGTCAGTCTGTTAGCACAATATTGTACCAATAGTGCACCTTTAACGTTCCATTTACAGGATTTGAAATGAGTCAGATCAATATAAAATGTCAACTGCTCCCCAACCATCTGTGAGGGTAATATTAGCTTAACAAGCTTTACATCTATGTGTTTGTAGGCCTTTAAAGAGTTAAATGATATGAATGTGGGTCTGGGCACGGTAAGAGAACACTGATGCCATTAGTGTCACTGCTATTTCCTCAAGCTGCCAGTCAGGAGTGACAGAGGTTGTATAACCTTTACAGCCTGTTTTCTCTGCAGACTCTTAACACGGAGTATAAAACGGAAAAGTCCAAACCGTAATTCTGCCCATCAGAGCTACTTCATCTTCTCTCAAACAAACAATCTCCATTGTGAACAAAACAAAAGAGCACGAGTGCTGCCAGAGTTTGAAATTACAACCTCACAATCTGCCAAATGTGGAGAGGAAAAAAAAAAATTGGCTGCTGCAATTGAGCTGTCAGTGATGGCTGCGGACTTAATGAGAAATAACAACTCGCTTGTGTTTTACAAAAAGAAAGCAGCATGAAGTGTCAGTGTGGATTTATGTTCAGACGTCTAAAAATATGTTTATTGTTTGGACAGCAACATTTAATTCCTGGACTAAATAAAAGAGCTGGTTAGGAAAACACTGTTACAGCCTTTCGTCACTTTCATCACCTCAGTGGATGCTGATCAGAGGACTTTGGGGTCAAATCTGTGGAGAGAATATTTATTTTCTAATGCTTTCTTTTAAAAATATACCTAAATGAAATGATTCAGTGAGTGTTGACTTGATTTATGATGATATTTTCAATGTGCCTTTTAAAGGTCACAAAGTGGACTATCACAGATCTTATCCTTACTCTCGCATTTGTGAATATTGTGGAAAATGTAAAGAGGATTTTCTTTTCTTAGGGGAAGGGAGCTCTTTGAGTTATAGGCCTCCCCCTTCTTTCTTCAAAAACAAACAATGCCTCTGTGACCAAAGAGCTCCAGATTGTAAGCATTAAATAATCAAATAAATAACAAATAAATAGTCTTACACTGGTTAGAGAGCACAGTGGAACTTATTCCCCTGGAAGCAATGTCAACAAATTAAAACAAACCTTTTTCTTTCTTTCTTTTTCTTGTTTTTCTTTCTTTCTTTTTTTTTTTTTACAATATATCTTGTTCAAGCTGTAAAAGTCATAGATAATCTATCTTTAAAAAAAAAAAAAGATAAATAAAATGAAATTAGGATTTGATATTGATGTATATGTGGATTCTGGTGTTTCTAAAGCCAGCCTCCAGCGGAAACTTGATGAGCTTGAGTTTTAGGACTTCTGCATTAGCTCCATAGTTTTTAAGTCCAGGGGTTGCTGCTTGGTGTGCGTGGAACAAAAACAAAATAAACAAAAACATAAACATTTTGATGGATTTAGATTTGATCTGCTGGGATAACATGTTGATTAAAGTAGAAATATTTTAAATCTGTTTCTTTTGCCCTGTTATCCTACAAAATTTGTTACAATTACCATACAAATAGTGTACCCATGCCTGTGCTTTACTGATATCCTGATGATATGTTTGATCAGTACATCAATGTCAAACCTCGCCCTAAAAAAGCCAGATATGAGATTGTCTTTAAAGCCCAAAACTGTTAACTAAGTAGTCCACAGGAACATTAGGACAAATTCTAAATAAAGTGATTATTTCATAACATCACTTCTCTGCAATATAAGTCCCTGAGTATCATAAATGTAAAAGGTCAGATGAGGATAAGGTGTGTTTTTTTTTTTTTCCATGATCAGGTATTTGTATAAATCACCTTGTGTTAAATGAATAATAGAAGGGCTTTTAATGGCCATCTCTGCCCTCTGGGTATCAACCATAAATAATTTGTAGAGTAAATTGCATTGATAAAAGACAAAGTAAAGTAGCCCCACCATAAATAATCCACAATCATTACACAGCAGCCACACTCTTGTCCTCTGAATGATCTTGTATGGAAAAATAAGAACCAAAGGCGAAAACAAAAGAAATCCTTTTCTTTTTAAATCATGCAGAAACAGCTCAGTATGTGTGAGAGTGTGTATGTGTGTGTGCTGTGTGTGTCAGTTTCAGCCCTGTGAGAAGAGGAGCTTGTTTGATTGCAGAGCACAGATATGTGTATATAGCAGGGCCTGGAGGTCAGTGCGGTAAACAATACTCCCCGTGATAAATCCTCCTGTCTCTGCTCCGTGTGTGCTTCGCTCACTTGATTTATTCCTTCAGAGAGCACGAGGAGAAGGCGAAGAGAACACACAGATAAATAATTTACAGGGACATTAACATCAAAGAGGGCCGCGGGGAAACAAAAACACGACCATTTGGGTCGATGTGCCGTTTTGGATTAAAGCAGACACAGTGTGTGTGCCCCTTAGTGTGGCCTTGCAGAGCGAGAGCCTCGTTTGGAGGCAGGTGGACACTTAAGCATGCATACAATCACACACACACACACAGCCACACTCACAGATACACACAGAGAGGATCACCTGCTCCGTTTTGCTGCCACAGATCAGAGAGGAGACTGGGACTAATTGATGCTGATGCTTTTGTATTACTTCAGTTGCAGCCATTATTCCCCTGAGGACGACAGCCAGCTCAGACCTGCTACTTTTGTGTTGATGATAAATAAGGAAAATTAGCCCCCAGTTGATTGTCTTGGTGGTGTACATGCCCACGGGGACACATCACACTGCTGAATAGCTCTGTGTGGTGGCAAAGTCTCATCAAATGCTGTCACAACACTCCCATCCTGAGCAGCAGAAGGGTCCTTGCTAATTGCCAGAGGCCGCAAAGCCTCCCTTTCTTTGTACTTCCCCTCCCTGAGTGTCTGCTGGAGCGTTCGTTTAGCATGAGATCAGCCTCTGGCTCGTATGGAAATGAGGGCTAATTATGGAAAAAAAAGCCTGTTGGGCTAATTTGATTGGAGTGAACAATAAAGGTTAACTGAGCAAAAATGATGCAGTGTTTACTTTTCCAAGCATTCGGAAATTCACAAGCAGAGGTTTGCGGAGGAAAAGATAAGTGAGGTATGAAAACATTAGCTGCGTCTAAATCACTGCTGATTAATCCGTCAATCATCAATGATTTGTTTCCTTACAAATTAATCCAGCAGATGTAATAACAATGAGTGAAAGAAAACAAGCTGTACAGTGTCCGGTTTATCTTTCACTCACACACATCCAGCTACTGTAAAAACACAAAGAGCCATGCTGACTCAGTATTTACAGGCATTCGAACATGACTTGCAAAATGCTGCCTCAGTGTTTATTAATAATTTGCAAGTATGCGTGAGACTCATTCTGTGCCCTGATTTCTCAAACTGGGCATAAACAGCATGTGCTATAAAAAATATGTTAGCAACGAGCCGCTCAGATTATAGCTGCTGACCCATGGAGACCAGGAGGACTGGAGGTAATGAGTCCGGGAACTGACTCCACAGATTTGTTTATTTAGCTGTGGAAAAAAGAGAAACACACACACACACACACACAAATACACATACACATACACATACACACACACACACACACACACACACACACACACACACACACACACACACACACACACACACACACACACACACACACACACACACACACACACACACACACACACACACACACACACACACAGGCACATTTTGCCTGGTTGGCAGCTTGTTTTGTAGGCAATGTTTGGTCCAGATATGACTCAAGAAGCAGCAGCTGGTCTCGGTTTAAAGCTCTGCCACAAACTGAGCTCTGCGGGTCACCTTGAGAAGTCTCTGAGGACTTTTACTTATTTATATCTTATCTTTATACAGAAAGGCCGATTTCCTCTGCTGGGACGTGAACATGTACCTGGTGGCACACTGTCACATGACTGACCAATGTTTGTTTATTTGTATTTAGCAATACATCCATATGAATGTGATATATGGGCCAAGGGAGATGAGAAATGATAAAAAAAAAAAAGTCAGAAATAAGTGATGGATTCAGTAACTATACTGAACAACTGAGAGAAAAAAAATGTGGAGCTCTTTAGTGACCTGTCATTAAATCTATTTAATTGCAACTTGGGGATTACCCCCGCCAAGGAAGTTGTGTTTTTGGGAAAGTTTGTCTGTTTGTCTGTGAACAACATAACTCAAAAAGTAACCAACAGATCTTGATTAAATTGTCAGAAAATGTTCAAAACAGGATAAGGAAGAACTGATTAAATTTTGGCGGTGATCCAGATCACCGTCTGGATCCAGGACTTTTTTAAAGGATTCTTTATCATTGTGAGATAGGGCCGTTTTCACCATTTGTGTATATAACTCCCCGATAAATGCTTGGATTGCTTTATGAAACAATACAAGACAAGGTCACAATAATTTCTGACAGATGTAAAAGTACAATCCAGATTCTGGCAATATTCTGAATACTAAGATCTGAAATATGCAATATGTACTGGCTCATCATAATTTTCAACACTGTCAGGTAACAAATTATCGAACAAACCTGCAACTAACTCCAAATTGTGGCAGACAATCTGCTAAAAGGGAGTATAACAACAAAGTAGGACTAAAGTGTTGAGTGACAATCACAAAATTCTTGGCAGAGGTCTGCGCTCTGTGAGCGCTTTTCTAATTTGACATGTTATCATACAGTTCATGACAAGTGAAGAAAAGTGATTTAAGACGCTGTCTATGTAAACTTTTAAAACTAAACTGCCTACCACAAAATACAAGCAACAGCATGGAAAAAGAGACGGAACAACCAAAATATAATAGAATACCAAGAATACAAAGATCAAATGACTGATGCAGGATAATAGGACTCGAATTTTAACACATAAAAGTTAGTTTTGTAGTATGAGTTAAAACCAAAGAGGAGGCAGATGTGGTCGAGGGGGCTGGTCCAAGCCTCCACAGGGGAAGCACAGATGCCTATTGGAGTAGGGTGCAAAGTACATGCTGAACAGTAAACATATTTAAACCATCCATTCATCATCAAGTAAAAACTGCTTCGTCCACTCAGGACTGGAATCTATCCCACCTAGAAGGGGATGAGAGGTGGGGTACACCCAAGGCAGGTCACCACCTATGGGAGGGAGGCAAGTGTCGGAACTGAATCCACACAAAGGACTGGGATTCAAACCAGGAACCTTATTGGTTTCAAGCAACACCTCAAACTGCTGCATGAATTAGTTGGTAGTCAGCTATTTTTTATTTCTTTGGTTACACCATACTGACATGGCTTTATCCCAGCTAGTGGAGTCTAATCTACAAACCACACTAAACACTGCTGCAGGAATGAGCTTGGGTTTGGCTGGGAGAAGATATGATATGTGAGAGTCTATTCAGGGCTTTAAAATGGTAACACAAGCTCCAAATCATTCATTCTTGTTGAACTGCTTATCCTGCCCAAATCAATGTCAACTGACTATCAGATGGATGGATAGACTGATGATCATTGGTTGCTAGTGAACACTGCCAGAATCAGCTATTTCCTTTTATTTTATCAAAATCAAGATTCTTGCAAAAAGTCTATTCAGATTATCATGAAAATGTAATAACATCACAGCATTTATAACTAATACGACAATTCTCAGTGACTAGCTGACCTTTCATGTAGCTCTGTCATCACTTTTTGGTCTTAAGTAATGATCTTTATCTATTTCTATACTCAATAGTTGTTGTCATTTAAGTTCTTGGTGCCCTCCTAAGTTTAAACTAGCTATAAATAAATAAAACCTGGTGTGAAAACCAAAGGCACCAACGCCAAATATTAACTTATGGATGAGATGCACCGTATGTTCTCATGATTGTTTCCCTGCTCCCCCAAATCTGTGGCCCTTTCATTTCTTCTCAGAACAAACACTCCATTTATTGTTGCACAGAGAAACTGTCTCCTCCAAAAACTGTCTGCAATGTTTGAACTCACAACAGCCTAAAAATGTGTCAGGGTGTGTAAGGGTCACTCACTCTTTGCTCACTGAGTTTGCCAAGGCAATCACAGCAGAACAGGGTCAGGTGTTTGTTTGTGATATTCCTTGATCCCAGACAAGGTGTGGACAGCTTATATGTACCCAGGGCTCTGTGCTGACTCATTATCTCACCATGAGAGGAAGTGAGAGACTCTTCCTGTGTTTTCTCATGTTGCTTGAAAATGTATACATCTCTCTGCAGAAGCACCTGCAAAACCATTTCCATTTCTCCAAAGCAGGGCACACACTTCAAGAAAAAGCTAGCTGCTTATTGTTCCTTTCAACAAAATCAAGCCAAATCTCCATTTTCTAATGGTCCTAAGAAGCATCTTGCATAGCTCTATCATCACCACTAATAAACATCTTCCACTTTTTTTAATGATAAACCAAGCTGTATGGGGGACAGCCAAGAGAATATGCTGGAAAACACTGCAGCTCAAGTACTTCTAGGACCAGGAGTAGAGAGCACATCCCACCAGTGTTAGCTCCTCTAAAGTCGCTCTCCATGAAATCAAGATTGATTCAAAATCTTTCTTCTCACAAAACTCCTAATGGTAATGACCAATTCTATCTTACCCCTCTATATCACTGAGCTCCCAGCATGAAGGCCAGACCATGGTACTTACAGTCTCTCAAACTAGTACGGGAGGTGGAGACTTCAGTTATCAGACTCCCCTCTTCGAAATCATCTACCAGTCACAAGCGGCAGACATTCTCTACTTTTAAGAGCAGGCTTAAAACTTTCCTTTTTGATAAAAGCTTATAGTTAGAGCTGGATCTGGCCTGGACCAGTTCCTAGTCATGCTGCTATAGACATAGACTGACAAACCAAGCTCCTGTCTTCCTCTCTCCTTTCTGTCTGTCACTAACTTTTAAATCTTACTTTCTCATTAAAGTTACTGATTGTAGATCAATCAATCTTAGACAGACAGATAGATAGATGGATTAGATAGATAGATAGATAGATAGATAGATAGATAGATAGATAGATAGATAGATAGATAGATAGATAGATAGATAGATAGATAGATAGATAGATAGATAGATAGATAGATAGAGTCATGGAATAAAACAATAGCCTATAGGAAGGCAAGCTCACTGAAGACGAATGGTAAGCAAACACTACTTACTTCAATCCAGATTAAGGGCTTTTTATAGACATAACATTATAATCAGTTATGTAATTCAGAAAATACATTACACCATTCATACACCAGTGGTTCTGTTCAGACAACGGTAACACTGGAAAATGCTCTAATCTGTACCTGACAGCGTGTTTGTCAGTGTGTTGATGTAACTTTTACCTGCCTCTCGGCAGGCTGCCGCCGCTTGCTCTGCCTGTCTTTCAGTTTGAGTGTATATAGAGAAGTGAAGGCAGGTGTGATTGACTCACACTGTTGCAGAATGCCAGCTTGTCTGTCAAGTGCATACAGTCAATGTCGCCACATCCGTCCACTTGACTGACAGCTCTGTAACCCCAGGAAAAGGAAGCAAGGTGTCACAGTGCTCAGCTCACACTGCCATGAAGTCCATGCTGGCTTTCTGTCCTGAAGACAGGAAAGGTCATGGTGGTGAAATCTCATGTACTGAAAACAGCAGGTAAACTGTTTGCTTGTGTTAGCACCTTTTAACAACTTGCTACAAAACATAAAGAGTGAGGAGTAATTGCTGTTTATCTGCAGGATGATCAAGCAGCTGTTCAGGGACCTTTTCCTCCATCATTTCAGTCATAGATTCAACTGAAGTTTGTCTTTTTTTATTTTCCATTGGCTTCTTTTTACCTCTTCAAACACGGGGAAACAGGTGTTTATTTGTTATTCTGTTAGCCTTGATACCTTTAGATTTGTTTTCTTCAGAAGGCTTTAGCAGCAGAATTTAAAACAGGTTGTGTTTGCAGCAGCTAAGCAAAATGTTCCAGACAGCTCTCTTTGCAGCGACACCTCTGACTCCGTCTTTTGGGATCTCAAGGCCTGATGAGATATATAATCCCTCCATCAAGATCTAGGTCTACCCCAGGGACTCCCACCATTCAGACACAGCTGTGAAGCCTTCTAAGAGACGCACCCAGAAGTCATACTAATCAGATGCTTGAGTCCTCGGCCGGTTCCTCTTGATATCAACCCTGTCAACAGGAAATGACTGTCCAGAGGAGAAGTTTGCTAACCTAGTTTTTAAAGACAGTTTCAAAGTGTAGAGCTGCTAGTGGTGCTGAGCACAGTATTAGTTCAGACAGGCTACAAAGTCAGCTCGACCCATGACACATCAGCTTCTTTTGAGGCCAGCCACAATCAGCTTATTACAGATATACACGCAACTAGTAGCCAGCAAGATAAGCATTGTGCTAACACAACATCTTTGCTACCGATGCTCTCCCTGCCTTGGCTTTTGAATGTGAAAGGGCAAGGAGCTCCCAAACCAAATACAACTTACTGCATGCATATAACCAGCAGCCGTTGGTGATAGAAGTTCTGATTGAATTTCTGTCACTTTGGATTCCCAAAGACCAACAGACGGCTTTCAGACCCTACTCTGCCTTGAAGCCCTGACCATGAATGTTGCGTACCAGATCTTCAGGAAACTTTGACACTTTCAACTTTTAGTCATTTTAGCTTCAGGAGACACTGGGCAAAAGGTCTTCTTCTTTAACTGGACATCTGTTTCCTCTGCTGGTATCCACCGGAGGACACCAGCACAACATTTCATGTAATTATGACCCATCCATCCTCCTTTATACACTGTTAGCCCTGCCTTTGCATTAAATTAGACTTGGGTAAACACAGCTGGTTCCAAGTTTCACATTTCTGAGATTTATGAACTGATAAGGCAGGATTTTTCAGGATAAAACCTGACTGAAAAACTTGAAGTCCACAGACAGTTTGACTTTTTTTTGCCAGTTTATTCGGTGTCAGCTGTAACATTATATCACATGTGGCACAGCATGTTGACAAAGCTTCGCAAAGAGGGTCATGGCAGACTGCAACAAACACACTCAGTTCATGGGATAGAACCAATGAACCAACAAAGGCAAATCAAATGTTATGATACCATCATGAACCTCACATTGCTCCGCTTCAGTGAGGCTATAAAGTCAAATTAGTTTTTGGATATGGACTGGGGGATTAATAATGTCACAAGATGTCATCTCCTGTGGTCAGTCTGCAGACCCTGAATAAGGGACCGACTCAGTGAACTTATTAAATTTTTGTTGGAGTATTAAAGGTTTCATTTAAACATCAGACATTTAGCATCAAACCAGAAAATCCCACTCAGCAAAGACAGAACTACTGCTCAAAGTTTTTCACCTTTTTCACCTTTGCCTCACATGATAAGTCTGTATTATAGTAGACAGCTCAAACTGAATTCATTCATTTTTGTCTTGTTTTTGTTGTTGTCCAGTCATTCCTTAAACCTTCACCCAGAGTTTTTTCTGCTGATCTGGACTTTTTTGTTTCTTTTTTTGGATTTGCACTTGTTCTATTAGTTTCATCACAGTAGACATCAATCTTTTAGCCTCAGTTACCACTTTAACCTGTGAGAAGACAGAAGGCCCTGATGGGTCTGAGCCTTCTGTGAGGTTTAATCTTGAGGAAAGGCACATATTTTGGCTTTAAGGTTTAGTTTTACCAACTTATAAGAGCCAAATTCATCTGACAAGTCTGGAAAAATGTCTTTTTTCAAGATTTTAAGAATAAAAAAAATGTCACTGGGGTAAGAAAATGTGTCGTCATCATGTTAGCAGATGATAGTGATACTAAATGCCTATATTTATCATACCACATTCAGATATATTTTTTAAATTAATTAAGCAATTCAGATACTAGTTTAGTCTATAGATATCTTGAAACAAAACTTTTTTTTCTGAACATTTTAGGTGAATGCACATCATATAAAATCTAATAAGACTATTTTTTTTTAACTTAAATAAGATAAGATATCAACCGCTTAGATTTTTTTTTATCTGCAGTGTATCAGGTCCTCCAAAGTTCACAGTCCATGTTCTTCATTAATTAGCATGGACTGTGGGTAAACACCCCCTTTAACGCCCACATATGGGCATGACACTGTGTGCACAAACACAAGTCTCACAGGATTAAAGAGAGAAGCCAATACAGAAATGTAAACACAATCTAAGTCAATAAAATTAATACCAGCTCTGTACACTGACTCATTTATTTTGATATATTTAGTCGCCTCAGTCCTGGGTATCAAATATATTCTACAAACAGATTGGGTGATATTGCTTATTCAGAGAGCGCTGTCATCTGACAGAGACGCACTCATGATGAAGTGAGATGAAATATTTTGATCTGGAGCCTGAGGGAAAAACAGCCGGGGATTGACAAAGAAATGTCAATCCTGTTTCTTAATTTTTCAATACTTATGTGTTTGACAGTGAAATGATGCTAAAAAACAGGAGACGGATTTGTCTTTGAAATACAATCAGCCGTTTATCCCCCCCTGTCCACATAAAGCAATGAAGTAGCAACATGATAAGTTAAACAGGCAGTGAAATCTATTTGATGAAAGTAGCATACTTCAGATCTGTAACGTAAGCATGCTATAATTTCTCAGTAAATATTGTGATTACAAGGATTAACTGACTCTTCCTCTCTGATTTGGGATTACTTGTGTTTGCTATTGTGGTGTGGTTTGAGAACACGCCTTAAACACTGATGGTATTACAGCAGACAGATTTGCAAGGGTAATCTCCTCTGAGGGTTTAACAACAATTTGTAGAGTGACTTATCTCTTTATCCCGCTTCATTAAAGCCTATAGAAGGAATCCCAAACTTCAGACACCACGGATGCAGATGATCACTGGATGACCACTTTGGAGTCATAATGAAATGCTTGACTTAAAGGGTTTGGAAAAACATGTTTCACAGCCAAGACTGCAATTGTGTTTGGACTCTGACAGAAGTGTTGATGCTTGTTTTTGGAGTCATTTGGGAAATCTTTCTCTATTAGTGGTCATTTTATCCTTTTAGGTTGGAATCTATTTTATTTCTGTTCTGGTGTGGTTGTGTGCTGTTCAGAAATCAGAAGAGGAGCTAAAACATGAAAGCAGAGAGATGAAGTCCTGACCTCAGTCACGACCAACCAAATCATTTTCTCCTGATTTCTAAAAGAGAGCGATTACTCTTTTTGAACCGATCTACTCTGATGCAAAGAGAACAGTTACTAAATGTAGGAAATGTTCAGTAATACTTGAGTGGGAGCCAAACACAATTTGGCAGTAAATCCCTGAGATAATAAGGAGAAGCCAGTTTCAGACGCCTCAAGAGGATATGAACTTCTCTGTGAGCTTTCTACTTGGCTGACTATCAATGAAAGCACAACTAACTTGTTTATATTCCAGGCAGAAAAAAATGGAAAAGTAAATAGAAAGTAAAGCTGAATCAACATGTTTCTATAGAGTTTCTTTAAGCTCTAGGAAATGAATTTATTTATGTTATCAAAGTAGCGAGGAAGACCCTTCTGCTTAAAGCTTCGTACTTCATCAGGTGTTTGCTACAGGGGACTGCATTAAATCTAACTCACCAAAACTGCACCAACAAAAAGGCTTTTTAGATACTTTTTTTCTCCTTTTTTTTATCGGATGAATGTCAGTGGATTTCAGATGTTATCAGTTGATACTGATACAAATTTATATACACTTTTCTTTTCATTGTCAAGAACACCAAGTCTCCTCAGTTAAGCTTCTTTTTGTTGTGACAGTTTATTCTTTGTTTTCTGTTCAAAACAGACATAAAAAATGAAACAGCAATCAATTCAACCAAATTGTAAATGGATTCCTTTTCACATATAGTCATTAAGGAGTGGGGTTATACAGCTGTTGCAAAAAGGTTCCTGGTTTGAATCCCTGGCTGGGCAGGAGCTTTCTGTGTAGAGAGTGCATGTTCTCCCTGTGGATTTCGGAGGTCTCTCTGGGCACTTCGTCTTCCTTCAAAATGCTCATTAGGTCAATTGATCATTCTAGATTACCTGTAGGTGTGAGTATGTGCATGTGTAACTGTCTTTTTCTACAAACCTGTTTAGGTTGTGCCCCACCTTGTGCCCAGTGACTGCTGTGACTGGGGCCCTGTGATCCCAAACAGTTGGAGCAGTAAAGATAATGGTGAGTTTCTGTATGCATAAATCATTTTAAATCAATAAAATGATTAATGACAATTAATGTTTTTTTTAACCAATGTGTTTGTATCCTAAGTTATTAGTTAGGTAAAAAGGAGAAAAATATAAGGTCAGTGGGTCATTGCACATACCACCCTGAGCGTTGGGCTCTTATCACCCCTTGTTCAGGCTCTATTTCCACAACCACTGGCTCACCATACATTAACCCTTATGTAAACATACAGAAAACTGGATGAGCCTTCAAGACTGAGCTCTCTGTTGTGGAAATACCAGCATAATTTTTTCCTCCTTGAGGTTAACAACAAGAATATGGTGGGAAGCTGTAGCTCCATGTACAGGAAGAGCAACTCTGTCCACCCCAGCAAATCACAGCAGATTTGTAATAATCTTATTTTTGCCTGATGCTGGAGCTGTGATGCATCAATTCACCATCAGGCAGATCGAGCAGGACAGGAAGTCATGCACAGAAAGTACCAAAAAACAGCCAGTGACTTTCAAAATAAAACTGTGTCCAACCCTGATTGAATTAAACTTGACATTAGCATCAAACTGACATAATGAGGCCAGGCCAGAGGTCAACAGGTTTGAGGTTTTACAGACCAGCATCGACCAGAAGAGGCTCATCAATGGACGCTCGCAGTCGACACACAACAGAGTGGAGCTTGACACAGCTGGTGCATTTAGGCCATAAGACAGCAACTTTGTAGTAATTCTGATCTCAGAAAGCACCCAACAAAACAACACTTCTACACTGCATGTTGCCAAATGGCTGTAAACACCGCTGACCCAGGAGCAGCTCGTGTTAGCTTGGCAGACGAAGGAGCCACTCCAACCAAACAGCCAAGAATTTCAAATCACCGCCAGCTCCACGATCTGTAAGCCAGGGGGGACCAAACAGACTGATGTCAGGTATGTTGTTGAGGACATGCTTTCTATTTTAACTGAATCAACTCATGAGGGAAATACAGTGAGACAAGAAGCAGGGTGTTAAAAAGAGTAATGATGCAAAGCAAAGTTATGGTTTAATGCAGCCCTCAGAGTGATCCAGGAAAACATCAGAAACTTTTGACTGATTTGAGTCAAAGAGCAAACGGGAAATGAATGCAGCTGCCACTTTGTACTTCAGAATCCAAATCTTCAATTAAGAAATAAGCCAGGAGTTTCCTCTCTCTCGTCTCTGCCGGTTTCTTCTTCTCTCACTTCCTCTCCTACTGTCTCGCTGCAGACGAGCCATCTGGCTGTATCCAGTTCTGAGGGACTCGGAGTACTTGGCTGGATGTGTTTTCTCAAAATAAATTGAAATTTAATTGAATAAATACACAGGAACTGATCCAACAAATGAAATCATTTTCTGGTCATCATTGGTAAACATATTTTTGAGGTTTTCATTACTGCAATTACAGTTTAATAGCATTAGATATCAATCTGATGTGGAGCATAATGATCTAATGTCTTGTTATTTCCTCTTGTCTTGCTCTCTTTGTGTGTGTGTTAGAGAGAGGCACAAACAGTGCAGCACACGCTGTGATGGCCCGATCATAAAGTCACTTTGTGTCTTGTAAACGTTACGGTGACAGAAAATAGACACTCACACATAGTTCAGCCTCACTCCACTCAGAGACCCCCCTCTTCTATCTCTATGTCTGAAAATTCTCATCCAGGGCTCTTATATTACACTGAGCCCTGGAGATGCTTTTCTGGCCAGAGACGGCGTCCTAAAATGCCCTGCTGCTGTTACCATGACAACATGGGAAGAACAGAGCCCAACCCGGTCCAAAATGCCTCGCTTGTTTTTCTAACCTGCCCAGCGAACCTCATCATCACCTCAATGAAAGCTGCACCTGCAACAAGCAGACACTTCTATTTTTGGTGCGTGCTGGAGAATGTGTAACAAACATGTGAAGAGTGCAAACAACAAAGTCAAGTGTTCAATCTGAGGAAGACTTTAAGGAGACAACACCTCTCTCCTCTAATCCTGCCAGTAAAGGATGTGTACATTTCGATAATTGTTTATTTTTCTAACAGGGTTAAATAGAGTTCAGGGGTGACTTTCAGTCGACTTCAGTCAATCTGGGAAACTGTCCTTGAATCAGTACTACCAACAGGTTTAAAGAAATCCTGACGGCCACACAGGTACAAAGAGAAGAGAAAGACGTGCAGGTAAAAATATTGACCTTTCTTTTGCTGCCAAAGCACAATCATAAAACATGCAGATGGTTGCTTCGAGCACGACACGAATCAGATGAAGTGGATCCTACTGTTTTTATCTACTCTGAACTTTAATACTTTCTTTGTTAGCCTTTTGCAGAAGTTTCTGTAGCTCTGGCATAGTGTCAATATATTTCAGGAGAACTTCAACACTAATGTTCTCCCATGCATTCTGAAACAAGCCAAAGGCTTTGAATGTTCAACAGATCTGTCCAGTTTATTTTAAAATACACCCTTAGTTTACTTGTTGGTGTAGAGGTCTTGGCACTATTCCATGGTGTTTATTGAGCATCTTGTTGACTTTATCTGTATTTCACTAATTTTATGGGTAATTTAAAAGTCAATTCAATAAAAAAACTGTAACCTCTTAGATGTACTATTAAATCACTGTGTCTATTAGTATACAAACAATAGCACCACATCAGCCCGATGTTCCCACATTTCTGAGACTTTTTTTTTGTATCCCACGAACAATTTGGCTCTAACTTCCCAAAGCCAGTAAACTGTCACCATCATGGTCATAGGCTGATTGAAAAGGTTTCAGTAGAAGCAGAGCTTATAGATACTAAACCCTCGATTTTATTTCCCTAATAAATAAACCAAACCAGATTTTGAGGAAAAAAATAGAAATGTAGGAACATCAGGGCAGTGCCTAAATGATAGTTAATATTTTGTGAATTAAAACACATTAATGTGAACAGAAGTGCTTATGGAACAGGTTTGGAGAACTGGTTCTTTTAGAAACTCAGTCTGTACACCTTCAAGAGCCTGATATTAGTAATGGATTTGAGCTTGATATAGGGCTGGACAATTGATCAGATTTGAATCGTGATTTCAATTTTGCCATCTGGCAATCATAAAAACAATATAATCGAAGAAAAACAATTAATATGCCACACAGTGTAGATGTATGCAAGTTCCTGTGCTTCATAGCTCTTTTGTGTTCCATGTGCAGCCACAGCGAGTGTGTGTGACTTATGTGGATCAATAATACTGTATGTGCCACTTGCTGGTTCTTTAAAGTTGTGTTTAAATCAGTACTGAAGTTTTTGAATAAATGAATAATTGTGTATATTAATCGTGATTTCAATATCACTTAAAATAATCGGGATTCTTATTTTTACCATAATCGCCCAGCCCTAGCTTGATATATGGCTTATCTAAACCATGAAATCTCTAGTTTGATCATTTGAAAAAAAAATATTGAGTGGAAGAAGCTATACTGAGTGGCTTTGGTAATGGATGTAGCATAGAGGAGGAAAAATACAACCAAAGTGAAACAAAATGCCAAACAGATAAAGCTTTTTACTAAACCAGCTGATTTCAAACACTTGGAATGCAGCATGGGATGAAGAGTGATGCGAGTTGTCTTTCTGCTAACCAGGTATGTGTCGGATACCCATGATTAGCTTGTGCTAACATGCTAAGCCTGGTGGACAGCTCTCGAGTCTCTGCAACGCCGCAGATAGTTGCCAGGCTAGTGAGTGTATTCACTGAGGTTGAGGGCTGTGGGTGTGGGTGCTGCAGCTGGCACTGAGCCAAAGAGAAGGAGACAAGTTTGAATTTGTGTTTACTAACACGCTACAAGAATTCCTGCAGACACTTCGTTTAATGCTCCCCATTGCACAAACTCCCTCTGATTGGCCATCCTTCTGAAGGTCTGTTGGGGGGCAGGGCTACGGGCAGACCTCGGTGTTTGAGGCCCTCCCTTCCAATGCGCCATGAACCAGTTATGAGATCCATATGTGACGACTCCATCATTTCAGCAAGCATCATGAGATCTCAAGACCACTTATAAAGTCCTGTATAAAAATGAAATGGGTATGATGCAAATTCAATCTAGGAGGAATGCTGTTACATGAATTATCTGTCAACTGTCTAAAACATTAAACACCCACTGAGCATGTTTGTGCCTTCTATGTCAACACGTTTCAGAATTAAACTGCATGTATTTGTAGGACAGTTTAGTTTGTTAGGATTTGTGATTGGAGAACATGATATGATCAAACGTCTCAATCTGGCGATAGAGTAAGGATCTCTGTGAATGAATAGCTCTAGAGAACGCTGTGGGCAGCCATGATGCAGCTCTTCAAAACACTGGAAGATGCATTTCCAGGGACAAAGTGACAGGCCAGCTCTGAAATGGCAACACATCCAGAGTGAGCATGGCTGACAACGCTGCAAGCAGCAAAACAGGAAACGAAGCATCCGTCTCTTTGGAAACAGATTATATAGATGATTCATGTAAAGCACAGTTTTAGGATTCATAACAGTAGAAACTGTGCAGTCAGTGTCGAGGGTGTTGGCTGAAAAGATAAGACATTTGCTCATGTGCAAATCAGATGCGTACACCAGACCACACAGTCGCTTCTTATTAAGCACTCTTGTTCCTCTGTCTTGCAAGAAGTGTTTCATGTAAAACAATCCAACAGTTAACAAAAACTCCCATCTGCATGAAGTGAAACTATTCACTGGACCATCCACTCCGGAACTGCAATCCAGAGTAGAGATGATTTCATGAGGAGATACTGCTACTGAGGACAGAGTTCACAGAAATGATTCAATACCACAGCTTTCTTTTGGATAAGTGAAATAGACATGACATAACTCACTGAAAAACTGTCCCTGTGTGGTAAATGGACTGTTCTAACTCTTTCTTTTCCTTTTCCTTTTTTTTTTTTTTAGCCCTCTCACCACGTAAAGTGCTTTTACATTACATGTCATCCATCCATACCCACTCACCATACTCACACATGTTGGTGCTGGGGGTTACTGATAAAAGTTCCTATGAATATGAACTCAAGTTGTCCGCAATTTGTTAAACAACTCAATTTCTTCACCATTATTACTTGAATTTCTAAGTACTTGATTTAGTGAATTGAAGCACTTTTTGCATGGTCTGGTGGTAATTTGATCTAGATGACAGAGATCGATTATTTAGTCAAACTGTATTAAGCAAACGCTCACCAGCCACTCAGTTAAATAACTTGCTAGTACCAGGTTGGAACCACTCTTCTTACAGAACTGTCTTAATTCTTGGTGTCTTAGACTCAACAAGGTGCTTGAAGCCTTCCTTGAAGCTTTTCCTCTATATCGATATTAAAGCATTACACAGTTGCTGCAAATTTGTCGTCTGAACATCCATGATGAGACTCTGCACCGCATCCTAAAGGTGCTCTATTGGACTGAGATCTGGTGACGGTGGAGGCTTTTGGAGTACAGTAACCTCACGGGCATGTTCAAGAAACCAGTTTGAGTTGATTTGAGCTTTGTGACATGGAGCGTTATCCTCCTGGAAGTCTCCATCAGAAGATGGGTACATTGCAAATATTCACTGTAAACCCATGAGATGTTGTGCGTGAAAATCCCAGTAGATCTAATCTCCAGCTCATCTGGCACCAACAACCATTAAGCATGTTTTCACACCCTCTAAAGACTTTTAAAAAAAGTGACTAGCGCCTTTCTGCATGTTCTGCACATATCGATAACAGTCTTCTCAAATGAGCAGTGGATGCTGATGTGGAGCCCTCTCTTGTTCCAAACTACTCACAGGCAGACGAGTCCTTCCTGTTTGCAAAGGTCCCTCCCAGCTGCTGCCAGAGCAGGCGACTGCATACAAATGAAAAGCACGAAGGTGGGTCTTTTTTGGGTCACTTTTGCCAGTGACAAGCCTGACTAAAGGAGGGTTGATATTTTTACATTAAAAAGAGAGACAGAAAAAAAAATCAACAGTTCTCAAAATCTACATTTTCTTTTTACACAGTTTTTGTCCCTCCCATGCCATTCCTTTCTCCTACACCATCACTGGCAATTAAATGCATATGGTCAATCATTTAAATTAGGTAATGATGACATTTAGTGACTCCTAGGACAGCCAGTATACTAACCTTACCCAAGAGATGGCAGCCCTGTGTAAATACATCTTTCCATAGTTTGTCTGATTGAAATGTGGTGCTCCTGGGAGATGAAATACATCTGAAAGCTGTTTTCTACAAATCTATAATTCTACTGTTTCATTTAGTAGACACTGTCCAAAGTGATGTACAATACAAGTGAGAGTTTACACAGAAGGGAAAACCTTGGCTGGTGCAACAAAGTGCTTCAGGTCAGTTGGCTGCCGATGCTGCCATCAAGTGCCAGATTTTTTTTTTTTAAATGCATTACACAAGAGAGAAGAAGAATGCACACTGCAATAAAAAGCAAAGAAAGAAAATACAAAGGGTTGTTGGGAATGTGGGTTTGAACCTGTGAGACCTGGAGAAAACATTGGAGACATTGCATGTGCAGTCTACACGACTGTGGCATGTATGCATGCCCCACAGCTGTGGCACAGAGACGCCTGCATAAAGTTTTAGACTGATTCTCAGTCGAGTCTGCCTCTGCTATCAGCAATACCTCGCTCTGAAGCAGGTCAATGCCACCACTACACACACAGATGGCTTAAGAAACTGGTTTTCTGTGAGGTGTTTGTGGCTTTTATTGGTTTATTTTGTTGGTTTATTTTTGGGCTTTTGTTTCTTTATTCAGAGGATAACTGGGGATTAAGAAGGATATTGGGAGAAAAAATGTGGAGTGTGGCATAAGCTGTAATCACACCCTCTTGTTTAGTGGACTACAGCCTTTGCACATGGGGTGAGCAACTCAACTGTAAACCTAAACTTGTGCCTCTAAAATCTCCTTGAACAGTAATCTCCTGGGGAGACTGAGGGCGCTAGCTCTGCAAATGTTAGCCACATCAAACCCTGACACACTGAGATCTCTCTCAGTCCATATGGTGCACTGTTCAATAAATCGTAAGATTGGCCAACTCATTTGAATTTGGATTGCTGTTAGACCAACTTTGACATTAGTTGTCTAAAATAATAAAAAACGAGTTATCCTATTCACAAATTACTAGTTATGCTTAGGGATGGGTACCCTTCACATTTTATACAATATAGTACTGATGCCCGGTACTTGGCAATTGGTATTGGTACTCAACGGTACCACTTTTTGTAATTTTGTGTGATTAAATGTGTTAATAAATTTTAATTTGTTTATCATTAAAATCTCAAAGTTATTCAATTTAACATGTTAATTTCTCAATATAAATTAATAAAAACTTGCAATCTGTATTTTCTTTTTGTTGTTCCTCCACCATCATTCTTTCTTTTCCAGTATGGAAAACTGCCTCCTTCTTCACTTCCTCACTGTTATGAGGATGTGCTTAGGTACTTAAACAAGATACAGTTTGATTTTACATGAATCAGTACTCAGTACTACAGACAGAAATCGGTTGGTACCTATAAAAGGAGCTGATTTGGTGCCCGTCCCTTGTGTCACAGATCAATTTTTGTACATTGTCTCGTACAAGGACTATTTAGTCTGGATCCAGGGGAGCTGAAACTAAATTACTAACCTTTCAAACAAGAGATTACCAACTCAGCCATTGAGCCACAGCTTCCCCTGTCTGTTTATTTTTTAGTCTTTTCAAGAGACAGCGTAGGCAGCATAAAAATTTGAAAAGTATTTGTTTTTGTGTGTGCATTTAATTGTCTTTAACTTCTTCTCTTACTTCAGGCATTAGTCCATGACAGCTTCACTCAGATTTCCTCCTCGATCCCAGAGCAACATGAAATCTTTAGTCTGCTGCAGATATGTAATGACCTTTCCCGTAGGTCCTTGTAGAATACCACAGAACAGGCAGGCTGCTGCAAGACTTTGGCTGCGATCAATACTAATCAATTTGTCAGTCTGTTAGCTAATGACGAGCTAAGAACCAGCTGCCCGGGAAAAATGTGGCTTCCAGACCTCTTTAATTTGTCATAACAGGAGGGCAGGGGAAGCAAACCTGATTATCTGGCTCTCGGTCTGATTCCGGGTGTGCTGGATACGATTTAAAGCTGAGGGTTATCTGAGGAGGACTGCTGCCTTTTGCTGGTTTATGCTGTCAGGTGAATTCAATTTGGAAATTGCACCAGAGCTAATCACATTTTTACACCAGTCAAACTCTGATGAGTACATGTCCCTGAACAACACGAGGACAATACATCAGCAGAAAACTGCATTTTAGATGGTGATCAAGGCAAGAAAACTTACAATAAGGGTAATTAGTGTGTCCGTCAAAATGTGTGAGCTGCCACTGAGGTCTGATGTTCCATTTGTCTCCAGAGAAACTCGAGTGTGGAGGAAATAGTCCTTGTGAAACATGCTGTCATAGATCAGAGGGTGAGATAGGTGTATAAAAACACTACTGATGCCTTGTTGGCTGGTTTGATGAATTCCAAAGGCAGAGGCAATCGTTCAGATTTGGTCGGTAGCCCTTGACTAGGTCCGGCCCTTTCAGTTCGAGATGAATAACAGGACGGAGGATGTATTGGTTTGCAGCGGGTTTCTTGGCCTGTCACTTCACCCGTTCAGCACCCAGCAGCTCCCCGGACTGCTGCTATAGAGCTTCAGAACAGAGGGCCCATTAATCAAACCCCAAAGGTCAGGAGCTAAACCCAATTTACCCGCATGCTCTCCTTGTCGCTCACAAGAGTAATGAATATGTTGGTGGCGGAGCAGGATGAGGCCAGCTGAGGAGCTGTTCACAGGGATTTAGTCTTTGTGAAAAATGGAACATGGTTCATCTGCAGCCCCGAGATCCCCGCGGGAAGAGAGGCAGTGTAATTCTATGGTTAGCTTTCCATACGATTTTCCTTTGCCTTTGTATTCCTCATAAAGCGGAGGAGATCAAAGTGAATAAAGAGTAAACATAATCCCCTGACTGATTTGGTGTGAAGTTACAGAAATATAAAACTGCTCTGTGAAGTCTAGAGGCTTAAATATTCATCAAAAGCAGACAGAATGCAACAAGCTGCACGCTTTGTTGTTACACGATATCAGGAAAAGAAAGAAGCGTGAGTGACACCGACGTCTAACTGTACATATAATTTAAGGTTTTAAAAACACCCAGCAGCTGGTCTCGGTACAAGAGTAAGATTCCCTTTAGTCTGGTAGTAAGCTTGTATACAGTTACAGCCTGACTGCAGATCACTGCTAACAGCTTAAAACAGTCTACAAACATTTAAAGAGGGTCCTTTTAGTGTCAGGTGTTGAACTGAGCGCTTCAACTCAATCACTCACACTACACTTTTTTGTTCCACTAACAGGGTTTGTCCATCTGTATTAACTCATGATAAATCTGATGTGATCCATCAGTGTTACTACTGAGATCTTCAAGATGTACAAACTACAGAGTGGCACAGGAGAGGAATTTAACTCTTTTCCTGTCCCAAACCCAGGCCAGAGTGAAAAAAAAAAAACCCCTGTGCCATCCCACTCATGGTAAAATGACTTCCACCCATTTTTTTCCCCTCTTCTAGTTTTTAGGCAATGCATTGAATTTTATTTGATTTTCTTCCCATGGTTCTTTACATTACTGTTGGCTTCTGGGAAGTGTAGTTCTTTTCACTTGCGTTATAGTGTAGGCATATTAGAAATAAACTACAAAATGGCAGCACATGTCACATATTCAATTCTATCTTCCTGATCGGTACCTGCTCCCATCTGCTCCCAGTAAGTTTTTATCCTGTACCATCCCAATCACATTATTAATAGTACAGTTGACTCCTGGAATCCCACAGGAATCCCATGACCAGGGGATGTCGGCCTCTAGCACAAACTGAAGATTTTTTTTTCCTAACTTGGTGCTCAACTGTTTGGCAGAGATAAAAACATATTTTTATTATACATTACTTGAAGTCAAAGTCAAAAAAAAAAAAAGGCTTGAAATGTTGTCACTGTTGCCCACTTTCCCATTTGTAAGACATAAAAGCTCCAGCAACACTTTTAGATCAACACATTTGGACTCGTCACCATCAAGGCTGGAGTAAAGCTCACAAAAGACAACATTTAAATAAAGTGGGTTTGAAAAAAATAAAGTAAAAGGACATCTCCACATCTGCATCCACTGTTGGGATTTAGGCCAATTGTCCCAGGTGAAGTGTCCAAAAAGAAGCCATGATGATGAGTGATTCAGGATTGTGTCTGTTTGATGAAATGCTAGTCTGCTTTGACAAACACCCTTAAAAGTGGTGAATGAGCTCCACTCAACTCTAGAATGTTATCATGCTGATGTGCAGAAGTCCACAAAATATGGCACACATTTAATGACAGAGGGAAAACTACGAGGGGAGCTGGCAACGAAAGGAGGGAAACCTCTGGCAGAGCTGACGTACTTGGTACAATAAATATGCGGTCTGAAAATGCAATCATTTGGATGATGAGTGAGATTTTGTATCAGAAACCTCTTCGGGTGAAGAACGCAGACTGTATACTGTATTACGCTTCTGTTCCTGATACAGAATAATGAAGCTGATTGGCCAAGGCCATATTGGAAGTACTTACTCTAGAGGTGGGCTTTAAGCCTCCTCGCTTACTCCAGAGTGCCCACCTGTCAGTCACATGAGCTGCGCCTCTGATTGGACAAATTTGTGATCTTAATATATTTTAAACTGGCGAGTTGGACAAATGTCACCCCTGTACAGTGTGAACCAGGCTGTAAATATGTTTTTTTTTTAATGCTGTAGAAATCCACTTTTGTTGTGGTGTGTATGTGGTTTCTGGCCGTTCTGCATCCAGCGGACACTCAATGAACTGCAGTTTTAACACTTCTGCCCTGCCTCATATTGTCAGATCAAGGGTTGCTGCTTGGGGGAGACAAGATTCCTCCACTTGGTGTTCTGCTCACCCTGTTGGGGTTCAATTCCTCCAACAACCCACTCACCATACATTATCCTTCAGATGTGACACTGACTGTTGAACAGTTCTCCCACTCCTCCCCATGTCTCTGTCTTTTATGTCTCTAGGAAGGGATGAAATTGAAATGAAGTGTTATTTCCCCTCAGGATCAATAAAGTATTTCTGATTCTGAACTCTTTCATGTTAACAAGAGTTTATGTAGTTTGACTTTAAAACCACATCTCATTGGCTGACATTAGTTTACATCTGATGTGTTTAGTTTTAAATGTCAGGTGTGAATTTTCTGTCTCTCTCTTCTTCATGCTGTCACCATTTCAAAAAGCCTACCTACTTTAGTATGAGTGTAAATTTCCTATTCAGTAGTTTTTCAGCTCTTTAAATTGCAACACATCTCCTCTCCTCCTCCTGCTCGTCCTTCAGCTGTCTGCCTGTTTGTCATGTGTCTGCAGAGAGCGTCCTGTCACCACCGTCAGCTTCCTCTCAGCGCCGAGAATCCAATGACTTTCCCCTCATCCATAATTGAGAGGCCATGCTAGGTGCCTGGAGAGTTGAAATGAATTAGCTGGAGGTATTAATAGCCATCTAAAAATACAGCTGCAGGTCTATTTCCAGGGGCCCTCTGAGGCGAGGTGTTCCTGCTATTAGCCGTGTTCGAAAACTGCAACTAGAAAGTACAACTCTTGAAGAGATAATCTGAAGAGACAAAATGAGTATTTTTGTAAAAAATAGAGTCAGAGATGTGTGGTGGAGGAATGTTAATTGGATTTTTTCAAGCTGTTGTAAAAGAAAAGGTATATTCTACCAAAGTAAAACCTGTCTTGGTTAAAGTTATGACACTGAAATGTTTTATATTCAAACTCTCCTCTTTTCATGGCCGTCTCACTCTAAAGCCCCTTTAATTAAATCAACTCACCTTTCTCCACTCATAATTCTACAATCTGCTGCACCATCAGATGCCTCCCACTCAGTCTAATAGAAACAAAAGTAGATCACGGGGATAATGCTGCTGACTTGCGGTCTAACGAGGCAGACACATTTCAGCTCTAATGATCTAAATGAACTCGTCACTGTCTCTCTCCTCTGTGTGTGAATGCCTCCGCTGACCTGCTGTAATTACACCTTTCATTAGCCATTAGCACGGATAGCCTTCCAGCCCTGCCGGATTGATCGGGTGTTCACAGGGGTGCTGTTAAGCGACACTGCAGAGGAGGACAGGAGCGTATCCAGCCGCCTGATAAGGGCAGGTACTTCAGGGAAGGGGAACGATGGCAGAGATAATGGCTCTGAACATCACTGCAGTGAACATTAGAACTATCTTAGGTAACACTTCATATGAAGATTACATCTATAATAAGAATCCATGGCCTCACTTTACAGACATTAATAAAAGCTTCTCTTATCATTCTACCTTTATCTACTCAGGAAGAGGTTTGGCACTACCACTGCCGGTTTTCTCTGCTTTGAATCGCTACCATCACACTTGGGAGCTAGAGATTCAAATAGCTGTAATTTCTGTTTTGTTTGAAACAGCCTCACACACTCATAAGACTTTGTGCAGCAATAAAACAAGAGATAACACAAGAGAGCCCTGAGCTCTGCTTGAAAGGTCTCTGCAGCCGTTTTCATTGGGCAGGTATTTCTGTAGTTTGAGCTGAAAATATCTTAGGGTAAAATAAAGAAAATTCCAACTCCAAGGAAAGTGCTGTCTTTGTGTGCAGAGTTTCAAATAGACACAAACATTTACATGAAGTGTGAATAAGCCAGTGTTCACTAGCAGCGTCCTAGTGGATGATATCTCTCTCCACTCCTCGTGTACATTCAGCAAAGAGGAGATTGCAGAGGTAGTGTCCTCTGTAGAGAGCTTTTCCCGACAGATCGCATCTCAGTGGTGTGTTGTACGCTTTCCCGCTCTGAAGGCGCCTTAACGTGAAACTGGAAACTGGGTAATATTATTCTAGAGCCACCAAAGACGCATCTTTTCAAGCATATCAGGATTCATTGTGCATTCTAGAGTAAACTCTCAAGCAGTTTATTTCACTTCAAAAATAAAATCTGAGTGATTGTCATATCTTCAATACTAATTTTTTTATTAGACCTAATATAACTCACATTTATCTGTAAAATCCAGATTGTTTTTAATTTCTTATACAAAGACATTTTTCTTATTTCAAGAAACTAAACAAGATTTTTTTACTCCTTATAAACAATTCAGTCATTAGTTCTTCTTTTGTTATCTTAAAATAAGTTATTTTATCAACTTGTCAGGTGAATATGTCCCATAAAAGGATATTTTTTTTTAATGGAGGTGCTTACTTTGTAAGTTATTAAGCGGATGGGTTTTGACCAAGGGGCAGTTTGTGGTTTGAAAAATGAAACATTTTCAGAAGAAAAAGACCAGGAACACCCAAAACCACATACACACCGAGAAAAAAAAGAAGGAAAAATATGTTACTTTTACATTACTAACAAACATATATTAGGCCTGGCTAAAAAAAAACAGCTTTGGTCTGAATTGCTAGTATTTCTGTTAACACACACTGAGGGGTGCAGCCAAGCTCAATATGGTCCCTTCCAACGATTGGCTCCATTATTCCTTATTAGGAACAGATGACATCAGGTAGACTACTTCCATAAATTGTACAGTCTGTAGTCTTGACCATATGAAGGCATAACTGTCTTGACTGTTAGATGGTTACTCTGTAGCTATCTGCAAAGAGGCTGTGACCAACATGGTGTTGCAGGTGGCAGGCTTCAAAACTCTGTATCAGAAACAAATGGGTGATGTCACAGAGAGTTCATCCATGTACTACATAGTCCATGGTGCTAATACATCAAAGAGCTGAGTGCTGGACATTCTTTTGTTTTGTTTTTTTCTTTTCCCGCAGCTTTTTCATCTAGTAGAAGTACATTTGGCATCAACAAAGTGAAATCAAAGTAATCAGAAAAGCAGTTTTACCAAGCTATCTGTCCTCTAAGCTTGGTTATTTACACTCATTAACAAAAATGTGGAATAATCAGATTGTGAAGCCAGCATCACATTGCATTTTGTTTGGTTGCATTCCCATAGTTTTAAAAATTGAACAGCACTTATTCTAAATGGTGATGTGACATTGAGGATAGCCCCCAGAGGAGACAGTCAGCAGTGTACAGCAGGGGTGAACCACGTGCATCCAAGCAATGCAAGTTTAAAATGCCAATTAAGAAGACCTGTGTCACCGAGGGTTTCTGTTTTACTGAATTAAGAAAAGAACAATGACAAGCAGAACAATTTATGTTCCCACGAAACATCGGCATTGAAAACAAAATCATTGTCAAAACCTTGATTCATGCGATGCCTGGAGGAAAACAAACAAAGCTCCTTCAAAACCTAAAGCACTGAAAAGGCCAATTAAAACAAAATACATGTAACTCTATCTGACTGATATTGTGAAACGGTTGAGTGCTTCCAGCAGCTTTTGGACAGCACAATTTACTGTGCTATGTTATTAGTGTCTACATGAAATATCTTAAAAAACACTCAAAGCAAACCATGACTTCCTCTCTGCTGAAAAGATTGAGGCACAGCATTATTACCCTATAAACCGTCGTAAACTTCCAAACACAGTATAAACACACTTTTCATGGGGAATTTTCTGACCTCAGCGAGGATTCCCTGCCAAAAGAAAAAAAAAAAAGGTTTGGGAATCAGTAAACCGACACTGAGGAGTCAGATCTATGACAGATTTGGGAGAAAACCCCCCACAACAATCAGGAACAATATTTCACCAGAGTTTCCATACTCAGCTCGAGTTTGAGAGGTTTTACGAGGCTCAAATGTGATTTCAACAAAAGCTGCGCACACAACTTCCAATCAAATCCCTGGCTGCTGCAAAACTTTCTACAGAGCAGCTCGTATGACACTAAAAGGCAAGGCTCTGTGAGACTTGCGCCAAGGAAAGCAAAATATCTGTAGCGGTGCAAGCTGTCATGTTGTATCACCCTGCAAGTCATAATATCCACAGTGTGTCGTGAGTCATGAGTGTCTTCTGAGTGCTGTAATGCAACATGAGACGGTTATGGGTGTCTTCAACCAGGAACACGAGCATTACAACCAGCAGGAAACAAAAAGGAGGACAAACATTTATTGCTGTGACAAATGACAGATTAGCAGTCCAAGTTAAATTTAACACCTGATACTGATTTATTTTTAGACTGTGATGAATCTGTGTGTCACTCTGTCATATTCTACTTATTTGATTCATCGCTAGTCATTTGAGATCACACTTCAGAAACTGTTGTAGGTCCTAAAAAACAAATTGATTAATCACTCAGAATCGGTCAAATGAAAAAAAAAAAAAAATCTATCTATCTATATATATTTATATCACCCTTAATGATCCTCTACTGGGTAGTATCACCCAGTGATATACTGGATAAAGTTATCAGTGAAGCTGTTTACATGCATCAGGAGATTTATTACCTATGCACTCTGCTGAAGGACCCTTCAGAGCCCAATGCTGTATTGAGTACTGTGCCATTGTCTCAGAGCTCAAAGACAAGGTTGAACTGGCTGTGAAGGTTTAATAAAAGCTGTCAGGGGAATCTTTCTAAGTGCTAATGGCTTGTAGTCACATTAATTGATAAGATTTTTCTTGCTATTAGTATTTATTTTTTAAGTTACATTTTTTGATGAACAAATACAGTTTTTTTTTGTTGTTGTTGGTGATTATTTTACTCATGATTGTTTGTCTAAGCACACTTAGTGTATAGATTGTAGGCATAGGGGGAAATACTCCAGGATAAATGATTCACATACAGAAACAGATACAATGACAGTATCACTGTACCTTTGGTAAGTGGTCCCAAAGTGGGGTCAGGAACCCTTCAGGGTTATGATCTGTGAGAGAGAGGTCAAAAATGCCTTTAAATATCAGTCAGGAACACCTCGGTCATACTTCAGGGGCGCATTACAGAATCCCCCATGGGTTACATAAAATATACACATACAGGCTTAAAAAACACAAACAAAGAGAATTAACAGAAGGAGTCTGTGGTGGTTGAGGCAATGCTTCAAAACAGCAGCATAGTGTGGTTAGGGATAGGAGTAGCAGGGATAGGTGAGTGTGAAGACATGACTAATCTTTGGGAATGTAATTTTAGGGGTCATGGTCTGAGAAGCTGGGCAGCCCCTGAATTTGGTGACACTATATGGAGTGCATGGTGTAGATTAAAGGATTCGTCAGTTACACTTTAAGAAAAATTAAGAATAAGAAAATGTGATTACACTAGAAAGTAATTCATATGCCACAGTGGATTAGCAGAGCCACGGTTATAATGATGGTGATTGTAACTAATTTGTGAAACATAATTTTTGAGCTTTTGATTGATGTAAAGTGAAGAATAGGATGCAGAGTGGCAGCCATGCTGTGAGGTGTTTAAAGTCTGTCTGCAAATGATTTGAGAGACCTGTATTAGTGCTCCTTCTTGTATGGTGAGTGTCTCAGTCTGTTTCTAAAGGACCTGCTGAGCAGGCTCTAGTACCAAGAACTAGTTCCAAATTTCTGACATTTGTGGATACCACAAGGAGCATGCATTTTGCTTCAGCTTATCTGTTCCTGACAGTGACATAAATCTTTCAGGATTAAAACTCAGTGAGAGTTCTGCAATCCACAGAAAGTTGTCCTCATCTGCCAAGATCTGCTGTGTCAGTCTAATTACATGTGATGCAGCATTTCATCAAGAAAATGTTCATGATGGACTGCAACAACCGCTCTCCAAAGTTTGGCTAAACTGTGCAGGACATGACACAGCAAGAAAAACAAAACTTCTGTTATGACATTTACTTCAACAGGGCATGAATCTGAGTCTTCTATGTTCTGTATACTCCTGTTAAGAAAAGCACCATTGCCGCAGCTATAGCTATGTCTTGTCACACTCTAGCACAAAAAAGCTGAGCTCACATTTATGCTAACACTGAGGTAAATCATTTTTGATAAAATTCTGCAGGGTATGAGTTCAGAGAGATGGTACCCAACCCTAATGCTCAGGGCCCAAATTGGTGACACATTCTATTTCTAATTCTTTATGTTGCACATGATCACACAAATCCTTATGTTATACTTCATTCATAAAAGTGGAGAGTGACTGAGACAGAGAGGAGGCTCTATTTGAAGAAAAAAATATGTCTTGAGCAGACGGCATTGAAGATCCTCCCTCGTGTGGTACAATTACTATTCAGGCTCTCATTCTGATTTCTAAATTTACAGTTGTAAGATGAGCTGAATGGAGAGGAGAAACTATTTATCACTGTGTACAGATGTGATCAAAGTAGAGTTCACGTCCAGCTTACCTACTGCGACCAGCTTCTTTAAACTAAATCCTACAATAAGTTGATGTTTGCTATGTGGTCGCCTGGACGCATTGTGGCTCACAAAGCTTACTTGCTGGACTCCTACTTGCTTAAGGATCAGCTCACACTTCAGACAGATGTAATCAAATACTGACATATGAAGAAGCAGTACACTTGAATTGTGTTTCAATTCAATCTCTTCTGCTGTGGCAAGAGAATACACTGACTGTTGACACTAATTGCCTGAAAAAAAAGCAAGGTTAACTGTTCTTCAAATAAAAACTCTTTTAAAAAGCAATCTTCACCTTTTTAAGGGAATGTATTTTCATTAATTCCGGCATGAACACTATCTTTAACAAAGGAGGAAAATCTTTTCTTGCACATTTCAAACAGTATGGTGTTACTCTGGTGAAATCTGAGAGTAACCTTATTGAATCTGGTTAGTGCCTGTAAGCATTGCAGGTATTCTCTTTATTTCTGGGGCATCTCTCTGTAGAACTCCAAATTATGTTGTTTCTCCTGCAAAAAAAAAAACATTATTTGACGCTGGTGGTAACCTGGAAGAACTCCAGGCTACAGAAGGTTTGACTTCCAGGCTTTCTTTTTTACTGCAAATTGCTATGACGTGCTTCCTATACACACACACACACACACACACACACACACACACACACACACACACACACACACACACACACACACACACACACACACACACACACACACATATATATATATCACAATATTGTGATATTGTGATATATTGTGATATAATCGTATCGTGGCCCAAGTATTGTGATGAGTATCGTATTGTGAGGTTTTTGCCAATACTCATCCCTAATCAGAAGGTTCTTAAGACAACAGGTGAAGCCACCTGTGGAGGTGGAGCCACATTTCATTAACTTGCAAATAAACTTGTGTGTTGCTACTGCAAGGAGAAAAACAAAACAATCAGCTCTTGCAGATATCTTATCAAATTTATATATTTTTTCATATATTCCAAAAAAAAAAAAAAAAAGTAATCTCAGGAGACTGTAAAACGACTGAGTCTAGCCTGTATTCTTAATAGTGATAAAAGTGTATGTTTAGCTACAAAGACAGAGCCTTTGGAATTGAAACACCAATATGTCAACGAACACCGTACACAAACTCTAGATGTAACCACAAAAGAAAAAAAGACAATTTCTGCAACATCTGCAATTTAAAAAAATGTCATCACAGACCAGCAACAGAATAAAGTCAACAATATGAACGCACACACTGAAAAGCTGCCTCATGTATCTGGCATCAAAGGCTGAAACACACCAACCACTCATGTTTAAGAACATCAGTCTGAGCCCAGATCATGACCTCTGTTCCATCAGATCTCCTCACCCTCCGCCTCTCCTCCTCTCATCTTCACTGTCACTCAACACTTTTTCAGATAATACACCAGACAGGCCTGGAGGTCAGGTTAACACAGGATTAACCTTCGCTGTAGTGTCTAATAAAGACCTGATCATAATATGCTCAGTATCCCCTTCAGGGCTGCTGTCTGAACACTACCAACATGTAAATACTGAAAGAAAATCAGAAATAGCTGTAGGGGGATCAGCTCCTCTCTCTGCGCTGAGCAATCCTTTATCCTGCCAAAATTCATCCGCCATGCCTTCCTTCTCCCTTAACTAAACCCGTCAGCTCCCTTACAATGTACTGACAGGCCCCCTCATTCAGCATCATTCGATTATCAATTCTCATTTCGCGTGCGGTGGATAAGCTCGTTTCAGATTTAGATCCTAGCCTTCAAGCCGCCATAGATCACCTGTCACTTGTCAGAGCTTGGTGGCACAAAAGGACAGAAAAGCGTCAGCGGCTTTGGGCAGTCTGCCAAACGGCGGCGGAGAAATGACTTCATTTCGTATGCTGGAATTGGGACTTATAATGGAGGCGACAGAAACTAAATAAGATGAGCATGTTTGCGGTGTGTGTGTGTGTGTGTGTGTGTGTGTGTGTGTGTGTGTGTGTGTGTGTGTTTCCACAACACTTAATTGAAACATTTACACAAATCTGAGCCGCTGTGCACTTCACTGAATAAATACTGCTTGTTTTCTGCCCTGTGAACAAATCGGTTAGCTGCAAACATAAATTTGCAGCAAACGTCCCGCTGAGAGACGGAGAATGTCTATTATAGTCGGTCTAAATGCGGTATCTGCTCTGCTTTGTGTACGATCCTGCCTCTAATGTAAAAAAGAGTGCCCCACTTTATTTATTCATCTCTTCACACTGCCGTGTTTTCATTTATTGGCACTGGAGGCAGACAGCAGGATATTGATTGTGTGCTTTCCTCCAAGGGTTTGTGTAAAAAAAGGATCCATCACCTCTCCAGGAGCCCACCCACGTGAAGTCTCCCCCTTGGACGAGACTTGTCCTCTCAGGGTGGGCCCTTTTGGGAGCACAAAAGACCCTCTTCATGACTCTCACCGGACTGAGACAAAAAAAAACAACAATCCTTAATCCAGCAGTGTAATCTCAACTCGAATGGGGCTAAATGCAACATGGACTGTGAAACCGGCTTCATTAGGGAGTTAGAGAAATGGCCGTTTCCTTGAAAGGCGCCGTGCTGTGATTTGTGTCGAGTGTTTGTCAGATCCGAAGGACGAGGCAAGTGGGGGGCGAAAGCAGAGGAAAACATGTCAACGCCTAATCCATTTCTTCCATTGATATACGTACGGCAAGCTTAACAGAGATTTAAATAATTCAAAGTGCTTGGACTGCCAAAGCTCCATAATCAGCTTGCGAGCTCAAGGAAGCAGCACGATGGAGTGTACAGTAGCGTACAGGGAGACCGGCTGCTCGGCCCACATGCATAATTAAGCAGAGGTGGGGGTTCTGCTTTGGGAGGGAGGCTCGTTTAATGACAGATCTGAGGTCAGCTTGTTGGTGCTTGCGCAGTATTTCTACTTGGACGAGTCTGTTTACATGAGCAGCTGCATAATGATCTGAGAAGTGTGGATGTGGAGGGTCTGCTCTGTGGAGTGTCTTATCACGGCTGCGGTATGCTGTCAGCAAACACAGGGTCCAAAATAAGTCTGAGTATCTCAGGCAGGATTTATGGCTCCATATGGTTCGCATTAGAGCAAATTTAGTAGATTATCACAGATGGAGTTGTTTAAAGCCTTATTAGTCAATGGGACATGGATTACTGTATTGGTCCCTCTGCTTTCCTTTTGCAATTTAATGCTCCTCTCGCTCACAGTAGACTACACAGACCAGCTACATTTTCAGCAGCACAGATTCTCAGGTGGAGAATCGTAACTTTCCTGAAACCTTCTGTCAGACGTGTTGAAATCCCACCATGAAAGTTTCATGCAGATGACCCCCAGGTCAGACATTAACCATACACCCAAGGCCTGAATCCACATCACACATCCCACTCTGTTCCATGCAGATGAGGCTGAGCTGGCGCAGGCCTACAAACATCCTGGTTCCCTTGTGATACTGTTAGCGTGCTCTGACTCTTGAACTCCTGCAGCAGTGTGAGTTCCCTGTAAAGAGGAGGAAAAGTGAACAGCTGTGGCAGAAACACTCTCATAGCTACAGGACTATGGAGCAAAGGCACTGAGGGTCTGAGAAAGCAAACAAAGACGGGAACATTTGTTAACGCAGAAATTTAAATTTAAATGCTTTACACTAAAGAATAAATTGTCCCGCTGTTAATGTCCTCACGCAGTGAAATGTCACAGTCGAGACAGGTTGAGCTACAAATTAAAGTCCTGACTAATTTACCATTTATTTCAACGGTTGTTTGAATTCTGACTGAGTTATCAATCAGAATCAGAAATACTTTATTTAGCCCCAGGGGAGTTGAGTCACTATAATTAACCTTATACACCTTCAAGTAATAGGCAATTATAGTTAATCTCAGTCCAATCCCAGTCAGCCTGGATGGTCTGGAAGCCACGGGTGGTGATGGTGTGGTCACCTGATATAGTCACATTTTGTATGACACACCTGACCACATTCTCCAACCTCCACGTGGCTTGTCCTGTTAGCTCATATGCCGTCTTCACAAGAGCTCTCACGTTGACCTTAATGACAGAGGGGAGACACGGCTTATATCTCCTGTCCCAAACCATCTGTCATCTTCCACCGGCTCTCTTCCTTCATAGTTTGTGCCTTCTCTTCCACCCCATGTGCATCTTAGCCCCTTACTGCCTGAATTAATTCACAATCATATTTTTTTTTTTTTTACGTTTTTTTTTTTGTATCTTTACTAGTGATGTCAGGCAATTAAGAAAATTGTAACTAATTACAGAATTTGTAATCAATTAATCTAATTAATCACATTTTAATCTCATATCTGCTTAAGGTCCCCAAATAAAGAATCTGAATTCTATGACATTAAAAAATGCAGAGCTTGACTAACCAATGAATACATAAAGAAGTAGGGATGGGAATTGATAACATTTTGTCAATACCCATGCCCTTAACGATTCTGCTTATTGATCTGATTCTTTATCGATTCCCTTATCAATTCCTGTTGTGAAATTCTCTGTACCAAAAGTAGCTTTACAGGTTTTCTGTGTCAATAACATTTAATTGAGCTTATACCGTAAGTGAATAAAATGTAATTGTTCCAGAGTCTGGATATTTCTGGACATAATTATACAGAAACAGATAAAAAATGCACACAATGTGACGTTAATGTACTGCGTTGTAATATATTAATAATTCAAGTAGGCCATCTAGTGTCTCAAAGTGGTTATAGCAATGGTTTAAGTTGTTTGGTAGCTTTCCTTAGTTATAAAGTCAGCCATGAGCCTTTCATTAGCCTGTTAGCTTTTGACATTTGAAATTCTCCGTATTTTTTACAAAGAGTTGATGTGATATGTTTCTGTGATGAAAGTTGAAATTATATTCTGAAGCTGAAGTTATACTGATGTATGCCAACTGCTAGCATATCAATGCAGTTTCCCATATACCTTAGCATCAAGCTTGCGCTATTTTGTTGTTTTGGTAAATAAGGTGATTTTCACCATTTCAAATGTACTGAATATGAATCTCCTGAGAGAGAGTGATGAACATTTCTTTGAAAGTCAGTTCTTTAGTAAAACTTCAAGCTGAAAGTCCTAGATCAGAGTTGTCCTGGGAAACATTATCTAACTCCTAAGCTAAGATAGCTGCAGCAGACTAGTCGACGTAAGGCCCGGTGGCTCCAGCACAATGTAAAGAATTGATAAGCACAAAGGCTAACAATATCCATGGATTGAAACATTTTTTAATTGATTCTCAACAGGACCAGTTTTTGATTACCATCCCTATGGAGAAGAGAAGATCTGTAAATCCACATTTTATTGGTGACTGAATAAAACCCAAGTCAGGGCATCTTGTCCAAAAAAGTCTATACTCTATAATGATACATGAGGCCAGCGGCTTCGGTGATACAGAAATTCTTTTTTACATAAGCTACAAAGAACCGTGTTTTTGTTGACATGCTACCGCCACGTCACATCAAAAGTCATAGTCAACCATTTACTGCATCTATGGAAGTAAAGCATGCTTTTTCAGTGACGCTGCAAGTCAGAAAAGTTCAGGTAGCTCATACACGAACTGAGGATGTGTTGTGGTGGTTCAGGGAGAAAGAGCAGCGCGATCTTGGGAAAAGACGACAGAGATCATGGAGAGGATCAAAGGATGGATTGATCTAAAAAAGCATTTTTTCTTTCATTTTGGATCAAGAACAGGATGAGAGGCATAAAAGAAGAGAGTCCACTCTTCTAGTTCTAGTTTTGGTGTTTATACTGATAGAAAACAACATTATTTGGCTCTTGAGAGATTGTTTAAGATGCGCTGAAAATGGCTGGCAGCCAATGAGTTAATCTTGCTTTAATTTGGGGTGTAATTAATTTATCTAATTAATGTGTTGAAGTGACAGCCTTAATTCTTATACATACTTAATTGAGTGGCGATTTTAAGTATAACACAACCAACAGCTGCAAATTAGTTATATGGAATGTATATAGATACAACAAGTTCACCCTTGGACCAATAAATTGGGACATGATGCATTTGATTGGATTTTAGGTATGTGTAGAGTATGAATCAACAGGCATTTGTGGGATACAAAGGTAATCTCAGCTGCACTAAGTCCTGAAAGGGTATGTTGCAAATTTACAACAATAGGTATTAAGGGGTTAAATATCCAGATTTCTAGAAGATTCTCCAGTGGTTTGGTGGTTTGGTTTGGTTTCATAGGTGTTGAGAAAAGAAAACATTCATGAAAACAATACAGGCTTCAGACCACAGCTTCTGCAGGTTATCTCTAGCTGGGTTTCCATTAGACTTTTTCGGAAAATAAAAGCGATATTTCTAAGGTTTCAATAAAGAACAATTTCGCCATGCCAGTGTTTCCATTACAACCAGAACTGGGCACAACTTAAGTGAATTAAAATGTAACGTCCTTCCAGATGCTGCACTCATGATGATGCCGATTCTTGAACATTAGTGTTTTTATTCACTGCTCAAACTGCCAGCCGTGATCACGCTAACTCATAAAAGGCAGGGACAAAACACTGAAAGACAAACACTGGAGTCTGTTTGTGTGGCAGTGGACACGTAGGAGGAGGTGAGGGAGGAGCGTTATGACAATGTGCGGAAAAGGTGTTTCCATTGCACTTTTGCGACAAAGTTCAGCATCAAAATGTCTGAAAAAACACCTCATGAAAGCGTAAAAACTTTTTAGGGAAATTTGAGAGGTTTTTCGAAAATGTGGTGTTTCCATTACCGTTTCTTTATTGCCATATTTAGGTTCTGCGCAATTCTAGGTGTAACGGAAATCCAGCTTCTGTCAAATTTGTTTGTTCTTTTCAACAAGAAACGTTAAATTTTTTCATCTCCATTTTCTAGATCAAAATACTGACAAATTGCAAAAAGATGCCAACCTTTACATATTCTTGTCAACATCTGAGAGTAAAGCTTCACAGCATTAAGTCAGTCACCACTGAGCACAGCCACATTACAGCCCCAGTAACAACTGGCATTTTGAGCCTACAATAATGCTAATATGCTGAAATTGTTGGACTGGTCGGTAATTCTGGTCCTAAAAAGTGATGAACATGGAATCAGCCATTCACCAGGCATAACCATGATGTAAAGTTAAGACCGCTACCAACAAATTAATCCCAAGTCCAGTCTTCTCAGTTTAATAAAAAAAATTGATAAACAGATGGCGTTGCCTCAGGCTCAGTGTGTTTGGTTTTTTGCTTATTAGCAAATATCAAACTGCAAAAAGTGAAGTCTATGCAAGTGTTTATGTCTTATTTCAGTAAAAAAATGTCCTGTGAGACTCAAAATGAGCCACATTCACCAGAAAAATATCTTAATTCAAAATAAAAGGCAAAAAGAAGCCTGAATTGCTTGTAGAGAAAAAATTAATCTGCCAATGATGGAAGATTTTGCCTGTTAAGATTCTTCTACTGAGACACGATTCTTATTTTATTTTGTCTTTCAATATCTTGTAATCAAAAATGTTCTGGGTCTGTCAGGTAAACATGGCACTAATTAAGTCTGGGACATTTTTTTTTAAATTGGACATTAACACTTAATTCATTTTCAGTATTTGCAATGCAGCATGCTAAATCCATGAATAAGTGTTTCTTTCAGAGTTCATATGTAAAGCTGCAAAGACAGACTGTTTCCCATTCTGATCTTATTTGCTCTACAAATATCTGGCTTCATATACACTGACACGTTTTGGTTGAACACTTTGATATGACTGGAGCTGTCCAAACCAATTCAGAGTCAGAGCAGAAACCAAGTCAGTCAGTCAGTAGGCCAGTGTGTGCATGACCTTACCCCATGTCCTCCCATTGGTGAGTCCCTGTCCCCCCCTCTCAATGCAGGGACCCAGATGGCATGAGGCAGCAGTGACCAGGGCAGAGGCCTGTCTGTCTGCCAGACTGACAGGCAGCTCAGCGCCAGAGGCTCATTATCAAGCAGAAGCCACAGCAACAGCGGCAGCAACAACAACAGTCATGGAGCCTCCAGACAGCTGCGAGCAGCCGACCACACACAACACAAACCCATCTGTAAGCACTCCATGAGCAAGAGCCTCTTCTGTAGTCTGGCGGGGCAGGATGTGGCAAAAAAACAGGACCATGGACAAATATGGAGGATCATTTGAAAAGGATTTGGAACCTAAAATAAATAGTAAAAAACATCAACATTCACTTATCCATCAGGCACACTGACACCAAGACTTTAACTGACGGATTTAACAAACACACTGGACATCATTCAACAGAAATCAGCGATGAGGGACGGCAGAAACAACCCAAGAAGTGGAAAATGAAGCTATTGTTCTGAAAAGCCAAACAGCTTAATCTGCTCTCCGTCACACAGGCTCTGTTTTTACCGCTGTTACTCAACAAGCCTTTGCAGCTTTTGATTTCCACCAGCAGAATGTGAACAAATCATTACAGCCGCTCAATCATCTGACTTGGCACTGAAGCACAGAGGCAGATTACTTATGGAGCAAATTAGAACGAGCTATGAGCCTTGACATTCAGTTAAAACGCTCTCAAACCATCTGTGCAAATTATTTTAGAGCATCTGAGGTTTTATTTCATCATGTTTTCCCCCCCCTGTTTACATCCTCTGCAGCCAAAACATCATCAGAACTAGTTTCTGCATGGAAGTGATTCAGGCTTTGGAGTCCTAGTCATGAAACACAGTTTTTCTTTTTCCATTTGGGGAATAGGGAAGATACATCTTAATTAACAGCTTGTCACTACCAGTTTAACACCAAGAGTCGTATTAGTCTCATCTAGAAAAAAAAAAAAACACTCTTACAGTTATTGCTCATTGTTTGGATCCATTCAGATTTCTGCTTTAATCTCTCCTGAAAAACAAACGTGTGGGAACCTGTCTCTATACAAATACAACGACTGATGTGTAAGTGACAACATGTCGACTATAACACAAACAGATGGTGCAATACATCCAGCAAGGTGTTAATGATAAAACATGTTCTCTGAGCTAAAGTGAACAGCATGAAAATCATTTGGAGAAAAAAAATGTTTTTCTGAATTATTTCTGATACTCTGCCCATGTTTTACTAAGAGCAATAAGAAAATTCATCTTAGTTGGCTTGAAGTGTAATTTTAGGAGAAAAGGAATGTCAGAATACCGTGAAATACCAAATAAACGCCGGGTTCCAGTTAAACGCCGGGTTCCAAATAAACGCCGGGTGTAGCAGCACGTCTAGCAAAATAGACGCCCGTTCCAAATAAACGCCGGGGGTATGGTAAGTTACTCGGCGCAGCCTACGAGCCGCAGGTCGTAGTTACAGTACACACATGCAAACGCTGAGCTCACAACTGACAGTTGACTCTTGAAAAGTGAGTTTTGTAAAAGAAACATAATCAGACTGTACTTTATTAGTAGTGGTGTAACGGATCATGATTGATCCGTGATCCGTTAGGATCGACGTAATCGGTTCGGCACACACATGACCCTACAGCAGTGTTTTTGTGCAGCAGAAGCCCGGAGCTCGCACCAAACACCCCCTCCCTGCTCGTCTGCTCGTCTGCCCCATCTGAGTGCAGACTCGGATGAGCCCATATTTTACTTGACCCAAAACACAAATAAACGGACTCCCACCGAAAAAATCTGATATCGGTCTGCATTCACGCTTTATTTAGAGAATTTTCAGCGCGTTGCTTTCACACAAAAACACCGCTAAATAAGGCTCTAGTTCTCATCGTGTCATAAAACAGCGCTACCTCTGCTGCAGAGCCACAGCTGGGTACAAGGCACTTGCCGCTTAGTGCATCAGTCCACGCGCAGCGTGCCAGATATAAACAAACGCAGGTAGTCTGCCAGGATGAATTATGCAATAACAACGTAAAGATGAGGAGGCTTTGAAGAGTCAAAGAAGACGTTACCACTTCCGCTGAATGTTATTTCCTGGGAAAGAAATAAACGCCTGTTCCAAATAAACGCCCGGTCCCAAATAAACGCCTGGTCTGCTCAGTGATTGAAACAAATAAACGCCCCGGCTACTATTTGGTATTTTACGGTATGTCTTCAACACAACCACACACAACTTTAAAAACAAATCCAATCATTGAATACTTAAAGATATGGCATTAAACATTCAGGAAGCTTTTTATTTTACGTTTTCTAAAAGAATAGACTGCATAAGATATGTCTCTATGACATCACCCATCTGCTTCTGATACAGAGTTTAAAAGCCCATTGTTGATGGGGAACTTTTGGAGATGCTGAACTCCACCCAGCTTGGTTAAAGTCACGATGAGGTAAAGAGGCGGGCCTTTGACCTCTTTGCATTCAGCTACATGTGAGAACCTGTCAGTCAAGTCAGACATGAAGTAAGCTATAAATCAATCTCTATTTCTGCTATAAAAACCTGCTTTTTTGATGTGGTGTGTGTGTGTGTGTGTGTGTGTGTGTGTGTGTGTGTGTGTGTGTGTGTGTGTGTGTGTGTGTGTGTGTGTGTGTGTGTGTGTGTGTGTGTGTGTGTGTGTGTTGTTTCTGGTCTTTTTGCAGCCAGCCTCATGTGGACTCTCAAGGAACGGCAGTTCTTAATAAAACCAAATTCTATTTATCAAGTGCTTTTCATACAAAAAGATTTAACACAAAGTGCCCCATAGTCAAATTAAAAACAATTATCATGCCCTTTAACCTTACCACCCTTTGCCCACACAACCATACAACCCATCGCCAACAGTAACATACATACTCACCCTTCTCACACTCACAACCCGTCTGCATCTAGGCTTAATTTCCTCAGATTATGGATAACAGTTACCCATACTTTACTTTGGCTGTAGTAAATAAAGTTCCATACAACTGTGACAACTACAGACATGATGCGGTCAAACCATACTGATGTTTGCTTCCGGGATTAAAGTTTGGTACAAAACAAGTGAAAGGCCATACTGTCATACTGGGAAACTGGGAAAAGGAAAGGAGTCAAAAAAAAAAAAAAAAAAAAAATTGAAGACGTCTTATAATCTTATCAATGTGCCTCCTAAAATTACAACTACTTTTGAGATACTTTAAAATCTTCAATCCTGAAAATTTTAGATTTACAACCTTTGAAGACTTTTCAAGGATCTGCAGGAACCCTGGTCTGGTTAAACCAGCATAGAATCACTTCATCTGGAGCGATGCTGACCGGTCCAGACAATGGGACAAAACCTGGAAGTGGAGGCGAGTCAGCTAAACTCAACAATCCCATTTTGGACGGTCAACCCACAGACCCAGTGATCTTGAGTCTGGCCAAGTAAAATAACTTGTGCTTGATTTTGGCTGGTTTCTAAGTTTTTCTGATCTTTTGACTGATGCAGAGAAAAAAAAATATTGCTGGCTATAATTGAAAACTACTGGAATAGGGCAGCAACAGGGAAGCATCTGTAGCATCGGTAGATGGTCAAAGCATGTTGTTTTTCTTTATTTGGACCCAGAGTCAGACTTCTTCTTTTTCACCCTCTCAATCTAAAAACCAGACATGAGAAACATTTGTAGTATAGAATCAGGTGTGCAGAAGGACGCAGAGGCTCTGCGCTGCCTCCTTCTTGAGTTCCTTCATTGTGCCATGTAGCATAAGCCTGTTGTTTGTGTGTGTGTGTGTAAACGGGCAAATTACAGATTGTAGTCTAAACGTGAGTCACTGATAAATCTTGGCAAGCCTGATGCTCCTTAGAGCCTTGATGATGTCACAGCAGATGCAGCCAATCAGCTGGTTCCTCTCTGTAATAACTCTATCCCGTTCCTGAGCTTGGACACACTCCCACAACCTGGTTTTCACATTCACAAGCAAAGTGTTTGGGAGCCACACACACACAAACCAACACATGAACACACACAAAAATACTGAGGATGTTATCAAGGGAAACTGTTAACACACTCACACACTCAATGAGCACACACATACACAGGAAAATACACACACATCCTGCCAACAGACAAGCCACAGCTGTGAGCCCAGAGCTGCGCTCTAAACAGCACAGCATCACTCCTGCTACTGACTGACAGGACCCAAGGGCGTTCCTGCCCTACAATAACATATTTTCATAATCATCCGTCTTCAGGCTAATAATAACCTTTTGGGGGGAGTAATGAGGGAGCAAATACACCTCAGCTCCTCTGCAGGGGGAGCCTAACAGAAAGAGGCCTTCAAGTTGAACATGAAAACATTGGATTGAAAAAACAGGCTGCAAGCTGTTTAACAAATCATCCTCAACGTGTTTTTTTGTATTCAACAATACTCTCAGGACCTGAAGGGCACACTGGGAGCTGAACTTCGGTGACTGAAAAACAAAATGTTCCTTTTAGAGACCAGGTGGCCGTACAGTGTGGACTAGAGCTGCACGATTATCGCAATCGCAATCGCAATCGCAATCGCAATCGCAATCGCAATCGCAATGTCAGCACATGCAATTTAGATTTTTCTCTATGATAACCAAGCAAGTCTGTAGACTCATCATGACACAACTTTTTTTATTAAATCGCAAGCACGATCGCAATCGCAATATTGTGCACCAAATCGCACCTTTTCCCCAAATCGTGCAGCACTAGTGTGGACACTGACTTTTTCTTTCTGATCCATTTTTTAGTCAAACCAATATAGACCTGCTCATGTTGAAACACAAAACAAAGTCTAAAACCAGTCAAATAACCCCTTACATATTGTCTTGTGCTTTAGATCAGATCTAACAAGCAGCATTTTATCTTTTTTTGTTTGAGTCAGGGCTGGGATGAACACATCAATATTTCTGAACAACTTTCTACACAGTCGTGTCTAAACTTAATGCCATGAAGCAAGCGTAAAGAATGCAGAGGCTCAGGGTTAATCATGCAAACAGGTGGAAATACACAGAGGGAAACTTGGAGTCAAGTATTGGAAAGACTTAAAAAATGACTGAATGAATGGATTCCTAACATAAAACTTCTTATACAGGATGTAATATGTATGTTATACATAGGAGTGAACAGTTTGAGCTTAATATCCAAAGTCAGGGGTGGGGGGCCAATGTGAGCTTAGGTGCATTTTCAAATGGCTCCATTGTTTTAGTTATGGCACTGAAATGAATCATGTTCGAAATGATGTGTACATTAACATTTTCTGTAAAGGTCACAAACCAAACAAACAACAAAACAAAACCAAGTCTCACTAAAAACTACATTTGGACAGTGTTCATAGGCTGCTTGTATAAAGTTAAAGCTCTGTACATTCTGCAGAAACTCAACAACTCTTTACAGCTGACGTCTTCAAATAAATGTATTTATCAAGATTTGAAAATGTGCTTCATGAGCATCCCTAGTTAAAACAAAAAAAAAGAAAAATGAAAGAAAAAACTACACAAGGGAGGACTCAAGAATAGATCAAGTAATAGAATGGAGCACATAAATAGTTCAGAAAGAATAAATAAGAAATATTTGGGGCTAAAAATGTTGTGTAATCTGAAATAGTCTGAATATGAAAAACAATCCTTATGAAATACAGATCCTGATCCTGACATAAAACGTTCTGCCATATTTTCCTCATAGTGCCCCCTAATGGAGAACCCTTTCCTTGCTCAAAAGCAGAGTTTGCTGATGTTTACACAGCAGGTAACACAGTAGAAAACTGACCACTTATCATCTGGTATCAAGAGACAATTGAGGGACAGGTGAGATTTAATTTCATCAGTCTGTAATGATGTCACAAGGATGTTTGAGCAAACTTAGTGACTGTTTTTTTTTTTAACAGAAAATGAATGAACACATAGAACATTCATGTTACTTTCAGGATTAACAAATATGACAGTAAGAGCTGCTGGTCCTCGGTCATTCTCACCAAATTAAATGCTGCCCTCTTTGAAAAAGTTTGGACACTGCCATTTTAGATAGTTTAAGAAAGAAAGAAAATGTTATATAAAAAAAACCCAGATTTAATAATTTGCTTAACTTTAAACTACATAAGTTGTCATTCCATCAGGAAGAGAACAACAAACAGTGCTTTTACCAGCTGTGATAACATTTTTATGTTTCTTAATAATAATGTCTCTCACTGTTCCCATTGAAGCAAAATATTGCACAACTCCTGCGGCTCTTTGAATTTATTCCCTGCCATGTCTGAAAAAGGCAGGAACACTGAAGCCTCTGAAGTCACGTTAACAGCTTGATGAAGCCACAAATGTAATGTTTCCATGAGGGAGAAGTGCTTTACAAGGTTCTCTGGTTTTTACTGTCAGACTTATCCCTACACATCTTGTCTGGAGATTATATTTGTTGTGTGAAGTAGCAATTTACTTTCTTCCAGCTCACTAAAAAGGAACAATTTATTATCTCACATAATAACTCTTATTAGGCTAGCAGAGGCTGTCCTCCGGGGAGGCTGCTCGCCACTAAACACTGTGGCACCACTATTCATTGAAGTGATGATAGGAAGACTGAGTTCAGGGTACATATTGACTTGAAAAAGCAGTAAAATTGTGTTTGGGGAGTTTGAGCTGAACAGAACTGAGGTTACTGTCATCACTGACACAACCCATCTCTCTCCTTTTCATCAATGGAGGCTCGAGCAAAGGCCAAGTGTGTCAGAAGATGGAGACTTGTGTTGCGTTCACACAAACCTGAACAGAATATTTGCAGCAAAGCATGACTTGTTGGGGGTGAACTGATCGACGCTTATTACATGTTTAGTGCAAAGCCTGAAAGAAATTAACTCTCTACTTGCATTAGTTGTCCCTATGCAAGGGTTGAGAAAAAATAAAAAAACATGCACAAATGTTAACATGTGAGATGAGTGATTGTTCGCGTTAAGTGTGAACACAGCTTAAGTCACCTCTCAGCAGTCATACAGCCAAAATACACCGGATGCATCTCTGGTGCAGCTCTGTTCTGTCACAGCACCACATCTAATAGGTTTTCATTCATTTCAAAGTTAATGAGTCAACCCACACTGGATCCACTCCATTGCATACATGCTGCGGCAGGTTGCGGCTTGAATGCAACCATCCAATTTTTGCTGGATGCTGGAGCAGTGATGCTTCAATTCACTGAAGGGCAGTTTAAGCCAGACAAGAAGTTGTGCACAAAAAGTACCTAAAAACAGCAACTGCCTTTCAAAATGGCCAAACTGTGAAAACCAGATCGTATTTAACTCGACTACAACAACAAACGGACTTAATGAGCAGAGCCAGACAGAGAGTCAACAGATTTAAGGTTTTACAGCCCAACATGCATAAAGAGAGTGGAGTGGGAAGGACAGGAACTCCTCAGTCTCGTGACACTACCAAGAAGCCAGTTTGTTGCTGTTTGCAGTCAACACCCAATGGGGCGGAGCAGGACCAGAGATGCATCTGGTGTTTTTGAGCTGTTATCCGGCAGTGAGCTGTAGCTTACCTTGCAGAGGTGCCGTTGTAGTCAGGTGTCATAGCATTGAAGTCCTGAAGGTCTTGTCGTAAAATTCAGGGGAGACGGCTGTGTCAGACACTGAGGATAGGTTCATGTTTTGGTTCCTGTGCAAAATAAATGTTGCATTTTCAAATATTTTGACCTTCGGGGTTGAGTCAAATATATTTCTAAAGATCAATTAAAACAGTTTAAAATGAACTTTTTAAGTATATCAAAAAGTTTGTCTTTTCAAGAAATACATAATTTCGTGATGTAAAGTGGCTGTGTATTTACTTTTTTGTTATTATCAATATTTTACACCCAACTACATATTGTTCCTCAATAATGCATTATACTATCTACATGGTTTCAAAACGCTAATGCATATTTGTACCATAGACTGTATATAGAGTAGACAGTGTGGCGTCGCCATTTGCCATTATACGGTTTTGAAGCCAAAATTCCCCCGTTACAGGCGCAGCCAGAGTCTGTGCAGTAGAGACAGTGAGGGATTCTGGGAGAATCTGAGTGGAGCCGGGTGAAACAAGTAATAATTATTTTTTTTCTTTCAAGAGTCTAATCACTTGTTGACTCTACATCCCGTCACAGTTTACAGTCCCTGAAAAAATACACGTGAACGGCATCTGTCAATCATCGTTACACGTTACGTAAAGCCTCAATTTTAACCTTGTATAACTAATGAAAACGAGACTTTTCAGAAAAAAAGAGGACTTCAATACAATGCAGCCAAATGATATCTTCAAATCACCACAGCAATCAGACGTAAGAAACATTTCTACGAGGAGAATTATTTTTTTCCAGTTTGACCACAGCCCATCTGGAATGGCTGGAAAGCTGGATTTTTTAACCTATACTGCAGCCAGCCTCCAGGGGGAGCAGTTTTTGTGGAGACCTCACTTCGAGCCGAGCAAGCGGATGTCCATCTTTCTTACAATCTTTGATTTGTACATGTTTTCCCCTATAAGCTTTAAAATAAAGTCTAAACAACTCAAAAACTGTTGCTAGAGTAGTAATAACATTGTGCAAATGTTGACTGGAAACACTTTAAGAAACGTCATATTTTCAAATGCCATGTTCTTAGATTACACATCATTGCTTTGAACAACCTTCCCTGCAAGCTGTGGAAAACAAGTGATTCTGCTGCCTGTGTTAACATAAGAAACAGAATACCAAGATTACCATCATTGAATGTCAACCAATTCTACCCTGGGGATCAATAAAGTATTTTGTTTTTATTAAACTCTTCATGACGTGAGAACACAGTCAGTAGAGATGTTACAGTGATGAGCTCCACTGCAGATGTCTCTCCTCCTGTTGTCACATTTAACAGAACACTTGTTAGTTATTCGTGACTCATTGCGCAGTGACGTGATATGAGCTGATACTTCTCCAGATGAAACAACAGTGACTTAATTTTTACTGTCAACAGAGAAATGATTGATCAGTGGGATTTCCCTCTGGCTAAAGCGTGTGTTGTTTCACCAGAGATGACTGTAACATCATGCAGCCATGGTCGAGAGGGGAGTTTGAATGTTGAGCTGCTTTCCACATCAGTTTGTAATCACAGAGGATTAATGTCACCCCAGAATGTGAGTGATGCTGCAACAAGTTAAAGACAGACTGTGGGACAGATGGTGGTAACAATCACTAAACTTTATTTATACATAATCATTTATTCATTTTGTTGAACAGAGTCAGAAAACGCTGGTGTTGTTTCAGACATCTCATCTTCACAAGAAGAAATATTAATTACACTGGTGTCAGATCAGAGGTTACAGTAAAGGTGTATTTGGGAGTCATAAAAGTGGCAGAACAGAGCGAGCCCACCTAAAACAGAAGTAAGAAACTTTGTTACCAGGTGATGAGGGCGCCCACAAACCAAATGTTTGTAGAGAAGCCTGCAATGACCTGTATCGTTGCCCTGTTCATACGGCCCTGTTGGTTTCTCCATTAACCAGATTATATATCGTAATGGTTTTTGTGGCTGACAGCAAGGCTAGTCATCTGTCTCTGGGATCCTAGCTTCATTCTTCTTCTAGCATACTATTAAGGATTATTAGCCTTGCTTTTTCTTTAGTAACACTCTACTTTAAAAGTCCTCAAATTTCATCACACTTAGGTAATAATTAGACAAAGTTTTTTCTTATTTCTTTGAAATAAGCACATAACGTCTTTAAAATTAGCACATAACTTCTTTAAAATTATGTCCAAGTTTGTCACTAGTCACAATTGGTAGGCTACTGTTTTTTTTCCAGTTTCTTTGAAATTTACTTGAAATTGCAAAGGAAAAGGGTGATGATTAGTAAACATTTTATTTGAAATTAAATCACAACTCACCACAAAATGTTTTTAGAAGTATCCCAACGTTTCTGACATTTCCAGAGAAGCAGGTGATAAATAGCTGCTTAGTTCTTGAATACAGAAGTTAGGTTCATTGTTTCCTCTGATAATAAACCTGAAATGTTCAGTGTATAACTCAATTTCCCAATAATCAGTTGATGGTTAGCTATTTGTTATCTAATTTCTCCAAGTTATTTAGTGCTGAGTTTGTTGATTTGCATAATTGAGATCACACGCCAAAGGACATACCTTTATGATTAGGCCTGCAATGTTTTACATGATACAACTGAAGGCTTCAGATTTGATTTTCACCAAGAGTGGGATTTTTAAATTGGCCTTAGCGGATTACGATAGACACTGCAAGTACAGTCACACTGCAAAACAGAATCTGGCCAGAAGTTATGTGCTAATTTTTACCAAATTCTCATGAATTTTCAGGTGTTATTTCAAAGAAATAAGAAAAAACTCTTGCCTAATTATCACCCGAGTGCGATGACATTTGCAGACCTCTGAAGTTAAGTGTTAACTTTTCTTTCAGTACAATTAACTAAACGCTGGGAGGATATCATGATTGAAATGTAGATTATAGTTTTTTCTGTCATTCTTGACATCCAACATGTAACACATTCCTCTTGCATATTTTTCAGCTCAGCAGGAAACGAGGTGAGAGAGGGGAATGATGCATTGGACGGGGGCTGCAGGTTGGTGTTTGCGCAACAGGGACAGCCTCATTGGCAGTGACCAGGTGATTTTTGGTAGTTTCATCAGCCTATGTGGTGTTGTCATAGAGACCTAGACATGCCGTAAATCAATCCAGTCCTGCTCGACCTGACCTGGGAGCTAAGAAGTAGCAATTGAAAAAAAACCTGTAACGAGCAATATTTGCACTAATAATCTCATTTTAAAGTGTTGATAACTAGAAGGGAGACTTTTTCAAGATCACTTTCAAACTACTCACAGCCCCTATAACAAATTATTAAGGGTAAACAAGGTTTAGTCCTGCCCTTTAAGGTCATCAGGACAACAGGAATAGACTTGTAAGGAGTCACAAACCACTCCTTTGTGAGATCTCTAATAAACTCTAATCATTTACTCGCTCTGTAATGAGACACTTTATTCTCTCACCACTCCCTGGAGTATGTTTAAGTTTCCAGCGTGCCTCCCCTGTGTAAACATCAGAGCACATTATAAGCACTATGATCATGCAAAAGGTGATAATTGTATAGTAGACACAGCAGAGTAAGTATTGGTATAGAGTGGATGCTGGCTTCAGTCTAGCTGTATTGAAAAGTTGCACAGCCTGGCTCCAAGACTCAATCACTGAGTGTAGAAGAAGAAAGTAAAATCAGGTCAAGGTGCAGACGTATTGAAGTTCTGCTTACAGATGGAACCTTTCTAGCATTGACGATTCACCTCCCGCCTGCATTCATTATGGATGAGGTCCTCTCTGTGCTTTCATGACAGCCTCTTTCATCCCCACGGAGCCTGGGGAACTTTGAACCCCCTTCTCCCTGCAGATTTAACAGGCTAACAGTAACAAAAGCACGACGTTTCTTTGCTCTGTACATGAATGAATGCTGGTGAAGCTCTCCTGGCAGTTTACACAACATGCTAGCATGTGTGTGTATAAACGTGTGTGCTCAGCAGGTCTTAATTAATGGAGGCCCTGAGGATCTGTACTGTGTTATGCATGAGAGTAAAACAGACCTATGAATATATTATCCTGTATGTTAAAGGCAAGCTGTGGGCAGTTGCTGCAAATGCCAGAACACACGCATGAACACACACACAACAGCTGCTTTATGGGTAAATTTATAGATGACAGAATTCAGTCGGCTGAAAAATGTGCGCGTGGAGCTAAGTGTGGCTTTCCAGGGAGCGATTCCTGGAGTCTGTGCTCCTTATGTCGATGGTTGTTAACGGCTCCCTCTATTGCAAAGTCAACATCCCGCTTCAGTCTGAGAGTGAAATACCTCCACTGTCGACATCGTAAGTCTGTCGGAGGAGACGTGAAATATGGCTCTCCTTGGACCACCTACGAGTTGAACCCGGAGTAAGTGCTGATGTTTGTGCTGCAGCTGGGGACTGCTGCACCTTTTTGTTCGATCATTGAATCCTCTTTTGTTCTTCTTCTTTCGTCCTCTCTTCCTCATCAGCTCCCCTTTGTCTCTGAGGCGCTGTGGCTGAAGTGTGGACAGCAGACCGACAGGAGATCGTTTTTGCGGCAACAGCTGATGAATCCATAAAGAGATTAGTCTCCTACAAAAACACAGCAACATATATAAAAGCTCCGGTATTGATTGCACCCTGGTTGGATTCCTGCTTGTTTTCCGCCCACAGGAGCATGCCTGGAATATGAAGTCATGAAAAGCTCTTTGTGCTGGACTTGTTGGACTGATCACTAATACATGTGCAAGGTTTTACTTTTTTCTTTTAGACTTCCCGTCAGTTCAACTAAAGGTTTTTTCACCTGAATATTCCCGCTTGTCATCTCTACTCCCTCTTTGATGTTGTACCTGCATGAGCTGTTGCACAGACAGGAGGATCATAAAAGATGGAAGAGGAGCAAGAGTTTAACACGATGGATTGTCTTAAGAACATTGTGCCGTGGCCAGCAGCATCAAGGGTTTGATCTCGGAGGAGTTTCTCCTCTGAACATTTCACAAAATCACACATTTACCCCAAAGAGCAAAGTCAGACGACAAAATCTTTTAACAGTAAAAATGCCTTAAATTTTGTTTTGTACTCTTTGTCGAACCAGGTTGTAATCATGTTTATTCTTGCCGTAAATATTGTCTTTTTCTGGTTGGTGCGTTTGTGATTTCCAGTGTTTCTTAAGGCAGCCTCGAGTGAACTTTTAAAGAACTGCAGTTTTTAGCACTTCCATAAAGGCTTTACATCTTTATACTGGGGGCTGCTGCTCAGTCAGCACAGATGATGATCATAAAAAGCTGAAACAGATAAAGATGCATATTTAGATTAACTGAAGGACTCTGCAGTTAAACCAACAGGGTGGACTTCTCCAGGATTTTTAAACAAGGAGAGCCATTTGAGGAAAGTTTGAGATCAGCTCACTGTAATAACTGCCCAGGAAACTGATTAATGTAAAACTGTCATCACAGATTGATGAATGGCAGCTGCTGTCTCACATTCTGCAGAAGAGAGCAGTACATGAAAGTCACAACCTGCCACGTTCTCCTGGGTTAGTATAGCTGCCCGTATGTTTTCATTCAGTCAAGAAGAACCGTACAAATGGCTCAAAGCCGTCTTATGCAATCTTCATCACAGGAATTAATCAGTCTATGTCAGTTTTTATCGACTGTATAGAAACTAAAATAATTTAGGTCTGCTGAGTAAACTGAAAATTTGTTCCAATTAGATTTTGATCAAGTTGAATTTTGCAGAAAAACCCAACCAAATCATTTTGAAGCCGTGAGCCTGATTCAGGGGATTGTGTAGGTTTTGTGCCTGCTTAACCTGTTAATGAGACATATAGGTATGCAAAAGATGAAAGGTACCTGTCAATATGCAACTGTGCACCTGAAATAACATAATAATTGGTATTTTCAGCAAGGTCAGAAACCTTGAGCAGAACCAGACTCATGTTAGATACAAGACATACAGTTTATACAAGAGCTCTTGTGCATGCAAAGTGAGCCTCATCGCAAACAAACTTACAAACAAACAAAACACCCAATCCACAAACATCAGCACCATTCATCACTTGCATTTGGGAGCGACATTTGAATGCTTTGTTGATTCTCTCAGATGTCTGTTTTTGAACAGCGTAGCTTGGGCCTACCAGGAATGATCTCACTGGAGGAGAAGTGCAGGGTTTGGTTGATAACGGACATCAGTGCAAAGACTAAGAAGGACTTTTACTGTGACAGCAGAGCAAAGTAAGAGGCCAGAAAAAAAGTAAATCTAGGACTGGGATTCACTGATGGATGAGGATTGAATTGCACTCCAAAACTGCTTGCATTCAAATTGTTATTAAAAAAAGTCTGACACCTTTAAAATAAAACCTGCATCACATCAACCTTCAAAATAAAGGCTGATTTTAGCTAACCAAAGCATTTTGTGTTTATGAAACTCCACATGATATCTCAGAGTGAGTCAAACTGCACAGATCCAGAACTCCCCTGCATGTGCTGTCAGTGGAAAAAAAATATGTCTCTGAGCCGACCTGATGTTTACGCTAAAACAGAATGAAAACATTTTTTATATGTTGTGATTATGTCATTTTGCCTTCAAGAGGCCAAAAAACTGTGCGTTTTGACATTGGGAGGCCTCCAGTAACAAATCTCTACACCTCAGTGAACATTCAGACAAGTGGAAAGTACTTGACACATGCCATTAGTGTTTTTCTTTGTTACTGTCGTGTCAGCGAGGGGCCCTCCAGCTGCCATCACATCACAGGTTATCTCTGTGACTAGTAAACACTGCGACCCTTTGACCCCTGGCAGACGGCCGCCCGCGAGCTCTTCTTCACCTGCTGCAGCGTGTTTCACCCACTTGGAAGGTCACTGCCTGTCACAGTGTGTGCATATGTTTGTGTGGTTATTGTTTACCCAGAACTACTTCTCTGGTCAGGGCACAGAAACTCTACGTTTCCTCCTGAACATTTAGGTCTACAGCAACAAACTCCTTTAGTTTAAACCACACTATCAAAGAATTGAAATTAAGGCAGCAATGATCCAATTAATTACATTCATCCTGTCAAAGAATCAGGCAGAATTTATCTCCTTTACAGCTCTGCACGACACTGAAAAGAAATCTTTTAATGAGGAAGATCTTTCCCTGGATGTTCTATCTCCCCCCATAGCTCAACAGATTCATCTCAAACTCATTAACTGTGTTTATTTGGAGGACAGGACTGGTCATAGCAGCTGATCATGTGGGTCAGTCAAGAGGGAGGATTAGTGTGTGTTTCTCTGTAATGCCTCACAGGGGTCATCAGGCTAATTGCCATCAGGGACCTTCATTTAGTGAGACAGAACAAGCTGAGGCTGCATGTTGTTTTCAAGCTAAACCTTGGCTTCCATCCATACAGCTTTTCATTGATACACCTGAGAGAGGCACCGTATACTGCTGCCCTGAGAAACCTCTCTGGAGTTACCTTGCTCATGGAAAAGATAGCTGTTTTAGAACAAAGGAACTCTTGACTAAATCCCTTAATTACCTTCTTTTTTAGTAAGACCTATACAACAGTGCTGATGCTGCAGGAGTAAAGAGGTGAGATTTACAGCTAAATGTAAAAGAAAACCTTCCATTTATCTTAGTTCAGGGACTTTTATTCTAACTCAGGTAAAACACAGAGAGATACTGAAAGGCTGCCTCCCTGCCTCTCAGTTTTCCGTTGCTTGTGCCTCTTCATCTCACATTTCACCATAAAGAACATGTTGGAAGAGAAATACCTCAAGAGAAGTAGTCTTTCAATACATTTAAGATGAGAGAATTTACACTTGTTGACATCAAAATGCTGCTGGTTTTGTAAAGCTGTGTGCTGGAAGAGTTAGTTAAAGAAGCTCCAGGTGGAACAATTTTATGCATTTGGAGTCATGCTTGTAGAAAGCTGATAGATTATACCTCATCTCACTGTAAAGCTGCATTAAAGGTTGCAAATTCAAGTGATTATTACACCTGCATATCAGAGGTATGTTCTGACTTCCTATGGCGACCCCTCAGACTGGGGTTGCCATATTTACTGTCAGTCCACCCTTCTGTCTACTTCAAACTGACATTAAAGACAGGGTGTTATGCTGTCCTATACTTTAAACACAACACATCTCTATGTTGTAGTAGTAGAAATCACTGAATGTCATGATTGTAAACTCAAAGAACAAAAATTACTGGACTAAGGGGCCACTGAGTTTCACTGGGGTGGCTTGTGGTATGTAATACTCCAGGGTCCTATGTTTTTCAAACAGTTAACACAACAGAGTGATAAAAATCCTGTCATTTTTTCTTTGTATTTATTTTTCATTGCTGTATAGGAATGCACCAACTAAGTTTTGTTGTGTATCTTATCCAATGACAATACAGTTTATTCTTCTACTAGCCCATCATCCATAATCACAATCACTTTAAACTGCTTACAAAATGTGAAATATGGTTAAAGAGGGGTATCATGCTTTCTCATATTTTAACCTGTTTACAGTTTGATGTAGTTTGACACTACAGTGTAAAACATGATAGTGCAGCCCCCCCCCCCCCCCCCCCCCCCCCCCCCCCCCCTTTTTTTATGATAATATCCATTGATCATGACAATTGTGAAGAAAAAAAAAGCCACATTCACATCATGCTGGGTGGACATTATTTGATCTGGAGAACATAGTGGATTCTAGTTGGTCAAATGAGGTGTCAGTCAAAATGTAAGAGTCTCCACTACAATGATGACACTATAGTATTGATATCTGAAACACAGAATCTACAGGGCTCTGTGTTCACATCTATGTGAAAACAACCACAGGTGAGACTCCACTGGTTAATGGTTTAAACATGAATATCAAGTAACAATGCTGGATATTCAGACTAAATGTGTAGGTTTTCAAACCTTTACATATTCATTTGCTGTAGAAATTTCTGGATTTTTCTGAAAACTGATCAAAACAGTCCATTCTAAAAAATAGCACAAAATATAGGATATTAGACTTGCAGGTTAATGAAGCATTCACATAAGTATCTCGTGACTAGTTACCATAGGGGTACCCGAGTGACGCTATGGATCTTTAAAAAGAGCACAATACCCTCTTTTTAAAAGTATAGCACAAAAGCACTACTTTTTTTAACCTAAAGACAAAATTTTCAGTTAAGTACTCAAAAATTGGAGCAAACCCCTGCACAGTCGTTTGGTCTTTATCAATGTTTAAGTTGAGGGAAGCACCTGAGGTGGATTTCAAGGGTGGCCAATGCTATCCCTGACCACACCTCTGGACGTGCTTCTACTCCTCAGAATCCAGATGATTTTTCGTTTATTGATGTTGTAAAACGTGTGTTCAACATTTGGTTTTTAAAAAGTTCCCAGTGATATCAAACACTGCAGTGCACAGCTGTCAAATCTTTGTCAGCTTCTATGGACTGATTAAACAATTTAATCTAAAATAACAAAGTGGTGTTGACTGTGTGAACAGAAGTGGCAAGCTTCTATTGAATGAGCAAGCTAGTCTTCTGTGTAGATTTGCAGCACTCCTTAGTTATTGACAAAGCCTCCCCTACAGTGGAACAATCATTAGATCCCAAGTCTCTTCAGGTTGCAGCTCAGTAAGTGGTTGAAGGAGATTTATAGTGTGTCTGTTTAAAATAGGCTGCAGACTCTTTCACTGCTAATTGCTTGAAATCTGTCTGTTAGTGGGATGTGTGCCACGACCTGAATCAAAGAATCCACTGTGAGAGCACATCTGCTGAGCGCTTCAACAGCAGATCAGCATCGAAGAACAAGAAAAGATAATAAACAAGACTTCTGTAATCACAACAGGCTGTTTACACATATTTATCTCTCTCATGCTTCATACTGAATCTTAACTCACATCCTATGTGTTTGTCGCACATGTTAACTAAATACAAAAGGACAAAGTCAGCTTCCTCCGAGATTTCCTGCATCAAACTTAGTTCCAGTGACAGCAGAGCTGGAGGAGAAAGGAAGGACGCTATCCAGTTAGTCTGAGTCACTCTCCATGCCTGTGATGCTCCAACTGGCCTTCTTATGAATTATTCCTCCTCAGATTTTATCTTGATTTATGCTCAAAGAAAAATCACTTTATTGTTTGAAAGGTGTAAAAAACAAGACATACTTTGTGAAGAACAAAGTGGACTATAGATCACTTCTTCCTACAAAATGACACCTCCCCAGTCACCCACTGTGGCAGCAACAATCCACCTTCCTGCTTATTCCTATTCCCCGCTCAGCTGTCCTCCCTCTCCTCGCGGCTCTCCAGTCTCTGTGGTCTGTTTAATGAGCTCACTCTGAGCTGTGTTTAAGCTCATTAACCTTTGTGGGTGGCGAGTCCCACAGAGAGGGAAAGCCATTGATACACAGACAGAGATATAAAGAGGCAGGTTTTTTACACTTCAAACACATTAGTTTAAACTTATTAGCACTCTGCAAATTCAACTTAAAAATACCTGACAGTTTCAGAATACAGGGGTCTGAATATTTCATGCCTCTTAGCATGAAGAGGTTTAGAAATGCTTCAGCACGTGTTAATTAAACATGAATATGAAACCGTAACACTGTATAATTATTGTATTACTTCAGCTTGTGTTAAACAAAGACTCTCGGGGTTTAACTGAAAATGTTTAACAGTATAAAACAAACACCAGCTAATGGAAAACTGTAAACTGCCACCTCTGACCTTTAACTAAGCCCCTCCCCCTTCAGTTCTTTACCAGGTATTTTAGTACAGCACACAGATTTTACAGTGATATGGAGGCACAAATAAACAAAAAGACATGTTTCTGAAAACAGGTCCTAGAGTTCAGACAGAAGTAAAAATATATCCACTGTGCTGTTCTCTGTGATAAAAGCCAAAAAAAAAAATAACTTAGAAAAAAAAAAAAAAACCTGTTGGTTATTTCTAGCCAGGAGAGTCAACTTTGCAGACTGAAACTTTCATTTATAGATCTGCATGGCTAGCTAGCTAAATGATATAAAATAAGCTCTATGAGGTTGAGACCAGATCTGTTTTACCTTTTCCTCAAACAAAGTTTTGGTCCAATAAAGGGACAGATTTGTGATGTTTTTTAGGATCACCTGCTATAATGTAGCCACATAATGTTGGCACCCAAAAAAGGAATACACTCGGCAGCTCAACAATCTACCAGCTGTGGCTCTCATATACCCCTTTTTCTCACATGTGACCCTGATGATAGATCAGAGTTGGTTGAACTTTAGTAAGAACAAGCTTCCTTTGAACAGGCAAAGACCACAAACCAAAAAAAAAAACACTGAATATGTCTCTTTTAACTCAAATGCTTCAGAAAACACTTGTAAACCAACATGGACAAGCATACTGATCTAAAAGTGAAAATAGGGTCTGCACTACAAAGAATAAAAAAAAAAACCTAGAATGAAATTTTTAGACAGCTAGATAAGCCTAAATGTCTAGAAACACTTTGGTTTGCCTAGATTTTCAATTAAGGTAGTTTTTAGCAACACAATTTTGGTTGGTGTAATTTCAGCCATGATAACCCCATCTACGGTCCCTGTGTGTTGCCAAGAGAGCTGAGAACAGTATCTATTACAAGATAAAATACCTCAGCATAGTTGGTTAAGTAAAAAGGGGAAGATAGGGTATGTCTGCCTCTAGAGAACATTATCTGTTAATCAATAGAGAGACTGTGAAAAAAAAAAAAACATTCTGAATCCCTAACCCACAAAAAGACAGAGACGTTCTTATTACAAGTCAAGTACATGCTTCTCCACAATTTCAGGTTGTTCTGAATTCAGTCCACTACTTGAGACATTATGTTACAGGAATAATCCCAAAAATGTGTCTTCTCTTGGTGTTTTAAAGGGCACCATGAGAACTCTCCATCTGGTGTAGATTGCAGTAACACCCTGGCTGGAGTCTGTAATGTTTTTCTGAGATAAAGACTCAGTTTCCCATGAGCACTATAACCCACTGTTGTGAAGACCTGACTTTTGCCAAGGTGTGCATTTGTTCTGAAGCAAATGAATGGAGAGCAAACCTATTTAACACAGCGCTATTGTTTAGTGTACAGAAGGGAAGCAGCCTGTGTAGTGTCACTCACAGACCAGTGTTTTGAGACGTGTCCATGTAATGTTAGTTAATCCTGGTTATGTCCTACCAGTGCTCATCTACCAACTCCAACCTCACCAATCAAAGCTAACATAACCTCACTCTTCATTTTATTGATAGACTCAAGCTTGAATAGACCACTGCGGTATTGGGAAGAGAAATGCCAAATAATATTTTTCACTGCTAAATTTTTCAAGCCGGCAGAGTGTCAAAGTGTCAGACTTTTAGTCTATGTGATGTAAATGAATTCATGCAAATACATGCAAATTTAGATAAGTTCAAACTAAACATATCTCTCAGCTCAAACAATAGTAGTGGAAGGATGTGCATTGCTCTAGTTGCCAATGAGCCCCGACATCCAAACAACGGGCCAATTAAAAAGAAACTTGTTTCATTCTGACCTTTGACCTATAATTGAGGAGCTGGACACTCCTTCGTCCTGTTTGGTAAAAAAAAATAGCCACTGCAGTCTCAAGATAATGATCATACAATATGATGCAATATTCAGGTTTTCTGCGGTCCTGATCAATGATATTTTTCCAGAACTACACATTGCTTTTGTCAAACCCCTGTTGTTTTTACTTCTCCCGTGTCTCATCTCTCTCATATCAAATTTGCAGAGACTAAAACAATATTGTTCCTCTTCTGTGTGAGGTAAATAAGCTGTGTGCATATGAAATGAGAACACAGACTGACAGTCCTGCAGAGGAGAAATATCCCTCCCGTCACTCTCCCCTCTCCCCCCGTGGGACTTGTGGTTATGATGCTTACATGTTTCTTCAGTAAAGCCTGGTTGTTTCCATCCGTCTGTCTCTCTCTGATTGTCTTTTACAGCCACTGCTCCCTGGAGTGGAAGCCGTCATATTGTTTCTCCCTCCAGCAGATGCTCTCCTCCTGCCGTAATCTGTCTGCCGCTGAGCCAATATTATTAAGCACTGATTTTTTACAGGCATGGTGGTGGAGGGGGTGGTGGAGGCAGGGATGGGGGGGCTGCATATTCACATCTTCACAGCTCAGTTCACTTATTCGGTGGCAGAAAAGGTTAAGAGCTAGTGAGACCGGAGGAGAGGATTAGTGCTGTGAGAATTGCTTTTTATTACTGTTAAGGTCACAGCCATATTTAAAATCCATGAGAGCAGCGTCGGTGGATCTGCAGCCAGATGGGAGAGCCCGTCTCAGTGCGGCGCTGCAGAATCAGCTCTGACTTTGATTTCATTAAAGAGACACTGTGAGGCCTCTTATGCATAGCAGATAACCATGTAGGAGCAGCTGATAACCGCAACAATGGTATTAGCAATCGCTGGGAATCAAGTGTTTCCACATGGAGAGCAGCAGAGAGCCTGTTTGTGCCATGTGATATAATGGTCTGAAAAGGATTACATCATCGTTTGAAATGTAGGTGGGGGGACAGAGAGAGAAGACTTGGACTGCCACCTGGTGTCGGTGTCAGAAACTGCCTCCTCCTCTGATGTGAAACCACCAGTGTTGAAACATAGCTCCCTGTGGGTGCTGCCGAATGAGAGCATTTGTTTTCCCAGAAGTGCTGCATGAATTAGCAGCAGCAGCTTTCTCTCTGCTACATGAGACAGGAAAGTGTCCGTACACGGGGGATGGGGGGAGCAGCCATACTTTTCCATTTGAAAGCATTTTAAACGCTGCTTGCCCTGCATCCATACATCCTGGCTCTGGCTGAGCGGTTGCTGCTGCCAACATGCCATTAGACAGCTGTGTGGTGTTTGCAGAGCTGCAGCATAATGACACAGAGGCCAGCGTTTAGTGCTCATCATTACTGTGGGTTTAGGACTCCACTCTTAACACATCTCTCAGGAGCCTGCTGCGTGCAGCCACAAGGGAGCCTTCAGGCTTTGTGAGGCGATGAGTTGGAAACATGTTTTCACATATTCTCAGCAAAGTGAGTGAGTGTTTGTGTGTGCGTGTTTGCAGCCAAGAGCAAATCTCACAAGAGTCTCTTAAAGACACTTACAAACTAATAGCAAAAGGCTTAAAGCCTCCACTGGTACCTCAGCAAGAGGCACTCCAACACGACAACACGACACCTGATTACTTCTCTTAAAAACTTATCAGATGGCTCTTCTGGTGATTCAAACTTCAATGTCATACTGTGAATAAAAACATGACTTACTGGGTCCATTAAACATTAAACATAATTTACAAAGTAATGACGATACATTATTGATCACCATAGACTAAGGATAAACTGATATTTTGTTGGGCATGATCTTCTCCCTGAGCCCTGCTTTAACTCGTCTCTTTGGCTCCGCCATACAGCTTGAAAGTTAGCATCCAGGAATCAACAAGTGCACCAGCTGCTGAAATATCAAGGCAAAAACACGCAGAAAAGTAACGACCAAATTACACCAGATGTGTCTCCGGTCCAGCTCAAGTAGGTTTCCATTCAAGTCAACGTGTCATACAACACCGGATTCACTCCATTGCGGTCCAACTGTGTCCCTGCTCCAGCTCCAAAGCATGTATGTAACAATCCTATTTTTGCCAGATGCTGAAGCAACGATGCATCAATTCAGCGTAGGGCAGATCGAGTCAGACAGGAAGTTGTGAATGGAAACTACCTAAAAGCGCCCAGCAGCGTTCAAAATGAAACAAACTTGTCAAAACCAGACTGTATTTAGCTTGACTACAACAACAAATGGACATAATGAGCAGAGCCAGGCCAGGAGGCAACAGGTTTGAGGTTTTACAGCCCAACATGAATCAGGAGAGGCTTATCGATAGAGTGGGAACTCCTCAGTCTCATGAGTCCAGCTGTCTGGAAGTCCTGCAACGTGCTGGACTAATCACACTGCCAGTGTGAGTTGACAAACAACATGCACTGGAGCGGGAACGTTTGAGGACGCATCTTGTGTATTTGAGCCATTATCTTAAAAGGGTCACGCAAAACAATACAGAAGTAGTTTTGAATAATGCAGATAGATACTACTGTACGGAAAAATCTGTTTTCAGTACTTTTTCAACCCTCAGAAGTCATCCTCCTCAAACGCCAGGGTCAGCAGTGAATGCTGATGAAACAGTCCTTGTGAAAACTGCTGACATTGAGGTGTGAAGATCATCCAGAGTGGCGGTCAGACTGAAGGGTGTTCTGTTGATTGTTTTTAGATTTTATTCTTTGATGCTTTGGGCACCGTGAAATTCCATCACATTTACCGAAAGATAAGATTAGATAAGGTGAGTTCATTGATCCCTGAGGGTAATTCATAGATTACAGAGCTGTAAGGGATGATAAAGGGAAGGGGAAAACGTGAAGAAATGATTGAACTAACTTACAGTAATGTCTGGATGAGATATTACTTTATGATGTGATTAATTACAGTAAAAGTTTTGAGGTTCAGATATAAGTTTTACATGAGGTACATAATCCTAAACCTTGACATGAGAACTATTTCCAAGAATTGTGTTACAGCTACTGTGAGGAGTTTTTACAACAGACTGAACTTGGTAATAAACTATAAGACTATTTCAGTTATTTATAAAGATTAAAACCAGGGGGAGGTAAGTTTTAGTTTATCAACAGCATGCTATAAAGTAGGTTATTTTGCACTTTCACACAATAAAACATGACTCAGACATATACGGGATAAACTCAGTGAAACTAAGTAGCATTGCTTTGCCCACAGAACACACCAGAAACAAGGAAACAACAATCCGATCCAATTCTGGTATCCATCAGAAGCAAACCCCAAAAGTTAGACTGGAAATCAGTAACAACGGGCAAATTCATTGGGCTGATCTACTCGACTCACTTCTATGCTCCTCTGTGTTTACATCAACCACGCGTTTGTTTTACATCATCAACACTAATAGGTCTTTGAATTCTTGCCAGGCAGAGTGAAAATATCATAAAGGGAGAAAACTACAGCGACTGAGCAATTTGTTTCTCCAGCAGCTCTGACAACAACTTACAATATGTGCAGGTTTAATTCCTCATTTATCCACTGCTGAGGTTTACAGTTAAACTGTATTTCCTGTAATCCCATAAAATAATTGGTTTACAAAGCTGGAAGAGGCACCAAAACATAATTCTCAGTCTCTTTCTCAAATCAAGGAAAAGAGAGTTGAATTAATGCTGTTTTCAGACCAGAATCAGTATCCAGACTGTAAAAGTTAGATTGGCGCACTCTTACTACTTATAGAGTGCTTTTCTAGTCTTTTTGACCATTCAAAGCACTTTACACTGCTAGTCTGATTCACCCAATCCCACCAAATTCACACACTGATAGTAGAGGGGGGGAGTTCTTGAGAACCATGAGTTGTACCTAACCATTCATACTCATTCACAAATCACTAAGCACCAGTGGGAGCAATGCAGGGTTCAGTGTCTTGCCCAAGGACACTTCAGGATGTGACTGCAGGAGCTGGAATCAAATCCCTGATCTTGGGAGGAATCTAGAACTGAGCGGCCCAAGTCATAAATATCAAACATATTTGATGTTTGAGAGTCCAGATCAGGTGGGCGCTGACCTCGTATGGACTGACACTGAGAGGAAGTGAAGACAGCGAAGGCAGCTAATGAAAACAAATATTGACAAAAAGAAATAGGAGGGTTTGTCTATATTAAGGGTGTCACTGTACATGAGACTTCTTCTGTTAAGACACTTTTGATCATAACATTAATAATAATCATTATACATTTATCTATAGATTATTTTTCAAAAATCAAAGACACTGTACCATTGTTGAAATCAATACCAAACAAGGAGCATAGACACATTACACATTAATCGAACAAAAGAGGTATTACTAGCTAACTTAAGAAGGTGAGTTTTTAACAGAGCAGAATGATGACAGGACAGAGCAGATTTGGATATGAGTGAGAAATTAATTCCTGAGGGAGGAGGCGGCTATAGAGAAGGCTCTGCTCTCCCCGTTTTGTGGTCATAACAATGGGCCTGTAAACACAGCATATACAGAGGGAAACAAAGGCTGTTGGTAACTGGACTTTGAAAGTTTTTTGTTGCATCCCTGATCACAATCAATTCAAACAGAGAGCTTCCCTCAGGGTGCTAAATCAGAGGGAAAAAAAAAAATCACGTTAGATTGTTTTTTTCCTAATTTGCTGTACCAACAATTAAGCTAAACATAATGACATGACAGCAGAGAGCCGGGCTCCTGTAATGATAATGTTCGTCTGAGAGCAGACATGCTGGCGGCAATAAACCTGCAGCTACACTTAGGGAGGATAACATTTTATATTCATTTGCTCCACAGCCCTGCACTGAGCCCTGTCTGGGACATTAAAGCAAAATCGTCTCTTGAATACACAAGAGTGGTTTTGAAGTGATTTTCATCACTTTTACATTTTTTGAAGCAGTCGCTGGTTGAGAGATCCCAGCAGCAGGATAAACTATGTCATCCTGGTCCTGCACAGTGCTCATTCTCAGAGAAAATGTAGCAGAACTAATAACTCCAAATATTAGTTCAATCATTCACAGCGGCTAACTGCCAGCTCTACCGGCTCTGAACACTCCACAGGCACAGATATTTCATCCTTGCTTTGTGATTTCACAGCCACCTCGCAAAGGCTGCTTATGATCTCATTTCGGTTGCTAATGTATTCCCGTTTCTCCGACTCGCTTTGTTCCCTGGCTGCAAAGTGTTTAGTGTGCCAAAGTAATGATTTCTGAAAAGTGGTGTTTACAGGCTTGAACAGGAGCAGGGGAAGCGGAGTGAGGGAGGCCTTGAAGCGGTATGCAAATTTAATTAGGTTTTCAGTCTCAGCTGGTGATTTTGGCCCCCTTTTTCAGCCTGGACATCCTAATAAAGACGACTGCAATGTGATTCATGTTTCGCAGAGAACAAGGCCACAGATTAGGGAAACCATTTGTATGAGTGTAGCTCGCAAGTCCTCCACACCTCGTATACAGTGTATGTCTACTTCCTCTGCCTATCTATGGATTTATCGTATTATAATCTAAGAGGATGATTTAAATGAGCTTGTATTTGCAAAGACAGGGATTATGTGAATATAAACTGCATTTAAATATCTGATGCAACATCACAGTAAGAGTTGTTAGTTTGCAGCCCTGTGGTTTAAAAAACAAACAAACTAAAAGTACAGACAGACGAGTTCAGAGGAGAGAACACTCAGTCCTTGCACGGCGCGAGGATGCTCAAAATTATTATTCAGGTCAAGTTCTGTACTATGCTACTGAATGAGCACATTTTAATAGCGCGGCATCCCCGAGGCTACAAACTCCATTCACATTCTAAACACGGCGGCTTCATTTACTGACCTTGAAAAGTCTTGTTTATACAAATTGAAATTAAACGGCAAAGAGGAAGAAAATCATTCCCTGGCTTAATTTACCGTCATGAAGTAAACAGATCACACAGGGAGAATATTACTCTGCCTACAACTGGAATAATGAGCGTTACTGCTCCGACAGGCCTCTTACATATTCAGCGGGTGGTTACCCCGTAGGGCCCCGGCCCTTGGAACAAAGATGGACAACAACATCTGTAAACTGGTGGAAAATGTGCACTGGACTGTTATGATTTGCAGTCTTTGGGTTTTAATGTCCGTAAAAGTTGCTGTAATGGAAGTGTTGGGGTGACGAGGAGGGAGGGGGGCTGGTTGTAAAAGCCTCCGTCCCAGGAGCCCTCTATATGTCACCCAGCTCTCAGCCACCCTGCCTGCCGCACACACAGGCCAACCTTTTGAAATGTCAGCGCGATAAAACCCGATGGATTCAATGTGCTGGACCTGGTGGTGTCAAACGCCATTAGTTTTAATCCTATTTGTGGTGAAATTGCTCTTGAAAGGTAAAGGGATCTATAACTGTCTGGGGCCTGGGGCCAGGCTGTTGTAAATCTCTCTGTGTGCTGATGACTCCTCTCTGTAGGGTTATAGGGCTGGAATGAGAGTGTCTACATGCCGTGTGGAGACGTCGAGTCCCGGCTAACTCTGGGCTAAGTAATGGAGCTGTATCAGGTTGTGGGAGACCATGCATCTGGCTGCGCAGTGGTAAGTCCCAGCCGCTGAGAAAAAGAGCTGTCCTTTCCACTCTGCCACTCCATGATAGCAGGGGCCAGCTGAGCACAGATTCATTGGGACGGTGATGGCTCTATACGGTCTGCTTGGCTGTGGAGGCTCTTAACTCACATGGCTGCTGTTCCTTTCTCTTTGCCCAATGACAAAGACGCAGAAAGGAAAGAAGAGAAACATTCTGCTCAGGCAAATAAACACTGAGAGAACAGAATCCAATGAATTTAAAACTAGAAGAAATAAATGATGGGATAAAATACTAAAACAGAGCACAATTTGGAGCATCAAGAGACCAGAATTTAAGAAACAAATGATTCTAATGCTTATTTAACAACCACAACAACAACAAAAACTGAAGTCAATTTCTTGTTTTTGATGCCCTGAACATCTTCAACGCTGAGACGGAGTCACTGTGGGAACAATTAATCCATGATCAAATAATCAACCGTTAAGAATGTGGTCAGTCACAGGGAATTTTAATCAATCTGATATTTATGTTTAATAAAAAGACTAGACACATCTCACTCTGCACTGTACCCCAACCTCATTACCACTGACTGTGTACAGAGTGGACAGCATGGCGCCACATTTTACCATTGCTCGGTTTTGAAGCCAAAATATCCTATCACAGGCGCCGCCATTGTGCAGCCAGAGTCCGTGTGGTAAGACTTTGAGTGGAACCGTGTACAATCTCTTCAAAGCTCTCCTTCTCGACATATCTTACTATTCTCCCCCCAAAAAATAAAATAAAAAATAAATAAAATATGCAAGAACGGCAGCTGTCAATCCTTGTGAAACATGATGTAAAACCCTGTTTTTATTTTTCGAACAAAAGAGGACCTGAACACAAAGCAGCCCAATCACCTCAGCAAACAGATGTGATTATTTTTTCAAAGTTTGACCACAGCCCATTTGGAATGAGTAGGGAGACAGAGTTTTTGACCTATACTGCAGCCAGCCACCTGGGGGAGCAGCTTTGTAGCGACCTCACTTCGAGCCTGGTGAGTCCATGGTCACGACATTGTGAGCTGATTTTACAAAAGCAATGAGACACGGTACCCACCAGGGGGCATATTAACTTAAGGAGCGAGGGAGAGGGCAAACAGGAGGAATACTTGAACAGCTCGATGCATTATCTCAATTTGCTCCAAATGAAAAATGAAGAGAGCACAGGGAAGTGTGGTTTGGGACTATATTAGTTCAGAGAATGACCTTGCTCATTGTAAACACGGCAATGTACAACACAACAACTACAATGATGTACAACATGAACAATGTTAACCAGACCCTCTTGGTTATTGAACTGCCCTGTTAACCTACTATATCAACAGTGTGGGCACGGAAAAACTGAGATGCACGAAGTGTGAAGAAAATCATGCTTAGTGCAATTTGAATGAGAAGGATATGCTGCCTATAGATATTGACTTGATTTTTTTTTACATACATAGTACTGGGGAACCATTTGAGAAAAATCTGAGTTTGATTTTTATGCTGATCTAAACAAAAATTGTTGATTCCAAAATTGAAGTCAGTTTTTTTCCAGCATGTTAAGTTTCTTCTCCACAGCTTACCCTCCAGATCAGAAAATCCCACTGATAAGCTGTGCTAAGACTTGTTTCAGATACTTTTAACAGAAACAAAAGGGCAGAAATGTTTTGATATTCAGAGGGATAGTTAAAAAAAAAAAAAAACTCTCAGAACAAATCTGTCAATGGGTTAAAAAAATTAACTTGTCATGTTTTTTGCAAGAAGAATGGAACAAGTACATTTTTTTTACACCCCATTGGTAGTTTTTTTTACTCTTTACAAGCAACTCAGACATCATTTTTGTCTTTGAATATCTTGAAAAAAACATGTTTAGTCTTGCCATGTGTATGTGGCTCATGTTCAGTCTAATGAGATTTTTTTTTTTTTTTTACTAAAAATAAGACAAACATTTGCTCAGATTTCAGTTTTTACAGTAAAGGAACATTTAGATGAAACCAGGCAGTCTGACTTGATCAAAGCAAAAGGCCCAACAACCTTTTCAGTCCAAACAGAAGAGAACACAGAGGCTGAGAAATGCTGTGAGCAGAGAGAATCGAAGGCAGCAGCCACAAACAGTCTTTGGTGGTATTGAACCGTATGTCTGACCCACTTCCTCTCTGAGACAGAGATGGATGCTGGGAGCTGCTTTCCACTTCCTGACTGTGTGATGAATGTGGTTTCCAGTGTGACACTGACACTGTGAATACGTGTCTGCTGGTGGAGAAACTGTTAAGAGGTCATGAAAAAAGACAACTATCGAGTGCAGAAGAGTCCACTGTGATATTGGTATGTGCAAATATAGTGTTGATCAAGGCGTGATGCTGGAAGGATGAGTTATTCGAGGAACTTTCAGGTTGTGTCATCATGTTGCAGATTGATGTTTTTTTCTTTTTGTTAACTTTTGCCTCTTCAGAGCGTTAAACAAACACTTGAGCACAGCTCTTGGTCTCTCCTTTTAGTTCCCCACCTACTGAATCCACTATGTCTGCTTGTAACACTTCCACACATCCATTTCACCACCCAAGAAGGACCACAGCTGCTGGCTGCTCTGTGAGATAAACCCCATCATGCCAGCAAATCATGAGTGGCCGCTTGTTTGTGTTTTCGTGCCATCTCTCCACGCTAGTGATTGCATTTGAACCGCAGCAAAAGTGGCGTCAGGAAGAACAAGTGGAGCATGTCTCCCCCCTCCTCCTCCTCTCTTTGATGTGCTTTAAAGTTTTGTCACAGCGCACAGATGCTGCACAGCCACTCAGGCTTCCAGGAAATCATCACTTACTGGAAAGGACGACATCCTGTGGCTGAGTGAGCCTGTCCCCATGTTTGTGCAGTTGCCAATCCTACGTATGTGTGTTATGAGAGGCCGATATGAGCCAGACATGAAGCCTGCATGTGAGGACACACTGAAGTCACAAACTACACTTTGGTGCCACAGCGATGTTGCTACAGCCCTGTAATTTGAAGCATCTAGAGGAGGCCTCTACACACCAGATGGTCCCTTTGCAGCTACAATATGCTGCAAAGAATTTTCAGCTTTTGGACTTTAATTCTGTGCAAGTGTGCTTTTCTGCAGGCATGCATGTTCAGCCAAAGCAGAAAATGAAATGCACAAGAGGAAATCTCCACCATCCCCAAACATTCATCTAAGCTTGTGTTGGTGCATACACAACATATCCAGCACAAAGCTCCACAGAAGCAGATGAACCCGTCGGCTGAAGCCAAGGATGAGGGCAGTCTTGTTTGCACCATGAACCAGACTGAGCCCTCTTTATTCAAAAAATTCTCACACCCTGACGGGAAATCAATTAAAGATGTATGCTCTCATTGTTTTATTTAAGCTTTCAGACAAAAAGCTGTTCAATATAACAGAGACACACAAAGCTACCAACTAATTCTGTTCCAACCAGAATCATTTACATCCAAGTGTCAAATGTATTCAAATCACAGATTTTCTGCCCCTGTATATGACACTGAATAAAACATCCCTGCTGCCGCAGACTGTGCTGGGAGGTGGAGGTGTAGTGGATGGGTGCTGTAGATACATTCCGGTTGATTTCGATGTCAGAAATAAACATCGTTATCCTCCATCCTGCTGTCTGCTATCGGGTAGTCTGTCATGCAGACAAACAAAAACGGTTTGTGACATTTAGTGATTCTGCTCAGCTCAGCTCAGCTCTTTGATCACAGTTACAACTTATATATCCCTGGCATAGTCCAGAATTACATGACAGGTTTAGTTCTTTTCTTAGTCTGGACCTGCCTGGACCAAAAAAGACAACAACAGTTGGAGGAACCTTGCAAACACTCACACTCGTCATAATATTAATATTGACACATATGCAAGAGGCTCATAAAAATGTCTTGTTTAGGATATTAAAGGATAAAAATGAGCCTGAATTGCTCAAAAAAATCTTCTAATAAGGCTTGGAAAATTTGTCAACTTTCTTGAAATGAGAAGAATGTCCTAAAAGAAGAAACTTAACAAGTAAACCCTAACCCTACCTCAGTGGAAGATTCCTGTGAGCCATTCAGGCTTATTTTTGTCTTTTAACCTACCTAGACGTGATGCAGCATTTACAGGTATTTACTTCAAGGCCCAATGCAACATGTAGATCATTTGTAACGGTTTCATCTTAGCTTTTAAAAAGAAATAAAAATTAACACATACTCCCCCCCCCCATGTGTGTTTCATGAGTTACATGTCCTGAAAATGTTGAGATTGTCTGAAATAACCAACACATTGCATCTGGCCTTAAATGTTTGATCTAGTCTAAATGGGTTAAAGTCTTGTAAAAACATTTTTGCAGTGTAGTAATGATTTGAGCTAATTTACAGTATTCAGAACTAGTTTTTAACCAATGTATATCAATGAAATATGCCAACCTTAAAGGTTTCTTCCAGCTGAGTTTCTAAAGTCAAAAAATGTTCCTTTATTCAACTAGTGAATATACTAGAGGAGATAAATACACTGCTGATCTCTCAACATGTCAGGTAACTACCTGGGAAACGCTGACCTCAAGTGGTAGTTTTGAAACACAACATGTAACACACAAACTCTCACAGTTTGAGCTCTTTTTGACAAAAACATCTGATTGGGATGTTTTGAAATTTTTTTAATTGGGAACATAGAGAGGAGAACATCCAAAGCACAGCCTCCCCTTCTTTTAGCCAAAACACTGAGGAAACAACCAGTCAAGGAAAATAAGATAAAAACTTTCTCCTTATGTAGAGCTGCTGTGCCGTCCCTGCTGGTCTACTCAAGTAACTAAAGGTCATTACACATGTATAAAAGTCGAGAGTTAGAGTATTCTCTCTCTGGTCACTATGGCTCTGTTTTTAATCTCTGGCTTCGAATAAAAGTGATACAGAAGCAGTACAAGGACTGTATTGCACTTTTAAGTCCTTAAGTCCTTAAATATATTCTCAATCAATCAGTTGACAATGCATGGGAGACCAAGCGAACACTGTACCTCTCAGCTAAGATAGCCTGTTGCAGGAAGCAATACACGTAATTTGCTTTATTAGAAACACAATGAGGGAAATATCTTGGATTTTGAACGTCCAACTGCCTGCCAAGAGCATTTTCATCCTGTCTATGTCTTGTCATCGTCTTCTTAATGAGAACAAAACATGTTCAGAGGTTTGATTGTCATGGAGTTATTTTAGCTCATCTTTTCTATGGAAAAAAAATAGGTTGATGTACATTTATGGTTATAACTTTTGACTTATGCTCCTAGCTAAGTTTCTTCTATATTAAACAAAATGATGATACTAATGATGTAAAAAATAAAAATAAAAAAAAAATAAAAAACAGGGAGCAAATGAAAAAAGCAAAGCATTAACACTGATATCACTGACAATGCTGGGACATTTGCAGTTAGAAATTACCGCGAGCAAATGAATGAAAAAAACGACAAAACTATTACAGTTATGTGAAATATTGCTCAGATATGAGAAAACAATGTGGCTTGCTATTAAACAAAATTTGCTTGGTTAAAATTTACCAGCACTGTATTATATGAAAAGACAAAACAAGGTCTTTCAAGGCCTTTAGCCACTAAGGGTATAAAAACAATTCAGTGTGAGCTTTAAAGTTAGGGATCCTTCCTTGGTCATTTCAGATTTTAAATTATATTTTCACCTCCGATATGATCTCATTTTGGCTCAGAAACATGACTGGTAAATTTACAGAGCAACATACAAAGTCTGGATCACTTGAACGGTGGTTTTGCAATGCAGAGACACTGATTCATTTACATTTCTCTACAGGTCTCAGGTGGAAGCAGAGCTGTGGTGACAGAGAGAAAGCAAAAACAATGGGTACATAGCCTCAATTTAATTTTATCAAACTGTGATGGTTATTTCCCATCAGCCTCAGACAGGACTGATAAAAACTAATGGTGTTTTTGATGCTATACATGTCAATCTTTTCATGGTGAGGAAAGATAAATCACCTAGGGTCAGCAGGGGGCAGTATTAATCCATCTTGTGTGTCCATTTATTCTCTGCTGTTGTCTGAGCTCTGCCTCCATCTGCTGTAAAGAGCAGACTGCTCGGCTCTGCTGCTTTCAGGCTCAGTCTGAAATATGGGTATAAAAAGTTGATGTGACTTTGAATTACTCAACCAGGTATATAAAATATATAAATATAAATATAAAAAAAACTTGCACGTAATGGCAGCACCCGCAGCCGAATAACTTGAAGCACTGTTTTCGCACTAACTAGGTTTTCCTTCTGTCTAAATTCTTGCTTGTGTTGTACGTTGCTTTGGACAAGTGTCTGCTAAATAAAACTGTAGAACTGTAGGTAGGAATGAAAACCTGCAGCTCTTATCATATGTGCCTGACTAAAACATTACTTTTAAGTTGTACTGAGCTCAAGAAACGGGCCAGCAGCTAAAAAGCTTTTATCACACAAATATTTATTCCCCCCAAAATTTTTATTTCTGAACCTTGACACCCAAAGATCTGAACAGCACCTGAATGCACCATGGGACAACTGATCAACTCCTAACATGACTGATGTATGTGGTTCTCTTTCCTCCTTCCTCCCTCCCACTTCTCACTATAAAATCCCTGATCTAATTATGTGCACAACTGATCAGTGAAACCATTTCCGCTCTGTCTTCATTAGCAGCTAATTAAAAGACACCTATAAAACCAGCGAGACTGCTCTGAGGCCCTAAAGACAGGAGGAGTTTACAGTCTCCTTAGGGGATGCTAAAGGATTTTGGTGTTACGTAGAAACTGTGTAATTAAAGAATTAATTCATTAAACGCTCCAAAGCTAAAAGTACAGTTTACAACGTCAGCATGTCAACAATAAAGAGTCCTTCAAAGGGGCTTCGAGAAGTTCCTAAGTGATCTGGGTCAAGCAGGACTGGATTGCTTAACAGCACATTTAAGTCTCAACAACACCACGCCAGCTGACAAAGTTTAGCAGTGAGAAGAGATAAAACACTGTCAGAAAAAGGACAGAAGAGCAGAAGAAAGCTAAACGGGACGGGACGTAGACAAATGCTGGCAGGCTAACCAAAATTCTCTAACATCATGGACATCTCTTAGAGGCTGTGAGTAGGGCTAAATATAGATGGCTGCTAAACTACAGTACAAACTTACGTTTGCTTGTTGTCAAGTTTCAAACAACAGTGCTACGTAACTGTACTGATAAATGCCTTGCCTCTTCCCGTTGGATCCAGTAAAAAGTTGTCTTCGACAAAGAAAATTTGTTTCAATCCAATCTCCTTTTAATTCTAAAACAAACACACACCTTGTTGAAAGTGACATCTTTATGATAGTGTACAGGCTGGAAGGTAACGTTGCAGTCCAGTAAAAACAGATCTGCCTCATAGCATCTTTGAGACAACTATTACTATTTATGCTTTACAGGGTTTAGATGGGGATTATTAAAATGAACTATTTTTATTGTGTATGAACAGCTTGCTACAAGCTTATTTTGCCTTTCGATGTCTGTTTTCATGTTGAAAGTCATTTGAAAAGGGGGAATCAAACTTTCTTATGTATTTAACATGAATATAAAGTAGCAATGCTGGATGTTCATAGTCTGTGTAGATTTTCAAACCTCTACATAAACCTATGTTATAGAAATTCCTGAATCTGTCTGTAAACAAATCTGTTCTAAAAAGTAGTAAAGATCTTACAGAGACTTTCACGAGACTTGCTGAAATGATGAGGCCATTGCATAGAGATCTAAAAACTGGTTCATGACATGTTGGAAGGGTGGACCTCAAACACCAAGGTCTCGAAATGGCTGGCCAATCAGAGTGATGAGTGTTTGTAGAGTGTGGAGCCTTAAAGAAACAGCAGGGAATATTTCAGGCTATACATCATATACAGCTTCTAAAGAGAGCCAATACAGACAGCTTTGGAAAAAAAAAAAAAGTAAATTAAGTTGTGCTTTTTGAAGTATGTGTTGATAGTTTTTGTCAGAATCTGGGAGTTATATTTATCTCAGAGATCTGAATCAAAAGCAAGAGAAAAGTTCAAAGCAAAATCTCACTGCTCAACCACCAAAGTTCAAATCAAATGTGAAGAGAACTGTTCATTGTTTTTGACGTTTTGCGTGAGTTGAAAACTAAAGTTTTTATTTCATGAAAACTGTGTGAAGGTTAAGTGAAGGTTTGAAAACATGGCTCATGTTTCCTCATGCTGCAGGAGGCCACAGGGCCTGGTGCTGCTGTGTGCAGGGCTGTAGCTCTCTTTGCTGTTGAGATGCAGGAGTTCACGCTGAGCCTGGGGTCAGATCACACTCAGAGGAGGAGAGGTGAATTCATCAGCCCCCGCAGATCCATCACCACACAGCCCTGCTGCTGTTCTGGGAGAAGAGAGGGGAGGAGGAGAGAGGCGGAGGGCATGGAGGACAAAGGCATGGCCTCACTCCTACAATCTACAGCCTTAGGATGATGATTTTAATATTAGACATACTCAAAACAACAAAAACATAAAAATAAGTCAGAGGTTCTTTCTAGTCAGGACAATCAGACTTCACATGTCGACCCCAATGAGACAGGAAGTCTCTCCATGAAGACACACAACTAACACTCTTTCAGGTGTGCTTCAAGCCCCCGAGGCATCTGAAGGCAGGTTATATTCCAGGTTTTACAGACTGAACCTGACCCCGGAGCTGATGAGTAAAATCCTCCCACACCACAGTCACACACTGAGCAGGCGGTAAAAATAAGAAGCAGATCTTCTGGCTGAGGTGAAGGAGAAACTGCTATCATACCAGAGGTGTACTGTGCTGATGAGTCGATGTGATTTCTGAAGGGTTGAACTTTAACTTTATACCTATTTCTATTTTGGTGCAATTGATCAGTGCTGTGTCTCTGGTGTTTCTGGGTTAGTCACTGGAAGCAAAAAGTTCCTTTTTATCTTTTTTTTTTTTCTTCATTTTTTCTGTTATTTCATCAGAAAGATAACAGTTTATTTGCTGTAAATGAGTTTTTGGTCTCTTGAACATGATTTACTAATGATTTTGGACAAACTCCGACACTTTTTTCACATAAAAAAGGCATTTGTAATTTCTGTTTTTCAACAAGACAATGTAGCATGTTTTCTTTTGTCACTTTGTCAACAACTGCCACAAGACTTATCAGCACCAAGAGCACAGAGTGACCAACATCAACACCAACAAATATGAGCATCCTTGCAAGTAGATGCTGAAGTGGAGCACTTCCACATGGAAATATTTTGGATTCAGATACTGCAGCTTTCAACACAAAGCACAAAGCTGAAGGTGCAACATTGGGTGTTAACACCACTAGTTGTCTCAGGTGTCAACACCTGTGATTGCACAAAGACAAGTTAAAAGCATTCATGCAATGGCCCGGTCAAGGAAAGACAGAGACACAGAGAAAGCTTAAGGTCACCTCCAGCAAAAATAGACTCAGTGTAACAGCAGTACCAGCGGACCGCAGTGTGTGCTGTGTAAATGCAATGATTGACTGAAGTGGTTTCTCAGTGCGTGGCGCAGTGCGTGGCGCAGTGCGTGGCGCAGTGCGTGGCGCAGTGCGTGGCGCAGTGCGTGGCGCAGTGCGTCATTCACAGGCTTTATGTGTAAATGACCCCTAATTCACACAACAATCACCAATCACCTCACCGAAAAAATAAAGCACCATGTTCAGGCTCCAAAACATAAATCTCATTTTTGTTTATCAAAACTACATCACTGACACATGGCCAGAAGTCATCAGTAGGTCAGATCCAGAGGAGATCCGACATTTTGGACAGGAAAAAGTTTATCTTAATCAAATTTTATTCATCACAACACATCATACCTATAGGGGAACTAACAGGAAAGAGAAGGCATGGACTGAAATTCCTAAAGTTTTTGGGAGGACCAGGTCAGTTTTTATACTAATTACTATGCAAGTTCATTGTCATGGGTGGGATCTTGGAGGAACTTATGGTTCTCCTGTGATCTTGGGATCTTGGGTATCCAGCTGCAATGGGTGCTGCCCTATATTTCGCTGGATGGTGCAGCGCTCCAGAGATGCATTCAGAATGAACTGGCGCATGCACAAACCCAGCGCTTCGCAGCAGAATTAAGGGTCAGGGGTCAAGTTCAGAAATGAAAACACTGCTCCACATAAAAAAAAAAATCAAATCAACATTCCAATATTTTATCATATTATTCCTAGGTTTTTCCGTTTGTTGTGGTGATTCAGAGATATCATTTGGCTGTCTTGTATTCAAGTCCTCTTTTTTCTGAAAAGTTTCGTTTTCATTAGTTATAAGAGGTTAAAGACGAGACTTTACTTAACATTTAACGACGATTGACAGATGCCGTCCTCGTATTTTTTTTAGAGATTGTAAAATATGTCGGGATGTAGAGTCAAGAAGTGATTATTACTGTCCACTCTATATACAGTCTATGTATGTAACATATTTTCAGTACTTTACCCAAAACATACAGCAATATTGAGTTTGATGATTTTATCTAGTGAAAGCCTCATTTAGAGCTCTCCAAAAATGATGTTGACTGGGAACAATTTTTCAAATGCACCCTTCCCAGGAGTGTGTTTAGAAAGTGGTAAAAGCTTTAACTAAAGATCAGTCCAATGACAAACAAAAGGACATGTCTCTATTTCAGCCCTTTTCTGTTTCACGCTAAACTTAACATCTAGCAACTACAATCCCACAGGCCCTAACATGTTGGGACTAAGCAACTGCTTATTTTACCATAAACTTTTGCCAGCAAATTTTACAGAGTAATGAGTACCAGACTTGCAGGAACCATGTTTTTGTTTGTAATGCCAGCAGCCCTGTATGTTCCAGTATGTTCCAGAAGTATGTGAGTAAAGCATTTCTTAGTTCACAGTAGTCATGTACAGAGATCTACTGCCCCTGCTTTCATAGCCTTCAATGTGTCTTCATGTGACTTTCCTCACCACAGGTACAACCGATAGCTCACATCTGACTAGTCTCCCCCACCTCTGGTCATATAGGAAGCGAATCACATGTCTCGGTGGGGCCCACTGTCATACGAGTTGTCATTCGCAGCAAGGCTGGCACTGGGAACAGGCAAGAGAGCTGTGGTGTTATTAAGGGACTCAGCTTGGCACCACTGAACTCTTTGGCTCCACGCTGGAGAGGGGCTTACACTGAGCCGGTGGGTCTGGAAGAGAGGGGAGGGGGAGCAGGTGTGAAAAACACCAATTCCGTGTGTGTGTGGGGGGGGGAGGGGTGTTAGCGACATTTTAGATTATAATCATGAAGAAAATTAGAGTCTAATTTTGTTTAACAAAACACAAATAAATGACACGTCTGGATTGAACTCTGAATGAATGGATATTTTACTTTTAGATGTTCATTTATTCCAAAAATCCATACAGATCATGCAGATATTATCTCATTTTAATATAAACCTTTTCAATATTTTACCAGGGTCTCTTTGCCCTGCAGTACTCCCCCCCCAGGCGGTGGTTGTGGCACAGCTAAAAGACATTTACTGACCCCATTAAAAAAACAAAACAAGAAGGCCAACAACATTGAACATGGCAATTAAAGAGAAAGAAAATATTAGTGACAGTTGTTAGAAATATAAATGTCAAGCTGTGGGGTAAAAAAACAGTTCTAAAAGCAGTGAACTGAGCATGTGCAGTTTAAATGACTGTAAAATGTTACCACACACGCCGTGCTGCTGCACCACAGACACTGGCATGAAGCTGGAGACAGATGCTCATTATGCTCCTCCAGCACCCTGTCCTGGTGCTGGTTATGACGCAGCCACATTATCAGACGGTCAACAGGACAGACCCTCTGGAGAGTACACTGCTGGTGTCCACGCCTGAGGCACATGTGTTGAATAAATCACTGTTTTCAGAAGGTTCAACCCAGCTACAGTTCAGTTTTGTAATAAAGCAAAAAGACAAGAAAGCCTGCAGTAATACAGAACTGACTTTGTTTTTGTTCGTTTATGTTTGCATGGGGATGGAGGTGGTGGTGATTATGGGTTGGCTCAGCAGCTATGAGTCAAAAGAAAAGGTTAATAATCGTCTTTATGAAAAGTTAAACAAGAGACCCTTGATAATACTATGTCAAACAATGAAGGGAAAAGGGAAAAGAATTGGAGGATGACATTTCAGAAGATGTAATTCAGATGACTGTCGGCCTGAACAGAACAGGGAACAGGTGTGTAAATGGGTTTAACATAAAGAAGGAGAAGTCCAAAGACATCTGCTGGAAAGCTTGAGGATTTCATGTCCGTGGAGTAGGAGGCTTAAGAGGAGTGAGCTGCCCCTGAGGGCTGAAAACGCAGACCAAGAGGAAAGTGGTGAGTCAGAAATGAGAAAGTTTTAGGAAGTGAGAACTTAGAGCATGTCTGAAAAGGTGAAAATGTGATCCTTTTAGAGCTCTGATCACAGCCCCTGATCAGAGCTAGATAAGTCCATGTGGGCAGCGTCAGTTAAAGCAGTTTTTAAAGCCAAGTTTAAAAAAGATTGAGGATTGAGTTTTCTTTTTTTTTTTTTTTAAGTTTGTGCCTGTTTCACTTGCCTGGACAAATGAATGCAGCGCCCTCTATAATCTACGCCTATACTGATGGAAAAGACAAGTCACACACCTCAAAACTTAACAATATCAAACATTTAACACTTTGGGCTGTGTTTAAGAGACTATGCAGTTTGTTTCTGCTGGTACCGAGTGAAAAAGGACCTTTGAAAATTAAGTATATCACTTTGTGAGCAAAATGAGGTACTTAACATGCCAAAGTTTTGTCCTAATTAACCTGTTTTCTTTTGTTTTTTTTTAAGTTAAGACCACACAGGTACCCTGCTGATCACCACCTGATCTTAACCCCCAGCGTGCTTTATGAGTAGACTTTAAGAGACAAAGAAGAAAGAGTTGTAAAACATTTTTATCAAAGCAATGTCTTAGCATCATGAGCTGATAGAACAATGTTGCTCACTGTTTCTGCTAGCAACAGTAACTCCTGGGAAGGTCTGAAATGCAGCAGCACCCACCTCACCAACACTGCAGCAACCATCAGTCTGTTACAGTTATGTGCACGTGAAAGCCTCAATGTGTAGACAAAGCCCAAAGCAACAACACAACAACATGCCAGCACCACAGTGACCTGGGGAGCACTAGTTACAAGCATTATTACTATTGTGGAGGCTTTTGAACATTTTAAGTCTAATGATATCGTTAGAGTCTTTTCCATCATTTGGTGGAAAGACGATGATATCCTGATCTCAGAGCCAATCTGGACATTTCACTCTGAAATTTAAGCCAATGGACTCACGCAGGGTGTTTGCATCAGCTGTTTCTGAGCACAATCTGCCACAAATTAGAAACACGTGAATAACTTTAAGGTTAATAGTGAACACTCAGTTAGGTTAGACAAATACATTCACTTGTGCTCTGTCGGTCAGTTTGTCAGCTTTGATTATCCGTAGGCGTGTGAGTGTTCGTGTCTGGTTGTCCGTCTGCATGTTAGCCCTGTGACAGGCTGTCAACCTGTCCAAGGTGTTAAAGGCTCCAGCTCCCAAGTAGGACAAGCAATTTTTTTTGGAGTTGCATCCTGATTTGCACAAAGAAAAAAAAAGATTCTGTAACAAAGGTTGACAATTTTAAAAGATGTGAGACATTTAATGTTGTGTTGTGTAGCACAGATGAGGGGTCCTGAGAGTGTGCAGGATATAATTTACAGAGCAGATAAGCAGTGACGGGATAATAACCAGTGCTGAGATTAAAGACGAGTGTCCATGAACAAGAGGACAGGAAGACGAAGCTAATCTCTGCAGAGCCTTGATACTGTAGTAAATGTGAGTCCTTCACTCTTGTGTTACATAAGAAGCGTAATATTAACTCAAGTGCCACACTTGGTGTTGGCATTATGACTTCGAAATAATAAAGTGTCAGAAATTTCAAAAACTAGAATGGCTTCTCCTGAGCATGTTTACCTTTTACCCTTTAGTGAATAATATTATCTGAAGAGTGACAGAAAGACAGAAAAAACAACGTCATGAGATGAACGTGGGGAAACATTAAGCTGAATATTAATGTTCAGCTACGCTCAAAGCTGTTAACATTTCTGACAGCCTGAAAAAAAAGTAAAAAGAAAACCGTCCAAGTTTTATTTGATCAAATTTACATTTCTGCAGCTCAAGAACTACATCATTTTTTTACCTTCTTTGGATCAGTTTTAATTTCGTCAACGAAGACTCTGAAGAAAAATATTCGTTGACGCACAAAAAGTCAGGCATGATGACCAAGGCTGTGATAAAATATAACCAACACTTTTCTCAACAAAAAATGACCAGACTAAAATGTTTGGGTGGGACAAATATCTGGAGTGGCACCGGGTTTGAATGAATCACAGAAGCTGATATCGCTGTCCCTAGGCCGCCCACATGGGCTGCTCTTTTTTTTCTCATGAACACCCGCCCGTTACCTACAACATGTCCAAGCATGCACATGTGCGGCAGTGCTTGTCAGAGGATCATGAGATCAAGTACAAACCTTTATCATTACACAGTCTCTGGTACAAACACAAGAATATGGACAATAAGAAGAGCAACAGTGGCTTAAAAGGTGAGACATAACAGAAAAAAAGCTTCTGACGCCACCACATGAGCCAAACTTAGTCACTTTTTCATCAAGGCGAGCTGTGGGATGAAAAAGAAACTCCAGATGAAGGGGGTGAAACAGGTAAGGCAAGATGTAAGAGAAAATACTACACTGCCCACAAACCATTGTCCAAGTTTATGTATCGTTACAACATAACGCTAAATTATCTACAATAGTATCATAACGTCCGCTCTGACACTGCAGGGATGACGCTGATTTGTAAGCAGTTGCACAGGAGAACTAATATGACTTTGCAGAACTTTGCACAGCTTGCAGGACATTTTCACAACAGTTTGGTTGTTTTCATTGTACCTGTCTGAAATCTGCTAATATTTGGTAGACTAAAACTAGACTAACACTGAAAGACCTGAGAATAAACTAATATTAAAACTCTTATATTTAGTCAACTAAAACTAGACCAAGACTAAAAGGTTTCAGATGACTAAAATATGACCAAAACTAAATATTGTGTTATTCAAAAGACTAAGACTAAATCAGAATTTGATGTAAAAATAAACACACTTTTGACGAACAGACTTTTTAAAACTTTTTGGTACTCTGCTTCGGTTTCTTCCACACTTGCATCACCTTGGCTTTATTACATCATTGTTTGTGGATCAGAATTTAACTAAGCTTAATCAGTCCAGGAGCTTTGACCTGCTGTCCTTAGTGGGTTAAAAAGCCAAATACAGTTGCATGTCGAAAACCTAAAAGTGATAAGGAATATTTATTCTATGATTTCTCCAAAGGAAAGTGAATAAGTGCAGAAAAGTAAGGACCCCAAGACAGAACCTTGAAGCACACTGCATTACAAAGAGACTTCAACAGAAAATTGGAGGAAAATGACTAAATGCACTCAAAAGAAAGATAATGCAACTGAGATATTTTTCCAATGGCACACTGAGTGAAAAGAGCAGACGGACAAAGAAACCATCACAAGAAAACACTACACTGCACTAAACTACATAACAGAAACACAATGTAGGCCATGCGGATCGTCCTCCTTTTGCATCTTCTCCAGTTTTAACTGGTTCATGTGTTTTGTGTCAATGTTTTATCAAAATGTGCTTTCTTCTGAGGTACTGAATGAAGTTCAACAAATAGGACAAATCTAAATCTCACAAAAGTTAAGATAAACTATTTAAAAAGAAGGAAAGTTTCAGTCAGAGTGCAAAAAACATATCATGAAAGCCCCCATCTTGCTTTCTATCTATCTATCTATCTATCTATCTATCTATCTATCTATCTATCTATCTATCTATCTATCTATCTATCTATCTATCTATCTGTACAGCTAGCAAGCAGTCTCTCTGCTCTGTCCTTTGGCTCCTCACCCACCAGTAAAAACGACAGATGGGTTTGGAAAAACAGTGGGTTGAGTTTCTGGTGAGTCCTGGTGAGGTCATGCTGAAGTAGTCTTGTTTATTTCCTCCAGGACCAGTTCACCAACTTTATCCAGAAAGCTCAGAGTTTTAGCTGGACAGTTTGGTGCCCTGCCTTCCTGTACTTCACCTTGACCAGAATGGTTGAATATGCAACCTTTTTTTCAGCATGTGCAACTAAGAATTTCGTCTGGTCATGTTTGTGCATATGTTTTAATGCTTCCTTTATTGCTGGCACGGTATTAGACAATGTGATTGAAAGCCGCTCTCTTTTCCACTGGCTCAGTCAGTCTCCTCCACCTGCACTCGCTCCTGTTCTAAGGAGAGAGCGCTGCTGCGTACACCAGCAGGGCATATGCTAATCATACACCAAAGAAAGGCAGAACTTCACGACAACAAGCATTTCACTCATGTTTGAGCTTATGTTAGCGAAATCAGGGCTGACCACAGGATGAATCAAATTTTTAACCAATGCAAGAGTTTAACTCATGACATATCACATTTCAAAAAACATCTCTGATAAACTCCTCATTAACAACACAGCTACCTGTCTGTGTGTGTCTCTGTGACCACAGTCAGAGGTCTCATGCAGCGTCTTTGGATCAAACAAACCTCTTTGTCCTCTTGCTGAGATTTTTCTCTGTGCATTGTGTTAAAACTGCTGCGAATCAAGGCCGTAACTGCCACACCCACACAATCTTAAGAAACGGTCTAAACCAAGTGTAAAGTTCAGGTCATAGAAGCTTTAAGTCACATGAATTTGATACTATGACACAGAAGAATATAAACTCAAACACACTGTTCTTAGTCATATTACAGAAAAAGGGCACGGCAGTGTAGCTCACTGCACTCGTACTCTTATCTGGGGTTAGCAACAACAACCACAGAGTTGTTTACTCCTGTCTGTGAGCTTTCTGATGCACCCTTCTCTGTAACATTTTACAGTCATCTGTGTATCCGTGTAACTGATTCATCCTGTAGCTGTTTCCCAGTATAACCAGTCCACTTAGCCTCTCTTTTGAACTATGAACAGTGAACACAGCCTCTTTGTCCCACTTCAACAAGTCTGTTCAACATCTTCCTCCCACAACAACCAGTCCACTCAGCCACTGAAGCCCAATTTACCCAGTCCACTCAGCTGTTCTTTCACCTCTGACCAGTCTACTCAAGACTCTACTTAGCCCTTTCAAGCCCTGCACTCCTGAAAACTTCCTGCTTTTGTCTGGATGGGGTGTGAACACAAACTGCACAGACTTTACTCAGACTTTCTCCTTTAGGGGGAAAAAGATCCTTTCACTTCACGTTGTTTTTGTTTGTTGTTATTTGTTTCTAATCCACTCCTGCTCATTGTACTTGATCCCCTACAGATCATATGATAGGGTCAAAAAATGAATGATCAAATCACAAATTACAGCCTTTCTTTGTCTTTTCTTCATTCGTTCTTAGGTTTTCACCCCATTGTCATATCAAGGTAACCTCGCAGAGCAGACGAACCTGCCTGATTCAGTTTCTGAACTCCTGCAGGTCCATCTTGCCAGGCTCCAATGACCAACGATTTCACTCGGCTAAATTCTAGAGCCCGACCGATTGATCGGCCGGGCCGATTAATCGGGCCGATTATGCCTATCACCGATTAATCGACATCAGCCAAAATGTAGCCGATTATAAAAATTTTTGCTTCGCGGAGATTCTGTCGCTCCTGCTCCTGTGTGTCTGTGTGTTGGACTGCACACTGCCTGAGTGCCCACCCCCTCTGTCCACCATTATCTAATGTAAGACTATAGAAGGACATTTTAACGTTGTGTTAGTTGCTTTTTTGTGAGATAAACAGTGAAAAATGCTACTGTTAATTCACACGTCCACCATTATCTAATGTAAGGCTATAATTTGGCGTTTTAACGTCGTTTAAGTTGCTCATTGTGTGTTTACATTTTTATTTTTTTTTTATACTTAGTGGGTTTAAAGTTTGACTTCTTTATTTATTATTGAGTTAACAGCTTGTTCTTATTTATCATTGGGTTACACTACAGTTCTTATGTTGACAGTTTTATAATTAAAGTTCCTTGTTTTAATTTAAGTGTGTTCTGTCTCTGTCTTGAATCATGTGGGTATTATAATGATTTGTGTTCATATTCAGTATATATCCCGTGTATATCAATGAATTTATTATATATATCAGCCGATATATTGGATATTGGTCGATATATCGGTTATTGCCCGATATATTGGATATCGGCCGATACATCGGATATCGGCTTTTTTTTGCCCCCAGCATCGGCCCCAAAAGTCCCATATCGGTTGGGCTCTACTAAATTCTGACCGGCCCAATCAGGGAAGAGAGGCGGGAGCTGTGGGAGCAGACATGACGTCAGCAGACTTTCATACTTGTCAGCGTTCCTTTGATTCTTAAGTTAAAATTATAAAAACGGAAGCTGTCGTCTAACGCCTTTTTCACAGCTGTTTCTCATGATTCAGTAGTTGTTCATCTGATGTTTTTTAGAAGCATCGGCTCACATAGGCTACGTCATACCGTGGCTTGATGTGAATTGGTTTGTGGTGAGTGTGTTAATCAGAACGGTCGTCCAATCACCAGCTGCAGATTTTTTTTTAAGTCCCGCCTCTGAAAACAAATCAGAAGAGCTGCTACCCAGATGGACTTGTGAAATAATTCCGTGGCAGATATATGAAACTGTCTGTCTGGCGTGTCAGGTTAATATCAAGGTGGCCTGCATCCAATTAAAGGGATATTTCCTTTTTTATCTAAGTGGGGTCGCATGTTTATATGTCACTAATTATTGTATCAGCAACAAGTTATCTGTCTTCTCTGCCTCTTTCCAGAGAAATTTAACTCAAGCTCCAGTTTTCTGCACATGGGATGAATTCAGTCACAAGGTTAAAGTAATTTTGACTGACTCCATCACTCATCTCAGTTGAAGCTTGAACACTACTTCGATTGTCTTTTTCAGCATGTTGCCATTAGAAAGCCTGTTTGCACTATTGCACTAATGCATAATTTGTAGACACAACAGAGACGTGCTGTTCTGAATGCAGCACATTGATCAGTTGTTTGGATTTGTGGGCCTCAAAGTGACAAAAATACAACCAAACTAAACAATGAGTGATTTGAACAGCTCTGGTGATGAGCCGCTCAGAGATGACACACAGGGATACCTGTGAGACTTGTCAGAGTCAAAGGCAACTCAATGAACCGGAGGAAAAAATCAAGACGCATCTTTGCTAACAGAGGGATCTCAGATACCATGGTGGTGGAGGTGTGCAAACTTGAAGCTAATGCCCTAGAACTTAGAGGACTACTCACTGCCACAAGTGAAGATTGGTAACATCAGTATTTTTGGGGCCTTGAGGAATCAAAACAAACCAGCAGTTTACAGACTGCAGTTCACTGGCGTACTGTACGCCACAGTCAGTTAAATGTTTCTTTTCAGGAGTTAAATCTGGAAATCAGAAAAGCAGAATGGATGTTCATCTTCAAAGTCAATGTTTGGTCCTTGTTGATTAATAAATAGTGACAGAATCCATTGTTCACACATTGACCACAGTTTGCCTGGTCGACATACTCTTTTTTTTCTTAGGCTGGGATGATGTGCTTTTCTCCTAACTCGATTATTTACACGATTTTTGGGGTGTCAATTCGATTAAAAAAAGGAATTCGATATAAAATGCAATTTTTTTTATATTTTTGATTTTTGCAATTTTTGGTTTCCTTTTTTAAAAATAAATAAAAAAGAAACAGACTATGTGAAAAAGTTGAATGATAAAAAGTATGTCTACAGGCCATACCAGGAGCCTTAATTTTCCCCAAAACATGCACATCACATATGAGTCAGTTTTTGGGATTTATTTACGGAGTTGGATCTTACATCTCAACTTTTCCCAATCCAAAGACTAAAATAAAGGACTTAAATTTAGAAAATAAATTAATTAATTAATTAATGAAATCTACAGACATTACTGTGTTCACAGGTTTTTAACTTCTAGTTTTGTATGCTCTAGAGGAAAGCAAATTATGTCTAAATTAAGTAAATGAATTAAGTAGCAGCTTTTTTCTAGTAGCTTTCTTCTTTGTCCTACTTTTTTTTTTTTTGTGTATCTAGAACTTGTTATTACTTTAATTACTCATTTGTTGGCCGTGGACAAAAATTTTTTACTGTTGCATTTTGTTTTCACTGTTTTTTGTTTGTTTGCGTGTCCAGGGTTCCTATGATTAACCATGGTCACATCGCAAAAATGTCAAATTCGTAATATCTTAGTGTCACAAACATCATAAATCTGATTAGCTGATCAGTTTGCTGCAGGGGCAAGAGCCTGTCTAAGCTGTGCCCGCAAAAAGTGTGAAAGCATCTGGCTCTCTGTTAATAAAGTAACTGATACAATAAATAGTGGCGTGCAACTCATAATACTCCACTTATGAAAAGTAAAATATCCCTTTGAAATACTACCATGAATATGTTTTCAAACATATTTTTCCGATTATCTAAATTAACAGTTTGCACCTCACAGAAAAATGCTTCACCTTGACTCAAAAACCCATTTTTTTAACGGATTCTGATGACAGCATCTGCTATAGTTAGCAGCTTAAGTCCATAAATGCACAGGACAGCAGCAGCAGCAGCAGAAATTTAGCAAAACTGAAAAGATTATCAGAAACCTGCTGAAACAAGATCCAGAGATGTGATAAATACTCTTTAAGCTTCAGAGTAAAACGAAGGGGATCAATAAAATCCTATTGTTTTATAAACTGGACTGTCCTCAGATGAATCGTACAGAGGTCGTGTGAGCCTGGTGTGCTGCATTATGTGTTGTGTGCCTCCTGGTTTTGCTGACTACGAGGAGACAGAGGAGATGGATGCCTCTGCTTCCCATAGTGCACCACTCAGCGAGGCATAGGGCCATGAAGGACTCAGGGAGGAGGGAAGGGGTCAAGGTGGGGGGAGGGAGAAGCAGTCAGGTGTAACAGGATTTTTCTGTGACCCAACCAGCCGTCCCTAAACCTCTGCCTTCACCTCTGCCCTGGGTCACCCACACCACCACCCGCCAACCTCCCACTCCCTCCCTCTGTGACCCCAGCTGCCCTTCAAGTCTGCACACCTGAGGCTGAGCCTGAGATCAGAGAAAAACCTGCAGAGTTATTTTAATGGTCCAGTGACACAGAGATGAAGATGGAAAACGAATCTCTCTCCTCCTGTGCGAGAACAGAGTTTTGAGGTGATTGAATTTCTCAATCAATCAATCCTTGTTTGTATCGCACCAAATAACAACAAATGTCATCTAAAGCCGCTTTAGAGAAAAGAAACAGGTCTAGACTTGCTGAGAAACAAATGTCTACACAAACAGATTTACAACTCCATCCTTTTTTCATGATGAGACCCTTTTCCATCTTTCTCCTGCCTGTTTTCTCCCTCTTCATTTCATTCAGATGTTTTTTTTTCCCCTTTTCCTTTTCCTATCAGCAGGGGGATGACTCGCTGAGGCACCCTGGGTAATATACAGAAGAGATGGAACAAGCCCTGTAGCATGCCCTTGAGATTTCAACTCAAATATAATCTTAACCCTTACACAAATTGATTTCTTAACCCCGAGCCAGCCCGGCTTGAACCTTGAATCATTCCACTGATAGGCAGGAAATCAGGAGAGAACACCTCGTTTTCTTCCTGAGAAAAGAGAATCCGGCGTGGAGCTCCTCACACACACTGGGCAGACAGATTGTTTCTTCCAGCATAAAATATTCCTGATAGTCAGCCTCAAACAGAGCAGGAAATCGGATTTCATTTCTCACTCGCAGAGCCCTCTGCCACTTCTAATCCAGTGGCGCTTTCCACAGTCAGCCCCCCCAACAGGCCCAGAAAAACGCAATTTCCCCACCACATCAATAAGTGGGTTTATTCAGCTGCATGGTGGTCTGTGTGGACTGGCTGCCTGCCTGCTGATGACTGAGCTTTATTATTAGAATGAAGGGACAGTGAGGCGATCCGAGACCAGACCATAGACGTCACCGTGTGGGCAAGAGAGACAACAGATCATTACTGCAGCAGAGAAGATATATCTTGTTCAAATTTATCCAAGTAAAGCCATAAATAAATAATATCCTGTCTTTCAAGCAAAGGTTAACTTTGGGGGTTGTATGCTTGGGAACTTTTAATTTGAAGGATTTCCTGTCACATTTCTGGATCCCCCATAAACAGAAGGTGACATACTGCACAAGCTGAAGTTTGTTATGCCATAAATCACAGCATAAAAAAGAAATAACCTTATCGAGTCAATCAGTAAAAGAGTATAAATATCTAAAGAACTATAGGAAACAAAAGACCCCACAAATCCAACCCGTATTATTGACCATGTTTACACAGCTAGTGCTCTGCCGCAGAGGGCCAACGCCGCTGACTGTGTTGCCAATCCATTCCACACAAAGAAATGTTGAAATTCACACAGGTGCCAGTTTTGGGTCCGGCTGTTTCTAAAGATACCGCAGAATCTATTATTACCTCCGCCGAGGAGGTTATGTTCTTGGGAGTTTATCCGTCTGTTTGTGAACAACTTAACTCAAAAAGTAACGAATGGATCTAGATGAAATTTTTAGGAAATGCTCAAAATGGGATACGGAAGAAGTGATTAAATTTTTGGGGTGATCCAGATCACAGACTGGATCCAGGACTTTTTTAAAGGATTCTATATCATTGTGAAATAGGGACGTTTTCACCATTTGTGTGTATAACTCCATGATAAATGGTCGGCTTGCTTTGCAAAAGACAAGACAAGGTCACGATAATTCCTGACAAATGTAAAAGTACGATCCAGGTCTTGCCAATATTCTGGATACTAAGATCTGGAATATGAAATATGTACTGGGTCATCATAATTTTCAACACTGTCAAGTAACAAATTACTGTACAAACCTGCAACTAACACCAAATTGTAGCAGACAGTCTGCTGAAAGCGAGTACAACACTAAAGTAGGACTAGAGTGTTGCACGATAATCACAATATGCTTGGTGGAGGTCTATGCTCTATGAGTGCTTTTCTGGTTGACAGAGTGCGCTCTCAGGACTCAACAATCTGAACAGAGAAGATCTACCTGACAGGAAATCAGGTGTGCAAATGGTACAGGTTGTCTGGTCAATTTAAAAATCAAACACAATATAAGGACTTCTGTCTGTTCAAAAATCAAACTGTTTAGATGAGAAATACTCTCTGACAGATTCAAAGAAGACATACCTGCCATAGAAAGGCACTATAACCTGCTGTGCATGTTATCTCAATACTAAACCAATCTGCTTCTGGTTGCTTAGCAATGCGTCCTCAGAGAAAGCAAACCTGTTGCGCTGATGCAAGTTATATCTAAATTTGAAGCAACAAAGTTGGAAGGGAAAACAGTGATTCAACTCTGAAATGAAAATACTGCAACAATATCAGTTCACTTTGAAAACCTTCCTCTCACAGAGCGCATCAAGACAGACCATGTTGGAGCAAAAATATCACTGTTGTTCTGAAATCAGGCTTTCACAGTTGGCACAGTTATCTTCCTAATAAAGAGCCCCTCACAGAGACACCTTCTTGACTCACCTCTCCAGACCTAGGCTGTGGAGAGGTCTTCCCACCTTCTGCCACACCAGCCTCTTTAACACCTTCCCAACAGGTGCCACTAGTTATCCCCACACTCAAGAAACAATTCCCTCTTTAACATACTGTAGCTTGAGGAACTGTTGATAAAACTGCAATGATAGATAAGCATTATTAACACAAAAAGCCTGGTCAGGTGTTAGGAAATATACCTCAAGTCTCACAAAAAAGTTCTGGTACTCACTGCTCAAAAGCCTCAACTTGACCTCTGCTTTTGTTATGATCAATGCAAAGTCTCTGACCTAACAACCATAGAAAGCATCACATACCCACAACACAGCCGCTAAACCGCAAACAGGTGCAAACAGCTGTTCAACAGAGCGTCTGGCATATTTTGATAACAGTTTGTCTATGCCTTGGAATTAACTACATTTTGAACAAACGTTTAGATGTTTAGGAAATGTATTACACGACAGTTTCCACAAAGAAAATATTGAATTATTAATAATTCAATTCATGTAACTGAGGCCAGAATCAACAAAAGCTCACCCATAAAACAGTCAAACAGATGGTGACTAATTAAATTCAATTTAATTCAGCTGTTTGCTTTATGAATGAGAAATTAATTTTACAGCAGATTAATTTTACACAACCTTGCGGTATGTTTGATTTCTAAAACAGTGATTGAAAAAGAGCTTTGCTGGTTTCTTGTGTCAGAAAAGCACCAGACTCAAATATTGCATGTGAGCAATAATTAGCTCAGACTCAGACTATTTACATCATGAAGACTAAAAGATCAATATATCAACGAATGGCTTGAGGCTGGAGCCTCACAGAAATATAAACGTAACAGCAGGATATAGTACATACTGTAAAATGAATAAAGGTCGAAGTAAAGTAAAAGACAACGAATACCAAGACATGCGCAAAGGCAACGCCCCAAAGGACAGCGGAGATCTCCAAACTAGCTTAAGTCACGCATGAGCATGTGCGCACGCACGCGAACACCAAACAACACAATAAAACTTTGGACACGTGAACAGAAATAGCACAAACTTACCTGGTCCGTGGAAGGACACATATTCAGTGGCTGTGGAACCAGCTGTAAGTGCAGAGAAACTGGTGTAAAAAGTAGCTCCAGGACGAGAAACTTTCACGCGTTACAGCAGGTGCGCACCTCCCGTCAAGTACATAGAAAGTGTGACTGAGAGGAAGTCGATAACGCAGCTTCAGTGACATCCGGTTTTCGGATTATCGACCTATTGGTTTTTTCTTTCTTTCTTTCTTTCTTTCTTTCTTTCTTTCTTTCTTTCTTTCTTTCTTTTTTAATATTGATTACCTGTTTATATGTTTGTTTATTTATGGTTTTATTTAGTTAAATCTTAGACTCTGAGAAGCTTAATAAATAAAAAAAAGTGACCCAAAACCTATAAGTCTGCTATGAAAATAGCAACTTTTCATCATTTATTTATTTATTTATTTATTTTACTTTAAAGCATAAAATGTAGGCCTACTACTGAAATGTTAAGTGACTAAATTAAATACTTTTTGCAGCTTTTTATCTTTAAGACTCGGTCTGTATTTAAAGGTAGAGTCTGCAGAGCTTTCAAAAAATAAAATAAACACCAACTTTTTACAGCAATAATACTGGTCACTGTCAGTCATCTCTTTGGGGCCTGTACACATGTGTGTCAGTGTCTGTGTCTGCCTCAACCCTCTCCTCTGCCTGTATGGTTGTATTAAGTAAGTTTGGTTGCCTCAGCTTATCACAGCACGCCCAGTTCGCAAGTGTGTGGTGATCACCAAGTGGAAGAAGCTTTACTGAGGTGCTACAATAGTGGGTGTAGCACGGAGCGAGAAAAACAACCAAAGTAAAACAACACACCAAACAGATAAAGGTTTTTTCCAGGATGAGGGTAAAGCTTGGATCGAGCAAGTAAGAGCGATGCGAGTAGAATTTCTACTGAGCAGGTATGTGTCAATTTACCCAGTGATTAGCTTGTGCAAACATGCCAAGTCAGGCTCTATAGTTTCCCCCACATAGAAATGCGATGCTACGGGTGGTTGTTGGGCTAGTGAGTGTGTTACGTTGTCATGGTTGGATACTGTGGGTGTGCGCTGGCACTGATCCAAGGACGAGGACCCCAGTTTGAATGCTGAGTTTACGAACAAGTAACAAAAATTCCTGAAGACCCCAGCATTAGTATGTACTGCAATATCTTGAATTTCACCAGAGGCTTCAGTTCCTAACAATAGATGTTGCAGCTATGTTCACACCCAGGAACAAGAAATAGTTCGCTTTCTATGACATCTCAATTCATGGCAACTAGCAATGAGTTTTTTTTTTTTTTTTTCAAAGTCAACCTTATCATATCATGAAGTGATGCAGAATTAGAGGTGTGGTTTCTGAGGTTGATCTATGGAATGGATCTACGTCACTTTCTCTCAGTTGTTCAACTGAGAGAAAGTGCCGTATTCTGTTTTGCATATAGAGAACAAGACTGTGGGTATGAGAAGAAAATAGTTATTTTTTAACACCGTTTGTTTTGTTCTGCTGCAGCTTACTCTCCAACTTCAGAACCGTGAAAAAAGTTGTTGTCAGCAGGTTTTACATTTGAATGCTGTGTTTGCACCTGAAAACATAGAAAGAAAAAAAAAAAGAGAGTCGTTGACAAAATGACCCAGTCCAAATCAGCACAGTTTATACATTTTGCAGCAAAAGCTGGAGGTGAGTAAGAAAATGTTGGCTGCAAAAACATAGTGTGACATTTATTTTCAAATTTTCAGTGAAGCCTTGGGTTTCCAGGGAAAAAATAAGGCTGAAATGTCAACTTTGCTTCCTGTTTCTTTTCCAAGCTCCGTCCCAGTGGCCAAACATCTTGTCTGCTTCTGCCAGGCTGCTGCGAAAGGTCCATTTTGTTTGTCACCATCCGTCTTCACCTGTCAGACATGTTGTCTTAGACCCCATCAGGACTCTATGTGTGTGTGTGTGTGTGTGTGTGTGTGTGTGTGTGTGTGTGTGTGTGTGTGTGTGTGTGTGTGTGTGTGTGTGTGTGTGTGTGTGTGCACCTCACTGAAAAATTTTGAGAAAATTGCAACCTGTTTTTAGACTCCCCGGTCTTCTGTGACACAGCGACAGCCAGTGAGGTGACCATTCACACCCCAGATCTCACACCTACAGCTGCTGAAGAATCTCCTCAAGACTGAGACACACTAAGAACTTTGTGTGAAAAACACATCGACACATTGTTTCACATCATGAGACTTTGATCAAAAGGAGAAAGCAGAAACCAAAAAGGAATGCGAATCAGGGAGAAGAGATCTCATAATTCTTATTTGACCAAAAAAAAAGCTTTGATTACTGGAAATAAAGGGTGGTGAATTCTCAGTATTTCCCCTTAAATGAAGACTTGAGCTCTGGTCACTGTTAAATGCAAACTTGCAGCTTTATGTAATAAAACAAGATGAAAAGGGAGGAAACAGCAGGACAGAAGTTAGCTTTACATGCACACACTCAGCATGCAAACACCCATTTAAATATAATGTAAGTTTATTTTTATATTGCTCAGCAGAATAATAAAGCTCCGCTGTTTAAATCCTGACATTGAGATAAATGATAATGGTCCAACTGCTCTTTTTTTGCCCCTGCATGCTTTCACATATTCACATCTCCGCACAAACCAAATTGCGCGCTGCCATTAATAACAGGCCTGCAGAGGCCACAGGGGGTAAACAACGTCTATTTTTCATGTCACACATATAATAGATCTCATGAACCATGATGATGTGTTTCCCCCCAAAAGCAAAAGCAAGAAAATCATGCTTTGGACTTGGTATCGATTAGATGTGCCTGGATTTTCCCATTTCATCACTTTCTGTGATTACCTTGGTGATTTATGGTGTCAGAGCATGTCAGGGTGTTTGAGTGACTGGAACACCTTGAAAGAGGAATGGGGAAACTGGTCTGCACAACAGAGGGAGAGAGAAACAAGGGGAAGGTGAGGGTGGAATCACAATTTGACATAGTGGACAGGATAACCTGTTTCAAGAGGAAGAAAACTGATCAAACTGGATTTTTTTTTTTGTTGTTGTTGATTTGAAAGTTACAAATTTTATGCAAAAAGCCACAGCATCTGTGTTGGTCAACAGTACAGACTGCACTGATCAGCAATGAAACTAAAAACACTGAAAGCTCAGGGACACAGCAGCCTTTCCACGACTTGTAGGCAGGTGTGGATTAATGACCAGCTCACCTGCAGCCTAGGGGCCTCATGTGTGAGGGCGCCCTCTGATTGGTCAGTCCATCCATCCATCCATTTTCCAGACTTCTCCTGTTCAGGGTTTTGAGTGGCTGGAACCTAACCCAGTGATAGACTGTAAAATAAAAATGGACATTATCTTGCTTGGCTTGAAGTGAGGTTGCCACAAAAACTGCTCCCCCTGGTGGCTGGCTGCAGTATAGATCATAAAAATCTGGCTCCCCAGTCTTTCCAGATGGGCTGTGGTCAAACTTTAGAAAATTAATGCACCTCATAGAAATGTTTCTCACACCAGATTTTTATGGTGATTTGAAGTAATTATTCTGCTGCCTTGTATTCAAGTCCTTTTTTTCTGGAAAGTTTTGTTTTCAATAGTTATAAGAGGTTAAAAACGAGGCCTTACATCATGTTTAACAATGAATGATAGCTGCCATTGTTGTGTATATTGTAAAATAGGTCGGGAGGGAGAGTCAAGAAGAGATTAGAATCTTGAAAAAGAAAAAATAATTATTATTTTTTGTCACCCAGCTCCACTCAGATTATCTCAGAGTCCCTCACAGTCTTTACTGCGCAGACTCTGGCTGCTATGCTGTCCACTCCATATACAGTCAATGATCCCAGCTGTCTTGGGGCGAGATGTGGTGTACACCCTGGACAGGTTGCCAGTCAATTGCAGGGCTTACACATAGAAACAGAAAACCTTCCACACACATACTCACATCTACAGACAATTGAGAATGTTGGTCAGACTATTTTTTGGAAATTTAAATATGCTACCTATCCAATCAACAGGTGCCCACATGGTCACACTCCACAGTTTGTTTACTTGTGTCACTGCCAGCCATTGGTGCTGTCATCATGGTTGCCAAGTCTGCTAATTATAAGTGACTTTGAGCTTGTTTTCTGTAAATTGCTAATTTTGTCTGTTGTAGCCTGTGGGCTCTTGTGCTTGATTTCTGAAGTGTAGTTGCTCATTTGGACTTGATTTGTTTCCTATGTGTCCTTCCTGATTCTCTCTCAGTTCTACACAACTAGAAACATTTATCATTATTTATTCATTTGTTTAAATTATCTCAATTTTATCATTATTTTTAATCAAAGAAAAATCATATCACTTAAAGTTTTTTTTTCCGTTTCTTGTGAATATTCTTTTATTTATGCACAATGCATATCTACTTTCTCTTAAAGTTAAAAAAAAAAGTTATTCAATGTTTTTATGGTGACTGCGTTTACTATCAATGTACTGCAAACAAAAATAAACGCTGTGTCCACTGTTGTACTGTTATGAAAAGGTCTATAATTTACTCAGTGTGATAAGTCACCTGTTGGGCTTGTTTTGGGTTTGTTTCCTCGGAGATGGTCGCTTGTGCAAAATCTGGCAACACTGCCCAGAGTGTGTCCCTGTGGGACAGTATGAGCTATAAAAAAAGCCCACAAAAAGAATATCTTACGGGCCCATGACCACCTTAATCCTCCTCTTCTTATAGATACTACATTTCAAAGATGGTCTGCATGTGTGAATGTAAACAGCTGAATTTACCCTGATGTTTTCCCCTGCCATCCCCTGTGGTATAATTTTCCTCAGAGTTGAAATGTGTGGACTAGAGGATGAAGCTATAAATATGATGGAAATTACTCATGAGTGGAGTTGATGGTGTTCAAATGTAACCTACACAAACCTGAAAAAGCAGCCTGAAGAAAAACATGTAAAACTGAGGAAGAGGATGTCATGAGCAGCTATTTTATATCCCTCTGAGTTTTAATGTCTGCTTTTGGTTTCCTGTGTGTCTTTGTAGATTTATCTTGTGTTTGATGGCTTTCTTTCTTGCATCACACTGTCTTCATTGCTCATAAGTCTTGATTTGTTTTCCTTGAGTTTGTTAAGTTTCAGTGTTTCCTGTTTTATTGTGAAGTTTTTTACTTATTGTGGACTCAGGTCAGAGCTTAATACTTAAATGTTGTATCCTGTGCTTCTTCCGGCTTCTGCATTACCACTAATCAGAAGTTTTATTTATAACTAACACAGATTTTTTCTTCACATCCTCCTTCATTCATCTTGTGCTCACACACTCTCACAGCACTCTGTCTTCTGGTGGGATGAACGATGGTCACGAGTCATGATGTGCACAGGATGAAGAAGAGTAACTGTTGCAGTGATTCATTTTGCTCATATAAAAGTGATTTATTCCCCGCAGAGAGCAAACATTATTTCATGTGTGTGTGATGAAATATTGCTTTGTATGAGCAGCTATGTCTGTTGAACTATGTCTGTGGTCATGGTATTTGTGATATTTTTTAAAGTTGATTTTCAGGCTTCTTAAGCCTTTACTCAAAGAGGACAGGATGGCTGATAGAGTAAGAAAACGGTGAGAGAAGAGGTGACACAGTGGCATTTTTAGAATAAATCCTGTGAATGAAACAACAAAATGATTTAAAAATATGTTACTGTGATCACAATTATACAACCCCGCAAAACAAAAAACACAAAGTTTCTAATACTTTTTCTGTGTGATGCATTGTGCATAGTCAGACCCTAATCCCCAAAATAGCAGCGCTGAAGACAGACCAGCATCCAACTGTGGGAACACATTGATGGGCTTATCCAGAAACAGATAAAATCAAACAAACAAGACCTAATATAGGGAAAAATGGGGTAAGTTGTTACACAAGCTGGCTGTCACACTCATTATATCTCGCCACCACAGGTGGTTGTCCCTCAAACTGTGGTATGGAAATTCAATGAACAGGGATCAGAGCTCACCCCCTATTCAATTATATAGTGCACTACATTGCCATTTTTAGTGCTAGGTATCAAGTCCACTCAATGTATCCCAATATGCATATGCAATATGTCCATGATAGGGATGCGTTGATCCAACTTTTCTGATACCAATACCAATACCAATACCAATACCAATACCTGGGCTTTGGGAATTGACTGATGCCGATATATGGAATTACTGTAATTAATATTTATTTGAATTATGAAATATTTAAATGTTTACAAGAAAAACAATGCTTCTGGATGTACACAAGTTCTATTTAATTATAAACATTTAAATCCTGTCCATTGATGCAGCAAAAAAACAAAGAAAGTGCATCCGAGGCAACATTTCAAATCAAAAAGCAAAGAGCACCAATAAGAAAAAAGCTTAGAGCTGGTTGCCTGGATTGGCATTCTAGATTGTTGAACCCCCTATTTTTTTTCTGCCAAGTACCCCCTAACAAGCGCAAAGCCATTCTGTTTGGAAAAAAGAAGAAGTAAAACACAGCGCTGTGTCTATTGGATACATTACTCAGGTTATAAACTTAAAATTGTATTTGATTCAAACACTGACAAAATAAAATTTGTTAAATTTTATTTCACAAGGTTGCTATTTCTTGTATATACATCTTTGAATCTCGCGTACCCCCTGGAGTGCACTCGCGTGCCCCCAGGGGTACATGTACCCCCTTTGAGAACCACTGGAGTAGGGATTGAGTGAGAGATTGCAGACACACAGGTGAGAGGTGTTTTATTTATATATCTATATATGTCCCAAGGTGTGAGTGAATGGTTGTCTGTCTCTATATGACAGCCCTTCCATTGACTGGCAACCAGTCTAGGGGCTGCCCAATGACAGCTGGGATAGGCTCCAGCCACCCACGACCCTGAACAGGATGAGGGGTATAGAAAATGGATGGATGGATGGTTTTATTGAAAAATGTGACCTCTTTTTTGTTGATATTTTACAAAAGTAGATGAAATGTGTATTTTTTCCCCAATTTTTTTTTTTGAAAGACCCTCATTTTAGGAAACCACTAATTTAAACTTGAGGTCTTTGAATCTGTCTTCAGGTAAGAATCAAATCAATGGTCGCGTCCTCTTGTTATTATCATTATTGATGCAGAGGGTCCAAAGAAGTGGCTCTGCATTACAAACACATTAAAGTGACCGGATTAAGTGTGTCAAACACATCTTACCATGGCTTTGGATGATCTGGTTTACACTCTTTGTGTTTACATTCACACCTCACAGGGACGGGCTGCACTCAATAAGAGATGTGCAAAAGATAAGCCATAAAGCTCCCATCGACCGTAGAGAGTCTGACTTTATGTAATACAAACAATATGCGCTGTCCCTTCCTGCGGATCTGCTGTCTTGTGGTCAAAGCTCAATCTGTCATCAATAAACATGTCCAGGTATTTGTATTTGTCAAGCTGCTCCACAGCTCGGCCCTCGACAACATTGGCATCTGAAATCGATCAACACGTCCTGATGCTAAGCTGCAAAAATGAATTCTCGCACCACTGAGCAAAGTCCACAAGCAGCTCCAAGGCTGCCCATTTATCCTGCAGGGGTTTATTTGGAGAGGGATATGGATGGTCTACTATCTGTCCGTCATCTACAGGGCTGCAGAGGAGGGACTCAGAGCTAAACTCTCTTTAATCACATTTCTTAAAGGCTTAAATCACTCTCCATGCTGTAAATGTAAAGTAAACATCATTATGAAGATAAAGAAATGTAAGTTATAAAAGAGCAAGTTTTAAAAGGCACTGAGGCGATCAAACAAGGACATAGTGACAAATAACAGGATATTTAATGTAGATCAGCCTGTACTTCTGCTCATCTGCTGACTCACAGGCTTCTCTGATATCATTACTTTATTTGCTCCATTTGTTTTTGAGGTCAGTTTAGTCATGCTGTATTCAGTGGGTGTATGCAAGCTTGCACAGCGTTTTTTTACTGGGATTATCGAGACAGGGCTTAAAGTAAGTATAAGATTAGCAAAAGGAGAGTTAATGAGCAGTCTGGTTGAGTCCACGTTAGAAAGTACTCCCACCAACACTGTTTATAGCCAAGCATGAGCTGCCTGGAGTCTTGAGACTTCTTTGAGACATTAAAATGTGCAACTTGCAAACACAAAAGGTGCTGTTTGATTGGTTAAGGGTATAATTTGTCATTTTTTAAAGGGGCTGTGAGGAGTTTGAAAGTGGTCTTGAAAAAGTGTTCCTTCTAGATATATGCCTGATCGTAATCCACACGTAAAATGTGATTAATTTTGTAGTGATGGTGGACACTGGAGTCTAACTGTCAGACAGAAAAAGGACAGAGGGGCAGAAGAAAGATAAACGGGAAAGTGATACAGCCTGAGCTTAAAGGGCTAAAAGGGCTAAATTGTTTGTGATAATGTCCATTCCAACCCACATGCAGCAGTTACTCTGCAGTGGTCTGTTCAAACTTGAAAGTCTATCAATAAAATAAAGAGTGAGGCTATGTTAGCTCTGCTTGCTAAATAACTGGCAGGACATAACTAGGATTTACTAACATTACACATTACTGCCACGTCTTACAGCATCAGGCTGTCAGCTCTGCATATGGACTGCTACTAAACTACTGTGTGAACTGACAGTTTGCTTGTTGACATGTTAGTCTTTGGATATGTTTTAGCAACGGGCTGCTATTAGCGCTGCATAGAGCTGGCTACTGACGTATGGTACAAACTTACATTTGCTTATTGTCACGCTTCAAACAACGGAGCTACATAACTGTACTAATAAATGCCTTAACTCATTGCAATGTATCTGGTAAAAAGTAGACTTGAACACAGAAAATTAGTACCAAAACAAAAACATGCTGACATTTGTACAACAGTGTGCATGAGAGTCTGGGCCAGAAGGTGGTGAAGTGGCCCATTAAAACTGATCTTCCTCATTGCATCTTTAAGGTACTAAATTTCTTTGATATTTCAGCTTTACCTCTTTAACAGCTTAAGCAGTGTACTTGATGAGGTAAATATATGCAGACCACATGCAGGAACACTATGCAATAGAAGAGGATGATACTTCTTCTCAGCACACAGTTTCATACATCAGTGAGGTTCTCTGATTTAACTCCAGAAAATTAAAAAAAAGCATGAAATGAAATGAAATCAAACAGCAGTGTTCAATGAGGCAGAGAACTCTGGATGATGAGTGATAATGGTAAGGAAAGGTTTTTTGAGTCTGGCTTGTGACGGCAGCAAATGTTTTGGTACCGGGGCATGTACTCACAGCTTACACACCTGGATCACCAAGGAACTGTCTGTCTGTGATACTGTACCAAAAACTCTAAAGGTAGACTCAAAGACCCAGAGGGTAGAACTTAGGAGAGAGGCAAAAAGTATCCAAAAGAAGTTGGTAAAAGACAAAGAGGTCAGTCAAAGAAACACTAGCTCAGGTTAAAAACACACAAGAGCAAACACAAAGGACAAGGCTGAACGTCTGGTGAAGAGTATGAGATGAACTGGCCCAACAGTGGAGGAAGACTGGGCTTAAATACACACAAAGAGAGGGAATAAGAAGACACAGGTGAGGAACATCAGGGAAACACAGAGGGGCAGGAAGTCACTTTACCTAACTGAGAAATTGATAAAACAGGAAACACGAGTCACGATAAGGGAGGAAATAACCCAGAGACATGGTAGTCTCTCAAATTAGCCGGAAGTTTGATTTAGTTCTAAAAAAAAAACCTAATTCACATATAAGGGTTGACTCCATCTGCAGCAGCTGATAGCAGACCCAATCATCAGCTGGGTCAGAAGCAGCAGAGCTGGCACAGACTTCCTGTGGATAAAACACTTCCCTTTGACACTAAACTCAATACGATCCTTGGTATGTGTAATATGAATCAATAAGCAGTAGTGGGATACAAAGGTCATCTCAGCTGCATCAAGACCTGATATTGCAAATCAGATATGTTAAGTCCACAGCTTAAAGAGGAGGCATGGTGCTTTTTTCTTAGGTTTTATTCTCTCTGGTGCCCCCCATTGTATCTTTTTTTAAATAAACATATTCTATTCATATTCTATCTATCTCATTTTTTTTTTTAGGTTTCAAACATAACACAGTAACATCCACCTCCCTAATCCCACCCTCTGCCTCTCCACCCCAACAATAACATAGCTTAAAAAAGAGAGGGAGATTGATGAAAACCCCTTAATACAAATGAGGAATAATAATAATAATAATAATAATAATAATAATAATAATAATAATAATAATAATAATAATAATAATAATAATAAAAATAATGATGATAATAATAATAATAATAATGATAATAATAATAATAATAATAATAATAATAATAATAATAATAATAATAGTTTTAATCTTATTCAGCTTCTTTGAGTGTCTCGAAAGGCGCTACTAAATAAAAGGCATTATTAATAATAATGACAACACAGAAAAAAATCAAAATAATAATAACATGATAAAAACAAAGATACATCAAGTTAAAATTTAAATAGTATCATCACATGATTTACAGTTAAAAAAAAAAAAAGTCCCTATTTTTCTCTCCCTGGTGTTTTAGAAAACCCTCATGAGCTGAGCCGGGGGCAGACATTGGCTGTTTCCCAAAGCCCGGGTACCTTTCCTTGCCTTGCCTTGGAAGGCAGTGCCTCCTAAGCCACTTCCTTCCAATCCAAGGCAAGTGTCCTGCCTCTGCTCAAAAGGAGATGCTAATGGAACAGCCTACAAAGGCATATTTTTTTACCATCAGATTCCTGTCACAAATACATATGTAATTGGAGTTACATTGTCTCACATCGCATGTGTTGCACTGTGCTTGGAAAGTTGATACAAATGTGGGAGTAGACCGTATGCTCAAGCGGCTACAAATATTGTCATGGCTTGCCACTTTTGTATGCTTTTTGCTTTTTTATTTTCACATCATAGACACTCTGCAGGTGCGGCTTCTCAGAAATTATAGTTACATGAGTGACACACATAAGAGCTAAGTGTTGGACATGGTATAAGTTTTTATTTTCAGAAGTGTATTTTGTTACTTACATTTGAATTGGAATTTACTGGGCGCCTCCGCTGGAGCGTCTCTCTTTGGTGCGTCTTTTCCTTCCTTTTTTTCCTTTTTCATAGATTCATGCGTTGCGTTTTGGGTGTTTATAGCCATGGCAAGGCAGCAGAGGATACACCTGTATATCCTTGGTCAATTAGCCACATGCTAACCAAACGGAGGACATATGCTTCTGGAGGACATGAACATTGGAACAGCACTTGGGCAGCAACTGATGATGTGGATGCCTGCCCACGCCCACATCAGACCAAGGCAAGGCAAGGTACTTGGGCTTTTGGAAAAAGCCCTTGATGTCAGAGGTCATGAACCTGTGATGACCTTATCATGTCAGCAAGTATTGTGAAGATCTCCTGCTATGACTTAAGAGCAGACTGTTTTCTTCATTTTAACAGACAGATTCAGGGAATTTCTACAATAATTGAATATGAAGCAGTCAGAAAATCTGCACATTTAGTAAGAACACCCAGAAATATTACTTTATATCTATGTTGAAAATATGTGAAAACATGATACCCCCTCTTTAAGCTTTCACTCTTTTCAACTGATAGGGGAAAATGTGACTAACTTGTTCTTTTACTCTCTTTCTAAGCATTCTTCTTTAAAAAGAACATTTACTTGTCTTTTATGGTCAAGTTATCCAGTTGAAGTTGAGTTTGAGGAATTGTTTTAACCCATCACTGTCACCTTGCTGAAAGTTTTAAATGAGGATGCTAAATTGTGGTTAGCAGAAATACCATTTTATTTTTTGTTGATTCTCTTGCACCACCGGCTGCGACGATAAATAGATGATCTGTGATAGCTGCCTATGATAAGCTGAACAAATGACTTCTTTAGTCTTTTTTCCAGCAGAAAGTGCAGCTGCAGTCACTTAGAGAAGGGAAATAACTCACAACATGTTTTGGTGTGGAGGGAATTATTTAAGACATGCCTCTTGTCATTTTTCAGGCTGTTTTAATAAGTCTCCACAGAGTCTTTAGCCGGTCCAAAACACTGCAGCTGGAGGAGAATGAGAGAGGAAAAGAGAGCACATCTCTCCTGGGTTAGCTTTCCTACAATGACAGATCCTACTCTCACACTACATTTAAAGAAAAAAGACAGAGAATTTCAACCAGTGGAAAGTGTCACCAAAATGAAAAACACTCTCATCTCCAATCTTCTGTGTTGTAATTGGATCCATCTCCTAATGTTTCTAGTTACAATCTCCTGAATGTCGTCTGAAAGTTGTTATTTTCCACAGCTGTACTAGTGTTTTTACATCCGAGGCAGCTCTCTAATGTCTGTGAGTCCGTGGTGAAACAACCCTAGGTAATCAGCTTCATGAGTTTCCATGGATATAATTTTCTTGAGTCTGTTGCCGATGGCGTCCATTTCTCCCATCTGTGACTGGCACTGCTTACCCCCTGGTGTGCTGAGTGGACACCGGCCATCCACAGCTGAATCTGCACTCTGGAGCTTCGACGCCTCTTTATCTCTGCCTTTCCCTGTAATATTTAGCTGCTTGGAGCTTTTAGTTTACAACCCTTCATCCAGCTAAACCCATAAACAAACCAATCAAAAGCTCTGCACAACACTGAGGCTTAGAGAAATCCATGGCTTTCCTGGGCTATTGATCTCACCCTCTAGAGTGAAGGCCTTTCTATCGCTCTGAGGCTTTACGAGAGAGATAGAGGCGCGTCCATGCTGGTAAAAAATGACATTGATTTGAACGGAGCTGCTTCCCTCTTTAGAAGCATAAATTACCTGGTGATTATTAGCCCATGACGAGGCCTGCAGCTCTGAATTGCACAGCCTCAGACCTTAAACGCTGAGGAAATGAAACCTGGCTGTCAGTCAGAACATGTCACTGGCACAGGTGAAGATTCAGCCTGCAGAGAGGGGTATGAAAATCAGCCGGCTGTCCATCTTCAGCTTTATGCCTCCTGGGTTTACAGCGCCGCATGCTAAGTGACATATACGGACAGGCAATAAACACGCTCCGGATGTTTCCATGTGATAACAGCAAATTGGAAATCCTAGAAAGCGCGTTGTGCTCTTATTCACATGGGTCCTCCACAGCAAACGCCCATTTGCATGAAATTAATATGTGGACGGGAGGAAAATGGCTGAGCACTCAAGTTAAACTCATTAGCAAGCCCAGCAGGGGCATTTGTTCCACAGCTATCAAGGAGTCCTCGGCTGCAATTCATTATACATGCTCCTCTAATGCTCTCTGTGTGTTTGGTTGGATGCAAAGCGTTTAACTACTAACACTGCCTCTGAGCTGCCCGCTGCAAGGGTTTGGACTACGAGGAAGTCTGTGTAAAGACCCATCTATTAAGAGTATTCGGTAATTAAAGACTGTTTGAGAACAGTTTTCACTCCAAAAACCTGGAAACCAGCTCTTTATTGTTGTCAAATTATGTCCTCAACATGTGTTTTTATTAAAAAAGGAACTGTTTTGAAATCCAGTACACATCGATCTATTCTCCTCTCTCTGTTATATCACTGTTATTAAATGACTGATTCTTAATTACAGTGGCTGCCAAGGGAAGCATGGCTTCCCAGTAAAATATCGTAAAACAGAAAAAAATGATTATAAGCTTCACCACAATATATCATTTTCACTTTAGTCATTTCCCCGTTAAAACAACTTTGTTGGAGTGTGAGGAGCAAAACAGAGCCCTGCTTGTCAAGCTCTCATTGTGTATGACGCCATCTTGTGCTTTCTGCCCTTCTGCCTCCCCAGTGGAAAAAAACAGCCCATATCAGCCAATCAGATTGAAGCAACACTCATCATTTAATGGTTAAAAAAAACTTGAGGGAGACCAGATCACACCTGGCGTCCAACCAATCACATACTGCTACCACTATGCCACTATTTTTCTTTTTCGTTGCTAGGTGCTGCCCAAGTAGCTGCCTGTTGCAGCAGCTCTCTCTTCTTTGTCCGTTTCTTGTAATTTTTTTCGTCTCTTTTTCGTCATCTTTGTATTTGGAGTGGATCATCACTTTGTATGGCTCATTGTTGGTCATGGACACCAAACTTTTTGTGGCTTCAGCGATATTTTTACTACTTTTCTCCTGTGTTTGTCTGGAGATCCTACATGTAACCATGGCTGCATTGTTTACATGTGAAACTAGCTGTTAGCAGCATGTAGCATGTCAAAGCTAACTGGTGTAAGGCTTAATGATTTCCCTCAAGGTGAGGAGAAAGGGATGAGGACGACGTGCTGGTTCTCGGGTGTGAGCTGGGAGGTGACGACGTGGACCTGTCCTTCCATCCATCGTTTTTGGGAGCGTGGGATATATCTCTGGTGGGATGGACTAGCTAACTGTGCTAGCCCAGCGGCATTGTGGTGTTCACAGACGTGGCTGACGGAGCTGACATCGGACGCCGGCGCCACATTGGAGGAGCTTCGCCTGCTGTGAGCAGACAGGATCCAGGAGACAGAGACTGAACGGACTGCTGGGGAGGCTCAGTCCTGGACCCTGTGGAGGTGGAGACTGGCTGGGCTGGAGAGTGGTGGACGGGATGTCGTCATCTATTTTCTTGTGGACCTTTTTGCACTTTCTATACATTTTCTTACTTTTGTTTTCTTAAATGCTGCTGTGACTCCTGAATTTCCCCTCGGGGATAAATAAAGTATTTTCTATCTATTCTATTCTATTCTATTCTATTCTATTCTATTCTATTCTATTCTATTCTATGCCAAGGCCCCCCAAATAGCATTTGCTTCTGGTTCAGGATCCCCTTTGAAAACCAACAGACAATGCTTCAAAATATGTAAAGAAATGTCATCTTTAAGAATGTATTTTCTAACTTTTATTCACTTTTCAGTCATTACTACATTTGTTCAGAACAGGAAACTATTAACAAACAAAATCCAGACTCACACGAGTAAGCCGTTGCAAAAGGGAGAATGCATGTTGGGGCTCTGTTAGCCAAGGTGGGATACTCCTTCCATATATGTAGGCAGTTCTACAGGGGAAGAGCCACACAGTTCAGTTTAGTTTTTTGCATGGCTTAATAATAGGTGCAAACGGCCGGGTCGACACAGATAATGACATTGTCATGCTGAAGTTGCAGCTGTCACACGAGGTGCAGATAGGTACAATCGGGGACATGTGAATCCAGTCCTTTAAGTTTTGTAAGTTCAGGACAAATGGTTACAAAAAAACACAATATGAAAATAAATGAAAAATAAATGAATAAATAAATAGTTAGATTCTACCTTTCTCCAGTTTTCTGAGGCCCTCATTGTGCTCCCTGGCGGTCCCCTCTTTATACAACTGCTCTATACAACTGGCTCGCTGTGACAAGCTGAACCACATAATAGCGTAGCTAGCAAGTCAGAGAATGAATGGAGACAGGGGCCTTGAGTGTCTAATACAAAATGACTTTACAAAACTTACTTTTGAGGATCAACTAAAAGTCAAACAGGGCAGGAAGCTGACTCCAAGGCTCTGTTTAATTTGGAAGGGCTAAGGGAAAAGCTTGGGTGAATGTGCACTTAAGTAATGATCAAAGTATTTCTCTAATATCTAAATAGTAAATAATAATATCTAAATAATACTTGCCGTATGAGCCCCATTATGTGTTTAGTGTTCTGCTGTAATGAAGCTACAAAATGTTAACCAGCTGAGCAAGGGCTTTCTCCAACTCAACACAGACTACTGTGTGCCATGGTGATAGGCCACCTAACCTAATCACAGGGATGTCATTACGCATACACTCTTCATATTGACGCCTGATGTGACTCTCAGGCCCACTCCCTCTCACAAACACTGCCCTCTTTTTTTAACACATTTACTAAAATTGATTAGAAGTCAGTAACTAGTATGATGTCTTGTGTTTTCCTGTCAGTAGCAGTGATTTGACATAACAGTTTAACACTGAATCAAATGCATTGTTTGTCATTCTGGCTTCCTCTGTAATTTTGGTCACAGGCTGCCACTGCTTAAATGATGGATCAACGACTTTTAAGTCCCTAATGATCTATTTCTGGGGATTTCTTTTGCTTGAAACAAGGATTGCATTCGCCTACTTCTTACCTCCTGCATAGATTTCACAGAGACCTGAGCTGTCTCTGTACCATCCTGGGCCCTGCAGGGGTTCATCTGTATCAAAGCATGATCAAATCTTTGATTCACGCTGACAAACGTCTTTGAAAGCAGCACCCAGACATTCCTTTCAGGACAAAGTCACAGTGAGAGAAGGCAAAGTGATAGGCTGTGGAAATCAATGAAGGACAACACTGCCCTGTTATTATTTTGGGGGCACTCTCCTCCGCAGATCGATATTTATCTGTTTATGATGCTATGAAAATAACATCTCAGCTTTGTGGTTCCTGTGGCCAAGGACACAGTTCATCCTTTTAAACACTTATATCCACTAATACAAATCAAATTACAGGTGTGCCATCTCCTGGATGTTCAATTACTGTTTGTTTTTTTAAATAATAATGATAAAGGTTTTAAGTCAGAGCGTCCTCAAAGCTCTCATTCCTCAGATTTACCAGTGCAATAACTGTGATGGTAAAGAGGGCTGAGTTCCTCCTGGTACCTGTTTGTGTTCACAGTGAGAGCACTTCAAAGAGAGCTGAAGGACCGTCACTCCACTTCTTTAAATGTCACAATTTTGCAGCAAAGTCAATTTAGTTCAGTGGCATCGATGTGATGAGTGGAATAATCCCTCGCAGGCACGTCCATCACGTTGACTCAAAGTTTAGTGAATTTTTGAGATGAAAATTTTCACAGATGTCTTCAGAGGAGGGAGACCCCTGGAGTCTAAAAGGTTATTAAAGTTTCTGAGCTCTGTTAAACCATCCACTTTGACTAACTCGTCCCTGACAGTGAAAAAGAGGCCTGTTCTTCTGCAGATTGCCAAGAGACAGGCATCAGATGTGGGAGAAACTGTCACGAGTTGCTTTTGTTTTGTTCTTTCTTTGATCTGTCTTTGAATAGCTGGTTCTCTTCATAAATGTTTCTTGGCTTGTTTATTTGTGTACAGAATTATTCTTCGTGTCTTTCTTGTTTATTAGTGATGCTTGGTTTGTGTTGTCTTCCTTGTATGTATTCCCACCATAGACTGATATATGGCCGTAATCTCTATGATGTCACCCATTCGTTTCTGGTACAGAGTTTAAAGCCTGTCTTAATCAGAAAATGATGAACTCATCCTAGCTTCTGTTGAAGTATTGTGAGGTAAAGGGGCAGGCTTTGAGCACAAGCCTCCTCACTGAGCCCCAGGGTTCCTGACCAGTTGTTCAGCTGAGCTGTGCCTCTGATTGGGCAAACTCTTAATCTTAATAAATTCTAAACTGTTGGATTCTATACAATTTCTGTCTTATATAGTGTGCGCTTATAGAGAAATGAGCTATTCAGATCAATAACATTTTTTGAACTAGGATGTAAACATGTTTGCGATAAAAAACCTTCTTTTTTTGGATTGGTGTGAGGTTTCAAGTACTTCTGAAGCCAGTCTCAAGTTAACACTGAGAGAACTGCAGCTTTTAGAATAGAATAGAATAGAATAGAATAGAATCGAATAGAATAGAATAGTATAGAATGTAGGAAAATTCTGAGTCACAGCAGCAAAACCTGCCCACTGGTATTCCCTCTGTTGCTAGGTTAGCATGGCTAACTTGCCCATCTCATAGGAAATAGATCTTACCTTCACCATAACAATAGATGGAAGGACAGGTCGATGTCTTCCTAGTTCACACTGCAACAAAAATTGTACTTAATTGATTGTGCTTGAGTCACATTCCAATCACAAAGAAGACAGATTGCTGGATGTCTTTCATTGTTGCCTTGTTAACTGTGATGTGATTTTCCTCTTTGTTGCATTTATTACAGAGGTATGCTGTGTTGTGCAGCTAGGGGGGTCCATCACAACAATGTCAAACCTCTAAAACCAAGAAAAGAGAAGTCCTTACATTTTTTCTCCTCTTGTATGAAGAACAGAAGCAAACTTCAGTGATTAACTGAATCACTGGCGTTTGTTTTATTATTCTTCTGTTCAAATTTTTAAACTCTCCTGCCATGTATCTCCTTCTTTTCTTTCTTTTGTTGGTGCTTTGAGTCTTTTATTATTGTGGTTTTATTTCTTTTTTTTTTTCTGCTGGCCTTGGTTGCACAACTCTTCAGTGGATGTGAGTTGTTTTTAAATGGGTTTTATGAATATATCTGGATTCAAAGAGGAGAAAGAGGGAAGCAGAGCGTGAAAAGGTGGGAGTGAGTAACATCTCACCTTGTAGCAGGCTTTAGCTGTACTCAGACAAAGAAGTTCTGACTTCATGAATGTTTTACTCTAAAAGTTTCCTCCTGCTGCCACATGTAAAGCCAGTTTCAGCACTTCATACACCAGGCATGATAACAGGGGGATGACCAAAACACACTGAGGGCGTAACATATGACATCAGCTAGGAGTAAGTCCTCACTGTTGTAGCTGTCCACTGTTATGTTTTTAACTCATGTGTTCTATGAATCCTGTGTATCACTCACTCAGAGCTCATGCTGATTGGGCACAGCTGGGACCACATCACAGTTTTCATGAGAACGTTAAGTTAATCTGCTTAAAGGAGACGCCCGCGATATCAAGGTTGTCAGTGATAAAAAGGGCCGGGTGAAATTCAATTGGATGAGATGAGTTGGGACAGTTGATAGAGAAAGCGTGTGTGTGCTGATGAAATGGATTCTTTGTGACAGCTGAAGATAATGAGCTTTACTTAATCAGCCTGAGAGTGGATCCAACTGCTGTTTAAATGCTGCTGCCGTGGGTTTTCAGGGCCTGAAGGGGAATAATGTTGCAGGCATGCAGAGCGCTGTCACTGCCTATAGTGTATGTTTGTTATTAGTGAAACATATTTTACTACAGTTATAATGAGCCAATATGCTAAATCTGACTGTACATTCATAGCAGCATGTTTTGTCCTCCTCAGGACACTGTAGTCCAGCTTCTGCAGTGTCCTGCACCATGAGGGAAATAAAAATCCTAGTTAGTTTGATCAAAAGGCATATGCTTATTTTTTTCAGTTACCCATAAGCGTCGAAGCATACAGGTGCGGCCAGTCAGAGTGATCTCAGTGGGAGACCACATCTAGAAGAGCCAGCAGAGAACTGTTCCAAAGTCCAAGATTCACCACAGACCTGTGGATGAGAGTACATTAAATGAGTTCACTACAGCGCTTGGTAAATTAGTGGCAACTAACTTCAAGATAAATACTGCAGCAGTTCTCTAGAGCTGCTCTGAACTCTGAGCCATGGTTTCAGACCATACCAATATGACAGAGCAGCATTAGTTTGTCAGGTCAAATCTAAATGTAGATTTTACATCAGGCATTTGATGTTCTAATCAAATCAGTGGTAAGAACTGCTTCATATTGCTCAAATGGACTCAAAAACTGTTTTAAAATGCAGAATGATTGAGTTAAAAAAAGGAGAACAATGGCAAAAATGATGCTTAAATTTCAGTGTCATTAATACAGTCGGCATGCTCTTTACTGTGACTCTAAGACAGCGTCCTGTAAGGAAGATTGGTTGCCAAAGGAATCAACAAGCCATACATTTATGTGTCTGTAGTCAGCACCTGTTACTTTAATGTCATATTCATCTCCACCATCCAAACAGTGAATAAGCTGCTCCAGAGGTTCTGTAAATGTTGGATTAGTGATCTAAAGGCATGTGAACTTTATATGACACATTTTAAGGCTGCTTTGTGTGTAGATCCCTGTGTGATGTATCATATTAGTGGTGATAATAACCATTAGGTGCATAAAATTCATTACAACATGCTAATCTATTTAGAGTTAATGACATTATGTTGAATTTGATTCCCTAATGCTACAGCAAAAATAATTTGTAATTTACCAGGTGATTCAATCAGGAAGTAAATGTTGTTTCTGTGTTTTGTGAGTGGGGTTATTCGTCAAGTCTTTTATTGGAAATGAATAACAATTGAATTACATTCTGTGTGGTTAATTAATGTCTTTCTCTTTGAGGATTTACATAAAGCTATAACGGCTTGTTAGTGTAAGCGTCGTAGTTTAGAATGCAAGTGTTTGGAGGCAGAATAAAAGTGAGGACACCATGCCCAAGTCAAGTGTCACTCACAAGAAATAAGAAGAAAATGCCTCCATTTATTTATTTATTTATTTATTTATTTATTTATTTATTTATTTATTTATTTATTTATATCAAAGGGTAGTTACTTAAAATTCATCACCAAAGCAAATCTCAGTTGATATAGAAAACTTTTTGGCAAGTCCGACCACAGTTATAACCTGACACAGCAGAGAGGAATATTCATTGTTTTACAAAGAAAAAAAAAAAAAAAGCTATCATGTTAAAAGGTACAATTAAAACATTATCTACTTTTTCTGCTCCCTCAAACAGAACTTCCAACAGCTTGGAAGGAAACATCCTCGATGGCTTTCATTCAGTAGTAAAGCTGACTTGTCAGAGCACTAAGGGTGACACACATCTTGAATAAATGTTTCCCAAACATGTTTTTTTTTACGTTACAGTTGCTGCTTTTGCAGATATATTTTAGCCAAAATATTTATTTCTCTGAGAAGTTCCGTCTCAAAAAGCTCCTCACTCTGTGAAAATAGTGTACCATACCATGACTGACGGCTCTGTTGACAAATGAGCCTCCTGCGGCCCGGTGTGGACAGGAATAGAAAAGCAGAGGAGGGTAGGCTTCAGTAACTCACAAGTGACTCACAAGAGCCACTGAACTTTTAGTAACTGTGAGTGTCTGCTTCAGACCAACTCAAGAGTCTGTTCTGCTGTAAACTGTGCCGACCTCAGGGATCCGTGCTGCTTTATTGCTAAATTAAATGTGTGGTCTGGTTCTCAAAGGGGGCAGGCCCAGTTCAAGATGTTCGCACCTATTGTAGGAGCTATTTTGGCTTCACTTTTGTACCTACAGAGAAATAACAGGTAGGGTGAAGCAGCTGTTGATTCAGAATGAATCAGAGAATGTAAACCAAGTCTTATGTCACATATTTAAAATTTTCTTGCAGTCATTGCTGCTTTAGATTTTAGCAAATTACCCATAAAGGTCAATCCTGTAAGCCCTTTCTGTTCTTTTTTTCAGGCCTGTCTCATTCAGGATTATTCGTCACAGCCACCACAAGCTGCAACACTTTGACCTTTGCGTCATTTCTTTAGTGATGGCAGAATCATGAGTAATCTGCTTTTGATAAGCACTTTAGCAGAGAGTCTTAAAATATAAATGTTAACACTGATTTTTGTTGGTAACCCAAAGAAAAATGCATTTACAAAGGATTTAAAAGCAGTTGGCTCAGCTCTTGTTGATTCTGTATTGCTTATTCTGATTTCGTAACACAGAACCGCTCGGGGGGTAATTCGTTTTAGCTCCACATGCGCTGCTATTTTTTTCTCTTGCAGTTTGCGGTGCGAAACACATTCATGAAAAGGCACATTTTAAACATTAGGATTAGGCTTCTCTATGTATGATGTATGAGAGCAGAGGAATGAGCTTATTAACATCTGGCAAAAAAAAAAAAAAACTAAGTGCCAATTTGAAATGACATGATCCTGAATCCACGAACAGGAACAGGCTGTAAATGCCAGCAGCAGCAGCAGCAGCTCTCAGTTTGCTGCAAAACTCTGCTGTGCACAGAGTGGGAGCACAGGAATAGTAAAGAAAAATACAATACCCTTCAAAATGTCCCCGAATCACAGTGTTCTGACAATTTCTTTACAGAGAAGTGACGATGTGTCACAAAAGCTCCCCGAAATGAAGAAGCTGATGTCCTTGTGTGGGAGGTGCAGCGTCACCACACAGCAGCGTATCTGAGCTCGGAGGGAGATAACACATAATGTGACCTTCTTTATGTGACCACTGACCAAAGGATGAAAAGATTTAATGATATAAAGTGATGAGCCAGCTGGCTGCAGACCACAGGAACAGGAAACACCCACCATCTCTGACAGTTACAGACCTCTCAATCAATGCACAGTCACAACTATCCGTAAATAAAGCATGTATGATGTTTCAGGCTCAGTGGATCTTCCACGCCAGGGGTTTCTATGAAAGTGGAATTGTTCATGCTTCATGGGTTGGCAAGGCGGCAAAAATAGAGCTGTACAGAAGCACCAAAGTGTACACATTTGACCTGTTCTCAATAGGAAGTGGCAAAAGCACGACACCCTCAGTCATTTGTTTTTGTCAACTTTAATTTGAGCTACACTTAGTCACTGGTTTATAAATGACTCGCCTATTATTTCATCTTTGACCCAAATTTATTCTAAACTCTGATTGGCTAAAAGGTGTAAATTAACTTCAGATTAGAGTGTGTAAAGGACGACTAGATCACAAACGTCACATCGAACCAACTCAGTGATCAAGTAAGACACATTTGTGTGATGTTGACAGTTGGGCAAAACCCCTTTTTCTTTATAGCATCTGTAAACTACAGAGGGATGTTTTTCATGTTGTCATTTGTTATTTGAAGACAACAAATCTTGATGGTGCTTTCCACAGCCGTGGAGATTTCACTGATGGAAAAGACGAACGGTTTTTGACACAGTGGATGAAATTCTCACAGACAGTCTCCTCCTCGCATTATTTATTACAGGCCTCATGCCAAAGTGAGTCCGACCTGGAACCATAACATCCCAACACGTCTTCATCCTACCCTCACCTTCTTCGCTGCTGAAACACTTATTCATGCTTTAATTACTTTCATCGACATTCTTTATGGTCTTCCCATCACCGATCCTCAAAAACTACAGTTTGTCCAAAATTTAGCTGCCTGACTCCCCCACTTCCCCCCCCCCAGGAACACATCACACCCATCCTTCAGCACCTCTACTGGCTCCTTCTCCAGAACCAAATCTTCCTCAAAAATTCTGCACATCAGCTACAAAGCTCTTATACCATACAGACCTCCTCTAACATTACTTCCCTCACCAGCCACCTCAGATCCTCTGACACCAACCACCTGACCCCCACCACCAGGACCAAGTGCAGTATTGGTGACGGAGCCTTTTCCTCTGGTGCCTCAACCCTTTTAGCCTCACTCCCTCCAAAACTTCACTATTCCCTCTACTCTTTCAAAAATCAACTCAAAAAGTGCCATGTCAAGACATCTTACAAGACCTGGACCATACCATCATAAACTATCATTTCTGTTTTGTTCTCTATATTCTTCTTCTTCTTCTAATTATTATTATTATTATTATTATTATTATTATTATTATTATTATTATTATTATTATTATTATTATTATTATTATTATTATTATTATTATTATATCAAATTCAAACCATACAATTCAAATTCATATCAATTTCATTTTTTTGAGTGGCTCATGCCATGTTTGTTAACATACTGCAGACAAATACCTGTGGATGTATGGGGTATTTTGGCCTCACTTTCTTTTGGGGGAACTGCCACGTCGCCCATTTGTTTATCTTTTCATTACATCTATAGAACAGCTCACATAACCTATGTCATTTGTTCAGGAGATATTGATGGGATAATCTTGTCTTTTGACAGCTGGTTAGCCACTAAACCTTACTAATCTGTACTTGATTCTGATTGGTCAGAATCCAATTACATTGTTGGGAAAATCTTTAAAGCTAAAGCAACACAGAGCCAACCTTAACACAGAGTTGTCAAATCAGGTATTGGTGTCAATAAAAGAGCATGGAGCAGGTCACTACTTCCTTTCCATTTCAGGCCAGACATGAGAGTCAGGATTGAAGATGAGCGTTAGTGGGCACAGGTGTGAGAGCAACCTGAGGAGCTACCAGACTCCAAACTTCTCTGATTGAGAAAAGTAGATCAACACCCCACTCTGAAAAGAGAAACTCTTAGCTGCCGATCTCTGCAAAGTCACTCGAATCACAGGTGGCAGTCCCTTGGGGACCCCTGGGACTCCAAGGTAAGAATCCCTTTGGTTGAAGCCAAACTTCTTTAAGGATTCAACCAACCACTCACTATACTTTGCACCTCACCTTATTTCTACCATACTTGATATCTGTAGCGTTTGAATCTTGCTATCTCAAATCCTTCATAAAGATCCAATCTCCAGGAATTATCCTCTGCTTCAACATTCTGCTAAGCTCCTATCAGTATTGGGGCAGTTTAAAGACTAGGTTTTAGGACCAGTGTTGGGTTCTTGCAGATGATTCACTAAAGAGAATAATTTTTTAGAGTAAAGATGAATGCAAAATAAAAACATGTTTAATATCGTAATGAGTCAATCACAGGCTCCCTTTAGTCATCTCAGCTTTTGGTGCAAAGCCAGACAGTAAGCCTCTGCACACAGACATGTAAAAGGCTCCCTGCTCCTCCCACATGCAGACAGACAGAGAAAGAGAGACGTGGCAGCATCGTTGATAGTCATTTTGTGTCTCACCTCCGGCTCTGCCTCGGCTTACTCATGTGAGGAATCATTCCAAGAGTACATCCAACTCTTTTCCCAAAAGGCTGTTGTCTCTCTATGATACACAGGACTCTACTCCAGACTGCTACACACTAAAAGTAATCAGGCTTCAACTCTCATTTTCAGGTAATCTAATTCTAACCAAGCCATTCATGCAGGAATATGTTTTCCAAATGGTGAAAAAGTAAGACAGATTAGAAAACAGCCCTTTTGGATCTACATTATTTACGGCACTGCTTTTAAATATTCTGTTTGCACACGCTGAAGGCAGCAAACAATTACCCTCCCAACATGCTGCTCTCCTGCACAGAGAGGTAGCAGCACGGAGGCGGTGATCCATCCTTCATGCCAGGAGGTCATTTGAGGTTTTCCACAGCTTTTCAGTATGTGCATGGTGTAATAAAACATGAAAGAGTGTGCATAAAATATAGACCACACTGCTGCTAATGAATCCTCTTGATGTCATGTTCAAGGCATGCATCACAGTGATCTATGTTACTTATTATGAGAGAGTAAGCTTAATATAAATGTGTTTTTGATGCCGACACGTCCTGGTGTGCAAACACAGTAGGAGTTGTATCAACACACAGTGGAGCAGCTTGTTTTAAAGGGTAACAACTCAGGGAAATGGAGTTAGTGGAGAGCTGTAAATGTCTTGTAGCTGGGTTGATAGCGCTGTATGATTTTGGCCAAATGGTTAATGAACTCTCATAATGGCGAATGAAAATGACAGCCTTGTTTTACTGGGTTTATTAGGTCATTCATTCTTACACTCTGTATTAAAGCCTTGTTTGGGCACTTAAGTGTGAGCAGTGAAAGCAGACTGTGGGCTCAAAGAGGAAAGCCAGGAACCAAAGCAGAGTGGATCAGACAAAAGCAGTGGAACAAATGTTTTTCAGATACAGAGATTTTCTTTTTTCACGAAACACAAAAGCAAGCCCAAGCAGGAAGGAGATGAGATGTATCAGAGCAAATTTGAAGAAACTCTGTAAATAATCAGATAAATTTCAGGTCAGTGACTGTGATGACCGCCCAGCTGGTGCAGGCCTCCTCTCTTCTCAGACCCTCCTTCAGGAGGCTCATGAACACACGTTTCGATGTGCTGCACAAATCGGTGTTGGCCAGCAGTCTGCTCTTTGCAGTGGAGTGCTGGGGTGGAAACATCAAGGGCAGGGATGCAGACAGGATTAGCGAACTGGTGGAGAAGACATGGAGAGCTGAGACAGGACACCCTGGAGGATGTGAACTGAACTGAACTCATCTTTGACAACATTAAAGTCACATTTACACACCAGGCACGGATTGAAATCCATCGCCTCTGCAGTTTTAACACCCTTCAGACTTACAGTTCATGTGTCTCTGTTTGACTTGAGTGTGTACAATATAAAACCAGGGAACACACAAAATAAAGAAAACTACTTCAACAGTCTGTGTTTTTCTGACATTTTTAAATTTAACTTTTATGTTAAACATGAGGTCAGAGGCCATGACTGAGCTTGTTTGATGGTGCTAAACTGTAATCTAAGTCAAGATTCTTTCCGCATTTACTGATCAAAAGGTTATCACTCAAACCAGAGGTCTTTCATGAATCTTTCATTACATTAAAAGTCAAAGCTGCAGTGTCTGTGCTTCAGATGAAGTAGCTACTATAACTAACTATAGGTGTCCAAAAAAAAACAGAGTAAAAAACTGAGAGAGTACCATCCTTTATGTCTCTGAAAGAACAGCTGCTTCTGATCAGCTGAATCTTGGCAGACGGAGGGTGCAACAGACCAAACATAGGATTAATATGTGGGTTAATCCTGTGTTTGTGGTTTGATCTCTGGATAAAAGACAAAGGTCTTTATCAAACCATTGAATCAAAGTGTTTGAAGTTACTCATCTCTTCAAAGTGAATCCTTGGACAAAATGTATTTGATATAAATCTATGGAATCAACATTCTGTTTATTCCCCTCCTGATTTTTTAGAGACAATGGACTCTAATTTTGTGGCGCAGCGCAGGGGCGCAAGCATCAAGCCTGGCGCAGTGCCAATTTCGTGCGGCGCACCACTGTGCGCTGACAATTTGGTAGACCGTCTGCGCAGAGATGGGTGTGACTGCGCGCCAGGAGGAGTTGACGGCGCACCAGGGGGGGGAGGTGTTAGCAGATTCATGTTGGTGCAGTGACAATTTCATGCCAAAAAGTGCGCTGAAAGCTTGCCAGCTCTAACCTGGTCTATCCTCGGTGCAAAGCGGACAGGCGCACATGTGCGCACATGTCAACAAAGCTGGCTGCAAACCAAAGGTGATATACCCAAGCTTCGCTGGGAAGGTGGGAAGATGGGAAGCTTGGGCGTGATGGAACTATGTTGCTGTTTACAGCCAAAAACAGAGCAGTGATGGCTCTTCAACTTCGACATTCTCCTCCTCACTGCTGGAGGGATTTCTCTCCAGCAGTGAGAAGGGGAGTTGGCGGGGAAGAGGTTCGGGGGTAACTGCCCTGGTGTACCAATTAGGTGAGACTTGCGCCTGATTGGTCAAAAAAGGGAATCGCTAATGTCGGCAAATCCCCAAAATCCAAACAGCTTGTTATAGGTCAGAATTTTACATTCACAAGCACAACTAAGTACAGGTTTTGTCCCATTTTGTGAGCTGGGAGGAAAGCTAAAGACCCACAAATTTCACTAAAAGACTTAATAAAGTGATTTTTGCATAATATGGACCTTTAACCCATTTGTTTTCCAGCTTGCAGTATTTCACTACAGATAGTCGGAATCGTTACATTTGGCAGAGAGTGAGAATCTATGAAATATTTTAAGAGATCTTATCTCCTAAACCAGTTGTTTTGTTTTCTACTTACTGCTGTAAAAACAGCTTTCCTGATACCATGTGCTGCATGCTGAGGGATACTGAGGATATCACCTCAGTTAGCAAACATGAGCTGTGCTTACCATTATCTACTGTGCATTCCCGCTCGGCTGATGAGTACCTCATATAACCCCTCTTCAAAAAAACACAACAATCCCTTTAACCTCTGTGTTACATAAGCAGCCTCTTTCCATTGTTCCACGTCTCACATATTGTGTATGCAAATGTATTCAAACGAATCGAGCCTAAACAATTTAATTCATCACAATTTACTGGAGGATTCAGTTTCATCGCCTATGCTTCGAGCAAGACTTCAGTAATACCAGCACCTGTGTTGATGAGCTTCCTCTGCCTTTAAAATGTTGATTAAACAAACAGCCCACACAACCAGAAGCAGATCACTCCCTAAAGACGCATGGTAACAACACGACCAGAGTCACAGGACTGGATGAGCGCAACAAAAACATTTACTCCAGTAAAAGGCGGGGAATAATTATCTGTGTGTGACTTGAAATGGAAGAGTCCCCCAGCGCTCAGATTAGAGAGCATCCTCCGGTGCCCATTAATCAAACACATCGGAATTAACTTTCAATTGACTCCCTCACCCCTCTGAATGAAAAAGATGCCACCGCTGAAAAATGGGGTAAGCGAGCAATCTGTGATTCAAACATGGTTTGTCGTGCTGGTCGAAAAATGTAACAACAGTGGAGCTTTAGATTTCATTTGGATTTCAAAGTAATGAGACTCAATCTGAAGCCTCAGGAGAGCTTTGGTTCGTACGGATTTTCTATAACAAAGGAGAGCACATAAAACGACTCGATACCAGGGAACATGATTTGTGGTTTTCTTTGTACTTAAGATCCATTACGCTCTTTTCTTTTATTTAAGCCCATGTAGACTTAATATCTCTAAAGCATTAGAGAAATCATCGTGTCTCAAAAGCCTTGACTGGCTTTAATCTGCATTGATTTACAAAGAGCATTTTTAGCTCAGGTGTTCATATCAGGATGGTCTTATTGATTCTGTCAGATTAACACATCTGCAGATGTGCTCCACTTCTGTCCCTCTCTTACTGCCTTCAGCAGTCATTTCATTCTTGTTGCCGCCCAGGGAGGCATTACAGCAACGGTCAGACATTTGGGGAAATACACTCAATTGCTTTCCTGCTCAGAGTTAAATACAGAGATCAATATCAGTCTTCAGTAAATACATGGTTTCAGCCAGCAGCCAGTTAGCACAGGGCAGGCTGAGGGGTTATGTACAGTGAGTGGGTCTTTACAACTGAATGAAACCCTGACACAAAGCATTGAATGGCAATTATTGATCATAAATGATCCTTTTTTGTGTGTTAAATGATACACTCGCAGTCTGAGCTGAGCCTATTGGAAAAAGATGAGTTTAATTAATGGTTATTACGCACAAAAGGAAACTGTACATCCCCACCGAAGGTGAAGAGGTGAGGAGGATAAATCATCCCTCTATCATTCTCACAGCGAGTTAAATTCCCCATGTTTCAGTCCATGAACACCTCCTAATCATGAGTGTGTACTTTATACATTAACTATTTTGTGTTTTTTCTCCTTTGAAGTGTAGCAGAGTAAAAGTAGTAATTGTGAAGTACAGATAGAGCATTTGGTAAGAAGAATGTCCCTAAGAGTATGTTGTTGTGTATAATTAAGTGTCTTTATATCTTTGTTGTTACGGTCAGGGCTTGGTGGTACAGGGGAATGGGGATGCTCACAGGGGAACTGACTATCCTGTCTTCTTTGTCATTAAACATGCTCATCATTGGTCTGCTCCTTCTCTGAGATAATCAGGCAACCAGAGAAAGTCATGAAGTCTCCCCTCTTGGGCAAGAAACCGTGCCGAATACTGACCAACTTTGACTAAGACTTGTCATAACTAAGATTTAATCACAGCAGAAAATGGTAAAGAGAGTTTTATACCTGCTTTGCAAGCTTTACAGTTTAAAGATGGGGTATTGTGCTCTTTTTGAGTCTTTATACTGTCCCGCTGGTGCCCTGTAGAAGCTTAACAAGGGTTTATAGCTCAAAAGAAAACCTATTTTTCTCTTACTGGTGTTTTGGGAAATCCTTGTTTCAGCCTCTGTGAATTAGCTGCTGTCTCTTTAAGACTCCCCACGCAACAAACCCCTATCCCTCTGATTGGTCGAGCATTTTGTGGATTCAGAGACCTAGGGGGCAACCAGACGTTTTACTTCATTTGTGTCAGACACTCAAAGACAAGGTCTGAGACCATCACCCTGAAATCAGTCTATGATAATAATAATAATAATAATAATAATAATAATAATAATAATAATACATTTTATTCATCTATGACACACACACACACACACATGTACACACACATGTACACACACACACACACACATGTACACACACATGTACACACACACACACACACACACACATATATATATATATATATATATATATATATATATATATATATATATATATATATATATATATATATATATATATATATATATACACATTTACTGTGATGTGGAGCAACACATTGATTCACCATGTGGCAGGTGAACATTGAGACCCACTCCTCAAAATAAGTCTTATTTAGTTATTGAGAACATCAAGTTTCCACAAAATATAAATCACACATTAACATACTTTTCTTACACCAGTGTTCAGACTATAGAGAAGCAGAATACCCTCTCTTTAAGGGATGTGCAGGAAGCTATGTTGCAGTCGGTAGGCTCTGACAGTAGACAGCTGTTTCAACCCAACAGGGATAAACCAGTGCGAGTCCAGAACTGAGCTTCATTTTTCTGTAATCTGGCAGTTTGTTTTGGTGGTTTTACATCATTTAATTAAACCAAGAGAGTTGAATTACAGAGTAAGAAAGAAAAGGCTGGTAATTAGCATGCTTGTTAGCTCACACGGAAGAAAACAGAACAGTTAATTGAAGAGATGCATTTGTGTCACTTCTCAAAACAGTCTGTGAAACGTCTGTTCTACAAAAAATAAATAAAAAATAAATAAATAAAAGAAGCTGCTTTACTCTGGACACTGAATAGGGTGAATATAACACCACATTTAAAACTTTTTTTGACTTTTTCATGAATATGCTGTTTAATTGGCTGTTTGTGAGATTTTGCAGACTGAAAGTTGAGTGAGCTAAGGAAGCCTGTATCTGCAAAACAAAAAAGAAAAATTCAAACTTGACTTAATTAAAAAAGGGAGTCACTGTCACTGAAAGGCATGTGTACAAAACAGTTATAACTTTCAACTTTGTTTCCCATAATTTCAGCTTCTTTTTTTATTTTCCTTCCCTCTAAAAGTTTCTTTTTAGTTATTTATTTAATTTGGAAACAAGCTTCCACAGCAAGCTGATTCACAAACATCCAAAGGAGTAAATGTTCAGCTTTACAGAGGTATAAGTGTGTGCACACCACTTTAAAGCTTTCCACTCAACAGAGCTAATCCTATAATTTTAAAGTTTGACTTCAATGTATTGCTTTTGTGATTACATTTGGATACTTGTATGTAAATGCTTCTATGACTTGGACCTTGCACTTCATTTATTTTTCGATTAAACTAAAAAGATTAAATGTACTGGTTGTTTGATCCTGTTTTCTGCAAAGCTATGCTAAAAAGGATGCTAGCTGTGGCTTCATTTTCATCAACCAGACAGGAAATGGGAAAATAATCTCCTCATGTAAGTTTTTCTACAAAAACAAATGTGTTTTTTCAATTCTCACACACAGATTATTTATTCTGCCTGTATTACGGTCAAATAAATAAACCTCCATTGGAAGACAGTAATCTTACTGACATCAAAATATTACACATAATCTTACACTACAGAGCCTAATTCCCTAATGCCTCTGTGAATAATAACAACAGATTAAAAACAGATGTAGAAGATTTTTTTTTTTCCGTTGATGTGCGTTTCCTTCGTCTAACTTTCATTTGCAGGATGCTACATGTGATGCAGAAGCTCTAATCTCTGCTGATGCTGCCTGGATGATGTCTGTTTGATGGATCACCATCCTGCCTTGCTGCCTCACTGGTTCCCATCATGGATCAGTATGTGGCTGCAGTCTCATTATGGGTACTGTCATGGACCACTATCTCGTTATGCAGCAAACACATCAATGACAATTCAAAGCCACAAACACATGAAATTAGCTGCAGCGTGGGTTGTGTTTTTGCGTGATGTTTATGTAGCATTGGTGCCATTCCAAACGTGTGATTCCCTGCTTTCTGACGTCGCGTACGGGAAATTGGGTCTGATTCACATTTGTAGTGTGTGTGCTATTAAATATAGCTTCAACTGGTGAGGAATATTCTCATAACTCCTCTTTCCAACACCTCACTCCTTCAGGCCTCTAGGGAGAGCTGTTTAAGAGACACACATCCAACCCCCAACCTCCATTTCTCCCTATCTTTTTCTCTTTTTCTGCCCTCTAATCAGTCATCAGGGAGTGTGTGCTTGTGCATTAGTGTGTGTGTGTGTGTGTGTGTGTGTGTGTGTGTGTGTGTGTGTGTGTGTGTGTGTGTGTGTGTGTGTGTGTGTGTTGGGAGATTCTGAATGAAGAGCTCTGCAAAGACAAGCAATGACCTGCTCTCTTCTGCACCAGCTTCGACCTCAACTGCTGCAATCCCCCAGTGGCTTTCTCCTCCCTTGCCTCCACACACACACACACACACACACACACACACACACACACACACACACACACACACACACACACACACACACACGCATACCTCAGCTTCTGCAACAGTGTTACATCCATCCACGACACCACCACCCTCCCCTCCTCTTCACACCCACCCACCCACCCACATGCCCTCCTCACTGCCAAAGCCACATAATTATTTTCACTGGGAGACGCAGCGCTCGTATGCTTCTCTATATTTAATTACAATGAGCAAACGCAGCCTGTAACAGGAGGGACCAGCAGTGCTGCTTTGATGTCCGTGCCCGGCCCTCCCTGCTGTAAAAGAAAGGATGCATACATGTCAAAGCTCCATCTGACCACAGCATTATATACCCCCTGGCAGGGATGCGATGTATGGTGTCTTTGTACAAAGCAGATTGCATAAAAGCTTGCATCCGTGGGTTGTTTCTCAGGCAGTGCAATAGCTTCACAATGGTCAGTGTGTTGTTCTTCTTTGTAAGTAGAATCCAGTCCGGCCATCTGCAAGCTTTGATCTCTTCTGCCAACTACCACTTTGTTCTTCTGGAGGAAACACAGGCAGCAGTATGTGTGTGAGGAGAGCGTGAGCATCACTATATGCTTACACTTATATAATCCATGCATACTTTCAGCCCATATAGGTGCCAGATGCTGCAGTGTTAAGTTTCAGGTATTTCATGGATGAATTTAGACGATATGCATGATTCAAAGTGCACAAAGCAAAAAATGATGTTTGGAAACTTTTAACCCTCTGGTGCACAGTGCTGGCTGCAGTGGACAGCTATTCAAGGGCACTACACTGGCCATTCGTACCATGCCCAAGCACACTTCAACCATAAAGTCCAGTTCATTTGGCATGTGGGACTGCAGGTGTACCAAAAGTGTAAGCCCAGTACACTTCTCTGCTTTGGTGCGGTACACTTCATGCACGAGCACAAGTACTCATACGCAACAGAGACATGATGTGAAATCTAGGACCTATGATTGTTGCAACCGTTCCTCAGTTGTCTTAAACAATAGCGAGAGCGTTAAAGGGTTATGTTGGATGAAAATGACTGAACATAAGTTAAAAAGCTACTAAAGTTGTAGCAGTGTTTTCTGTGTTTCCCAATAAGCTGACTGGATGTGAATGTGCTTCTTGTAAACAGATGTTTGTCAATGAAGTGGACCATGAGTGACAGTGGGCTGCAGCAGAGCAAGGTGCTGGAGGAGGGCATTCGTGTTTAAGTACAGTACAGTTAAGAGAGCCAGTGTGACCTCAAAAGTAATTTTCTCCTGAAAGCAATGGTGGAACTGCATTACTGCAATGTCAAGATATTTCCTTAGGTTTTTTTTTACTTTTTAGAGCATGAAAAAAAAAAGTATTTTTTCCCCCAAATATATAATTTTCTTTTAGTGGGTTAAAAATCTAAGCGTTAAAAGCTTATCAACTGTGGAATATATACAGTTTAAATGTGAGAAATAATGGTAAAATGTTTTTCAAAGCATCAAGAAGAAATAATTATTTATAGAAATTCATAACAATAACAAAAACAAAGAGTTCAATTTATTTTTACATTAAGATATACTGTCTTATGTTCAGGCACATGTAGTATGTATACACACACACACACACACACACACACACACACACACACACACACACACACACACACAACACACACACACACACACACACACACACACACACACACACACACACACACACACACACACACACACACACACACACACACACACACAATTTTGTAGGTCATGTTAAGGAAATTGAGATAATCTGTTTTAAACTCATTACAGGAGCTTGAAATTCGAGCACTTTCATGCAACATACTTACAAATATTCCGTGTTTTTTCTTTGAATGTCTTCCTGTTAGCATATGAAACAGCAGTTAGACAACATTTCTGAAAAGCAGACTGTAAAATGAGTCACCGCACAGATTCATCCTCTATGTGTGTGTGTGTGTGTGTGTGTGTGTGTGTGTGTGTGTGTGTGCGTGTGTTTTTGAGTGCAGACGCTTTTTTATATGCACATGCATACAGTCTTGTTTGTGTGTGCGTGTTTCTGTTGACTGATTAGCGTCTCAGCCTGATTGCTGCTGTGAGTCTGTGATTAGAGTGTTGGCTGAGATGTTGGCCGCTGCTGCTTCTTTTTGGCCACAAACAGACAAGAAACTGGACTAAATCAGCAGCTCTGACTCTGCTACCTTGTAGCGAGTGAGTCGGTCCCTGATTCCCCGAAGTTATTCCAGAAAACACTTTGTTGTGTAAATAAAGCAACCAAAAATGAATGTTGAGACCCTGTTTGTCATCTATAGCTATTATGGGAGTCTTTTCCAGGAAATGGGACCCTGCTGATATCACTCCAAAACACATCACACTTTTTCAGTCTAGTGAAGCTGTGAAAGTTCTCCATGGTATACTGAATATGTGAATATCTGTGCTTTTTATTGCTATTTCATCCACAAAATGGACAGGGTCTGAACTTGAATCTGTCACTGGACAAAAACATGACTTTTTAGAAAAGTCTTATTTCAGCCTCTGTCTGAAACAGTCGTCGTTTTAGCTTCTGTCTCTTTAAGGTAGCATTTCTCAAACTGAGTACGCCCCCCTTGGGACTTGCTGTTTTTTCTTCAAGTTGGAACTAAAGTTTTGGTCTCACAGTAATGAGGACTTATTTTAGCGTTGTGCCTCATAGAAACCACACTGGTGACAAGTACTGGTTTGGATAATGGAGAAGTTTCTGACTGAGGCAAAGCTGTGTGATGTCTTGGTTACAAACAACAAGCCAATCAGTGATTCACTACCAAAACCCAAGACGAGAAAATATGACAATGCACATGTTTGTCTTGGGTTCAGAGTGAATGTGGTAGGAGATGAAGAAAGACCTCTCTGTGTGTTGTGTCTCAAAACTCTGGCATGGGACAGTATGGAACATAACAAATTGAAGAGACACTTGGAGACCGTTCACCTGAGTCATGCCGGTAAGCCACCAGAGTTTTTACAAGAGGAAACTTTTTGAATTCTGAAAGCAGGAAAATGGTCTGTGTAAATAACAAAACACAGCTGGCTTCCTCCAAGGATTGAAACAGAATGGAAGGGTCAAGAAAACAGCCCACAACCACCAAGGAGTTCATGTATGGTGTCTGTTACCTTTGACAATTTTTTTTTTTTTTAATAATCATTAAAGAATATGTTAAGATATTCTTTATCAAAATTCATTTATTGTTAAAAAATAACTTTACTGTTTGCTCTAACAAGATAATTGCATATTTCTGTATTCATTTGAAAAAGTGCTTTCTCAAGAAGCAATACTGTTGAGGTTATTTGTATTGTTAAAGCAAAAGCAAAAGTAAACTTTTAAAAGAAAAGTAAAACATCAGTTCTTACATTAATGTTTTTTCTTTTTCTTCAATAATAAATGTTATTCTTGAGACATTTTTAAATTTTGTTGGAGTGGGTGTGTGTGCGTCTGTGTGTGTGGGGGATGTCTTTCTCCAAAGGGGAGCCCAACAGAAAAAGTTTAAGAGCCCCTGCTTTAAGGCTCTCCAAGCCACAGGCCCCCCTTCTCTCTGATTGGCTGATGGACCGTAGAATGGATTGTTTTGATCAGTCTACAAACAGATTCAGGGATTTCTACAACACATGAATACGGTGCAGTTTTAAAATCTGCACACATCCATGTTTAAAATACGAGGCAGCAAAATACCCCCTCTTTAAAATAAAACATTTCAAGGCAGTCTCAAAAAAGCCATTTTTCTTCAACATATTGTTAAAATGCATTTTATAGCACATGTCTAAATACAGATGTTGAGGCTGTACCCTTCATCCATTCTTTACTGCTGTTGTCCTTTCAGGGTCATAGGGGGGCCACAGCCTGTCCCAGCTGTCATGGAGCCAGAGGCAAGGTACACTCTGGACAGGTCCACAGTCTATCACAAGGCTGACACATATAGACAGAAAACCATTCACACACACTCTTTCTCTCACACCTTCGGGCAATTTAGAGTGACTGGTCAACCTGATGAAGCACAGAACCCAAGAGAGGACCCACAAGTGCATGGGGAGAACAGGCAAACTTTTTAACACCTGTGAAGAGAGGGGCTTCAAATATCAGTCAACAACAACCGTGGAGATCAGTTAATCAATATTTTAAAAGGTAGAGTGTTGTTCTTTCTCAATGTTTTACTCTTTGAAAATTTTCTTGAAGTAGGTTTCAGGCATACAGGACATTTCAGAACACACTTTGGGTTCAAGAAAGTTGGATTATCCCAATGCAACTTTCTGTACCTAGGGTTAGTGAAAAACACTTTGAAACTGAGGTCTTGTTCACTGCCTTGACAAGAGGAACAAAGACCCCTCCTCATTACTCCTGCAAAAAATGTTATGGTAAGATTTTTTTTTAGTCCATTTATTTAAAAAAAATATAAAAAAAGTTTTTAAAAGTTTGTTTGAAAATTACCTATGTTTCAACAATTTAGCATGCAGGCCTAAAATCTATCAACAAGCTCATTGCTGCTGTTTCAATTGTCAATAGAAATGACGTGGCCACAGACAAAGAGACTCACGGTGCTCCGTGTGTGTTGCCTTTTGTTTGAGCTTCAATATATGCTGCTGGTTGCATTTTAATAAAACTCCGGTATTCCTTTCTAAATCCATCAGTAGCTGATTTTCTCTGTATGAAATCCCCCCCACCAATTTTCTCAGCTTGAAATAGAAAACACAAAGTGGAGGACTGCTTACAAGCCATGGAATATCAATCAGTGTGCAAACAAGTCGGAGATGTCAGCAGAGTAATGGCTTTTGTTTGAAGAAGAGTGTATAGCCGGTGCACAGAGGGATTTAAAACAATAATGTTTCCAGCATAATGACGGGGTAATATGGATAGTCCATTTATCTTTGATTAGATTTTTTGATGCAGGGATTTGTTCCCTGGGCTCCCTGTTTCATTATTCTTTCTAATTACCTGCACCGATTCGCCCATCAAGCATCGGTACACTGGCAAGACGTAATTGCTTCTGCCATAAATCAGGAAACATTTGGGGGCGTCTCAGGAGCTTCTCCTCCATTAATACAAACACAGTGAGAGGGCAGACTTATGTTCACATTGATAAATCCAATCATTCATTTTGACGTGTGGACATTTGATGAGCTCACCCGGCTGATTAATGTGGCCAAAGTTCCTCCACTAATAATTCCTTGTGTTTGACAATGAGTGTAAAATCAATGCCGACTCCTCTCTGGATTTGACTCTTGAAATACTGCTGTAAGTCCATCTACGAAGCCACACACACACCAAGCTAAGGAAGCCAATCTTGGAATTAAAAACATTTTATAGCCCGGTTAAAAAATTGGTTTTGGTCCAATAGTTTTGCCTATATAAGGTCATGACTGACGTGTCTGACAAGCGAGCACCCTGTGCCCCTAAAGAGGCTAAAGGCTAGGTTAAGTCAAGCTTTTACAATAAGGTTCCTGGCAATGTTGGCTTTAAAACTCTGTATCTAAAACCAATGGGTCACACTACAGCGGTAACATTAACCTAGCTGATTTTCCTTTTTTTCTGAACTGTGATTAATTCATTTGTTTGTTTATCCATTTATTGTTTTAGTATGTAGTTTATGTTTTTAAAAAATCATCTCTTTTGGTTTTCTCCATGCTTTAGATAAAGATCTGTATTAGTAGGACTTTTATTAATTGGACTAAAGTCTGATAGGGAGATATTGTTCAATCTTTTTGGTTATTTCTGGTCTGTTTGAACATTCCTGTTTGGCAGAGTTTCCACCTGGTGTAGGCATCCTGCATGGTTTCAGCTTTTTCTCTCCAGAGTGACCTCGGGGGGAATGTCTGGTTTCACAGACAGGCACTTTTCATATTTCTTGAAATGTTCTGACACACTCATGTGGCTCACAGGTCCTGCTGGACCACATACTGGTGGTTAGTGTTGAGTGAGAAACTTTTGCAAGCTCAAAAAAAATCTCTATTTTTCTTACACTGGTGTTTTAGAAAACCTTAACTTTAGCCTCTGTCTGAAAGACTTTACTTTGGCTGCTCTCTTTAAGGCTCCACACTCCATAAACCCCCTTCCATCTGATTGGCCAGGACCCTGGAGGCCTGTTGGGGGCGGAGCTATGGGCAGACTTGGGACCTGATCTACTAAAGGTTTGCATTGAAAGCGCACGCAAAAAGGGATTTTCTAACCAGGTGCACTGAGGAGAGCATCTGTTAGAGAAACACATGCCATCAATCTAGTGTGTTTGCCTTTATGAATTTTCAGATGCATGCAGATTATTAAACTTCACGTCGTCGTTTTTAGTTTACGGCCACTTTCTTCCCCCGAATCTCCATGGTTACATCTGGTTAGCACATGCAAAATCCTTGTTTAAATAGAGTGGTCCATACCACTTTTGCATCTGTTATCTATTGTGCACGTAATCATAGTAAATCACTAGCAACACGCCCACTATCAGCACATGCAATGTTTTAGTTTGCACACAAAATTTAGGGCTGCTTATTTGGGATCTTTGTAGATCTGGCCCTTAGTGTTTGAGGCCCGTCCTTTTTACGTGTTATGGAACCAGTTTAGGGATCCTTGTGTGATGACCTTATTGCTTTAGCAAATCTCGTGAAGATCTTCTCTTATTTCTTAGTATGGACAGTTTCAATAAGTTTACAGACAGATTAGGGATTTCTACAATTCATGAATAAATAGCAGTTTGAAAATCTGCACACATGTGGTATGAACATCCAGCATTGTTACTTCATATCCATGTTTAACATATGGAAAAAGCATAATGGGCCCTCTTGAAGGGATATGCACAAAACCAGATTGGTTATCAGTCAGCTTTTGTAGTAAGAAGCAAGGCTTTCTCTACAGAGAATGTCTGTGACCTTGCAACATTTTACGCAACAAAAACAAAATGAGAGACAACAATGTTCATTTATATAGAGCTTCAGATTCAGTTAAAGCAACACTCTTGCAACAAAGTGTATTTCTTTAGTTACAGGCCAAGGCATTTGAAGGATACATACACATCTTTTTTTTTTCTTCTCAGAAATCATGTTACTGCTTTTTATTGGCAAAGAAACAATCTCAGGTGTTTTTATCTATTTATTTATTTATTTTATCAGAAATTCATTTTTTAAAATTCAACTTTAATTTGGATGCCTCTGGGTGATGCATTATGGGTACATCTACAGTTGTGTGCCAAGGTCGAGAAGCACGTTGTGCTTTAATGAGGCTGCAGCTCTGATAAACATTCAGCTGCTGCCTGTCAGTTTTGTGTCATCAATGTTGTAAAAAGAAAAAAAAAGGAAAACATGTAAAAAATTTTCCTGGAGCAGAGCAGCCGTATTCCAGTCCTGTGGGTTATTATTCTAATTGAGTTAAGGCATTAGGCAAATCAACAGCTCCTGCAACAGCAGAGCAGAGGGGAGAAGTGGCTGGAGGTGGAATGTGAATGAGCTAAGTTAAGGCAGACAGAACTGGGGCTTAGCTGTTAGCCCGAGGGTCAAAGTGATAATGCATGAACTTAGCTGTGGCAGGCGAGCAGACAGCGCTACATTAGTGACCAACGAGTGTCTCAGAGTAGCTGCTTTATTCTGAAAGTGACACAGTGCGTCTGCGTGCCAGCTGATCAGGGCCAAACATGAGCTGTTTGCTCGGCTACATGAGTGCGTGGCTGTTCCTTCTGCATTAGATTCTTCAGCTTCCTTGTTTTCCTGTTAACAATGGTCATGACGACCTTGATGATGTTGAATTAGATCATTTGTGTTTATGCCAGAATGTCATGCATATTAAGCACAGTGAATACAAATGGAGGACACACTTCTCTCCAAGGTATAACAACCTTGTATGTTTTGATGAAATTGCTAAATGTAAGACCACTTTTGGAATTTTTTTTTCAAGGTTGCATATTTTACCTGCTTCGTGCTTGTGAACTCACTGAAATTTTTAATAATTCTCAGTTTTTATTAGACTTTGTACAAACTACTCTACTCTCAAAGAAACCACAAGGTCTTTCTTTCATTAAATTCTACCAACATGCCCAGGAGCCCATCTTTTATTCTGTTAGACAGGCAAGGACACAGTGTTGGCAAGTGGTGAGATGAAACCTGGATGAAATTTTAAATAAACACACTTCTACCAAAGAGCTAATGAAAAGTTATTTTGATCCCTCACTCTGCTGTCAGACTCGGTCCTGTAACACCACGGATGTGTTTGATCTGTCCACGGCTGTCCTTCCTTAATTTCATCTTGTCTGGAAACTTTCACCCTGCTCGGTCATGTTTCGTGAAGTAAACAGTGAAGAACAGCTTGAGCTGAGGAGAAGGTTCAGAGCGATAAAACCAGTAGAGTGTAGAGGAGTAAATGGTCCCAAACAAAGCACTTGCCAGCTTCACTTTTACTTTATTCTCGTCTTTGGGGACATGATTTCCCCTGAGCCCTCCATACCTGTACTCACTGCATGAGCCTGTCATACATTTCACTCCAAAGCTTTAACATGTTTATTTTTACAACCAGTAACAAGGACGTGTGCTGTGAAATCACCACTTCTACTGGAGAAGACGTAGAGAATCATCTAAATGTGCTGTCACTGAATCTTTCCGGCCTTTTTCAGCTCGTTTCCAGTCCTGATGAAACTTTTCTGATTAGTCTCACCTTTTCCATTGATTGCACCTCTTTCATATCTGCACATAAAGCAGCACTTAGCTGCTGGGAGCACTCAGCAGCTAAGTGCTGCTGAGGTATTGTTTTTTCAAGCTTTGGCTGGATTAAGAGAAACTCTTAAAGACTTATATGAAGTATATTATGAGCACTGACAGTTGAAGTTAATACCTCTTTCTTCTTTTTTTATCAATGACACTTGTCAGTGAATTGGTATGGAGGATTAAGGCCCCATTAAAAAAAGTTCATTTGGGAGAACAATCTCATGAATTTACAAAAATGAAGTCATACATTTACAAGAGTAAACTTGTTTGTCTATAGTTAGGCTATCAGAGGATCTAAGAAATGCAGTTTAAAAAAATGTGAGATTGCATGTGTAAAACGATTTTGATGATGCTACACCTCTCCCGGGTGAAGTTTTTCAATATTTCTGTACCACGTACACGGAGTTACGGAGTTGCAATTTGTAGACGTTTCATTCTAGCAACAGCAGACTTTGCATAGAGGTCAATGCAAGTTTCCCCAGCACTGAGGACGGCTCATTTCTAGGAAAATACATTTGTCGCTCGCAGACTACCTAGCTGTGATTGCAGAGAGGTGTCGATTCAGTAAAAACAATGTTCCACTGATGAGTTATTGATCAGGGAAAGCAAAATTTGTGAATACCTTTTCTAACTCTAACAAAGTTCTTAACAAAGCCCCAGTTTCCTTTCTATCTTTTTAGGTTCCTTATGCTGGTGTGCCAAAAGATGAAAATTTTCCTTATCTGTAAAACCTAATTCAAAGTATAATATTACAGGATGCTCCACGTTCCTCATTTTTGTACAGGCGGCTGCTGCCCTTCTAGTAGCCTGGCTATAGACTAAAGTGACAAGATTATTCCCATTAATTTATGAATTTATTCTCGTAAACGTATGCAGTTGATCTCTAAAAATTACTTTTTTTCTTTAATGTGGCACTAAACCTCATTCATAGATTGGAAATGTGACCAAGTAAACACTTACCCTCTAAGTTAATTCATTGGGAAGCTGGAACGTATTAATTCTTGGTGGAGAAATTTGTGCAGAAGCAACTCCTTTATACTTTTGTGAACAGAGACAAATCCATGGCTCTCTTCCTGTGACCCACTAAACACATATTTCTATACAGCCCCTGTCCTCCCACTGCATATGTTTAAGAGTCTGTATAGAAACACCGAGTAGGACGACTACAGTGCAGCTGGAAGTGACCCAGGTTAATATGGTTAAACCACTCGAGTGCTCGTGTCTGCAGTCACAGCGGCAGGCAGAGTGCTGAATGCAGAGAGAGCAGAAGTCTTCAGAGAGTCCTGCAGAGGAGCTCAGGGGAGCAGTGAGACTGCAGCTGCTGTATAAGCAGCCGTGCTGAGGCCTGCATGGTGGCTGTAATGCTGATTCCCCCACAGTGTCTTTTTTCTGCATAGCTTGAGTTATAACAGTGCCTTTTGATGTAGGACTCACTGCATACAAAGCCAGTTTCTTTAAATGTATGTCACACAGACATGAGGAATGCAGGAGAAAAAGAGCATGAAAACCAGAGCATCCAAATCAGCTGCCTTGTCTGCCTTAACAGAATATTTGTCACCTTTCTATCCTAAAAAAAAAAAAAAAAATGTACCAAAGCACAAAAACTTCCGTCTTGATGCCCTTCAGCTTGTTATAACAGAAACAGATTGACGATGTACTCAAAACGACTCCAGAGGAAGAATGAAGATAAATGCTCTTGATACTCCTCTCAGTAAGTGACAGCAGATTTCATCTTAAAGATATGTATATCATCAAAAAATTTAAAGCGAAATGAGATTGTTGGTAGCAGACGTCCTCTGACAAAGAGCCGTGCAGTCTGCAAAGCTTTTACAGAAGTGAGACAGCAAACAAACTTAAGAGCATAAATCTGAGGTTCTCTGCCGGGTGCGAAACTGGATCAAAGTGCTTTGGGAAGTCTGTGCCATGTCTGGGTTTGACTAATCAGGAAAAGTACACAGTGAGACAGTTTTTCGAGTGTGATTTACTGGAGCTATAATTCATTTGGAATTGGAGATGAGGAGCTGGCAATGGCAGGATGGTTGTTGAAGTATATTGAGCTGTGAAGGGGAAGTTATGGTTAGAGTCACATAGAGTTGCCCCAAAACCACTTTCTGTATCAGGCACTTAAAGGGGCAAGTATGCCAGACACTAACCTGATCAGAAATACATAAACCCATATTTGATCCACATTTAACAGCAATCCAAAGCTGGCTCAAATAGTTAGTTCAAATGTTAGTGCCAGGAGTAAGCTAGCAACAAATCTTATCGGACTAGATATTCTTGCAATGTCTGTAATACTAAAGAGAGAGTATTCTGCTTACTTATATTTGAACATGGGTATAAAGTAACAACACTGGATGTTCAGACTAAATGTGTGCAGATTTTCAGACCCCAACATATTCATATGTAGAAATTCCTGAATCTGTCTGTAAATTGATCAAGACATTCAACTCTAAATGAGATTTGTTGAAATGATAAAGCTATCACAAAACTGGCTCATGACACATTGGGTGGTGGGCCTCAAACACAAAGACATGCCCATGTGGGGTGACCTTAGTCTGCATGATGTCAGCAGGCTGTTTCTAAAATGAAGTTCTGAACGTGACATCAAGCAAGCTTTGTAAACTCAGTTTGTAGGCTGTTTGATGTTATTTACAGCCAGGTGCTCTGAGACGTAGCTTTTACCATGAGTGAATCCTGGTTATGTCCTACCAGTGCTCATCTACCAACTCTAACCTCACCAAGCAGAGCTAACGTAACCTCACTCTTCATCTTATTGATGGATTCTCAAGTTTGAACAGACCACTGCAGAATAACTGCTGCATGTGGGTTGAAATGAACATTATTAAAAACAGTCTAACCCATTGTACATTCTCTGTCGTTGTGCTTAACTTTCTTATGCTCTTCAGCCTATTTAGTGTCCATCATAATTACAAAATAAATCTCACTTCTCATTGCTTAACTTTGCTGTTTAGTGTGGTAGATTGTAAACAGGCAAATATATAAGGGTGAGACTACTTCAAGATCACATATAAAGTCCTCACAAGGACTTTAGCTGGTCTTCTGCTTCAGGGTCGAACTGTCTAACTATGGGTTATACTGAGAAATCAATAGTTGGTTGAAAAAAAAAAATGCTTAACAGCTCCATTGTTTTCCCAACTTGAAAGATGCTGTTTGTTCAGTGTGCAGGGCATGTTAGTTCTAATTTAACACAGCTCAAACTCCGTCCATGCATGTGATTGATGATATGATGATTACATTCCTGAGGTTGATCATGCATATAGACAGGGACAGTTACATAACATGCAAATTAAAACATAGGATGTATGAAACATGGAGAGCACTTGAGCTTTTCTTGTGCTTCAGGCGATGGCAGAGGTGAGATGGAAACTAACCTTCGTATTAGGGAGCAATATGAAAAATGTTAACCCGTCTTTCACACTTCATTGGGTGACACTCGGAAACGGCTGTTCGTCCAAGTGGAACTATTCGATGCTCTCATATTCCTGCTGTTTGTGTGTTCCTGCGAGACAAACACTGCTCGTGCATATTCATGATTATGCCGCTAAACGTCAGGACGTAGCAGCGAAAGAGGCTCTTCCTCCCTGACAGAGAGGAGGAGGAGGAGGAGGAGGAGGAGCACAGAGAGAGACAGCATGCCAGAGTCCGGCTGTGTATCCTCAACCGCATTTGAGGGCAAATCTGCTCTCAACTCACCCGACTCCCTCACACCACCTTCACGAGGAACAACAATGGACTGACGGAGCACAAGCCCAGCGCGAGACACGGAGGGAGTTAGCAAAGAGAAGCGAGAGCGCGCGCGGGAGAAAGAGAGAGAAGGAGCGAGAGGGGGGGAGAGAAAGAGAAACGCCGCCTTGTTTTTGAAGCATGCACATATTAGTCTGGACAGACGCTGCTCGGGTTTCGGGACGGATTGAGTGACCATAACGCCTTTGAGGAGAGGGATGTCACAGCAGAGCAAGGATTGCATGAGGATGCTGCCACGCGAGAGACCATTGCAGTGCATCTCCGGTAAGATGGACGAGACGTTTCGGGGCTAAAGATTCGTCGGAGAGGGGGATGTTTTTTGCAGTTGCCGTAGGCTGTAAGAGAGGATGAATGCCTTCCCTGGCGTCATGTCTCGCTCGTAATATGTAGCACAAGCGACGGCAAAGCGTGTGCAAGCTGTTTCTCGGCTCCCGAAGCCCGAATAGAGACGCAAAGCCGAACACGGAGCCCACAGCATCCTCTCCAACCTTGAGTGTCCGCGTGACGGCCGTGATGCCCGGCTGCTGAAGTGAGCGTAGCCTCCGGAGCTGTCCGCGGTGCTGAACGGAGTTGACCTTCTCCTCCCGAGCGGAAAACCAAGCCTCCTGCATCACTCAGTAAGGTGGCAAAGCAAAGCGTTCACAGGCCACCACCACACATGCGGACAGCTGCCGGGCTTGACTGAAGTCAGCCGGACAATCTGCTCTTTCATGGCTGTGGCACGCAAAATCAAAACTTTGCTGACCGTCAACATTTTGGTGTTCGTGGGGATTATTCTGTTCTCGGTGTACTGCAGGATCCAGGACCGGTCCGAGGAACTCATCCAGATTGGGCGTATTTCTGACCAGAGGCTGCGAGCCAGGAATGGCAAAGTTTCCAACTTGGTGGACAGGCAGTCTATTCTGCAGAGGCTGGAGAGGCTGGAGGATGTGGTCTACAACCAGCTGAACGGTAGGAAACTTACTGAGCTGAAAATGAATGATCATTAAAATAAAATAAGTCCAAACAACTCCAAACAAAACCCCACACTGAAAGTTATTCTGCTCTCTTGCACACTTCAGATCACATTTTCCCAACTGGTGTGCATACACAAACATATTGATTTGATAGCCACATGTCTGGTTTTATCTGCACATGAAACCATGTCATGTGTCACTGAGTGAGGGTCTGCAGCTTGTTAGGGAGCTAATGAAGCGGGCTGATGTATCACAGTGCAACACTTGCTGCATGTGCATTGACAGCCTTTACTGGGCTGTTACTTTAACAGCCCTTCACACTGTGACACCCCTCACCCATAATTGACTTGTTGTAAACTTCACATAAACTTATGCTTGGAGTACTGATGCATGCAGGTCGCTATAGGAACCCACTCAGAGGGAGTCCGTCTCTGTGTCAGCGGCGGTTCATTCCACCGGAGGCTCAGCTGGTGAAACAGATCAGATTTAACAAGCTGTCTGAGTTTTGAAGGAGAGTCAGATGTAGTGGCTTTATAGCAGAATGACAGAGTGGGGTGTCCTCACGTGGTCATTAGTCTGAGGGAGCAGGTTGGATCTCAGAGGTCTTTAAAATCAGGTTAGGTTACACATGACTCTTACTTAAAGTCAGGCTTTCCTGTGGGAAATCTGCACAATCACAACTGATAACAGAGAAAATAAGGATTTATACGTCATTGTTCAGAGGGATGGTTAAGGAGTTGATCTGAGGATGCAAGTTTTTGAAAAGCTTATAAAATCTATGATGCGCAGACATCTTTTTATGTCTTAAGATGCATTTTAAAATCAACACCCTCCTCCACTTTACGTTTTAATATTCAGTCATCATGTCAGGTGAATGTACTCAATTATTACATTAATAAGACAGAGTAAATGGGCTTTATTGAGTGAATACCAGGCACATAAAACGGTGCTCCTAATAAAATGTTCATAATTCAGAGTGCCAAATAACAAACGGGAGAGAAATTGGCTGCCATTTTCTCTTGAATATTAAATTCATTCCTTTAATGGACTAAATATTCTGAGCAGTGTTTCTAAACCAAGAAAACGCCATAATTACTGTGATATATGAAGAGGAAAATTAAAAGCACTGCTACATTTCTCCTCTTATGAAAAACACACCCTCAAATGTATCTGTAATCTGAAACATTCCAGCAGCGCTGATAGAGAGCATTTGACACGTCGAGAGTGTTGCTGCTACTAAACCAAGTACTACATCTTGTTATATACTCAAGTAATGAGAAATCAGCATCACAGCAGAGCGTTTCTTCCCAGTAAGGTGCTCCTGATTGTTTCTAATCCATCAGTAAAGTCTATTTCTGTTCACACCAGCTCCTGTTCTCATGGGGATCTGTGACTTCATCATGTGTGTAAATTACAGGATGCTTTAGCTCAGGCTGAAAGGGCTCCAGGGGAGAGTGGAGATCGTGAAGCAGGAGGCAGGCTCTGTTTGTGTTGTTGTATTTCACACCGGTCACCAGCAGAGGTCACAGATATTTAAACACCATTTATGAAACCTCACTTCATCCTCCCGGAAGCCTGGAAAAATAAACCCTGACTTCAAGAGCACAGAAGAAAGAAAATAAGATCTCCACTTTTCTTTTATCTCATTTGAGCTGATTCCTCTGTTGGAAGGGAGCAGTAAAAAATGTCTTGACAGTCCATTTAACTGTTTTCTCAAGTAGTTAAGGATGTTTCACAGCTCGCGGCAGAAACAGAGCGACTGCAGGCTGTGTCTGCAGGATCTTGTTACTATGCCCAAGCTGTGGTGACTATTTGAGGGTCATTCTGTCACTTTGAGTTATGCTTGGCATGTGGCGCTAAGCCAACAAGCATGCAGCACAAAAAAAAGAAAAAAAGAAAGAAATACAATGCATCCTCTCAGTCACTTCACTTTATATAGATAGAATGCAACTGAGCCGTTCAGTCTCAGTATCACTGCAGAGGGACAGAAACTCTTTGTGTCTGCAGACTTATGTAAGGACAGACAGACAAAGAAATACTTCTTCTTTTTATCACTGAGATCACACAACGGGGCTTTCCATGCCCATATTTGTCTCATGCAATCTTTAATCAGAGTATTTTTAAAACATGAATTTGGGCATCCATCCCCTTCCAGACTCAGGATACAGAGGCAGGAGAAAAGGGTCTTTGTTTATAAAATCTTTCATGGATAAAATGTGTTTTTAGCTTCATTCAGGTGATCATCACCAGCTAGAGTCCCATGCATCGGATAAAAATCATGTTTGTCTGTTGTTTAAGTTGGTAGCCACGTTGATCCTGCCATCCTCAGGTGTCAGATTCGATGTGTCTACCTGTCTTAGATTTGTCCTTCTTCCACATGTTGCCGTTACTTGGCGTGAAACTGTGTGTTTTGAGAGAATTTTGCAGAGCCACCGTGAGAGGCTGAATGAGAAATATCAGACAATTTGCAAGATGCACTTTGAGTCAATTTTTCCTTCATTGAAATTCAGAGGACTTTATTTTTAACGAAGGAACTTCCTTTTGCATAAAAGCATTATTATGGAGCTGGTCTGGCCTGACTTTCTGTCTTGCCACAAAATCTTTTTGTAATGTGTAGCTGGAGGAGGAGATGAAGACGGATGCGCTCTTGCCAACTGGAGCAGGGTTTCTCACACACACACACACACACACACACACACACACACACACACACACACACACACACACACACACACACACACACACACACACACACACACACACACACACACACACACACACACACACACACAAACACACGTTGTTCAGGATAAAATCATTTAAATACAGAAACAGAATCCTCCATGTATACTTCTTTAGCCCAGAGATCTCAAACATTTCAGCCCATGACCTGAAAAATAGCAGCTGGTGACCCCTTGCTTAAGGAAAAGAAAACTAATCATAGCTTATGGTATCTAGAATACATACAGCCACTGCTGTTTCAAGCATCTTTTTCAGGACTCTCTTCATTTTAACTATTATTTTTTACTTGTCAATGTTGTTAAACACAAAACAAAAAAATGTGCAGCCTCACTTTAGTTTAGTGAGGCTGTTTAAGTTTATCTCAGCAAACCCAAGTATCAAATCAGGACTCGGTATTGGCAGATTTTAAGCCATTTAAGACATATCCACTAATGATTTGAAAAGTGTCAGACTGTTACACTGAGCCCAGATTGGGCTTCACATAAGTCAAGGTGCTCATTTTATTAATCTTAACGGTCAAGATGTTCATTGTAAGGATAATCCTCCTTACACACACTTAAATCTACTTCTGTGCAAACAAAGTCTGAGACAGAAAATGGAATCAGTTCCAGTTGTGTATTTTTCTTTGACAGTACGAGTGTGTCCCAAAGGTTACACACAGTCCACAATCATTCTCTTGCTGTCACAGTCCCTCCATGATTTGTCTTGAGCTCTTTAATGGCACATTTAATCATATCCTCATATCCCAGGTCACTGCTCTTCTTTTCCTGAATCCTGCACAGACCACAAATTGTGTTCTATGGCCACTGGGAATAACTATGGTGAGAGGGGGACTCAGTGCGCCAATAACTATTACCATGTCCAGCAGCGATATGAAGTAATTGCCCATTCCCTCCGTTGTTTATTGCCTACCAATGGCATATCGTGGGAGCTGCAGTGAGGCCCAATTAGATTTGAAGGACATAAACAAGTCGCAGAATTCTTCTTTTATGGTAGTCTGATGGATGGTCACCAGACTCCCAACAAGAAAACAGCGGTCAAGCTTTATCAGCCGTCCATTCAGCGCACAAACGAGCAACATGAGGGTTATCAGCAGCACGGCTCTGCAGCGGAGGCCACCGTCGTCGGGTAATCAGATGAGGAGGTTTTAAGCTTGTTAACAGGCTTATAAAGCAGCTGTTTGACCTTAAGTACTGCATTAGAAGCAACAAATACCTCCATGTGGTACTTACCTGCTGAAGCCCTGTAGTCTGACTTAATGAACACCAGACACAAATAAGATTAGCCGCCGTTATTAGGAAAGAGACAGACGGGGATACGCAGAGCAGTAAAGTTTATCTGACGCATAGTTGAAGTTCAGTGTTCATGTGGGAATTTTGAAGATGACTCTTGATGTCTGTTTAACAAAACTGCATCAGTTTTTGAAGAACATTTCTCTTCCCTGTGTTTTCATATTTTGCAAATTACTCTGCTGTTTGAAACGCTTGATTCTGATTGGTCAACATGCTGTAGCAGCTACCTGTAATTTCTCAGTAGCACACTGTTAGCCTGCCTCTCAGCAGATTAACAGCAGTCATATCACTCCAACAAAAGAAGTTCGTTTTAGTGTTCCAGTTGAGTTAATAATTCTGAAAACCAAGTTCAGTCCAAGTGTCCTAGTCTTCATGAGAGTCCAAATCCGAGTCAGCTGGGATCTGGAACATGTGATGCTAAATCTTTTATCTTTTAATAAATTGCAATTAAAAGTTAAGTCAGTAAGTTTGAGTCAAAGTCCGAGCCATCTGTGTTGAAGTCCAAGAAGAGCTATAAATCCTGAAAACCAGAAACTTTGTTGGTCTTGAGTCAGAATCTTAGACCCTAAGTACGAAAGCGCTGTTTATCCGCTGTGGTAAAACCAAGGGTAGGTTAGGCAACAGCAAGGAAATCTACAACATTAAAGAGGGGGTATTCTGCTTTCCCTTATTTTAAACATGGATAAACAGTATTAATGTTTGATGTTTTTACTAAACATGTTCAGATTTTTTTAAGCTATCCCCAAAATGATGAGGCCATGACTGGTTCATGACTGTCGGACGGGCAGGCCTCAAACACCAAGGTCTGCCCATAGCTCTGCTCCTCCAAAGAGGAGGAGAAGTTAATCGAAGAAGTTCATCATATAAAGTTACTTTGGGGGTACTAGTATAAAGAATTGAAAAGAAAAACACCCTTTCTTTGAAGATTGAGTGATGATAAATAAAATACAGTTGGGCAACAACAGTGGAAAATCATGAAAAGATAATGTCATTGAAGAAGTAGAAAAGCTCACTTTGGTTCAGTGCTGGGTCATTTAAGTTGGACTTGTGAACCTTGTTTTAATTCACAGTAAAATGTTCCATTCAATCTGACTAATAACAGACAGGTTGAGTCATAGGGCCACAAAGTGCACAGCCCAATGACGGACATGCACCCATTTTTAAAACCCATTCTCGAATTAGTATTAATTTGAAAAAGAAAAAAAAGAAAAAAGATTCACTGGTAAGTAGCTATGTAGTGAATGGGATACCCAGCTAGCAACATGGTAATTTTCAGACATTTTTAGGTGTACAAGGTTTTATAAAAGCATGCTTGTATTTGTGACTCATGTTTCAGGCTTTAGGAAAGATTAGAACAGGGGTTGGATAATTCATTTATGTTATGAATCATTTTTAAAACCTTTTTCGAAGTCTGGGAATTCATGCAGGTTTTACTCATTTTTGATTTTAAAGAGTGAGAGAAAAATGTGCCATTAAAATAAAATTCACAAAGGCCAGTACTATAGCAGATGTTTTACTGTGAGTCTAAATTGTGTACAAAAGCATTTAAAGGCTTTAATAGATAAACAATTTCATTTTTATACATTTTCAGGTGGATCTAATGTTTTTTTATGCCTCCCTCCCCTCTACTGTTTTGTCATTCAGGGCAGTCTTCCAACAATAAGCTTCTTCTAAAACAAGGTATTGGTCTAGCTTTTATTAAATGAGCTACTGTTCACTGCACTCCTCTGACCACTGCTCTGTGTGTCATTGTTTTAGCCCAGCTTCGCTCGCATCGCAGCTTTTGTCATCAGCCATGCGTGTCACTCCTGGCCTCCTCCTGATGCGTAGGTGCTGATGGGATGGCAGCCTTGAAGGCCCAGCTGCAGCACCAGATATGCCTCTTATCTGTGATGCCCAATTATGGAACAGAAACCAGTGCTGGTTATGTGCGAAACCTGAGGGACCAAAGACATGATGGGAAGTGAAAAATGTCACACTCACACACTTGATGCTCAGACTGTGTCCTTATGATAGGCATCGCAGTGTGACTCTATGTTGTCATGCAGGGTGTAATGGCAGCTGCAGGGACACCACATCACAGTGATATGAATCCTCGTGATACAAAATATATTCCAATAATGACGAGGAGATGAGGCTCTAGTCTGGTCGACAAAACAGCTTCAAAAACAGATAAGAATCAATTCTGCCCAGCCTTGAGGAATCGTGTTAATGAATTCTGCAACTAACCTGACAATCAGCTCCCAGCAGCAGAAAATAACAGCTCTCTCAGATGGAGCCAGATTTCTGCGTATTTACTTTGTATACCCAGAGTCATGAGTAATTTTATTACCAGACTTCAATGATGATATTAATAAAGGAGGAACATAGAGGCCAGTATTTCTGGCAGGGTAATAAATGTTAAAATGGATTTTCTTTTGCTCCCTGCTATTAGATTGTTGACAGTGTGTTTCTGAGAATTTGGAAGAAATTTCCCTGAATTGATTTTGAATGCTCTCACTATATACCTGGGCTGTGGGCTGAGATTTATTCCACTAGAAACTGAATTTCAAGTGTTATATTGAGTTAGAAAAGGATGATCTAAAATTGAATTTACTGTTTTGGAACTGATTTGTTTGATTTGAAATTGTATTTTACCTACCTGAAAATTCAACTCTCCTTAGTCCTTCAGTTTTTACAATTCAGATTCAGTTTCACTATTCAATTTCAGTTCAGCATGTCACAGCTACAATGCTATCTACATCTGTTGGGAAGCTTCATTTAGCACGGAAGCACAAAATTCTCTTCACATCCATGAAAAGGTCTTAACAGTCTTTGGCTGTACCCCTTGTCAAGTTTGCTCAGAATTTATAATTTTTTACATTTAGAGTCATGTATCAGAAAACCCCCCTCAAAACACAATTTAAACGTTTGCACTGCTGTAGCTATTGCTGCAACCTATAAATATAGTTTTTAGTTTCAAGCAAACCTGGTTCTTCATTCACTGGTGTTCATCATTGAAATAGCGCCATCAGCCAAAGACCATAAAGACGTTTTTGCAAATGTGAAGAGGATTTTTGTGAACCTGTGCTCCATTACTCTTCCTAATGTATTGGAATGGGTACCTTTAGCATTTGAAATGATACAGTACCAATGCCTGGTACCTGGCAATCAGTATTGGCACTCAATATCAATTTAAGTACTTTTTTGTGTGTTTATGTGGTATTAGTTTTAATTTGTTTAATAATAAAAGTTTTTTTATTGAACATATTTATTTCTCAATATATAAACTTGCAATGCTGTGTTCAGTAGGAAAATCTCCAACTCTTCCCCTCCCTCACAGTCACATGAATGCATTCAACTACCTAAACATGGTACCGTTTGATTTAATGAGAACCAGTTCTACAGACAGAATTCTGTCAGTGCCTACAAAAGGACCTAATTTGGAACCCATCCCTACTTGTGCAAATTGAAATTAGATTTGTTTTTTTTTTTTACTTATTAATTTAAGGAATATAGAGAGTTGGGTTCCTGTGTGGGTTAAAAAAAATCAAAGCAAATACATTCAATTTTGAAACTTAACATTAAATTTCAGGTCATGCTTTTTAGATTCAATATGACCCAAAATTACTTTCTCTTTGCTCATATCTCAGCCCATACTGGGGATCCAAACCAAGTCAGAAATGCTTACATCTGACCAGATAACACACTTAACAAATACTGCAGACCTGTGTCCTTCAGCAATAGTTTGGTTTATCCAGTTAGAAGATAAACAACTAGATTTGACATGGTGCAGTTCTACAGGAAGAAAAGGACAAAAAGTTGATTCTTAAGCTCTTTGGTAGAAGTTATGGGGTGCAGTTCATTCTACACTTTGTGCAACTTGACAGTGAACTCACACTGTATGTTGTAAAGTGCATTCATAGCTAAGATAGATGCTTTTTATTTATCTGTTTCCTTTTTATCTGTTCAATTTCTTATTCTCAAGTGTGCCTCAACTGTTTGACCGTCTTCATCGAAAGCACATTACAGTTTAGATTCCTGCCTATATAAATGTATAACTCATATCTAAAGGAGAAAGACGTTGATGCCTGTGGGTTTGGGGTTGCTATGATCTGCCCAGGTCGGTATGTAGGATGACCTTGACAGTGCTTTAATGTGTATGACTAAATAATGCTGCATTGTTTGTTCTTTGGCTTTCTGATGGTCTCAGTTATTTGCTGGGAAAGTAGCTGGAGGGGATGTTGCTGATTTATTCTGAAAAACGTTCAATAATGCAGCATTTTGGAGCAAAAAGTCTGCAGGGGTGTTGATGAAAGGAGACTGAAACGGAAAGGATTGACAAACTTTGACTTTCGGTCTTGCATGTCCCACAAACATACAGGCGGTCCAAATTCCATGTTTCAGACAAAAGTCTTTTTTACTACATTTGTGAATAAAGGACTCTGAGTCTGGAGGAAGAGAGGAGAGGCACAGAATCCAAGTACTTTGAAGTCCTGGGTGAAGTTTCCATAGTCATTAATCTGCTGTTGGTCCACTGTGTTTTCTGAAGTACACAGTCAATGGAGACGTTTCCCAGGAAATTTTAGAGCAGTACAAGCTTCCTTCTGTTGTCAAGCTTTTTCCAGCAAGACTTGGCTCTTGTCCACAGCGCCAGAACTACCAGACTAACAGCTGGTTAGCTGACCATGGTATTACCGTGCTTAATTTTATCATCATCCTTATTTAAAGATCTCAGAGGGATTATCGAAGATGACCATCATTTACAATGATGCTGAGAATACATATAACATTGAAAAACAACGTGAGTTAAAAAAAAGAGTTAAGGCCATCACAGAAATGAAATGAGTACAGACAATTAGCATGAAATATATAAACTTGAAATTATTTACAAACCAAAATAACTACCATGATTAGTCAACAATTGAAGTCAAACAAAACAGTTAAAATCCAGTAACATGTGTTTAAGAGTATTATTTATAGAATGTCCAATGATTGGTCAGCAAACTCTTCAGACCTGAACCACATAGAGAATCCATGAGGCATCATGGAGAGGAAGCTGTGAGACATGAGGCTCAGTAACACAGATGAGCTTAAGCCAATCAAAGCAACCTGGACATTCACAACACCTCAGCAGAGCTTCAGGCTGATCTCCTCTATGACACACTGCATTAATGCAGTAATTCATGCAAAAAAGATCCCCAACCAAGTATGGAGTGAATATAAATGAATGTGCTCTTCAGAAGGACAACATTTCTGTATGAAAAATCATTTTCATTAGTTTTATGTAATGTTCTCATTTTTTATGAAATACTGAAATTGGGGTTTTCATTAACTATAAGCCATAATCATCACAATTAAAATGAATAAATGCTTGAAATATATCACTCTGTGTACTGAATCAGTTTAATACACGAGTTTCATTTTCTGAATTAAACAGGAAATAAGTAAAGTGCTGACTGAAACCACAATCTTTTTTCTTACCTAACAACTCAGGAAATGTGTGCCTGCCACTTAAACAAACCTCAACTAGTTTAGTTATTTCTAAGACGACCCCCCCCCCCCCCCCACACACACACACACACACACACACACACACACCTTGATACTTATATAACTTTTTTCATCACCACCTTGGATTGGACACATGTCTATCAGGTACAGGAAAAGCTGCCAGGACTTTTGTTTTCTAACATGTTCACATTTCATTGGGTGCGATGCACTTAAGAATACATTTCCTGCATTATTTTGAAACGACTGTTATTACATGAATCCACAGACTTAAAGGTAGGGTCTGCTGGAATTTGTTACTTGTTAGAAACAAAACATTCAAACTTGCCTTTTCCTCCTTGGCTCATTTCCAGTGGCAACACACACCCACTGCCTCCGACCATGACTATGTGAGTACATTCACTACCCCAGCAACCACCTGTAGCACCATGCTACGTGGGAGAAACTCAAGAGCCGTGCACCTGACTTAACATGTTAGCACAAGCTAATCACAGGTATCCAGAACTTACCTGGTAAGCAGAAAGCCAACTTGTGTTGCTCTTTGTCCTGTTGTGCTTTCCACGCTCCTAAAAAAGAGTGAAAGTTGAGCCATGCTTCACTTTCGTTTGGTAAAAAGCTTTATCTGTTTGGTGTTTCGTTTTTCTTTCTTGCTGGGCACTCTGTGATTGGCTGAGGAAACCACGCTTACTCTCTACCCAGAAATATCCTGCCACAGCCAAAACATCAACATTTAGGCAGAGAAGGGGGTTGAGGCAGACACAGACCCTGACACACACATGTAAAGAGGCCCATAGAAGATGATTGAGCAGGATTATTCCTGTAAAAGTTGACATTTAATTTTTCAGGAAAAACCTGCAGACCCTACCTTTAAGTTCACTTAGTAGAACAAAGATTGCCTCCAGCTGACCTCTTGTCTTAGTGCGATGTTTTCTTTCTTTCTTTCTTTCTTTCTTTCTTTCTTTCTTTCTTTCTTTCTTTCTTTCTTTCTTTCTTTCTTTCCTCTCTCTGCCCCCCCCCCCCCGTGACTTTTATATCTCTTCACCTCTCTGTGTGTCAGCTGAAGTTAAAGATCGTAGATGGATGTTGAGTGTCCTGCCTCTGCAGTTGTTGCACAGATGTTGTGTATTTTGTGTTCTGTCAGTGTTACGTAAGTCACCAAACAATCCATTGTTTAGAGATAATTTGGGGGTCCGGTGCTACCAATTTCTAAATCAGAGTGTTTATCCTCCTGACGTGCCAGCTGCTGTCATGATTGGCAGCGCTAGAATTAATGCAGCTCTTCCTCCAGCTCTCAATGTTTCATGGATTTGTTTTGGCCTTTGAAGCTTTAAACCTCTCTCCAAGCTGTTATTTTCCTCTTCTTCAGGCAATTGCTCAATCCCCTCACCATCAATATTTAGAAGTCGACTGCATTACTTTTGGACATGCACAAATCCACTCTTACCTTTAAATCATTCATTAAAAGTGGGGTCAACCCTGAGTGTGGGGCTCCATCTTATAAAGGCCAAATCAAACACTTCCTGAAGGTTGCTGTATAATTTACGACGGTTATCGGTTTAATGTAGTAAGGCAGAGCAGGTTGGACAAAGGATTTTAGGCGCAAGCACAGAGACAGAGGAATATTCAGACATGATGGTGATATTAAGCAGGTGTCAGGTTTTTGAGGAAAACATATTCAGCTGATGTTCTTGTCTGAGTTGAAGAAGTAAACTACTTGACAGTCAACATATCCATTATCATGAAGCTCATTTGTTGCAGCTTACAGTGCAGCATCTCTGCATTCATACTTATGCGGGGTGCAGCACATAAGAGTATGGCTTGTATTCTTTGTCATCATTTTTTTTGACCAGAACATAACAGCCCACTTGCTTGATGCTTTTATACAAAGTGCCTCACAGGATCAGTGCACATACATTTTTAACTCCTGTAGTCGTCAGGGGAATAGCTCTTAATCCTCACTGAGTTATCACGATGCTCAGCCCACGTACACACTGTCCGATTCTTTCTCTGAAGGCTTGTGTTTGAAAACAACCTATTTGTGGATTAGGATAATGATGCCGTGTAAGAGCAGCTTTGGGGTTTAAATCAGGCATTTGCAAATTTTTAATACATTGAAGTGTTTTTTTTTTTTTTTACGATAGATTTGTCTTTAAATTTCTTGAATTGTTTATTTCAGTGCTGAGAGTAGGATGCAGGCTATTAAAACCTGTCCATGCAGAGAAGTTGTTTTTGAGGGAGCTGTATTTATGTATTGCTCCTATAAACAGCAGTCTGTGGCAGCATCTACAGTAGACATAAAAAGTCTACACAGCTCTGTTAACTGCAAGATTTTTGTGATGTAAGATAAATTAAAGAAACTTGAACAAGTGTTCAGAATTAACTAGTCACATTCAAAATCATGTTGAATAGGAGTCGGTCCACACCTGCCATCATTTAGGGCACCTCTCATTTACCCCAAATAAAACTGTTTAGCTCCTCTTAACATTGTCTTAGTCGTGTCTTACAGCAAAAGTCAGTGGTCTGCAGAGAGCTCCCTCAACATCGGGTATCACTCAGGCTATCAAAGAATTTTCAAAGCATTGGATGTACCATGAAGTATATCATGAACACTATGTAGACAGTCATCATCAAGTGCAGACAGTATGGCATGGCAATAGTGACTGTATTACCAAGAAGTGGACATCATTCCAAAACTGGTTAAAAGACAAGAAGGGCACTGGTCAGGTTGGCTACCCAGAGGCCAACAGCAACATTAAAGGAGCTGCTGGAGTGTCTGGAAGGAACTTCTGACTGTGTAGTCCATGTGACAACAATCTTTCATTTTCTTCTCATGTCTGTCTATTTGCTAGGGTGGCATGATGAAAGGAAGATTTTTCTTACAAAGAAAACAATTAAACCCCGTAAATTTTACAAAAAAAAGAAAAAAAAAGAAGAAGAAATGAACAAAAACAACAACAACAACAACAACAACAACAACAACAACAAAAAAAACGAAGTCTCCCAAAAGTGAAACCAAGGTTGAACTATTTGGCCATCGGAAAACGAGCAGCATGCCCACAGTGAAGCATAGTGGCAATGTACAGCATCATGCTCTGCGGCTGTTTTTCTTCAGCTGGAACTGGGCCTTAGTCAAGGTGAAGGGAACTATGATCAGTCCCAAGTACCAATCAGTGTTGGCACAAAAACTTCAGGCTTCTGCTTCTGAAAGCTGAAGGTGAAGATCATGTTTTAGTATGACAACAACCAAAAGCATACATACCGATAAACACAATAACGGCTTCACCAGAAGAAGATTCAAGTTTCAGAATGGCCCAGCTAGAGCCCAAACCTGAACCCCATTGAAATTCTGTGGGCTGAGCTGAAGAGAGAAGCTAGTGGGCAGGAGGTGGCCTCCTATGCCATCTGATAAATTTGGAGTGTTTTAACAAAGAAGAGTGGTCAAACATCGCCAAGTCAAGATGTGCCATGCTGGTAGACACCAACCTACAAATACATTAAAAGTGGAAAAAGTTCTGAAACTATCCTTTTTAGTCTTCCTTTTCTTACATCACAAAAACCTTGTGTTTTTTTATCCACTGTATGTATTTAGATCAATATAGATGCCGATATGACAGTGTGATGCCACTACTCAGACTGCACTTCATGAAAGGCCCATGAATGAACTAGTGTTTTAATTTTTTCAAATGTATGAATCTGGTGGGCCGCCCCCTCCAATAAAAAATAATAATAATGATAATAACTTGTATAAGATGGCCAACTCATCAAGGGATATTTAAGTTTTTGAAGTAGGGTTGTATGAGTAACATACTTTTAGTAATTGCAGTGGTGATTACAGATGCTCAACCCCTTCAATAAGAACCTGCACACCAGCTAGGCTACAGTTCCCTGTAGATGGGGCCACTACTGCAACGTTATTTAGCACATTGTAAGAAACTTTGACCCAAACATTCATCTCAGTTTGAGTGTTCACTCTACCGAGCTCAAGCCCTCAAACAGAGAGGAGTACCCTCCATCATGAGTGAAAATGGGTAGCATCAGTACCATTGAACCTTGGGTAATTAAAATAAACCAGACTTTCACAAACAGCTGCAGTCTGTGATATTCACCAACCACAGTCCACTGTCGTATTGAACACTGGAGTTTGTTACTGACTTACCTCAACATTTATGGGATGAAAGTTTGTCTTCCAAACTGGGTGTTCCTCTGGGGGAAAGGCAGGTAGATAAACAGATAAACCTGGCTTGCTTGCTCAAAGGCTTGCCCCATAGGGGCACTACCACAAAACAGATTACCCCTTTATCTCATGGGATCCTGATATGTACTACCTACAAGGTGCCACGTTGAAGCAGCTGAAAGATTCACAAAAGTTTTCAGATAAGGCCTCAAATGTGTGCTGAATGCCACAGAAACAAATGCTCCGCAGTGTTATAGTTTCTGTCACATTCGAAAACTTCTGCTGAAATGCTTCAGTCAGACAGAAGGCAGTGTATCAGATTTTCAGGCCTCTCATCCCGTAATGGAGTTTTCTTCCATCAGTGGAGGAAGTGGAAGCTGGGGGAGGCAAAATAAGGCAGAAAACAAAGCTGGCAGCTATATTGTCCTGCTTCCAAGACTCACACAGAGACGTCAAGGCCCTCCAGACTCGAGTCTCCGGCCCTGGAGGGTATCTGTGTTATAGTGTGACACTTTGCTGCGATGCCAGATGGCTTGTCCGTGACGTGAACCCCACCCATGCTTGTCAAAATGCCACCACACTGGCTGGTGCAGGGCATGCTAAATCCCTCTCGTGGGAGAAGCCAGTTTGCAGCCATTCAGCTCCAATTACAAATCTTCAGTAGCACCCGAGGATTCGAGGCCATCCAAATATGGTGATTACTCGGCAGCTCCTGGAGGGCTGAGGCTGAGAGCTGAGCTCTTCATTGGTATGCACTGTTTACTTACTGTCTGTGTGTCCATCTGTTGATGTGGAGAACAGAGACACAGCTCGATGTTTCTGTGGAGGCCACACTGAAAGCTTGGCTGGCATAGCAATTATCTGATATTATCCTGCAGTTTCATGGAATTTTAACCAGTCAAAGTCAGCAGAGACAGATAGGAAGAAAGCTGACAGCATGCTTTTGTTAATAACAAGCTTAATCAACTAAAGGCCTTTTATGTGCAATGTGCATTTAAATTTATACATCTTTCTGAAGGGAAAGCCCTTTATCCTCCTCCATATCCCATATTTGTGTATTTCATTAGTCCTCTCTTCCAATTTCTACTGTAAAAGAAACGCTTAGCAATTAATCAGAATACAGACAAAAGCCTGTGTGTGCATTAGTATCTGGTTTACTTTTTGAAAGAAATCAATCTTTTTCTGTCTTTCTGATCCTTCATTGGATAGCTGCAAAGAGAGTAGGGAAAAAAAGAAGTGATAATGCACAAGTGGCTGATACCAGCTGTGATTTTGCTCTGTGACACCTGCTCTGCCAAATGAGCTAAACCAGCATCCCTGATTTCTGAATCTGTATCTATGCAGTGTAACTGTAGCAAAAGTTATCATAGGACAGTTGACGAAAAGCAGGTATAAACCCTCCTCTATGTGCTTTATTACGAGGAGTCTTAATACTAATGTTTAGAAAGAGGAAAGGGCAAAACTCCATTTAAAGCCATGCAGGGAATCCATGACTGATCAGCCCACAACCCTTAAGGATAGAGACCAATGCCCCCCTGCAATAGGGAAACCCTAACAGCCCCCCCCCCCCCCCCCCCCCAAAAAAAAAATAAAAAATAAAAAATAAAAAATAAATAAATAAATAAATACATAAATAAATAAATAAATAAATAAATAAATAAATAAATAAATAAATAAATAAATAAATAAATAAATAAATAAAATAAAATAAAATAAATAAATAAATAAAATTAAATAAACATAAACATAAGTAAATAAATAAATAAAAATTAATTAAAAAAACACAAAAAAACAAAGAAAAAGGCCTCAGATAATGAATTTAGTTCTTCTGAAAATCAGACAACTGTCTAGTCACCTCAGGGGTCTTGAACAAAAAAAAAAAAAACAGATCAAAAATTTTCTGTTTGCATGGTTCTATATGAAAAGCAATTCCTGTTTTTGTTTATAGTTTTACAATGAGGGAGTATGTATAATCCCTGGGGTTCGAAACCCTAGCTCACAACTGCTGTGTAGAGCCAAACTGAAAGAAACAGCCACCTGCTTATCACCCCAGGTCAGGCATGACCAAAATCAGGCCTGAGGTTTATTTTCACACGGCCCCCAGCTTTATCATGTCACTGACATTAATCATGTTCCAAATTATGTACATTTTCTTTTAGGTGCACAAGCCAAACCAAACCATAGAACTACGTCTCACTAAACTACATCTGAACCTTGCATATATTACTTATGTAAAGCTAAACTTTGTACATTCGGCAGAAACTAAACAACCCTTACAGCTGATGTCTTTAAATTAATAGATTTATCATGATGTGAAAAATGAGAGAGCTCAAAAACCACATCGGAGGACACAAGACTATATTAAAGTTATGAAATGGGGCAAAAAAGACAAAAACTGTTTGATTAAAATAGCACAGAATGCAGGATAAGAAATATTCAGGTCTGAAATGTTGTTTTCAGGTCAAAAAAGTCTGAATATGAAAAATGTTCCTGATAAAATCCAGATCCTGATCATGCTATAAAAACATCCTGACTTTTCCACCCAATATCTTCCTCTAATGGAGAAAATTTACCTGGTCATAAGCAGAGTTTGCTTATGTTTACGAGCATGTAACACTGCAGAAAACTGACCACTTAACATCAGGTATCAAGAGACAATTAAGGGACAGGCGATGTCTGTAATGATGGCACAAGTATGTTTGACCACACTCAGTTACAGAAATCACTAAAAGAAATAGTTAACAAATGAAGCGTTAATATGTTGCTTTCATGGTTAATGAATATGTCAGTAGGAGCTGCTGATCCTTGGTAATTTTTACAAAATCAAATGTGGCCCTTGTGGGAAAATGCTCAGATCCCTTGCTTTGAGGAAGGACAGATTCAAGAATGACATGGAGCATCATATCTCTTTCAGAATGAACCATCAGTTAGGGGTTGTATTAGTTTCTTGAGATAGAGTAATCAGTGAGGAATATAGTAAACAATTAAGCAACAGCAACAAATCTGATTAGCGTCAATCACAACAGGACTGTTGACTCCTTACTTTGTCTATGGTCTATACACATAGTTGTAGCTGCTTTGGGCAGAGTTCCAGCACGGCCTGGCGAGCGCCTTCAGACTGAGGTCATGTTTGGGTTCAACCACAGCACTTACAGAAAGCATCCTGAACAGACAGACATCAATAGCAGAGGATACATAGACCTGTAGTTACAGTTTCAACCACAGTAGCAGTGTTTTATATAAAGTAATAACCTGAGGATGACTCTTGAAACTGATAGGAGCAAGGGCATCAGAAGGATGATTTATCAGTCATTAGACAGAAAAATTTGATGTTCAGAAGTTTTGAAAAATTGAAGATTGTCCTTTTATAACTTGATACCTTTTTTGACCCATCCATACATCATTGTAGTGTCTCTTATAAATATATAGCAAACTAAAGTTATTTTCCCTATGAATGCTGATGAAAATATTTAAGAGCTGCTGCCAGTGTTTCTGTATTTATACATCCACGCTGACTATTCATTTAGTATCTTTGAGAAGCAGATACTTGGTAAACAAAGCATACATTGCATCATGTCTGCCAGTGTGTCGCTGTTTTCATTAACAAAGTGTAGGAGGATGTTTGCCAAAGATTGAGATTATATTTAGGTTTTAAAAGAAACCAACCAAATATTGATTACCCGCTGAATGACAGGATATATTGGCATCAAACATTCTGTCGAGGACTCTTCTCAATCCAAAAAACTACACACACTTCCTCTAGAGTCTGACTCAGAGAGCAGACATATGTCTTTCACCACCCGACATCTCGTTTCTGACTCTGTGCCCCGTTTCTCTCCTCCTCTTTTGAAAATGTCACCATCAGAGCGCCAAAGTGACGGTCTGTTAAATCAGCAATGAGTCATTTTAATGAGAGCAGAGGGGTATTTAAAGCCGGACACATTAAATCTGGTGCTGGATGAGGTTGTGTTAGACCAAAGCAGCTGAACATGAGGAGGCCGGGACCAGGCTCTGAGTCACCACTGAGCTCTCAGAGACGCAGTCTGGCCTCTTTACTTCAGATGAGAGGACCTGTGTGTTCACAGCACTGTGGAGAAATAACCACAACCTCTTTAATGTTTCTAATGAGGGCGCACAGACCCTTTAAAGGTCAGTAAACGCAGGTGAAGAGTCCTTGTTGGACTGAAGGTCTCTGTGCAAATCTGTTCTCTTTTTTAAGAAGCAACAAAACAATTAAGCAACTGATACGACATGCACTTAAGCTCTTATCTTAAGTCTAAAACAGTCAGGTCAAAAAATATCTCTGAGATGATTGGTGATTCAGATGGTTTGTTGTCACTCCGTTTAATCTCTTTATGACACCTCAACCAAATCTTCTTCACTCTTTCTACTTCATGCTGAAAGTCAATTTTTGTAAAATAACCTTAAAAAGTGCTTTTGAATATCTTCATGGTCATTTGAAAAAATAAAGCTTCCTGATGAAAATTAGAAACATTTCCTGATCATATTCAGACACTGATGGTAGAGGATGCTTCAGTTTTAATTTATGCTATTCACACACCGCTGGCTATGCCACCTGGAGCAGTTTAGGGTTCAGCTTCTTGCCCAAGGACACTCCAGTATAAACATTCAATGGAGAGATGAGCTGGACCACCAAAACAGGGTCCATGGGATAGTTGAGCCCACTCTGTGTGATTATCCTCTTCTGGCCTAGGTCAGTACATGATGATGAACAGATTTTCCGGTGGTAAGAGGTGTATTACTAATAAATTTATCTTCCTCTATCTGCAAGAAGAAAATTGGGGCGGCCCCAGCTTGAAACTGTGTTTACATTTAAAACCCCCGTGAAGACTTTTCAAGATGTCTTGGACTAGTCAGACTTTTATATATTTTCTTGTTCATAATTCAGGATTTAAAATGAGATTATCAGAACCAAATTTGTTATTTCTAAATTCTAGTTCTTTGTATTCATGGCTCATATTTTTCCCAGGAGAAAATGAATCCATTTACCCCATTCAGACGCAAAGTCCCTGTGATGACACCACATTAACTGGTTGTTAAGCAGTGGGAAGAAAGAGCTGGACTTTTTGTTAAAGAGCCGAAGAAAGCTAAACAGGAAAATGATAGAGCACGGGCCAAAACACGGGTTAATCTGTTTGTGATAATGTTCATTCTGACCCACATGCAGCAGTTATTCTGCAATGATCTGGGTTTGCACAACGCAACTACAAACAAATATATGGCCTTGTCCCTTTGCATCCTGGGAAAAAGTTGTATTGAACAAGGAAAAGTAGTGTTACAAAGAAAATATACTCTCCAAACAAACAACCATCATGGTGAGAACAATAAACTCCAAGGGCAGCAGAATAAAGAACACACTTGTTAATTTGAGGAACAACAAACAGATTTCCAAACTGTAAAACAATCGAACAGACGATACAAGTTGAACAAAACATGCTACAGTTCTGTTTCATCCATTACTCATGTTGCTTGTAATGAGGAACTTGACTTGAACTGGCCTGTGTCCCCTGTATGTCTCCAGACCAGTAACCTGGTGTAATGTATTAACTGATCATGTAACCAGTGAATTAATACTCCTGACATCTGCTTTGGCAGCCTGTACAATCAGGAGGTACTGGCTTCATTGATTGGGATAAAGACCTCCAGCTGTGATGTTAATTAACAGCATTTAAAACACCTGGCTGAGGTGGAGTAATACAGCACTCATGGTTCACCATTTGGCCAATCAGATTACTTAGCAGGAACCAGCTGTTTGTGTAACGTCTTATTCAAAGTCCACTCAGCTCCTACCCTGTCAGGAGTCAAAATAACCATCTTAACCAGGATGATGTCCACGCAACACATTTCACCTGGTAAATGAGTGTTGTCTGTAGTTTTCACTAAGTGGCGTGCATTGTGTGTTCACATACTGTTGTTTCCAGCTTCCTGACTGATGTGCCCATCCAGCTGAGACTGTACTCTGTTGTATTTCTCTGTTGCTCTTGTATCGCTGTGTCTCAGCCTCTGCTCGGCTCTCCTCTGATGTAACATCTGTGTCCATGTGGGTGCTCTGCAGCTTTTTCCTCACACAGACAGAGAGACAGCGTAATGATGCCCTCTGGATGAGCCCGGCTGTGTCTCGGATCTGCCAAACACCAATCTCCTCAGATTCTGTACAAATGTCAATCACCTGCATCTCTGCTTTGGCCTCTCTCCTCACCCGTCTCTCCCTGTTCGCCTTCTGCGTGTCTGCTCCTGCAGCCTGCTCATCTGTTTGACTTTCTCTCTGCTGTGTCGTTTCCTCTGCAGGTTTGGCGAAGCCCATGGGGCTAGTTGAGGGCCCCGGAGGCCTTGGCCAGGGGGGAGCTGCTGCCACTCTGGGAGAGGACAGTCGAGATGCCGAGGGGAAATACGAGGAGTACGGCTACAACGCTCAGCTTAGCGATCGAATCTCCTTGGACAGAAGCATCCCAGACTACAGGCCTAAAAAGTAAATCCACCTCCTGTTTCCCCTCATTTCCTGTCTTGTACATGCTCCTTCCATCTACAGCTCTACACCTGTTTCCCCCTCTGGCGGGGTTGTATGATGTTTGAGAGACTTGTAACGGGAAGGTTTCCCAGTTCAGTCCCTGCTGCAGTTGATGGGCTCTATTTTTATGACGGCACAAAATGTACGGACAGCTCTCTGCCAGGCGTTTTCATCAGGAACACAGTGTTTTCCTCCCTCTTTTCTGTTTTATTGAGGTGGCTTTTCAGGACATTTACTCTGCCAAAATAGTTGAGTTGTAGGACAAGGTGAGGCAGAAATGATAAAGCCTTGCAGTTAATTCACAGTGCTGAGGATTATTGGGATTCACTAGATTTCTCTGCTAGCTGATGCTGGGTCAAAAGTGCACACTGCACACATGACGCTATTTTTAGTCCGACACTCTTCAGTTCAACAGTTCAACAACACCGTGTGGATTTAAATCCCATTATGATGACTGTGAGAAAATCTGATATGTATAACTTTAATACATGCAGCAGCAGAGTGATTTGATTCAATAAAGAAGGAGCAGGTCAGGTGCAGGTCAGTGGATGGATCGCTCAAAATAGTTCCTGCTTCAGTTTTAAGTCAGTATTTTTAATGTCTTCACTTTTCATAAAGAGCTACTGTTTAACACACAAGCCCCTGAACCTGTTGTTGAGGTGCTGATGAGAAGAATCTGCTTCTCACTGATTTCCATTTTAAACAGAAAAATGCAAATGTCACTCTTGTAAACTTAACAGCATGCAGCGGGGGATGTTTCTCTACACCTGGTGGTTTATGACACTAATTTTGCACTCACTGCGCCCGGCTCCCAGCGGCACATGGCACGTTGTAAACTTACACCAACCCAACATGACATGAGTCATATAGCAGTGACTTTGAGAAGAGTGAATAAATTATGGTGAAATCATAATTCAGGTGAGAAAACGCCTTTCATCTTCTCTTTGTGTTTATTTCACTCGATGCCAGGGGTGGAGAGAGTGCTGAAATATGCTATTCAAGTACAACTACAGCTGCATTGATTAAACCTTATAGAGGTAAAAATAGCAGTCTGCAAATCCAATTAAGTAAAAGTAGCTTAAAGTAGAAGTGCTTTCTTTAAAATCTTTAAAATTCCAGTCAGATATAAAAGCTCCAAATGCAGTCAGAACACTGTCAGAAGTCCAACCAACAGGAGAGCTTTAATGTGAGAACAACACGTTGAGATTGAAGCTCCTGAATATTTGACTTTCCTTTGTGTATTTTCTTTTAGTAATTTGTAGACACTCCCTACATCAAGACGCAGCCTGCTGTGAGTTCAAAGAGTTTACTGTGAAGTGTGTCCAGATTGCAGGATGGCTTGTTCTTATCAGGATCAGGTTTAGGCTCACATTGAGCTGACTATGGTTGGAAAGAGGTGTCAGCTTTATTCAATCTCTGTTTCTTTGCAGTATTTTTTCCATGTAAGAATGAAAAAGCATCTGCCGGAGTTCCCCCTGGCTCCATACTTGGTCTTCTTGTTTTTTTTCTTTTACATTAAAAGCATTTGATAAAGTGCTGTTAAAATGCTGCTTAAATCTTTTTTATTTGCTGAAAACTGGTGCTACGAAAGTACATTTTAATTTATCCCTGTGGTCATACGCTGATCTTTCCAAAGAGCAAGATAACCGACAAAGCTTCAGTGGTCTTAAACGACTTGGATTGTAGTTAGTTATAACTTGTGTATAGTAAGTTATTCTGAGTTATTTAGTCTTAGATATAATAATATTTAGTATTTCTGCCACCTGCTGGGCCTGAGGACAAATTCTATTTAAAGCGGAAACATAGTGACAACAAATAACCGTTAACCTCAGAGACTATTTCTCATCAGATCAGACAGGCCTTCACAATAAAAGACTCAGTCTTAATGTAACAGGTGATAAACATTACAGATTTTTGATCACCTGCGTGTCAAAATGATTTGACACCCTTTGTCCTTCATCCTTTTATTTTGTGAAACATTGGAGCTAAAACAGCTCCAACTAAACCAGAGTAGTTACTGACCTGATGGACGAACCAGTGAAATGATTTGTTGTGATGTCAGGATGAGCATGTTCTTCTCCTCTACGTTAGTTCACCTGATCACTGGACTGACCAGAGAGGTCAGCCAATCAGCTGCAGGCACGTGGTTGACAAACAGATAAAATTCTTTCTGCTTGTTCATACCTGCCAACATTAGAATTTGACGAAGCAGGAGATCTCTGTTACCCCTGTGTTCTATGCTGAAATCTGACCTACAAACCTACAAAATGTGTGTTTTAGTATCTTCATGGCTCGGAGCAAGAAAAGGAAATGTTTTGCACCAAGTTGAGTTGAATTTGGGGGCACATCTCTTCTGTTTTGGACCTGATTTGTCCATCTTTGACAGTAAGAGAGTGTTATCGAGTTAAGCTGAGTAGAGAGTCGCTTCAGTGAGGACATGCATGTGTGCGCCAGGTAGTGATTTGCCCATGATTGTCACTGCCAAGTTGTGGTTGCCAGGCCTGACAATACATATCTTACACAGTACTTATGATCAAGCCTTTGATTAGAATTAACTTGATAGGAGAAATAAAAAATCTGGAGTAGAGCAGGAGATCAGATTAAAAAGTGGGTAACTGATAAAATGTAAAAAAATGAAAAGTAAAACACCTCACACAGAAACTACTCAAGTAGAAGTGAAAGTACTGGATTTAAAGACTATTCTCAAAAGCCCAATTCAACAAAAAATTATAACTATAGTAACTGGACTGAAAGTAACTGGTGTGAGGCAATCGTACTGATTTTTCCTGCAGAGTTTTATCGGTTTTCCAACATGAGTTTTGTTAAATGTCGGCTCACAAGAAGACAGGCAATATGGCTGGCAGAAAGCAGCCGGCAGCCCTGACACCGTCAGCTGTCAGGAAACTGTCAGCTTTCTGATTAACGGTTACCCCAGAGTCTCCCTCTCCTCACACATTCTTCCTGTTTAATATGTGTCATCTTCTTCTTCTGTCTTCTCTCCAAACTCTGCTTAATCTTTCCTTCACACTTTAGTCAACGTATTACAGTCACTCTAGTCTCAGAGCATCTCAGGGCCTCTGCTGTGGGGAGTCACACAAAAGAAAATGACTTTAGACACGCCTAATCCCTTGGCTTGAGAGGACACGTATAAGACCACGTTGACAGCTGAAGAGCTTTGTAATAATGTTACAACAAAAGAAATCTTGAATTACTTTATTTTCAATGAAAGAGCCCCAGTGGACACGCAGCGAGCGGCCGTGATGGTCCTTTTCAAATAACTTTTATATTTAGAAATTGAACCACAGCTGCGAGGCAGTCAGAGAGGGATTGGGGAGGAGGGGTAATCAGCGCCGCCAGTGGCGTTCATATCACACAATGTCAAAGAACAATGGCGACAGGCGGAGGCACCGAGAGCAAATCTGACGGCCAAGAGAAGTTTCTGAGGGCTTTAGCGGGGATAACAATTCATTTCATCCGCCCTGCTTTGTTCTGAGCTCTTTTTCACACCCCAAAAAATTAGACAAGAGAGGAGCGAGGGAGGAGGAGACGGAGGAGGAGGAGGGGGAGAATAGGAGCTCACTAATTAATAAAGTCAGCACAGAGCGCCTCTGGAAGGGAAGGGTTTCAGGAATTTCCTCTTTTTAATCAACGGGTTCAACAAAACATGGGAACAAAAAGACACAAGAGGAGAGAGAGCGCTGCAGGATCAGGAAGTGTTTTTCGCTTTTTTCTGTGTTTCTGTACGGATGGAGGAGTTTCCTGGGTTGGGTCTGCTGATTTTCCTTTTTTTTTCCTCATCTTAATCCTTTACACAACATTTTCTCCATACTGAATGTTTTCGTGCTCACTCTTCCTCCACACCTAAACAACACCTGTCATGTCAAACAAGACCTTTGACAGCCAGCCGTGGTAAAGCTGTCTGTTCGGGGTTTGTAAATTTGTTGTGTAGCTCTGTTTAAATCAATACAGCCCCACCACCTTTAAACACAGAGCCCTTTGCTTTCTCTGTGTTACGTCACCAACGCTTTGAAGACCAGGAGAAACATCAAAGCCCTGTGGTTTAGAAAGTGTTCCCTGAAAGAAAAGTGGTTTCCAAACGCTTTCACTGCCAGCAGTGTTTTGGCTCTATAGAGGACTTTTAGGGTTGTTTTGTGTCTAATGAACTCTGCTGTGTTTGTGTGGGAGGTTTGCTTCATTAAAGCTGGTATAGGAGCCGTCAGGGGTACTCGGATGTGGACCCAACAGCTGGTCAGAGACTCCCTGAAAAGGTGCGTTACTTCTAAAGGAGCTCTGCTGGAGTCGGATGGCTGTTATGAGGAGAGACCGGCAGGAATTGAAGGAACCTCTGTGTGTCTGTGTGCTGAAATCAACACATAGATCCATGAAAATCCCTCTGTAACCATGGTAACTTTAGATTGTGAGCGTGGTGATACTCCCTGATCAGAGTGTAAGGAGGTGCTAAAACAGAGTGTGATGTTTGTTCGCCCTTCTATTTGGTTTTTGTATTCCTATTTTAAGGAGTGAAGTGTTATGAAAACATAGAAACCGTCCTTTTAATGCACCACGGTAAAAGCCTTCTCTTTTTTTTTGTCTAAATTCTTTGTGATCATCAGCACTGGTGTGACAGGTTGAGTAGTTGAAGTATGGATGCATAATGTGCTGAAGCTCACTTGAAACCAGGCACAAAACCTCAAAGGTGCAGTAAGCAGTATTTATTCATTGAAAGTTTATATGTTTTTTTGACTAGTGAATAATGACCTCAATTTTAAAATTGTCCCGTTTGAGTAACTTAGATTACACTTATATATATGTAAGAGCAAACAAAAGCTGCTGTCATGCAACACCAGTTTCAAACAGACAAACCAGTGACATGTTTTTGAGGTGGTGCAAAGTGCAAAGAAGTGAGAAAACCCAGAGGGCTGTTATGCACAAATAATTTGTACTAGTAGAAGTCTTTAATAGGGAACAATGGAAAAATTGAGTGGCAACTGAAGTGACAGAATGACAAGAACCTTTAAGGACCCTCTATGTTGCAACATAAAATGGCTTTATTCAAAAAGGGGAAAAAAACTAAGAAACAGAAAAGTTTTGGCAAGAAAGCAACAAACAAAACCTCAGCTGGAAAACCTTAGACTCAAAGGCAGCAAAAATCTCAGTAACCTGGATTTTAAAAACAGTACAACAAAAGAACACAAACTACTTATTCAGGGATAATGGGGCACAGGTGGAAACAATGACAGTGGGGACAACAATCACAAAGGCGGGAAACACATCAGGGCAGAAAGTGAAGTCTCTGAAATGAGAGGAGAGACATAACAACAAAATAAAATGGTACAGGATAAACTTATAGCCAGACTGAACTAAAACATGCAAACTAAACACTAATAATGACACAAGACACACATATACCTGAATTAAAACCCATCAGATCTGATAACGAGACAGATTGGGGATGGATGTGATGTGAGAGGCTAGTTGTGGGCGTACATGAAAAAATGATAAAGAGGAAGAAGAAACCAAACGAATGTGGGGTTCAGACCAAATTTGAATAGAATTAATCCTTCCAGTAAATTACTTGAAATATCAACACAAAGATAAATAAGATGCTTGTTCTTGTTATTATTATTTTGAATGAGAGCTGAAAAATTGGAACTACCCCATGTTATACTTGCCTCGATAACCAGTCAGCATGGAAATCCTCTGTTGGCCTATGACTGAACTAGAAAAGTAAAAAAAATATTGATACAGCAATATACTGCGATAATTTGACCTCTGGTATAAACTCTTGATGTCAATAGTTTTGTAAAAAACAAAACAAAACAAAAAATATTTTAGTGGAGTTTCAAGTAAAATACGACTTGCGCACCTCCACTGCAGCAGATAGCACTGAAGAGCTACTCCGCTGTATGTTACCCATAGACTGTATTATAAATGAAATCTCAAAGTATATTTAAAATATTTGAGTCCTGATGATGTGGTTTTTTGATGCCATGGTATTGATGTTTTCTCTCTATTTTTGGATAATTTGGTTTAAGATCATTTAAATTTCATTTTTTTACAGTGCAACAGACTGCTAAGATCAGAATCATAGTACCTTTTTTACACAATATCAGATTTGTTTTGAGAAACATTGATGACACTAACTGACCGCGCCTTTAACCCAATGATTTCTTTGCAACATTAGTTTAATGTCACAGTCATTTAAGTGACAGACTTAATACACTTTATGTTTGTGTGTATGTGACATTGTATTTGACTTTCAGTATTAAAAAACAAAACAAAAAAACAATTAAATATAAAAGTTGTTTTCAATCAAATCAATTTGTCCTTTCAATTTTAAGTAACACTGCGATTTTCATATATAATATCTCTATTTTTTCTTAGTTAACCGTCTAAAATATCCCAATATATCACAATATTGTGATATCGTGATACATTGTGATCCTAGCATAATAATACGACCAAATTATCGTGTGTATTGTGTCTTGGAGTTGTTGCCAATACTCACCGCTGCAGGTCGAGGTTTGAAGTCTTTGGGCATTCTCAAACCTTTGGTTGTGTACACACGAGTTACATGATTGTTTGATGTTAATGAGACATAAAGTACCTCACGCAATCTTCACGTTACAGTTTCATTACACACTCAGTTGCTAAACATGTTGAATTGTTGAGTTCAATGTCAGCCAGAGATTCGTAATAAAACCTCAGCGTGACCATGAACTCAGAGTCACAGAAAAATGTTTTTCTATTTGTCCTCACCAAATGAACCATTGAAGCGTCTCATTCCTTTGCTTTGGTCCGCTGCAGTTCTTTTTCCTGAAACAGCGTAAAAGAAAGTTTCAATCTTCTGATTTCTAATTCTCTCTCTGTAATGATGTCCTGCAGGCAAAAGGTGACTGCAGCAATGCAGAAGTGAGGTTAAACATCGGAACCAGGCACCTCTTCTCTAATGGGCTTTTAATTGAACAGAAGTCATTGAGCCGAGGACTTTGATGACTACGGGCGAGCAAAGTCTGTCCGCCATGACTGAACGATCTGCACAGTCTCACCACTTTTTTTTGTCTCCTTGCAAAGCTGCCTGTCTGCTGCAAAACTGATTCATAATAATTACAGACGGGATTGTCTCTCACACAAAAACCTGTAATCCCCTTTTACTGCCTGCTGGCTTGTATCTGTCTCTCTCCGTGCTCTTCATTTCTGCGGTGACCTTCCTAGCTGAGATACTGAGTGACTTTTGCAGGCTCTTTGGAGTTTGCCATTTACTGTCCTTGGAAAGTTTAGGTGTGACAACAGCAGCGGGTGAAGAACAGGACAGACGTGCAATCTGCTAAATTAACCAACGTCCTTAAAGCGAACAAATGATGAAAGTTGTGCCACTTTGAGGAAACAAAAAAGCTTCGTTCTTAGTTCCTTTTCTTGTCCTTCGAGAGGATTCTTATTCAGTTGCACCTAATTGCTCCTCTATCTGTGCTTTCACTTTGTGATGATGTGATTTATTTCCTGTTAAAACCATTGTTAGACCCCAAAAACTACATCGAAGCACAGCTGATGTGTGTTACCGAAGAGTCTTGGTCTTTATGTTTGTGTCTGTCTGGGGGTGATAACCAGAGACCGAGCCAGAAGAAACAGGCTTACCTCATCTCCTAAATGTCTGATACTGCAGAATGGGATCATAAGGTCTCTGCGGTGCAGGAGCTCCTGCAGCAAATTGTTGCTCTTTCCAGTGGTAGAGTTTATCTCTTGGATGGAAGGGGGCTGGACGAAGAAATGACAAGGAAAACGATTATCTTTCTGAGAGGAGTGCTTGCTTGGATTGGAAAGTTGCTTTTGGTGGGCAGGTTACGGGAGGTTAATGTAAAATTTCACAGCAAATAAGAGCGTCTGGTGAGGGGAAAGGCAGAGGGAGCAGGCTGCAGGCAAAGGAGGAGGAGGAAGAAGAGGAAGAGGGGGAGGTGTGATGGGAATACATCTTAATCTGGCGCTCTGTTTCTGTCAGAGCTGGTTCCGGGTCAAATTATGAGCGCTGTCCGGCAAGCTCAGGCCCATTACAAACAGATGAGTCGATCGCTCATCTTGTTACGGCTTTACCAGGCTTCCCTGCTGCTGCAGACAGGTACAAATTTAAGGCTGAGCGATGCCCTAAATTGGATCCAGTAACTAGGGCAATGGAACTACAATATCACTTTAGGATCTGGACACTGATATCCAGCCTCACGCCACATCTCAACTAGGCTGCTTCGCCTCCTCTGACATTTCCAACATATTACTCTGGTTTCATTCATTAAGCTCGGCCTTTCTGCCGGCCGCAGCACGGAGCGGGAGAGGAATATACATTACTCTGTTTTGCACAGTTTCCATGTTGTGCCGATGTTTCTGCAAATGGAGCGCAGCGCCGCAAAAAGTCCCCCCCTCAAACTCACTGCCAGATTTGTCATTGTATTTATAGACCTGGCAAGGTTGAATGAGAGAGGCAATAGAGAGAGCTGTGAGAGGGAACAAAGGAGTTACTGAGGGAGAGCATAAATGCATGGGGAAGGACTGAAATGATACAGTGGAAGGGTTATCAATCAAAACACTTGTGCCTTTTACTCTCATGAGTGGAGTGTGAGAGCAGGGCTTAACGTATAGATAGACGAACGCAGCGTGCTCCATCATAAACACTCTGTGCTTTGGTTTTCCTTTTATTACCTCTGCTGTCACATGCATGTGGGCTGCAGTAATGGAAGTGATGGATAACAGTGCTTGAAATTAAGCTCTCACAGTCCCAAGCAGCAAGTACCAGCCTGCTTAGACAGTGGGGCTATAAGGGGACTTTAAGGAGCGGGTTGTCACTCCTGTGCAGGAATCAATGCCATAATAAATAAAGGTGTCATGTCAGGGATAAAGAGAGCTCCTCAGGCAGTAATAAAGACAGTATCACATTACAGCAGTCCTAAATCCAGCACTGTGCGAGAATCCAAAGAGTTAAAGTAAAAACGCTAAAGAAAGCTCTAAAAATTGAAGGTTTCTTGATTTTAGGGCGAAAAGAGAGTTAGACCCTTACAAAGCAATGTCAACTTTTGTCTTTAATTAAGAGTTGTATACAAAAGTTGTGAAGATGATAATTGTACAAACTAGGGCTGTTCAAATCTTGATCCCTAGTAAAGGAACGGAGCTGATTTTGGCAATTTCTGATCTACCAGTGATCTGCATTGGAGTTGATTTTCTCTTCCAATCATTCATGTTAGTTGCCATTGTGCACAAATTGTTGCTGAATGTGAATGCATCTATAACTGAGCACTCTAAGCTCATCCAACCTTGAAAAGTTGATAAAATAATAAAATAAAGTTTAGTACATTGTTGTGGAACAGCAGCCACACTTGGCTTTATTACAGAACACATCAGCACAACCAGACACATTACAGCAATGACATCTGCTTTACAGCACTCTACGGTAACTCTACAGGGACATAAGGTTCAAAAGGCGAAAACAAACAAGCATGGGACAGTCTGTAAGCTTAGAATTAGCAACTACGTGGCTCCAGAAGTGTGGAAATATATAAAACTAGAATGTGAAAACAGTCTAACAGCCACACGTGAATACACTTATACACTACCACCTGTTCATGAGGCGTTCAATACGACCAAAATATCCTAGAACAACATGCATCGTTGTTCACTAACAGAGGAAAGGCTGCTCTTTGGTTTCTGAGCTTTAAAAGAACAGATAAATATCTACAGAGAGAGAGAGCGTCCAAAGAGCTATGAGAAGGAGGTGGGAAACAGGTTTATGCCATCTCTGTTATCCTCAGCATGTCCAGCTGTTCAGACACTTGAGCCCTGTTTCTACCAAGTTCATCTCAGTATGGCACGCATTTTGTGGTGTTTTCTTTGGCTAAAACCTGGACAGATCCCCAAATTACTGACCCGTACTGTCCCACTTTTTGGTACCCTCTGTTGGGGTGCCAGTCATACCAATCCGACCTCGAAAGGTGGAGCCAGAAACCCCGCAGTCTGGCACGCCGTGCGCATGGACTGATACACTAAGCCGCGAGCGCCTCGTACCCAGCTGTGGCTCTGCAGCAGAGGTAGTGCCGTTTTACGACACGATGAGAACTAGAGCCTTATTTAGCTGTGTTTTTGTGTGAAAGTAAGGCGCTGAAAATTCTCTGAATAAAGCGTGAATGCAGACCGATATCAGATTTTTTTTGGTGGGAGTCCGTTTATTTGTGTGTTGGGTCAAGTAAAATATGGGCCCATCTGAGTCTGCACTCAGACGGGGCATACGAGCAGACGGCAGACGAGCAGGTGAGCAGTCGAGCAGGGAGGGGGTGTTTGGTGCGAGCACTCTGGGCTTCTGCTGCACAAAAAACACTGCTGTAGGGTCATGTGTGTGCCAAACCGATTACGTCGATCCTAACGGATCACAGATCAATCATGATCCGTTGCACCGCTACTAATAAGGTACAGTCTGATTATGTTTCTTTCACAAAAATCAGTTTTCAAGAGTCAACTGTCAATTGTGAGCTCAGCGTTTGCATGTGTGTTCTGTAACTACGACCGTGGAATGAAAAAAACCCCAAAAGAAATTGACTGCGGCTCGTAGGCTGCGCCGAGTAACTTACCATACCCCCAGCGTTTATTTGGAACGGGCGTTTAATTGGAACCCGGTGTTTATTTGGTATTTTAAGGTAGTTACATATGGGAGGAGGTGCACACCAGACAACATGTCTAGGCTTCTGTATGTGGAAAAAAGGGTTACACAGAGCTCGGAGTAGGGTGAACTGTCAATTCAGTTCAGAAGTATAAACCAGACTTTAAAGGGATGGACTGAGAGGGTCTGAATCATGAAGAGGTGAAGCAAAAATTGACCATTCAGCTAAACTGTTTTAATTATTTGGGACAGTGGAATTGGACCTGCTTATCACTGGGAGCGGGAGGTTATCCATAATTAAAAACAATCAGCTGAATTTGCAGAGAATTGGTTAAAGTTTAGAAGCTGGTATAAGAAGTGTTCCTCAACAGATGTGAAAAAAGTTATTTTACTCACTTTTAATGTAATGATATGCAAAACATTTACTATATCATTTCCCAAGCAAATAAGATACCATCTGCTGTGCCATCCCACATAATTGCCAGTTTCTCTCCAGCCAATTCGTATTGTTGAGAGGAGAGAACCTGCAAACACACACACACACACACACACACACACACACACACACACACACACACACACACACACACACACACACACACACACACACACACACACACACACACACACACTCGCACAAGCACTCACGCACAGAGCGGTGTCTGTGATGAAGAGGAGGGATCTATGGGATGGTGAGCGGAGGATGTAACTGTAGCTTCATGCTGGGCTCCATCTGCTGTGTGGCCGTCTCCCTGCGGCCTGACCTCGTGGATGCCGCTGACTCCAGCTGACACCTGGTTCACCGGGGCATCAGACGCTTGCAGAGTTCAGATGGGTCACAGCATGATGGAAGAGGTGCGAAGCTGCTGCCTTTGAACAAGACTTTGGAGCTCTGACACACCATGATTTTGACTTCAGCATGAAACACCTTTTGAAATCTAAAATTAAAACTACTCATTGTAGGAGTTAGCAGCCGTGTCATGACCAATGTAACACTTTGTCTCTGGATGAGGCTGCTCTTTTCATCCTCTTTGGTTTGTGATTCAGGATAATGAGACGGATCTTTAAATAACACCCTCGCCAAGTGTTAGAAAGAGTCTCAGCCTCTCTGTTGCCTCCTTCACATCGCATAATCTGTGATAGCAAGTGAGACTGATACGATCTGACAAATCCATATATTGTCTCATGAATACTTGTAGCATTAAGGGCATTTCACCTTGCAAATTCAATCAGTGTCCTCGCCGTCTTCATCACTAATTTGCTTTGATGTTGAGTAAAAGACTTCAGGGGCTCGGCAGCACTTTCTGAAGCGCATAGATTTGTTTACACTCCAGCTGATTCATGTCAATTTGATATTCTCGCTCAGAACAACACTACAAGTGTTTCGTAACAGCCCAAATGTGTTGTAAATAATTCAGCCACAACAATTACAATAGCCTCCTCATTATCCCGACATAATGAGTCAGCACTGCTGAATAAGAAATGTGAAAACACGCAGAAACAAAGCAGAGGAGAGTGAAAAGTGTTTGTCAGCTGTTGCCTGCGGAGCATAATTGGAGCAGCGTGGAAAGATGCACATGATTTCAGCCCTCCATGTGTGTGTGAGAGTGTGTGAGCGTGTGTGGTTAGAGCTGCAAGTGCTACTTTCTACTTAAGTCCCTCTGTTTTTGTTGACTTGAAAGCAACAGCATGTCTGAGAGAAGCTCTGCACTTTTCTGGAAATGACAGCCAAAGTTTGACTGACTTCTGATTACGGAGTCGTTAAAGCAGAGTGTGTGAGAGAAAACAGACCAAGGAAATGTTCTTATTATTCTTCCTATTTCTTTGCATGTTGCAGTTATTTTTATTATTTATTTATTTATTTTTAAATGGCATGGTAGTGAAAAACTGGGTGTCAGAGGTAACATCAGGAGACAGTCGTTGTTGCCATTACCATGGGAATTTGTACGAGATCAAGAGGAAGTGAAGAGTTGTGAGATGAGGTGGTTGGAGGAAGCGCAATATGCTGAGAGATGGAGATAAAAGAGGAGGACTAGTGTTCTTGTTTTCTGTATTTTAGCTGTCTCTACCTTCAGGGGACTGAAGAGATCTGTTTAAAGGGGACATATATATATATACACATATATATATAAAAACACTTTTGTAGTATTTTTGTCCATATACTTGACTGTCCAGAGTATCCCTGTATCTTCTCAATGTGAAATAAGACCACCCAGTCTTTGTAATTCACCTCTGTCTGATAACACTCAGCCTGATGCTCTGTTCAGAATCTGCTTACTTTGGTCCTCATTACTCAACAAGCATACAACCCTAAAATCGGTGTATGCTCATATCTACTCACAGATTGACATTTATATATCTGATAGTGGGTGGAGGATGCACTCAAATCCCACGTCAGATCTGAGTTCATGTATGCAAGTTTCGTGTCAGAGGGGAGCACAGTGCTGCTAGGGAAACCCATCTGTGGCAGAGAATTATGAGATTATAATACTAAATTATTTTTCCTTTGTGGTATTTATATTTCTAGAATATTTATGTAAAATGTGTCTATATTAATCAGTTTTGCCATAACGTTAGCTTTATAACTATAATAATCATAGCTGAAGTAAAAACAAACAAACAAACAAAAAAATGTTTTACTACTTTTACGACTTTTCTGTGTCTGTTTAGATAATGGTCTGTTGAGGATCCGCCAAAGTTGACCTGTTTTAACTTCCACTGTGTTGTGGCGTTTGCAAATCATCTTGCACCTACCGACCACTGTATAAGGAAGCTGTATTGATCACAGGATTTACCACCAAGATTTCTGTTCCACTTATATCTGTTCATGGAATAAATGACCACAACCCTCCAGTCCACCCATGCGTGATTCCACACAAGCGACACATAGTGGGGTGCTCTCAGTTGAAGATAAGGGTGGTCTGAGTGTCAAGAAATCAGACAGAAAAAAAAGTTTTTTGGCTAATTTTGGAAATGGACACAATCAAAGTTTTGATTTTATTTATTTTTATCCTTTTTTAAAAAAAGGTCCTAATATGCAAAAAATTTAAACAGGCTCAAACTTTATAAAGCCAACCCCTTCTGAGCCAGCTGTACTGATCTGATCTACACTGCTTGGTGTAACTGGCATGACCAATGTAACACTGGCAAACATCATAGCTTCATTTCTCTCTACCTCTTTTGCTATGATGGTGTCAATCTCAAGGACAGAGAAGTCTCTTTTCTTTCCTGATGTGTCCTGCTTTGTCTGAATTCCATGGGTTAGGCCAGCGTAACCATGAATATTTAGGAGTGTGTTAAATTTGGGTTGTTTTTAGCAAGTAGATTCAGTAATACCTTATCAGACTTACACCATGATTGGTCCAGGGATGCAAATTTTATAAATCTCACGTGAACGTTATGGTAAGCTCTCTTCTACACCCAAATCTGCACCGGTTCCCAAGCAAGATTGAGATATGAGGGCTATTGTGCTGTCACAAATATAATAATACCTGCCCTCCTTGTATGTAGCTAGAGAGTTAAATTGAAAACACTTTGACGCTCTGACCAAGCTGCAGCCTCTGGTCAAAAAGTATGAAGCAATGTAGAAGTGTGAAAAACCAGTTCATGAAGTGTCCCCTTAAGGCTGGCAGCACAACGCTGATCTTTCCAGCAAAATAAACACATTTCCAGCCTGGTTCAGAAACGGTTTGGGTCTGAATAGCTCATTCCTCTAAAGACTCATGCTGTAGGGGGGGTGGACTTCTTTTTAACTTGTCATTTTTGAAGAAATTAAACTTACAAGTTTTGCCCATGTAAGGAAATGTCTGATTTGACTGACAGGTGGACACCATGTAGTTGATAGGCTTCAAAACTCTGTATCAGAAACAAATTTGCATGCATATACAGTCCGTGTTCCTGCCTACCAGCTGAGAATTACAACACTTCTTGTTGGTTTTCCTTGCTTTAAATGATATGAACAATCTCCTGGCTTTAGTATTGCCTCAAAATCTCAGATAGTGTCAAATACATAACTTCCTCAGTCTCAGCTGTACTGTAACCAGTAAATATCTAACACTGTGTACCTAGAATGTGAACATGTAAGATATGACATGAAAGAAGCATTGTGATACTCAAGCACTTAGCATTCAGCCTGAAGCAGGTGTACAGCATCACAGACGCTGTGAGCCTGACATCGACCCATCCCCAGCTGAAAACACAGCAGGCAAAGATCACAAACTTAGAAAAGACGTCTTCATGGCCCAAATCCAAGTTTCTACAAACAACACTACTTTAGCTAGCACATCCAGGTACCTGATCCACCTGGATATGATTTTACCTCCAGGTTTAAATCTGTAAACACATGACTGGAGTACTCATGAGAGTCATGAACATTCATAAAAGACTAAACCTCACAGCGAAGAGTACAGTGTGTGTGAGCAGCTGTTACCTGGTCATGAACCCGTCAAACTGAGTCATGAATGAATACTTAGAGCTGTGCCTCTGAGAGATGGAGCCTACTTTTAGCTCTACATACAGTTTAAGTATGGAGGCTATACAGCAGCAGGATTCCAGGTCTGGGAGCTGGATCTTCATCTTCAAACAGATGTGATCCTGTCTATGATTTCTTAGAAGGGAGATTTTTTTGTCTTGGATTTTTGAAGTAAAGAAAAAGTTATTCAGGGTACATCTAGTTGTTTTTTGGAAAGGGATATAAGGCATGCACAGTTGAAATGTGATGTTGAATGTTTTTATTCAAATTTCACAGAAGACAAAACTCCAGTGTAAGGAAGTTTAGGACAACATGTTACCGCTTTACCTTTTGGGGTTTAACATTGTGACCTTTAAGGGGCCAGTTGCTCTCAAAAACAAGTGATTTTTCTGAAGACATTGAGGCTGCAGCCTAGTTTAGTTTAGCATAAAGACAGAAAATCAGGGCAACTATATGAACATGGCGACCCAAGGGGAAATATTACAACAAGGGAATGGGGATTACCTTTAACTTGAAGTTCTTATGGTCAAGGGTCTTCAACCCTGCTGCGCTTTCAGTAAGAAGTTTGTCCTCTTTCCTGAGGCTAAAGCAGAAAGAGCAATGAGCTTTTCATTTACTTCTACACTTGAGGGCCAACAGGTCCATGTGCCAACGGTTAATGGGTGTCAGAGTCACTTCTTGGTCCCGCTGCCTGAACCTCCAACTTACTCACACTGCTTGTAAGCCTGGAAGGTAACCCAGTGCTCTAATGACCTGATGGCCTGCATGTTGTTTAAAAACTCCCTCTTTCACCTCCTACATCTTGAACCTGTGCTAATAGTTCCTGCTGTTCACAGCCAGGTGGATTGTCATTGCTCTTTGTTTCCTTTTTTCAGAGCCAGAGCTGATGTTAGCCCCTACATTCAGGTGAAATGCTAAGCTAACTTAAGTGTTAAGCTGAGTTAGCTTAATATTTGGACTGATGTCGCACTAACGTAAGTCTGGGAAATACCCTTGCCTCAGGCTTCCTGCCGTAATAAGGAGTAATTAGCATGTAGCTAGGAAAAGCATTGATGTTACCCATGATAGCTTCTATCTGCCAGCAACAGGGACGTCAGGATTAACCCCTTTTATTATTCACCATGTTTCAAAAAACTGCACTACGACCCGTTTTTTAAGGCCTGTGTGTTGTTTGTCAAAAACTTCAAAACAAAGTGACCACTGCATGGATTTTTAACCCAAACGATGCTGCATAATAAGACGGGGACCACATTTTACCAAAAAGGAGTTAAGTTCAGTGGCAAAGTCAAAAACAGCTAAAGAAGAAAAAACAAACAACAAACAGCAACAAAAAAAAAAAAACAAACCAAAATGACAAACTGTCACTTTTTTTTTCTGCTAACAGACTTCAGACTGCACTTTATCCAACACACTGGTAGATCTCATAGTTATACAGAGTATCAACATGGTCTACTGTCCAGTGTCTTATTTTCCTCCTTAACTTAGTCTAGACCCTTATCCACTTTTGTTTTGTTGGTCTGTCCCATTCTCCCTTTTCAGCACTGTCAGAGTGTAGTATGATTCCTTTAATGTTCATTTCATAATTATTGCTTGAGGCAGACAGAGAGGCAAAAAGGTGAGAGCTCAAAACAGGAGTGTAGGTGACAATCAGTAAATGGCTTGATGTATTGATGTCTGGGAATTGCATTAAAAAGGCTTATGTTTTTAACGGATACACCCATGAAGTAACTTTCTCAATGCTGTCGACCACCATGTTTAAATATGGATTATTCATAGGTCTGTTCAGTATATGGCAGTCCAAAATAAACTCTGTGACTGAAGAGAGAAGGAGAAATGCATCTGGGTGGTGTTGCTGTAACCCTCAGAGCAGTAGTAAAAGCCAAACTTGTGTAGGCTTTGTTAGCCAATAGGTTATGTGCTGTCTGTGAGAGTCATCATCGCAAAGAAAAGAATGAAATATGTTAGTGGGTCAGTTTTTATTTCTTGCTGAAACAAAGTGTATCAATAGATATCTTTGGCACTAATAAAAAGAGCAGGTCAGACCGTACTCTTCATTCTTTTTATAGTCACCCAGCATGAACAAACAACAAACAACATTTGGCAACAGCAGCGAGGAAACACGGACAAACACTGCTTCCTTGTTTTAGATTTTTATCAGACTGTATAAAAGTAGCTTCAGTCTTTAAATCCATTTCTTGGCAAGCAGGATGAAAAGTGTAAACATCTAGTCAGTCCATTTGGCTTGTATGCATGAAAAGACATCTACTTATACAAACAAATACGTCAGTTTTAACACAGGCTGAAAATCTCTTCACAGGTGTAAGCAGCTGACGTACCCAGAGGACCTTCCTCAGATCTCCGTGGTCTTCATCTTTGTGAACGAGGCTCTGTCTGTGATCCTGCGCTCCGTCCACAGCGTGGTCAACCACACACCGGGGCACCTGCTGAAGGAGATCATCCTGGTGGACGACAACAGTGACAGTGGTAAGACCTTGAACAGGATGACAGTGTTACTCTCTTGGTGTTTTTAGACTGTTTTTATCCACTGTGTCATTCAGTACACTGACACAAATAATCATGCTAAAACTCAGCTTTAAGTGATGAAATAATGTGGTTTTATCACATAAGGTCAAAGTATTGTATACATGTAATCTTTGCTAGATCTTTCACATAAAGCCCACTGATAAAACTAAGATTAATGTTTCATTAGTTGTTAGATCCCTTGGAGTAAATAATCACTAGAAGTATTTGGCAGGATAATACTGTGCACAGTAAAACATTGGACTGCTGTCCTTCACACACATAACTGATATTCTTACCCAATTTTATTTATTAGTGAGTCAGTGGCACAAGACCAACCGTGAGACAAAACATTTGCAAAACGAACTATTTTTAACTTTAGATACACTTAGTTATTACATGACTGAAATGCATTCTGGGAATAGCTTAGCACCAGCATAAAAACTGATGTTTATACTAAACGGTAAAAGATTTATCAAAAACATTTCACTGGCTGTGAGGTCACATCTATCCTCTGTCTCTGTGGAGGTGCAGCATCAATTCTAACTTGCCTCAGATGTTAGATGACGTTCAGTGACACATGCGCATATCCTGTTTTCAGTGAAAGCTACAGCAAATCCAGTCCGATCACGCAGTTAACTCAGTCTATTTTTAACAAGTTTATACACAGACTGTTTACTTTGTGTTTACTGGCTATTATGAATAAACTTTACGTTGAATTAAATGTAGGTATAGTCTACTCTAAAAGAATGCCTAATAATGATAAGGGCCCAAAATCACTTCTGTCAGTGTAGAGGCTCCCTTTGACATCAGACGTGACTGAGATCACTGTAGAAGGCTGATCACTCTTTCTCCTGGGTGTTCCCTTCCTGCTACATGATGGTACATTTCTCAGGCTTTGAATCATGAGACCTGCAGGAGCTAGAGTAAATCATTGTCTGATGCTGTAGGTTTGCTTATTCATCTCAGACAGTTGTCCTATTAATCATTCTTTGTCTCCTCTGGTGGGATGTTAACTAAGGAGTCATCTGCAAATGAATAAGTGGGATGTTGTTGGACCGCTGCCATAGGAGTCAGTCTTTGTAAGCAGTGGATGATGTCCATATCCTGGTGTCTGTGTGCTTTTGTGCTTCGACACACTTTTCTGATGTTTCTGTGTGTGTTTGCTTTTGTGAGTTGCAGTTGAAGGGATATAGGAAGCCCCTGAGGGTGGACTCTTAAACACCAGGTTTAAAAATAGCTTTCAAAAAGAGGAGAGGAGGGGATTTGTCTTGTCTGTTTTTAGACTGCTGTGTACAACTGTGTCCATGGCAATGTGAGGAGATGCTTCAGTTTCCTTTACACCACGACGCCCACAGCAGCTGACGACACACAGCTCCACGTCCTAAAAGCTTTCCTCTTTAGAGAGGGAGGGAGGGACAATGAGCTAGATTTCAGGAGACACTTGGCCCTCCTTCACTTGGCACGCAGACGCAGGCCTCCCTCCTGCAGGCTGGCAGAGGAGGAGGACGCATGAATAACATACTGAGAGAAGGCCGAGCAGGAGTCACCACTGGCTCAGCACCGCTCCCTGCTGAGTCTGTAACTGCCTGCTGTTAAAAACACAGCTAAAGGGACGGAGACTGAACCCTCCCCTCATCACATCAGTCTGCTTCACATTGTTTCACTTTCAAAAGTTTATTCCTTCCATGGATTTTTGAAGACAGAGTCTGTGTCTCACTGAAGAGACCGACATCATTTCTGACATCATTCTATTAAGTTTGATTTTACCTCTCCTCTATCAAATAGAGATTTATAGTCTCAAAGGTTTTAAAGATTTTAAAAAATTCATCTCGACAAAAACTCTCACTAAAAATCAAGTTCTTTCGAAACTTGGAGCAACTCTGGACATCTTCATTATAAGTTATAACCTTGCTGTGTAAAATACTTCATTTTGATCGATCACATGCCTGTGACAGCAGTGAGTAACTCTTCACAGCAAAGCCAGGGCAAGAAAGGACCTGATCACACATGCTAAATCAATCTGCATTAAGGTGTCTGTCTTACCATTAGCTTTAAGGAACCACCAGAGAAAATATAAAAAGTTTAGACTGAAATAAGATCTTATAAAATAACAGGAGGAAAAAAAACAGGAGCTACAATAACTGCTGCATACACAACCAGAGTATTTTCACAAATAGTAATTAACAGGTAAACATTGTAACAAAAGCAGTCAGAGCCCATCTCAGGATGATCTTCAGTGTGTGAATACAATAACAGCAGCCATAGATATACTGACCAGCCTGACCAGCTACTAAATCATGGATATCGAGCAACATCCTTACCTGACAGTTAATGCTAAACTTGGCTGGCTGGCGTGGTGTTGTTTTAAGGTCCTTTGACGTGTCATAAATTGATCCGGTGCTGTCTGACCTGATGAGGAAACTGAGAAACATCTCTGAGAAATCACCTATTTTAGCGCTGATAATCTCATTTAAAGTCGTGGACTATGATCAGACATATATCTAGAAAGGAGACTTTCTCAAGATCACCTGGGAACTCCTTACAAGGACTTCAAGAGTTTTGTCCATATAAGGGCATGGCTGTCTTGACTGACAAGTGAGCACCATGTTGCTCTCTATAAAGAGGCTGAAGCTTTTACCTAATCCAAACTTGAACAAAGCAGGGCTCAAAAACTCTGTATCACAAATAAATTGGTGACATCACAAAGAGTACGTCTGTATATTACAAAGTTTATAGTCGAAAGCGATGATATCATGAAAGTTTTGACATTTGCCTTGTTTCTATTTAAAAATGAGTCAGCTGTAAAGCTCTGAGTGTAGGAGAATACTACAGAAATATCTTAAATAGCAGATGTTCCAGTTTTATTTGTCTGTTGTTATTTCTAAAGCAAATGTTAAGTTTAAAGTGAATTATAAAGAATAAGCCGGCTGATGTCTTATCTTCGACCCACAAGTAGACTTGTGGGAAACTGGTGTTACCTTCCATTGAATTAGAGTGTCTCAGGAAGAAATCATGTTTTAACAATTTAGACTAAGCATGTTGTTCTGCCATTCGCAATCATAACAGGGGGAATATCTGGGGAACAAGAAGACAAAAAGTTGGTGTCTTTCGTTATCCCTGATTCCCAATAACAGAAGATGGTATGGTCATTACTGGTGAGATTTATGATCAAGCTGCTCAGCCGTTTAATGTTTAGTGAAAAAAAAACCCCCACAAACAGTCTAGAAATAGAGATTGTTTATAAAAAAAAGTCAGTGCTTATCCACAGGTGTTTGTTCATTACATAAATATGGAGTACTTAAAGGTATCATAATGAATATTTTGATATAAACGGACGATTTAATGACTTCTCAAATGGCAAAGGTGTTGCTCATGGTGATACACCAGCAGACAATTATCATCTGAGTGCAGCTGCCCTCTGCTGCTCCTCACACTGTTTTACAATCATTAAATCCATTGTCTTGTTTCTTTGCCTGCAGCTTTCCTCTTTCAGTTCAGTCTCTCAGGTCCCATTATGAGTATCATTTCCAGAAGTAGCAGGGAGCTGTGTACTGCAAAGACTCTTTAAAAACCCAAAGAAGAGAAGACAGATGAAGTTTACGAGTAGCTGAAAAAAAAAACAGAAACAGAGGAGCATTTAGCAGCTAGATATTTCCCTGAGGAATTCACGGAGCTGCCTGAACCATGGCTCCAAATAAATGCTCCGTCTGTGCTGGATCTGTTCGCTGCTATCTGCTGCCACATCCACCATCTGAACTTTACGCGCTGACAGAGAGTGAATGAGGGGTAGCTCAGGATCGACAAAGTGGGAAAAAGCATGGCTATGCATTGACTAATAATTATTAAAGTGAGTTAAATTTTATATTTTTGAAGTTATTTTTCTGATTAGTCATCACCCTTATCAACTAATTACACAGCCATCTGATTTCCTGATGTTTAAACCACAAAACAAGCATCCCATTCCAGATAATTGAACCCATGAGATTCAATCTGTAACACTTCAGGCAAAGAAACTCATCAGAGCTGTTTAAATAAGGCTATCTCCACCCAGAGGATGTCACAAATTGAACTTCTGACTCTGTCACTTCTTCACTTTAAAGCATCGTTGACATGATGTGAGCTCTCCACTCCACCACACAGAAAGGTGGCGATGTTTCTAGTCTGTGCATGTTGGCTATACATCCAAATTAAAAACATTTGAAGGTGTTGTTTTCACAAAAGTGTTGGTAATTTGTGCAGATGTTTGTCGGGCGCCGCTCTGCAGGGACGTTGGATGATTAACATGCAGACTGGGCTGCTTGACCTTCTCTGGATGGCTCTGTCTGTCCCCGCCTGTTTAAACAGGGCTCAGAGAGATGAGTGAAGCCACAGACACACTCGCTCCTGGTGTAATGAATCACACACAGGAAGCATGTTTGTCTGGTGGCTGCCACACATTTCCCTTTGCTGGGAGAGACGCTGACATTTATTGGTGGCAGAGGGGTTCATCAGCAGCCCGGTTCCAGTGAAACTAAATTCACATTTCCATCGATGAGCTTTGGCTGTGTGTGTCGGGCCAGGCAGGAATTCATTGTTATTAGCTATATTAGCAGCAAGGGGAGGCTTAATGAGCCCTATAGGATTCAATTGCAGTAAATACCACCAACCAAATTGATTACATAATGATCCATAGAATGAAAACAGGATATAAACTGAGGATCAGCTCGTAATATTAATTTAAAGTGGCTCTGAATGTCTTCAAGCATACATTGTATCATTTTAAAGCCTGTGAGCTGACAATAGACTCATTATCATACTGTGGGGAGTTTGTCCGATCCATCGTGACCTTTTGAGAAAGTCAGCTCTATTTATACAACACTGATCTTCATATCGTGTTTATATGGCTCAATGAGGTTTGTGAAGTCAGTAAAGTTATTCTACTTTATGTTGTTTCCCCTCCAAATCAGTGAGTGACTCTCAGTTTCAGCACATTGAGCTGAAATTCAGCCAGGGAAGGAAAATAGCTCAGACAAAAGTTACTGTACAACCTGAAAATCCTGCACCGAATGTTTGAGTTGGTGTTGATACCTGGTGACAACCCCTGGTTTTGATGTATGAAGCCTTATGTTAAAAGCTGCAGCTCTTTGAAAGTCCACTTCAGTGCAAAAATGACAGAGATCAACCGGTGTTAGTACTTATAGAGTGACTGTTGATTGATCTTTCTCTAACAGCTTTTGATAGTACTTTTCTGATGAGGATCATTTGTTCATTTACACTCAGCTCAAAGAAGACCATCATTTAAGAAACTAAACCTTGTGAATCACCGGCCTGGGTAGAGGGGGAAATAAAAACATGGCGTATGCGCCACCAATCAGAGATGTTCAGCTTGCAGGCCTCGCTGCCCAATGTTTCTGGACTTTAGCAAACTTCTACCCCTCATGCACTGGTGTTTAAAGGTGTAGAAGGATTACCCCAGAACTAAATCTAAACCCCATCATGAACCAGGGGACATGATGCTCACCTGTCCATCATGCTGATTGATGCTATGAACATGAATTTTGCCTTCATTTTGAGAGAGATAGGAGCTGTATCTCAGACATAAAGGGGATTAAATTTTGGGGACACATCATCACCCTTTGACCTTTGAGCCACAGGGTGTTTTGGTCTTTTAACACTAGACACCCTCATCAAAGATGGCCAGCTACGGGTTGATCAAACCTGGGCTTGGGTCCCATGCCCCATCATGGGACATGCCTGAAAGTTTGCGGTGCAGCCCCGGGACCATGCAAGCCAAGGGCATCCTCTTCTCTGAGGCAAGTTGCTTGATACACCTAGTTCCTCAAAAGGTCCTGGGTGAAGCTCCTAAATGAGGATAACTCAAAGAGCTGAAGCTGTTAAGGTTAATAGCAGCAAAACAAACAAACAACAAAAGAAGCAAACATTAAAAACTAAACAGACGTCAGCCCAGTAGCTGGTTGTGGTTTCGTCACTGATGCACTGAGGGTTGAAGACATCCATGAACGGGAGAAAAATGCATTGGGGTGTTGAGAACTTCTACCCACAGCACACTTGATGCAGGTTCATATCAAAGCTAATCCTGCACCCCTTAGCTGACTGTTTTTTTTGACAGAGTAGACACAGAGAGGGCAAAATATCATTGATTTTGAAAATTTGACAGATTATCACTAACACTTTCATCTTGTCAACATCTCACCATCGAAAACAAAACACAAATTCGAAATAGTTTTTATTATCAGAAAATTATTACAACTCTTCATGGTCAGTCTTCTTCATGGAAAAATGGGTTATTAAATATTTATGGTCATAATTTTTATCAACAAAATAAAAACTTGCGTTCAATGAAGGAAAGCACAGTCCTTCCAGCTTGACCCCTTTTTGATTCCAGCCTTTTTCTCTGTGTGGCAAGTTAACACTCCTGTCTTCAAATAACTACTGTTTTTCTTAAGTTTGCCTTCAAGGCCTTCAAAGACACAATATTTCTTTTTTTCCCACTATGTTTCAATGATAAATGTAAAGAAATACAATAAAAACTATTGAGAGCAGATCAAAGACTCAAGTCCTGCGTCAAGAGTGCAGCCCAAATACTGTTTTTGTACATTGGTTGTAAAAATCAAGATCAAGCATCATTTCAAATAAATTTCTTATGAAGATTAAAACATCAAAAGTGGATAAGTGCTGTTTAAACACACGTTGGAGGTGAATTTCTGAAAACTGTGGGTCCACTGTAGCACCTTGTTTGAAATGAGTCCTGAGATTCCTTCTTGCCCAGACAGGCAGCATCAGTTTACTCTCCCATCGAACTTTTCTGAATATTTAATGAACACATTACTTGTGGCGAGGCAGTTCACCCGTTAGGTAACTTCACTAGTCTGCTGGGGATCGATCAAAGCGATCAATTTCAGACCTGTTTCTGTATCACTGTCTGAGACAAGTCCATAAATCCTGCTTTAGAAGAATGTGGCCTGTGGTTAGTGCTGCAGAAGTAAATCTCTGTTATCCGAGGGAGATCATTTCTCTCCACCAGACAACAAAACAACACTGACAGGTGTTCTTAAGCTGCTCCGACTGGATGGGAACAAAGAAAATCCTGCAGCTTATTTTTAATAACAGGTATGCTGCTAGTTAGGGAGCACATGGGAGACAGCATGTGGTAGGATGAGATCCAAGCTTTGCAGCATGTAAGTTAATTCTGAGGCTTTTCCACGGTTTAAATAATCAAAAGCATCTTGGAAACCCCTCTAACATCTACCCTTAACACAGCAGTGCCCATAATCTTCCACGTCTGCAGAGGAGCTCTGCTGCAGTCTACTCTGCATTCATTTTATATTCATAGTATGATGGATAGTTGTTTATCCTCGGCTACGTTGCACTGCGAGTCCTTTAAAATGTATTCCCTGCTCCATAACTCTGCTCCCGTGGATGCAGTCCAATGTTTTATTTGCCAGGTTCAGAGGGAGGCCCATAACTTTTCTCCTTCCCTGCAAAGCCCAGTAATTATTACACTCTAATAGCTTTTATCATATTGTAGCTGCAGGGTGGGATAATGATGAAGGAGACTAGAAGCACAAGTTCAGAACCTTGAAGAGACAGAAGCAAACTGCTGGAGACTTTCACCGCGTAACAAGGAGAAAAGGTTTGTCTCTAATTAATTCAGCTTTTTTCTTATTTTCAGTCAGAAGACTTTCTCTGTTTTGATCTTTTAGTGTTTTTGTAAAAATCTTTAAATTAGATTTTAACCATAGACTCTAAAAATCAGACTCCAAAAAAAGGACTTATTCACCAAATCCTAATCATCATCTGTGGATGGTGTGACAGATATTTGCTTCTGGGGGCAGTCGCTTCTTCTCCTTCAGAAAATCTTACTTGACCAGGCTAGCGCTTAACAACTCCCAGTCAGGGTTGGGCGCTGTTTCAAATTTATCTGTCTTGGTTTAGTTTCTGGTTCTGCTTGGTTCTGGTTCTTATTAAGTCCTGATTCTGAGTCCATGACTTAAGGTAGGTAAAAAAAAGAAAAGAAAAAGATAATCAATATTACTGGGAGGACAGTTAGCCTGCTGTTTTTGTTTGGATATCAAGACCTTTAAAGTAAAGGTTCAATAGTTACATCATTTTTTCTTCTTGGAGTGATCAAGGGAAATAACAAACCTAAATCATTTAAAAATATGAAAGAGGCATATAACAAAAACACAGTAGAATAAAAAAAAAACAATATCAACAAACTACATTATGCCAACCTAAATGCTGTTGACCCAACAAATCTTTCCGCTTTTTTCACCTCATTCATCTCACAATTTTTCTTCAAAGTGTAAAGACTTTCTGAACCACAGAGATTCCTGAGGTGGAAGGAAGCTAGCTTAACATTCTTGGCAAATATATCTAAACTTGAAACAGGTAGAGAGGAAGGTGCAGCTAGAGATGAGACGTTGCTAAAGCTCATAAAAGACAGAGTACTCACTAAAACTCACACTCAGTGTGTGCAGCCCAAGAAATCAGATATATGAGTTTAGTCAGCATGAGATCAGACTGACCGGCTCTGTCACCACACAGGTAATGTGATTGCTGTCCGATTGAAACGTGGATGCATATGCTCATTCTGACTGCGGCTGGATTTGGCAGGACCTGGTATTTCATTATGTATGAAATATAAAGAGTTAAGCTGCATCCATCTCTGCCACAGCCATTAAAATGTTGCTTACTCTCTGGTTGAAGCGGAATTAGTTCTATACACATGCTGCTTCACTTATCAAAAAAGGACACAGCATCACCTGTGGAAGTGGAGCAAGACATCCTCGGCCTGAAATCTGGTTCTACTTTCTGCATGTATACAAAGACAAGACTCGATCCACAGCTGCAGCTTTATGATCTAGCTATGACCTTAGTCAAACAGCTGTCTGCATGTAAACATACTGACTTTGTTGAAGTAAATGTCATAACAGATGGGCTTCTTTTCTTGAAGTGTCAGTGTCAGTTTGAACAAAATTTAGCCAAACTTCAGAGCTGTGGTTCTCAACCTTTTCCAACTCAGGGCCCACTTATAAGTTTAAAAAAAAAATTGCTGCCCACCTCCAACCTCATGAATATTGAGGCCATGTAATGTGTTTTTGTTTTAATAAAGATAGAACATAAAGAACTGAAATAAACACAGGAGAAATGTGTTGGAAGCTCCAAAGTATAGCTAACACAGCATCTTTAAAATGTTGCAACACCAGGTGGTTGTCCTGCGGTCCACAGGTTGGGAATCACTACTAAAGCATTGTTTTGATCATTTTTGTTGACATGCTGCATCATATATGCCATGTATTTTTTCCAGTTATTTTTGGGGCCTTTAATGGGATAGGAGAGGGCAGTGAACGGAGCAGGAAATTGGGTGATAGTGCCGAGTGACATGCAGGAAACAGGCCGCAGGCTAGATTCACACCCAGGCCACCCGCTGGAGGGTGAACCTCATGGGGCGCGACCTAGACCACAAGCCCATCTGTGCCCTAAATATGACGTAATTTAACACAACAGCTCAGGTCCTGACAAATAAGAAAAAAAAACTTTGCATGTGCTGTAGAATTCTCACTGAGGTTAAAATGTGTGTCACTACCATTTCCATCAGTTTACTCATGAGTTTGCCTATATGAGGGCATGACTGTAGACTTGACTGACATGTAAGCACCCTGTTGCGGTCTGTAAAAAAAAAAGGTAGTCCTGAAAAGTCTCCAGTGGGGGCTATGCTGTCTGCAGAGATTGGGAAATCAGCTTACTTTAGGCAGTGGTGAAATAAAAAGTTTTCAAACTTGGATGGATAGTTTGGAAAGGTGAGCAATGGTAAAGGAACTCACTGAATCAGGTTAGACATTAGAGCAGCATTGAAATGGAGCACACATCCACAGACAGAAGTTCCCATGACTCAGAGCTCACTTTAATTTGGTGTCAAGTGCCAAGGCCTGTTTTCTTCAAGGGTCACTGCGTCTGAATTCAGCCTCCCTCTCTTCTGCAGCCTCCACTTTATGTTCAGACCTTCAGCTTAAAAAATTTCCTGACATCCCTCTCTCCTCGCCATGTCTCCTCCGTCACACAGGCGGGGGATTAGCCTGCCTTTTCTCTAACTTTCACCAGCTGATTTATGATGTGAGGCAAAGTCAGGAGCTAGGTGTGGATGCAATTCAGAGCCAGTGTGCCACAAGCGTCCTTATTAATCTCTCCCTCAGAAAGTGGAGCGCTCAGCAGTAACCCAGAGGAGAAGCTCAAACAGCAATCCATCCTCAGCCCAAAACACAGACAGCAATTTGTGCAAGTGGCTGTTTACCCAGCAAACTTTGTTTCTGGTGATGACAGTCAACATCATCTGTGTGAGCAGGAGCAGGTGGAGAGATGTTATAATCCAGCTGGAATAAAGATGTCAGCATTAGACAGCCTCCCTGCACAGAAACCTGGAAAATAACCTTGAGGATTATCTCACCCTGATGAAGAAAAGATGGATGCTGCTTCTCTGGATTCAGCAGGACTGGGCTTTTTGAGACAATCTAAAGTACTAACAAACAAAACAATTCAATATAACACATGATCCCTCTTTAGAGCATTTGCATATTTGATATGTATCATATACGTGATCTGGATTCAGACAAGCAGGATGGATAAAGGATGGATCCGTGCTTTATGTGCCAGCTCTCCCCTTATTCACTTGTTGGCAAGTGTATTGTGCCATCAGTGTCAGTAAATCAATAGAATTATGTTCTCAGTTTCTAAAGTTAATAATGGTTCAAAAGATACCAACCTCTCCATCTCTGCTTCACTATGCTTCTGTCCAATTTTTCCAATTTCCAATCTAGACACTTGTAGATTTGTGTGAATGTAACGTTATTTTCCAGCGAAAGAGTAGAAGGCAGTGAATAACACCAGCAACAGGACTGAGAGAGTGTCACAGTGGGTGGTGTGTTTTACGTGGTGTTATGGGATCATTAAGACACATTGTGTCACGAACAGACAGAAGAGGGTAAGAAGTGTCTATATGTTGCTATAGCAGTGTGATGCCAAAGGTTTACATTGAGAAGAGGCAGTGCCAGGGTGTGTTCAAACTCTTTTTACTGCGTTGGCCCAGCAGGGGGCTCTGACACAAGCAGGGGTAGCTGGGGTATTTTTCTTGGATATGAAAAAGAAACAAACAATTTTTTGTCCAAAGTACCGTGTGAGGGATTTAGATGGAAACAGTTTTTTTCAATATAAGTCCTGTAAGCCAAGAAGAGCAAGTACCACCTCTATGGAAGTGCTGTGCTGGTATACTGTCCGTTATTTTCCCTACTGCTATAAAGTTTCCCTCACACTAGTGTTGGTCCTGTCTGCTTGTATGCTTTAATCATGAAGGGTACAGGTTGACTGTGGCGCTGCACCACCCTAATATCAAATGCGTTCCCTCCTCATCCATGGTTACAATAACTGTTAGGCTACAATTTACAAAGGTATTCTGGGTAAAGCTCGAAAGTTATAGCTCTGCTAAACAGCTGGGAGGAACTAAGGTGCACTGAGACTCAAGAAATAAATGACGGAGGATAAAGAAAGGAGAGGAGTGGTGTTACAAACATTGCAGCTGTGATTGAGAAGGGAACGTGACACAGCGACACACCCCTGACAGCCTATGCTAGAGATCACCTGTGTGCATAATGAATAAGAGACGCACTGTTATAAATCCCATTCAGTGTGCTGTGCTAAACAAGAGAAATACTGTGATATAGGGTGACACTGCCACATTGTTGAAAAATACTGTCATAAACATCTTTTCCCACACTGCCCTGCACCACGCTCTGGACACAACCTTGGCAGTTCTTCACATTCACCCACTGGCTTAATCTTAAACAACTTTGTCTCTGTAAGAGTCGGGTCATCTGTTCTTGGCCTGGCCAATTATTTGGCAGGGGGAAGTGTGTGTAAAAAAAGTGTGCAAATTTCACCCTGCTGCAGGTGTATGTGTCCTTACCCCATAGTTCTTGTAAGGCTGGTCTCATAACAGTGGCTCAAAAAGGAGGCAAAAATTTCATCAGAAGACCAAGTATATTTACTTCCAATTTGGTAGAAACCCATGTGCAGCTTTATGTAGAATGCCTACCCAGCAGTCAGAGAATTGTAAAGAAAACACTTGGAAAAAAATAAAAGAAAAAAAATTAAATCTAAAATTGTTAAAAAAAAAGGGTTTGACCAGAATCACAAAATGCTGACCAAAGTATTTTACAGTAAAAATTTAAAACAATGAAACAGCCAATTAAATACAGATACAGAAAATAAAGTTAAAACAAAATAAAATAAAACAAAATAACCAGAGGTTATAAATGGATGAGTGAAAACAGGAAAGACTGAAAGCCACATTCTCAAGCAGAGCCAACACATGCCAGTAAACCCAGAGAATCCCAGCATTTTCTTATATGTTGGCTCCTACCAAGAGTAAGGGATTGATAATCTGTTGCCAGGGATACACCTCCAACCCTTATCTGCACTTATGGAGGTTACAAAATTGTTATCAAGATACATTTTCATAAAGTTCCTGTTCAAAGTGAATTAAAAGAGTATTTCCTGATTCATTGGTAAGTCCCCCCTCCCTCTCATTCAAACATGGTTTCTTCCACTTTGAACACCTCCTAATGAGCCAATGAGGCTGCAGATCTGTTTGACAGTTCCTGATTTTGGAGGTGGAAACCGAGCATGGCAGCAGAGAACAGGTGACAAACAAAAGCAGCATATCACATATTTACCAGTGAGTGATTTGTGCACGGAAACAATCAGTGTTATTTTTGTACCTCAAGATGTGGACTTTGTAGTCTCTATGCGTTCTGCATTATTTGAGTTTTACTAATGGCACACACTGTGGTAGCATGCCAAGCCAAACACAACTGAGCATACATGTGTGCACTTAATTCCACTGTCCTGCCAAAACCTACTATTTCTATTACTTGAGTAAACATCTAAGCACTTCAGTCACTGATTGTCACATAAACCGTTAAAGAGGAAAAGTTGTCAGAAATGAAATCTTAACTTTATTTCTGTTACACAGACATTCAAATATTACATTCTCTTTTTATTTTTAAAAAACTAACAGTCAAAGTCTGAATTTTGACAGAAATTTATTTTTTTCTGTTAGTGCTTATCAGTTATTGGTTATGGTCTTTTAAACTACAAATATTCATATTGGCCCTGGAAAAATTGTGCAGAGATTTCAAAGTTGATCCAGGCAACAAAAGTGGAGTTACAACCAATTTCATTGATGCCTTTTGTTTATAAATTTACAATTTACAAGCACCCGTCACAAATCTGCTTTTAGATTTGGCATGTAAAAAAAACTAAGAAATAAAAACACTCACTTACATTCTCTGCAGACTTTACCTTTCAGGCAAATCAGGCCAATAGTATTCAACCCTGAGAGATGTTAGATACATTATTGTACGCTTAAGCTGCTTGGTTAATATTCTGACGCTGATTCAGACATCGTTAAAGGAGCTGTCCCCCTCCTCTTCTCTTTTTCAGTGGAGCTGAAATTTAACCTGGACCAGTATGTGAACAAACGTTACCCCGGCCTGGTGAAGATTGTACGAAACAGCAAGCGGGAGGGCCTGATCCGAGCCAGGATACACGGCTGGAACGCCGCCACTGCTCCTGTCGTCGGCTTCTTTGATGCCCACGTGGAGTTCAACACTGGCTGGTAAGAAAAGGTCACGTTTAACATGAGATCACTGAGCTGTTCCTGCGTTCCCCTCACCTTTGCCTCTGTGGTTTGTGTTTTATGTTCTGGGTACAGAGGGATGTCGTGTTGGATTATTATCGATGAAATATGCAGCGTAGTTTGCCTTGAGCGTTTTGACACAGGGCCAGATCATTTCTGACTAAGACAGCACTTTTCAGCAGCATGACCCTCATTATTAAAAAAGAGTTTGTCATCAATAAGCTTCTCTCTCTTGCATCACCTTTGAAATCAGGAGTAATGGGTTCAGAGCTGAATTAAAAAACTCTTTCCATCCACACCACCAAACCAACAAATACAGTCTCATGATGAGTTGGAGAGCCAAACACTGTGAGAGACGACAGCCAGTATAATTACAGAGGGACCTTGAATGTTGAGCATATCCCCATTATTTTACCAGCGGGCTCAGGGCTTATTTTGCAATATGAAATTACTTCAGGGGGTCTCAGTCCAATGTCTGTGTGCTGCTTAAGTTTACCAGAAAACAAGTCACTCAATGGATGTAATTGGCACCTAATTTGAGCCTGTCATACTGTCACTGTTGGAGGATGAAATGTAGCTTTTGTTTCCTGGGACATGGAGGGATGAAGGAAAGGATGGAGGAGGAGGAGGAATAGCAGAGGTAACCTTTCATTTCTCTGGGTGCTGTCCAATTTGTTTGGCTAACTCAATGCTATAAACACAAAATACCTTTCATACAAACACAAAGAAGCTTAACAGAAGACTGCTTCCTGTAATGTCACCTCTTAATTAATATGCCACAAATGTCACACTGTTTCATCTTAGAGTCAATCAAGTGAAAACACATGTTGATAAAGTGGCCACCAGGCCCTAAAATCACAGCTCACAATCACCTGATTTAAAGTGTCCCCTCAGAATCCAAGAAATCCAGCTGGTTGCTGTGTACTCTTCAAACCCGGATACACAAATCTTTCTGCAAACATCAAAATATTTAACAATGTGCACCTTTTTTTTGCAAATACAATTCAGCTTCTGATCTGGCATGCCCAAACTGGACTGTCTGAAATTCTCTTTAATCACCGAAGACAGGCACCTTTGCAGCAAATTAAGTCATTAAAGAGGGGCTATTCTGCTTACCCATATTTCAAACATGCATGCAAAGTACAAATGCTAGATGTTCAAACCAAACCTGCAGATTTTCAAACTTTTGTGTGTTCATTTATTGTATAAACTCCTGAATCTGTCTGTAAACGGCTTTTAAAAGTAGCATGGGGGCTTCATGGGACTTGCTTAAATGGTGATGTCATCACATTGATCCCCTGAATATAAGGATGCATGTGCAGGCCTTGGTGGAGTTCTAACACCAAGACCTGCCCATAGCTCCGCCCACACATGCTTCCAAAGGGCAAGCCAATCAGAGAGAAGGGGGTTTAGGGAACAGGGGGTCTTAAAGCGACAGGAGCTTGAGTGAAGTGTTTCAGACAAAAGCTGGAATAGGATTTTCTAAAACACCAGTGGGAAAACATTTGGGAGTTTTGTGCCCATCGAAGTGTTTCAGTCCACTCCAACCAACAGTATGTGGAGTGTGTCAAAACCATGACACACTCCAGTCAGAAAACAGCTGGAAACAGCTGGAAGCTCTGGGTAAGTGGAATGCTTCATCAGACTGACAATTACCAAACAGACGAAGCAACATATAAGAAAAATATAGATTTTTTTTTTTTAGCCATCAATCACAGGGCTTGAAGACCTCCGGCATAGTGCCGGAAATCCGGCGTAGACAAACCTGCCAGATTGTGAAATCCTGCAGGTCGGTCTGGCTGCCCTCCGTTGATTTCACTCGATCGAGTTCCGACTGCACCAGTCAGGAAAGAGAGGCGGGAGCTGCAGAGAGCAGCTCCCGCCTCTCTTTCACAAACAAGCAGCAGCGGCCCAAATCCGCTACGTCATACCGTGGCTTGATGCGTATTGGTCTATGATGAGTGTGACTGGCAGAACGATCGTCCAATATGGCACTGTCCGTCTAATTTGTCAGATAAATGTGCTTCGTGAAGAGAGTAATTAATGACGGAGGCGGAGAGCAGAAGCGGAGTAGCAACCCCTTATAATGAAGCAGTGATATTGAGAGATGTTTTTGGACAACAAAGAAGCTTGGCTTCAGAGAGCAAGTTTACCACGTAATCGGGATACCCGCTCGAAAACTGCGCCGCCAGCGAGTCTGTAATCACGCAATCGGGCGCGCATGGATGTATTTTTCATCCATGTGAATTTCAGTAAAACCGTCCCTCCTACTAGCGACTTCGGCGGGTTGAATTATTTAATTGTAGTTTTCTGAAACGGCATCTGAAATACTAAACCCATTGCAGTATGAGACTATGACACCACAACTCCCACGAGCACTGCCTGCACACAGTGTTTGCTCATTGGTCCCTTAGCAAAGTCTTCTACTGAGAGGCGCCCCAGACGCGCTGGTCTTCAGCCTTCGTCTCGGACACTGTTACAGCTCCCGGTGTTTAGCGCCTGATAACGTGTTTTAAAACTTCACTCGCGTCTTATTTGCTCTCTATGGTAAACGGATTCCGGGATTTAAGTCACAATCTAGCGCCAAATATTCCGTAACTTGTTAAAAGTGAGGACATTTATCAGATGGAGCTCATTTAAGCTCACAGTGCACCGTTCTCACCAGTAACACTCACCTAGAGCAGGGGAGGAGGAGAAGACAGGAGCACACGAAGAGAAGTGAAACTGATCATAGATATGAGAAGCCGTAGGAACAGTATCTAAACCTCCTAATAAACAAACATTTTAAAAGTTATATGTAAAAAGTTCACTCTGGAAATACTGTAAACAAACCAAATCATTCTAAATAAATGAAACTTATGGTCCAGTGTGACTTATGTAGGCCTACGTTATTTTCGTCTTCATGACGCATTTTTTTGACTGATACGACCTCAAAAAATATATGGTAGTACTACGAAGTGACTTGTAGTACAGAAAGTATGGTACTAGTTTATTAGTGAAAAATTACCGTAGTGAATAAATATTAAAGTAGACAGTGTTTCTAGAAAGCTTTTTCAGTTTAGTTTTTATTTTTTCAATTAATCTTCAACCTTCACAACTTTCATTGAATGCAATATTATGCTCCTCCTTTAATTACTTTGTTTCAATAGTCTGCATATTTTCATATTTAAGGAGCACAACCATTTCAGAGCTGAATACCTGATTTAGGTAGTCTTTATTTGAGTGTGCACAGGGGTGATTTATATTTAAAAAGGTTTTAAATCTATTTCAGGTAAACTTTAGCATTTCATCATTTGCCTTGATCATATCAAACATAATTATCCAACAACAAAATTGTGGACCCTACCAGAAGCGATGGCCACAGGTACTTATGCTGTATCGCTGACTGACCGTTTGTGTGAACAAAAAATTAGTGTTACTGTGTTTAATGTTGTTTTTATTATTATTATTATTATTATTATTATTATTATTATTATTAATAAAAACAATATTAAACGCAGTAACCCCCCCCCCGCTTTCAGGCACAGGATTTTTTCCTGCTTCAAGCCCTGCAATCATGTAAATTTACTACAGGGGCACTAGTGGTACTAGGGGTACCGAATTAGGTATTTTATAGGTACTAAGTAAATTTCATCTGCAGTATCAAGTAACAGTTCATGCAAAATCAAACGGTACCATACTTTGGTACCTGTAGGCATCCATGTGACTGTGAGGGAGTGGAAGATTAGGCGTTTTTCCTCCTGGACATGAACACAGCATTACAAGTTAATATGTTGAGAAATAGATATTAAATTGAAAAACTGTAAGATTATATTGTCAAACAAATTAACATTTATTGTGACAAAAACACACAAAAGTACCAAAAATTAGTACCATGTAGTATGGTATCATTTCAAATGTTAAAGGTACCCATCTCTAGTACAGGATACAGAGGAGTTTCATGGATTAAGATTTTGGGTCTCATTTCTACAAAAATCACACAGTTTACCGAAACATTACCAAAAATTCAGTCTTTATATTTTGCTTTGGATCATACGTTTTGAAATAGCATGTTTGTAGGGCAAATGTAGTTTGAATGTGAGTGACTCCTAACATGATGACAAGTTCAACAGCTTTTGTTTGACGCAGAGCACCACACACTGAAAATAAACCTTTCATCAAGAACCAAGAACTAAGAACCACTGTCAAAACACAAAGAAAAAGGGTAATAAAATCTTGTGGTGTCAACGAACCATGAGAGGAAACAAAGGTGGCAGGTGATGAACAGCTGTGATGCTCATTCTTTTCCCTGTTTTCAGGGTTACCCCCACACTACAGGATCACCAATGACCCCCATAACCCCAGAAACTGATTTTTTGAGGGTCTGTGTTCTGTTAAAGCCTTTGTAACAGCTTGACAATCACAGAGACACAGAGACACAGAAAAAGAGTTTCTGCACTTGGCTGTCAGGACTGTGAAGGTCAAACTCTTGCACCTCATCCACATGACTGAGTGTGAGTGTTAACAAAGACATCACACACACACACACACACACACACACACACACACACACACACACACACACACACACACACACACACACACACACACACACACACACACACACACACACACTTTGTAGCTTTTATTCCCTTATATTCATCTTGCATTTCCAGATTTCTACACCTTCTATGTGATTGGTTGTATAATTGTACAGCCATATTGAGCAGTTTAAGTCCCTGTCCACATTAGCATCTGACAAATAAAAATTCTTAAAAACTTGACCATAGATATTGATTTTTTTATTATTCAGACTCTCAAATCAGAGCAACCTGATTGTCCTCTGAGCAGATCGGAGAAAATAAATCACTCCTGACATGCTTCACCACAGAAATCAGGAAAAATAATCTTCAGAAGCATAAAAAATTACACTTCGCTGATTTCTTTCATGCCCAGAATTGTCCAGACTATCTTGTAGCCTGTCTTCTGCTTAACACAGTAAGATTATTTTTCCAGTGGATCCAAGAACAGTTTTGATTTATTTTGTGTTTTTCGAAGTTAAATTTTAAAGAAACCCAAGATTACTTATTCATTTCCTTCTTTATGAATCTTTTGTGAGCAGCTCAATACATATATGCATGAGGAGTAGAAATGGTGGTAGAAAGCAAAGGAACATAATAAATGACACACTCTGGATTATTTCTAAGTAGGTCTGGAGCTGGATTTGATCGCTCAAATAAACAGAATACAGAATCAGGAATTTTGATGGAATAAACTGACAGAGATACAAATATTGGATTAAAACCTCCTAATAACATCTCTCAGCTCATGGATATAGTAGCTGAGACAGGTTTTTATTTCCATTTTGTTTACTGCTGTTGTTCTCCTGAAGGTCAGCGCCTCTCCTATGGTTTCTTTAAAAGATGTGAAAGCACCAAAGGTCAGGGTGAGCATCACGTATAAAGAACACACATTCAGCGGCTGCCATGTATGAGTCAGAGATTTAACCTGAACGCTGACCTTATGCCCCTTGCAAAGCAGTGATATAATTCACCTTGATCGCTTCCTGTTGGCACACTCTTTTGCTTCCAAGCATCAGGCCCGCAGGCTGCGAAAGACGAGCCACTCAGCCAGCAAACGGCCTAGCTCCTGGGTACTTTACCTACGACGACTGATACCCTGGTGGCTCCCTCGTCTGTTCCCCCATCTGTTCTCACTCCAAAATAGACACGTCTTTGTCATGCCCCTGTATAACCTGTTCACCTGCCTGTTTGTTTCCCTCCTAGTCACTTCCCATCACCCCCCTCTGCTCTACATACAGAAGCTGTGTCGGCAGATTTTCCTTTGAATTCACCTGCCTCCATTCTTTGAATTTTACACACCTTTCTCTTGTTCGTCTGTCTCACACACACAAGCGCCCACCCCCATCCATGTACCCACCAGCTTCTCCCTTTGATAACCAGCTGCTTCCTTTTTTTCCTGCTGTTTGAGATTTGCTTTTTTTGCGTAAGGTTTTATTTACTGAAGTCAATAAAAAGTAGAGCAGAATCCCTGTGATATTTTTCCAAGCATTCGCTGGATAAAGGGATGTAGCAGCGGAGGGGATGAGAGGCATCTTCTGGAAGCTCCTGTTTTCGCGTACTTGTGTGTGTGTGTATGTGTGTGTATGTGTGCATGCATTTTTTATCTGCTGCATGCGTGCAAACATTCAGTGCTGCTCTTTTATTCAGATAGATTCACTGGTGGTATCTGCACTATCTGTTTGTTCCAATGGAAGAAGCCCTCCTATTTATCATAATATGATTATTCACCGTGGCACATACAGTGATAAGTGAGATGGATGGTTCCTCTGGATGCTGTGGTGAGTCCCCCTCAATGACCTTGCACACTCACACACACACACACACACACACACACACACACACACACACACACACACACACACACACACACACACACACACACACACACACACACACTCAGATGTACACACACTGCCTGCATACTGAGCTGCAGACAATGCTGCCAGCCCTCAGCAGCACTTGCGTGATTCATTGGCATGGCGTTCCCCCTGGGGTGCTGTACATTCGCAGCTGAAATCTATTGCTGGTTCACATTACTGTAAGGAAGCATAATTGTATCATACTGCACGGTTCAGCTGACATCTGTTTCCCATTCCCTCACAGTGTTGGTTTACGAGGAGTTAAGAGGGAGGAGAGGCGATAGAATCTGATTTCCACGGGTTCTCTCGGGCTTAATATGAAGATATGAAATTGTTGCCTATCATTATTGTGGTATTGCATCAGCTAAATGTTCTCAATCTGTCTTCTTGAGCAATTTATCTCCATAGTTGAGACAATAGCTGCCCTTTTTGCGGCAAACAGGACCAGTTCCTCTGCCTCTGCTGTTAATAAAGAGAATAAACGGCAGGAAAGGGAGCATGTTGTAATTAGGACCGACTGTATGCCTCGGATGAATCTGGCAGCTGCAGAGGGGCGGCACGGGGAAATTGATATTTATTTGGTTTTTGAAGCCCCTGCACAGTTGCAATCTCAGGTTATTAACCATTAATGATTAGGAGTGTGAGCAGCCGCTCCCCACTGAGTGTGAGCTGGAGATAAGATTGTCATAGTGAGGAGCTTGTAATGAAATACATGCCTTGCAAAGCAACACTTTGATGAATTTTGAATGCTTCGCTGCTGCTGTGTGACCTGGTAAGTTCTTCTAAGAATCAGACAAACTGCTGGAATTCATAAGAGCAGGGAACAGATTAAAAAAAAAAAAACCTGCTTCTCCGGCTGTATTAATGAAAAATGTAATATTTGTCACATTTATATTTGATATCAGCTCCTTTGTTAATGTCATGGGGCCCAATCTGCTTATTATTCCACACAGGTGCAGCCGTGTTATATTAAATTCAATGGTAGACAGATTTCAGAGCTCTTGAAGGCTGTGGAAATATTTTTTTTAGCAAAAGTAAATCATTTTTTTACACTTGCTCCCTGTGTCTGGCGGTGGCTCAGACCAGATATCAGTCTGGAGACGACAGAAAGGGCTGCAACCATGCTGAGCACAGGCCAGGCACAACTCCAACACCACAGAAAAGACGCATATTTAGACCCCTTTACATTTGTATCTTATCAACCCAGTCCTGAGCTAATGCATTTGGAAGTAGTGTGCAATCTAATATCATAGGAGCCTTTCTCCCCGCTCATGCGCCTGCATGCTGCTATCTACTTCAAAAAGCCCCGAACGCCAAAGTGAATTAAAATTCTGAACGGATACCTTTACTTTCTTTAGATCCTGCATTTTTTATAGCAGGAAGAGGACCGGCCACAATTAATATGAGCTGAACATACACACATCTGAGCCGCTCTGTGAAGCCGCCAGGCAGGGGGACTGTGGACGGTCTCACATTAAGGGATTTAATGCGCTTAAAAATGGCTGGAGGCTCTGCAGGCTTAGATTCTCCTCAAAGACACATCACGCACACACACACACACACAGCCACTGACTCACATGATTCACACACACAGGAAACATAAATGAACACTCTTAGGGTTTAATTTGGCATTTAAAAAATACATATTTGGGTTTTATGTTAGCTTATTTGTGTTGTTTTTGTTGCAGCAGTCATTTTTCAGGGTTAACACATCTAAAGAGTTATTCAGTGTGAGCTGCTCCCAGCAGGTGTCTGCATTCAGAAAAGAAACGTCTTGATGCCCGTCTGTTAACGCTTCAGGTGCTGCCTTTGAGGGTGTAAAGGTGTGAAAGTCTACAGTTAACTAAATCATGGTTTATAGCAAAGCTCTGTTTACTCTCTGAAAACATCTGGAAATGAATTTAATAGAGAGCACATCACTCATCATCATCAGTCACTGGCTACATTTGCATGCAGTCATTAACCCTTTCATATTTGGAATATTAGCAATTACCCGGTTGCACACGGCCATGTATACACCAATAACCCTTTAAAAAAAAAAAAAAAAAAAAAAAAAAAAATTACCCCTTTTCTAACCCCAATATTTGGTCATATTTAAGCCTATCGGGATATCGCCATCCAAAGGAACACTGATTTGTGTTCTGCCCATGTTCTGTTCACAAAGAATCTTGGTCTTTTGAGTACAGGAAGTTGGCCATGCTGCTACTGTTGCTATGGATACAGGAAGAAGAAGCGGAAATGATGCACATTACGTCACAATGCCTGTGCTTCGCTGTTTTGATCAGGATATCATGTAAACAGAGATTTCCCCGTTTGCTGACACATGTAAACAGTTATTAATATAATTATGAACATCTCAGAAATTGTAATATTGACCTTAACCCCAATGTTGACTGCATCTAAACATAGCCACTGATATAAACTCAGCCACTTAATGAGGTACAACTGTTCAACAGCTTGTGAACGCTAATATCTAATCATTCAATCACATGACAGCAACTCAGAGTATTTTGGCATGAAGACATGGTGAAGATGAGCTGCTGAAGGTTGAACCAAACATCAGAATGGAGAAGACAGGTGATTTAACCATTAAATACCATTAGGGTCAGGTAATTGACCTGTTTCAAAGTTTGACAGCAGTGAAAATACCCTAAATGTCATTCTTTTAGCCAGAAATCCAATGACTTTTTCCAACATGATCCAAAAAATATTTTAGTATTCTATACTTTTGTTCAGATGCTACAAATTTTTGTACACTGAGGCTGTTTTGGGTCAAATTGGACTTGAATTTTAGATTTACATTTGTTGGTTGAGTCAAGGAAAATGGTTGGTCATAAGATTATAAAGGTTCCTGAGCTGACATTTAAGTGACCAACATCATGGCAGAAAGACATGGTGTACAGCAGGCCCCTGAGCTGATCTACACAGATAAGGAGTGGGACAGTGTCTTGGAGGAGGATGTGCCAGGGCAGGAAGACAACTTGGGGGAAAACTCTGATCACAAGAACATTTTATAACTTTGAATGCAGCGACTAGTTTATAATCAACACTACTATCCAATATTTGTTAGATAGTCCAATATTGGGTGGTGAATGTTAAATTGAAATTGATAATTATGATGTCTTATGATGTATCAGTGAGGACAGTGGTCAGTGGTTGTTGTGGTTACACATGGTAATATTATAATTTCCATATAATTTCAGATGTCAATGCCTTTTTTAGATTCAGTAAGAAATATTTAAAGAATTATGGTGTTTTTGTCTAAAAACAGGATTTGATACCGTTTAATAGAAGACATTTTGCTCAAAAATTGAATGTTGAACAACTTAAAAAATACACTCTCCCTGCACTCTGAATCATTTTTATGGATTAATTTTACACTTATGAATCTGATATGAGCTATTTAAACATTCTAAATTGGTCTGTAGTTGAAAATTTGGTAGAAAAACTTACAATTAGGGATTTCTAGGTGACCCAAAACATACTGGGAAGGATTAAGATATGAAAAGTGAAATGCTTCAAAAACTGGGCTGCAGGGCAAACAACACCTTGGTGTAACAGTGTTTTTTTTGCATTAATTTAAATAAGTCATTTATTTTAAGCACAACATGCTCTTTTTAATAACAGCTATTAGTTAAATGTCAGCTAACTCACAAGCACTTGTGCTAACAGCCCTACACAGTTAGAGTAAAAAAAATTCTGCTAAGATCAGGTGAAAAAAGCATTTTGTCCTAAGACTGTTTTGCTTGCTTGCTCCTGGATGTGAGTTGGACATAAACTGTAAAATTTGAGTCACATTTTTTATGATTTAAAAAACGCTGGTGAGGACTTGTTCTTTTCATCAACCTTGATATACTGATTTAGGACTGCCACAATGAGACAGTGCATCACGTGTACAGGACTTTGTGAGCACTGTGCTTGAATATCATCAGAGCAATTTGTGCTTGGTAAATCAGTCCTTGAGATGAAGCAGATAGAGGGAGCAGATGATGCACAAGTCTTTGTGTAATAAGCGGCTGTTATCCATTCTTAGTGAGTCCACCCCGTACGGAGAGAGGCAGCTGGTGTTCTGATTGCATGATCACACAAAAGTACATGTCGCCATAAGGAGAGAAACATGCACCGTGTTTTGAAAAGAGAAATCTGAGATGTGCAAAATGTGGAAGATCCAGCAGAACTCAAATAAAATTCAGAGGAAAGTTAGATTTTTTTATCTTTCAACCTGTTCCAAATCACATGAAGAGAGACAAAGAGGATTGACGGCATAGAAAACCTGTAAATGTCACTGCTGGTGGAGTTAACATCATTACATTGTCACAGCTCAGTTCTGACAGTTTGAACACGCTGACAGTAAGCCTAACAAAACAGAAATCTCTCAAACCAGAATGAAATCAACTTTTTTATAAAGTAAGACACTCTTCTATTGCACAAAATAACTCCTCAGTGTCCTCCATAAAAACCACAGCACGAAACTGCTACAGGCTTCCTGCTCGAGTGGCTCGCACGTTCTGCCGTGCTGAGTCCAATGCAGAAAATAAAAGGAGATCTTATTTTAGGCACTGAGGGCCCTGCTGCTCTGGGGGCATAAATCTGGGAGCAGTTATACTCCATTATCTGATAATTCCTCGCTTCTGAATCATTAACAGTTAGAGATCTGTTAATCTGGAAGCTTCACATAAAACATTTAACTCAAAGGTGAGAGCCGCAGGGTTTTTACGTCAGTGCAGGACAGAGGAAGGACAGATGGCAGAGAAATCTTTGACTGAGTCATGCAGATAATAACTGGGAGCGTGTGGTGGTATTCATCCTGGCTTAATACACCCAGCTCTCCATGATTAGCTCTGCAAAATGTTTGTCTAGCTGCACAAAAGCGCTGGATACGTTCAGAGAAAAACAGTCTGACTGGAATAGAAAGTAAATCTTTAGAGCTCCTGATTTAGAGATGGAAAAAAAAAAAAGGCATGGTGGAGCGAGCGGGCCGCATAAGAGGTTGTCAACATGTATTCTCCACATAGGATGAGTCATTGTAGGAAGGAGAAAGATGCTATTGTAAGATGAAACTGAGTATAATTTGTGCCGATGTGGGTGAATAACCCTCTCGGTGTTATGCAAATGAAACGGCAGAAACGGGAAGAGGAATGACACGGGCTCAGCTGTCAAACCCAGATGTGTCCTCGTTTCCACAGCGTCTCTATCTACAGGAGCTGCCGGCGTGCTGAGTGGGAGGGGATGGTTAGTGGACGGGAGTTTCTCAAGGACGGAGAAGGATGAATGGAGGAGGCTGAGATGGCAGAAAGAGCTCCTCAAGGTTGGAGAGTTTAGAAAGAGATCAAACCTCCTCGCACTGACAGCAGGGACACCCGCGCTTTAAAGCAGCTTAAGATTCAAAGTGAAGTCCTAATTCCAGCGCAAACTCACATACACGGTACATATGTTGGCCTTCAGTCTCTTCAAACAATGGATGAGTCACTGAGTAAAAAAAGTGTTTGCCAAACATCAAAGATTTCAGAAAGAGTCGCTGCAGTGAAAACACAAAGGAATAATTCACTCCTTTTATCCTCAGAAAGCTGCTTTTGAAGTTCACCTGTTGGATCCACTTTACTACCAGCAAAGACTGACTCTGACTGACATTTGCATACATACATCTCTTCATCCGTCTTCTTATACACACTAACAGCCTGGGTTTTGAGCTCTACAGTATGAATCTTCTGTTTTCTGTCTGTGTGGACGCTGTTCAGCTTGAAACCAGGAGTGTGAGATTAGAAGAAAAGAATATGGCAGTGAGTGTAATCAGTTATATATGATGAGGAAATTATGTGCTTCCACTGACCAGTTGATGTGCAGCTGTTAAAAATCTGCCGCCATGAGAGTGTTTTCCTCACACACAAGCACTATAAAATGTGTTTTTCCATGAATGTGATGTTTGATTGGTCAAAACCTCACAACAGCCAAAGTAATACAGGGGGCAACATCATGAAATCAATCTGCAGAAAGGGGCACAGCATATTTTATCACACCGTGACACCGTGGCAGATAAACTAGGTTTTAATGAGCATTCAGAAACGTGAGGCAAAGATGTTTCCACCTCAGGATGATCTTGAGAGTTAGGACATGATGTTACCGAGGCACAGATGTGAGGGCAGCCTGAGGAGCTACTTGGTTGAAGTGAAGCATGGGGATCTTGACTTGCCCTGAAGAGAAAAATCCTCATCTGTTCACCATACATTATCCCCTACTTGTGCAAGGATGCTTCGGGCTTCCTGAACCTTTACATTTCTGATTGTCTTGGCTCAAACTGTTCATTATTTTCCTCTGAAAGTGGAAATATTGGCAGAGGTGTGACTGAATCATTACATCCCAATGAAGAGGTCATTCAGTGAAGTGGCCACTGTACATGTTTTAAAAGGGAAAATCTGACTTAATTTTTTTTTTTTTTTCCACGTCAGTGGTTTTTCAAACTGGGGGCCCCAGGAAATTGGAGGGAAAGGGGAAAAAAAATCTAGAGCAGACCCTGAAAGCATTGTTTTAATACATACATCATTTCAAATACATAACACTAAAATGCAGGGTAGCCTGATGTCTCTGTTTCTTCTGTTGTCCACTAGTGAGAATAGGCAAGAACCTCAGGATACAATTCGCATAACGATGCATCACAGTATCCCAATGTTGTGCCATAGAGGGATTATTTGTTTATTAACAACGCCGGATGCGCTCACAACTTGGGTGCAGAAGCACTGCAGGGTATAATGGTTTGTCGACTGATGTGGCTAACCACCAAAAAAACAGATTTTTAAACTACATATCATCACTTTTACGGATGGTAAACGGCTCCCAGGTTTGTGAAATAGCAGTGAGTGGACAGAAGAGATCAGGAAGTGGACAGATACTAGGTGGACAGATGTTTTTAACTGAGAAATCCGCCGTGTACCCACAGAGCAATTTAAACACACAACTGTCTTTCATTGCTCATGACTGCATTATCCGAGAACACTTATAGGACTGTGACATACCAGGATGTAAACATGTGACAATCAATCAGAATTTTTCCCAAACCCCAAAGGGGAACACAGACTGCTGAGTCTGAGACCCGGTTCATAATAAAAGATCCAGAAAACTACGTCCAGGGAACTGGATCGCAGTATCGTCAATCACTAACACTGTCCACCGAGAGTCACCAGTTACCATGGTCGCTATTAACTCCATAACACCGGTTGCTCTGCGACGGTCAAATCTTGATAGACGCTGCCTCTGTTTTATAGCATCATTTCTAAAAACTGACCACAGAACAACCGTGCATTTCTATGCTGATAACAGGTTAAATTTAGTGTTTAAAAAACACTAACTTGAGCTAACTCATCTGAATGAATGTAGCTAAACACTGCTTCTGCGGTCTAGATGCATGTACAACTTTATGATGACGTTGACTGATAATCCCTTTATATTGCTACACAGTTGACTAAGAAAGAATAGAGATGATGTTTATATAAATCACACAATATTACTCAAAATTGAAATAATGAAGAAAACCATTGATGTCTACACCATAGTGACTTGCTCAGTAAATCATGAACCCATATCATCAGGTTTAGAAATGAAATACTTTGAATACACTTTGAGATTATATTTATCATACAGTCAAGGGGCAACATACAGTAGAGTAGCTCTTCGGCACCATATACCACAGAAGTTGGATTTCACTTCCAACTCAGCTAAAATAAGATTTTTTATTAAAAAAAATAAATAAATAAAAAATTAAGAGTTGAAATATCAATATTGTATTAGAGGTCAAAGTATTGTGATATGTTGCTGTATTGATATTTTTTCACACCCCTTCTGTCCAAGTAATATCATAGAAACAAAACTGAAAGTGGTCAATAGAAATAGTTAATCAGACCAATTCTTAAGTCCTAACAATGACTTTTTAAACAACCTCTTTACATCACAAATCTGTCCCAAAATAAAGGAACCTCTGTGTTTAGAGAAGGTTATTTCTGTCGGTTGCTCAAAGTAAAAGATTGTTGAGTGGACGTTGAAGATTCTTATCAGTTTTTTACCCCACAGCTTTGGCCATCAGTTCAGCCCGGAATAAGAAAAAACCCTCAAACGTGTTTCTTTAAGAGCTTTGGAGTGGAGACAAAACAAGCCATCTGCCCCAGAGAAAGCGGCCACTGGACTTTCACCAAACACTCTCACATGGAGAAGGGCTGTTTCCATAACTACTGCTCCATGTTTTATTGACAAGGTTCAGTCTATACAGCTCTGTACTTTCTACCCCTTCACTTCATTTGATAAGCAGTAATCTTGTGATTGGATGATAAATGGCTTTCACTTTTGAGGAGGAGCAGATGGAGAGACGGGCAGGAGGAGAAAGAAAGAGAGAAGGTGTCGCGGGAGTATTTTTGAGACACATTCACCAATCTGAAAACTGCTCTTTTTTATGTCAAAGTGTAGTTTGTAGAATGGAGCGTAAGAGGAGTTGCTTTGAAGATTTCACGGAGATCATCTCTCACCATGAGTGGATTATATAAATGAACCCTCTGCCTGTAGCACTCCAGCATACATCTGAAGCGTATGGATCCTCTCCAGTGAGGCTTTGAAGAGCAGAGTGAGACCATAGACTGTAAAAAAATGGGCGCCATCTTGCTTGGCTTGAAGTGAGGTCGCCACAAAAACTGCTCCCCCTGGTGGCTGGCTTTAGTATAGGTTAAAAAAAATCGGTCTCCCCTGTCATTCCAGATGGGCTGTAGTTAAACTCTAAAACATTAATACACCATAGAATACGTATAAATGTTTCTCCTGTCTGATTGTTGTGGTGATTTGATGGGATTTCACTTGCTATTAGGCTGCCTTGTATTCAAGTCCTCTTTTTTCTGCAAAGTTTTATTTTCATTACTTATTAGAGGTTAAAAACGAGGCTTTATGTCACGTTTAACAACGATTGACAGCTGACGTTCCTGTGTATTTTTTTGGGGAGATTGTGAAATATGTCAGGAGAGAGTCTAATCTCAAGAAGAGATCAGACTCTCCAAAGGAAAAAAAAAAATGTTACCTGGCTCCACTCAGATTCTCTCTGAGTCCCTCATAGCTTCTACTGCATAGGCTCTGGCTGCACAATGGCTGCCAATAGCAGCACCTCTGATGGGGGTATTCTGGCTTTAAACTGTGTAATGGTAAATGGCAGAGCCACACTGTCCACTCTGTTAACAGTCTATGAGTGAGAGAAGGAAAACGTGACTGGGTGACCTGGCCACCAATCCTACATCTTAATTTGACTCTCCGTACAATAATAAACTCAACTTCTGTGGTCTGGGGAAATGACACATGCAGAATTTGTTTTAAAGAAGTGTTTCTCCTTTTAAATACATTTTAAAATTCCCTTTCATTTGCTGCTTATTGCTACTTTTAATCTTCTCATCTGTCCCTGTGCCCCCTTTCTCTGCTTTCCATCCTTTACTGCTTTTATTTATCTCATTTTCATCTTACTGTAATGAATCTTTCATCTCTTTCATTTCCTCTGATGTGACATTGTCTCCTAACAATATTCTAATAGCCTTATTATCATCATTAAGCTTCTTTAATTCTCAACCATGGTGCTTTATTGTTTGAACAGCACGTACAGATCTGGCTGGTTCATAACTTCCAGTCCTGTTATTTAATTTCATTCTAGTTGACCTTGTGTTTCTTTTCATTTCCTTTTCATCTTGCTCTACTTTCTCCATGTTTATCTCTTCATGTTCTTTTTCTTTTCCCTCTTCTTTCTTCTCCTTTTTTGTGTTTTTTCCCCTTCCTTGACCTTTTTTCACCTTTTTCCACTTTCGTTGTCGTCGCCCTACTGCGCGCTTCCTCTCATACTCTTTATAATTATTCTGAGATTGACTGTCATGACAGTGACAGGTAAGTAGGTTGTGTCTTGAAGTAAAAACTGAGGTTATTTTCACCCGCTCGTGACAAGGATTTGTAAGAAAGACCCAAACACACAACTTTCTGGATGTAGAATCCAAATTATCTTTTTTTTTCCCAGAGTGGATAAACAAAGTGTCAAACCAAGCTGGAAACTAGAAACTGAGCAACAACAGAAAATCGCAGGTTTGCTGGAAGAAAATAAATGAGTAGAGTAATAACAGAAAAAAACTGCATCTAACTAGTAATCAAAACTCAAAATGTCAAAAACACACTTGGTAGATGGGAACAGTGATCTGTCAAGGAACAGGAGGAGACCCAATAACAATACAGACTGGGATCACAATTACAAAAGGATTTTATCTAGATTATAAGACTTTTGTGGCCAGTTTTGTCAACTTTATTATTATTATTATTGTTGTTATTATTATTACTATATTTGACAGGGCGTCGGCCTGTCAGTAAGGTCAGCTGCGCCTCCATTTAGGCAAATTTATAATCTAAAACTGCTAAGTTGTGTTCCGTTAAAGAAATGAGCTATTCAGACTGAAGTCATTTTGTACCATGCTGTAAACACATTTATTATTTTAGTTATTATATATATTTATTTGATTATTCCGGAGCAAGGCTCAAGCAGGCACTACAGCAGGGTTCTCCAACTCCTACCCTGGAGGGCTGAGAAGCTGCAGGTTTTCTTTCCAACCAAAAACCACCAGCTGATTTCACTGGTTACCACCTTCAAGTAGAGAGCATGGACTAATCACTGAAATCAGTTGGTGGAGTTTCTGGTTGGAAAGAAAACCTGCAGCCTCTCGGCCCTCCAGGGTAGGAGTTGGAGATCCCTGCGCTATTGGTTCTAGCACTTCTGCATCATCTCTATTTCTCACTGCAGGAGGTTGCTACTTGGTTCAAACCAAAGAATGTCATGTAATGATAAAATAATCCTCTTACTATCTGTGCAATTTATCTTTAGAGTAAACCCTAAAGAGTGGCCCTATGGGGCTAACAACAAATCATAGATGACCCACATAAAAATACTTAAAAGCACCGTAATTAGTTGCAAAAAAGGGTCTTATTATAAAAAAAACAACAGAGAATCAAACATTGAAAAACACTAAACAAACAAGACACCAAAATCCCAGAGGAGAGGCAGCAGGGCACCAATCCCCAGCTTACATGCGTCTCCTCTGCTGCAAGCAGCAGTCAGTTTTTTTTAAAGGCTGAGACCTGGGCCCTGTTCTACGAAGCAAGTTCAGCCTAGCGAGATAGCCTTGGAGCTACCTCGCTGAACTGAGCGCGGTAGCAGGCAGTCTCGCTAAACGGTTTGACGACGCTGGTTATCAACCTCATAAGAGGATCCAGCTAGGCAATGAGCGCGTGCACGCATTTAAGGCGGAGCCCGCTGCATCTGACCAATCGCGAACATGGAGCAGTCTGGAGTGTCAGAGCAGGCCAGAGAGAGAAGGACCGCATACTTCATACAGGAGGAGCAGGAGGTGATCATGAGGAAGTTTGACGAGGTGAAACATGTAATTAACGTTAAAAGCAACACCGTCGCTGCTACTAAAGCACGGAAGGAGTACTGGCAGAAAATTGCTAACAGTCTAAATGCACAAGTGTAGTGCAAAAAAAAAATCTTTTGTGCCATTATCATCCTGAAATTGCACTGTTCACCATGCACTTTTACTGTAACATGCAACATACTTAATTCATTTCATAGATGAATCTATTCATTTGTTCATTCCAATCGTGTTTGCATTTTTTGTGTGATATGTAGCCCACATGAGCCCTACATGAATTCCTGTCACAATTGTAAGACGGGCAATAAAATATTGTCATGGAACAGAAGTGTTGGCATTGAAGATCTTATTACGGCAATGAGAGTTCTTCATTCCCTTTAACTACCTATAGAAAGTGTCATATACTACCAACCCCTCCCTGGAAAACAGACAATGCGAGCTCCTATGTCCACGGGATCCTCTAGGAACGGACAAGCCATTTTTTCGTGAGGGCTCATTGGTCATTGGGCGGGGTTTTTATAGTCCACGAGTTCAATCTGGAACCTAACCTGTCCCGGAGCAGGTTAGCTGTTCAGCGTATGTTGCCATGGAGACTCGCCTCGCTGAGGAGTGATCCCGTGTCGTAGAACAGGGAATCCGAAACCTATCCTCAAAGCTACCTGGCTAGGCAGTAATCCTGCTTCGTAGAACAGGGCCCAGGTGAGCCTTGTTGATCATCACCAGTCTCACCTGGAAACAAGAAGAGGTACAGGGAACACACACAGGAAACACACAGTCGTAACATCTGTGGAGAGACAGGAGGAAATCTTGCAAGAGGGTTGTTGTCAAAATCAAACCAGCAACCTCTTTGAAGTGAATTATCATCTCTAGACCCTCACCTGAACTGCTCGGCCAAACTGGTGCTTCAGTAAACACTGTTTTTAACAGGCTCTTCTATAAGTTTATTATTTTGCAGTAACAGATGTTTCATTTCTTGTGTGAACATTTGAAGCATTAGCTCCCTGCTGGGGATGTTTTCATTTCATCTTGAACTGAGATGCACTTTGGAGAAGTGTGAGCGCTGTGATGATTAACGACACGTCTTCTTGTTTACAGATTAAAAACCAAGGTATATTGAACTATAAAAAAGCTTATAATGATAGATGAGACCACTGGAGTGGGATAAGTCTTCTCATAACTCTGAAAAAAATCATTAAACACCTTTCCCAACATTTCAACTCTTAAAATATATTTAACTCTTTACTTGAATGCCTTTAACACTGACTATTTCTTTGGCAGTTTCATTTCTGTGAGCTGTTCCTTATGACTCCTCGTGACTTCTCTTTGCATAGACTCAAAACCCTGCGTTAAAATACTCCATTAACCATGACATGAGCCTTTCTGAGGGTACTGCCATGTAGACTGACAGTCCCATCTTTTTGGGATGTTTCACCTAATTGGCTGTTAATAGTTACCTCAGCCTGTGAGCGTTTTTTTCTGAATATGCTCCCTGTTCTGTGTGCTCTCGAGGAATGTGCGACAGACTGAGATCTCTCCCAGCAGCAGCCATGTGATAGAGATCATGATGCCGCGCTCAGAGCGAGGCCTCTTTCTGGGACTGACTTGCATCCCTTCGCTCAGAACAGAAAAAAAGCAGACGTGCTGATAGTTTTCCCAGCAGCAGACTAAGCCTTTTCTCTTCCCTTAATGTGTTTTGCTTTATCAGGTTTTACCTCTTATCAGGTCTCTCGTTGGATGAGTGTCACTTTTTGACACTTCGTTTTCATGAGAGGGAGATAGAGAATATGATATGATGTTATTTGTCGTTTGAAGGGAAATTCATTTTGCGAGACCTTCACATCATAGAGCGCAGAAGAAAGTGGATCCTGGCAATCCTTTCTGAACGTTGAATAAATGCTGATTTCACAGACTGAGAAACCGTGTAAATGTGGAGCTGGACTCTAAGTTGAGATGACATCTGCAGTCATCCATGGGAGCTCCTGCAATCTTTTATTTTGAATAAAATCAAGTCCTACAGTAACACATTCTGTATTTTCATATGTTCACAAACATTTCCATGTTGATAACTCATATTTTCTCTGCTTTCCCTCCAGATTTAAATTCACTCATATCCTGACCAGATTTATTCCAACATTTTTGCAGTATTAAAACTTTAAACCCCCACAGGGCACAATAAGAATGTGCACCACTTCATCATCCTCCCTGTAGCAGACTTCTCTCTTCTCTAAACTTCTGTCTCTCTTTCCGATCCAAAGGTCTGAACCCATCCTGACCCGGATGAAGGAGGATCACACCCGCATCATCCTGCCTGCCATTGACAACATCAAGTATAACACATTCGAGGTGCAGCAGTATGCCAACGCTGCCCATGGCTACAACTGGGGGCTGTGGTGCATGTACATCATCCCCCCGCAGGAATGGCTGGACAAGGGCGATGAGACTGCACCCATCAGGTGAGGACCAGAGCTAGGGAACAGCCTCCATTATAGATGAGGGTGTTTGATGAAATATGGATGGCCTCAGGTTATGACTTATTCATACGTGGGACCATCTAGCTCAGGTGCTCTGGAGTCGGATGTGCCGCCTAAACACACAAATAACCCCCACCCACAGGAAGCTGTCTAATTACCATGATGAATTTCTTCATTCTGATGCAGGATCACGAGGCCGGAGAGTCGCAGTGTCATTAGTGTAATTGTGTGTTGAATATGAGCAGGTCATTCCATTATCCTGATGCTGATTGGAGCACAGTGCTGCCTTGTATCATGTTTCTGTATAATCCTAGAATTGATTATGAGCGTCTGAGGTCACGCCACGTTGAATTTTAATACACTGAGGAAGTGTATGGGAGTATTTTGTTGCACAGATATGGTCTGTTATATTTATAATCATCTGTTAGGATCAAGAGCAGCTACAGTAGCACAGGCATCGGCGTCACACTGACTGATTCATGAGCAGAAACTAGCTTACTGATAACTAGCTTATCCTCTCACCTTTAACAGTGCTCCAGAGAGAAAAACTGATTTCAGACTCTGACTCAAACTGAAAATATGTCTGAGCTTTCTGACTTCTGTCAGCTTCTGTCACTGTTAACGTGTATTAATCTGTCCATAACAAAGCCACTGGATGAGAAAAAATAAACATATAGTTATAACAAGTTTGGTCACAAAGCATATGAAATATAAAACATATATTATTGGAAATACATCATGGATATACTGTTTATGCTTTTATGTAATATACATATTTTATCACTTTTTTGCAGCTTTTCATCAATTCGTTCATGTAGGTGACATCTATTTGTCAGGTTTTATAGTTTCTATATGTATTGAAATGAAGAAAAAGTATTTATGGTTTGTTGAAAGGATTAATGCCCAGTGAAAAAAAAAAAACTCATTCTGTCTCCCTTATATCTATAGTCTCCACTGATAAATTATGTAGCCTACCACATGACACCTAATGTCCTCCACAACCTGAGCTAATTGTGGACAGATTGCAGAGTACAGTCAACGCTTCTCCTTTCCAGTGCTCCCCCAAAGAGGGCTATGTGCTCCCTTTAGGCTTTAAACCGTCTCTCTGGCACCCTTGTTGTACCTTTGCATGATTTACAGCCCTAAAAGTAATTTTCTCACACTGGTGTTTTGTTAAACTAAAACCCTTTGTTTTTGCTGCTGTCTCTTTAAGGCTCCCCTCTGGAAGACTGTCAGGGTCTAAGCTATGGGCAAACACCTTGGTGTTTGAGGCCCACTCCTCCAATGTTTCATGAACCAGTTAGGAGATCCTTACACACTCAAAGCGGTTGGGTTAAAAATAACCCAATTTGGGCTGTTTTATAGCCCAACTGCTGGGTCGTTAAAGCACCAGCCCAGCAGTAGTTAATTTGACCCAGCAGGATGAATTGGTTCATTTTAACCCGACAGATGAGTTTAATATTCTACCTGAATTCTGGGTCAAATTAATTACAATTCAGGGTTGTTTCAACTCTATTTGTTCAGTGATCCTCTCAAACACTTGGTTAAATTAACCAACACACAAATGAAAAAAGATTGATCCAGTCTGATTTCATTTTAAACATATTTAATAAAGCTCTGACAACCATGCTGCAGAACACAGACAACAGGTTTGTGCTGCGGTGCACAGATTGTCAGTTGAATGAGTGAACGAAAAAACAGTGATGCATATCCACTGCGTTGCCTCCTCACTGTCACACTAAAATTTAACTTGCTGAAATCCTTGCCTTAAAATGTAAAGGAGCAGTTACTTGAAGTGTGGTTACAGCAAATCTTGTGTCGAGAAGTGAATATTGAATATTTAATTAAAAAGGTGCTGATATGTGTGAGTGCTCAATGTGTTGCGCTTGGTGCGGTGTCTGACTGGTGGAGCACATCTGTCAATGTGATGTTCATAAAGATCTCATGCAAGAGAGAGAGGGAGCATGTGCAAGAGCGCCTGAGTAAACAGTTGTTTTCTTGTGTCTTATAATAGCAGACAATATGAAAAACAAGATGGTCTTATAATGCATTATGTGGGTTAGGTGGTGCATCCTGAACTCTGAAATCTTCATTTACACATTTAAACCATCTTGCTGAGGAACTGTTGCACCCCTCCTTGATAGTCAAGCAATAAGAAGAGACCCCACAGGTCCAAAGATTTTCAATTTCAATGTGTGAGCTGCAAAAGTCTTTTTGTTTGTCTTTTCGATGTGTTTCATCTGTATCCAGGCTGACAGGTTTCTTGCAGGAACAGTATCCCGACCTCTGTAGCTGACACACCTTTTCTCAGTGAATGCTGAGGTTAGAGCAGCCAACAGTGCCGTGACAATAAGAAAATCTTACATGATCTGAAAGTAGTAATTAGTGTGATTTTGTGACTATGGGAGCTTCATGTTCCTGCATGAACATAAAGGAGCAATGAGAAGAAGTCAGCAGTGAATGGACAGTTTTCAAAGCGGTGTGTGATGTCAGAGTGTGATGTCTTTCATTGATACCTGCTCAGGCTCCAGTCCAGATAGAACAAGATAAAAATGTGTGAGAAAGAGAATAGGTTGCACAGAGATCTAAAAGTGTGCACATAGAAAATGTCTTCATGCCTGTTACGAAGTGATTAAACTTTACTGTTCTGCTCCAAAGCGGCCGCTCAGGTGCAGGGTCAACACTCCTGCTCGCCCCTCTCATCTCTCTGATGAAATGCATAAATTCATGTCTCGCAGTGGGCAGCCCGCTCTCTCTCCTCACTCATCAAATACTGCAGCTGAGCTCGGCTCCATCTTTAAAATATCTCCTCTAACCTAATGTTAGACGTGCTAAATGCTTTGGACTGGAGTCAAAGTTTGATACTGATGTAGAGTTCACATGTTGATGATCCTCAACCACGACACCAGGTTTTAAAGCCTGATAAGTTCAGAGGTCAGGCTGACACCCTGAGAGAGGATATCATTCACTTTTTAATGCAGCTTTTGTAAACCAGTAAGATTCATACACCAGCTGAGATACTCTGTACTACACGTTAGATGTTAAAGGAGCTGTGAGGAGTCTTGAAAAAGTCTCACCTCCAGATATATGCCTGGTCGTAATCAACACTTATTTAGTTATTCTTAAATGCTACGTCTTAGCTTCCTGATTGAGTTGGACAGGACTGTATTGTTTTATGACACGTGTAGGTCTCTATGACAACACCACACCGGCTGACGAAGTTTGGTAGTGAGAAAAAAGATCTGTGTTTTTCTCTGCTGAAAAGAAATTCTTGACTAGATTTTGTAGTGATGGTGGACACTAACCAGGCTGTCAAAAGGATGTCAGAGCAGAAGAAAGTTATACAGGAGAGCGACAGAGCCTGGTCTTAAGGGTAAAACACAAGCTAAAGGCTAAAACATGAGCTAAATGCTAAAATGTGATTTAAATGCTAAAAATTGGGATAAAGGTTAAAACATGAGCTAAAAGCTAAAGCACGAGCTAAAGGCTTAAACATGGCCTAAGGGCTAAACATGAGCTAAATGCTAAAACATGAGCTAAAGACTTAAATATGAGCTAAAGGCTAAAACACAAGCTAAAGGCTAAAAAAAGCTAAAGGCTTAAGGCTAAAACATGGGCTAAGCTTTTAGTGATAATGTTCATTTCAACCCTCAGTCATCAGTTATTCTGCAGTGGTCTGTTCAAACTTGAGAGTCTATCAATAAAATGAAGAGTGAGGTTACGTTAGCTCTGCTTGGTGAGGTTGGAGTTGGGAGATGAGCACTGGTAGAACATAAACAGGATTCACGAGCATTACAAAGAGATGTCTCAGAGCACCACACTGTGAGTAGGGCTAAATATAGCTAGCTACTAGATCATGGTACAAACATACAAAATGTGCTTGTTGTCACATTTCAAACCGTAGTGCTACATAACTTTTGATCAATACCTTGACTCGTTGCGTTGTAGCCAGTAAAAAGTTGTCTTGAACAAAGAAGAGTGGAATTAAAATGAAGATGCAATCTCTGTTCACTTTTAATGACAAACACACTCCTTGTTAAGATTCATGTCCAAGTGGCAACCTTTGCTTCTAAAGTCCGTTTCAGAAACAAATGGGTGACAGTGGGGAGACTAAGTCCATTAATTGTAAAGTCTATGGTCATGTCATGAGTATATTAACAGTACATCCCTGTTTTCTTTTTCTGTGCTGTGAAACCGATTTCTTGGATTTATTTCGTAGAAATGTCTGACACTGGAGCTGAACTGACAAAGGAACAAGGACAGAGGAGCAGAAGAAGGTGTTACTGCAATCGACACCTTATGAATACTCCTCACAGGGCCTTTGAGCAAAACAAGAAGTGAAGTGTTTTCAGCAGATTTATTTCAAAGTCCAACGGTGCTTGGCTTATTTATTATCACCAAGTTGACCTCGTCATTCTCAAGTCTAACTCAACATGTCGTGCATAACTGAGGCTGTAAAGGGAGCCGAATTTAAGATTTGAAGCATAGGTCTACTGATCCAGCTGTTTTATTTGATGAGTGGAGAGTGAGAAAATGTTGCAGTAGGACTCAGAAGAATCAAATAAGAGACTAACCTTGAGATGAACATGCTGGGATTTTCTTTTATTACTCCTAAATGAAACATTGAACGTTCTGCTTTGTTTCAGAAAGCTGTAACTAGAATCTCGGGAACAAAAGCTCAGAGTGAGAGCTCAGGGCCAGGTCGGACTGAAGAATCTCACCCTTTTTCTTTAAAAAAAAATCTTTTTCATATTGATTCAATTCCTTCCTCGTAAATGCTTCTGTGTGCCTATAGTGATTCAACTTTCGGCTTCATCAAAAATCGACACATACTATGAATTTCTTTACTGTGGATGTTTTTGTAGTGGAAAGGAAACACATAATAGATCGGAATTTCAACACTTTGAGCAGCTGAACCTCCAGTTTCTTGAGAGCACACGACTGAAAATGAAAGTATTTCAAAACACAACCTCAGTGTGAGGCTTAAAAACAAATCACCTGTTCAGAAACATTTTGTGTTGTGTTTTGAAGAATTTCAATTTTCAATTTCTGCTAAATGGAGTCGTGTCTGCGGCCACCTGGCTGTTCTCAGTCAGGTATTCGCTCTCTTCAGGCGCTATTTTTACACGGGAAAAGTGAGTGTCTACGCACCAGGGTGTTTTGGAAAAGACAACAAACACTGACTTTTGAAAAGCAGTTAAACCTGAGGAAAGAAACACAGAGATTTGAAACTAATGAGATGTAAAACGTGCCAAAAGGACTCCTGCCCAAAACCAGCAGGAGTTCCCTGGTTCACTGTGAGCTCTGTGCATTAATTAGAGCAAAAAGGTACCTCGAGATCAAGGGCATGCATAGAGATCATAAAGAGATGGAGTGAAAGTGAGCTGTTAGTTTCTCTGCCAGGCTGCTCTGAAGCCAAAATCCTGATCAACTTTAGTATGAAGATCAGAAGTAGCAAAGATTTAAAGCAGCATGCTGAGAGTCTGAGACTACACTGAGGTGCAGATCTGCAAGTTTCAGCATCCCCCAAGAAATGTCAGGCAAATGAAGTGAAACATGTCACTCATGTCAAAGGAAAACCAAAGTCTGAGCTTTCCTGGGATTAATCTACATGTTCATCGGAGGTGCAGCCATCAGCAGAGAGAAATGTCTGCTGTGCACGCAGAGACCGAGTATCATCTGCCTGTAAACATGCGTGTGAAGCTGCTGCTGTCACACTTAATGCCAGCTGGATGATTGAGGCAGGTTTTCAGTTACGTGGGAAGACTTTCAAGTGTCTGATTCTTCCAGTTAGTAGCAGCGTCTCGTCCCTGCTCAGGTTAAAGCTGTGCACATATGTGGACCAATCACAGAGGGAATGTGCTGAGAATCGTTAACTTGGTGGTTTCACCAGCAGTGTTTACATTTTCACAGTAGTGTGGGGGTGAGCTTTTGTTTCAGTCCCCACTGTCGCAGGAATCTGTATAGAGAGAATAGCACACAAACACCAGGTTACACAGGCTCTCTGTGGTTTAATTGCTGCTCTTTTAGATGTCCTGTGAATGTGTTGCTCTTGTCATTAACGAGTATGCTGCATAGCTGTTTAGTTTTAGCAGGTTTTAATATCAAAGGATCTGTTCTGTGATCTTGTGCTGTTATCAGCTAAAAATCTTGGGCTACTCTCCAAACTGCCTATGCTATACAATACAAACAGCGCCTACTAACTACAATATGCAAAGAATTCTTGGATAACCTGATCTGGGAAAATTTCTCAGCATGCAACAGACCAGTCTACTTCACATACTATTTCCCAGAATTCACGCTGATGATACTGTTTGTCTTTGCAGATGGCACTCAGGTTAAAGTGAATTTATGCCACCTACTGCAATGAGTCAGCATTTCAACCACAATGTGAGATGGTCCCTGAGATAGAAGTAAAGTTATATTAAATAATCACCAGTCTTGTTATAAAAGAGGTGTTTGCTTCTACAAGATTTATTGAAGTTCATTCAAACCACTTATTGCTTGGGTTACACGGAAGTGGTTTTTTCATCAGCTGTAAAAATAAAAGGTCTGTTCCAGAGTTATTATCAATTAAATTGTTGCAATAATAATGTAAGGAAAAAAAAACTTAAAAAATAAAAAAAACATTCTTGTATCTTTACCACTGGTTGATTTATGTCAAATGTTTTATCTGGCAGTCTCTTTGCATAATAATGACTGAAATATTAAGATGGGCCCATAATTGTTATATATATTTATAATAAAGAAAAAAAAAGAAATAACGGGCTGTACCTCAGCTTTCTGATATTGAAAACCAGCAAAGCATATAACACAAACACCTCAGAACAGTCATACTAACGACTACATTCATGTAGTGCAGGGGTGGGCAATTATTTTTTACCAGGGGCCACATGAGGAACCTGAATTGTGTCAGAGGGCCACCAACTTTCTTCCATCGTAAAATGCTCTAAATTAAATATTTTGAATAGTCGGAACTGATTATCAGAAGAATAAAGCACTCTGTAAATGTTTATATTAGGTGATGTAAAATTGTGGTGTATAGGTCAAGTAGAAAAAAAAAAACAATTATTGAATCCTAAAATGAAAGAGAAAATGTCTTAAGTTTTCGTCTTTGTCAATATCTGTCATACATGAACTCACTTTTACCGATCGAGAGTGCTGGCAGACTGCCAACACTCCTGAATATGGAGGGAATCTCCCATTTTTTCCAACCCTTTCTCCTGCTGTTCTCCTGGCTTGTGATTTCTCCTGATAGTCCCCAAAATTTAAGTATGCTTCTGTGAGCTCTAATATTTTGCTAAGTCAAATCAAGTCCCGTACTTGGGCGTTATATCGAAAACTCAGAAACCATCCACCCCCTCTCTCTTAGTTGGTTTGATCCAGAGACGCTGCAGGAGACCTCAGAGACAGAGACAGATAACGGTGCAGAACTTGTTGATGAAGACTTTATCAGAGCCTTAGCTGTTTCCTTTCTTTTTTGGAGAACTTTGACATGACATGTCGTGAGTTAGACTAACGTAGCTCTGCTCTAACGCAGCATCCTCTCCAATCAGGAAAGAGCAGCGTGAATTTTATAGTGAGAAGGCTGACTCTAAAATAGTGAAACGCGCATCGTTGTACTGAAGAGAGTGCCGTCGCGTACATGCGCTGCGCGTGTACGTGACAGCACTCTCTTCAGAACAGCAGAGTTCAGGTGGAGGAGACTGACTGAGCCAGTGAAAGAGAGGGAGAATTCAATCCAAAATGTCTTGTTCAGTGCTTGTGATAGATGGAGTTTTAAGACATATGCACCCGCACGAGTTTTATGTTTATGTTTATGATTGGCCTCACGCGGGCCGGACAGGGACGTACAAAGGGCCGGATGTGGCCCGCGGGCCGTAGTTTGCCCAGGTCTGATGTAGTGTGTAGTAGGCGTTTTGGAAAACATTAAGCATGGGCATGTCCAATTTTGTTATTGACCCAATAATTTGCACCATATTTGTGCCCCTGACTTTCTGTCCAGGTTGTTCTTCTCTGTTAATCCTAATGTGCTCCAGAAGCTCCCTGTCTCTTCGCATAAATTCAGCAGACTGAGCTGTGAGCTGTGCACAATGAGGGCCCTCCTGTGTGAACTGGGATTTAAAGGGAGGGGACCTTAATTGTTCTTTAAAATATGCTTTTTTTATTTTTAAAATGCATGTATGACATTCATTCACCATTGTCCTCTTGGTTAATGCAGCATTTACACTTTTCAGGAGCTCCTGTTTTTTTTTTCTGTCTCTGATTCATACATGTAGATCCCATATGAATGAAACAAAGTTCCTGGAAAGAGCCAGTTATATAACTGGTCTCAACATGCCAACCAAGGCAGTCCCTCAGATCTGAGTCTCCCACTGGCCTGCGGGCAGTTGCCACTCTTTTGGACAGCTCTGTTTAGTTCTTCAATGTAGTTTCATCCACAGGTCTGATGCAATTCCCTTGTTCCCAGTCCGAATATCTGCAGCAGTGTCCATCATTACTGATAGTTACTATCCCAAAGTTAAAGCACTTTGATGATTCTTTAATTAGCTTTGGCACAATGAACACATTGCATAGTGGCCCAATGGTTAGCGCTGCTGCCTCACAGCAAGTGGGTCACCATTTGTTGATCTCCCTGCGTGGAGTTTGCATGTTGTCTCTGTGCATGTGGGTTCTCCACATAGACCGTATATAGAGTGGACAGCGTGGCTCCGCCATTTACCATTGTACGGTTTTGAAGCCAAAATTCCCCCGACACAGGCGCAGCCATTGGCAGCAATTGCACCCAGAGTCAGCGCAGTAGAGATGATGAAGGATTCTGGGAGAAACTGAGTGGAGGTGGGTGACAAAAATAATCATTTCTTGACTCTACCTCCCAACACATTTTACTATCCCCAGAAAAATACACAAGAACGGCAGCTGTCAATCATTGTTAAACGATACCTGAAGCCTCGTTTTTAACCTCGTATAACTAATGAAAACGAGACTTTTCAAAAAAAAAAAAAGGACTTGAATACAAAACAACCAAATGATAGCTTCAAATCACCACAACAATTGGATGGAGAAACATTTCTATGAGGAGTATCAATTTTTTTGAGTTTGACCACAGCCCATCTGGAATGGCTGGAAAGCCAGATTTTTTAACCTATATTGCAGCCAGCCACCAGGGGGAGCAGTTTTTGTGGAGACCTCACTTCGAGCTGAGCAAGTGGATGTCCTTTTTTTTTTTTTTTTACAGGCTATGGTTCTCCACAGATACTCCAGCTTCCTCCCACAGCCCAAAAACATGCTCATCAGGTTAATTGGTCACTCTAAACTGTCCGTAAGTGTGAGTAGGTGAGAGAAAGGTTGTCTACCTTGTGAATACCTGGTGATCAGGTGGTGATCATGGTCTGTCCTTAGACAGCTGGGGTAGACCCTGCTCAGGGAAATGAATGAAAACGAACAATGAACACATTACTTATGATTTAAAGTGTGATATGACATTCAAGAGCACCGTTGGGTTATTATCCATCAAGACAACAACAGACATGATTAAGAGAAATGAAAGACTCATTAATATCACTGAAAGCCGCAATTACTAGAATTATTGTAGTTAATTCATTAATAAGTCATCATGATTCTTATTTATCACAGCTTTGTGCAGATTTTGCAGAGCCTAAAAGGGTTCATGCTTTAAAAATCCTATTATCAAATTACTGGAGTCACTATAATGAAAAATAAAACAAAGCTATAACAGTATTTCTAAGGTCAGGTTTGTGCAGTTTTTTCCAAACACACACTAAGGTTTACTTCAGAGATGTGTTCTCGTGTCTCAAACATTATAAGCCAAACATTTACAGATAGTCAGATTTGGACCAAGAGCAACACACACTGAGCTGAGGAGCACTTTTATTACCTCTCTTGCTGCAGCTCTCTGAAGGTGAAGCAATAGCACTTTCATACGGTACAGCTGGTCTCATACAAACAAACAATATGATAAAAATGTACAGCCTGGACCTTTAATACTAGATGTCTTATCGCTGCTGTATAGAGCTCATGTATTATTGAGCTTTGAGCGCTGGAGTGGAGATAGTAGGGAGATGGGAGAAAAGCCTCAGACTGCAGCGCTGCTTCGTGATTCTCTATCGACACTTTGCTGCAAATGGACAGATCGCCTCGAGGCGCAGCTGAAGTGTGTCGGCTGTGAGGATTTCTATTGGAAATCATTCTCCCACTTGTTTCCCGAAGGTTTGTGCCCATCAACAACAGACGCTTCATGGCCATTCAGGGTTCAGACTCAAAGCCTTTTCTGGCAGTTTGGACACATTCAACAACAGAGAGTAAAAAGAGGGACAAGGAGGACGAGAAGCTGCCACATTGTGAGAGCACAGAGGAGTGCTGCCATTGCTGAGCTCTGAAAATCAAGGTGAAAGAGAGGCTAGTGCAGGGATCATCGACAGGGCAGCGCAGGAAGGTCCCTGAAAAAATCGCAGAGTGGTTTGGAATTCAACTGAAACCACATAGAAAGACCAGTTCCTCTGTGTTCAGACTTCATGTGGGTACGTCCTGCTATTTGGTATTGCTTCAGGGATTTTAAAAATGGTATCTTACTCATGTGGCTGTTTCCAAAAAAATCTAACAACTTGAAATATTTTAGTTTTCCCAAGAGAAGGGAGGCTTAATTTGTGGTTGGAAACACATAACAAACTGCAGACACAGATCTGTTTTAAGCAGGTGTTACAGTTAAATGATGCACAAAAGATCAAAATGAGCTCTCAGGCTTTGGATCAAGAATTGAATTTAGGAGAATCAAACTGTTATCTGCAGCAGAAGGAACAAAAAATAAAAAGATGCACTTTATTTTACCTTTAGCATATCTGACCCAATTCAATCAAATGACACAGCTCTATAGCAAAGAGGGTTTTATTACATAACACATTTTTATGCATTTATGTTGTGCTTTGATGGCCATATTCATTTAAATCTCTTCAGATATTAAATTAATCCAATTACAGTGAAACAGACTTATATAATTCCTGGACATGTCTGAAATGTGTCTGTGTTTCTGTCTCGTACTCCACTTACAGCACAGGGGCTGTTATATAATTTTAAAGGCAAGCTGTCAGGGTTCAAAAGGCAGCTTCAGCAGCAGTGGCTGAGGCAGGCGGTCCTCTATGATCATCTCCATTTCAACATGTTGCAGACGTGATCATGCATCTGATGCTCCTTCTGCAAGCAAGCGGTTTTTGGGAGTGAGTTTCTGAGGTGTGAAGGGCGGATGAGCCCTGCAGGCTGACCATCTGTACTCCAAATATAATCACACCTAACGACATTAAAGGAGAAATCCAGCCCATTATGTAACACAGACACGACTTAGTTTGTGGCAAACTTGAACAATTTCATCTAGTTTCCCCATGAACAAACTTTCTCTCAAGTAGCTGTCGGGTAAATTTCAGAGAGCGGAGTCTCTGTGAAGGTGGAGGTACAGAGAGTCAGAACAACAGAGCAGGTGTAGAAAGAAAGCAGTGACAGAGAGAACAATGGCTCCGTATGTCAGAGCCACTTACAAAATACGACAAAAAGCCATTGGGGACTGTGCTGTACTTCACAAACAAGTGATGAGAGGGTCACGTAGAGGAGTGACAGAGTGGTGTTGCAACAATAACTACAGAACATTTTTTTCTGCTTCGGCTTCTTTCATGATTGATTTTTGTTGAGCTTGATAGCTGCAAAAACCACACGTCAGAGAAAAGTGTGGGCTGCCTGATTCTTAAAACCAACAGAGGACTGCTCAGATATGGATTTGAAAAGTCAGTTAAGCAGGATATTATCCAGCAGATCTGGGAGATTTGGAGGATGGAAAACAAAATCAGAGCAGTTGGAGAAGTTGGCTCAGACTTTTGCTTTCGCTCATCATCGAAATCGTCCAAAAACACTGAAACAAAGAAATTTCACTGATAAAGGAACATCCCCAATGGGCTGACAGACTGTCTGCATTAAAGCACAGCTTTAAATACTGGGATAAAACCACAGTGATGCCAACAATGTTTATGTTTGACAGAATATTCAGATATTTGGTCCATGAAATGTTTAATTACTGCACAAAATACGTATTTAATCAGATTTGATCATACTTTCTTTGGTGTACAACAATATTACAAAATTTAAAACCATTACATCCCATATCAGCAGCACCTGGTGGAGCACAGGGCCTTTACTGGATTTCATGAAAGAATCATACTTAATGGAGACCAGGGCAAGTTTCCCCTCTGTGGTTTTGTTGCTAAGACATGTTGGAGAGTCAGCCATAATAAGAGCTCTTCCAAATGATGAGGTGAGGTCTTCAAACACCAAGGGCTACCTGGACTGGCCAATCAGAAAAAAGGGGGTTCATGAAGCAGGGTGTCATGTGTTGGTCTTTTTGTTCCTTTCTTAGTCTTCCTAGCTTGTGGATTGTCTTGTGTTTTACCTTGTGTTTCCTGTTTAATTTTGTAGTTCTTGCTCCCTTTGCGTCTTGTTTAGTTTAACCTTCTGCCTTTGTGTTTCCTTCCTGTTTATTGCTCTCATGAGTTCTACCAATGACTCGTCACACATCTGTGTTATTTCAGTTCTTCAGTTGTTTGTGAGTTGGTCTCACCTCCTGGTTTTGTCTAATTACCAAGCCATGCTTTCCTTGTAATTCTGTGTATTTTTTGTGTGATTCTTGTGTTTTTTTAGTAAACAGAGTTTGGGCCCTTGTTTGATTTTTTTTTTCAATAACCAACTTAATTTAAGTGTACTTCAGTCCTCCATTTTTGTGTTTTTCATAGAACTAGACGAGAGAAAAGAAGGGCTTTTTATTTTTTGAGAACTAAAATATGTAAATCTACAACAGGGGTACCAGAGAGACAGTATGAAGCCTAACAGAAAGCTGGTCACCCCCTCTTTAACTGTGTTTGGTGTGAGTCATTTCTCAGTCTTGCTGCTAGCTGTATTACGTTTTAAAAGGTGTGTTAATCAGACTTCAGCAAAGATCACAGCGGGAAATATGACATCAGCACACATGCTGATATAACAGTGCCAGGAACAAAATAAATGTTAAGGCAGAAAGGGAAAGTGTTGGCATATTTATTGTGTTCGGTCTGTCTGGAGGCTGAGGGTCAGGGGTCAAAAGTAAAGGTCAAATTAGCCACATTTGTTGCAGGAAAAAAAAATCTTTTAATGTTGTCATTTCCTCTTCCTCTTTCTCCACCTTTCCTCGATCCGTGATGCTGTCTGTTTAGGTCAAGTAAAGTGGTTGGACAAAGACATAGGGGGTACATTTTTAGACTTTGAGTCAGAACAAACCACAGGAATGAACCCAAATGTGAGGCTCACTCAATCTAAAATTCAGTCTGTTTATTCCAAGAGGAGGTCGGTACACAGGAGATCTATGAACACAGGCAGGGGTATCTAAAAAAAAAATGGCAACAGAGTGAGTCAGACACACTGGAAACAGGTCATACACCAGGAAACAGAAGACACAGGTGAGACAGGAGACACAAGACATGAAGCCTGAAGGAAAAATTAACTTAAGCCAGAGGTGTGACACTTTTCAGCAACAGTCAGTGAGGATTCATCAAAGCAAAAAGACTTATGAAAATAACTGATGCTCATGTTTTATCAAAGGTTGTGACATTCCTCACATTTATGGCATCGTGCCTCTCAGTTTTCTGTTGCAGGGGGAATCAGCTGTCTGTAATCACTCACGAGTTAACGAACCTGAGAGGAGGAATTACTTCTTTCAGGCCTTAACACTGCACGTTTGGTCAAACAAGAGACACCAAACTTGTTTATTCTCCTGGCAACTATCAAACATCATCAAATCCTCATTTATTTACATTTTAAGGTTAAACAATTAATGTTTCCTCAACAAAACCCTTTATTTGGTTATGAAAGGCATCACAAACAGAAGGATTTTGTCAGCCGGGTTTTCACTCTATCACCTCGAGCATCAGTCTGTAGGTGCTGAGTCAGCACTTTGAACACTGGAGTGTGCAGTGTTTGCACTACCGGGAAGCTTATTCTAAAGAGAGCACTCAAAGGGAGCTGCTCTGAGTTTGCACGCTGCAGACAGGAGAGGTAGGTCACTTGTCAAGAGAGGAGGAAGGATGAGGTGAACGGGGGCTGAGTGTGTGCTGTGTCTGTCTTTTTATCTGCACGGTGAGAGCAAATAATGGAACCTGAAAGCCTCACTGTCACCGCCATGTAATTCAAACAAAGGCTCTGCAGAGGAAACGTCAGGCAAGATGAGAGGAACTGTGTGCGTTAGAAAGAATGTTTAATGTTGAAATGTTGGCATCGAGGTGGAGACTTCATTATGTGCGAGCAGGTTTCATTTAAAGTACTTGATAAGGACAAGAAATGAGAAAAACCTCTGGCAATTAACCCAGTTTCTGAGTCTTAACGTCCCCCCCTGGATGAGTTTGACTCTGGTGGTGATGAAAGAGAAAGGACTGAGGGGTCACATAAATCTGGGCTGAAATGACAGCTGACAAATGACGGATTAAAAGTTTGACAGCATGAAATTGATCAGGAGATGGAGCTTGTGACAGTGTCTGGTTGGTAAATACTAAAGAGAATGAAGGTCCAAACGCTGGCGGGGGGAAGGAGAGAAAAATACACAGACAGAGGAAGGAGGGAGAAAGAACGTCATATGAATAGAAAACTGAGGCATAAAAACAGCCGTCCAGCTTTAACTTGAGTTAAGCTTCATTAAAAATAATTGGCTTTGGCTGCAATTTTATTCTATTCTTGTGATTTTCTTTGTCAGAGTGTCAAAGGAATACTTTCTTTCACTAAGAAGTTCACACCAAGGATGAAATCTGTTCAACTTTTGCTCTTTCTTTCTTAAAGAGCACATTATATCAAGCACCTGACATTGGTTTGACATGGCCCATATAAACTCATATCATAAATGTCAAGTCATAAAGCTACTCTAGCAAAAATCTCCAAAACCTTTTCTTAAAAACACAAAAAAAGTGTGGGTCCAGGTGGGTTAAAACCATCCCAGCATCAGAGATTTACGGACCTGTAATGGATTTGGAAAATAAAGCTCCACAGTGATGATCTGGACCCACTTTTTTTCACAGACCCTAAACCTAAAAGCATCATTCTTTTTTCCTCACACACTCTTTAGCTCCGCTTTTTACAGACTCAATGAATCATAATGTAGCTTTCTCCTTCCGGCCCTTTCTCTGTCATGCTTCTCAAACTGAATTGGCAGACTCACATTTGCCTCTTTTGTGTGTGGTGTGTGTGTGTGTGAGTGTGTGTATGTGAGTGTGTGATAATGTATGGTGAACTTACCCAAGGCACTATTCCAGGAAGAAGAATAAAGCCACTCATTGGTTACTTTGGAGTAAAACACGAGGCGGTGTTGTACTTGGTTCTCTGTATGAATGTAATGCTTTCTGTGGAGCTTTGTCCCCAAGCACTTAAGATCTGACAGATAATAGCAGAGAAAAGCAGCCTCCAGGGGAAGGAGCTGGAGAGGGACCATTTCTTTTAGGAAAGAGAAAAAATTAACCTCTTCTCTGTACAGATGATCTTTGTGCTCTATGTCTCCCTCCATGAGCTGAATATGGAAATACTTTGGTTTTAGTTTTTGAGTTTATTTGGATTATTTAAGTTATTAATGTATTTTTTTCCTGTAGCAATAGGAAGCTTAAACTCACAATATAGTCAGCATGCAATTCTGGTATATTACATTAGTTTGGCGAGTCAGACTGGTGTAATGTTTGATATATTTCATATCTTAAGCTTTTTTTTTTCTTTTGAATGATTTGAATCGCCTTTTTTTAAAATAAAACAGGAGAGCAACAACAACAATTAGGCACAGCTTTAACAACACATGCCCTTCCTGACACAAACCTCCCTGTATACTTGGGCTGAAGACTGACCAGCCCCAATGAGAACACTGGTTTGGGAACTCCTAATGTTGACTGAGCCACCAGAGCTTTCCACCCAGCCCCCAGAATATTATTGGAAAATAATAGGGTTAGGAAAATAAAATACTGTATTTTTTCTGTCAGTCCTCTAGAAAGTAGCTTGTGCCGTAGCCTGAGTTCAGTCAAAGAAAAAACACAAACTGGCTGAATTCAGAGATGCACTTGTTGCCCTCTCGTGTTAAGTTGAAGTCAGGTTAATAACCCCTCTTCAGTGGAGTGTTGAGGTTTCAAAGTAGAAACTTTTCTCTGGCTGAAGGGCCTCTGACTTTTCAGGATATGGCTCCTTGAAGCTTGCTTGCTATGTGCTGTGGTGACGCCTCAGACTATTTTCTTTAGCAGCAGAGACAGTTTGGTTTCAGATGAGGCACACAGGTACAGCATTTCTGAAAGTTAGCACGACAAATACATACTCATTAGTCCATTCTTCATTTAGTTTGAGCTTTCATGCATCAGCTTTATTCTTCAGGCTCTTTGAGAGAGACATTTTTCAAGCATTTAATATATTCAGAAGTCCTTTCTCGCGCTGCTGTGCTCCACAACCTCCACACCTGATGGACAGCTTGACAGCCTCAGATATATGAAACCTAAAATATTTCAATCGCCCCCTGTTGGCTCACTAGAGAACAGATCAAAGGAGTCTGTTAACACTGACAACTACTAAACAAAAACATCAATTTGGAATGGCACTTTATATATCAAATGAAAATATATTACTGAGGAAACAATATTGATTGTATAGAATAGAATAGAAATTTGTCATTGTAACAAGTACAACAAAATTTAAGTCACAGCAGCAATCAAGTAAACAAAAGCAAGAAAGTGTATAGAAAGTGTGAAAAGGTTCATAAGAAAACAGACGATGACAGCTTGCCCATTATTCTCCAGTTCAGCCAGCCTCCACCTCCACAGGGTCCAGGACTGAGCTTCTTCAGTCATGCTCCATCTCTGTCTCCTAGATCCTGTCTGCTCACAGCAGGTGAAGCTCTTCCAGTGTGGCGTTGGTGTATGATGTTAGCTCTGTTAGCCATATGTGTGAATAGCATGATGCAACTCTGCCCTCTGGTATTCCCTCTGTTGCTGGTTAGCACAGCTAGCTGGTCCATCTTGTTGAAGATAGATCTTACGTTCCCAATAACGATGGATGGAAGGACAGGTCCATGTCGTCACTTCTTAGCTCACACCTGAGAACCAGCATATTGTCCTCACCTCCTTCCACTCACCTTGTGGGAAGACATTAGGCCTGACACCAGTCAGCATTGACATGCTATAGGCTGCAAACAGCTGAGTTCACATGTAATCAATGCAGCCATGGTTGCATGTAGGATCTCCAGACAAACACAGGAGAAAAAGTAGTAAAAAAAAGTTTGGTGTCCATGACCAACAAATGGGACATACAAAGTAATGATCCACTCCAAATACAAAGATTACGAAAAAGAGACAAACAAGTTACAAGAAACAGACAAAGAAAAGAGAGCTGCTGCAAAAGGCAGCCGTAGCCAACAAGGTGACACCTAGCAATTATTCATTTTGCAAGAGCGTCTGGCCCTCATTCCTTCTGCTGAAAAAATGGCCCTTGGAAAAATGTAGTGGATGACCCCTGCCCTAGTGGCTGGGTAGAAACTCTTCTTGGAGCAGTGTACCTGTTGCGGGAGCAACTTGGGGGTCAATATCTTGCTAAAGAGCACTTGACTGTAGGAGCTGTGATAAACCCCCTGACCCTCTGTTTGAGGTGACACTGACATACAGCTGCCCTAAAATATAGAGCTGAATAACTGGGTAAATTGGCTGAGAAGATATGACCAAACTGCACAGAGCTGCAAAACATTACAAGTGTCTTTGTGATTGAATATTGTCGCCGCAGCATCCTTTGTGAACTGGATCTGAGACAAAACAGGGAGCAGCGTATGATACACGGATGGTGCTGCTTCTGCCGCAATTCCTCCTTTGTTAGTTTACCCCAGAGTAAATGTTTGGTTTATGTCACTAAGGTATAATGTCCCCTTGTCTTCAACCAAACAATTTTATAGATATTTGTTCCATAGATGTAGCTTTAAAGATGCCTATATCACAATATTACACTAAAAAAATGACAGAAGCTTGACAGGCTTGAAGAAAGTGAAACCTGATAACCTTTCTCACATAATGTCGTTAAAGGAGGCTTTTCTGTTTCAATCCTGGTGGCTGACTTAAACTTAAATCAGGCTTGACAGGAAAGATGACATTTAAATAGATTTAGAATTCCTGTTGGCATTTACACAATTTCAGGGTATTCACAGCAACTACAGTCAAAGAAAATCTCTGCAGAAACAGGTGGTTACCTTTTTTTTTTCTTCATCCTTTCTTTGCTTTATGTAAAACTGTGCAGCTCAGTCTAGAGAAGACAGCTTCATCCTGTTTCACACATGTATTATCTAAATTTTCGTCATTTGTAGTTTTTTTTTTTGTTCTCCAGTGAAGACGTCTCTTGGTAAAAGGGGCTGTGAGGAATTTGAAAGTGATCTTGAAAAATCTCCCTTCTAGGTATATCCCTGATCGTAATCCACACTTTTAAATGAGATTATCAGTGCCAATGTTAAAGGTAACAGGTTATTTCAAAATGCTACTTCTTAGCTTCCAGTTCAGGTCATCCAGGACTGGATTGATCTAAGGCACACCTAGGTCACTGTGAAGACACCACACCAGCTGATGAAGTTTAGTAGTGAGAAGAAAGATCTGTGATTTTCTCTGCTGAAAACGATTGTTTTAATGGTGATAGTAATGGTGGACACAGGAGCCTAACTTTCAGACAGAAAAGAGACAGAAGAGCAGAAGAAAGATAAACAGGGAAGTGATAAAGCACTTTGCTAAGACACAAGCTAATGGCGAAAACAGGGGCTAAGCTGTTTATAATAATGTTCATTCCAACCCACATGCAGCAGTTCTTCTGCAATGGTCTGTTCAAACTTGAGAGTCTATGAATTAAATGAAGAGTGAGGTTATGTTAGCTCTGCTTGGTAGATGACTGGCAGGACACATCTAACCTGGATTTACAAACATTACCCATTACCGACTTGTTTTAGAGCGCCTGGTAAGCCTACAGATACGTAGGGGCTGATGATAGCGCTACATATAGTGGACTACGACAACATTTGCTTGATATCATGTTCCAAAACATATTGCTATGTAACTGTACTTATAAGTCCCTTACCTTGGCGCATTGTATCCAGTTAAAAAGTTGTCTTGAACAAAGAAAATTTGTTTCCAACTGAGCTCCATTTAATTCCAAAACAAACACGTACCTCGCTAAAAGTCATTACCACGGTGTTTGTGAGAGTCCGGGCCAGAAAATGGTCAGGCAGTCCAATTAAAACAGATCCTCCTCATAGCATCTTCAAGATGGTTAAAGCTTGCCCTGTGCACAAACACACTCTGACATGTTTTTAATCAGGCGCAGAACCAAAGCTGCCTCGTAGCTGGACATTTACATACAGCCGTTTTGATCTGTGCTACGTCTGTGCTGCATCTTTACTCTGAGAAGCTAAAAATGCCAAACCCTGCATGGATTTCCCAGGCTCATTAAAGAACGTCTTCCAGAGTCTTAGACCCTGTCTGCTGTAATTGCATTGACAATTTCAGCATCCTCTGTTGTAGCTGGGTAACTGTATTTAAAATAATGTTACGTCTCTTTTTCCCCATGCAGAACTCCGGCTATGATCGGCTGCTCCTTTGTGGTTGATCGGGAATACTTTGGTGAGATCGGTCTGCTGGATCCAGGCATGGAGGTCTACGGGGGCGAGAACATCGAGCTGGGCATGCGGGTAAGGACCACAGACTTTGATAAAGAGCTTGAAATGTGGATGCTTTTTCTTTGAACCAGAATGAAAAGGCATTTTGTTCGGCAGAAGATGAAATTGCTTGGAGGAATGCTGAAGGAAAAGTTGTTTTTTAATGAGGCTTCCCTTCAAAGCTGGAGGGTTTATGAGTGCAGTCTTACACGAGGAAGGCCACACAAAGAGACGTAATTACAAATCCAATATTTGAGAGGGTAATATTTAGATGTACAGTCATGGCTGGAATGATATGAGAAATCTATATTCAGAGTTTGGAGCAGATGATGATGAAGTTTTCATGTTTCCCAGCTGCGGGGATACAGCTTACGATACAACGCCCAGGGGCGTCAACAGAAGCCATGATTAAACTTTGCAAAGTTTCTTAAATGAGAGTGAAGCAGAGAAAAAAAGATCCCCTTAATGCAAATCTTCAGCCAAACCAAAGGCTCTAAAGCCTGTATATGGGAAATGTAAATCTCTTTGCTGCTGCTTTGAGTTGAATTTAACGCTTCATGTGAGCGCAGGGCTTTCTGAAGAATTGGTGAGCGTTTAAATTCAGAAAATGTTTCTCTCCAGCCGAGTGGAACCATTGTGAATCTAAACGCTCTCCTAAAGCTTATTGGAATGAGATATGCTCGAAAGATCCTACTCCTTCATTTAACGTCACACACCCACACCCCGTTTTAAAATCTTCAGCTGCCGTCAACACCTCTGAAGTGCCTTTTAAAAGCTCTTGAACAGAGATCTCAGAAAACCGTACATCTCTGCAGACGTTAGAGACTGTTTCGGCGCCTCGGGTCACTCCACATCCAGCTGCTTCTCCTCGACAACAGTAGCGTGTTGTTTAAGCACGCTCTCATCTGATGGCTGTTTTGGCATTTTTACAAAGTGATAGCTCAGAAATATTTATAATGTGCCAACAGCTAATGGCCTCCCCAAGGTTACGCTGTGTTTTCTCATTCAGCGGGCTGCTTATGTGGAGCTAACAAACCATGCAGCTGAGTTAGATGGTGTTCATGGGGAGGGAGGGGGGGATCAATCCGGCCGCAGCATCTGAATAAAGCTGCAACATCTCTGTTGAAGTGTGCCATTAGGTGTAACACTGAGGGTTCGTGTGGACAATGTGTGTTTTTACTGAGTGTTTTTACATTTATGACATTGAGCGGAGGATATGCAGCTCCGTCTACGGGAACAATACTCTCACAAATGCAATTACCTCTCCTCCTGTTTGGTCCGTCTATGTGGAAATGAAACGCATGGCACAGGAAGAAAAGGGAGGCCGTTCAGCACATGTGCAGGCTTGAATAGGTCTGCAGTCAACAAGCAGGCTTCAACCATTCATATCGTACAACCGCTAATGGAATGGAGATGGGCTTCTGGCGAGTGGGCGGCAATTACTCCTCGAAGGCTACGGCAGCTCAGGCAGCTCATTGTAGCGCCGGCTGAGGAGTTGCCATTTGGGATCGGCGTGATTGACAAGAACATGTTTAACAATTAGCCGGGCCAGCTCACAATAGCAGGGCCTGCCCGAGACCATCTGACTGCAGGGGGCTGATGAAAGGCAGGGTTCACGCTGAAAGGTTATGGCGTATTTATAATTTACTGTGAGTTCCAGATTCTGCAGCTCACTCTGCTTCCTGGATTCAAAGGGCTGGCCTCTTTGCAAGCAGAAACAGAGGTTGACTATACGGCACAAATCGCTGCATGTGGTGTTGATTCCGGGGGGGGGGGGGGGGGGGGGGGGGTGGAGAATAAAATAAAAGCACAAGAAGGTGAGAAAATAAATCATGGATTCCAGTGAAGTTTCCTGTTTGTTGGTTTGGCAGTGAAATAATTTACAGGCTATAGGAGCTGTAAATACAAGAAACCAGAGAGAAATACTACAGAGACAGAGAAATGGATGTAAAAATGATGCTCAGAGGATGATTTATTGAAGGAAAGATGCAGCTCACAGCCGCAAAACTAATACATTCTCATTCAGTTTAAAAGATTTAAAGTTTAATTTATTGCAGATTCAACCAGAATCACCTGAACTTCTTTCTGCTGTTATTAAATCCACAGTAATGCTGCTTAACGCTGTAATACAGTTTCATTTTCGCCATGAGCAATCTGAGACTTTCTTCCATCCTTAAATAATTGTGAAAGGCGTGTCTGAGGCGGAACATCCTGCCTGCCACAAGGCTTCGCTCGCAAACAGAGAAAAATGGTCGGGGACAGAAATGATGAATTCTGCCAGGAGTGTCAATATGAGTTTATCTTGTAATGTGTCTCCCATCCCCCTCCTGCATTGCTGAGTCTTTGCTGATATAGCATCTCAGGAGACTGGGACATTGCTTTCATTTCAAGGTTCTTGTGGGCACTCGTATTATACCGCGGTAACTCTGTCAGCAAATATAATACAACATCAAATCTATCAGGGGTCACCTGAAGACGCTGCTCCTGCTGCTTCTACTGAAACCTGACGATCCACAGCGATTTTTATCCTCATCACCTCAGTGCACGGCTCAAAAACTTTCAGGCAAGAGAAGAATTTGAAATAATTTGTTGATGAGTAACTATTGTCTACTGGGGTTTGACTGATGTGTTTTTTAAACACAGAGAGAAAACATTAATATTCTTCTGAGTTTGCCGGGGGCTGTTTCTGTACTTTATTTAATATCCTCTGACTTCTGGTTTCGGAAAGAACAAAAGGAACATTTTCAAAGTGAACAATTCATTATTTAAATAAGCTTTTCAGAGACACCAACACAGGCACATTCGTAAATCTTTGCCACGGCAGAAGTGTAGAAAAAAAAAATCACACTTGAAAAAAGGAAAACAAATAGAGAGGCCCGCCTGAATTCTAACCACAGTTTGTATGTTTGAAAAAAAATGTAAAGACTGTATCTCTAGCTGTAAGAACAAAACACTTAGACTTTTCAGCCATTAATATTTATTTAAACATTCCCCTACACTTGAAAATTTGGATTCATTGTAAGATTTATCTAAACTTCTTTTTAAAATGTACACCATAAGACTTTAATGTAAATTTACAGTGGCTTTACAATGGCTAATGTATAGTAGAGGGAGAAAAAAAATAATGTATCAAAGTATCAAGATTTTCTGTTCAAAAATGTACTTTTTTAAAATCATTTTTCATTTATTCCTTTTTTTTCTTTTCAAATTTAAGTCCTTCATTTTAGTCTTTTTTCATAACTTGGGTTGGGGAAAAGTTGATATGTCCATTCATCTCAATAAATCCTAAAAAGTTACTCACATGTGATGTGCATTTTTGGGGAAAATATGGCTCCTGATTGTCTGTACACATCCTCATCGTCATGATCATCATCCCTCAATGTTTTCACTTTTTCCGGTGCTAATATCAAACAAAAATTTGCAAAAATCAGAAATATCAATGAATCCCAGTTAACATCGAATCAGCACTCTAGAAATTGTAAAAGAACCGCATCCAGAGAAAAGCATGTTGCCCCAGCCCTAGTAATGCATTTTGGTATAACAACATGACACTACCGTAAACAATGCATTCTGGGAATATTTACTCTTGCCTGTGGTACCAACAGGGAAATAATCCCAATTAGAGGAATTTAGAGTTCACAGCAGAGGATCACTGTCAGAGGTCTGCTGCTTCGCCACGCTCCCTCCTCACTCGTGCAAAAACTACAAAGGTTTTTCTGAGCTGTGAGGGGTTAAGGTGTGCTGAGAAAGAGGAAAAAGTGATGGAGGTTAAAAAAGAGTGACCACTGATGCATGAGAAGAACGTGTGACCAGGAGGGGAGTGGTGCCTTCTTCTGTGAGTGTAAGCAGGGCGGAAGGAGCAGGAAACGATTGCGGCGGCATTTGCTTACTTTTCTTATCATACTCGGAGCAAATGCCTCCTCCAACGTTTTCTGCCCTGCTTCACCTGCACTCATGGAAGATTATTGTATTTTCCGCACACCTTAGCCCCTCACAGCTGTTTACCAGAGCTACAGCTTGCAAAGAATACCATACCCAAAATACCTTTGGGGTATGAACAAATACCCAGAACACCACTGTGAATCATAACCTAACACTTATTGTCACCATAAGCAAGGAGGGAAAGCAATTGATATGAGGCCCTGCTGTGCATTAGAAAGCTGTGCAGGTGGTACAGGCTTTGTGTGCTTCCCATCATAGACAGTCAGTGCTCTTCATGGTTAAAAAAAAACAAACCAGTATGACAGTTCAAAAATACAAGAATTTAGTACCATACAGAATGTAACCGCCAGGATACTGTGGGCACTGGTCCCCAGCAGAACACTGCAGTAGTTTGGATTGAATTCCACTGGTGACATAAAAACATTTTATCAACAATAAAATACTGCACATTAAGATAACAGTTAGTTACTGCATTTCCACAGGTCAGATTTTTCTTCATTCATTCATTCATTTTCTGGACTGCTTATCATGTTGAGGGTCGCGGGTGGCTGGAGCCTATCCCAGCTGTCATTGGGCGAGAGGCGGGGTACACCCTGGACTGGTCGCCAGTCAATCACAGGGCTGACAGAGACAGACAACCATTCACTCACACATTCACACCTACGGACAATTTAGAGTGTTCAATTAAACTGATGAGCATGTTTTTGGGACTGTGGGATGAAGCCAGAGTACCCAGAAAGAACCTATGCATGCACGGGGAGAACACGCAAACTCCTCACAGAAAGGCCCACCAGCCAAGCTGGGAATAGAACCGGTGACCTTCTTGCTGTGCGGCTGCAGCACTAACTGTTGCGCCACCATATTTTTCTTATTGATCATAAATTAAAAGCTGTATTCACCAATTATCTCACACATCTGTAAATTATGCACAAAAGTAAAGGATTGAGATGCAGTCGCGCAACTAGGGATGGGTACCTTTCACATTTGAAACAATATAGTAACGATGCCTGGTACCAAGCAGTCAGTAATGGTACTCAATGCCAGTGCCAATTTCTTTTGTTTTATGTGTTAATATGTTAATGAACATTAGTTTGTTTAACAATAAAATCTAAATTTTTTAAATTTAATATATTTATTTATCAGTATATAAACTTTCACTGGTGTGTTCATGTCCAGGATTGAAAATCACCTACTCTTCCATTCCCTCACTGTGATAAGGATGTGGTGGGTACATGTATATGTTACAGTTTGATTTTATGTGAATCGATACTCGGTACTACAGACAGTATTAGGTCAGTACCTTTAAAACTATGCAATTCAGTACCCATCCCTATGCCGAACCCCCCACACACATTTGCAAATAGTTTTCTACAGCAATGGCCCCATACAAAGGGCCCATCCTCCTGCATTTCTCATGCAGTAAAAGTGGGACACAAGCTAATTCCTCAACTCCAGGTCACTTCTTCCTGACTGTGACTGTGCAAAATGAGTGACAGCATCTAAAAGCTCCATGTCCACATGTCTTGTTTCAGAGATAGATTTCATACACATAGATATGCACTGTCTGCCTGTGCTGTCTAACCGAATCCAGCACTTTCAGCTAATGTTGACACCATGGACGTAGTATCGGATTTTCGAAGCAAATCCACTGGCGCGGCCATATTTAAAGTGACACAGGCTGCCAGTCTCTACACTAACAGCTGTAGGGCGCCCCTCAGTCACGTGAGCTAAGCTGTGTGTCTGATTGGGGAAACTAGTGAAATAGCAATCTACATGGGAGACATGTTTTGTACCAGGCTGTAAATATGTTTATTTCTGCTGTGAAAACAGCTTCTTATGCCATGGCGTGTAAGCCTCAAGCAGACACTGGAGAAAGAGCAGATTTCAGCACTTCAGCATTGTCTCATATTTTTAGACCGGAGGTTGCTGCTTGGTTGACACGCTAGAAAGAGAACACACTCCAAAAACTGAAATCTACACCATTGTTAATGTCATATTTCATGTAAAGGCATGTTATCGGACGTAATATGAGCCACATTCTCCTAACAAATCCAGAAAATGTCTTGTTTCAAGATAAAGAGAAACAAAAAAAACTTCACCTGAATCGAATGATGTAAAAAATAATGATAAAAAAGGTTGAGAATTAAGACTTTTTTATGTCAAACTTTTTTTTTATTTTATCCAATTGGCAGAAGATTTTTACTCAATCAAAGCAATTTAGGTGTTATTTTGTCCTTTAAAGAGGACATATGTCTGTACTTGCCAGGTGACTGTGGTTCATTAAGTCTAATAAGATTTTTTTTTTTTAACAGACAAAGATACTTGCTTGGATTTCAGTTTTTATGATGTAACTGTCTTCCAAACTTAAAGCTGTGTTTTTATTCTCAACTCTTGTCTGTGTTAGTTTCTAAAGGACACCACTCAGTATATGTCCAGATTTGACTTGTACAGTGTGACAAACTTAAAAAAAAGATGAACCTGGGTTGTGCATTGCAAACGATCCAGACCCACAGTGTAAGTGTCCATCACAACATCCTCAGAGTGTGTGCCAGGCCTCAGTGGCTGTTAGCATATTAGCAGGATGCCATGATGTAACACACTTTCAGATCTGTGGACTCCTGCTCGGTCTCAGAGCAGACCTGATGAGGATCAGAGTCAGCAGGCCGCCTCAGTTAAAAACTGGTGGCATGCTGCTGCTTCAACATCACATCACTTTGTCAAGTCAGCGTGTGTTGATGTTATCGTTGCCTTTTACCTACTCTTTTTTTCCAGTGCTTCTTCAGCCTCTCAGTCTTTTAGATTTTGCTGTGAGAGGTTTTTGTTCAGCATTTGGCAACTGTTCTGCTCCCGTGTCTGCTAGTATGCCTCTGAAATCCTGTACTGTAAATACAGAAGGTCATGGGCATGCTACTTACAGTTTTTATTCATTGCCTCCATTCTTTTCTTCCTCTTACTCTTCAGGTTTGTTGAGTTGTGGTGGTTAAGGTAAAGAATAATAAGTATGAAAGATTCAGAAAAGATTATTAAAGTTCATTTCTCCACAGAAGTAATTTGGTCACACTTTTACTTCATATGTATTTAACCGGAAACTTCTTTGTGTACTTGAAAAGTTGTGTATAATTATATTTTTTATGCTTTTTATTATACTTACAAAGCTGTAGTAACTGTGTATTATGCTCCAAAGTGCAGACGACCTTCACTTTGAACTCTCTTGGATGCTGAATTGAGTTTAAAAACCGTTTAGGACACAAAGAAAGTGAAAAGAAGGATTGTTTTCTCCCTGAGTTGAGGTTCAAACTTAGAGATTATCTTTGACCTGCCTGTTTCAGTAGACACCTTCTATTGAAAAGGTTGGATAATTACATCTTAGGAAAGCATGAAACACAATTATATTGGAGGATAATAAGCACTGCATTAAAAGAAGAGCTGGGTACTTAGCAGTGAGGTCTGAGCCAGCTTTGAAAAGGAAGCAGTGAGCGGAGGAAACAAGCTCTGCTGGGTTTTGATTCTGTTTGCTGCGAGTTGGGTTTCACACAGAAACTGAGGCACACAACACGACCTTGTACAACTGAACAAACTAAACAACACGTCACCTAAACTAAAATCACAGCATTGAGTTACACCGCTTCCATTCAGCAAAACCTCTCTCCCTTTGTGTGATGTGAACTACTGGTGAATACTTTGTTCAGTCAACATGATGATAACCTTTTCACTGCCAAAAAAAGGCCAATCTTAGTCTGGCTGGGCTTAGCACACACAATATGCCAACAGGCTCACTTTGCCACCAGGAAACCATCCAAGCTGCTTTATGAAACTGTCTCATTTCCATAACAGTGCAATCAATCAGTCACTTCCCAATCCAGGAAACTGAAGTGTGATCTCACAGGGTGGCCGGCATGTCTCACTGACATTTATTAAACTCACCAGGAATTCTTTCCACAAGTAATGAGCCACAAAATTATTCTATTTTTTTACTTCTTTGAAGTCTCGTCTCCATAACCACCTGGGCTGGGCCTGAGGCATCTGGTCGTAATCTCTCTGTAGTGAGGAAAATGGAGCTAATTAAAGTCTAACACAAGCAGCAGCTAGCAGGAGTGGGACATAATCACACTTTACTTTGTCCTCTCTGCATCACCAGCACATGTCTTTGGATGTTAAGGGTGTTTACAGAAACACAATTCTGCACATTAGTCAAAGCTAGGGTTGGGTACCATTTGTGTAAACTGCAAACAGGAATTTTTCAAATAGTAAAAAAAAAAAAAAAAAAACTTTAACACACTAGAATATAAAACAAAACCAACATACACACTGCATTTGGCACACCTAAATGCTGGTGACCCAATACTGGCAAATCAGTGTGATCCCATCACCACTAATCTATTCACTGCACAGAGACTTTCCTGCACTTTCTCCTCACTCATCTCCTAAGTGAACATTTTTTATCACCACATGGATTCTTCATAGGAACCAGAGCTCTCTGAACTCTCATCTGACAAAGAATAAATGTGAAATATTTCAAAATGTGATGCGGTGTGTGTGTGTGTTTTGTACCTAAGTGTAACGGCACAGCTGCAGCAGGAGCTCTCACCTCAATTTTCGGTTGAAATTGGTGTCATAACTGGCATGCTTCCCCTCCTCTAATGTCTCTAAAGCTTAGCTTGATCATGGATTCTTTGTTGCGGTACAAATAACCCTTGTTTTGTGACTTTGCTGGCATGTTACGCCACATGTGACGCATTGTAATGTAACACAGCAAGTCCTGGTAGATAAGAAAAACCCAACCTGAACTGCAGAATTCTCACTGGGGTGTAACCCTTAAAAAATTAGTATGTCACTGCCTGAAACCAACAAGCATGGCTGAAATATATATGTCTCACTGAATCCACTCCACTCCAGTATTGGAGAATTAGAATTTGTTGGAAACTGAACCAGCTGTCGGTAAACAAACCCAGTCAGAGCAGATTTGGATTAAAAAACTGTTTGTTTTTTAACACTAATAACTTTCACCCACTGCACTTTAGTTAATCCTCAGGTGCATAGTGGTGACTGCAGTGGACAGCAATTGAATAGCCTCTGTGGTGGATCTGCATACCACCCTCTAGAGTGCTCTCTGGTGCTCCACTACTTTGAGGTTCATTCAGTGGTCAATTGGTGTAACTGCAGGTAAATTTTCTTTGACTCCAAAATGACCACCAGACAGCCACACTTATGGACCCCTGCTGGTATATTCTGCCATTACTTTTATTCCAAAAGAACCCTAGGCGCCATCTAAGCAACCCAGGCATATGTAGTCCAGTGGAGATGACGTGTCTGTAACTTTATGAAATAATCAAAATGTGAGTATTGTTACACCAGTCCTGTATCCTTAAAGAGCTATGAAGACTCACAATCATTATTTTTCCTTGTTGGGGATGTTTTGAAATATGAATCTGTAAAAACATTTTAAAAAATTTAATTGCGAAGAAAAATCAATACAAGAGGAAAAAAACCTTGACACAGGCTTTAATGATTCTTATATCAGAGGGTGAAACATACTATCATCAGACTCCAAAGCTCTTTGAGTGTGCCCTGCCCTCTAACCCAAGCTTTCTGTCTAATTCAACACAGCAAAAAGCAAAAACTTAATCATTATTTTTTTTTTTTTCAAACTGTACAAGTTTACTGGATACTGGTGCATTTGTTCAATAAAAAGTAGCTAAGACAATGAAAGGCTCTCACATTGAAAACTGTTGACTGTATACTTCAAATAGTGGAGCAACATTACCACGGCAACCAGCCCTGACACTCTGGTCTTCAGAGAAGTAGTCTCAGCTCAGCTCTGCTCAGCGGGTATTGACTTTTCATTTTTTCTTTAGTTTTGATGGTGTGTGATGAATGAACATTTATAAACCAAACAAAAGAGAACAGTGTCTCCTTATGGAACAAATTACAGATGAACTACAGATCTGTGGTGAGCAACAGTAATGATCAGCTGTTGAAATTATATTAAACTTGTGACAATGAGAAATTGCTCATCACACTGATGTTGAAATTTATTACTCAGCATTTATCTTAAGATTTTTTTTTCAGTCATTAGGACTTTAATAAACATTTTTGATATACAGTTCTTATTTATTTAACAAATACACATACTTTCTTTTTGGGTATTGTTGGTAATTAATTTGGACATAATGAGCCAAAAGATTAATTATGTGTTAAGTAGTCTGAATTAATAATCTGTCAACCGGACAGTAAAACCCTGCAGCTCATCTTACACCACCCACCACTCATATCACAGTCCATCTCTGTCTCCAGATGGTAACTTTGCTTCAGTGAAATAAATAAATATAAGCTCCAGAAGTGCTGGTAAGCATTATTCATGGCAGAACAATAACAGGTGCTGCTTCAAAGCAGTCGTTGGATACAGTCAGATGTCGCTTTTACTTTATTCAGAGAACATCTGCCCACTGATATGAGCGTGAAACCTGGACGTTTTAACACGCTTAATTAACCTCACAAGCCATCTGGATTTGTAGTTACAAATACGTTCAAAGTGAGCCGCTGCACTCCAGATGTGTCGCTTTATTAGGTATGATGGCAACATGGTGCACTGTACCAACTCTTTATTTCTGGATGATGACACAGTTTATTCCAACTCACACTGCCATACTTCCTTTTGAGCTCTAAGTTTTGGGATTCACTGATTTTACTGAAGGTTGCTCAGAGGTGATTGATACCTTTTGCTCCCATGGTAGCATAAGTGGCCTTTGCAACCCTTTACCAAATAATTTGACCACAAGTAAAAATTTACTGGAATATAATCAACACAATACAAGAGGATTAATAGTTAAGTAAGAAAAAAAAAACACTGTTCAGTTTTTTTGTTTGTTTGTTTTTAGGGCTGTGCTATGTTGCCTTCCCAAAGCTGCCTGCAGCAAGGAGAGAAAGGGAGAGAGCAGTCGTGGTTGAGTAACCTGGACATCGAGCACCACTCACAAAAAATAAACTGCTGACAGAAAGATAATAGAGGTGTTTTTTGGAATTCACAGCCGTTGCAAAGAGCTAATAAACATGTCCACAGCTCCACAGCAAAGAGCAATAAGAAGCTAAATTTTATCTGTATGCAGCTGCTCCTCATACTGCCCGCTGTGTGCCTGCTCTGCAGACAGAGCATTCAAACACAACATTTAGCAGAGTCAGTTTGGGGCCTCATTAAGATACAAAAGTCACATCTGTGTCTGCTACAGACTGACAAAGAGAAAAGAAGAAAGACCGGTGCCCCTTGCTTTATATTTTAAAACATTACGTAATCTTTGCTTTATGTTTGGGGGAAATGCTTTTCATGTTGCTTTTGCTCATGTTGCTGTTAAAAGTATTTTACATAAAATAACAAGGAAGAATCCGGGGGTGGGTGACTCGGACTGATAATGTAGGTGCCTTGATATTGAAACAGGTGTTAATGTTAGGTGGTAGTATCATGAAGCTTAAAATTCTGGTATTGTGAAAACTCTGTTTAAAGGGGACATATAATGCTGATCCCTGATTTAATACTTACATATAATATAATAAATTTGAAAACAAGACCTTTCACCCCCTGAATTTTCAAAAAATTAGATATTGCATTTTTTCTGATATCCTAGAACGAGATTTGATGCCTCTGAAAATAGGTCATTGCCAGTTGGCCGCGAGATTTCGACCGTCATGACGACACGAGGATCCTTTCTTTTTATTGGAGTAATCTGATAAAGCAGCTCCTTCTCTGTGATGTCAGTTAGTCACACAACCGCCACCAAGGGATACACCCACCAAGAGCCGAGTATAAACGTATAAACTATACATGTTACGGTACCTGTTTGACTCACCACACTGAAGCGTCCTGAGATGATCTGTGTCGAGGTGGATTTTCTTCCTCCTGAGCTGCAGAACCGTCCGGGTCTGACTCGGGGTCCAATACAAAAGGACATATCCTACACTCTGCCATTTTATTAGTGCTATCAATGCCTTGCGGTGAAGTTTTGGCAAACAGTAAACTTGCTCGGTCTGTTTCATTCAATATGGCAATTTTGTAAAATACTGCCATGCTGCAAAAATAGTCCCCTGGCTCTACCCCCTCCGCCCCTCTGATAGAACTGACCAATCAGAGCACAAAGGGCTGTGACGTTGCGAGGTTACTGGAGGTCATTCTCGAAATGGAGCGTTTCAACAAGATCTTCAGAATGGCCTAAAATGAGGATATTGAGAACGCTATTGTGGGGCAATGAAGGAACTAAATGTAACTAAATGTATGTAAAGACTTGTACTGAGGGCTGAAATGCTTTACAGGCATCCTAGTCTGGCATAGTGAAAAGGAGAAACAAGCATAATATGTCCCCTTTAAAAGAGGACTTTTCAACTTTTTAGTGTTTTTGAAAACACACACTCACGCACACACAAAAAAAACTAAATAGATAAAAACCTGTCATGGATTTGCTTTAATTGATCTCTAGTTTACACACACACTGCAGCTGGGTGTGCTTTACAGCATTTTTGCTTTTCCAGTAGGAAGCTCTTTTCATGTTGGCACCATGGACTGTTTAATAGAATGTCTTAGTCACTGAGACATCACCCGTCTCTTTCTGATACAGAGCATCAATGGAAGCCATACTGGAAATGGGGCTTTGAGCCTCCTCACTAATAGCTGTAGGACACCTCCCTGTCACTCAACTGAGCTCTGCCTCTGACTGGGCAAACTCCTCAACTTGATTTCCTTTAAACTGTGGAGTTAGAAAAGGTAGATGGAAAATTAGCTCTTCACTCTGAAGTCTTTTTTTAACCAGGTTGTAAACGTGTTAACGTCTGCTGTAAAAATCACCTTTTTTGGCTTTGGCTGAAACAAGGTGAGGATGTTTCTTTTAGACAAGTGTGACCCATGCTGATTCAGGGGGTAGCTAGTTGCAGATTCCATCCAGTATTTTAAAGATATGAACAAAAATATAGGTTCAAGTTTGTTATAAAACCATGCAAACTGTGAAAGGTTTGATTCTGTTTCCAAATTTCTTGTTTGCCACAAGACCCAAGAGGAGTGTGTTGAAATGAAGCTCGCCAGTCTCCAGTACCCCTATTTTGGGGGTTCACTTGCTAAAACATTCGGGACTCTCCAGATTTAGACACAAGGAATGTGTTAGATGATTGAAAAAAAGTTTGACATGTCGCCATCAATATATCAGAATCGATAGTTTGAATAATATAGTTATGACTCAGCATCAAATTAAGTTTTATCGGCCTTCCTTTTTTAATCTTTTTTTCCATTTCATTATTAATTTTTCTGTAACTTTTGCATCGTGTTGCGCCCCATGTACCCTGATTCCTATTGCAACATAAGGTCCTTGTGAACCACTAACCTTACAAAGTTTGACAAAAATAAGAAACTGCATGTTGTTTTGGGCATCAATCTACTATGCATGTTGTTTTTGAAGTATCTAACTTTGATGGTTAATTAAGCATAGCATGGTTTACGAATACAGATTTAATTGAAAATTGATGTGATCTTGCATTAAGCACCACTGAATTCACACAAGTTTTTTTCAGTGAGAATCAAAATAAATGAATAAATAACTGATGTTTATGCTGTTAGTCACCGTTCAGTAGAACTTCAGCTGTTCAGTGTGAAATCAAATAAGACAGAAGTTCAGTCACGAATCATGATATTTAAGTAGTGATGGTCTGATTTGTGTGTGTTTGTGGTCTGACATGAAGGTAATGCAGGGCTCAGCACTGATATTTTCCTGGACTATCAGAGTAAATATGAACATTATCTGCAGGCTACCACAAGTTATCAGGGGCGGCTGCGATAAGCCTCGGGCAAGTTACCTCCTTATGAGCCTGGTTCCTTCAGGGAGCAGCAGAGATGTGTGTTTTCTCTCACTGCATCAGGGTCGTCTCATGTACAGCAGTATTCAGGTCATACAGATTATACTTTGGCATTTATTACATACACACAATCAGACCAACTCAGCAGACCTCTGCAGAGCACGCTGTGGATTCCTCCTGTCTGCAGCCTCTCCACTTTGACAGCAGTCACCTTGAAAAGGGCAGAAACATCATTACGAGGACGCATTAAACTCCGGCCATCTGTGGACACCCGCCATTCTGGCAGCCTCAAAATCACCAGCGTGCTCGTGTCCATCAAGCAGCAAATGACAGTGGGCGCTGACCATATGTGAGGCCCGTCCTGCAAAGTGAGTCACCGCAAAACGAGACAAATCTGAGGCGTCTGAGGGATATTACACTTCATCAAATGGAGGAGAGTGACTGGATGAGGGCCATGATGAGGAATGCTGTAGGAGTCTGTGGAAAAAGCAGCATTAAGCAAACAATATGGCAAATCTACACAGTGCAGAACAGCACGCTTTGTTGACTCCTGCATACGTACCGTCTGAGGGGATTCAACCAGGATCTGATACTTAAGTCTCATTTCATTTCTGTAGGACATGTTTTCTTTTTTAAAAAGAAACTGAGTTCACACTCAGAGTTTTTGAGGACTTGGCAGTCTGGTAACAGCTGGTCTTTACCTGGTCCAGAGCTTACCTGGTGTTGTCTCTGCTGTGCTCTTTGTCTCACCTTGACTACATCCCTGCTTCTCCTCTCCCTTGAGGGTTCAATGTTCTTTAACAACACAGAGAGGAAACAACATGGGAGGACCCATCCACTCCCATCGATACACCCCCTGTAAGCGTAACAATAGCATCAGTTATTGATCATGCATTTGTCTTTTTCAATGCCTGCATTATTCAGTGGCTGAATCAATTCTATAGGGCCTAATGGACTCAGGTTTACTTACTGCATGGTTCATTACTGTATGAAGCAGTCTGCAGAGAGGACAGAGAGTAGATTCAGCTGTGTGCAAGACTCAGTCAGGTGTTCAGTAAGAGAAAACACTGCCGCTGCTGGCATATGGAGCTCCTCTACATGTGTTTTATGTTGAGGAACTTACTTTGCATGGAGTTGCTAGAAACATATTCTTGATTTGCATTATGCATTCATAATTCAAGAGCGACACTGTCTCGCTGTTGCTTCAGGTCCTGCTCATCCAGACAATACTTGTGATTTGTACCCGAAGAGATGGCATGTTTGAAAAGCACACTTCATATTTCCTGTTTGGCAGTGACATGTGGCTTTCTGCTCATCGTGAAACACTTTTGGAAGCATGACATAGCTTCCTGAGCATCAGATTACCTTGGAGAGACACCGCTTCAGGGCCAGAGGGATGAGTTATTAGACAGACCTTGTTAGCTCGCCTCTGGTTCGTGTGAATCATAAACTTCATTAAAAACATCTTTTTAAGAGTGACTGCAGAGCATCCCACATCAGTCTGAACACATCCTGACAAGATAATTAAGACGAGCTCACACAAATTGTGTGTCTTGCTTCTTTTTGCCATCCAAGATGGCTGAATTATGGATCAGCTCTCATTCAAAGCTGTCTTATTAGACTGCGGCATCACCAGGAAGTACAGTAACACTTTACGGCACTGCCTGGCTCGTCTCATCATTATCCAAGTGTTGGATAATCTGCTCACGTAATTGTCTCCGAGAGGTGTCTCGGACTCAGCCTGAAAACTTGAAAACCATCTGACGAGGCCGGAGTATTTCGAAGAATACAAACACACTGAATTGGCCGAGCCAGCAAATCAGCTGAAATATCAAAGACAAAGAGCAGAAACTGGACTGAGTTAGCCTCTGACTGACGCAGTTAGAAGGTCCTCTGCATCTGTCTATCGCTCTCTCCAACAGCAGCAACATGGTGAGGAGGAGGAGGAGGCTCAGATCCACACTCTTTATGCGTAGAGGGACAGGTGTTGTTCTTTTTAGCACAAGAACATTAAAACACTTTATGCCTCCCCATTTAGCTTTGCGTAAAGAGCAGAAACAGGGAAAAGATGATGTTAGAAAAACAAATCACAAAGCTTCTCAAAGATTTTGACATTTGTTTGACATTTAAGTTTGAAAATATCACACTTGGTTTTTTGCCTGGCTGCATGCAGGAACATTTTACTTTCTGTTAATGTGTTAAAACAAGAAACCTGGAGACAGATTTTAAGCAGAGACAGTTTTTGTGTTTGCGAGGTTTATCCTCAAAACTGATTAAAGAAGGAGTAGTCTGCTTTTTATATTTTAAACATAGATATAAAGTAACAATGCAGGATGTTCAGCCGAAACTTGTGCAGATTTTTAAACCTCTATATTTTCATATGTTGTGGAAATCCCTGAATATGTTCGTAAACTGATCACAATGGTCAGTTCTGAAAATAGCACGAGATCTTTATGAGATTCTAATGAGACTCCGAAATGATGAGGTCATGGCATAATGATCTACATGGTTCGTGAAATGTTGGAAGGGTAGGCCTTGAACACCAAGATCCACTCATAGCTCCGCCTTTGGCACAGTTCTAGAGGGCTGACCAATCAGAAGGAAGGGAGGTTGTAGAGCATGAAGCCTTAAAGAGACAGCAGCGAAAACAAAGCGAGACAGAGGCTGAAATAAGAGTTTTCTAAAACATATGAGGGGTTTTTATGATCTTTAAAACATGTTAAGATACTATAAGGGTGCCAGTAGGACAGAATAAAGTAGGGAAAAAAAGCACAATACCCCCCACGAGTTAAAACCTGCCCCAGGATATAGACATCTCTACAGATGACTCATTAATGTATTTTGGTGCATACAGTGACCTAGTTTTACTGATGGCCATGTTTTGAATTGAAATTCGTTTATTAGATCAAGGCAATGCAGTTTGCCATAGTTTCATAAGGCATGAATCTGATGTGCTGCACAAAGGGTTGATTGCATATTGCCAGTTTCCCACTCTTGTCCCTCGTCAGGCCTTTGAGATCATAAAATGTGCATTTACAAACAATAGAATGGCAAAAGTGCTCACAGAATTACAGTAAAGTAAAAACTAACATTTTCCATAAACCAGTACAAATAGGAAAATTAAAATAAGGCAGACTAAGAATGGTTACAGCTCTGGTTTGCTTTCAGCCAGCACTTGAGCTTTGCAGTGAATGATTGCAAATTTGTGTTACATTTGATTTCAGTTGGTAATGAATTCCCTGAGTTTACAGCTTTTTACAGAGAAGCCTGACTTTCTTTTTACCTAATGCTGACTTACGTTTTTGTCCATTTACTGTGCATGCTGCAGCTCTGCCTTTGAACAAATTTGGATAGAGGTCCAAGGACCATATTATTAAGCTATTTAAAAACTAATTTTAGGAACGAGAGGTGCATGAAGCTCTCAAAGGTAAGTACATTGTATTTGTCAACTTCTGATAACCTGATCTAATGATCCTATAATCTGACCTGGTGAACTGAATGGTCAGTTTTGTGTCAAAACTCTTCAAGATGGAAGTTTAAAGATGAACAAAGTTGAGCTTACATGCTGGTTCAGTGATGAAGTGAGTTTCCTCAAAGAAAAAACAGTAAATATGAGCATTAAACATCCAGCCTCTGACTGTGATAAAAATGTTCTTATAAGTGACAGCGTAAGTTCCTAGACATCAGTCAAATGCTAAGTGCAATAAATAAGACCTTGTGTTTCTGAACACTCAGTGACTCAGGTTACACTTCAGGTTACTCTTGGCCTTGTGCTCAGATTTATACCTTTTCTTTCCTCCTTTAGAAACACTCTTTCACCCACTGCTCTTTTCAGTCTAACCTCACCTCTTAACTTGATGTTATTTTCTTGGAGCGGCGTCTTAATTAGCAACTTGTTAGTGCTTTTATAAAACATGAATTTATTATTCATGGTAATTAAAGGTCACTCTTAGCCACGCCAGGAAGCTGTCAATGCTGCGTTGCCTGCTTTGCTGAAGGAGGTCGATGAGTCATGGATGTCTGAGTGCACATTTAACTCTGGAAATGCCAATGTGACATGAAAGCATCTCTGAGAATATCTGAGAGCTTTTATTCATTAGATTAAAAATACATTAAAGGTATACCCCTCTTAGAAGAGCACTGTGTGTATGTGTGAGTGAGAACCTGTGTGCCTGTGTGCCTGTATGTGTGTGTGTGTGTGTGTGTGTGTGTGTGTGTGTGTGTGTGTGTGTGTGTGTGTGTGTGTGTGTGTGTGTGTGTGTGTGTGTGTGTGTGTGTGTGTGTGTGTGTGTTGGGATGCTGATCTAATAGATTCAGTTATTAAATCAGGTCGTTTGTTGTTCCTCACATTATAATGTCGTGTCTGCTTCCCTGTTGATATTCTTGTCACTCACAGCAGCTTTAAAAAAGCACTTGTTACTATGTGATATCACAGCTTTCTCATCTGTAAATGAGTATATGTGTGAATAAACATTGCATAGATCGTAGCGCCAGAGCTCATTTAAAATAAGTAGAGAGGTTTTAATTTATTCTGCTTCCTCTGTGTTCAATAAGCAAAGATGTGCTTCAACACGTTACGAGGAATCAGGGGAAGATAAAGTCTGCTATGTCCCATGAAGTACCTTTATGTTTTTGGTGATGTGTTAATTGCTTGTGATAATGTTGCAAAAAAGATGAGAGGAGATGTAAACACACAGTGTGGTTCGCCTGCATCATTAATATGCATTTCCTTGCATTCCTCTGGAAAGGGTGAGGCTTTTATATCCCCCTGCAGAAAGACTTCCTGTGGGTGTAAAGATTGCAGATAGGAGAGCATTTCAATTAAAAGCAGGGACGTGCAAAATTCCCCAGACGGCCGAACCCAGCATGCACCACTCATTATCTCAAGTGGGTACAGCAGGTCTCTGGATGGCTGTCTTCCAAAACTAATTGAGTAAATTTCTGAGTGAACTTGAAGGAAGTCCTGTAGCACAGGTCTGTATTTGAGTCCGCGTAGCTCCACTAAAAATAGACAGGCTAGTGGCGATGCAGCGTGGCGACAGCTTGGGCTGTCGCTTTTCATTTGAAATTCCAATCACGGTTCAAACAGGGGAGAAAGAGTTCATGTTTGAGGAGTTGTATAAAAGCTGCAGACTGTTTGAAGTAGTTCGCTGCGTGATTCAGCGAGTGAGGCTGTAAAACATCAACATAAGCTTGACCTCTTGTCCTTTTGACTCGTCGGTAAGCTTTTGTTAGGCTGTTTGCTTTAAAAATGGAATACTTTGCAAACAGTGCCATCCTGAGTGGATCATTGTGTCACCGAAGCGTCTCAGGTGCAGTTTGCAGATGTATTTTTAGTCTCAGCTGGAGACGGCGAACAAACCAAAAACAAAGTTCAGGATGTTTGTCACCTCTGTAAATCACAGCAGCTTCGCTCCTCTTTAAAAACACATTTCTGCAGACTTGCCAGATACATCGCAACCGAAGCAAATACACAAATGAGATCAAATGCTTGCTACAGCTTTGTCAGCAGCTGTTGAACACCTCTTCAGCGGGGAGCTTGCCAAGAGTCTCTTACAGTAAAACTTGTATGGGTACCCCAGGATTTTATTTGTGTCCCTCTGCAAACTCACCCTTTGATTTGAGAGAAGTTCCAACCTTTACCCAGCAAAGATGGGGTTCCTGTTAATCCAGCTAGGACAAGAGTTCCCCTGTCACTCACCAGTGCTTACATTTCTTCAGCTTCCATCCACATCAACTGGTTGCTGATTGAGTTTAATTGTATGAACACGCGCAGCTCTACTGTTGGCTTTTAATCATTTTTTTTTCTGTTGAAAGTCAAAGTTCAGCTAAGTTCCCTCTCATTCTCGAGAATTAGCAGAAAAGGGTCCTGTTGTTAGTTCTTTTGCTAAAACCTGACAGCTTGGTAACATTCAGGTCCCTCTGTTCTCTGTGCCACTGTGGTGATCAGCCAAATCTGATTGTTTTGTTCCACTGACCGTATAAAGAACCAAGGATTGCCTGAAAGACTGTTAATCTAAGGAGGCTTCTTGTTGAGAAACATACAGCTAAGAGGTAATTTGACTTTAATTCAGATCAGTTTATTAGAGGTTTTAGGTAAAGAGCCTAAACATAAGGTTCAGCAGTCTGACGACTGAAACACCCACTCCATGTGTAGGGACATCAGTTGTTGCTCGTTTCCAACATGCTGTGCAATATTTGGAAAAACAAAAAGCCAAACTCTGAATTAATTTTCCCTTCTTCAAAATTTACTGCTACATGGAAAGAAACATGGATGTATACCACCTAGAAAATGTGTTTATATAGAAATTGTAAGCAATTAAAACATTTATAACTTAATATTTTTGGATCTTTGAGTAGCTTTTCTGCTTTCAAATTCAAACCGCCAACCTCCTACTTTCAACCTGCTAAGTTCAGCCCTCTGAAAGGTAACCTTGAAACTTTTGTAACCACATGAAAAAGAAGTGAGGCAAGAGGAGAAAGTGCAGGTTGGTGTTATGCATTACTTTATAAAACAAACTAAGTCGTCTGATTTTTACAGCACTTCCAAGCATGAACACACTGTTTGACACTCTGTCCTGACCCACAGAAGCAGACACTGCATGTACAGCAGCCAGTTCAGTGTGTGTTAAAATGAGGGGCTGCCCTAGATATTTATTAAGGCATTTACCCCAATACAGTGTTGATTGAAGGTTTAGGGATTTAAGGAATGAAAGTAAGAGCCTGCAGGTGGATTTTGGGAGGTGGTGGGGCTGAAAGTCTGAGTGCAGCTCAGGTGCAGGGCAGCAGTGAAAGGCAGAAACCAGATTCGTCCTGATTCTCATAGATAGACAGAACGTCTAACTGAAGGATACCTTTCAAGTGATGGTGAGAGTGAGGCAAATGTGAATGTAGAGCATCTCGGGTTGTCTGCTTGAACTAGCTCTGGAGCATCGCTCCATTTCAGCTTTAAGAAAAAATAAATAAAAACACTATAAAATATTGACAGGGTAAGACCACCAGCAGCCTTACTTCCTAATCACAGTCCCCAAATCCCTAAGGTCTTCCAGTCTCAGCTTCCTTGAGTGTTTTAACCTGCCAAAGCTCCTATTTTTGGCATTACTTTGATGTTTAGGTTCAGTCTTATTGTCTGTTTTTCAGAGAGAAGGCAGCATCTTCAGCCAATATATATATATATATATATATATATATATATATATATATATATATAATTGTACAATCAAATTTCTAGTGTGATTTCTGAACACACATACATTTTTTCGTGAACAAATCTATCGTCGTCCATAAAAATTGTAGATAAAAATAAAAAAATAATCATTTTTGCAAAATTTGAACTTCAAAATGGAGGAACACAAATGGCAATGTGATGATGTGTATCATGGAAATGCTACCAATACCAGCAGTCTTTAAAAAAAGATTTTTGTTGTACGCTCTATTGTGTATTTTTTACAAACTCTTCACTGCAATGAAAAAGTACTCTAAGAAATGGTGAATCTGTGAAATGCTGGTGTAACTCCCCAGATCTTAAATTCAAAAGAGAATGATCCATCTGTGTTCTCTGGTTTTAAATCTGAAGCTAATCAAAAATAAATTCGTAAATTGTAGCCCTGGCGCTAAACTGTGCAAACTTTTGGTCATCCATGCTTATTTATTTGCTCACAAACTTAATCCCCGAGTAAAACAACCCCTTCAGTGGTTCTGTTAAAGCTCAGTCTAACTCTGGGACTTGACAAAATACTGGATAGAGGATTGGATGTGGCCTTGAGTACTTGGAGTGCTACATGTTTCTGATCAGTATGGTGGTGGTTTGAAGATGTTGATTTCCTGCAAACTTTGTCTCAGTCTAAAAGGAACAGATATTAAGATTGATGAGGAATGATTCATAATGTGTTCTGATTAGAGAGAAACAAAGAGCACGCGGAGCTGCCTTAAGTTTTCATAATCACAGTCAGCACTGAGCTCTGAGAGAACTGCTGAATAAATGAAGTAGAGATGAGTTATATAAAGTTATTCCCAGTGTTCTGCCAGCAGTGCAGTAATGACTCTGTCGTAATTATCGTGTGCTCCATATGGAGGAGAACAAATGACAGGAGGAATAAATGCATTTTTATGACATTTTATGAAGAAACTTCAAGCAGGCAGGTAGACTGGCAGTCAATTACCGTCCCCCTGAGAAGCTGAGAGGCTGCACAGCTTCACTTATATATTAATTAAACTTTTCTCTTTTGTTGAGATGCAAATGGCTGTCAAAGTTTTAGACTGAAAAAGGAAAGTTTCACATTAGTTTTTGAGTTACAAGCAGCCTCAGTCACAGTAACTACAGTCAGTGTATTAAACTAATCAACACTCAGAACACTTAGAGGTACCAGGTGTAAAGTAAGTGAACTCGCACAGAAATAAACCTCCATAGATGTTTCCACAGCAAAGATTGATCTCTCCTGTGTCTCAAACAGCACGGCTCCAAAATGTCAATAATCCAATGTGTGTGATAGTCCAACAGAAAGAACTATTAGTTAGGCATTGATTTTTTGAGCTGCATGGCACATGTCATGAATAGTACAGGTTGCTCTCACAATTTTTCCTTGAAATCATGTTCAGGGTGGGGTGCTAAAATGCATTTGGGTCTATTAGATGTAACAGATCTGACAAATCATTATCACTGTCAGAGAATCCAGAGGAACACCATGTTAAAACTTAATATTTGATCAACTTAGTAGTCTCTAAAGTCTCTCATGGCTAAAGCTACCCTCTGTAAAGGTTGTGAGATACATCAATTAAGGCATTAGCAAGTTACCCCAATAAAAAAGCTTAGTTTATAATGAAATAGAAACCACCAGACCACAGGTAGGGAGCATTTAACTGCTGAGTTTTGACATTTTCTTCTGCAATGTGGGCAGGTAATGTTTGTATAACACAATACAATCAAAAGTGTATCTTAGTGTATCCAAGCCCAGACTGATGAAGGACTCCTGTTATAAGAAAACACAGATCAACAACACCACCTTGGGACTTTTACCCAAATAGCGCTAAATATCCTTGTTAGTTCCTCGCTGCTTAAGAGAAGGTTTCACCGTTAAGAAGAACACCATACATCTACCAAGTCATGTTAGAAATATAAATACAATCTTTATTTTTATTGGCAAACAAAAACTTAAAAATGGAACATCTTTTTAATTTAATTCATCAATGAATATAAATATGCAAACAGTAACACTCTAGGGGTTGCACAATGCAAGCAGGACCCTGCCCCAAACTTGACATTGGTTTATTTGGTCAGACCTTTAAACAAGATAATAGAAATGCACACGAGGAAAACAAGAAAAGACCTGACCTGTAACCTGTGCAGCGATAGCAGCGTCACCCTACACAAATTGTTACTGAGCGAACCCTCACATAATGAGAACAAAAAAGTAGCTTTAACCAAAACTAAGGGTCAAAAAGAAACACTGTTGTAATAGAAGACCCAAACGATAACAAATGTAAAGCTCAACCAAGGTGACATAAAAATAAATGAATTGAAAAATTACAAAAGGAACAAGAAAAAGACAAGGCAACAATGGCAGGCTGTAATAAAAACAATATGATAAGATGATATGATATGCTAAAACAGAAAAAAGAAACCCCTACAGCAGAATTACTTTAAGGTTGACACCCTCAAACCACGTACTGTTAGCACATCTGGCTCCACCTAGAAGTACTCAACAGGCGAGGGTTGATTGGGGCATAACCAGCTAATCCACCGGTTACATCAGCACCATCTGCTAACCTCTGATCTTAGAATTCAAAACCATTGCTAAGGAGCTAAAAACTGCAGTTTATGATATTTTAGCTAATCAGGGGTGTGGCTAACAACCCACATTACACCACCTCTTTTCCTCCTGATAGGCTGAGCCACCTTTTCCAATATGGTGACTCCTGTTGTAGGCTTCTGATCACGACTTAAGAAACCAGTGGGTGATGTCATGGAGACTGTGCTCATGTATTAACAGCACAGCATAAATGATGTATGGTAAGTGTGGGAACTCCTCTGACTCGCGACTCCAGATTCCTGGCAGTCCTGCTACGTACCAGGCTGAAGACACAAAGTGTGAGCTGATGGATGAGAGCACAGGCAGTGAAAGTTTAATGAAACACAGGCAGAATGGACACAGTTCAGTGTGACACAACGTACCACCCCTCTTTGTGTTTTTACATTGGTATACTGGTCACAACGGTGTGAAGAATGCAGCCCGCTTTTTAGAAGAGAAAAAAATTATAGCTAGCAGTGTGTCTGAAATGTTTCATGGAATAACACAAAAACAGCATGGAGAGTAAAAAAAAGGAGAAATTAAACTTACCACTCTGGGCATAAATTTAGACATTGAATGCTGGTGAAAATGAATGAATGATGCACTTCCTTTAAGTAAAACAACACATTTTGTACCCCTTGCAAAACTTTATGCAAATGTAAGAGCCTGAAAGCAACAGAGAGAGTTATCTATTCAGGTGAGAGTCTGAGCAGAAACATCAGGACGCAATTTTGTACATTTGTGTTTTAGAATGCAGCAAACTGCTGTGTCTCCAGCTTTTCCAAAAGATCAATACACCTCATGAATGAGCTGTTCCTTCAGCACACGGTGCAAAGCTCTTTCAGTTATGTTCAAAATTATACCCCAGCACAGTTTCACATCTACTGCTATCTGTTTGCGGCCAGGCTGTTTTCATCATGCACAGTGAAAAGCTGAGAACAGTGGAGATGAACTCTGTTTGACCTCAGACTGCCACTGCTGCTCTCATCTAGGGTGTCTATATGTCGCTGCAGGATGACTTTCTTCTCCGTCTGTCAGATACGTCAGCTGTCTGACAGTTTGCAGCATGGTATTGAATCTGTGTGACCACAGTGCTACCTTTCATCATTTCTGTGTGGGGTTCTTTCCTCTAGTGCTTCATCTCCTCTGCCTTATGACAAAACCGTTCTTCAATTCATGTCAAGGGTCTTCCAGTGGGATGAAATCAGGGGATGTGTGATTGAGTCTGCGTCGAGTAAACTCCCAACACAAGCTGCACAAAGCACAAACAGGACCTTGAACCCCCTACGTTTTCCTGTCACAAGTAGCATTGGGTCTGTGCATCTCTGTAATGGTCAATGTGCCACAGCCTGGTTCCCTGTCAGGGTTGTGTTCAGGGGTTGGCCTGTGTGGTCTGGACCTTCCCTTAAATTTGGTTTGCTATCCCATAAATCCCAAACTGGTCCTGATTCAAAAATGATTGGCTTTTTGTCTGATCAGAGGTGAGACTTCAGTTCAGACAAAGTTTTGTTGACTGTGTTGCAGTTGTCTGGCTGTAGCTCTTGTGTAACAATTGTGCTCTTGTAGTAGTTGGAGTGCAGTGATTCAACCATCACATCACTGACAAATCCATTAAACAGGAGTCTTGACTCACAAAACAGGATATCTCCTGAAATTCCTTAACATCAAACACGACTTTGGCGTCCACAAACATGGAGGACCTATGGATGGTAGATGCTAGATGTCGCCAACTACTTAGCTACCTGGTGCATCCTCTGGTTGCATTTCCTGTTCAACTCCTCTGTGTTTGTGAATTATTTTACAGAACATGTTGCATCAACACTTGTGTTGTTACCAAGGCAAGTTGTTTCTGTGATTCTGACCTCCATAAAATTTTTTGTGTTGTGTTCACAATTGTCACCATGGCTATTGGGCTTCCTCCCTTGGTCAGCTTGTTTCCTGATTGGCTGTCATTCATGTCACATGATAATCTACAGAGCACATTTCTAGCTTTGCTTGGAGTTCCTTCCACATCGCAGGGCATCAGATCATAAATACATGAATTTATATGAGGGCAGTCCAGATGACCCTCACCTAATCTGATCGGGGTACTAAAAACACTTACACTAATGTAACAATTAGTAACACTATCACACATACCCAGTAAAATACTTCTCATCACAATTTACTGAAGTACAATAACACAAGGCAAAGTGAAGCACTCTTCTTTTATTCTTCTGTATACAACGTCTCATAAAACAAGACAAAAATGTGTTATTGGCAGACCCTTTGAAAGGGTTTTAAAATTAGTCAAAAATCAGCATGAAAAATCCCAAAAAGACAAAAAATGGAGATGGGAACTTTTTCTCCAGTCCATCCATTCCTTGTATACATGAGTTTTGTCCAGTAAAGGCTATAACAATAACAACAACAATAAAAATGATAATGGTAATAATGTTAATAATAAAAAATGATAAAAAATATTTTCCTCCTTAATCACTAATGTCAGGTAATTTTCTCCTGACCTGCTAAAAAAAAAACATAGACAGGAGCAGGGAAACACACCTACCTTCGTTAACAACAGTGAGCAGCCTGTAGCTAACCAAGGACCCACGCAACTCATACCACAGCAACACATGAAAATCACATGGCCACAATCTGGTGGGTGCAAATCACCTGATGTTAGTGTTTTAGGGTTATTAACCCTCTAACTGTGAACAATCTGGCAAAATGATCTTTAGAAAACTTTTGTCTGAAGGGGGGAATTGTCCCTAAAAGACCTGGTTATCAGCGTCAGAAGTATGAACACACCCCTTCTTCTTCTTCTTCTTCTTCTTCTTCTTCTTCTCCTCCTTCTTCTTCTTCTTCAAACATATCAGCCAACCCAGCCTGACTTTTTTCAACACCTTACATGACATTACCACTAGCTTCTACCAGCATAGCTAGCCTTCAGGGTTGATACACCAGGGACCAGATAATACGTCCTCACAGAGTCCAGGAAGTCCTGGATTTATCTGCATTTCCACAGGTTTCATTTGGAGAATTAGCCTTTGATGAGCCTTGACTGGTAACGTTTCCTAAACATTGATTCAATCACACACACAGTAATAATCTGAGAAAGCCCATTCTTTCTTGGTTTCAGTTTTTGTCAGGAAAATTGCCAAGTACAGTTGGTTTAAAGCCCGAACCAGCCCCTGTCTGTCATTAGCATCAGCTGCAGCAGCATCCTCACAGTTTATAGATTGTAATGTGTAATGGCGCTGATGGAAACCTGTTTACTGCTGTTAATAGCTTTTATGCTTTTTATGGTTCATGTTTTCTGCAGCCCTGTGAAGCTTATCACACAAATGGTCCAGCTGCAATTAACTAACTGCGTGTACAGAGACAATTAAATTAAATTAGCAATTACATTACCACTACATCAAAGAGCGCTGTGTTAAGTGCTCTCTCTTAATAATGCAGACTGCAGCTTTATAAAAGGTCAGGGACAAATGGACTTCACAAAACGCAGCCCTGAGGGCCTGTGTGTATGTGAGGGGGTGAATAAGAAGAGAAAGATTAAAACAATCTTATTTGGTATTTAGATTTTATTGACTTCCTATAATATGAGAATACATAAAGGCACATTCCCTAACTGTAGAAGGCCTCACAGCTCGGCTTAAGAAGGCTCTCATTTACATTTTGATAACTAAAAAAATAAAGCGGCAGAAACACATTTAGCTTTTAATGGAGCAGAGTTTCAGTGTCCTTAAATTCAATGTTGGTACAATGATTTCACAACCAGAGCGTAAAATGGGATTTGTCATTAGAAAAGACTTCCTCAGCATTGCTGTTGTTTACTGAATTATCTGTGTTATGTATTTTACTTTAAAGGAAAAATGTTACAGTGTGCACAGTTTTGCTAAATTATTCACTTAATCTAGCGTTATTAATAAGATGCAACGCTTTGTTAACATGCATCAGTGTTTTGTAACCCAGCCTCCCTTATGTTGTTGTGACCTTTATGCATTAGGCTGGTGTGTGCATGTCAGACTCACCATGCCTTTCCATGATGACCCTGTTAAAATCCCTTTTTTGGTTACAGGATATTTTATGGTGCATGGTCTCTGAAGCCCCTTGAGGAACTCTTTGATTGGGGATGGTGGACTGCACAAATAGGATTTTTACTCGACCTGACTTGATTGTTCTAGCTAGCAGCCTGCTGTCCTGTTTTTCCTCCATATCATCAGATTTTTTTGGATTCTCTCTCATCAAAGAATGTTGTATCAGCACTGATGATCGTCAAAGGCAGAGTTGATTTCTCGCTGATGTCTCTTGTTGTTAAATCAAAAAAAGTAATGTAGCTGGCGAAGCCTCTCCTTCCTTTCCCTTTTTGTATAATTAGTACTTCTTCATAACACATACTCTTAAATGAAATAAATAACGGTTAGGCAGGAATAAAATATTCTCTGTTGTGTTATGTCTTTCTACTTTGTTTGAGATTGCTAAAATTCAAACAAGCTGTGGATAAATTACTGGGGTGAGGTAATTTTGTAGTAGCAGGTCTGAGGTCTATATCAGTTAATTGGCCTTAGCCCCTTCTCATCTATTGGAATAAGGGGCAGCTGGAATTAAAGACCAAAAGGTCTCAGGTAGGATTTGGTTTAAGTTAACAATGTTTCTACATTTACAAATTACTTATCCTCCATATCAAGTCCAAAGTGTTAGTTAGATCTTGATCCACCATGAAATGGGAGAGAAACCATGGAGTCATCTGCAAAAGAGCATCATTTTCATGTTATAGTTTTGTCTATGGTTTTGCCTTTGGGGAGCTCTAAAAGTCATGGTGAAACCTTAGACTGAACAATACAGGGACATGTTTGTAATGTCACCCATTTCTTTCTGATGCAGATCTTTGCAGCCCATAGCCCATTGAGATGCTGAACTCGGCCTACCTTTGTCCCAGTTTGGGTGAGGTAAAGAGGCTTTATCCTCTTTGCAGACAGGTACAGGGTGCCCACCTGTTAGTCAATGTGGACATGCCCTTATATGGGCAAAACTCTTAAGTTTATAACTTCAAAATGACAAGTTCTGAAAAATTCAACCTCCACTCAGTACAGATAGTGATAGTTTTTGAACTGGACCATAAAATGTTTATTTTTGCCGCAGGATTTTTGAAAGAGCAAGTATGTGGTTTCTGGTCTTTCTGCATCCAGCTTTAAGTTGACACTCGAGGAACTTCATATTTTTAGACCAGAGGTTGACGCTTAAGTGAAACATCCTGAAAAAATGAAGCCGATACAGAGGAGGGGAAACAGTGCAGTTCCTTCAGCGTCCAATTAAGGCAGTGTGTAAACAACAACAAAAGAAGAAGATATAATTTACTGATCCCCCTAGGGGAAATCCAAATTGTTTCACTGAATGAATCATACCATACACACACACACTTACACAGCACTTTTCACACAGAAACATGCACTGATGAAGAGTGCAGTGTGAAGGAGGTGTACTATCAGCCCCCACCCTGAGTAGTTGGGGGTACGGTGCCTTGTTCAAGGGCACCTCGACAGTGCCAGGAAACTATGCTGACACTTCTCCAGCTACCAGCTCAATTTCTTTCTTTTTTTTTTTTTTTCCATGCTGAGACTTGAACTCGCAACCTTCTACTTGCCAAGCCAAGTCCCAGTGGACTGAGCCATCCTTAAGAATCCTCACCAGGTCCCATGTCAAAGTGCCAGACATTACAGCATAAACTTGCAGCGTGATTTTAGTTTGACATACTGCATGGGAGGAGGAAGGTTGTTTTTTAACATGATGTAAAGGCACTGAGTTGTTCATAAATGGTGGGCATGTTGTCGCTTTTGCCAGCTGGTAATATTTTGACCTTACTAACTCCAAGTGTACCTGCTTGTTTTGTTCAGCACATGCAGGCTGGTTCAGGATTTCTTTGTGATTGTGTCCACAGGAACACTAGGCTACATTAAAATAGTAGTCTGAGAGGTCCAAAAAAAACCACCAGCTCTTAGCATTTAAAAGTTTGCAACTCCACCACAACTGCCCAGGACGCTGCGCTCTATGTTACATCCAGCAAGTTGTACGTGAAAGTTGTACACTTCACTTTATAAAATGTAAAATTAAACTGTTTGGTCTCCATCATGCATACATGCTTATTATACAAACACATAATCAGAGTCATCGTACTGCAGGATAATGACAGTGATGATAAAACTCTTACAGTTGGCTCAAAGACAGTCTCTCCAGGACTCCCAGAGGTAGCTCCCAGAGCTCAACGTGTATGTAAGAAGCTACGACAGCTCAATTTATTCAGTCACGCAGCTTTTATTCTCACTTCCTAACACCCACAGTCACCAAAACTGGCTTAATATGGTGTTTTACTCCCTGGATATAGCATTTAGTGGTTTCATGCAGTTTACTTAGTGTAAGATTTATATAACACCATACTGTGAGTATAATTATGAGAAATTATGTAGTTTGAGATGATTACAGCCTCACAGTGCTTTTATCAGCTCTGTGGGTGTGAAGTGAAAGCAATGTGCAGTGAACTTCTGGCATATTAAAGAATAAAAATGACTTAAATATAGATATTTGACTCCTTTGCAACCTTCTTCAAAGCCTCAGTGTGAGTTTTTAACATAACATGCATGTAAAAGGAAAAAAAAAGTTTCTTCTAACTAATGACACTTGAATCCTGGTGTGATACAAAGAAACAAAAAGCTGTTTCATAAGCGTAGTTAGCTGTGAGGTGTCTGACCTTCTAGAAATGGTGGTTGAGGAACTATTGATCTTAAATTTGCTTTTAGTGCTGGGCAGACTGCTAACTGCAATTACACATATACACATTTTCAATTATCCATGAGTGCTGCAAAAGCACTTAACACAGACATCCTCTCCCAGTCATACATACACACACATACTATCGATTTTAAAACAGGAAACCAGGATAAAGAAACCAAAGAAAGGCGGCATTACACAGAGCTTAACATGGCACAAAAGGTGATGGGTGGACTCAGCAAGGACTAAAGACTTACCCTTAAATAGGTTTTGCACTTCTAGCCACAGAAACACACCAACCATGAAGGCTATTGTGGAAAAGCAGCACTTGTCATGGGCAGCAGCAAAGCAGGCAAAGCCCACTCCAAAGCAGTAATGGATTTTTTAGGCCCAGGTCACTGTGGATCATCAGCAGTGATGATGAAGGGTCAGCCAGTCAATGGAGGCGTTTAAGCCGGGGTCAGCCCCAGAGAACTACTCCACCAACGATACAGCCGGGGCAATTAAGTGTCTCAACATGAGAGAGAATGAAAGAGAAGTGATGCTTTTATTAACATACAATTAAACACAAGCTTTCATCTGCTCTGAAGCCTCACACTAACATGGAAATTGGGGGCAAATGGGACTTTGGGGATTGTTTGAATGTCCCTCGTTTTCATAAAAGGCTTTTGTACTCGAACATTCCCTGCTGTAAAAATGCTGTGTGTGCAGCTCACTCTGATTAGCTGACAAATGTTAGGTCTATTTAAATGCTGTCTTATTATTATTATTCCCTATTTAGATCAAGCTGAGGGACAGGACTTGGCAACAACACCACAAAATGAAGAGTAGTTACTGAAAGGCAGTGGTAGACAAAGTACACAGCTTCATTACTCAGGTCACAGTATAGATTATTCAAATATTACTTCAGTAAAAGTAAAAGTTTCTCAAATTATTAATTTAATTGAAGTCTGGAGTGCTTGGTTGTTTTTTTTTTTTTTTTTTTCAAAGCTTCTGTATTCAAATGACTTTTTTTGTTTTAAATCTGAGTGCTGTATTTTCAAAATACACAAGTGCTGTCATAAATACATTGGTACAATATCTGCTATATTATTTCATGTCAGAGGCATAATCTAGAAGCAAATAACTTATCATGAATTTTTTGTCTGCAATAAATCAAATGTTAAGCATCATGCCTTCACATGCTTCATCGGGTTTTATTATTACCCTGCAGTTCAGAAGATGTTATGATCATGAGTTTACCCAGTAAGAGGCGCAGCTGAGCTGACTGGCATAATGGTAGCCGTTAATGGGGCAGCTCAAACCCGGCCCTCAGAGAGCCCTACCAGAAACAGATGGGTGACGATACCGAGACTACTTCCATATTTTGTACATAGGCAGTGTATTTTTGTAGCAGTGATAAAGTTTTTTGAGTGCTAAACACAGTGAACATTGAACACAATGCAATTCATTCTTCATTTTGACAACTTAAAAAAGTCTTATACTGAATTAAACAAATACAGTTTGCTGTTTTGGGGATGAAATGTCAGAATAGCGAAGAAAATTGATCAGCAGGCTTTAGATTCACAATTGTGAAAAATAAGAGCATTGACAGAAATGTAATGGTGTCAAAAGTCTTTTTTTTCCACAATAAATGGGACTCAATAACAGATACTCTAATAATATGCTAAAATACAGCACTAAAGTAAATTTACTTTGATACCATCACTGCCAAAGGGGACTAAAAAGCAAATTGAGGTATAAAAATGAAAAAAAAAGTCACCAAAGCAACAACCATAAAACTTAGTCGTTTGACTTCGAAAGTCTTTGAAGTGACAAAATCCAACAATTAATCCATCCTTTCAGGGAGAACTGTATTTGTAGCTAGAACTTGTAGCTTTTCAGTTATCCAAAACATGATTCGCTGATTCCTACCATTGTTTCATGAGTGACACATTCCGTGACTTTCCCTTTTCCCATCACTTTTTTAAGAGATATTCATCCCACAACAGGGAAATTTAAAGTGCTTCAAAAACAAAGTGATTATTTTCAGACAGTTCTACTGAAATTGTCAAAAGTGTCCACCACAGCACCAACTTTGGCGGAGGGATAGTCTCCAGAAAATGCTGTATTTACCTACAAAGGGCTCAGGCCGTTCTGGTGCCTGAGGTAAGACTATGTTTTTTGGGACACAAAGCTCATTAAAGGGAAATTTCTGATCATAAATTGGTGAGAGAAGTCAAGAAATTGCTCTCATTACATTGGAAAACAGTTTCCCTGCTACGGATTATCATTTTATATGTCACAGGGCAACATACTATCCTAAACCCTTATGAAATCATTTGTTTTTAATTTAGCTGTCTATAATTTGCAGCAGTATATGTGGCCACCATGGGACTTCTAATAGACAGTTCAGACCTCAACCTCAGGGTGTCATGGTGGTTCTTACACAGGATGATTAAAAAACCCGGCATGAAAAAGTAAGTCTTGAGAAGAAGTCATTTTCACCACTTCTGCCTCACACTGGAGTACACTGCAAGAATCTTGACATGCAGATTGTCTAACAACATGTTAACATGTTGAAATATTTTTTTTCTGATCTTGTCAGGTGAATGTGGCTAATATTAGATCTAATAAGATGATAATTACAAAAAATATGACAAAAACACTTAGCTCCAGTTAGGGATGGGTACCTTTCACATTTGAAACAATACCGTGCCGATGCCCAGTGTCTGGCAATCAGTATCAGTAATCAGTGGTACCAATTTTCCATACTTTTGTGTATTTTTATGTTGTAATAAATATGAATTTTTTTAAATAATAAAATCTCAAAGATTTTTAATTTGGCATATTTACTTCTCATTATATAAACCTGCAACGGTGTGTTCATGTTCAGCATGGAAAATCACGTACACTTCTTTTCCTTCACAGTCACAAGGATGTGTTTAGGCACCAAAACACAGTACCATTTGATTTTACGTGAATCAGTACTCAGTACTGAAATTATTTCTTTTAATTTATTGATTTATTTTTCTTTTACTGTGATAAAGCTGTATAGATTTTAATAACCAAGCTCTGATCAACTAGATTTTTTCTAGTGAAACTTGAATCAGTAGCAACACAAATAAGAACACTGAGAATTACTGGAACAAGCATCATTACACAAAACTGCCAACAACCTTGGGTGTGTTTCCCTGGGACTCACGTTTATTCCTCCACAACAGAGCGGAGTGTATATCTTCAAAAAAGCTTCAAAAGCCTCCGTGTTTCCATTCTCTCCTGCTTAAATACTTGTTATGAAAGAACTGCACTGAAGGAGGAGAGTGTTTGAACATTAGAGGTTGTGTTGTGTTGTTATTGTCAGTGTCCTTGCTCCAGTCTAACAAGAAAACAGGCTTTATTTATTTATTTATTTATTTAGTATCCCACTGCAGCATCCCTGTAAGTACGTCAGTTAGCCTTAAGGCTTATTTTCACAAGTAGCCCCCTTCAGGTTAGAGCAGAGTTCACAAAAATAGAAGACTGATAGAAACAACACATCCTGATAGCTTTGAAATTATAAACAACATACAGAAATAAAAAGGGGCATTCAATACAGTTCTCCTGCTCCGGACTTGAGGAGAAAAGACTTGTGCAGACGTCTCCTCCTCCAACACCTTGCAGGGGGTGTCGTTGTGGGTTCAGTGAGAAGTTAATGGATCAGAGCATCTGTTACGCATTGTGGCGATCATCATTAAGAGCCTGTGGGTGGTGGAGGATCAGCAGTTTGTACGGCTGGAAGGACATTACCATATGCTGTGGCATTGTGATGGCAGTGTAACTCCTGGGCCACTTCCCCACAGCATGGCACAGATTAGCACATTTACACGCTGAAAGATGTTTTTCACACAGACTTTTATGACTCATGATATTTTCTGCACTGTAAGAAATGACTTTTACCAACATGTGACTGGCCTGCCACCGTTTACTCACCCAGAGACTCTCCCTGAGACATCTCCGAGTATACAATCAATCAATACCTCAGGCTTGACTGATGCTTCTTCAAGAAGATATGTATTCACCGTCTGGCTGCGTGCATCACTCTCTGCCACGCGCACAGCACGCATGCTATGGGAGGCTTCTAGATGTCATATGAAATCTCTAAGGACTTCTCTTTTATGAGCAGACAGTTGACTCACTGAGCCTCTTAAAGCACACTCTTTCATTTACCTCTGCAGATAAATGAGCAACAGGAACATCTGCAGAATGAAAGATTTTTGTGTAGTGGTCCTGCTGCGTAGATTGGATTCACTCTGTTTTGAGTGATTTTGTCTCTTTCCTGAGCTGCAGTATTGAGATTTGTGTTTCCATCCCTAGGTGAAGCAGAAAGCAGGTGGCAGTTATGGAAATGATGCCTCTAAGGGATAAAAAATGTACATTTAGTCTGTTCTTCTCTCTCAGTCGAGGGAGAACATTCAGCTTCCTTAGGTTTTATAATGTGAAAAGATAAATAATGTGCACCTATGTAGGTGTTCAGATTTTAATTGCCTCAGGCTCAGGCATGAGTCTCTGTGCATGTCAAATATGAGTTTCACTGGGTAACAGAACAGTGAGTTAATGGAGGCTCTTTTCTCCTTGAAAATATGGAAAAACATCACAGCTCTGAACAAACTGTACAAAACAAACAGAGGCGTGAGTCGTGCTGCAGGGTTACAAAGACTTTCACTGGACTCTTTTTCTGTTCCTCCAAAAGAAGTCAGATGTTGCAAGAAACACGAGCGGTGAGGCAATCAGACTCCCAGGACACATTAACCATCACCAACATCCTTCACATTTCACTGAGCAGCGCTGGAGTAAACACTGACCTTCAGCACTTGCAGCACAGTGTTTTTCAGCAAGGACCACCCTTATTTATTTAACATCAACTTTTGGTTTGACTCCAGAATTAAGTCAAACTTTTGGCTTCTCCAAAACTTATTTATGTCCAGAAGCTCTGGAGAAATTCTTGTGAATGTAGAACTGTGAAAGTTAAGACCTGTGGTGGTAATCTAAAAGCAGCAATTAAGCATAGCGCTTCAACCTTTCCTGCGGAAAAATTCATGAAGGAGCAGTGTGAAATAAGGCTTCATGCTCCCATACTTTAGGCCCTGTTTACACAAGGTTTCATCTGGAAATGCACAGTGAAAAAAGTCTGAAACGCTGAGGCACTGAAAATGCTGCAGTATGCATGCCAGGCCTGTAGGTGGGGATAGTGTTATGGTTGCCCTCTGCTGAAAAAGAGGTGGGCTGATCATCTGGCTTATACATTGAATGTGTCTTTGCTTATTGCAGAAGTTGTGCACCAGATGCACATTTTGTTACAAGGTAGGCAGCAGATGCAACAGAACAAGCACAAAACAGTGTTTCGGGAATGTTACTGTTGTTACCATCTGGTTGCCACGTTGTTACCAAGTGGCGGCATCAGGTTATCAGCAAAAAAATTTACTTCTACAGCTTTAAAAAGAATATTTACAACCTGGTTCAAAAAGTGGCTCACTATCGGCACACACTGTACGAGGGATGAATTTCACTCAGCGGTTTTGAAGATATTAGGATCACCTGATTGTTCAATCAGTGACTGAGCTCAGCTCACATGACTACAGTCTATGGTTTCCTCTGAAAACACTGGCTTGCTGTTTTTACGGCAACAGTGGCTGTGGCGTTTCAGAAGTTCTACTCTGGAGGCCGCTTTCAAAAGTTTCCATTTCAGGTCGGCTGAAACACTCACAATACTTTGGGGTTTTATCCTCGAACCATTATCATGCAAACAGCCCCCCAGAGACCAACACCAAGATGAGGCCTCAAATAAAAGAGGTTGTTTCAGTGGCACCTACATCCTTTTTTCCCCTCTGCTGCTAAAGAGGAGCTAAGAGAAGGCGTTCTTGTATAAATCCACATTTGATTGAAACATGCTTCCTCTCTCCTTCTGCTGTCTAGGTTTGGCAGTGCGGAGGGAGTATGGAAGTCCTGCCGTGTGCCAGAGTGGCCCACATCGAGCGCACCAAGAAGCCCTACAACAATGACATAGATTACTACGCTAAGCGCAATGCCCTGCGGGCGGCTGAGGTGTGGATGGATGAATACAAATCCCACGTCTACATGGCCTGGAACATTCCCATGAATGTAAGTTTTTCTCTGTCTTGGAGCGCTCTCCCCGCCCTGGATCCCTCAGCTCCCCATGCCCGCCTCTCTCTTCCCCTCTCACTTGTTCATTCAGACATGCAGCCTCGCTCTCAAGAGACATGAGTCAATAGAAATTCAAAATTCAGATTTCATCCCGGTTGACCTTCACACTGGCAGCGGAGGAAAGGCAGAGCAAGGGAGCAGAGGAGTCTGGCTCCAAATAGATGAGAGAGGAGCTCCATATCTAATCAGTCTATTTTCATACACATCACTTTAGCTTAATTGCTTTCAGGGGTCTTTCAAGATGGGCTGCAAAATAATAAACAGCTCCTTTCATTAATAAAGAGTTTAATATTCAATCCTAATTGCCTCTTCAGCCATGCAGAATGGGATGATTGTCAGTGAAGGACATCAGCGAAGGCCTTTCAACTCTGCCCAAATCAACTCACACATTCCCACTGCAGCTCAAAACAAAATAATAACCCTCTGTAGCATCACACTAAGGTCTGGTACGTGGCTGAAGCCTGCCTGGCTCCTAGAAACCTGGCGAAGACATCATTACATGAAAACTCAGAGAGAACAGGTAGGAAGTGCCGACTGGGGAAATGTTCTAACTGTTGTGTGCGTGCAGTGTGGAGGGCGTGATGTGGAGGAGGAGGGGGGTAACTTTGACAAAGTAGCCAATCAGACCACATCACCTCTCCAGTGTAATTACAAACACAGCAGTATGGCACGTTATTACCCCGGCTGTCCTGTGGCGCAGAGTTATTTTGTGTACAGTACAAAAACCGAACGCCGCCATTATTCTATCTACCTCTCCTTTACCCCCCTCCCTCCGAACCCACCCATACACAGAATCACAGAGCCTTGTTGTGAGGTTCCCACTGAGAGCACAATTACTTTAGTGGGGGAGGGCCGCATGACTCACAACAATGGCAAGCCCCAAGTCAAAAATACAAAACAGCACCGCTCTGTTATTAAAAACATTTGTTTTTGTTGCTTTACGGAACAAAAGGAATGAAAACTTTCCACTAGAATTTATTTTTAACAGATGTTTGAATTAAAGTCAGCAGCTGGCTGTAACTCCAACTGTGAGGGGAAACGATAAGGAAATATGCCGTGAAATATCATCTGCCTGTGTAATGTGCCTGTGTGTGTGTGTGTGTGTGAGTGTGTATTGATTTCCACAAGAAGCCCATTCATACGTATGCATGTAGTTTAAATCTTCCATTGCTGCATAGAATCTGTTTATTTGCATATTCATGCACACTAAAGCAGTGTCCTCTATATGCACATACTGATTTGGGATGTATGCGTGTGTATGCTTGTGTGTGTTTTGTGTGTATCAGGATCAGGCCTCAGTGCCAGGCAGTGCAGCTATCAGGCATCCCCCCTATCAATCTAGGAAGCCACCTCTGTACTGCAGGCGGGCCGTGAGGGCTCATAATTAAGCAGCTGATTAGGATTTGCTCAGCACAGATCATGTCTAATGAAAGAACAATGAGGGTCCCACATGACAGGCAGATCAATCCATCTCTTAACTAAATGCTTGTTGTGTCCTCACAGCCCATCAACACTCTTACATCTCCCTTTTCTTCAGCACTTATGCTTTCACTTGCCTCTTTGGTGTAGTGCCCGCTGGCTAAGAGTTTTTTTTCCTCGTCTTTGTTTTTGTGCTAAATGTTGACAGAACCCGGGGGTAGATTTCGGGGATGTCTCGGAGCGTTTGGCCTTGAGGAAGAGGCTGCAATGTCGGAGTTTCCGATGGTACCTTGAACATGTCTACCCGGAGATGAGGATCTACAACAACACCATCACATACGGCGAGGTGAGAGATATTCCTGCCAACAGGATTAGTGTTTGGACTCTTTTTGGATCAGCATCTTTTGATTTAATCACAGTGCTGCGTTTCAGGATGACAGCTTTTTTTGATTCCTTAGGTGAAAAGTTCAGAAAATGTCTTAAACATTTTAGGAGCCATTCAGTATTATTTACCTCAAGACAGATCACCTATATTTTCATTTTACACACCTTTGTTAAATACTTCATTCTGATTGGTCTAAATGCCATAATAATGGTAACTAATCCTCAACTAATCCCCTCTATGTTCACAAACAGCTAGGACTGCACATTCATTACAGCATTGGAAGTACTGTTAGAGGGTTCACAAAAAAAAAAAAAAAAAAAAAAAAAAGGAAAGCAAAACTTGTTTTAATTGAAAAAGACTCACTTTGTAGAATGGTGAACAACTCCCAGCTTCATCTGAAATAACTAAGTGGATGAAAGACATCAGCAAGTAGACAGGAATTCAGTGACAGAAGTATTTAGTGGAGAAATCCAGCTGTGAAATATCAAGATTTAAACTTGTGTTTATAAAACCAAAGCCCACCACAGTCCAAGACCAGCTCACAAACAGCAGAGAAGAAAACTCTGAGAGGAGATAAACAACTATGTCTGCACAGAGAACTGCACCAGATCTGATGATTATGATTTACATTTTGGGATCGCTAATTAGCCCATAGTCTTACTTTAAACATATAACTTGTTTTAATTAACACTGATTCTCCATATTAATTCTCAAGTGTTGTTTTTGATCATAACCTTGAAAACATTTCATAGCTCACAGCCACAGACGACTCTGGCATTCCAGTGTAAAGTGTGACCCTGTGAACTGGTGACTGAGCAGACAATCAGTGACGTTTGGCTGAAGGTCTCAATTTGTTACAGTCAGAACTCAGTAAAAGTTGACTATAAAGTATTGTTTTTGTCCACGATCCACAAACAAACCAGATATTTCAATGCTTCTTTGTGTTTTAATTCAGAGTTTAAATGAATGCTAACTTGTCTAAATGAATGGAGCTAAACTCTGCTTCTGTTGCTAAAATTCTTGGGCACCTTTATGATGATGTAAGTTGTCAAGGAAATCCTAAAAATCAAGCAAAGGACAATCCAAATTTCAAATATGGAATATAACATCATATAAAATTAACCTGTGTGAAGGAATCTGGTACATTTCTCCTCTGCTTGTTTACATCGTGACAATGGTTGACCATTCCCCTAGGTGACACTAAGGGTTAAATCTAACAACACTGAGGTCAGGGTTGTCAGTCAATCATACAAAGATTCTAGATTTAAGACCAAACATTTTTCAGAACACAAACAAGACATAACTAACCACAGAAAGTATTTAACAATTAAACCAAACTCATTAAATTAAATCAAAATGCTTCATTTATTCAAACATAGGGAAACAGAAGCACAAACAAATGTATTTACTCCAGAAGTTCCCCAAATCCAGTCTGAGTTTTCAATTCAACAATCCACAAATAACTTAAACTCCTTAGATAAATGCATATTTATTAGTCCAACATAACTCAGCATCGATCATAAATCAACACTAAAAGAGATATGAAAAAAAAAAAGACAGAAAGAAAGAAATACAGTCATAGAATCTGTCAGTGCTCACAATTTTTTGTCTCATTCAGTCATTCAAGTCAGTCTGGAACAGAAATATCATTCCCCCCATGGTTGCAAACACACCGCAGACTTTATGGGTTTAAAAAAAACAAACAAACAAAAAAACAACTGACCAAAACTCTGGGGACAAAGATTCCTCCTCCTGCTGCTGTAAAGACACCTCTCTTCTCTCCCTTGGTATGGCACATTATAGGATCTATGAATGGCTGGATTTCTGGGTACTGTTAGAGATGTGTCTTTAATGTCAGTGTGAGTGAAATGAGCCAACAGTTGGCTGATCCAATGAGTGGTGATCATAGACAAAAAAAAATTGGACATCAATTTGCCGCGTCAGAAGTGAGGTCAACACAAAACTGTTCCCCCTGGTGGCTGGCTGCAGTATAGCTCAAAACATCTGCGTCCACAGTCATGATGTATTTGTGATGCAATATACTTGGGGAGCGCTACAAGTTTTGGGAAAAAAATTAATACATTTTGAAACTAAGTAGGGGTCCAATAAAAAGCTGATAACTGCAGCTAAACTTCAGAGTGTTACTGCGCCACACTCATTACCACCTAAACAAATCAGAATACCTTGGCAGCAACAGCCATCTGAGGTAAAGGTACCTCGTCTCTATAGCGATGCAGCATCACCACACAGGATTAGCTGTAATTTCCTCAGAATGAGTTTTAATTAAACACTTATTAGTTTTCCATTCTGACTTGATTGTTCTGGGCCTGGCTCTGCTCTTGGCACAGTGGGGGAAGAAAACAGGATTATGACAGGTTGAAGAATTGAACACACTCAGGACTCAGACACTATTCAGAGGTTTGCTGAAACACACCACTTTTTGTCTTATCAATTTCAACAAAGGAAAACAGAGGAGAATCAATATGCTCTGCAAACGCCGTGTCAGAATACATCAAAATTAAACTCCAGATTCATCAAAGCTGCATGAATTTCCTCTGCCCTTTGTTTCCCCTGCCGCCTGCTTTGGCTCCGGCACCCAGCTAATGGATTCCTTGGAGCGGCAGCCGCTTAAGTGGCACTATTTCAGATCTGTCGACAAGCCTTGTGTTGCCACAGAGCTGCCGCAGGAGGAGTGAGTCTCATCTGTCACCGAGCATCAGCGCCGCGCTCGGCCGTGCTGACCAGACCAGCCGAGTGGAACCTTCCCTGACAACAGCACATGATAGATATGTCACAACCTGGAAATAAAGCTGTATGCATTCAAATCACATAGAAGTAAAGTTCTATGCACACCACGGTCTGGAGGCCTGGAGGCAGAGGACGGGTAGAACAGGGACCGGTCTCTGTATGGAGAAACAAGACTGCATGAATTTACAAGACAGGGGACAACGCGACATGATGACAGGGACTGATTTGTATTCAGGTATTCACTGATGGAAACTTCTTCAGTAACAACTTTATTTTTAAGGGTTGATGCTAAAAACTATTCAAGCCCAAATTCAGCATGTTTATAGGCTTCGGAGTGGACCTACCCTCAATGAACAGATGGGAAATTCATCTAGATCTTCTTATTAAACAGATAAATATGTGTCCAAATAAATAATTAAGCATCTTCCGTTTGTTATTGCACAGGCAACTCTTGCCATTCATTTTCTTCCAGTTTTCTTGGAGGTTTGAAGCGAGGCGTTCCTCCACCCTGCTGGGTTTTCGAGTCTCTCCAGAGATCCAGAGGTTTTCCCAGGCCAGAGAAGATCAATAAATCCCCCCAGCAAATGTTAAGTCTCAGATGGGATCTTCTTACCAAAATCAAAAGCTTTGCCTTCTGGCTCCCTCTTCATCATATCACACTGGTACATTTTCGCTCTATTGCCTATGCTGAGGCAGTTTGTCTGTTCGCACTGCGTCCCAGGTGGGGACAAGCCACCGTGTTCACAGCAAATAAGCATGGCCTTTCTGATGACTCATTCCAGACCCCTCCACACTCAGCTGCAGCTGGGGGTCAGGTTTAGATGTAGCCAGAATCCCATTATCTGCAATAACCAGAGATAGATTTCCCAGACGGAAGGCCTCTTTTGAGATCCTGCCTGTGAATACAACAAATGGACTCAGTGGCAACGCACAGCCCTGAAGGTGTTGAAACCAACTGGAACTATGTTTGACTCTCTGAAGAGGGGAGAGAAACTCCTGTGTTCCCAAGTAATCCTGAAATACTAAGAGTTTGACTGGAGCTGTTTTAAGGCTGAGAAATGTGAGTTAGACAGACTTTCTTTCGGCATGGAAACTGCTCTGGTCTGCCACATCGCCGTCTCTCCACAGCCTTGATATGGTGCTGGAGAGGCATTTTGTAAAAACTCCAACCCTCTCCTTGCCACTTGGAAGTTCTTTGACAACCTTGAAGACGCCTGCCAACGCTGAGGCTTCTGCAGTCTGATCGTGGCCCCGCAGACCACTGGCCCCTGTACTTCTCCCTCATTTATGATTCTGTTTCCATAACCAGTGATGACATTTTCCCCTTATTATTTGGTGCATTAGACGAGGTAGGGCCAACAAAACCTGAAGGCTTGTATCACTAGGTCGTCTGCCTTCTATATCATAAGTTTTTGTAGTTAAGCTCTTGTACAGTCACTGTTCCAGGCACACATGAGCCACAACTCCCATGCACCCACCTAAGTCCATGTTAGACCATGTTCAAACATAGCCAAGTATCTGGGAAACTGCATGTATTTTTGTATGCTTAGGCCTGTCATCCACACCAAACCGTAGTTTTACGTCTCTAAAATCTTTTTTTCTGGAAACCCCGTCCAAAGTGAAGATTTTGGAAAACTCTGGTTTCATGGTTTGTGTAGACACTGGGAAACACTGGGGTTTTTGGTTCTCAAACATCACAACTGGATGGGGGTTCCTTTTACCAGCTGGCACAGGTTTCACATCTGCAAAATATCGACAAATGTGGGTTTGGCGGGCTTGGAGCAGCACTCATCGGCAGATTTTCCTGGTGCGTGCGAATGAAAGTATTTCAAAAACGAATGAGGCGGTGAATTTGTCTTTGAAAATACCCGGCTAAATGTGCACAAGGCCTTAACATGGGGTCTCCAACTTCCTAAACTCACTAGTAGATCTTTTTGATGCTGATGTCCCAAACAAAGACCTCAGTCCCCACCGAGCTATAAACCTGGCAGAGTGGTAGACCCCCTCCATTAGATGCAAGGACCCTTTATCCTGTCTGCTTGGTTTTGTATTATCTTTATTAATCTTGTGTGTTTCTTTCCAGGTGAGGAACAGTAAAGCCAGTGGGTACTGCTTGGACCAGGGCTCAGAGGACGACGACAAAGCCATCCTGTACCCCTGTCACGGCATGTCCTCTCAGGTCAGAGCAGACTTATTAACTCAGGTTTCAGCTTTGTTCATGATGTAATCATTTTCATCTTGCAGTCATGCAGTTGAGTCGGTTGAACTTTGGGTCAGCCAGTAAATTATGTTTACGCCAAAGTTCCGTTTCTGAATTAGTTTTTTGTAGATATGAATCCTTATACTTGAGTTTGAAAACCATCACATATTGCATTTTAACATCAGAGGACTCTCCTCGACTTAATTTGCTAAAAGTAATCCTCTCTCTCTCTCCTCCATCCTTGAATTATAAACATTAAGTGGTGGAAGAAACAGAGCTGAATATATCTCATTTCATAAAACTATATGGCTAATAAAAATAAACACATCCCAGCTGAAGAGTAAAGAAGTAAGACACACTGAGGGCTGGTTTCAATATGTTACCTAACAGCAGCTGCATGAGATGGTCATAAAAAAACTGTGAAATCTACATTTGGGAACAACATGAGTTCAGCTAAAAAAGGTAAGTCTTGAAGCAGGGTTGGGTGGACAAAACCATTGTACATTAAACCAGCATTAAAGGGGGAGTTTTGTGCTTAACTGTACTTTAACATGCTAAAGTAACAATGCTGTGTGTTCATACTTATCGCAAGCAGAATTTTACACCTTTACATGTTCACAGTGTGGAAGTCCCCAAATCTATCTGTAAATGGCTCCAAACAGTCCTTTTTTAAAGTAGTATGAGATCTTCACCAACATGGTGCAATAATGATGTCATGACATGAGGAAGTTGTACCTTTTTCATGATGCTTTGAAGGGGGAGGGCCTTAAACACCTAGGTCTGCCTAAGTCTGCCCCCAACAAGCCTCCAGAGGGCTGGCCAATCAGAGGAATGGGGTTTGTGGAGCGGAGCCTTAAAGAGACAGCAGCTAAAACGACATGTTTTAGACAGAGGCTGAAATTGGGGTTTTCTAAAACCACAGTGGGAGAAAATTTAGAGAATTATTTGAGATGTAAATCATGTTAAGCTACTTCGGGGGCACAAGAGAGACAGTACGAAGCCTACAAAAAGCACAGTCTCCTTAAGTGAAAATATAATAATTTTGATAATGTTTAGTGAGAGTGTTATTTTAATAATAAATGTTGTATATACCTACGTCCACTCGTGTAATAAAGCTTGACGCTGCAGGTTCTGGAAATGTGTCATTTTTTCCCTCTGAGAGAACATTACGGAGCTGCTTCTCTCCTCCCGTCTCATTTAATTATCACAAAGATCAGTCAGTCAAACAAAATGAAACACCAGCCAGTATGTATCATCACAGCAGTCTTTACTGATACTCATTCGTGTGTAAGTGAGTGCATTCTCTACAAGGTCTTTTTAAGTTTGTCTTTCTGCCAAATAACAAAAAGCAAAACAGACTTCACAGCCTAACCAAAGCGCTCATAATTGGTGATATTTTGTTCCAAATGCTCACTTTAATTGCCAACATTGAACTAAATAACAAAAATCCACCAATTTCAGCAGAGTTGTCCTCTTTAAGTATCACCCAGCAAATCTCTCAGTCAGTCTGAGGACAATCCTGTTTCACTTAGTAGACATTGTCACATCCACATTTAAAGCTGTTCAAATGGAAACACTGGGCCACAGGGCCACTCAGGTGATAAAGCGTGTTGTTACATTTAAATGTTGGAAGATTGTTGAAAAACAGACAAAAATAAAAAGCATGCTCGAAACAACAATTTGCTTTATTTATTTGAACAGTGAAATAAATGGTGCTGTGGGTGGAAGAGACGCAGTCCTGTTTTTGTGTTTCTAATTCCTCCTCATGCTGTGAAACTAATACGTTACCCTGAAAACAAATCATGCAAATGCTCTTCCCGCATCACTTCTCTTACATACCCCTGCTTTCATAGCGGCTCCTCTTGCTGGTGAGTGACACGTTCATTATTTGTGACATGAGGGAGGCCGGCAGCTCTGCAGCATTTCAGCTTCATTCTCCTCACAGGGGTCCAGTAATGTAAAGCTCCACTGCCTCTTTTAATCCTGGACCCCAGGGGGGAAACAAACAAACGAAGATGAGTTTGAAGCTTTGCTTCATTTTGATGGCCCACATTAATGTAAGCAGAAACACGTTTTAATTTGCAGGGATAGTGCAATTTTACTTTTGCATTTAAACTGTTGCTCCTTTTGCATATGTCAACATTTAACTAGCCAGAATAAGTCTGAGTGGAGCTTTTGATAAATGAATGATAAATCTCTGCTGGCTCTGCATCTCTGGCATGTTTCTCCTCTGCTTGATGCTCTCATGCAGTGAGAGGTATCATCTAAGCTCAATTTAATAAAGAATGCACAACCACTATCTGTAATTTCCATCAAATATGTCCAGAGCACTGCCCAGTCTGATGTTTGTGTAGGCGTTGGTAGAATAAATGCAGAAAAATATTGTTTCCTGTCATATTTACTTGGATTTGCCAAGAGATACAGACAGTAACTTGAAATCACCGACAGTGAGGTTTTAACCTCTTGTAAACTGACGAGACTGGAGCCTGCAACCTGCAACCTGAAAAATGAACAAATACTGTCCCAAAATCTGGTCCATTCAAGATTTTTTTCTAAGTCCCCAAAGTGGGGGTTATCCATTTAATGTATTATTGTCAAAGAATATGCAAAAAGTGGTTAAATTTAAATATAAAACCATGCAGATAGAAAATGTTTGATCTGTTTTCCACTTTTGTTGTTGTTGTTGTTGTTGCTAGATTCCCAGATGGCTAAGTCAGGGTTACAAAGGTACCTGTGATGGTGCACAGTTAGGAAGCAGCAATATGTGCTCATAAGTAGTCTACCTTTTTTATCTGTTGGCTAAATATAAGTATATAAGTACAAGGCTATGCTACTGTGCATTCAATTTATTTTGACTTTTTTACTCAACTTAAGGCTGGTACACATTACAGGATTCTCCAAAACTTTACACATTTAGAGACCACACACTTGATGATAACAAAAGACAGATCGCACAAGATTTCTCTCTCCTGATCTTACAGTGTGTATTCTGCTCTTGGAGGACATCACACACTAACAGATTCTTCAGCAGGGCTTCAGCTTCTTCACGCTCAGTATCCCAAATCACAGGTAGTAAAACGTGACTTCTGTGTAAACAAACATGACAGACATATGGGAAAAAGCAAAGATGTTTGTTTTCGGACTCTAGAATTTAAAAAAAACACACACGAAAGAAAAGGGCTTATAGAAAAGGTTGTGGAGATGGCAGGGCTATGGGCTGTATGAATAACAATGCGAGTTGGAGGTGAGTAAAGTCGTTTTAAGTATTACAGATAGAGTTCCTTCCTCTTCAGTCAGTTAGCCGAGTCAGCTCATGTCTTGATTGGCTTTGCTCCGGTACCGGTGTGTGGTGACCTTACATGCTGTACCTGCTCGGCTCCTCTCAGAGGGCCCCACACACTTCAGGATTTTTAGTCACAAACATTAAACATGTTCATTATCTACGATCACTGAATTGGAGGCCTTCCAAGCGGCCAGACCAATACCAACAGAAATCACTCTGAACACACCAGGAAAATCATACATGATGTCATCAGATAATCGGGCATTTGCTGGCTTTGATCGTAAGGGGAGCCTTTAAATGTGTATGTCTTTTTTAAGATAAAAGTTGTCGTACTAGGCTTACTAAACAATTAATAGACATTTTCTGAACTTAACAAGTGAATGTGGCTCATATTAAGCCTCATAGACATTTTTTTTACTTGAAATAGGACATAAACACTTTATTAGATTTCAGTTTTTGTAATGCTGCCTGTTGTAAAGGGGAAGTCTGCTTGAGAGGTGTGATGCAAGGAAGGTGTAAGTCATTTGAATGACTTTTAAATGAGCAATGAGAACAGGAGTTGTGAGAGGTTCCTTCGTGAGCCGTCCTTATATGCAAATTGCCCACGCTGTCTTCATGTGAGCAATTAATGAAATCCATTAGAGGGGCTGTTTACACGACAATAGTTTTAGGATGGAACGCAAAAGAAGTGTTGCAATTCAGCCTCTTATTTACACAGGAATGGCATTGTAGTTAACCTAAAACAGAAACTTTAAAAAACAGCCTCCAGAGTGGAATTTTTCTGAAACTCCGCCGCCACTGTTGCCATGTAAACACCAAGCCTGAGTTTTCAGAGGCTTGCTGTTTGAAACACTCAACTTTTCGATTATTTTGAGTGCACTAACTGAGAAGCTGAGAAGCTGAGAAATCAAAGTGCACTGCGTTTTTCCATACTGTCAGTGTGAACGCACTTTTGCACTCAAAAATAGTGAGTGTGAGTGCAGAAGCATGCCTGTCAATCAGCCGAGCTGTACCTCAAACTCACGTTCTTAATATCTTCTAAACTGCTTAGTTAGAGCCCCCCCCCCAAAAAAAAAAAAATTCAGCTTTTCTGCATTGTTTCCATACTGTTAGACTGGAGGTTGCCACTTGATAACAAGAAGTCAGTCTTTTGAACGGCTCTCTGAAAGAAGTGGCTCCTCAATATCTGGCTCCTTCAAAGAGCCATGGATCTCATCTTTAGTCTCATTGCTCAGTGGAGGATCATTTCACTGTCGATATGACGGCTTAAATTTTTAAGAATGCCTCCAAATATGAAGTTTTTCTTCTTTCTTCCCTATTTCAAGTATTAAAATAGTTTAAAAAAGTAACATCAGACCAAGTGCTGCTCTTGCTCCTGTGGTCTGTCTGCAGATTTCCTTCAAATCCTAATGCATGACTTCAGTCTGGGTCTATTAACTGAACATTCTTGTTTACCTCTTATAAGGAATCCCAGCTATGTGTTGCTCTGGAGTGTGCATGGTGCCGATGGACTCCTCAGCATAGCACACGCCTCTTGAGGGCCTCTAAAGTCTCCTCCTAAGTCCCCTCCTTTGTGTTTACTCAGAGTCCTCTGTTCCATAAGGAGATGGTGCTGATGGAGCTGCTTCCAGAGCTGAGGCCCTCTTTAAGTATTTCTCTAAAGTTCTTTGTGGAGGGAGGTACAGCAAAGGTAGAAATGTAGAGATTACAATCCAAGACAATTTACAAGCACTCCATCTTACACTGACATGGTCACAACGCTGCACGGCTAATGAGCCAGTTAAAAAACTTGTGATTAGCTTGACCTCCAGACAGTTACTGCAAAACTTTCTCCACGCCAGGAAAGCAATGGAGCGTCTCATGCTGCTTCATGAGGCGCAGGTTAATTGGCTTGGCAGAATCATTTCCTTGCGTTAATTATTTGTTATGGTCCCATTTTGAAAGTATTAGTCTATAAAAGGCTGCCAGACTGAGCGGTAAACAGGTATTAGTGGGGATTATTTCAGCGCTTTCTTCTGCCCAGTCATAGTTTACACCGTGGATAAATCTGCTTAGAGTGTTTCAACCCTGCACAGAAACAAAAACAGAGAAACAGAATTTAATTCTCACTTAGACAGCTTGTAGAAGCAACCTTTAGGCTGCCACCTTGAGAGCAAGGAAGAAGTGTGAAGTCATTGTTTACAGTAAAGTTTGAAATTTCTGAAGTTTTGTCTGACACTAGATGATCATCAGCCAGCTCCTGTGAACTTTGAGTGACACAGCAGGTGGTGCATCATTTTTTGTCTATTAGTTATGAGCGGCTCTTTGGGGCAGAACATTGCACTAAAAAAACACCTGCTTTCACTTCTCTACCCAGGAGCTACACCCACGCAGGCCTCCTGCAGCTCTGCTTTCTCATCACAGGCTCAGAAGTTCTCTGTTACCCCTTTTCCACCAGTGCTCCATTCAGTGCTAGTGCTGGTGCTAGTGCTTAGTTTGTTCAAATCATGTTCTTTTTAGGAACTGGTTTGGTTTTTCATGGGCAAAGAGCCAAGTCGGACCCACATCATTCAGCCAATGTAAAACATCAGTACGCCACTGCATAGGTAACCACTGGGGGAAGACGGTGTTGGCGGCCTAGTTGTGAGCTAGGAAGAGATTTGTGTAACATTACTTGTTTCCAACTGTCTGCTACGCGGAGTATGCTCATCCCTCTCTTTCTCTTTGTGTGTGTGTGTGTGTGTGTGTGTGTGTGTGTGTGTGTGTGTGTGTGTGTGTGTGTGTGTGTGTGTGTGTGTGTGTGTGTGTGTGTGTGTGTGTGTGTGTGTGTGTGTGTGTGTGTGTGTGTGTGTGTGCGCAAATGTGTTTGTATGTCTGTAATCGAAGCAGATCTCTGCTGTGTGCAACACAGAGCAGGGGAGAAATATGAACGCATGAACATGAAGGAAATGTAACACCCGGTCATGTAAATAAGAAAACACATGGCTGTTTAGTCTGTTTATTCAAAATAAGGTATAGACCTGATCTATAAAAGACTGTGCATTGCTGCTTTAATTTCTCCTCCAGTTCAAGTTATGAATGCAAACAAAACAGACGACCCACTCAGCAGCTTTTCTTTTTAAGAATGATAAATAACATAAGGCAATTTAGTCTGTTAAATAAATTAACAGGGTATAGACCTGATCTAGGCAAGACACTCATGCTTTAATTTAGCCAAATTATGAATGAGTAAACCCTAACAAAACAATGGACGACTCGCCCAGCAGCAGCAGCATTTCTTTTTAAAATTTCTGTTTGTCATGCTGATTGTTGATCACTGTATTTCCTGGCCCCCACGTAGTCAGTGCTTAGCTCTGGCCCAGCAAAGAGTTGGTGCTTGCTAAGCACCAGTTCTGAGCACCTGGAGATAGTTCTTTGTCTGTGGAAACACAAAGAACCAGTGCTTAGTCAGGCACTGGCCTGGGACTGACATCAGCACCAGTTGGGTGGAAAAGGGGTTTCTGACAAAGTTTGATCCAGATGGAAGGATAACGAACACTTCTTTAGCTGGAACTATGTTTCCCATCATGCTTTATTAGCAAGTGTCTACATCTTTGTTGTCAGGAGGATCTTCTCATGTAATGCAGTTCAAAGTCGTTACTTCATCTTCTGCTCGGAGTCAAACCCTCAGAGAATTCATTGTTAAAGGTCTCCTGAACATTTGAGACAGATAGGATCACGTTCCCTGAAAAAAATCTATTGTTAAAGATTTTCTGACGGAGCAAACCGAAGAGGATGTAGCATGTTTTTGCATCAATAGAGCATTTTCAGCCGTCTGGAAACTGAGGCTTTCTGTTACATTGATTCTCCCAGATCTGTGAGTAACATAACAAAGCTGCCTCCTCTCTGCTTTAACAGGAGACTGTGTGTGCGTGCATGTGTGTGTGTGTGTGAGTGTGTCCCTCAAAGCAGGGCCGCTGTCGTACTAAAGACCCCCTATCTCTGGCATCTCATTTTTCAGTGAGGATCACTCCTATAAATAATAAATGCTATCTCTACTGTATCCTTGCGTAATAGATACTTATCTGACGGAGTCTTTCATGTGCAGGATTAAACAGTGAGGGATCAGGTTTTGGTTTGGGGGAATGTTGTAGCCTTAATGAGCTGCTCACTGTGGTTTCCATGGAAGGCTGTGAGAAGAGTTCTTAAAGTGACGTGGAATAAGAAAAGACAGTCTGGCATCTTTAAATGTAGGAAGTCAGAAAGAAGTGACAAGTCATTTAAATGAGTTGAGACCAAAATCTTGCAAAACTTCTTCTAAAATTCATCTTTGTACCTAAAGAATGAAGCCTATGTAAATGTTTGAAAAACTTAAGTTCTTTGTAAGGCTGGTTTCAGAAACACCAGAAACCACAAACATACAGCAGGTAAAAAAAAGGACATTTTGGGCCAATTCAAAATCATGTCTGACTTAATTGACAGACAAGCACCCTGTAGCTACCAACATAGAGGCAAGAGGCCGACTTTTTACCTCATCCTCATCCTCATCATCCAAAGTTTAGTCAAGGTCAGCATTTCCAAAGTGGCCTCCGATGATAGGCATCAAAACTGTGTATCAGAAACAAATGGATGATGTCACAGAGACTTTAACCACATTACAATTTGTGGGTTGAAGGCATAACTGTGCTGCCTGGTACACAGCTCCACTGTGTGCTGCCACTGCCTTTCTTATAGTATATTTCGTTGTCATCTGGAAATACATGAGCAATGAAGACTGACATCTTTCATACCAGGCTGTCAGTATTTTCAGTTTTCCTAAAAAGTTGGGCAACAGTCAGCCTCAATTGAACAGTAAAAGAATAGCAGTATTTTCCACTCAAGCAAATCAAAACACAAATCTAAACCACAAAAACACAGTGAAACGTGAAAGAAAATGAGAAACAAATTTAATTCTTCCTCTCCCTATTAAAGAGGCATTATCTTTTTTAGGCTTCATACTGTCCCCCTGGTATCCCTGTGGTACTTATACATTACTTACAGCTTCTCACTGTTTATTTTAGAAAACCCTTATTTCAGCCTCTGTCTGAAACAATACGTCTTAGCTGCTGTCTCTTTAAGGCCCTGTTTACACGACAACGCTAAAACACTTAAACAAAGAGAAAAAAATCTGTTTTTACACAGAAACACCAAGGGACTTAAAACACTGTAGTAAACATGCCAGGCCTATGGTCGGCGCTATAACTGTCTTTTACGGAAGCCTCTTTTGGGAGATCTCCACCAAAGTAGAGTTAGGCCAGTCATCTGGTGTATTGGGGAATACTAAGAGCAAAAGTAAAGCAACAGATGCACATTTTGTATGAAGGCAGTCAGCAGATGGAGCAGCACAAGCACAACATGGTAGTTTGCAACGGTACTGTTACACTGCTGTATGTGCCAGAGCGAAGCGGAGTGTGACGTCAGCGTTTCCACTGAAAACGCCAGCTTACTGTTTACACGGCGATGGTGTCGGCAGCATTTCAGAAATATCTCACTCTAGAGGCCGCTTTCAAAAGTTTGTGTTTTAGGTCAGCGAAATGCCGTTTCCGTGTAAACATGAGGCTGAAACACAACAACTTTTGTGTTTCACCTTAAAACCGTTGTTGTGTGAATGGACCCTCAGTCTCCTGACTCCACAAACCCCTTTCTCCTTGATTGACAAGCCTTCTGGGGGCCTGTAGGTGGTGGGGCAATGGCCAGACCTTGGCGTTGGCTGCCTGCCCTTCCAATGTGTCATGAACCAATCAGAAGATCCCTATGCGTTGATCTCATTGTTTCAGCAAGTCTTGATCTGGTGAAGATCTCATGGTATTTTTAGAATGGAGCATTTTGATCAATTTATAGATTCAGGAATTTCCACAACATGTATATGTTGTACAAATGCATGTTTGTAGAGGTTTTAAATTTGCACATTTAGCTTGAACAAACAGCATTGATACTTTAAATCCATTTTTAGAATATGAAGAAGCAGAAAACCCTTTAAAGGACCAATCAAGCTGAAGAAACACAGAAATGCATATTTAATTCCACCTCTTGCATTCTGCTGTGTGTGAAGGACAAAACTGTTGAACTGTTTCTCTGGAAACATTTGTTTCCTCCCTTGAAGCACATTAACATATCCTGTTTTACATTTTTTGTTTTGCTGATGCTGAGCTGCTTGTTAAGAAGTCAAGTGGTCTCTGATGTTACGCTTGCTGCCTGCTAACACCTGTTGTACATTTGTGTTCCCGTTTTGCAGCTTGCTCGCTACTCCACAGAGGGTCTGCTTCAGCTGGGACCTCTGGGGTCAACCACCTTCCTGCCTGACACAAAATGCCTGGTGGATGATGGCAGGGGACGAACTCCCAGGCTAAAAAAATGTGAAGCAGTTTCGAGGGTTTCTCAGAGACTGTGGGACTTCACACAGGTAAACAACGCTGTGATGCGATTCAAATATATGAGTTATTCTGAGGATGATTGCCAACTGTTTGTTTTCTTTGTGCTTTTGATGCAGAATGGTCCAATCATCAGCAGGGACACAGGTCGATGCTTGGAGGTTGAAATGTCCAAAGATGCCAACTTTGGCCTGCGCCTGGTGGTCCAAAGGTGCTCGGGTCAGAAGTGGATGATACGAAACTGGATTAAGCATCCGAGGCACTGAAGCCAGAAAACAACCACTGAGACAATTTGGGCAGAGCTTCAAGTCGCAGTTGGATCTCTAACTGTGGACGGCTCAGAGAGGAGCGTGGAGCAGTGGTGTTAGTGTGTGGTATTTCACACATCAGACTGCGACACACACACACACACACACAAACACACACACACACACAGCTCCCTCTCAGGCCGCAGAGATTTCTAATGCTGAATGAGATCAACTCACATGTTCGACTGAGCCGTGCATTCACAGAGACCTTAAAACGAGCAGCTCTGAAACGACGGACATTCCTGACATTCAGCTACATGTATAAAACAGAGAAACATGAAACTCGACTGTAGCCCCCGAAGGCCGCTCGAGATCCTCGTAATTCTTTTCTTTTTACTGTAAAACTCAGACCTTTCAAGACATGACAAAGTGTGCGTGTGAGCAAGTGTGTGTGGGTTTTTTTCCAGAGTGCATTTGAACAAATCAAAAGAAAATGATTGCTGTCAGTTGCAACATCAGAGCGATTATTTTGGGCTCAAACGGCTTTGGACTTATTGCGCTGCCCTGACAGGATGTGCGATCATCGTGGGAGAGGGCTGCTCATCACCTGAGAGGATCAAGCTGTGCTCACAGACCTACAGCTCTTTGTTTCTTTGGACTGTATTGCTCACTGTGGACGGGAGCAATCATGTGCCTTTTTCCTCATTTTTTCTGCTCATTCTGACCAGGGAATGTCCCAGAAGCATGTACAAAATTATTTGAAAGTTATTAATATATAAAACAATGTATAAATCAGTCTAATGATAGTAATATATTGTAAAAAGTGAAGAATTGATATCTGTCCTCTGATAACAATTAGGATAATAAAATCATTTTTATGATGAGCCACTTTTCTGCCTTTTCTTTCTCGTCACCTCTGCTGCTTTATGAAGAATTAAGACCCAAGTCTTTCTCTGCCTTTTGTTTTGCTTGCACTCTCAACCACCCTGAGCCTCCGTCAGGTCCGTGGCCCCGTGTGCTGTGACTGTTCCAGCCCGCCCACTAACAGGTCTGCAGAAAGAACCTGAGAGCTCTCCAGTTATTCCTCCCAAAAGAAAAGAAAAAACAACCTCATCCACTCTCTCTCTCTTTCTCTTCAAGTCCAGCCAAAAATGTGTCAGTTTGGAAAAGAAAGTCACGAAAGTTTCTTTTGACACCTTTTCAAACTTAAATATCAAACTTGTTTGAAAGACGCCCACACGCTTCTTCTTTTATGTAACACATTTCTTTGAATGACAGCCATTATATGAAATTTAATAACAACTCTGGCATTTTCTGCTCTGTTCTCCTGCTTTACAAGCTCTGGATTTAGAAGCAATGTTTGACGCTTGTGTGTTTCGTGTTGACAAGAAACACAAAAGCTCTTGGAGGATGTGAAGTATGAAACAAGGTTTAATGTGTGCTGCAGTGGTGAAGACCAGAGCAATATCCACAAATCAAAGCAGAAGCAACATAGATAAGTGAATTGATCACAGGTAAAAAATGGATTGGGAGTATTCACTGAGAAAGGACTGAAACCTCTAACAGCACCCTGAAGTGTGCACCTTTGTCCCCCATATCTGTTTCTCCAACCCCTGCTGTGAGGAGCTGCGCGGTGCACAATCATCCTGACACAGCTCAATTCTGCTCACTTTTACAGATGAAGAGCGGACTGTGAGGAAGGACACTTCTCATCTGTGTGTGGCGGATTTATGTCTGTTCATGACACCTAATACAGATTTCAGTTTGTCCAGCTCACTGCCTGGACTGAGCTATCATAAAGCAGCTTGTGCAAAGAAAAATAAACTCTCTTTCATGTGTAAAAAGAGCTCTTGTGTGTTAAACAGCGTGAATGATCCCTTAATTATAATGACATCAAGACTCTGTGGGGACAAGACGGAACCCAATCTGAACTTTAATCGGACGCCCTGTCACAGATTGTAGTTTGAGGACAACAACAAACTGAAATAATGAGCAGAGCCAGCAGGTTTAAGATTCTACAGCCAAGCTTGAACAAGTAGAGTGTCAATGGATTGGGAAGCTCAGGAACTCCTTGGTCTCATGACTTAAGCTGTCTGGCCGTCCTGCAAAGTTCTTTGACAAATGTGAGTTGACAAATGCAGTCATCACGTAACAGGGTGGAGGCATACATGAGATTCATCTGGTGTATTCCTGGCAGCCTTATCACAGCCTGGTGCTCTGAGACGTCTGTCATGTGTAGTGTTAGTGAATTCTGGTTATGTCCTACCAGTGCTCATCTACCAGCTCCAACCTCACCAAGCAGAGCTAACGTAACCTCACTCTTCATTTTATTCATAGACTCTCAAGTTTGAACAGACCACTGCAGAATAAGTGCTGACTGTGGGTTGGAATGACCATTATCACAAACCGGTTAACCCATGTTTTAGTCCCTGCTCTATCACTCTCCTGTTCAGCTTTCTTCTGGTCTTCTGTCCTTATTCTTCTTGGCAGTTGAGCCCCAGTGTCCACCATGAAAAAATACTTTCAGCAGAGAAACCACAGAACTCTGTTCTCATTGCTGAACTTTGCCAGCCTGCATAGTGTTGTCACAGGGATTTTTGGTACGATTTTGTGTTCACTGACTGACCCAAGATACTGAAGAATAGCATTTAGAAATAACCAATTTTGGTGCTGATAAGCTTCTCTTAAAACTGTGGATTTTGAACAGGCAAATAAAAGTGAGACTATTTCAAGATGACCTGTAAGGTCCGCACAGTGCCTTTTAGCGTTATCATATCATTATTACCAGGTGAAACGTGAAGGTAAATGATCATTATGGTATCCAGAGCTGATCCTGTTTTCATGATCATTGGGAAGTCTGAGCGTAACATATCGTATTAATACTCCCAGCAGATGGTAATCATGTCTCCCTAACTGTGCCTGGAATAAGAGGCTCATTGCACAGAAATGAGCCTACTTATCCCTAAATTGGTGCATAATGGCACATTTAAATATATGTAAAAACACTCTTGCATACTGATGCTATTTGCCCTGCAGCACAGCTACCCTTGTAGATTCATTGTGTTTTTGCTCACTTGTGCAGGTCCTACAAATCAAAAAGGCATGCAGCTCCTAAAATCAGGCTCTCTGGCTTTACTGATTATGTTTGTGCCTCTTTGCTATTCTCTACTTAGAGGATTGATTATATTTTTCTGTTTGAGTGAGTGTTAGAGTCTGTGTTACAGTCTCCTCTAACACAGACATCAGCAGCAGAGAATGAGCTAAAAGTGCTGTCTAACCTGAAAGCACTGATTTGTAGCTCTCACAAGAGGCTTCCTCGTGTGTCCAATATATTCCCCCACTATCCTAAAGCCCAGATATAGTGAGTATTTTAGGACGCAGCGGGATATGAAAGTCCTTTCTCCTGTGGTTAGCCATGCTATCCAGCCTGCATGTTCCAAAGGCTCTTTTTAATTTGGTTTCCAGCTGGTTTACTCTGAGATATTGCCTGCACTTGCCTTCATGTCATGCCTCTTTGCCTCTAATCATTTCACATAAGCAATGAATCATCTGTGTGTCCTCTAAACCAGGACCGCCTCAGCCCCCACAAGGTAATATCTTATTCTGGTTCCCGGCAAGGTTTACAAACACACCGCTAGGGCAATGTCTCACGGCCTCAATGTCAGGAAGCTGGAAATTATTATGCTAGCAATATGGGTTTCCCTCATCTCAACCTCTGCAGAAAATGTTAGCTTACCTGAAAGAAAGCCTGAATTCAGCTGGGACAGCTCTCTGCCACTCAGACTCACCTGTCAGGTCAATTTTCAGATAATACAAAGTGCAGAGCTCATAAAAACCACATATTGTGTCTGACCTAACTGTGTTTGGGTTTGTTGTCGTATTTTTAAATGGCATACCTTTTTTTAGGTGCGATAAGATGACAAGAGAAAATGATACATAAAAGACAAACAAATGGATGATCCAAACATACAGAAAAGTACACAGTCATGTATGAATGAGGTAAAACAATTGAAGGCCTGATGTAATTGATAAAAAATAAATATAGATATATAAATAGATAAGATAATTGACAGAAAACATAGCTGATGGAACATAGAATGATGTAAAAACTTGACTTCAACTTTCTCAATCCTTGTGCCAAAGCCAAGGCAAGCAGGCAACATCTGGTTTAGAAAGATGAAGTCTATGTGGAAGTAAGTTACTGTTCATCCAGGATCTGTTTGAGGCTGGCTGTAAACACCAGAAGTCACATTTACACTCAGCCAAAAAACAGACTTTTACAGCCTGGTTAAAAAAAAAAAAGTAGCTTGGGTCTGAAACCTTGATTTCACTACTGGCTCACACTGTACGGAGGCTGATTTAGAAGATATTATGATCTTTTCATCAATCAGAGACACAGCTCAGCTCATGTGACCAACAAGCACCTTGTAGCAGTTCAAAAGGAAGCTCCAAGCCTGCGTCATGTGGTAGCGTCTGTGAATTGGTTTCATTTCATGGTATCAGGAACAGACAGCTGGCGTCGTACAGACTGCATCCAGTAGAAAGAGTGGAGAGACTCAGAATCCAAGCTGCTTGATGTCCAGAGTAAAGTCTCCACAGTCAGTGATGATTTGGGGCATCATGTCATCTACTGCTGTTGGTCCACTGGGTTTTCTGAAGTCCAGAATCAATGCAGACATTTACAAGAAAACTTCAGAGCACTCCATGCTTCCTTCTGCTGACAAGCTTTATGGAGATGCTGATTTTATTCTCCAGCAAGACTGGGTCCCTGCTCACAGTGCCAAAAGGACCAAAAACTGGTTAAATGACCAAATTACTATGCTCTATTGGTAAGCACCTCTCTGGACCTGCACCCAGAGAGAATCTGTAAGGGAATTATCAGAAAGAAGATGAAAAACCCAGACCCAATAAGAGCCTCGTACAAGTATTGGGTGAGTATAAACAAAAACAAAAGAAGTAAAAGCTGAAGTATTTCACTCTGAATGAACTCAATCTGTATGGACCCATTCACAGTCGTCATCATAAAGATGCATAAGTAATTTGGCAACAGAAGCAGTATTTAGCTCCCCTCATTTAGACAAGTTATTGTTCTTTAAACACCAGTTTAAAACTGTAAGCAGCATAAAAATGTCCCGTTGCTCTGTGGTCAGTTGTCCGAAACAATACTATAGCAGGAGTCAGGTCCTATCCAGTTCTGACTGATGCAAAGAGTGACTGTGCTAACTGGTCTGCGCAAGGGCAAACCTCATGGAGCGTGGCCTAGACTGCTAGACCAGTGTTTCCCAAACTTTTTTTTTCAGGTGACACACATTTTTGGGGAAACAAGCCATGGCGACCCACCCAAAATAAGTCATCTGTGAATCAATTGACGGGATAAAAAAGGGTTCTTTTATCGTGTTTCTGCATCATCTTCTGCTAACTGGCCTAACATATTTAAAAAATGCATTACAGCTCTGTCAGGCTTACACTCTAAAAATGCTTGCATTTTATACTGTGACAGGTTAGCCTGCTTGCTTTACAGAATTGTATCCCAGTCATGTGATATTCAGGACAAGATATTAAGTTGCGATGTTCATCCAGATTAAAGGTAACAGCATCTGTCCATGCTTCTTTTTCAGGGTGACATCACTGCACAGCTGTAACAAGCTGTAACAGCCCTGTTTCTGCAGCTGGTGCCTGTCCAAGATCCAGCAGTGACATTGGACTTTCAAACTTAAAGGGGTTTTGAATCTGACTTCAAATCTTTTTTTTTTGGGGGGGGAACTAGTGATCAAAGTAATTGATGGGTCAGCTCTTTCATATGTGGTGGTGACACAGTGACAGCGTTTTCCTCTGAGTGTTGTAAAACAGCAGGAAACATATGGTGGTTTGGCTGTGGTTGTTTGAGTAGCTTCAGACTTTTGAAAAGCAGTCACAATAAACACTGTGGCAATGACCCTTTACAATGAAAATATAACCAGCTATGACAGTGTGAGAAGCCAATCTGTAAACAAACTGGTGAGGGGAGTCTTTTTCTGGTTAAGGAAAGCATGAATTTTGTGTAAACATTTTGAAAACTAATTTTATGACCCTTAAAAATCTCTGGCATCCCACTTTTGGGTCAGGACCCAGACTTTGGTAATGATTGCGCTAGACTATCTGCGCTCCAACTGCTGATATTCTACATCCAATTTACTTTGTGAATATATTGAAAAAAAAAAGTTTGGCCAAGGTTGTGACCAAATATAGGCTTACCATGGAGAGGAAAGAATAAGTGTACCAAAAAGTTATGGTTAAGATTAAGAAACAGATTTTAAGTTCAATGTAAAAATGGATATTTTATCAAACCATTGACCAGTCTTGTAAGTAACCTTAAAATAAGAACCATTAATAGTCTGATATAATTACCATAACATTTTACAATTTCAGGGAGGGTTTCTGGTTTATCGTCAAAAGTCCATGTCTTGATATTTCACAGTCTAGTAAGATTCAACACATAATGCAGTCACAATTTTTGAGTGACTCGCGTGTTTAAACTTCTCCTCTAAAAAAAACTCTGTCCACTTAGTGCTTGTCCACTTGTTGATGTTCTCCATCCTCTCACTGACTTCTCATGAGCCTGTGAGTTGTTTTCCATCCGTTAAATTGGTGTTATTTATGTATATTTTTTGGTGGGTAACACCCTCACGTTTTTGACCAAAGGTTGCACACTCCAGCACTTCTATTGTCAAAATGTGCATGCAGTCGTAACTGTTTATAAACTCTGAACAGGTCTATAATACATGAGCTTCACTTTTTAAATTAAACTACTGCAAAAAGTAATAATTTGAGATGCACTTGTAATTTTTTTTTTTTTTTTTTAGAAAAAGGAAACTAAAACCTATTGTCAAAATTTTCTTTTGCTGGATCTGCTAAAAATTGAAAAACTTGTGTCATTGCCATCATTTAAATCATAATGTTCAGCTCAGCCATGTGTTCACTCTGCATGCTCCTTTGAATGAGCCATCTTGTGTGCAGCCCAAATTTATCTTGGCTTGGATGCAGAGGTTTGAATCTCCTTCGATTATTATTTGAATATATGGTTAGAGTCAGTCTATTTCACGAGTGAAAATGGAAAAGCTCAGCCTTTGTGGATTTAAATTCAGTACTTTGCATGTTTACAGAGCCTTGAGGCTGTGATCATCCTGGATACACAAAAGTCCCAATAAGTCGTTGAATCCATGCCTGAGCTCTGTGTGAAGAAGCAAAGCATGAGTGACAGTTTAATACCAGAAGAGTGCATTTTAGGTGAGATATCATTTGAAGTTTGGTTTATGGATTAGAGATTAAGGTTAGTGTGTGCGTCACGTATAGTATAGCTGTGCATGTGTGTGTGAAAGTGCTGCAGACAATAGGCCATCAGCTCACTGCAGCAGGTGAAAGGGAAGGTTAGTCTGCATCAAAGGTTTCATTTTCCCTCTGATTGGATGACATGCTGACAGTGAGTGATGGGCTGGTTGGGGTTGGGAGGGGTGTGGGTGAGATGCGTGTGACAGGGAGCTGGAGGCGGGTTGGATAGACAAGGACACCACATCCGTCTAACAAGCCGGGGACCCTCATTCATTTTCATTGTGGTACTGTTTTTACGCCTGGGCTGCAGCCAAGAGGAAGAGGTGACTTCATTATTCAGACAGCTGTGGGCCAAGCCAGAGGAGGGTGGGATGAGGAGGTGGGGGGTGCTGGGGATTGTGGCTTTGCTTTCAACAGTATCTGATTGAAGTGTTGCAAAAGGCAGCATTTCCATTGTGAGGCCAAACTGATGCTAATACCCTGGACCCAGAGGAACGGATACTGTTTGCACATATATTCATAACTGGGAGGGAGCCAGGAGAGAAAACGCAGGTTTGTTTATCTGCTGAGAAACTGTCGGCAATTACTGTTGCATAGGAAAGCGCAGAGATGTGGACGGATAGCAAGATAAAAAAGAGCAAAACGAATACCAAAGTTTTAACAAGCTAAGTTGGAGCCAGTACAAACGCGCCATTAATTATTTGATATTAGACATGGAAGAAGAGTCTTCATTTAAAAATGTGTTTGGAGCCGTGTGAAATGCAGATTATCTTTTGTGGAACAAACACAAATAAATCCATCAAAGCAGGAAGGAAAAAAGAAAATCCACTCTGATTTCGTACACAATAGAGTCAAAACCAAATCCATCAGCCAGGGTTATGAGAACAAAGTCACATTTTCCTGTGGTCTGGGTACCAGTGAAGTTTATAGGCCTGTAAGGGGGTCATTTCAGCACAAACTAATGTCATCCACTGTTTATGAGCCTTTCTCCAGATAAAATGATCATTTCTATTTACTATATTTCACCACTTTAATACTTCTGGTCCACGACCAATGTTGGTTCTCATCCTAACAGGAAACATTTCTTCTGGTTATATTTTCCCCTGTTTTATTGTGGGCTGTTTACACACACATAAAACAGGAATATAAAACAGCACTCATATAAAACTATAATATCAAAGTGCCATCCAGTGTGGCTTTGTCTGTGTTGGGTATAAAGTTAAGGAGAGAAATGCTGGTCAGTGATTCGTAGACATGCTTGTGTCCTTGAAAAAGGACTGAATGTCCTCCTGCGTCCTTGTCTCATCTGATGCCTCCAATAAAACACCAAATGAATATTTAACTAAGACGTGTTTGAACCAAGGAAATATTTTTTTGATATTTTTCTTGGCTTGGCTTTTTTTTGTCTTTGCTCATCTCATCTCATATTTTGAGGAGCCAACTTAGAAACGTTAAAATAGAAGTCGGTGTGACAGGCACTTCTACAAGTCCTGAATTTTTGTTTATAAATGTAAAGTAATAGTTGTATAAATTTGTGATTTGGGATTGAGTTTAAACTTTGTTTCTTTTGTAAAAAAAAATATATATATATATATATATATATATATATATATATATATATATATATATATATATATATATATATATATTATGGTAAAAAGGCAGCTTGGCCATGACGCCTAATTTTTGTCTCATTTCACTTTCTTTTTTTTTTCTTCAGTAAGAGCCTTTAATGACAACAGCAAGTAAAACAATAACTTTAGACTGCAAATAATTGGCAAAGATCACACCATGAACAAGACGTAATTTGAAAAAGAATTATTGATTTAATTGAAATAATGACTCTGAATATGATTTTGAATTTCTTACTTTCACTTGTTTGGGAAGCTTAGGGGATTAGCCGTGGCTCCCATGCATGACAAAATCCCTTTTCACAGCCCTACGTATAGAAATACAGAGGAACAGGAAGAAAGGGAGGAAGGGGTGCGGAATGAAAGGAATTCAAAATGAAAGGGGGAGGAGAGGGGTAGGTTTGGTTTGAAATCATAACAGCCAAAATACACCAGATGTGTCTCCTATCAAGCTCTGCTCCGTCACAGCACCAAGCAGATAGGTTTCTTTTCAAGTCACTGTGTCACCTCACAGTGGATTCACTCTGTTGTGGTCCACCTGTGTCCCCATTCTTCTAAATTTGCCTGAGCTGTGTCAAGAAGTCATGCAGGGAAACCTAAAACACACCCATTGAATTGAAAAAAAAAAAAAAACAGGCTGTAAGGTGTAAAGAGTTAAGGTGTTAAGTAAAGAAGTAAAGGTTTGGTCCAGCTTCTGAAACTGTGCTATAAAGCAAAATGTGGTGATAAATGGGGTCCATGCAAGGTATGGAAAATCTGTTAATTTTGCTGCACCAGTTTTTGGTTCCTTTCACCAACAAACAGAAATCTGGTTGTTCTACAGCTGTTAGTGTATATGAGATATTAACACTCTGACCAAACTGATGATGAAAATGAGTTCGGTCTTGACCCAAACCTGGGAAATTTGGAGCAGGTTGTGATTTGTTTATATAAGTTAGTACTTTGTCTCGCCACCCCAAGGCACTATCACTGCAGTTGAAAAGCAACCATAAAAATATGTCTGGAGGGGACCTTTATTATGTATATGAAATTTAGAGCTGATAGATCACTGTATGAAAGAGTGAGAACAACTTCCTGTGTTATGGAGGCAACCTGTTAAATGTTCAAATATGCACCCTATAAATCAGCATTCCTGTCAGTTTGGGGCAATCTAAAACATTGATATACTGATGCCAACGTTGGGATCAGTGCTGATCAATGTTTGAGTGTACAGATTGATACTTAAGTTTCAATTTATCTTCTCTACGAACTTAAACACACTTACAAACACAATAAATCTTGCTTTGTAAATTGGAAATGTACCGATTTTCATTTTATGTCATTTTGTTTTTGTGTGAGAGGAAGTGTGTTTGTAAGACCCTGTGTGTGACGTGGCTCTCTGTAGTACCACGGTCATTTTTGTGTCCCTTGGTCTCTGACTGGTTGGCCACCCCTGGTTTGGGGTATGAACAAAGAAGGTTTCTTGTGGGTCTTGGTATGGTACATGTGCTTGGTGACTTTCATGCATACAGAAGAGCTGAAAGTTTGAATTTTGACCTCAAGGGGGTGCTATATTACCAGTTTTCCTGGAGTTTTGCCAAAACTTGGTGTGATATAAACTAATAAAAAAATAAGGATTCCAGAAAAGGGCCTTTACTGTGTTTTGGTACTTGGGCCCTGAAAAGTCAAATGCACCTTGTTCCTAAATCGCTACTTTTTCCTGACCTTATCTGTAATTGCATTGTTTTGTGGAAACAGGATCCTTTTTTTCTACCAACATTCAGAGCTATTATCATGATTTTAAAGGTTTATTGGCTAAGAGTGATATTTCACAAAACTTATTTTAATGAAATATATCTTTATAAAGCTGTACTGAATAACTGATGAGCTGCTGACCTAGGCTATCTAAATTTACTGACATTAACCTTTAAGATTCACAGCATTAGCTCCTCTGAGGTCATGGAAAAAAACTGCTTATGACAGATTAGCTTGATTGTCATCACGCTGCATGTTCACTTGATAATTCTGCATATAATGAATTATTTGTTGAAAGTGTTGAGGAGATGTACCTGGGAAAGAGAAAACTGTAAGGGCTGAAGGAATGAAAACAGACAGACAACTTGGCACCAGATCAGCTTCCTGAAAATAGTCCTGCTTTGGGCACCTCATCAGCCAGATCTGCTGTCAAATGGACAAAACTTTGTGAAGACTTTGAAACCCACGCTGTGCTCTCCGCTCGGATCACAGCTTTTAACGAGGCTCTCGCTATGGACGGCTAACGGCAAGATCAAAAACCTCGCAGAGCAGTTTATCTGTTTTTCTCTATGCCTTTCTCTTTAGGTGCATAGTTCAATTTCCTAATCAACAATAATTGTTCCACCCTGTCGATACCACAAAGGAGGCGGTGGAGATTTCAGACAGTTATGATGAACAAGCTGAAGGATGAGAGAGTGAAGAGCTCGGGTACGTGCCTGAACAGCTTGTGGATCTTATAATGAGATCTCCAGAGAAGAGCTGCACTGTAGCTCCAAGACACAATTAGGCCCAGTGCTGCTCTGCCTCCAAGACAGCGCCGTATAGGCAGCACAGAGGAGATTTGTGTGTGTGTGTGTGTGTGTGTGTGTGTGTGTGTGTGTGTGTGTGTGTGTGTGTGTGTGTGTGTGTGTGTGTGTGTGTGTGTGCATAGAGTAGTATGTTTGTTATGCAACTCAATAAATAATTGACAGTTTTGTGGGATACCTCTAGCACGTGACGATGACTTATCTCCTGTGAATAGACCAAACAGTGGGTCCATCTTATTTCCTGTGTTTCATTTCGCACCACATTTATGTTTGCTTTCAGTTTTTGTATGATTTTGTAACAAATTTGCTTTTTATCTGTTTACTATCCATTAGTCTGATCACATTCTCCCTGCAGGAGAAACTCCAGGCTGGTTTGAAAACCTTACGAAAAGCCAGCCCCCACATAGAGGTCTCTGGTTTGTCCCTAATGCTGTGTAAACCAACCAAGGGCAGAAAGAGCTCCAGGGTTCAAAATAACTGCTGTAAACCAATAAAGTTTGTATTTTCCTTGAGGCTGTGATTTAGAAAATGAATAAAAAACAAGTTTAACATTTAACAAGACAGCGTACAAAAAGTCGTCCGCAGAGAAAAAAAATCGAACAGGAGGATGCCTCTGTGGCTTATAAAATGGATGTTATTCAAACATGAAGTAACTCCAGGTTTTAATAGGGCTATAAATAGAGTTAAAGTTAAGTTCAGGGCCAACCAACCACAGAAATACTCTCTGACCTTTACAAGGCCAGGAGAAGTTACATCAACATTAATAGAACTTGGCTTCTCCTGCACAGAACCTTGGCATGCAAGTCTGATGTGGAGGGAGTTTTTTTATTCCCCCGTAACTCCATGCTGGAAAGTTTGAAGCATCTGCTAGAATTATTAATGAGTCTCCTGTAAGATCGGTTACTCTTCCCTGATGCAAACATCAACACCAACAAACTCACAGCGCAACACATTCTCAGCACAGGTAGCTCAAACTTTATCCGGGTTTCTGCTTCACCCTGCGTGAGGCAGAAACACAAATACGAGAAAACTCACTCCAAAAAAAGAAAAAGAAAAAGTTGAGAGGAAAGTTTTCCATAGTTAAGGCCTGGAGCTGGAAGATTTCAGACTTGTAACTTTAAAATATTTTCAGGGTATTAAAGTTTGAGTCTTTACAGCTCTACCTATGAGGAGTTTTTTTCTCGTTCCATAAAAATTAAACAACGATGCAGTTTCATGACAATAAAAGCAAGTTGGGTTCATTTAAGACTGTTGATAATGAAGGCAAATTAACAGCGTTACATAACTGTTCTAGCATCTGTCAGCTAATTGTTTGGGATTTTGTAGCCGACAGCTTAAGTTGTACAAAGAGAGTGTTTTCTTCATTCAAAAAATTGGAAGATTGTCCTCTTTCCATTAATCCTCCGGCTCAAAGAAACTAAGGTAGCAGGTAACTTTTTCACGAAGCTCAGGATTAAGTGGCTTCATTAGATGCTGGTGAGTACATTCTTTACTTGAATTAGTAAGATGGAAAAAATATGACTCTGAATGAATGCAAATGAGATTTTATTCTGCTGGAGGTGTGAATAATAATTGGTTAATGTTTGTCAAGTGGCCCAAAAATCAATAAGAGTGCTATAGGTACCAAAATCAGAGCAGCAAATCAAGCAGGGAACTCATTACTGCTGGATCACTCTGGACACAAAGCTATGTAGAAATGCTCTAGGTTAACCTTACAGACATTCTATAAATTGACTATCAGTACAGTATCTCCATCTCATTCCTTTTAAAAGCATCAAGTATAACCAAACATTTACATTTAACACTCCGTTCAGGTTCAGGGCACTTTATTTATTACCTGTAGGTAGCTTTAATTTGCAGCAAGATGATAGAAACTCAATTAGAAAACAGCACAAACATGAAACCACATAGAAAAGTCAAGAGCCAACAAACTATTATGACACGAAAACATGTTTTAAAAAGCACTCTGGATCCATCAATCACAGATTAAATGAGTGAGAAGAATATAATTATAAGAAATACATTAATTAAATAGAGCCAATGAAAAAAAAAAAAAATTAAGATGAAAAGCAAAAATGTATAAGGTGGGGGGAAAAAAAGAAAGAGAAAAAAATCATTTCATTATTTCAAGATACCAGTCTATCACATTATTTCATGATACAGATATATCACCTTAAATCGTGATTCTGAATTCTGAATTTGTTTTATGACACTGAGTTGCAATGTTATTACGTGTAGTTTTTTGCACCACTGGACAAGTACAGCTTGTATCTATAGAGCCCTCAGTGCCCTTCCAGCTTGTCAATAATAAATTAAACTACCTTTAGAGGGTTGTACTGATTCTTCCTCCTGTTGAGCCCCATGCATTTCACATTGCATCTGACAATAACTCACTCAGTGTGCAAAGGCCGTAAGGCTCTGACCCTCCAATCAGCTGACTGGACAAACGATATTAGGATAGAGAAGAGAAGTCCGTCCTTCAAAGATGTTTGACCAAACCATGACACCAACGATAGGACTCTGTAAAACATGTTTAAACAAGTCGTTAAGGTTCTGCACTTTATGCACACTGCTTCACAACTGGCTTCAAAGTTCAACTCACATCAGTGATGATCCAAAGGTATTAACAAGACTGCTCATTCTCTTTTATCAGGCTTTTCATTAATCTTGTCCTCAGATTACATAAAACCAGTCAGATACGATTATTTAACTCCATTTTAGAAAAGCGGTGAAAGGAAAGTCGTATCACTTTCCCTGTATTTTTAAAGACTTGTATCCCACAAGGTTATGAGAGCAGTCAGCAGAGCTGACTAGACTTGACACACACACACACACACACACACACACACACACACACACACACACACACACACACACACACACACACACACACACACACACTTAACCAGCACCACCACACCAGGCCCATCAGACTGCTTTATGCTAATGAGCTCCATCAAGGTCAGCCCAGTCTTTTTGCTGCACCCACACCCCTGTGTTCTTTCCACATGGCAGACAGTGATGACTTTAATGGCACTATTTCCCAGAGCAGCACAATGACTTGAGGGGGAAAGCATTACCCACAGCAACATTTGGGGTTATTTGCCACAGCAAGGTTCCCTCAGCCCCTGAACTCTTTCTGCAGCTTAATACCATCAGAGATCTCTCTCAGTGTGTTTCATACGCTACATACTTTTCACAGCAGCCCTCCTACAGAAAAATTGCTCTCACATTGCAGCATCCTAAAGTTATATCTAGTGAGATAAGCTACAGCAAGCCTGCTCTAACTACGCAAAGTGAGTTTCCAAACTGTGGGTTCATTCAGTCACTGCATGATCAAAGTTGAAATTCTGTTTGTAAGTTTAGACAAGCTTGGGATAGTGTGAAGTCATGTATAATATGATACATTCTCCTCAAGTGCGGGGTTTTTGCTGTGAACTCTGCAGTGATGTGGGAGGAAAAGCACAGCAGGAGCCAGCCATGATCAAAGAACAGAGTCAAACTTCAGTGTCAGGGATTATTGGGACTGGTGTTAATGTCACTTGCCTAAAACCCTCTCAGAGACACATGGCAGGGGGCAGAGTGGTGCTCTGTGCTTGGCCCACAAACAAATCCTTTTTCCAAAAATGAGACTTTCTGTGGAGATTGGTCAATTTTGCTGGGCTATCATTTCTGTCAAGCAGGAATCAGTGTGACTCTAGTGGTAGAGGTCGTGATCAAGTGAAAATGATCCAGAGTAGAAGCAGAACTCATGCAGGCGATGACGTCCTCTTTAGAAGTCTAACAGACTCCTCCTGCGGCCCACTGTTACCTTGTTTGGCTCTTTGCCTTGTATCACTGAAATGAACTGGATCCTACATTAGCATCAACTCCTGAGCTCATTTTCTGCTGCCATATTAATTTATGTTATTTCTACACCTCCAGGGTTTCTTTTTCTTCTTAGACATAGTTTCTCTGCTTAAATCTGCTCCAGATTTAATCTTAACTGAAGCATTGTTAAATATCTGTGAAGCTGGTTATTTCATTGGTTGGGAAAAACCACACAGGCAAACCATTATGTATTTAATGACCGATCCAACAGCTGGTATCGATGGTAACAGATGGGTCTTCCAGCTTTATTTAAAGAATTTTTCTGCAGCTTTACTAATGTGTTGTTTTTTGGTCACCCTGTGGAGAATACTATACCAATTAGAGACGCCAAAGTCGAGCCATCACACCTTGGGTCTGAATCAGGTCCAGAGTTCCAGGCATTCACAACCAAATCAGTCACTGCTTAGAGACTGGTCATGGCTCAAGATCTTACAGGTTTCAATTCAAGTCAGTGTTTTGACCATAGTATGTAAATAGAGTGGACACTGTGGCTCTGCCTTTTACCATTGTATGGTTTGAAGCCTAGGTCTGTCAGAAGTGTCGCCATTGTGAAGCCAGAGTCTGTGCAGAAGAAACTATTAGAGACTCTGAGAGAATCCGAGTGGCGCTGGGTGGCAAAAGTAATTTTGATTTTATCTTTTGAAAGTCTAATCTCTTCTTGCCAAATGTTTGAGCTATGACGCATGAATTTCATAACCAAATTGTATTTTACTTTACTAAGCTCAGCCAGGCCAGGAGTCAACAGGTTTAAGGTTCAGGTCAAGGCCTCATGACTTGAGAAATCAAACCAACAGTCCTCTCTCTCCAAATCATTGTCTTCCTAAAATTTTTTATTTTATTCTGAAGATATAGCTTCTACCTTCAAATGTAAATATCCCAGTATGTTGTAAATATTCCTAATTTACATTTTATCCCAGCCCTTTTTACACCTACATCTATTTTATCTTTTTGTATTGTGTCATGTTTATATGTCATGTTTGTGTCTACCTCCTTGTACTAGAGAAAACAACTGCTGGAGTCAAATTCCTTGTATGTGTTGCATACTTGGCAATAAAACCAGATTCTGATTCTGATTCTGATTCTCTGTGAAGTTATAGCACTGTGCACAGCGAGCGATATAACTTAAGTCTCTCTTCTTGTGGAGACTAACTCATCAATTCAGCAGCAGCGAGATTTCTGCCCTTTAAAGGGAAATTTTTCCTTGCCATTGTAACTTGCTAAATGCTGCAAAGTCCTGTACTCATGGTGGATTAAGACTATGAGGACTCCTTGTGTTGTCTTGATGTTGGGTTTTTGTTAATAAAATTTTATTAACATGAATGGGTCTAGACCTGTTAATGTTTTTGGAAAGTGTCTTGAGATGACCTCAGTTATGAATTGGTGCTATTCAAACCAAGACTAATTGATTGATTGATACAGGTCGCTTAAAAATACCTTCAACCCACCTGCTTTTCCTCAGATTTTTAACCAACCTTGACATTTTGGACTCAGTGGTTGAGTCACCTTGGAGGCTAACATCACTGTTAGCTAGCTGCTAGTGTCAACAAAAAAAAAAGAATTTAAGTGTGTCTTTTTTTACTTAAGAAAAAAACTTATTAGACTTAATATGAGCCACATTCAACAGAAAGGGTCCAAAATATGTCGTCATTTGAGATAGTAAAAGGCAAAAATGACACCTGGGTTTGCTTATAAAGAGTGAAAGAATCTGCTAAAGGAAAAAAGGAAAAAGTGACCTGTTTCAAATCTTGAATTGAGACATTTTTCTGGACCTGTCAGGTGAATGTATCTAATTAGATTTTTTACGATAAATAAGAGACAAACATTTGCTCTGATTCCAGATTTTGCAGTGCTGGGTGCACTGCAGGCATCTGTAAAGTTTGAGTTTGTCCTTTTCTTCACCTCTGTGGTGTTTCTTCGTACTGAATATTTTGCACTGCTCTTGTTTGCATTTGCTGTAACATCTTGTAAAGAGGAACTCACACTTTTTTCTTTGTCATCCTGGAAGGAATTGTTGCTGAATAAGACAGCATGTGAGCAATTGAGTGAGTGAGCACACATGCTGGTGGTGCCTGGAGCCCTGAGGATACACTCAAATGTCCCTGAGGAGACTTTGAGTCATAGAGCTCAGTGCAAGTAGATGTAACTTTACAACAAACAAAACACACCACACTGGAAACTACCAATACAGATCCAGTTAAGCTTAAAAGCAGGAGATAAAAATGTGCAAAAGAAAAAGAAAAGTATATGTCTAATTCTGGTAAGTGTGAGTCAGGTGTAGATGGTAGTGAACAGTTACTCTGACAGCTACGGGCTCTAATGTGTACCTGAGGGGAACACTTTGGGGAAGGAAGATACTTCCATGTGTCCTTTACGTTGGCAATTGCTGTAAACCAATACATCCACCAGGAGGGACAGCCCAAAGTCCAAAGTTTATGACAACAAAAAATCAAAAACAAATATGGCAACTGTGGAGGGGGTATTGCTAATTCACTGCTTGAAAAACAAGACAAAAGCAGGGGCAGCGTTGTAGGAGGCAGTGGTTGGTGAGGCTGTTAAGTACATTGCAAAAGTTCTGCCATTGTTATTTCTTCTTCGTATCTCACTAAAGCTACACATCAGGTAGTAACAGCAACACTGCTCCCATGGTTTCTGATGTACTGCTCTGTTTGGCTCGTATTTATGGAAACGTGCAGGAATGCGAATGAATTGACCGCAGAGCTCGGGCAGAGGCTCATATCAGTACTGTATCCGTATTTAATGTTGAGCATAAAGGGCTTTTAACATCAGTAGATCTCCACCCTGCTTTAGATAGATTAATACACAGAAGGCACTTTAGTGTATGTGTTTTGGCCCCCAAGAGGGCAGGCAGGCATGTTGTTTGTTTTTCATATTTGAAAGACCTGTAAGGAGTATCTGTTTAAAACGGATGGCAGAGACATCTTTGGCCCGAAGTGATGACATAACTTTTAGCAAGGCATGTTTGTTTAACACTTCTGTCTTTGTTCAAGGGAACTTTTTACTGGACACAGCATGACAAGGTAATGTATTTCTCAACAGTTGGGTAGCCCAGCAGTTTGAAATGGGAGAATAAGCCAACTTAGGAAGTTTGTAGCCGGCTATGTTGCTATCTGTTTAGTGTCACTCATTACTTGTTACTGTTCATAATGTGTAATTTTAGTGATACCTGCCAGTACTTATCTCACTAGCAGAGCTAGTGTAACCTGGCTCTTCAGTTTCAAATAGACCATTGCAGAATAACTGCTGCACGTGGGTTGGAAGGAACATTATCACAAACAGCTTAACCCGTGTTTTAGCCTTTAGCTCAAACTCCTGTCTAGCTTTCTTCTGCTCTTCTGTCATTTTTGTATGAGACTGTCCAGTTTCAATGTCCACCATCGCTACAAAATTTATCCAAGAAACTGTTTTCAGCAGAGAAAAACACAGATCTCTCTTCTTACTACTAAACTTCATCAACCAATGTGGTGTTGTCATAGAGACTTCACTGTAACTCAGTCCAGTCCTGTGGGGCCCGAGAGGGAAGCTGAGAGATATTATTTGGAAATAACCTATTTTAGCGCTAATAATTTAATCTTAAATTATGGATTAAGATCAGGCATATCTAGAAGTGTGACTTTTTCAAGATCACTTAGAAAGTCCTCGTAGTCCCTTGAATTTGTATGATAAATGTACTAAACCATGCGCTATTCATAATTTCTGAGTTGTATGCTCTGCTATGACCCAATTGAAAGCCAGTAGCCAAAACGCGTTGGTATAGAAAAAATATTATTTTCTCTTTACTCTAAGTGTTGCTGCAGTTTTGACCTTTTTTGACTTCTCATTCCTCTCTGTGCACTTTGGAAGCCAGAGAAGTTGTGCCAGAACCCTTTACTCAAATCCTGCTTCAAGACACAGAATAAACTGGCATATTGTCTGTCAATCGAGTTGCACCAAATCCTGTTTCATGGTGGGAATTGAATGATGCAAATTAATTGCAGCATTATTAAAGGGTGCTATTATTATATTGGCTGTGGCTAAGTTTGTAAGTTAATACAGTGGGAGTAAAATAAGTTAGTGTGAATACACAGTGGATCTGAGGTCAGTGATCCAACCTTACAGAGGCACACTGAGGTGGTTTACAGCAGTCAGCAGAAATGAGCCACAAACTAATCCCATAACACACAAATGGAGGAATAAAATTGCAGGTTAAATGGAAGCGCTGCAGCTGCTGGATAAATGAGTACGTTCACTGATAGCATACTGACTGGATTCTGAGAGAATGGAAGTCAGAGTTGTAATTTCAATGAGCTTTTGTGCATCCTGACAAAGAGCCATGGCTGATTTTCTGCATTTAACATGCTGAAGCCAATCTCTGAGCTGAAAATAGAAAAGAGGAGCCCCCTGCATGCATCACATTAACCCGCAGTCCTCTCAGCCAATCAGCATGCTGGTTGCAGTTCAACAAAAGGATGCCTTCACTTTACCTCGGTTGATCGTCAGCAAAAACTACTGATGCAGGTCGCGTGAAGGTGGTGCAAAGATGGAGGTGGCTAATTGAATTGTCAGCGTAGTTCTGCTGTGCTATACTGTACTCTCCTCTCTGGCGGCCCTCCAGGCCTCTAATAACACGGATGAATGAAATCCATCTCTCTGTACAGTAAAGTAGTAATGGGACATTCAGACATTCATGTGCGCAGTGATCAAGAGGAGTCAAAGCCAACCAGTAAAGTGAACGCAGCAACCAGGTGATCTCTGCCATTGTCCTTTATCACACATCCAAACACACTCTGTCTTTCCTGAACCTCAGATTTTCAGCATACACTTGCTTTTTCATCTAGATCCTTGGTAACAGGAGTGAGTCTGCAGAGACAAGCATGATGCAAACACATACAGAGTTACACCTGTCTACAGGGTTTGCATCCATCTGGCTTTGAAAGAGTGAAAGAAGGTTACCTGACTCCTCCTGCACTTTCCAAAATATTGCACCCAGTGACTCAGGACCACTTTTAATGTTTGCATGCAATACACTATATTTGGCTCTGTTCTGGGAGCTCCCTGCCTGCCTGCCCTTTCACATGTCTACTTAGAAAGAAAAGACTGACATGGAGCAAGCACACTTTCATGTGCATACATAAAAAGCCAGGGCAGGGAGAGCAGCAGCAAAGACCCCAGGGGACAGAACAAAGTGAGCATCAGAAACAAATGTGACACTGGTGAAAATCAGACACAGCAAAAAGGGAGTAGCTGAGGTGGGTTGAAAAGCTGTTTTGTTATTTGCTAATTGGATGCATAGAAGGGATCAGATGAGCTGAGCTTGACTTCATGGCCTACCTGAATTATCGCTGTGCTTCATTTTCTATCACAGAGGTCTCAAAGAATGGCTTCTTACCTGACCTAACCTCCTCCAGAGGCTCTCTGATGATTCTCACTGTGAGAGGACCAGGCAGTGAGATAAAGACTTAGTTAGACGTTGGTTGTACCTCTGAAATTAAAGACATGATGTGTCCTATCTCCTCCTAATGCACTGATTAACTGTATATGGGTCACTACTTTTGCAAATTAGCTTTTGGCTCATTATCTTCTGTCGATCTTTTTGTCTATGTTACAAAAGCTTCACCACAGATAAAAGCTGAAAGAAAATAAAACCAAGGCAATCTCCTGGCAAAAAAAAAAATGTCTTTCATCGTGAAATACTAAAACATGGTAAAAACAAGCTGAGAAGCAGCCCACACAGCCCCTGTCTGGGCGTAGAAGCCTTTTTACTTCATGCCGGAGGTGTGCCTTCGTCTTTTTTTCTCTTTTTGAACTTTTGTGTTTCCCACCAAAGAGCGCCTTCATCACACTTTGTTTGAAGTTCTTCACACTCCAGATTCTTTTCTCTTCAGTGAAAAACAGACTTTTCCAAAATGAAAGGGGTCCTTGTAGTGATGAAACCACTGAGAACAATCACTGATTTTGCTCCATGGTGAACTTTTGGCGTCTTTCATCTCCTCATCTTTGGTCTTACCTTGGACCTCACTGTGTGCATTAGTACCTCATTAGCATAGTTTCTGTCGGTAACACTCAGCTTACTCACCTCTATGCTAAAGAAGAGACATGTATAACTTTGTACAGAACAATAATCAGTATAGCTCAGCTCAAAGGCCAGACACAGGGAGGATTTAATTCTGGCTGTGACGACACACAACCAGAATTAAAAGTAGAATATAGGATATGTAAATCATAGACAATGCAGACTGTTTGGGAGGCGCCAAGAGGGGAAAAGGTTTGAACCCTATTCCTGTGTCAACTCTTCTGTTGCATTCAGCAATGTGCAATTTCGATGTCAATGTGTGGCTCTTGAATCACCATCTGATCTTCTCAACCTCATAGCAACAACAACAGTTGAGCCAAACCAAGACCTACACTCAGACCTAACAATTCACAGAAAGTCTGTCACTTCTTCTATTTCCCTTTTGTTTTCTCAAAAGAGGAGTCTTGTCACTTTGCATCCTGGGAAAAGTTGTCTTGAACAAAGAACAGCAGTGTTAAAAAGAAGGTCTACTCACCATTTTTTTTTTTCTTCAAAGCAAATGCACGCCGGTCGGAGTCATGTCTATCCACACAGTGAGTGTGAGTGTGAGTGTTCATGGAAAACAAAGTCTTTAACCCAGAAAACACTAGCTTTTCTGGATAGTCCTTACAGAGCTTTGAACAAGATCAAGTTCTTTTAAAAGTGCCCAAAAGTTGCAAAGGGTCGGAAAAATACTCACTATGCAGTGGACTAGTTTATCACCTATACTGTTCTCCACATTACACTTCCCCATTGTTGTTCTTCTTCTTCATTTTTGGTGGGTGGCACTCAGTTTTAGGACTATTACTGCCACCTACTGGGCTGCGTAACCAGTCCAAATTCTATGACAGTACTGTTGGATGGTCTGTTACATTTACAGTAGAGTAATGAGTATGAAACACAAGTGAATCATGTCCCTTCCTGTTGTTACGGAGATGATCTTACAGAAAGCTATACATTACTATAAAGGTCATCAAAGTCCATTTGTATATGTATATCTGTATATATACAGATATACATATATACGTGGACTTTAGATAATATTATCTGTTAATATTAATCATCTACATGTGCTTTGTTCCACTCTTTGTTAAACTTCAGACTGGAGTTGGAACCTGTTTCAGATTTGTGCTTGCTGTCTTGGTACTTCTGACTAGTTTGAACTTATTTCTAGATTTTTGAATGCTACCTGTTACCAGAATTGAGTTTCCCTTCTGATTTTATACTTTTGCCTGTTTGGACTGTATTTTGGTTGCAACAACGTGTTTTTGCCCCTTTTGGCCTTGGCCTTTTGTGTTTATTTAAGAACTTTTGTTTTGGCGAAAAAAAAAAAAAAAAAAAACATTCATACAGATACATTGCAATTAAAAATAACCAAAAAAAGCTGCACAAAGAATTAGCGTGACAGCATTAGCAGGTAGCTTAGTCACCAGAGACACAAAGTGATTGATACAACAAAAATAAAATAAAATCATACCATGAAATTCAATGGCAGGAAAGGAAAACATGAGTGATGCAGGGAACGCAAATAAAAAGACACAAACAAAATAGTGCACGGCAGGGAAGGCAAAGAAGAAGCAGCTTCAAACAACATCAACAAAGGACTGTACAAAAGTATATGATTCATAAAGAGCAGCATGCATCACCTCATTATACAGCGTTAAATGGGTCACAGTACAAACATGCAGAAAGCATGCAAGCTGTAACACAACAAGGTTCAAGCACACATGTACACAACAAGACAACATTTAACAGCGTCCTTCAAAACTGTCCAACAGTACAAACCAGCATTAGATAGTGAATGCTGGTGCTAGTTTCAGTGTATGTCTCTAAAGGCTGTACAGAGTTATTCACAGAGCCAACAGAACAGTCTCATATACTGAACAGATATTTGAAAAGGTTTGACTTTCCTCACAGGTCTGTTCATGTTATAAAGAAGGCAAGCTGTGGAGGTGTTGAGTTCATTGACAGCAGGGCTGGTGTGTCACTCCAAATTGCAGAGGAGGGAGGGAAGGAAAGAAAAAAACATAGCAACGCAAATGTCAATCCTCCCTGGACTCCTTGAAGCTTTGTTTAAATGCCATTCAGAGATTGGCTGAGGAGGAAATGGAAATGAAAGCTTAGAGAGCAATTCTCAGCAGACATGACACAAAACAGACATGAAGGTAGAATATTTATTAGAGTGTTTATTCTTTCAGGCTCCCGTTATGATTGTTTTACCTTTTATGCCAGAGATGAGCAGGAGATCGATGAGTTGCTGTTTGTGCTTTGTGGTGTCTTTGATGTGGTCGTTCGTCGTCTTGTTAAACTGGTAAATGTTATTAAAGACACAAATGGGCTTAGTTTGCCTCTTACAGTATTACCGCTGACATCTTAATGATTTGACCTGTGGGGTTACTCTCATTTTCGAGTATCGGTCAACTCGGTCGTGAAGCACTAACTTCTCCTTCTTTACTCACCTCTGCATACAAATGAGCACCCTTTTATCTGTCTAAATAATCAGCTCTGTGAGCTAAAACCCAGGCAGCTGCTGATGCCCTTGATGTAGTTCTTAAAGGGGACATTTGCACAACAAACACAGGTGACAACAGCAGTCCCTACCTCTGTAGAGGACATTCAGACCAAAGTCGAAAACAAACTCTGCTTGAGTCTTGAAAACGACACATAAGAAAGAAGTATTGCAAATTGAGGGGGAGTCTGTGAAAGGTTGTTTCCAGGAGAAAGAGAAGCTTTGATCGTCCTCTCTGATAACCTTTGCAATCAGGCGGTGAATCTCTGTAATCTGGAACGGCGGGGTAAAAACACATCACTTGCTACCTCTCTGATAGACAATCACCAATTAATCGCTGTTGCTGGGCTCTGCTTCAGATGATTATCATCAATGGGAAGTGTATCGCCATCTGAGCCGAGCTGAGGACGGAGACACACCAATTCATTACCTGAACTCTGTGGGGGGAAATAATTTCAAGGACACATCGTTCCTGGACAATCACAAGGCTCCACGGTGGGCAGTCTGCTGCCTAATGAAACATTTATGTCCAAGTTTACCGCTTTGCTCCACAAATAGTGACATTTTTACAGATATTTTAATCATATAGAGCTGGTTGAAGCTGGAGTGATAAGGCACAGCTGCAAGCTTTGGGACAAACTAGCATCACTCTAAAAGCTGGAACTGGTCACAAGTCGCACAAATAATACACAGTTTGCAGGATAGAAAAAAAAAAAACATGGCAGACTCACCAGCATCACTCCACACCAACTTTGGGTGCATTTTATAATCTACCGTAATATAAAACATTTCATAATCATAAAAATAAGATGTTTTTTTTTTTGTTTGTTTGTTTTTGTTTTTTTTTGAAGGAATTATAGCTAATTCATCATAGCTTTACATCACATGAAAAATCTCTATTTTTCCTCACACTGGTGTTTTAGTAAACTCTTATTTCATCCTTTCTGAAATGCTTCATTTAAGCTAATGTCTTTTTAAGGGTTCCTGCTTCACAAACCCCCTTCACTCTGATTGGTCAGCCCTCTGGAGGCCTGTCAGGGGCAGAGCTCATCATTTCAGGAAGTCTTGTGAAGACCTTGTTTTTTTTCTTTAAAAAAAGAAAAAAAAACAAAGAAAAAGAAAAAGAAAAGAAAAAAGAAAAAAGATATTTTTAAGCAGTGTACAGACAGTTTAAGGGATTTCTACACTTAAACAGGTTGAGTTTTGAAAATCTGCGTATTTCTTTATCAGCATCCAGCATCTCTACTTCACATCATGTGAAACCCTGTGGGGTTTTTTTAATATGTAGCAGAAATTACCCATTATCACTTGTACTCAAGGAACCAGTGGTAAAGGATCAAAGGTATTAAAAGATCTGTACTAAACAGAATGATTTAACTTACAACCTAATATTCTCAAACAGCTGAATTTGCTTTAACTTGACAAAGTTCATTCATTCAGAGTAATCCCTTCTTATAACAGAGACCTTTATGGATAATCCAAAACACTCACTTAATGTCTGGCTTTAATAAATCAGCTTCACTCTTGACATTTACATATTTACTTGTAGATTTGCCTCACTAATGGGAGATTTGGTTTGTAGCTGTATCTGTGGTCAACCCGGCGCCGTCCACTCTGTCCAATCAGCGGTGATTTATGGTTTGTTTGTTGTATGAGACAGGAAAGGATAGCCTTTGATACCCACAAACAATTGCGGTGCTGGTTGCTCTTGCTTCAAATTGATTCTCTTCTGTATCTGCTTTGGAAAATGCACTTGCTCAACCTCAAAGATCAATTGCTTCTCAGCCTTACAGTCTTCAGACAAAAATGGAGGGCGAAAAGCCTGTGGATAAAAAAACAATTACAGCAACAACAGGGTGTGTATTGAATCATATTTCCAGTGTGTTAGTCTTTTTTTCTGCTGTGTGGAAAAACTATTTGAGGCATGGGTAACTTTGAGGGTGAAAACAGCACGACAAGACATGGTGATTTGTATACAGCGCTTCTACAAACACAAAGTTCAAAGAAAGTACTTCAAAAAGGCCACTATCTGAATACATCAGCCAGCATAGAGCAAAGCTGAAAAGAACGTTTCTTACTTTAACAGCAGACTGACTAAAGTGATGACCTATGTGCTGCGGAAAGAAAGAGAAGTTTATTTCAGGCAAACTTTCCCTGAAGTACATCTAGAAACAGCACTTCTTATATAAAGAGCTTTTACCTGAGAGCAGTGCAAAGTGCTTTACAATGCCCGTATCCATCCATGCATACGCTCTTACACAACAACAACAAGGCAGCGAGGAGTCATTGCATCAGCACTGTCTGACTCCTAAAGGTGAAACATTTGTCTGAAGTCAAGGATCAGTGGCTCCGTGACGCGTACTCTGAACAGCATTCTCAGCTGATTGGAAACATTATTAGGGATCTGTATGAAGACTTTTGGGAAACCATCCACCGAAAAAAAAAAACACTGAACTCAATGTGGCAGCACTGACATTTAGAAATGGCTTGTAGGCTGGGTGAATGCACAAAGTCACAAAACAATTTAGAGCACAAAGGACAAAGTTCTGAAAGAAGTTGACATGGTCTGGTCGTTCAGACCGTTTACCTTTAGGAGGAACTAAAGCATAATGTCAGCGTAGGCTGGATTTACCTTTTACACTGCAAAAACTAGAATCTAAAGCAATAAAATGTTCATGTTTTATTTTTATTAAAATTGTCTCTTTAGGGATAAAGCCATGTTCACCTGAAAAGCCCAGAAAATGTCTTATTTTAAGATATTAAAAGACAAAAATGAGGCCTTAATTTCTTAAAGAATCTGCCAACATGGTAAGAAAACTCTGCTTGTCAAGCTCCTTGACATGAGAGTGATGTCTTATTGCAAGAAATGAACATTTACTTGGATTTCAGTTTTTGCAGTCTAAGAATCAAGGTTAGCCCGTTATTGGCAGCAGTGAGACACATGCTGGTCTCCTCTCGTGCCCTTTTTCTGGCTGATGCACACACTGATTTGCCATGTCAGGAGTGCTTTTATGAAAATTGTTTACAGCCTCCTGTGCCCCCAAATCAAAAACCACATGAATGCCAGAGTGCATGCCCTCAAGTCCTTTTAAAAGAGCTCAGATTTTAAAGATCTTTGTCAGAACATGATTCAAACCCACCTGAAGTGTGGTCTATTATCCAGAATTCAATGAACCATCTTCAAGCAATGCAGTGAGTCATTGCAAATACATGATCCACGCAGACCAGCCCCCTCACGGTTCAGAACGTGTGTGAACTGTGGATTGGTGGAAGATTTGTCAGCATGATGTAAAATCAATGATCTACCAGTATGTCCTCTGCAACTTTATGTAGTGTTTATTTAGCACACAAGGTAAGGCAGTTTTATTTTCAGTTTTGCAAAAATTTCACATAGGAAAGAAAAGCAAAATATTGATGCTATTTCATTTTATTTACACGCCTTTTTAAATATATTTGATTTCTATTGGTTGTAACCTCAGTAGCAAATGCAACACCAGAGAAATCCTGATCCCACAAATCAACATTTTAAATTGATCTGTCTAAATGAACCCTGAATATTTCACTTCTGCACACTGACACTGTGGCGAAATACGAGCTTTCATCTCTGGCTGGTCTCGAGAGCTGGGAAATAATGACAGTTAGTTAGAGCAGCCCGAGGAGCTAAGACCCAAAGCAGCTGAGAGCAAGACGGTGTCCTGCAATCCAGGCAATGGCAGCAGAACTGGGGAGGGCATCTCTTACTTAGCTATCCCCATAAAGTAACCCATAAGAGGGGATACATGTAACAATGTTAAAAGAGTTAACATTTGCCTCATTTATGTTTAAACGTGAGTCAAAATCAAGAAAAGCAGGAAAGAGAGTTGAATGAGGACTAAACTGGCATGGCCTACAAATGAGCAAGCTACTTTGAACTGACATTTTTTGTTGTTGTTGTTTATTCATCCCTTTTTTTTAGCTGTTTGTGTCAGACTGTAAAGTTAGAACTATCATTTTTGATTTCCTGTTTATTTTGTTAACCCTTGTCCCTTGTCTTCTTCAGTTCCTGCTCAGCTGCCTCCCTCGCCGCTGATCACTGCATCCTTCCCTAATGTGTTGCACCTAATGTATGTCTTTTTTACATTCACTCCCCTTTTTCTTCCCTCACTGCTCTGCCAGGTTATCACTGGTCTTAAGCTAATACATCCCTCATTCTTCCAGTCTGCTTTTATTTGACCCAGTTTTCTGCCCTTGTTTCCTGACCTTGCCTGCTGGACCTCTGATACCTCCAGCCTTGCTTTCTTTCTTTTTTTTTTTTTGACTGCTGCGTACCAAGCCTTGCATCTCTGAAAACCACAACATTTTGAACTCCAGTCTTTCTCCTTATCTGAGTCTTTTGTCAGTGCCTGACAGCTTGGATAACTCAAATTGAAATCAAAAAGCTCCTAAATTCAGGCAGTTTGTGTCTGTTTGAATTCTAATTCGCAAAACTACCTGTTCATTATACATGATCCCTACATGTGAGTGGCTACAGGATTCAATTACAGATCTTAGGTTAGGCCTCATTTACACAACAAAATTTCACCCTGAAATTAAAAAATGCTGCGAAAGAAATCTGCATTTACACGGAAACGCTAAGAGACTGAAAACGCTTCATGCCGGGCCAGTAGATGGCTCTGTAACTGTCTTGTCCAGAAGCAGCTTTTGGTAGATTTCCATGAAAGTAGAGTTGGGCAAATCAACTGGTGTTTTGATCAATGCTAACTGCAGAAGTGGTTGTACTGTTGTATGGGCATGTGTGAAGTTGAGCGTGATGTCAGGGTTTCCACTGAAAACTCTGGCTTGATGTTTACACAGCAATGGTGGCTGCAGTATTTAGAAAAAAATCCATTCTGGAGGCAGTTATTAAAAGTTTCCGTTTTATGTCGGCTAAAATGCTGTTTCTGTGTAAGAGAGGCCGAAATGCAACAATACTTTTGCTTTTCATCCTAAAACCGCTGTCATGTAAACGGCCCCTTAGACAGCAGCCAGTAGGATGATGATCAGAGACCCATGAGCCCCTGTCACATTAACACACAGTAACCCAATAAAAATGTACAAAAAAGGCAAAACAAACAAACAAACAAACACCTCAAAGATACATAATTCTTTGTTGAGGACCTCTGAGGAGAGCAAACCTCCTCTGTTACTGTTGTTCTCCTGGTTTGCTCTCCTCAGAGGTCTTCAACAAAGAATTATGTAAACAGCACTTTCTGCTTGCATGCTTTCTCTATGAACTTTAACTGCTACTTTTGTTTATATTTTTACAATAATGGATGAAATATGCAATCATGAGTACTTATTGATTTTGGTAGGCTTTTTGTTACCCCTGTATCAGTCTTTCTGCCTCCGATGACTTTTTTTCTTCAGAAAGGCCACAGCTTGTGTTTTGCTCTAAAAAAAAAAAATCATCTCCTCCCATCAGCAGAAAGTTTCCCATACGTCTTATTTTATTTCATCATATCATAAAGCTGGGGTTGTTCAATCCCTTCAGCTGGCAGCTCTTCTTTTCCTCTTCGACATTATAGCTCCTGTATTTTTAGAAGAAGTATTGCCAAGTAGTGAAGCAAAATTTAGGTTGACTTCAAGCAGCAGGAATCTAACTCTGCTTTGATCTCGGCCTACTTTTTTGGCCGGGTTCCTACTGATGCCTCCACGTCCCATTCACCAAAGACCTCTCAATGTTACTCGCCCTTCCTGTATCGACAGCCTTTAGATTGCTTTCCATGCTTGATTGATGAGGAGGTGAAAAAAGCGCACACTATTCACTCTCTTAGAAAGCTCTATCTCCTGTGCGAGGCACTCCATAATTTATTCAAGTTGCTGTGAAGATACTGTGCAGCTCTCAAAGTCCCAGTGACTTAAACAGCTGCTGTACCGTCCTTGTTGCACTCTGGAGCGTGCTTCCTCCCTCTAGGTGCTGCTCCCCTACTTAAAAAATGGGATCATGAGTCCTATTTTCCATGTTCCAGTTTGAGAGCCAGTAACTGAGCCAGCAGTTCTGTTGACGCCAAGTTCTGCTCTCTTGACCTGCTGGCGTCCCACCAACGAAGCCCTTCATTAGAAAAGTGGTAGATTTCATTAATGGAAGCTTTTTTTATGCATGTACAGTGATAGCAATGTTTCTAAAGACAATAGCAAGTGGGCCGCTAATTAATTATCCCCTGTCAGGATGATATGTAAGACGATGCTGTTTTAATTTGGGGTCTTCTGGAACGCTCATTAATCTTTCTGAGATGCTGCTCAGCGCTGGAGGCCATGTTGTTTCCTGTTTCATTATATTGCTATATGTTGTATACGTTCTTGGTTGTTGTTATGAGTTGTTTTCAACCCTGATGTTTTTTTTCTCTTTGATTGTTCAAAAACACACAAAGGACATGCTCTGTGGGCATGTAGAGACGAGAAATCAGTTTTTCTGTGGCGAGCCTCCCAGAGCGCTCCATAGTGTTCATGCGTGGTCAGTAAGTAGGACACATACATAAACATGCTGATATGGGAGCAAAACAGGGGAAAATGCTGAGTGAGCACATCGCCCCATAAAGTCAAAGTTAAGTGCTTTTTTTGTCCCCTTTCTCTCTCCGTATCACAGCCTCTCAGTCTATTCCTCCCTTCGTGACAAGATGGGCTTTGACAGTCCTGTGCCAAGCATTTGATCCTCAGGCTCTGAGGGAAGAAGTGAGGGCCCCCGGGTTTGACAGTGGTGGTGCTGCAGAGCCCAAGGGAGCAAGCATCAGCCACCGCTCTCAGATGTGAGCCGAGTACTTTTTTTTCCCCTTCCTACATCCACCAGACCTCCACACTCCTCCAAACACACAATGCACAGAGCTGTATGCATGTCAGAGAGGAACAAGAGCGACTCCCTGTGCATCCCGTGTGGCCTCTGTTTACTTTAACCACTCACGACAAGGAGGAGCACTCAGGCTCTCTTGTTTTGCTTCTCTACTGTTGTTTCAGTTCAGATAGACGTTTAATTGTATTACCATGATTGTGCTTTTTCAGTGCTAGCTGGGAATTCTAATTTACATAAAAACCACATCCTGGATAAGCATAAAAGGGTTTACTGATGCTAAACAGAAATTCTAACTCTTTGCAGAGAACAGTACAGAAATAACAAAAATATCAAAGCTAAGTTTATTAAAGGTCCATTCCACCCCTGAATACCCGTCATCAGTCATAAAGCTACTTTAAATACAAAAACTGTAGCTCAATTCAAAATATTTATCTGGGGCTGTGAGATTAAAAAAAAGACATGAAATCGTAAAATGTACAAAGTTTCTGCAATGATTCATAATGTGTCCAAAGCTCGTTGTTCTGTTCTGTCAGATACTCAACTCCTGTGATCCTCATCAAAACATCAGGCCTATTAAAAAATTCATCACAATGAATTTACAATCTCATCTGCATTCATCGTACTTTTGTAACAACTAAATATGGATGACTGACTAATCAGCCTCAGCTGTGTTTACTTTTCAGAGCAAAAAGCACTTGATGTAAGCTTTACTATAAATTATATTTGTTTACTTAATATTACAGTCACATTTTTCTCTGTGCCTTATTTTTGGTGAGTCTTTGTTTCATTGTTAGTAATGCTGATCAAAGAGGAAGACAATCTTGTTTTGATATCTTAATTTGACATCACTGGGTTTTATTTTCTCCAGCCTGTTTTGTATTTAGAACCTCATCTGTATGACGCACTGTACCAGAGTTAGCTAAAAAAAAAGTGGATACTCTGTTTCCCTAGTTTTTAAATATGGATTTAAGGTAACAATGCTGGATGTTCAGACTAAACTTGTGCAGATTTTCAAACCTTTACATTTTCATATGCTGTAGAAATTCCTGAATCTGTCTCTGAACTGGTTAAAACATTCTGCTCTAAAAATACCACAAGACTTGCCAAAATGATGAAAATATAACATGTTGGAGTGGTGGGGCCTCAAACACCAAGGTCTAGTCCCACCCTTTAAAAGCCTCCAAAGGACTGGCCAATCAGAGGGAAGGAGCTTGTGGAGCATGGAGCCTGTATCATGCTTTTCATACTACTATCACACACTGAATCAGCACGAGAGAGCACATGTGGCTTCGCTACTTTTTAACACTCCACGCAGTGTCTGTTCCCAAACTGCAGGGGATGGTGTATTGCTAATACACATCTAAACAAGAGGAGAAGGTGCTTACAGTGTTTACAACATTTTTTCTCGCCAATTCCTCATCTCTGCCAGGTTTGGCTGCAATTTCATGCCAGGAATTGTTCATCACACGGTTTTCTTGGTGATCTCTGTCTGATGAATCATAAAGGCCAGTATTTGTTGTACTCCAGACACTTGGAGCTCTTGTTCATCTGCACAGAGACACGGTGAAGTTGGAAATTTTCAGAGGGTCTGGAAGCAGAAATTTTTCCTGTGAAAAGGACTGCACGAGGGGGTGCAGCTGCTAAAATGACATGATTCGTCCACATGAAGCCATGTGGACATTGTGACGCGTCAAGCATAAACCATTTTCATATTTTTCACAGCGATAAACAGTTACCTGTGAGATGAGTATCACCTCAGGAAGTAAAAGGAATCACCCTTTCTTTCACATCACTTAAAAGTCTTTAATAACATTATTGCTGTGCATTATGGGAGACAGTATGGGAGGTTGACTGGCACAGTGCATACTGGGAATTTTGTCTGAATCAGTACGACATCCTGTTATTTTTGTCATAATGCAGATTTTGCTCTTTTCCACATACTGGCCAACAAATCAACGAAAACATGAATATTCAAGTTGCCAGGTTAGCATTAGCATGTTAGCTGAAAGACTTTGTGAAGTACTTGCTCAATGAGCTTCTAGCAGAGCAGTGGACATACAGCTTCATAAAAGAAAGAGTCAAGGCCAATAGAAAAATCAAATAAAGAGTGTTTCCTTTTTTTTGGTCACACAAGTTCAGGCCTTGAATAAAAATGGATTTCTAAAATGGCTTGATAACCTTGTCTGATCCTCTAAACATTAATGTCTTGGAGAGAGAAAGCAAACAGAGAATTGTCTGTGTCAAAATGTTTCAATGATCTTTCATTGTTACTGGAAACTCTGCTCACTGAATTTGCAGCCTAGTTCCAAAACTTAGCCTCATTCTTTTATATCATGTATCACATTACATTACTGTTTATGTATGCTTACTAAAACTGTCCAGAGTTTTTTTTAAATTGTTATTGTCTCTTAGAAATGTAAGTAAGTCTTTCGAGTCAAATACAGTTTTCCTTTTAGTAAATTGTCAGTTAAAGACCATTCACACTCTTCCAGCAAAAAGCAGGAGACCTCCTGGCATAAAGACGTTTTTTTCTGTGCTTGTGAAAAGTTGAACTTCACTTTTTATTCAAGAAACTGAAAAAGTGAAGTGTGTTTTTTGGTCTTTTTTTTTTACCAGAAACTCTAGCACCTTTCCATCAGAGTCTGCTTTGGTCAATTTAACACCAGACAAAGTGTTACAGCCTGACATGCAAGCCACCCGCTCTCCCTCACAGTGTTACTCAGACTCCAACAAGAGTTTTCTGATAACAGCCTGAGCCAGAAGCTTGGTATTACAGTCATTAACATCAAATTATACACAGCATAATGTTTGTGTCGTTTAAAAAGCAACTGAAACATTCACAAACACAGTAAATACAGTCTCACACAGGCTCAGACTTTTACAGCACAATAAGAAGAAAAAAAGGAGCCTGATTTATGTTTAAGAAGTGTTATCAGTCATGAAGAGGCAAATGGTTGGAAAAAAATGTCACAGGTGATTCACGCAGTGCTTATGGTTACTGTGGCAACCCAGCTTTATACCCCCACATGCATGTTGTCCCTCTCCGCCTCAGTGTCACAGGGACATTACAGGTGATAAAAAAAAAAGAAAGAAGCAGATCTGTACCACAGGATGAGAAGAGCTGTTAGTTTCTGCTTATCTCTAATTTTATCTTCAATAACTAAAAAACAAAAACAATTTTCATACGCACCTATGGAGGATGTGAAGTGATTACTCAGACGTATCCCTGTTAAATGTGGGCTCTTCATGTGGCTTGTTTTTATTGTTCATTGATAATTATTAAGAAATGATGAGTGTTGATGGGAAAATTACTTGTCTTGGCCAAGGTTAGGTATGTTACTGAAAATAAGTAAATAGTTAAAACTTTAAACAAATAAATAAATAAATAAAAGAAAAAGAAATATCTGAATTAATAACTTACTGTACTGTAACAGTTTTTGGTAACTTGAAACACATAATTTTCCCCTGTGTCTTGAGTCTTTTTAATCTGCAAAGCTTCTTTTCTCGCAGTTTTTTCTGTTTAATTCTCTGAAAAAGGAAAATTCAACAGCTAGTACAGGAAGCAAAGTTATTATAGTTGAAAATGAAAAATGAATGAAAATTGTAAATGAGAGATGAATAAGCATCTTCATTTACTGAAAAAATAAAAAATAAAAAAACTTAAAAATTAAAAATAATAATAATAATATTAACTAAAAAATAAGTTAATGAAAGTCAAACTTAAATGGATTGATAACTCACAAAATTTAACCAAAATAAACTAAAATAATAAATAAATAGTCTCTTTAATCCGTCAAATATATAAACTTGCTATTATGGGTATACATGAAATGGTTCTGTTTTCAGCTTGTTTCATGCCAGATGGAGCATGTGCACAAGCAGGCATGAGTCAACACTTTGTCAGCAAGCAGAGTGTTAATGGCATGGAACCAACAACCTGATTTGGGGCTCATCTTAATGATTATCTGTGCACAAATAATCCTCAAGTGTGTGGTGTTGATACAAATGTTTATCTACTTCAGACTGTGTCACAGACTCCTTGATCAGGAACTGTGAATGTTCAACTTGTTTGAAATGTATGATTCCTAGACCTGTCTTATCAGATGTAATATGAGCCACATTCACCTGACAAATCCAGAAGAATGTCTTATTTGAGAAGCTAAAAGACAAAAATGATGCATAAAGATTGTACTTGTCAAGCTTTTTGAAACAAGAATAATGTCTTGATACAAAATGTCTTTATACAAAAATAAATAAATAAATAAAAAGCTTCATTTTCCTTGCCCTATTCGCAGGTATTTTTTGCTTTTGTCAAGCAATCCAGGCTTAATTTTTGTCTTTTAATATCTTGTAAGATGTTTTCTGGATTTGTCAGGTGAATATGGCTCATGTAAAGTCAAATGATGATATTCTGCTTAAAAGCATGGCAGAGATCGAGAACAAAACTGTACCCAGAGCCATGTGGAAAACTGGAAAAGAAGACAAGCTTGTGGCATAACTTGGCAGGGGACTTTTTTTTTTTTTATCCTGCACGGCAATTATAACCCACAACTCTACTTTCATTCTTTACCTTTGGGAGGGAAAAGCAATATGCGTATTTCCACATCAGAAACCTCATGAACGATCGTCAGTTGGTGGCGCCATGTGTTTTTACAAGGACTGCGTATCTCTGGTGTAAGGCTGATACAGTAACCAGTATGCATGCCTTGTTTTAGCCTTTGACTCCCTCAACTTTGATTGAACTTGAATTTCTTATTTTACAGATCAAGACTAAAAGTTGTTTTAAATCTTTACATCGTCACTATCTCCTGCAGTTTATTCTCCCATCCTAATAAACCAAACCTGTTGACTGACACTATCTTCCAAGGTGTTGAGTCCACCTCTGAGTATCTGTGTAACTGTCTGGGCTCGTAAAAGATGCCCTTGATGGATGGAGTGAACACTGAGATGGGAACTATACAGCTGCTTTTAAGAGCACTGCCTGAGTGCTGGAGTGCTTCTGCCATTTAAAGCTTTGGCCCCGTCTTAGCTCTCAGGACTATAAAAGCAGGATCATCTTATGATTCTTCCAAAGATGCTCTAAAAGATGTTATTGGGACAGAATCTTGTGTACTGCTTATTACCTTTGACCCAAAGCTGTGAATACAGGTTAGAAGAGTGCTGTATTTTGATATGGGGTGATGCCTTACTGCAAAAGGTCAAAACCAATCAACCTTATTTTTGTATGATTGTCTGTGAAACTACTAAACAAAATTAAAAGGAAAAGGGTTGAATTATTTTCATATTTATCCAAATTTAGGCTGGGTCAAATTATACAGCCTGTGGGGTACAGGTAGGGTCACTGGTTCAAACTGAACCAGCACTTCCACTCACCAAAGTGGTGGTTTAAGGTATTCCTCTTCTCCCCACACTGTTAGCATAATTAAAACTTAGAACGATCTTATTCTTCATGATGTGACTTAAACACCAATTGGTCTGACGCCTTGTATGTTTTGCTCTACAGACTCCAATGGAGTATAAACGGGACACTGGCCTTGAGCCCAAAGATTGTCAAGGGCTCTGGATAATCTGGATGAGCTTGTTACAGTAAGTATGCCATTTTGATAAGTAAATAAATAACTTTAGATTATTTACTCAGATAAACTGAGATTCTTCTTCTTCTGTGTTCAAATGTAGCTCAATCCAGACATGGAGGAGTTCATAGAACTTAAAGATCGGAGCACTTTCTTGGGCCTCTTGAAGTGTCTCCTTCAGACTGACCTAGAGAAGAGGATCACCCCAGGGGAGGCCTTAAAACATCTACAACAAACAAACATACTACAAAATAAGGCATTTGCAAACATTTTCTTAGATTTCAGTTTTGGTTGTGTAACATGAACTCTTCAGATATCCTTGCTGGAAGAAGAGATAATACTAAAAGTATAAAGACCTTTATCCCTGAGCTTTTAAATGTCAGTTCCTCCTCCTGTTTTGCCTCTGTTGCTTTAACTCATATGTGATGCTCTGAGGAGAGAAACCAGTTGCATCCGAAATATTCTGCCTGTAATATCAGTGTTCAGTCAGTTTTTATCTGTTTATGAGAGATTGATAGCTTAAGTTTAATTCCAGCCAAAGGAAGGATTGAGTATTATCTAAAATGACCTGGGGAGAGCTATTTAGTTCTGTACTTATGGAGTTTTGATGTCTTTCACGACGCTGTGAGTTCAATGATGCACTGGTTCATTAGTGAGTTCATAGTCACTTAAAATGTTTGGGTATGATTAGCTCTGCATTTTTAAATTTACTCAAGTGTTTTATCAAAGAGTCCTGGAAGTATGCAAACCAATTGTTTCTATTTGCTGTATAGATAGGAAGCTACAAAAAGTGAAGTGGTAGCTTACCTGAACATCAGCAATATAAAAGCAAAAAAAAAGGGAAATAAGCAAAGTGGTTCACAAACAGAAAAAATCTTCGCACATCTATTTTTCAGGAAAGGTGCATTGGAGGTTCAGGTATCCTGTAGAACAATTTTACAGTAAACACCCGCAAACTGTCAGACTTGCAAAAAGAATAAATATTTTTCATTTTACAATGTTTCGGTACTAGACCTTTTTGATGCAAACAATTTGAGGAGTACTGAGACATGGCATATCCGGCTGAATCCAACGTGGTCCGATTGCAATTGCACTATGTGTGTCTAGGTGTGTCAATCAAGATATGCTCAGTCTGTTCTCGTTCTGACTATTCTCATAGTCCCATTTCTTAAACTGCATGTAAAAGTCCTGTTCGAAACAATGAAAGAGATAAAACATGGCTTTATGTTATTGATGCCAAATCTGACCCTGAAAGTTTGAAAACAGGCAAAACCTCACCCACAAAGAACAGAGAGGTGCATGTCTGCTTGGTAAGTTTGGGGGTTTTGTGCAAATGTGAGGTCATGATGGCACAATTTGAGCAAATCTCAAAACTTTTTTTTATTTATTTTTTTTTACATCTTGTAGACTTTACAAACAAAAGTCATTTAGAGCAGCCAACAGCTTCATCCTGTGATTACTTCAATACAAATTTACCTCACAGTTCAAAACTAAATCAAATTTAATCTGAAAGGATGCTGATTAGATATGATTTATGTAATTATACGACAGATTGGTAAATCACATGTTTTTTTTTTCTCTGAGTCTATAGATATGTGTCAGATGGCTCAGTGCTTGTTCTGACTCTCTGTGACTGCTGAGAGTTCATCAGAGAAACAGCCTCGGGGAACAAGTTATCTTTAGTTGGGTAGAGTTGGCACTAAGTGCTGTGTAGTACCTCCCTGAAGGAGGCAACGTCTTAATAGTTTGCAAGCATGTTAAGACTCAAGTACATTTACTTTAAGAACAAATGCAACTTAAAGGAGCTGTGAGGACTACCTGGAGCTACAATTTTTCCAGGAAAAAGACTTTATTTCCCATGAGCTTGCTAAGATTTTTTGAGTATAGTGAACATTATCACAAATAGCTTAGCCCTTGTTTTAGCCCTTGCTCTACTTGTCTTTGTGACAGATCATGATCTGCATGCTTGAGTACAGCACGGTTTGGATGGCCAGTGCGACTGCTCCCTGAAAGGCATCCCATTCAAAGTCCACTGTCATCTCTGCAGTGTTGGACAAGTTTGGCTCCAGATGGTTTGTACACAGAAGCAGCTGCTCCACGTCTTGTCTGTGTGCAGTCTCATCAGGATCCTGAATAAGACGATGACAGTTGTTTTATCAGCAGACTTCAGGAGTTTGGCAGAACAGGTCCCCTGAGGTCCAGTTAAACAGTATCTTTCTTATATCAAATGTGACTGGTCTAACTGTATGTTCATACTACTAAGAAGAAGTCATAGTTACAAGTATTAGCATTAGTTTCACATTTTATTCAGGATGAAATATGACTTAATGAAATCTTCAGTGGGGTCTTTTCAGGGATGTTCTTCTGTCAGCTGAGAGGCACAGAAGCCTTGGGCTTTCTCGTGCTGATGCCAAATGGCATCTGTTAGGGCATGGTTTTATGCTGTTGACTTCCTCTTCAATCCTCATTGAAGATTCAGCTACAGTACTTCAAACTTGTGAAGTCATGCATCTGAAGTTTTGTTCCCTCAAGGGATTTGTGTTTGTAAGAATGAAAAAATAGTACATCTTTCTCACTTCGTCTTTATTTTCACTCAAACTGAGCATAACATAGAACAGTGTAATCCTTGGCTCCGTCGTCTCTACACGCGTTTCCTTAAACGCCCTTGGGGAAGAGGGGTTGGGCACAAAAGATGTTTTTTTTTTGGGCAGTCCAAAACCCTTCAAAAACTCTGCATGAACTCAGTTTCCAAGCAACGAGAAAATGAAAGAGTATGCCAAGACCTCATAAAATAGTCTTGATCCACTCCTCTCTGATTTTAAACCAGAAACATGATTACGAGCACTTTTCCCTGCGCTGACCTTTGGAGAGCATAATCACACTCTGTGTAAATGTGTTCTTTAAGAGCTCAGCAGAGGTCCGAAGGTCACCAGTTCTCAAAGATAAATCTGTCTTTAAAAGGGGTCTTCCTTTTTTTGACTAAATCCAGGCTGACATACGAGTTCGGTTGGGCAAAACGATTTGGCTCAAGATGTTTTAACGGGAATTATGTCCAGCTATGTGTTTAATCTTCCTATCGGCTACATCTTGAGGGGTTACAGGGCACATTAACTGAGACCGATCTTCTTCTTCTTCTTCTCCACAGAGGCAGAATAAGATCCCAACAGAGCCAACATCAACCATTTCTATGCTTCCCGCCAGAGCTCCTGCTGCTGCACCACAGGATGTAATTCCACTGGCCTGAATAATGAAAAGCATGTTATACTGCATCATGTCATGTAGTGATAGCTGCAGCTTGTACTGTTAAGCATTAACAGCCGCAGTGATACAAGAGGCTGCAGTATGTCAGCTCTCTGTGATACTCTTTACAGCCCTGTAAAGCGATACACAGCTGCCTTAGGTTACAATTCACTCAGGGCTGTTGTAAAATGTTTCCATTTTTATAAAATCTTAACCAACACTTCATTCGCAGTTTAGACCCTAAAGAGGTTACACTCAAGTTAAAATGCAGTCCTAACTGTGGCACTGAAAAACAAGCTAAGGATCCTAAATAAAGAATAACTTGGATTATTTGGATTACAGTTACCTCTTGAACCTTATCAGTTTGACTTAAAATGAAACAGATACAGTTGCATTAAAGACTTCATGTAGTTCTCATATGGTTCCTCAAATGATTTGTGCTGTGGGTATCATGCACAGTGCGTGAAGGGAGTGTGGCCCCAATAGCCCTGCATTTAGAAAAGTGCTGCTATGTGGTCAAGGAAGGAACGGCTAACCAAGTGAACTTGTATTAAATCTGGTTGTTTTAGCCAAAATCATGCTACAATTGATGTACCTTATATCTAAGTTCCTCATTATAATTTCTAAGTTTACTCCTATAAATTCCTGTGAAAAGTTTCCAAGTTTGAAAACTTACAGAAAAAAAACATTTCAAAAAGTAAAGCTCACGTCATCATTGGCTTTAGATTTAGTACATACAGAGTGAAATATTTCAGCACTGATTTCTTAACTTGTGATAAAAAATAAAATTAAGTATCTCCTAAAATCAGAATATTGTGAAAAAGTTGAATATTTTGAACTCATGATGTCATACTCAGAGCAGCTGATCAACTGTAAACACCTGCAAAATAATCTCTCAGCCACAGTCATGGAGAAAACTGCTGACTGGCAGTTGCCCAGAAGACAGTTGCTGACTCCCTCCATGAGAAAGGTAAGACACTAATGGTTACTGATAGAGACACTGGCTGTTCACAAAGAGATGGATTCAGGCAGACCTCTAGAGAGATGAGAGGAAGGGAAAAGTATGGTGGTAAAAGATGAAGAAGCAGCAAAGTTAGTTTCAGCCCGGAGAATTGTCAAGAAAAACCTGTTCAAGAACTTCACAAGGAGTGAACTGAATCTGGAATCAGAACATCAAGAGTGACCAGGCACAGACAGATCAAAGAATTTAACTACAGCTGTCTCATTCCTTGGTTTAAACCACTGCTGATCGAGAGACCACATCGGAAGAGTCTGACCTGGGCTAAGGAGGAAAAGAACTAGACTAGTGCACAGCCCAAAGTCCTTTTTTCAGATGAAAGTAATTTGTCTTTACATTTGTGAATTAAAGAACCCAGAGTCTGGAGGAAAAGTGGAGAGACATAGGGCTCTAATTTCGTAGACCAGGCGCAAGCGCAGGCGCACCTGCCCTGTGCCGGCCTTCGCCGCTCAGACAGGGTGTGACCAGCGCACTTAGCAAATTTCCTGCAGTGCCAAGACAGGCGCAGTCAAGGCGCAGAGGAGCACAGAGCTGCGCGTCCACGCCTCCCTCCGTGCAAATGGCAGAGAGGGAGGAGAAAAGCCGTGAGAGCCGAGCGCTGTCTTCACCAATCAAATGAGCGCCTCTCCTCGCCTTTAAATGCCCTGCGGCCGAGGCGCAGCGTCTGATTGGTCTGAGTGATCTCCAGCACCGCGGAAACAGTGCTGGTAGCGGAGACGGTCAGAGCCGCTGTCCCTGCAGCAGAAGAATGGACAGCGGGGCGCATCAGAGAACACGAAGCGCGTCACCGTGTGGGCCAGCTCCCGGGACAGATGTAATCTGTTCCTTTGTCATTAATAGGAGTAAAAAATGAAGAGGTAGTTACACAGCTGGCTTATCCATTCAGAATACTTTTGATCCACCTCCACTCCTGGTTTGTCATCGCCAAATAGCAGAACCTTTGGTGATATACTGTATACTCTCCAAGTGTCTCCACCTCATCCTCCTTACAATAATGTACTCCATCTTTTTAGATCACGTTAAAAATAAAGACTAAAACAGAGAAATATGGGAAATCACGGGTAAATCCTGAGTGACAAACATTTATTTTGTCTCTTTTTTCTTCATCTTTTCTCTCCCTCTTTTCTTTGAATTAAATGAAATGAGAGAAGCCAGATATATACTCAGTATCAGATGTTAAGGCTGTTTATTGTTTAAATGTAAGATGTGCATCAAACTTCCAGCTGCCGTCAGGTTAACTTTCCATTATGACAAACGGCTTTAATCTGACATCAGATGTGACGGGACAGTTAATATAGATATAAATGTATATGCTGGTTCAGACGGTTACATTAAATAGTGATCGCTGTGATTGTTTATTGCATTAAAATGTGCCTGACACTCTGGAAACCTGCCTCTGAGGCTTTGATGACATGTGCGCACATGTGCACCTGTCACCAAATTACAGCTCCGCTTTGCGCCGAGGATAGACCAGGTTGGAGCTGGCGAGCTTTCAGCACACTTTTTTGGCACGAAATTGTCACTGCGCCAACATGAATCTGCTGACACCTCCCCCTGGTGCGCTGTCACACCCATCTCTGCACAGACGGTCTACCAAATTGTCAAATTGGCAGCGCATGATGGTGCGCTGCACGAAATGAGCACTGTGCAGGGTGCACCAGGTTTGCGCCCCCTGCCCTGTGCCACAAAATTAGAGCCCATAGACTCCAAGCTGCTAGAAGTCTGGAACAAAGCTTCTACAGTCAGTGATGGTTTGGGGTGTCATGGCATCTGCTGCTGTTGGTCCACTAAGTTTTCTCAAGTCCAGAGTTAATGAGGACGTGTGCCAGGACACTTAAGTACACTTCATGCTTCCTTCTGCTGACAAGCCTTATGGAAAAACTGATTTCATCTTTCTGCAGGACTTGGCTCCTGCTCACAGTGCCAAGAGAACCACAACCTGGTGAAATGACCATGATATATTGCAAACACTGTGCAGATAAAAAGCACAGAAATAAAAAAGGAACTGCCAGTTTGGTTCAAAAGGAGGCGATGGTCTGTGTACCGCTCCTCAGTACCAATACAAAGAGACAGAGATGGAGGTGTGCCGCTATCACACAAAGATCAGTGCTTTTTGTGTGGCAGATGCATGAAAGAATGAAAGACAAAGCATGTCCAAAAAAGTCAACTTGTCTAAATATGTAGACCTTCTTTTTTTTAAAATGCATACTTAGATATCTTCTCTATTGACATTATTTGAGCTTTAAGAGCCTGGAGGATCAGCAGTTTTATTTTATCTGGTTTCACTTTTGAATATGTGAAGGTTGCTGCTTTTTTGATTCCTGTGCTGTTATGTTCCCACTGTATTTGCTTTAATATTTGTTTGTTTTTTTTTCCACTGCCAATATGGATCCATAACACCTTGTAAAAATTTGAAGGTCAGTTGAAAAATTGAACAAACTTACATTTTGGGGGATCCAGTTGGCTGTCCATTAAGACAATCCTTGATCCAAATTAAGACCTTTACCAGTGTCAACTGCAGCCCAGTAACCATCAGACAGCAACTGTGAGAAAAGGGCTTTAAGAATAAAGTGTCTTCAGAGATCTCGTTTCCTTCTACGCCAAAAAAACTCCCCTTTTGGACTTTGAGGAGAGCGCCAAACATGGGTGGAAGAAAAGGTGGAAGAAAGTCGTGTATTAGTTTTGTTTCATAACCCTGACAGTCTTGATGGCTTGATCAGATGTCTGAAAAAAAAAGAAAAGTAGAAGTCAAGAAATTTTCAGTGAAAGAGCTCAAAGAAAGTCAATGAAACCTTACAGCAGACAAACAAGAGAGGCATGACTGTTGCAACTCTTGCACGCTCTGTCTACTGGCTGTTGAGGTGTGAGTCACATCAACTGAAGGCCTGAAAATTTGTTGGTCTGATGAAATCAGCGTGTTCTGCTGCGTACAACACCAGAAAAACACCTCAGCTGGTTTGATTTCATCATATTTTTCTACTGATGACCTGTGCTGTCTCTAAACGACCTATGGGCCCTGGTATCTTTGTAGTAGCTGTAGTGTTCAATAAAAGAGCAATGTAGAATAAATCTGACTCAATAAAAGAGGAATGACGAATTGAAACGGTTGACTTAAAGGGCAACAAGCAGACAAATAAAAGCCTGAATTCAACATGAGCCTTACAGTGGAGTCTCTGGATGACAATGAGAGAAAGGGTTTAAAAAAAGGAACAGGTGTAGCAAGACAGAGGTCTTTAGAGCCACAATTTTCTGATTTTTAAGAGGTGTTTCACATTTTATCCTCCATTTCTTTTCCCTTTTTATTCAAGTTTTTTGACATCATGAATAAAGTCAGGGAGTCTGGGTGCTATGATGTGAAACAAACATCTGAGGCTGGAAATGAATCAGGGAGTCGGGAACATTGCAAATATAAGGTTCATGTTTAAACCATTAAACCAACAGGACGTCCCCTCTTTTCCATTTATATTACCATTTTAAAAGTGAAAGTGATGCAGATACTGTAAGTTTATTCAGTTTACTTTCTGTTTCCCCTGAAGAAATCTGATCCAACATAACAGTTTAAGAAAAGAAAAAAAAAAACACATCCTGTGGAGAGAAATCTAAACAGCGGGCGAACATCTCCAGGCCTCTGTGGCTCAGACATGTTGGGAAGAAAATAGAGGGAGGAAGAGGAGCAGGAGGAGGAAGAGCAGGCTCATTCAAGCTGCCAGCCAGTGTCCCCCAGGCAACATGAAACACTGATGGACCTGATAGATTGGCGAGAGAGCTGGAGGGGGGTGGAGGGTCTGGGCTGAGCTGAGCGCTGACCGAGCTGCAGTGCTGGGAGGAAAAATAAATCTGTCTGACACCAGGAGAGCAAGATCCGCTCCACAGAGTCTCCGTCCAACAACCCCAGCTTATCGGGGAACAATCAGAAGTTGGACTGTGTTGAGGGATAAATATGGCGTGTGTGGCTGCTGTCATGGTGAGGAATATTCAACACGGGGGGATGATATCATATGGCCACTGAGTTAATTTCCTGTCACAGCATAAATAAATAAAGATTGAAAGATACTCATTCCTTCTGACACTGATTGACATGAAAAAAATGTTTTTATCATTGCAAACATGCCTCAGGACAGATTTGATGCATCAAATTTAAAATTCACACAGAGGCTTCAGTATCAAAGATTTTAGTAATGCTTCACAGAGACGATCAAAACAGAAATCATTTTTTTCTCCTCAGGAGAGCAGCGTAGGGTTCATTCCACTCACAGACAAACCTAAAGATCACCTGTCAGGGATGTCTAGCCTGAATCTGAGGTGATATTTGGCAGCTTTTAATCAGAGAAAGTAAATGTTGTCTGTGGATCTTTGTGGGCTGCTGTGGGGGGTGGAGGCAGTGACAGTGATGTGCCTCCTTACATTAGCCAATCTCCGTGACATGGAGACAAAGCTAAATCTCCTGATGGAATCTGTGCAGAGCCTCAGATCAGCTCCAAACACGCAGCCAGCCATCTCCGTCATCTGTCTTCCCAAATGAAATATAAAGGAGAAAATGGCCAATGGGTGATGGAGATTGATTCAAAAGAAACATGAGTGGTAATCAATATGGTTCCCTGTGCAGCCAAGCAGCATAAGACTCCCGCACCACCCACTGCTTACCTCAGGCTGGAGTTGGGTGCCGTCATGCTGCCTGTGTGTAATTTATGATGAAGGTGTCACTCTCAGGATGATACGCCACAGCTGAGCGAGCCCGGCTCGTAAGGAAAATAAAAGCTTTTGGTCCTCTCAGAGGGGAAAAAAAAGTAGCTAGTGCTGTTAGGTTCGGTTTCGTTCATGTGATGATGGATTGATGCGAGGTGTACAAGAAAAAGTGAGAGCTAAGTGAGGCATTCAAAGTGCTTCTTCAATGACAAATGATAGCGATTAAATCTTCTCAGGCCTCTGTTGCAAAATAGAGTTTTCATGCATGCTTTTAGCATTTATTCTGAGAAGGAGTAGAAAGTTAAATGTTGTTGTTTGCTCTCTTGACATGATTTTGATGAGGAGATGGATACCAACATCTCATCTGTTTTTGTTTGTTTTAAATGTGAAGCTACAATCAGTAGTAAGCTAGCTTTTGTTTTGTTTATCTTAACAAAACCAAACAAAAAAAAAAAAACAAGACATAGAGGGAAACAGGTAACATAAACTAGTCCAGCTACAGAACCTAAAACACAACTTTTATTTCACTTTGGGTGTTTTTTTTTTAAATTTACGCTAAAAAGTCACAACTTGAGGTAATAAAGACTGCTGTTTCTTATTTCTAAAGCTGAATTCCAAACATTAGAAATTCGTGTCCCTTCTGTTGAAGATGGGTGAATGTATGTGTAGTGATTGTGCTCTACACATGTAACATTTTAAGTCTACAGTTTCGATGCACTTTCCCTTCTTTTTTTAGAATAATTGTATAGTCATCTCGTCATCCCCTTAAAGTGATACTCCGGGATGGAACAAGTTGGGTCCTATCACAAGGTTTAGGGCAGAAATTACCCCTACAGCAGTGTTTTTGTGCAGCAGAAGCCCAGAGTGCACGCACCAAACACCCCTTCCCTGCTCGTCAGACAGTTTCCTCTGCATTCAGACAGGGCCATATTTTACTTGGCCAAAAACACAAAGAAACGGACTCCCACCGAAAAACTCTGATATCGGTCTGTATTCACACTTTATCAGAGAATTTTCAGCGTGTTACTTTCACACAAAAACACAGCTAAATAAGGCTCTTGTTCTCATCGTGTCGTAAAACGGTGCTACCTCCGCTGCAGAGCCACAGCTGGCTACAGGGCGCTCGCCACTTAGTGTATCAATCCGCGTGGCGTGCCAGATATAAACAAATGCAGGTAGTCTGCCAGGACGAAGAGGCACGATGAGAACTAGAGCCTTATTTAGCGGTGTTTTTGTGTGAAAACAATGGGTTAAAAATTCTCTAAATAAAGCGTGAATGCAGACTGATATCAGATTTTTTCGGTGGGAGTCCGTTTATTTGTGTTTTTGGTCAAGTAAAATATGGCCCCGTCTGAATGCAGAGGAAACTGGCAGAGGAGCAGGGAGGGGGTGTTTGGTGCGAGCGCTCTGGGCTTCTGCTGCACAAAAACACTGCTGTAGGGGTAATTTCTGCCCTAAACCTTGTGATGGGACCCAACTTCTTCCATCCCGGAGTATCACTTTAATGACCAGCTCCAACTAAGAGTTAACAGAGTTTGGGTGCATCCGAATAGTCCTTTTTTGATAAGGAACCTTCCTAACTGAAGAAATGACCCGGAAGCATTTAAGCGTCGGCCATGATAAATGCTGTTCGAATTCTCCAAAAGTTAAGGAAAGGAGGGTCGTTGCTTCCTTTAATATCTCCTTTAGCTTAGGAAACACCGGACCATCCTTTTCAAAAGGAAAGGAGAAGAAAACGCCCCATAATGCCTTGCGGCACGTGACGTGTATAAATACGGCTCCTGCCGAAAGTTTATGGAAACTTACGATGGAGAAGGGACAGAAATTATGTGCGAGACTGTGACTTTTCAAACATTTACCATCATGTGTCTGCCTGAATGTGTTTATTGTGTTCACGATGTATGAATGTCAAAAAGGTTTATAACCTGAAACGTTTGGTTGCAATTCCGAACTGAAACAATGAGTCACTAGTGATAGAAGTAATAAAGTTTTTTAAAATCAATAAAAGAAGGACAAATGAGGACTTTTACAATACTCCAAATATAATAAATTCAAACAATGTTCATAATGATATATGTGAATGAAACAGGGGGTATAGTGTTTCTGACAGTCTGCTGTATTATCCAAGACAGTCCTCTTGTGTTATCAGGCAGATTGTCAACATTTATAGATGCTCTCACGAACCTCACAGCTGTGAGCAGGAAACACACACTGATGACCAAAGACAAAACACCGTCACATCTCCGCTGATCATGGATTATTGATGTTAGCCGGTGAAGACACGAAACAACCATGTGAGATAAGGCACAGGACAAATGCGCTTCTTGTAGTTCATTTTCAAACATTGTAGTTCGTCGTGGCTTACCTACGTCACAAGTAATTGTCATCACATAAATATGACATCAAAGTGAAAGTGTAGTCGAATTCCTCTTTGGCCACAGTTCTCCTTTCCTCTCATCTTTTCCCCTCCTTCCCTCGACCCTGTGACGTTTTTTATCGGGGTTAAGGTAAAGTGGATAGGAAAAGACTTAGGAAGGACTATTCGGATCCACCCTTTGTATGACTTGAGTGTGGCTGATTGACTGATGGGTGGGTGTGTTTTAGCTGTGTGCCAGGCAGCAAAGCGATAACTTCACCTCCCCCAGCTTTTAAATCAGAAGCAGGTTACTTGAGGTCAGCATTTCTAATGTGGTTTCCGCCATCTTGGGCTTCATGGAGATGTTGGAGATTCGACTGTTGTGGTAAGAGGGTGGATGTGCAGTCATGAATTAATTTATTGCGATACAATGACCAGAAGGGAAGTTTTGCAGCACACCAGGTTATCTAAGTACAACATGGAGGCATAAACAGACCCAAGACATTTCTCTCTTGGTCGTTAACCTCCCTGTCCCCAGAAAGTCCTGCTAAATGGATGCAGACATCCATCCATTATCTTTACCCCTTAACCTTTCAGGGTCACTTAATCAGATCCCAGTTGTATTTGGGCAAGAGGCAGGGTACAAACTGAACAGGTTTCCAGTCTAACACAGGGCTAACATGTAGAGACCATAGGCTATAATAGAAGCAAATTGGCTGGTAGGGCTTTATTGGAAATAGGGTGGGCTTCAAAACTCCACACTAACAAAGCTAAACTGTGCTTTTGATTGGGCAAAATGCAGAGTTGGAAAAATTTTACCCCCAGCACAGTGTATGTGGATAGTGAAATTAGTTATTCAGAGGGGAGATTTTTTTTTATTTTTTTTTGTTCTAGGCTGTAAACCTGTTTATTTCTTCTGTTAAAGATTTTTATGGTTTGGTGTGAATGTGACTTCTGGTACTTTTGTCCTTTCACATTAGAAGCACATTTACATGTAAAGGTTTGAAAACCTGCACACGTTTAGAATAACCTACCAGCATTGTTGCTTATTGTCCGTGTTTGAAATGTGGGAAAGCTTTGAATACATCACTGATTTGGTCAATCCTGATGAATGTGTTGGAGTGTTGTCAGGCTTTTTCTTTATATCTAAATTAAAATACCATGAAAAAATTCAATTTTCAAACAGAACTTTCTGCTTGCGCCCACTTTCATTAACTGCGATCTAAAAATAGCACAAACAGCATTGATGGATTGCAGAAAGCACTCTCAGTGATTTCCTCAAGTTTCTTCACTCCAAAGATAAAAGCGAGAGATGACCCCAATGTGTCTACAGTACAGCCTCAGCAGCACAGACCGCCTCCTTATCAAAGACATGCTTTTTTCTTGTGAACTGCACATGCAAGGGGATTTTTTTGGCCTGCATGGATGCCTTTACGAAACCTGGCAACAGAGAATGGCGATCAATAGACGGTATGTAGCAGGTCAGAGTTCAAGAGGAGGGTAGTGAAGGGTGAACTTCTCTTTCTGTATCCACAAGAGATGCATACAAAACACTTCATTTTACAGTCAAAGTCAAAAAGGATGTTTCTATGCTTCACTTTTTTCGAAGTCAGAGGTCAACTAGTTCTGTTTATTTCAGGCAGAGACAACAAAGCAACCATGACAGGGCCAGAGAAGGAGAGAGTGTGTGTCATTGAATATGAAGAGAAAAAAAAGACTGTGAAGAGGAGTTACCCGCTTTCACTGTCAGAAATCATTTGTTTGTAATGTATAGTCTCCTGAGAAGTCGGATCATATGCAAAGAGCATTTGCAGTAATGTCACTGTGCCAACAAGGGCTGAACAGTATACATAGTGACAGTCCTCTCTGACAGCGTCTGCCCAGCAGGCTCCACTTCATCTACACACTGCACGCGTTCTCTTTTATTTATTCATTCATTTCCACGTGGCCAAGTGCTGTCACTTTGATGAATGGGAGCTGGAACTGGCCAATTGTTTTCACTCGACAGGACAAGTCTCACAAGCTCTGAACTCAAACATCCTCCTGCTCTGATGAGTTCTGCCATGTTTTAAGCTTTTTTTAAGGCTCGCATTCGGCTGCCATCTCTCCCAGACTTCCCTCCCCACACCTCCACTCACCTCACACCCCCAGGGTTTCTCTTATTAGAATCTACCTGAGGAGTCTAGCCTCTGATGTTGCTCTGTTTTCAGCCCCAGGGCTCAGACTGCCTCATGTCAGGAAGAGATTATGGAGTCAGATTAAGCATCTCAGTTGAGTCATGAGGATGTAACCCTGGTGCTTGGATGCAGGAAAAGTGGCCAGGGCTCAGTGCTGTCGCTGCCATTTTGTTGGCCTCATTTAAAGCCTCAAATTAGTTTTTAAGCCTGATAAGACTGGTTTGTAAAAAGGGTGGCTCACTGTGCCAAAGTAAAAGCTTCCGTGTTGAAACTTCAGCTTTGTGATGTTTCTGGTGTTCTTTTACAGACAAAGTGGTTTGATTGTTTGATAGAAACCTCATCCTGTTAAGTTTCAATAGTCACTGACATGAAAAAACCAAACAGAAAAAAAAAAACAGTCTATCACTTAGTTTAACACAAACCATCCACTTTCAGGGATCAAATTTAACCCTAGAAATAGTCTAGAAATAGTCTAGAAATAGTGGACATGAATCATTTTATATGCTTTAGATCAAAATAAAGTACCAGTATCACTTTTATTCTAATTTATCACTGAAGAAAAAAATCTTCACAGGAGCTTTCCAGTTTAGCATATCAAATAAACCTTTTGATTATGCTTGTTTTCAAAGTAAACCAAAGAATAGACCCCTCATGATTTTCCTGTTTTGCTTTTACTTTCATAGCAATAGGAAAAGAGTTATAGTCTGCAAGCCACTTGTGAACTTTTGAATTAGATGTTAATTCAGCTTTTATAGATGAAAACAGTTGTCTCACTCTCTTGTTGATAGTTTAAATGAGCTGTTTTGCTTTAGAGATTGTCAAAAGAGACACTGTAGTCCTGTTTCCATCAAGCAGTCTGTTATGGATGAGTACTGTTCTGTACGGATTGAATCAGTAAAGCCTGATCCTGTCTGAATTTTCCTCAGCTAACTGTGGAAACATGCTGCCTTTTCACACACTAGGTGGGGGCCCCTGGGAAAAAAAGTTTGGGAACCACTAACCTTCTGAACTGAACCGCATGGTGGAAGCTTTTGATGGAGGTTTTTTGGTAGTGCACTGCAAAAAAATGAAATTTAGGCAAGCGTTTACATCATTTTAATTTGCAGAAAACTCAAAACAGAGGTTTTAGCCTTCAGACTTGATTCAGGATGCGTTTTTGTCAACCAAGATGCCATGAGCTTTTAAGGGGGACACATATTCCATGGAATTTCAGCCAAAGCTGGGAAGTCAAAATTTGGCCCAAAGCCTAAGCCTTTATGATCTGGGCCAAATTTGCGAAAAACCCAAAACAGAGGTTATAGCCCTTGGACTTGTTTCAGGATGCGTCTTTGTCACCTGGGATGGCATGGGCTTCGACGGGGGACACATATTTCATGGAATTTCAGCCAAAGCTGGAAAGTCAAAATTTGGCCAAGAGCCCAAGCCTGGTCTGTTGTGTCTCGTTCCTCCTCTGTAAACTCTAGTTGATACAGATGTCCTCTTGTGTCTGCAGTAAACGACATGTCATCATGTCTGTCAGAATCATTTAGTCACTCCACTGATTCTGCCACAAAGGACCCGGCAACTCCTGTAGAAACTCCTCTTAAGGAGGAGTTCAGGCTAAAGACTGAACTATTCCTTACTGACCAGTTTGGTCCCAGTGAGACCTGGCAAAGACAGCCAGCCTAGCAAAGACAGTCAGCAGCAGAAAAGACACACATGAAACCAAAGTACAAGTTTGAAGCACTAAAATGTTCAATAAAAGATAAATTCTGAGTCTGTTGCATAATCAGGCAAGCTTAAAGCATTGATACTGTAAAGAACCTAAGTCAAGGTCTTTCATTTTAGATTTGAAAACATTGCACCAGCTCCTCAAGTTTTAAGTCATTCTGCAATAAACTCCAGACTGAGGGTGCAGAACACCCAAGAGCCCTTTCCCCAGCTCCTGTTCAGACTCCTTGGATGGAGAGCATAACAAAGGGAGAGCAGCAGATAATGTTCAGTCTTTTCCTTTGTGATGAAAAGACAGAGAGTGTGTGATAGCAGGCCAAGAAATGCCTTAAAAATGAGTGTGTATCATCCAACCCCAGAGTACCGCTCACAACGGTGAGTCAGAGCTTCACAATTGGCAATCCTTTGCTTTTCTACTAATAGAAAACTACTCTCCTCCAAGCCCTTAAAGCAAGTGCTTCAGCTTTTCACTTAAACGTGTCTTTGAACTGCTCAATCTGGGACAAAATGTTTGAGGCCTTTGAGAAAAAATGTATTCACGATCTGAAATACTTAAAAGATACATTGATTCACAGGAGCTTTGGCATTCAAGAGGAGGGTATACTTTTAAAGGCACATACCTCTTTATGTACAAACCTTTCTTTCAGTGTTAATTTACAAGAAAAAAAGACGTATTTTGAGGCCAGATTGCAGAGTCAGGTGGATGACATAATTTAAATTACACAGTTTGGACTTTTATAAAAAAAAGCTGCAAAGCCAGGAAAGCAATTTCTGGCAGGATGCTCAAGCAGTCTAGGATGATCATGCTCTTTTTTTTTATGAACCAAACTGAGTAGATTGATCCAGTTCTTTGGTTAAAATCATGGAAGGTGAATATTTCTTTAGACAGAGACAGGCTGGCTTTGTCCTCTTCAAAAAGAGATAGTTTGATGCTTAGTTGAGATTATTACTCTTGCTTCATATTTCAGATACTAAAAAGACAAATCAGCTCAGTTTAGTCTCAATCACATCAGTGTACTTCTCTTTATGGAAAACAAATCCCTTACATCAAGGTTTGAGAATGCAGTCTATAACCCAGGCATGTCCCAGTGTGGCCTAAGGTCATTTTGCAATGTATTTATTATGTCACTGAAATGAATCATGTTCAAAATTATGTGTATGTTTACATTTTTTGTCAAGGTAACTAACAAAACCTAATACCATCTACTTATGTCTCACTAAACACATCAGATGACACTAAACTAGATTAAAGTCATGAAATGGAGCAGAAAAGGAAAAAGTGGCACATAAAAACGACCCTTTTCATCTCTGTCCTCAGGAGTAGAATAAATCAGAAGGTCTCAGACCCAGCTCTTAGTGAATACCTAGGAGGATTGATTGTTAAATGCTGTTTAAGAGCCCTCTAAAATATATATATATATATATATATATATATATATATATATATATATATATATATATATATATATATATATATATATATATATATATATATATATATATATATATATACACCCCGTACCTGTAACCAAACAAAATCACATTATTCTAAAATTTTACCCTGAAATGTTTCTGCATTAGTCTGTGGAATCCTAATGAGCAGATACTAGAAACTGAACTGTCCTCCTAATTTAGATTCCAGTGTAAGTGTACAGCCTGGTCCGTAAAAAGTCACAAATGAGCAGCATTTGTTCTCCTGCATAAGTCAGACTGTGGTACAAAGCGTGTGAAGTAAAGGCCTGTAGACAGAGGTGAAGAAAGGAGCAGAGATCAGAGCTTGAAGAGTGAACTTACACTCAGGTCGAGTTCATGAATGTTAGATTTAATTTGAGCACTTATTGAAACCATTTTAGCTGTCAGGCTCCCGCTGCTGTTCCCTTTAATGATGAGTCATACTCTACAAGGTAATGTGTAATATTATTGCACAGAAAGTAGGCCCACGTAGAACAATTGACCTTTTTAAGTACATCTATGATTCAGGCTGATAACTGCCTCAGAAAACACTCCAGAAAATGAGCATTAAATGCAGCATATCAGTCAACTGGACATACAATGTAAACAGAGGCAATGAAATGTCACCAAAACATGATGCACGCAAGCTTTACCCTTTTCATGTCGTCTGGAGCGGTTCTGACATTCATGCTGCAGGTTTGCACTAAAACTCAGAGGGTGAGGATTTGAGCTTGGGCACAAACACGCCAGGCAAACATGTCATTTTAAAAGCAGATGAGGAGCGCTGCAGCCTGTCACTGATGCTAGGTGATAACAGATTTTCATGCTACAAGTAGCAGAGGAAGAAGTGTTTAAAATGCATCCGATGTGACAGGCTCCATAGCTGTTATCAGTGTCTGCAGGCTGCAGAATTTAACACATTTAGCCTCAGATGATGTTTACCGCTTTTAAACCTTCATGCCATGTCAGTTAGGGATTTCTGCTTCACAAACTGCTGCTAATGTGACAATGTGTTTGAATTTTACAGAACTGTTAAAGTAATTATATGTTTTATCATGCGGTACTGCTGTGCCGTTTGTCGCCTTATTAGTCAGAGTTGCAAAGTTTAACAATATAATGTAATCCTTTGTTTAGGGATAATTGGATTGTTGGTCTCAGAGATGTTGAGAACTGATAAACAGAGTGACTCCAGCAGCTGTTGTAATAGTGTGAAATATTTCAGAACTTTTTTATTTACCTCAGGTTTCTGCCTCGCTGATCCACCAAACAAACTGATTTCCTCCTCGCAACAAGAAGTCAGACACCAGCCTCATCTATATGCATGGATAGATGTGCCATCAGGGATGCAGAGTCCTCTCAGGTGTCTCAGGTGATGGAAGAGAAAGAGGAAGACAAATTATTATGTTTTTTTCAAGACAAGACTTTTTTCTTTTGTCGTTCAGTGGCTCTGTAACCATGGTAAGACGGCAGAGAGTAGGAAGCTAGAGAGAGCTGTCAGTCTCTAACTGCAACTGTAATCATCTTCCTCTGGTGATGTCTGTGGGCTGTCGACTTGCGTGAGTTACCTCAGCAGAAAGAACAAAGAGTGCAGGGTGCCTGAGGAAGCTTTAGCAACCTTTTGTCTTACTGTATCAAGTCTCACCCAGACACTCCGACCTTCTCTTTTCTTTCCAGCTCCACCAAATGACAATGACAGGCTCTTTAGTCCGACAATCATCATGAATCATTCATAACATGTCTCTGAATAAGTTGCAGCTGATATCTGAGAAAAATGGAAGCAGGAATAAAGATGGCTTACTGAAGGACAGCCAACATGAGTAGTACAGAATCTGCTGCGTTTTTCCTCTCTGGATGCCTTCATCTCGGACGTTAACTTTCTCATACACATTAATCCTTTAAAATGTTTTATTTATCTACTGACAACGTTTGCAAATGATGTTGCAAGATATTCAAGACTTTTGTGTTGTCATGACTGTCAGATAAATGGGCATAGTCTCTGTGATGTCACTCATCCATTTCTGATATGGTATTCTGAAGCCTACTGTAGGTGGAAGTCATACTGGAAATGGTAAACTTAAGTAGCAGGCTTCAAGCCTCCTCGCTAGCAGCTACAGAGTGCTCACCTGTTAGTCAGGTGAGCTGTGCCTCCGACTGAACAAACTTGTGATCATAAAAGTTCTAAACTTTTCAGTTTTGAGAAAGTTGTTGGTTTTAACAGATCAATTAGTATTTTAATGTTTGTAATCCATTTGGGTGTACTTTCTGATATTTTTGTTGTACTTAGTATAAGGGACAGTGTCAAGTAAGGGTTGGTATGATGTAAAAATCAAAAATCTGCTCTGAACTTGATTAAACAACATGTAAGATGCTTTTTTTTAATGCGTAGTTTTCATTCTGATTGTTGTCATAGTATTTTATGTCACGTTTTTACAATTTTTAACCAATTATAGAATCAGTCCCATTTGTTTGTTGATGAGACAATTTTGTGGTGTTATCACAAAAACGTGAAAGCATTAAATAATCAATGTTCTAAGAAGTTATGCAAGTGTACCGAAGAAATAAGATATTCATTTTGAAATATCATTTTAAAGTATGTTTAATATATTTCAATTTTAAACTTGATAATATGGGTTTGGTTTACTGAGCAGGTCATTATGCTGTAGACATCAATATTTTCTCTCTATTTTGGGGGGGTCAGCTGGTTTTAAACACATTTTGAATTTCATTTCTACAATGTAGTGGACTGCCAAAAACATGTTTGTAGTAACTTTTTTGGCGCAATATCAGATTTTCAAAAAAAAACAAAAACAAAAAACACTGTGTACACCAGTCATCATCAGTTACACCAAATGGCCAAGTCTTTCACCTGTAATACTCTGTGTATGTTTGTGTAAGAGTATAAGTGGTCCACTTTGCCATTTTTAAGAGCACAATAAAGTAAGATAAAGAAAGAGACTCTCTGAATGATCCAGGATTTTATAAAAAAGGGCTTTTTCTCTTAAAAAGTCCCTTATAAAACTGTGATTAATACTCACAAACTCCTCACGGTAGCTGACACACAGTAGAAAGTCAGACTAATTAAGCCTCCATTGACTTGTTCTCCACATAAAAGCAAGAAACTACTGAATTGACCAAAAACACCACAGTCCAATTTGGTTACAAAAAAAAGAAAATAAAGAAAGATACGGTGCAGTTGCCTTTCAGCATTCAGTGTTAAAAAAAAAAATCCTTTCACTACCTCCGGCTAACAGGCAAATAAATAATCCACTCCCAAATGATTCTTTATCCTGCTCCGGATAAATCTCTTCCTCTGAGATTGAAAGGGTAATTAACCGCTGCTCGTGGCCAATATTCACTCAAGTGTTACGCAGTTTAACTCATGGAGTTAAAAGGTAGATAACATTCACTGTGATTGTCATGATACTTACTGAAAAAGCAATACAATAAGACATAATGGCACAAGCACAGCCCATGAACAAGAGTTTCACCACAGAACAATCATTTGGCAGCCTGTTCCTCCAAACAGTGCGGCTTTGGCATGTGAAAACCCTGAGCAGAGTTTTATTTCAGCCATGGTGGAGGTTGACAGCCATGAGAGCTAAATGTGTTTTTTCTTTGTCCTACCAGCTAGAGAGCGGTTGTTTAGGCGAGGTGCGAGGCGTTGTGGGAGCCCCAGCTGCACTTTGCAGATACACAAGCCAGAGCTTTCATGCCCAGACCCATCAGGATGGCCCTGTCAGGCTGCTATCTCTTGGGACTTGCTGTTGCAGTACAGGGGGATTAAAGCTTTTTATGGAGCCTTTTCACAGCCAAAGGTGTGCGCAATAGCAGCCTGTGTGCCATTTTCCTCAACAAGGAGTGACTTACACCTTGCCGGACGTTTAAAGAAGGAACTGTGCTGGATGAAATTTTTCATTCAATTTGGAAACCTAATTGGACAACAAAGAGAAGAGAACATTTGGAGGGTTTTAACCAACACAAGTGAAAAAGAAAAAAAAGGGAGGAAGACAATCCTCCTTTTGTAGCACATTGCTCAAAATCCAGTTAATTATACTGACGCAGAAGTGTGGTAAACTGGGCCAGACTCAGCTTTGTGAAGTGAGAATATAACATTGTTTGTTTGTTTTCAGGGTAATGCAAGAACTGTTGGTAGATAATGCTAATAAATTATGGAGCATTTGTAGTTTCAGGTGTGTTACTTTTTGTTTCAGGTGACTCACTGAAGCAGAGACCATTCTGGAAACAAAATAAGTGGCATTTTCAGATTTAGCTTACAATCTGTGACAATTAACAATCCCTTTGGCCCATGTGTGATAAATTGCCTGCAGTAGAGGCCCATTTGTTCCAGCTTTATCTTAAAGTCTGCTTCTGAGATGACTGAATTATCTATTATCAGACAAAACTGGAAATGAGTGGAGACCAAACATAGATTGGAGCTTCAGATTTGAGCTATCTAACAGATTGTGGTGCATTTACATGCAGCTCACCCCAAGGACATGAGTGGGAGGCTGGTGCTCAATCCTGGTCACAATAACAGGTCAACAGCTATAATTTGCCTCTGCAGCAAACCAGAGGACTGCAGAGGTTTATAAATAAGGAGGGCATACTTTGATATGGGGTCAAACATTTTAAAGGAGACAGTTTTGGAAATAACTTAAGGCCACAACTTTTATGAGGACATGTGGATAAACACTGCTTGTGATGTTAAATACACTGAATCTTCAGAACTTGAGACTTTCAAACGCTTAGAATGAGATTCGTTCAGTTAGATTATCCAGACTCATAAACACACAGTCCTCTTTTCATCTCTGAGGTGTTTTAACACTTTCCAAATAGAAATCAACCTTTGCTCAACCTTGCTGTATAAATTTGATACAATTAAATATTGTATAAGAAGAAACAAGAGCATGTTTTATGTTTGGGGGAGTGGAGACAAAAAATAACATTCAGATTTTTACCTTTTACAAGCTGAAAAAGCTGTAAAAGCTCTCTGTTTTTCAGAGTACGGAATTTAATCAATGTACAGTTTTAACTATAATGCGTGCTATGGTGATACATGATTCATGTATTTTATGTGTACATTTACATTTATGGAATTTGGCCATCATAAAAAAAAAAATAATAATAAAAATCAAGTACACATATGTGCTTTTCTTAGTACTGTTCTTCGAGTTACCAACCAATACATTCTTCCAGAGTAAAACAACATTTTTCTCTGTTCTATAAAGAATGAATTCACACAGTTTTTACCAGAAAGTTTTACAGCTAGGCTATTCCAAAATAAATGTGTATCACTTTCAGGATGTTACTCACAAAAATTTCAATTTGCATCCATATGGTATCTGATTTGATTTCATTATGCATGTTTCTGTGTGTTCGCCTCCCCTCTGTCTTACCTTCCACTGGAGCTGGGCTGTCAGAAAGAAAAAGGACAGAAGAGCAGAAGAAAGCTAGACAGGAGGATGATAATGCATCAGTTAAGCTGTGATCATGTTCATTCCAACCCATATGCAGTAGTTATTCTGTAGATTCTACAGATGCTGCAGATACAGATAGTCTGCTCTGGACTCTAAACTATCTTACAAACTGAATTTACAAAGTTTGCTTGTTGTTGAGTTTTAACCAATAGCGCTACATAAATGGAGCGAGCCTACAAGCAAGTGCAGGCAGAGCTGCACTGCTATGCACATAGCACATGTCTCAAGCTTCATATTCATCTCCCAATCACGTACCTGGCCCCCCAGTTGGGTGGTCTATTTAAACTGGGAATCTCCCATCTCTCTCTCTCTCTCTCTCTCTCTCTCTCTCTCTCTCTCTCTCTCTCTCTCTCTCTCTCTCTCTCTCTCTCTCCCTCTCTCTCTCTGTCAAAGCCTCTGCTGCCCTTGCCTTGACGCAAAAACTAAAAATATTTGCTGTTTAATAAACAATACAAACGAGAGTTGTCTGACTGAACTGCAAATAAATACCTTAACCAATAACTTTGCATCCTGGGAAAAGTTGGCTTGAACAAAGTAAAGTAGTGTTAAATAAATGTTCTCCATTCATTTGATCCAAAACAAATACACCCCTTGACTCACAACTTTACGACAGTGGATGATGGTGCTCTTTGGAATCAGAGTCTTTATCCAAGAAAGACTGTAGCTTTACCAGATGGTCCTCGCAGAGCCTTTAATAGAAATTGCCTTGTCTTTATAAGTGCACAAATAAGTATTAATTATAAGAAAAAAAAAGCCCTCTTTAAATACTTTGTCAATTTGTGAATGGTGGGATGTCCAACTTTCTGGTATTTCTCCTCTACCTGCTGGAGATGCTGTCCGTGGTGCTGATGTGTGGATCATCAGTGAGCGTGCGCTGCCACCCAGTGGCTGAAAGCGCGCTCACTGAGCGAGAGGGAGGAACCAAACACACTCGGGCATGTGTTCCTACCCGAGGTTAAGAACATGGTGCACACTAAATACTAGTGTTCTGGCATTTTTGTTTCGTTTTGGTGGATTCTCTTTTTACGGAGGTAAGACAGTTATTCTGTATTTATCCCGGGACGTACATCATATAAAAGTGCGAGTATGTAAACCTGGTTTAGCTTCAGCCATTAGCTTCATAACGTCACCTGTACAGGTAGAATGACAGTTAGGCTCTTTGTGGTTACAGTTTGTTAGCTTTAGCTTACCTGGAGATGCTAACAGCAGACTAAAATTACCTTTTTTTGTAATATTGTTTTATCCATAGACTGTAGAATATAGATTTTCTTTGACTCACTGAAGGAGCGTTAGTAGAAATATAAACATGTGACAACCCACTGTAGCTATCTAAAAGTGTACAGACAGGTAACAGGAAACACTCAGCACGTCGTCATAGTTGTGTCTAATATTATAAACGTTTTAAAGTGGAATATACAGTTATATTTTTCTCAAACCCCAAAAAATAAAAAAGTCACAGCAGGGCTCAACCACGGTCAGGGCAGTGTTTGAGATAACGTGTAGACCACCAAGCAGTTTATTTCTGTCTTCTTAGGGAATGCATCATTATCCAGCCCTATTAGTAATAATTGCAATGGTTAATTTGTAAAGGGTTTTAACAGTTGGCAAGATTTTAGTCAATATGTTATCCGCAATTAATACTTTTAATAAATATCAGGTAAAATGTGAATGGAAATAACAAGAAAAAGCTAACTTTCTCATTAAATCTATGTATGGACAAATTAAGAACTGGAACAATTAGTCACCTCACTTTGATGTCCTTGGAGAAAAGAACCTGTGGAGAATAAACCATTGCTGTGATTGTATATATGAACAATGCTTAGCAAATTTGTTAGACGGTTATAACCACCCAGCATCATAAAGTGCTTTAAATCTGACTCTGTTTTTCAGAGATTTTCTTTTGCTTCTCTCTGATTTTATTTTATTTCTTTTCACCTGAGTTTATGCTTTTACTCCCAAATTTGTGCCAGAAAACTGGAATTCTCTGAGAAGTCAGAAAGCGATCAAAAATAACAAATAACCATTGAAGCATTTTTTTTCTGTTCTGTCGAGGTACACAAGCAAATAATTTTTCAATCAAAAATAATAATGTGCTTAACTTTTTCTCTGCTTCTTTGTCAGCACATATGAGAATTCAGGGATAATAACAAGTATTTCACTTTAGCATTAAAAATGTAATTTTGATTAAAGAGCTTGCACATACCGGTGGATTAACCGTAGAAAAAACTAAAAAAGTTTTGTTTTAGAAATCAGCTGTATAATGTTAATTTGGGGAAGTGGTGGCAAACGCACTGTATGTGTATGCATATGGGCAGCACTGGGTAGATGCCCCCCCTAGTGAGCACCAAGGATGTTTGCATGTGGTTATGTACAGCCATACAGAGGGAATATTTCTATAAGGACTGAAATGAACCCCTTGCTCAGCCATCTTGACCTATTAACCTTTTTGTTATTGTTTAGACTTGTATTTCTGTTTGTTTGTGTCCTCCCTGTTTTGAAAGCTTGAAAAATTCAATTAAGATTAAAATAGTGTAACTTGGTTGTGGGCGTAGTTAGTGTAAACACTTGAAAACATCCATCTTAACAAACAACTGTGTCATTTAGCACTCTGAAACAGTGTGATTTCTTGAGTAAATGAATATGGGGCTACATTTTTTTCCAGACAGTTTCATTCTTTACCCAGCCCATGGATTGACACTGGCCAGTAGAGATGCTGCTCAAAGATCTTCCCAGAGAGGCCCTGATGCGGCCGTTGTCCAGGAATGAGGTGGTAGGCATGCTGCTGAGGCTGACCATCTTTGGAGCAGCAACCTACTACAGCATCAAATGGGTTGTGGACGCCATGGATCCCACCGCCAAACAGAAAAGCCAAGCTAAGAAAAGGGTATGTGTTAATTAACATATATTAGAGAGAGGAGTGGACTTGGTTGTTTGTCCAGGCTGTACAAAAGATGTCCTTAATTAGAAGTTTCCAGATGTAGAAACGTATCATCTCAATATTAAACCAGCTCTCACATTTCTAATAAGGTAGACCCACATGACCCTGTGACTGCAACTAATGTACTGTGGTTTGTTCGTCAGTTTTTAAAATAGGGTTGCTTGGATCACCTGTTTCCTTGTCAGGAAGAAAAAAATATTGAAAACAATTTGTTTTTATAAGATAAGCTTAAGAAATTAAAAGAAGATACTGGAAACATTTTGCACATTTCCTGTTTTATTTCCTCTGCTCCAGCTGATGTGTGTGACTTATCTCTGCAGGCAGAGCAGCTGATGAAAAGGATTGGCGTAGAGGGGGTCAAACTAACAGAGTATGAAATGAATATTGCTTCTCACCTAGTTGATCCACAGACTATGAAGGTAATATCTTAAATCCTCAGTCCATGTTATTGATATTTCTAAGTCTTGGTACATTTAGACTTTTTTTCAACATACTCCTCCAAACAGAATGTTTGACAGTTGTCTCCCATCCTGCAGGTGTCTTGGAGAGATATCGCAGGTCTGGATGAAATTATAAATGAGCTGCAAGACACGGTCATCCTGCCTTTTCAGAAGAGACACCTTTTAGCTGGATCCAGACTTTTTCAGCCTCCTAAAGGTATGACAAAAAACATCTGAAAAGAACAGTGGTAAACTACTTCAACACATTTCTTCAAAGAGGGAATGTTGAGCTTTTTTTGGAGCTTATATATTCCTACTTGTGTCACCCAGCTTTGTAGCTTTATAGGATTTACAGCTCAAAAAATCCCTCTCTCTTTCTCACTGTTGTGTCTTAGAAAACTCTTATTCAGGCCGCGGTCACACTGGCCAGTACAGCCCGCAGTCACACGACTCCAATATAAACCAGACTTAAGGCACATGCATGGCCCATCAATGCCATTGTGAAGCATCTGTTTACACAAAGTGTGATCTGAGCAGAACCAGCACACTAAGATACAGAGACACTACTACAACTTTGGGGACTTTTTGGCTTATGTTAAGTCATTTTGGTCTGATGCAGCCCTCTGATACCACCGTTATTGTTTAAAATGATTGTCAAGAGGAGCAGTCACAGCGATCATACTTGATGTCCATATGTTTGTGCTCTTGTGCATGAAATCGCGCTGAAGCACACCTCTCTGAAGCGCGCTATAGAGGAGAAGTTTACCATGTCTGAACACGGCACACTTGCGGTCACACTGGCCAAATAAACTGGACTTAAGGGTTGAACCGAGCTTGGGCACAGTTTGGATGGCGCTCTCAGTCTGTTTGAAACATTTTGTTTTAGCTGCTGCCTCTTTTAGGCTCTCCCCTCCACAAACCCCTTTTCTTCTGATTGGATCTGCCCTCTGGAGGTCTGTCAGGGCAGACCTTGATGTTTGAGGCCCACCCCTCCAGCATGTCATGAGCCAATTAGATGATTGTTATGTGATGACCTCATCATTTCAGCAAGTCTTGTGAAGATCTGTATCACTGGAATGCTACTTTTAGAATGGGCTGTTTTTATCAGTTTACAGAAAAGTTCAGGGAATTCTATTAATATTATAATATAGATATTTAATTTGAAAATCTGCATGTTTAGTATAAACAACCAGCATTATTACTTTATGTCCATTTTTGAAATATCAGAAGGCGTAATGCTCCCTCGTTATGGTTCATCCTAACAACATAAGACTTTTCGTGCAGTAAATATGGTTGATGTAAGAATAAGCTGCATGCATAACATCAGGTATTATTTACCTCAATTCACCTGGTGTCCATCTATATATGATAAGCCATTCAAGGCCCCAATGAGGCCTAAACAAACCCCTTAAGCTTCTTGTCAGATATGTTTTTGTATGATCACCAACTTATTTCGACCCTAAATTTTCAGGTGGTGTGTTAAAGAAGCATGCAACTGTTCAAGCAGTTTGAATATGATGACCCTCGAAGTGTGCCTGTGATAAAATGATTAGGTGTTTTTTGTGGCTTCTTTATGTGGGTTTTACTCAGTTAACTGTCTCTTGACAAGTTTGTGTGAATAGTTGTTCCTCTTATTGTGTCAGGGCTATCATAGTCTGGAGACCTGTTGAGGTGTGTCCTGTCTCTCCCCTAATGATAGCTTGGATAAATTCCAGCTCCCTGTGAATCTGAATGGGTTAAGCTTTAGATAATGAAAGGATATTGATAGTGGACCTTCTAAGTTTGCCTCTCAGATGTCGTCTTCCTTTTTGTTTTATAAATTCATTTACTGCATTGTGCCTCCATCCACAGCTTCAGCTTGTGCCAAAAAGTATCAGACAGGATTCGTACACTTGGCAGCCTGACAGTACATGATCACTTAGAGGAATATTTAACTTTCTCCATTTGTTTTTATCATTTGGCACAAAGCTTAACACAGAGCCTCAGGATGAGTCAACCTCCAAATTTAACTGGTTTTGGGAATTCAGTTTCATTGCTTGTCTCCAACGCTTATTCATATCATTTAACTTTTTAATATGCAGTCAAATCTGGGCCAAGTCTTCAGTTTGCGCATGTGTCAGGCGGAGATAACAAGAGCTTGTTTTCTTCCAGGTGTTTTGTTGTTTGGTCCACCAGGATGCGGGAAGACCATGATCGCCAAGGCGACAGCCAAAGCCTCTGGCTGCAAGTTCATCAACCTTCAGGCCTCCACTCTGACAGACATGTGGTACGGAGAGTCCCAGAAACTGACTGCTGCTGTCTTCTCATTGGCTGTCAAAATCCAGCCCTGCATCATCTTCATCGATGAGATTGGTAAGAGCTGATACTGTAGACATGCTAATATATCTTGTGGATGGATAGATTTATGCTCTTTATACTTAAGAGTAAAACAAGCTAAAAAGCTGGTAACATGTTTACTTTGAGGCTTTGGCAGGTTCTCTGATGACACACCTCACTAAACGGTTTCTTCTTTCTTGGCATCAAATTATCTCAAACTAAATGAAGACATTTCCATCCTCCATTTCCAAGCCTCTTATAAAAGTGTTTTGTCAAATTCAGTCATAGTATTTTCGCTTTGGGGTGAGGAAATATTTTGATGCATCGATTCATTAATGTTAGTAGTTGTTGCAAAGTTTTAAGTGCATAGATTTACTCCCCTTGCTGTCCAACTTGCTGTATTTGCTCTACTTTCTGACCACTGACAGTGTTTTGATTTCTCAACCAATTCTGTCTGCTCCACCTCTCTGAGAATTTTGCCTCATATTCCTCGCTTCTTCCCCATTTAAAGGTTAAATACAGATTAATTCACTCTGTTTCCTCCCCATGAGCTTTTACAAAAATATTCCAACCCGCTGATCTCTGGTTTGCAGATGAGATTATCTCCACCTTTCATTGTGCTCTTTGTCTTATTTGTTGTAGAATCATTTCTGAGGAATCGTTCCAGCCTGGACCACGAGGCCACCGCCATGATGAAGGCCCAGTTTATGAGTCTGTGGGATGGCCTTGATACTTCTGCGACCACCCAGGTAACACAAACAGAGCTCGACTTTATGAATTATCCAGATCAGGAGTGTCAGATTTGGCCCGTTGGATGACTTTGTAGAGTGAAATAATTAGAGATGGGAGCATCTTCAGCACAAAAGAGTTTGGTTCTCACTTTTATTTGTGAGTCATGTTTTGTTATGTCAGGTGGGCAGGATTACTACACAGATGTGGAAATGAATATAGATTAAAAAAAAAATAAAAATAGAATATCTAGATCTCTCTCCCTCACTCGGGTTGATCCTCACACACAGTTTCAACAGTTCACAAGCAGAGATTAAGATTTAAGTCATAAGAAATACACACACAAAATTAAAAACAAGTGCATCTTGGATCTACTTGTGCATCTAAAAAAACGTGTAAATAATAATAATATAATAAATAATAATTTCTGGCCAATCACCGATTTTTAAAAAGCCTGACCTGCCAATACCAATTTGGGCTGATACCAATTTTTATTTTTATATTTTTCTATAAGTGTAAGTACATACCTTCAATGTTCCAATCTTATTTTATTGAAAATCATTAAACAACACCTGTGAAATAGTAAAATCTTTATGTTTTAACTTAAAAAACCAATTAAGTGTCCTGAGTTTTAGGTCTCAGAGCAAAAAGCAACAATTGCTTGCTGTCAGACCTTCCTGGAGGTATATAAGATCAGTTCCATATGTAAGGATGGGACGATCACCGATCCCCCAAAATTAAGAAAATCGTACCAAGTGATGGGCCGACCGATTGATGGGCCAATGGATCGATCGATGCATGTCTAGTAAAATATTTTATGATAAATCTCTTCCTATGTTTACAAGAATTTCCTGCTCGAGCATTGTGGTTCTTCTGATTTTAGGTGATGGTCATGGGAGCCACAAACAGACCTCAGGACGTTGATCCAGCTATTCTGCGTAGGATGCCCGCCACTTTTCATGTCGGCCTGCCGGTAAGACTCATACACAAACATGAGCACACACACCCTACATCTGTAGTATGTACATTAAACTACAGGTTCAACAAGTCAGTCATGATGTTTTTAAAAGGATGTTCGTCACATTTATTAATCAATGTCCTATATGTTTACTGAGGGATTTCAGCCATGTGTAAACAAGCCACATGTCTCTAAAAATGTCTCACAGCTGCTGTTTTATCCACTTAAAGCCCAGAGTACGGAACACAGTTTATACTTCTTCCAGTTCAGTGAGACGGGAGATACATTAAAAATTAAATATCACACACTGAGCAGTCTCTTGTCTCTGCTCAATTGAAATTGTGTCTTCTTTTTTAAAATCAGTTATCAAATGATGGTATATGTCACTGGGCAGTTGAAACACCACTTGGGCAAATGACAGAAAAGCTCGTTTCTTTGTCTTTGCAGAGCACAAGACAAAGACATGACATCCTGAGGCTGATTCTAGCAGGAGAAAATGTAAGATGTGATTTCTTTTCATCCCAGTTGTCTGCAGCAGCAGTCACTCTCTTCAATGCTCTCTTTTGTCATTCTCAGAGACCATTTCACACCTGTATCTTCCCCGTCAAACCACATTACAGTCGGTCTGCTCACCCATGAATGCTGGCACTCGACAGTGACAGCTAACACATGAATTCTATGTAACTGTGTCATTTTGCTTTCATGCTTTTCTGCTCAGCTGAGCAACGCCATTAATCTGAAGGAGATTGCTGAGAGGACAGACGGTTATTCTGGCAGTGATCTCCGGGAGCTCTGCCGTGATGCCGCCATGTATCGAGTCCGTGACTACGTCCGCAAGGAGCAGATGAGGCAGATCGCTCAGCAGCTAAAGGACAGCGAAGAGGAGGAGGAGGAAAAGTATGAGTCACATCCAAACACCCACAAGATTTCACAGTGCTGTGTCCACCAAGCATGTCTTTGCTTAGCTGCTGTACCTGCCCTGAACACTGTGAGGTTAGACTTGCGTGGGCTTCTTAAAAGCTCATAGCAGTGTTATTTAGAGCGTTGCATAAATTTACACTGTTTATCTAAATGTTTGACTTAACGCTGCCACAAGTTAATCAGTGTATTTTCAATTAAAAAAAAGGTTTGAAATTATTCAGTTTTAAATTGTATAAGAGACAGCTTTAAGCTGTGCAGACTACTGTACTGTACATCATTTATTACAATGTACAAGATGTTGATTTTAACACCATCAGATAGTTTGATAAAAGGCTAAATATCTGATCTGTGTAACCCATGCTTCGGCTGTTGCTAAGCAACAGTTGAAAGCCCTCTCACAGCACAACATTATTTCAAAATAAGAAATATTTTTAACTTTTGATTGAGTGCTCTGAACATTCAGAGCTCAGCTCTAGACAGCATTGAAACAAAGCTTTAACTTATTTCAAGTGAGTGTACAACAAATACTCAAGGCTGTGGTGTAGATAAAGTGCCTTATAGGTGTGAGGCAGTTAAGTACAGTAAATTTAAGCTGAACACAAGGTTCTTGTGCTTAAAGAAAGGATGAGCCTCAGTGAAGAAATTCACCATGATACTGTCTCTGCTGATAATTCCCCTACTGCATTGCCCTCAGGTTCCTAAAACTTTAAAACCTGAAGACTGATGAGAACCAAAAGGCCAGAGCATCACTAGAGTAATCAATCCTCAACCTCTTATCAGAGAGGCTCAACACTTAGTGTGGCCACATTCAACAGACCCAGACTATGCTACTCTTAGCCGCCCCAACCCTTGAACACAACTAACAGAGGACAAGTCTGTAGTAAGAAGTTAGAAAGAAGACAGGGGAGATAGAGCTAGGACAAAGGGCTGGTCTAGGCTTGAACTCATCCATGAACTTGTAATATTTCTTCTCATCCAGATCAACTGATGGGTCCTAATTGCTTTCCCTGATACTTATAGACAATGTTTATGAGACTAACATGAGGTGGAGGGGTTTAACCGATTTAAAATTAAAAATTTACTTAATCAGATATCAGACAGTTCCTCATTGCAGAAAGTTGGTATGGCTTTGAAAACATTGGTATTATTGTCACCCAACTTACTATTCAAGTTTACTTCAAGATTTGCTTTCAGGGTAAGGTCAAAACCTTATCCTGCTTTAATGAAAAAGTTCACATTTACATGAACGACGAACATCAGCATTTTTCAGTTGGCATCATTTAAGAGGAGTTATTCTGCTTTCCAGTATGTTAAACATGTCTATAAAGTAACAATGCTGGATGTTTATATAAAACATGCAGATTTTTTAAGCACTACAATTTTAGCTGTTGTAGAAATCCATGAATCTGTCTGTAAACAGCTTCAAAAAACAGCATGAGATCTTGTCGAGACCTGCTGAAATAATGAGGTCATCACGTAAGGGTCTCCTAACTGGTTCATGACACGTTTAGATGGCGGGCCTCAAACACCAAGGTCAGCCTGCTGCTTGCTCTGCTTGTGACCGGCCTCTAGAATGCTTGACAATCAGTGGGAAGGGGGTTTGTGGAGCAAGAGACCTTAAAGAGACACTTAAAACAAAGCATTCCAGACAGAGGCGGAAAAAAGGGTTTTCTAAAACACTAGTGAGAGAAAATTGGGATTTTTAGAACTGTAAATTGTGTAAAAGCGCAGTACCAAAGGTACTTAAAAGCACAATGCTCCCTCTTTAATAGATAAAGTCTTTTTTTTCTTTTTGTATGAAGTCTTTTTTGTGTAACTTTTCAAATGTCGTCTTCTGCACTGAGGCAGCCTTGTAACTCTGCTAAAGCCCACAAGTCCTATTTGTGTTTTTAGTGGAGCAGCTTCATCCCTGCATGTTTGTTTTGAGGTACCACCAGATCACATTGCAGGAAGGCTGATCTTGTGAGAGGAGGGGCCACTCACGGTAGAGAGAATATATCACGAACAGATCTTGGGATAATCAGAGTTGAAAACCTGAGACTATTTTTCTTCTTCATCCAAACAGTACTATTTGGTGTTGTTATCAAATGTGTAGAGTTGGTATGCATTGTTATCACTGCTCCGTTTTACCTCTGACCTTCTGTGTTTTTTCTATCAGGCCTGTGGCTGAGGACCGATTGCGGCCGGTCACCCAGCTGGACCTCCTTTTTGGCCTGGACAAGATGAAGGAAGCAAAGCGGGCCACAGCCTACATGTTGCCCAGTGTGTCTGAGGTTCCTCTGGACTAAACACCAGCTATGTGTCTCCAATGGGACATTTATCTTCTTGTCATAGAGTCCATGGCGTGTTTCTCAAGCAGAGGCTCCTCCAACAGGTCACAGGTGCTGTTAGAAAAGTCAGCAAACAGAATTTTTTTTTTTCATGTTTATCTAAGTAGGCAGCTGTTGTTTGGAGCATGGTCATATCAGCACAGCCCTGCTTCATATGTACAGTTACAGAGCATTCAGAAGGTGAATGTCTCAGAGAAGAGACTCATCAGGAGCAGATCAAAGTCTGCTCATTTCTTAAGAGGGAGAAGTTTAAAAAAAAAAAAAAAAAAAAAACTTTTGATCCATTCACAGTCACTGCTAACAATATGACTACTATACACAACAAAGATCTTTAAACCCTAAAAACCTCTGATTGGAACATATATGAGGGAATCAAGAATGGTGCTTCATGACTCCCCAGTCATTCAAATTCTGGACTCCAAACCATGCAGACACTTAGTTCATTTCAGATCATCAGGGACCACTTTGGCTTTTCTTAAACCGTCTTAAAGAGAAATCAAAGAAAGGGATGATTCAGCTGAACTTAGCTTCTGGGATCAGGTACATGACACTAATGTTATCTCAGCGAGTTGTATGTTAGCAAATGATGCATAAATGCGTTTCAGTTTACACCACTTTGGCCAAAACACAAGAAGTTTATCAGAGAGCTATTTTATTTCTAGGATCAACATAATACATTAGCTATCAAATATATCTAAATGTTTGTTTTGTTTTGTTTTGAAATCGAAGGAGAAATATTTAATACAACTCCATCCTCCTTCCTTTACCTTGTGTTGTCGAACCCTGAACCCACTTGATTTTTAACCAAAGGAATATTTTCTTGATATTTTTCAACAATCTGACATTAACCTTGAAGCCATGGCTGTTTGCTTCTTGTATTTGCTCTGTTTGCTCCTCAACATCTCAATGTTTGTTTTGTTTTAATAAGTAAGTTGCATCGCATTCAGTCAGTGTCAGGTTGTGACATAAAACTGCAGTAATGTGATAATCCTCATACAATGAGTTACTGCTCCCAAGGAGTGCAACATTTTAAAGTTTATTTTCTTAATTTTTTATTTCAATAACTTCTAAAAGTTAACTTAGTTTTGTTGATACTGCTAAAAAAGAAAAAGAGTAAAGCCATATCTATCATGGCTTAAATTTCAAAATATTACTTCATTATTTCTTAATGGTGACCGTAGCTGTTAAAAGAAAATAAAAAAGCAGCCCCATTTTGAATAGTGAAGAAAAACATTTAGGTAATGACCCACCACTTAAACCATGTAACAAAAACCTCAGCTTTAATTATCAAAGTCAAAGCTGTAATAAGCACAGCTGTTATTATCTTACAGTTAGATGTCTGTATAAATATACTCACCTGTTAGATAACTGCTCAGTTGTTCCCTTTTGGTAGCAGGTATGTTTTATTGCGATTGTGCCGTGTGCATGTTTATTAATATGGATGCAAAGCTGCATTAACGTTAAAGCCAAGACTTTGTAAAGCCGGTTATGTTAAGCTATTGGAAGCAATGAGTACTTTAGAAAAAGACAATGGAGATTTGAAGGTTCCACAGTTTTAAGTGTCATATTTATTGTGTTTTTGTTCATTGTCTTAGTTTGTTTTCTAGATTAGCTTGTCGAATCACATCATGAGTGTCAACGTCTGAAATCACTTCATCACATCAGGTTTTCCTTGTCTTTTCATTTCACCTCTCCCTTTAAGGAGAGCATGTCTCTAAACTCCTCCACTCTGTCAGCTGTGGCTGTGAAGTTGTGGTAACACGCTGTTCCTCTGTATAAAAAGCTTCATTATCTGCCACATGGTCGCAGCATGCAGCCTTGAATCCCTTCGAGGGTCTCACATGGACCTTCTCTCCTACACAGTCCAAGAATAACAATTCACATTTTTGATTCAACAACCACATGGTGGCGCTGCAGCCTCACTGTCCTATCACTACAGGGCAACCAGAGACACAGACTCCTCACACTTTTATAACATTACGGTGAGACAACGAAACAGAGAGCCCCATTAACTGGATTGTTGCTCTTCATTAGAGAACCTCAGGTGACAGTGAAAGGTCAAATGTTGCTATGTGAACCAACAACCGTGTCTGTGCAGCTGACGGCTCACAGCTGAGTGTGTAGAGGAAGAAGAATACCTTTCTAAATGCTTCTCAATGCAATATTGGCATCAGGTCATTCAGTAATAATGGAATAAAAATGTTCATATGTAGTTACTGTAAATGAAGCTGTTAATTATGTAAATGTGTGGAACAATATGTACATTCATGTGTTGTAAAGTGTATTTATGAAACTACCCTGAGGAGAGTATTTTTCCTTTCAACCAGCAGATCTTACCTCAGTTATTTGGGCATGGTTCTGTTCGTTATGTTCCTGTAAAGCGTGTTAAATGAAATAAATCTCATCTCTTCAAAGCATCACGGCCTGTCTTGTGTCCCTGACAAACACAGTCAGACACAACATGATGACCACTGACAGCTGAAGTACCATCAGTCATGTCTTTGGAGTGGCACCTGCCAGTGTGGTACATGTTAGACAGCGAGTGAATGTTTTGTCCCTGAAGTTGCAGCGCTGACAGCAGGAAAAATGGGCAGAGAGGAGGATGTGAGTGATCCTGATGAGTCTGTGATGGCTGACAGCTGGGTACCAAAAAACGCAGCTGTTATCTGCAGATCTGCAGTGGTCGGCACCAGAAGGGGTCCAAGGAAAGGCAGTTTTTAACCATCAGGGTCAGGGCTGAGGCTCATGATGGCTGGTCTGTGTGGTCACATCCAACAAAGAGACAGCTGTAAAAGTTTGTGTTATTTCTAGAAAAAGATCACAACAGAAAACCTCTGGTCTAAGAATACGAAGCCATACAGAGCAAAACTGCAGTTTTTTGAGAGTCCATTTGTGGCCAGCTGCAGAAACACCAGAAACCACACATGGAGCAAGACAGAAAAGCCAATATTTACAGCAAAAATAAACAAACCGACCACCTGTTCCATGAAACAGTTTTAGACACACTTTACATTGGATGAATTTCTTCTTAACTCACTTTTTTTTTTTTAGTATTTCTGGCTGACTTGAAAAACAGGTTGCCACACTGTCTTTGAAGAGGCTTAAAGGTCTGCCTCTTTCCCTCATCTTGACTCAAATAAAGCTTGGATGAGTTCAGCATTTCTAATATGCCCCTAATTGACAATGGGCTTTAAAACTCTGTCTTAGAAACAAAAGTGTGGGGTCAAGGTGCTACAAATGCAACTCCAATTGTCTCAAAGCTGTACAACAGTGGGACAGACAAATGTGGCCTGGAAGGTCATGACATCATTTTCAGGTGTGGACTTGACCTCCAAATCCCCAGATCTCAGCCCAATTGAGCATCTCCTAAGTCTGATTTATAGATCCCACCTCACAACTTCAAGACTTAAAGGACCTGCTGCCAACAGCTTGGTGTCAGACACCACAGCACACCTTCAGAGATGGGAATTCAGAGGGGATTAGAGCCAATCTGTGTGTATCCTGTTATCAATCATTCATTCTTCTTCTTTCGTGTATCGAACATCCAGCTCTGTGCAAAGGGGGTTGAGGAGGGTCCATTGTCGCCCGGGTATCAGCTCTCCTTTAACACAGTCCCTAGGGTCCCAAATGTACCAGTGGTCATGTGTCCATTCTGCTGACTCCCACTTTTGCTTTCCAGCTGCTGCCAGCCAGACCTTTTCAGACGAGTCCTCAGAAATGGAAGCGAGTTGCTCTTGAGCCGCCATCTGGAAGGAATGATGGAACTTAAGCCTGCTTAGAGGGACTGGCTGCATTGTTGAGGCATGCAGGGTGGACCAGTGGTGTTGTCTGGCGTTCCTTTCCAGGACGAGGGTGGTTGCCTACCTCGGTAGGCCGGGTAGGGCGATTCCTGCAAGGGCTGGTAGAACACAGGGGTGGGCTTTAGGTAGGCGGTCACGACCTGGAGGGCACTGTTGAGGGCTACATCTACCCTCTGGGTGTGCAGGCTTCTGCTCCAGATTGGGGCGAAGAAGAAAGAGGCTTTAAGGATTATTTGCCATTTTGTACATGCACCAACAGTCCATACACATAGGAATTCTTGTGCACGGCTCTCTCATAATCGATGATATGTGAAGATACGGAGTACCTTGGCCGAGGTACCCCAGGCCATACCAGTGAGATGGGGGATCAGTAAGACCCTTCAAGACACTTTAGACCTGATATCCTTGAGATGTTGTTTGAAAAATGGTGCTCTGTCCAGGCATACACCAGGTACTTTGCTGGGACTAAAGGCATTAAACTTGTTGCTAATTCTCTAGATCAGGGATGTCAAACTCGTGCCATAGAGGGCCAAGAGGCTGCAGGTTTTCTTTCCAACCAAAAACTTCACCAGCTGATTTCACTGATTAGTCCCTGCTCTCTGCTTAAAGGTGAGGTAATCAGTGAAACCAGCTGGTGGAGTCTTTGATTGGAAAGAAAACCTGCAGCCTCTTGGCCCTCCATGGCACGAATTTGACATCCCTGCTCTAGATGATGCTGTGAGGTCATGTTCATGTCAAACAAAAAGACACGGTTGGCAAGTCACTGCAAAAAGTCAGTGCGAAGAGAGTGTTTCTGTACTACTGCTAGTTAACCGTTTCTTAGAAGTCTTAGTTTGAGCTAAATTACATTACATTACTGTTACAAGAACAGAAGTTGTCTCTTTTTCTAAGTTTTTGCGAAAAAAGGATGCCTGATTTTCTTGAAATGTGTAAAGAAAATTGCCCGTGAATGAAAAACATTTTTACCTTTTAGGTTTCTGGAATTTAACTACAACCTCATTTCAAGAAACATGACATGTCAATTTTTTTCTCATGCCACTGGCATTTTTTTCTTTGTTCAGTACAGAAAACCTCAGCAATGTCTTTGGCTTATCATTTTTTCAATGACATTTTTTTCTGGACTTGTTGCGACCAAGTTCATTTTTTGTGCCTGAAAGAACTTGATTAGTTTGAAGTCTCACCTGGGTGTAAAGAAAAGAAAAAAGCTATTCAACACAAGCTCGTTGGGTTTATCCTGAGTATAGTTTTATTTTACTGTAAAGACTGTAATGGTGCTTTTTCCAGGGTTAACTGATGCCGATAAAAGCAGATACTTTTGCTGCCTGTTGCATCAACGGATGGTCAGGTGATATTTACACTTCAGCCCGTAGTGAGGCAGAGCCTACAGTGCTTTCCTCTGGCAGAGTTCAGCAGGGGTGCATGTCTGATGCTTGACTCAGAATCATTGATTACTTATTCATGAGGCCATTGATGAGTTATTCATGGAGCGGGATTCAGGGTGAAAGTTTCTATCCCGGCTCTTTTCAATTAGAGGACGTCTCCAGGTCAATAAACAAGGTGGAAGGAGAAGCTCTCCCTTGCAGCACAGCTGGCTGTAGATGTCAAGGACTTCCCGCTGTGAGGTGAGTACAGACGTAGATGGATTCACTTTTGTCTGGCCATGCTGTGTGAGTACAGCAGCTCTCAGTGCTGCTCTGATGGTCTCAGCCCTTCTTTTCATCAGGCAGCAGCGGTGAAGAGAGTGTGTAATGGCCCCACTCTGCTCTGTGACAGTCCTCTAAAAGCTTCCACACCATCGGACATGATCGAGCCAGCCCTGACAAATCAACAGCAGCTGTTATCCCTGCCACATTTCTCAGCAGGACATCCTTTTGCCTGGTGATATTCATGGTTTTATTGCTGGAGTAGCTCATAAAGACATATTGCATAAGAATATGAACGGCTTGGAAACTAGCAACAGGATCAAATGAGTCCAGAAAGAAGCTGTGGATGAGAGAGGAGTGTTTATTTTTTCAAACCAGTAACCTGGGGTCAGAGTAACCACCAGCCCTGAGTAGTTCACATGAGGATGCTTCAGCCTAATGTTTTAGAGGATCTTGAAATTTTAGAGTAACAGTTTATCCTTATAGTTCTTCTCCAATAAGCCTGAAGTGCTGCACATGTGTCACAGGTTGCAGGCATGTACTGTAGTTAAAGTTTACAAAATCACAGTATTCACAAACTATAAACAGGCTTTTAGCCCAGCTGTGTTGATGACAGGGACACTTTTGGTCAGAACCGGTAGTGTTTTTCCAGGATTAAGACTCCATTTTTACATGAGTAAAATCTTATCTATCCTCAGATACAGAGAAGTAGCATTTACAATTACCAACTTTTTTTTGATTATCTTGTTTTTAATTGTGGGTTATAAACAGACAAATAATAAAAGTATAAAATTGAGACTGTTTCATGATCATTTATGAAGTCCCCACAGGGCCTTTGAAAACCACAGCACCAAATGGATGCAATCTGGCAATTATTATTTATTGATTTAACTGTAACAGTGGTTTTTAAGCTTGATGTTCAACTTCTTGCAGTTGTGGGTTAAATAAAGTTTATTTGTGGATTGTCTGTAGCTCTTGGACACAACAGACCTTGAAGGCCCTAAGTATATTTGGAAAGAGAGGCATGAGAAGAAGGAGGGTGGGAGGGGCAACAGGGTGCAGAACGTGGGAATGAAAAGGAGAGGGATGTGTGTAGTGCTGGAAGAGGCACAGCTGAGGTGTGGCGCTGCTCCTGGCACTTTGCATTGATAAATAGTAAGTCAAAGTAAACTGTGTTCCTAAATTTCTAAAAATTAACAAGATCATTTAAAAGCCAGCTGTCTGTTAGAAAATATTAGTTTAAAAACTGTTTAAAGTTGGGAAGAATCAGTAAAGCAAGCAGGCAGGAGTCAACCTAAAGCAAACCTAAAGCAAACCTAAAGCTTTTCCCTTCACTTTCATATCTTGTATGTTTTACCTGGACTAAAGCTAAAGGGCAAAATATGTTGGTCTGTGTTGTTTCAAGGATTTAGAACAACCTCTTTCACAAGCAACAACTTCCTGGATGCTTCAACGAGCGTCTGGTTACTTCACCTTTTAATCAAGAGTGCAGAACCCCAAAATGCATTTTTATTCATGTGTTGTTGAAGTGAAAAAGGGAAGAATGTGTTTTATATATGCCAGTTGTTTCTAAGCTAACTTAAACAAGAAAATGAGAGTCAGTCAAACAAGAAATGCTCCCAAAAATTAAATTTATTTATACAGCTACGCATGAATAACTTATATTCATCTATGGACTGTAACACAAACCAACACTGCTTCTCTGAGAGTGTTTACAGCTGTACGGTTAAATTATGAATTCATTTTAGAAAACAGAAGCTGTTTGGAAACTCTTTAACCTTGATTTGCTTTGACAGAACACTTTCCATAAATATTTTTACTGTGTGTTTACGAGACCAAAGAAAGTTTATTGTTAGACTCCCAGGAGACCAAGGGAGATGTGACAAATATCGCTGTAATGGAGATGAATGTAGCATAAGTGGGTTTTATTAAAACATTTGAAATCGCTACAGTGGCTTCATGGTTTTCCGTGGTCACAAAGATGCTTTCTCCCACCCCTATGTTCAGATCCTGCAACCACTGGGCCCTTTCAGCAGCCTCTGTGGGTCTGATAAATGAAAAGGTCTTATCCCACATTAACCTCTCGCATTGGTCTCTGCTGGAGCTGACTCTAAAGGGAACACTTTGAGATGCTTGCGTCAGAATTTGCTGATACAGTAGCTCAGTAAAAGCTTCACATGGCCTTCACTGTTCAATAAAAGTGTGAATCATGAGATGAAATCATGTTAAAATGTCTTTAGAACCCACCTGAGCTTTGTGCGATGGTGTAATTTGGCTCAGCAAGTGACCTGTGCTCATTATAAGTCTGATATCAGGATGCCATTTGGTTAACTTTCCCAGGTATGACAGGATGCCGCTGATATCCTCTTCATCTCAGCTCACCTGTGCACACATCTTCTCAAACCACTTTATAGGCCTCTCCTGTTCACTCACTTGTGGCCTCTTTGTTCTTCACCTTCTCTAGAAAAGCTCTCCAGCACTCTGTCTGGGCTGATTCCAAGGTGCTGACCCTGGTTGGTGGATCAGAAATCCCTTCAGCCCTCTGAACACAGGGTCTGCCTCACTGTCGCTGGTTTCCACCTGCTTCTTCCTTTTTTTTTCACTGTCCAGCATTTCCCTGTGACAACTTTACAGGGAAATAGCAGAGAAATATATCTACTCTGGATCCTTGAGGCTCAGTAACTCTCACCGTGACCCCACAAATGACTTTGTGAGCTCATTCTCAGAAGCTTGGTTCCCAAAGTCTCTGCTTTGTCCACACATGCCTCGACTTTGGTCCCTCCTGGTTTATCAGCTTCTACTGAGTGCACACCTGGTTCTGGACTCACTAATCACCCAAGCATGGGGCAGTCTCAGTGTCCGCAATCACAGGCTTTAAAGTGATACTTCGGGATGGAACAAGTTGGGTCCTATCACAAGGTTTAGGGCAGAAATTACCCCTACAGCAGTGTTTTCGTGCAGCAGAAGCCCAGAGCGCACGCACCAAACACCCCCTCCCTGCTCCTCAGCCGGTTTCCTCTGCACTCAGACGGGTCCATATTTTACTTGACCAAAAACACAAATAAACGGACTCCCACCGAAAAAATCTGATATCAGTCTGCATTCACGCTTTATTTAGAGAATTTTCAGCACGTTACTTTCACACAAAAACACCGCTAAATAAGGCTCTAGTTCTCATCATGTCGTAAAACGGCACTACCTCCGGAGAGCTACCTACCTCCAGCAGAGCCACAGCTGGCTAAAAGGCGCTCGCCGCTTAGTGTATCAGTCTGCGCGCGCGCGAATCAATGCGTCAACTCACACTGGATCCACTCCGTTCCGGTCCAGCTGAGTCCCTGCTCCGGCAAGTTGCAGCAGAAGCCTCCTAATTTTGCCAGATACCAGAGCTGTTTTGTGTCAGTTTACAAAAAGCAGATGGAGTGCAACAGGATGTTGTACATAGAAACCACCAAGAAATGCCTAGTGACTGTCCAAAAAAAAAAAGAAAAGAAAAACTGTGGTGGTATTTAGGTTTACTGTAACAAAAAGGCAGCATAATGAGCACAACCAGGCCAGATGTCAACCCAGAGCAGGTCTAGAGCCAGAGCCGGACTTGAGTTGCATTTGGGTAGACTGCATCTGGTGTATTCCTGGCATAATACATGAGGAACGCATCTCAGATGAGACGACTGTCAAATTTCAGATTTGTCTTAAATTAAATTAAATTAAATTGTCTTAAAACCTCCCTGGTTTTGGTGGGTTTGAACTCCAAACTGAGCTAACAGTTGGTTTATGTGGCTCAGTGTACACACAGGCTGCAGGTAGTGTAATAGACTCTATGGTCTCATAATTCTCAGAGAGACAGTGACATACACAAGTGTCCAGCTCCCCTCAGAGGTAGTTATCTGTTGTCTGCCTACCTGCAGAGATGTTGAGTTATCCACCATCTGTGCTCAGGATGGACGGCCATGTGTAGCCTGAGTCATAAGACACAATCCAAAGGTTACCAGATTGAATGTGTCTCCTGCAGCAAGCGGTATGTAGCCAGTGACTGCATGACTTCTCTGTGGATGTTATTTATTCTCGTGACCTGAGATGGCCTTTTCCTTTGCTCAGATGGAGAACACTGTGTGCAACATTAAATACTGGAGGTGATTAATCGAAGTCTCACTGGTGTTTAAGGAAACCATTGTTTTAGCTGCTGTCTCTTAAGTGCTCCCCACTCCACAGACTCCCTTCTCTCTGATTGGCCAACCTTCTGGAGGTCTGTCAGAGGCAAAGCTATAGGAGGACCTTTGTGTTTGAGGCCCTCTCCTTCAATGTGTCATGAAGAAGCCAGAAGATTCTCGTCATTTTAGCAAGCCCAGTAAAGATCTAGTGCTATTTTCAGAATGACAAAATCATTTCAGTTTAGTATTCTGAATACACACTTAAAGTTAAGTCAGGGAAGAAAACTTGCTGTGGGGTTGACGTCTAATAAACACCATCTGTGACAGCCGTGATCAGGGTTCAGCAGCAGATTTCTTCCCTGTGTGCTGTCAGTTTGGACATGAATGAAATCCTTTGCTTCAAGGAAGTGAGCTGCTGGTGTGCATGAATAACATGACTGATTACACAGATTGGATGAAAAATATTCCTTTTGTCTCTTTTCTCCCTTCTTTCATTCAGTGCAAGGTGCAAGTGCAACAACCCAACTTTTTTACACCCAGCTTGTCCATCACCTTTGCCTGCTCACAGATAACGATGGAAGACTGGGCTGAAGAAGAGGCTGCTCCATTAGCAGATGTAATAGGAGTGTCTGATGGCTTCAGCACACCAGATGAAAGGTAATCAGAAGGTGTGTGACTGTCAGAGCAAGTGTGAAGAGAAGAGACAGCTCTTTGGACTCAGTGATTTTGTCATGGAGCATTATGGAGCATGGACTGAGATTACCCTGAATATCAATGCAAGTCTCATCTTTGCTAGGAGGGAGTAGAGCAAAGTTTTCAGAAGAGAAGTTTATGCAACCCTAATTCCATAAGAGTCAAGATGTTGTGTAAAATGAAAAAAAGGAAAAAAAGAAACAAAAGGAACATTTTTTAAGCAGATATTTAATAGTGTAAGGATATGTCAGATGTTCAAACTAAACGTATCATTTTCCTTTTTAAAGAATTTGTCCTCATTTTGAATTTTTTGCCATAAACATGTTCTAAAAAAAATGTAACAGGCCTGCTCATCATGCACTGCTTCACCTCTTCTTTCAACAGCAGAACCCAAGAGAGCAGTTTCTGGAATTTCAGCAGTCAAGTGTGTCTCAGGCTTTCCTAAAATCATTTCAGAGTCTTTTGTCATCATGATGTGAAAAATTAGGACTGCAGCTCAGCACCTGGACTCCTCTACTACAGAGCCATATTGTTGCATGCCTCTTAAAGACTCAAACCACATCTGTGGTAGAAAACTGACTGTATGCTCTCTTATCTGTCAGCTCACATCAGCTGTGTGTTCAGTCCGGATGAGACAGCTGGAGTCGTGAGACTGAGGAGTTTGCTTGTCATCCAGATGTTTACTGTGGTTTCAGAGCCTGACTTCCTGTTCCACTCGATCTGCTCTGTGCAACCTGATGTTTTGCTACTCCGCCATCCAGCAAGAATAAAAGTCTTGCATATTTGATCCTAAGGGTCAGATCTGCCAGAGCTGAGATGCAGACAGAACATGGGTGTAAGTTAACACATTAACTCGAGACCACAAGTAATGCATACACACACTCTAAACACACATCACCCAGTCAAGCATCATTATCATCACCAAAGCTGCACACAGCTACAGGGTCACTGAACAACTTTGCTCTGCAACTAAACAGGACACTCAAGCAAAATAAAAATTTCCATATGAGGCACAGCATGTATATCACAATTTGTAGAGGCCATTTCAAGTTGATTTTTACACTTAAGCAAAATTTACTACAGTTTTTAGTACAAATGATTTATTGTAGAGATCCAATTCATGCAAATATAACAAATTTAAAATAATTAAAGAGGTAGTTTGTGTTAATTCATAGATTTATTTAGATCTATTTGAAAGTGCTTGATTATGGATGGAGTTTTTGTTTTGTAGGGCAGTCAGTGCAGGTGTGTGGGTCAGTCCTTTGTTACATGCAGGTTGAGTGGAGCTTTAGCCAAATGTTTTTTGACCATGTGAGAGTGGAAGAAAAAAGGTTTTGGGATTTTTTGTTAAGTTGGACTCATGAGAGGCTTAAAGAAATGAAGGATGAATTATGGAACTTGAACCTATTAAATAAATGGACCATCAAACGCAGATCTGTGAGTAATGGATTTGTTTGTTGTTGTTGTTGGTGGGAAGGCATAAAGTGGACACGCATCAAAACAGCAGTTAAGGCTTTTTCATTCAGGTGGCTTGTTAGATACTCTGGAAGGATGTGCCACAATATCCATGTTAACATTTAAAAACTTAGTGCAAAATAAAATAAAACAAAGAAAATAAATCAATAAATAAACAAACAAACTTGAGAACCGCTCCAGTCAGTGCAAAGTTCCCCTGCTCGGGGGTTGTGTGTGTGTGCTGTAACTCATACCAGCCAAGCTGTTGTCCCGCTCTACTGCCAGCTCACCTTAGACTTGTCCACCAGCTTCGCCGCCATGTTGGACTTTTTCCAGCCAGCCTTACTCTCTTTTACTGTCGTTCAGATTTCAAATGGGTGTATTCACAGTTCGTAGTGGGGATGTGTGATGAATTGTGCTTCATTCTTCCCTCATCCATTTCTTCTGCAGTGGAGCGTGTCTCCTCTCTTCGCCAGATGCCCAAGACTCATTTGCCAAGGTGCAGCCTCTTGATAAAAAGCACCCAAGTTCCAGCATCAACCCCCCACCCCCCACCCCACGATGGCATGTATGCCTGTCCCTGTCATTCACACTAAAACCACACCTATACCTTTGTATAGGTGTGGTTAAAATCACCACATAATTCTTTGCAATTTTAAACTGAGAAACATTATTCTAAACTATTTGCTCACGCAGTCTCACAAGATGTTAAACTACTTTCTATCTGTACTAAAGAGGGACACAGCCTTTCAGAAGTGCCTTCTTGTATGAACTGATATCTCATATTCTGGTTAAAAGCAGCCAAAGTGGTTGTAGGGCGATCCTCAAGATTTTTTTTACTTTTGCACGACCTATTTTTTTGCGAGGTGCTGCCCTGTTGGTTGTGGCTGCCTGTTGCAGTGGCTCTGTCTTCTTTGTCCATTTCTTGTAATTTTTTCATCTCTTTTTCATAAATTTTTGCATTTGAAGTGGGTCATTACTTTGTATGGCTCATTAATTGGTCATGGACACCAAACTGGTTATGCCTTCACCGATATTTTTGCTGTTTTTTCTCCAGTGTTTGTCTGGAGATCCTACGTGTAACCATGGCTGCATTTTTTATATGTGAACCCAGCTGTTAGCACCCTGTAGCATGTCAATGCTAACTGGTGTAAGGCCTGATGTCTTGGAGAGAAGGAGGTTTGGATGACGTGCTGGTTCTCAGGTGTGAGCTAAGAAGTGACGACATCTACCTGTCCTTCCATATATCAATATTGGAAACGTAAGATCTATCTCCTAAACGATGGACGAGCTAGTCGTGCTAACCCAGCAACAGAGGGAATACCAGAAGGCAGAGTAGCATCATGCTATTTACGGACATGGCTAACGGAGCTAACAGCAGACACCAAAGCCACATTGGAAAAACTTCACCTGCTGTGAGCAGACAGGATACAGGAGACAGAGACTGAACAGACCGATGAAGAAGCTCAGTCCTGGACCCTGTGGAGGTGGAGGCTGGCTGACTGGACAATGATGGACAAGCTGTCATCATCTATTTTTTTTTTTAATGGACCTTTTTGCACTTTCTATACACTTCCTTACTTTTGTTTTCTTGATTGCTGCTGGGACTCCTCCTGAATTTCCCCTCTGGGAAAAATAAAGTATTTTCTGTTCTATTCTATTTTTCTGCTTTCTTGAAATGTGCTTCTGGTGTCAGAGTCAATACTCATTTCAGTTTTGGTAAAGCGTTACATTTTTTCAGTGTCCACTTCTGCTCTATTTTCAGTTATTATGAATGTATCTGTATTCATTTTTTTTAATGACTTTCATAATTTTAATCCATTCTTGAAATCTACTATTTTTCACAGCGTCTTTGTTTCTGGGGGTTGTATGAAGTGGGCACTCAGCTATAGTGAAACCAGTACTCATCTTGTGAGTCTGACCTTTAACCTCTATTTCTCACACTGACCTTGAGCAAAGGTAGACCAATGACAATGTTTTATGTGTCTGAGTCACTCACTGTTTCATCTTGTGCTGCTTCAAACACATAATGAGACATCAAACACGTTTCTTCAAGGCCGGGGAAAAGATGGATCACAAGCTGCAGACAAATTCATAGCGAGGTCAACGCATTTCATTTCTCTTCTTGATTTAGTTTCTCTTTAATCGCTCATTTTGTGTCATACTTCTGCAGGATTACTTCTCATTTTCAGGATGTGCTTTTACAACATGCTCTTAATAGATTTAAATTAACTCGTGCTTAGCTTTCAGGGGGATGTGTGACCCAGTAAGTCATTTAAATGCTGATTGAAGTGTCAGATTTCCACTAACACCGTCCAAAAGACTCATACATTTTTTGTCCTGTATTTAAAACAAAACAGATGAATTTATCAGCCAATAATATCCACTTCACCTGATGTGGAATGACACCCTCTCAGATTTAATCAGCATTAACACGATTACAGATGTAATCAGCACGCAGAGATAAGAGCCCTGGTTGCCCTCTTTGTATAACTGATTACAGATTTAGCTTCATTGACTCATCAGAAATTTGCAGCTGAAACATTTTCCATAGAAAACCCGGGTCTGTAATGAAAGCAATATTTCCTGTAAATGTCCAAGCACCGATGAATGTTTTTTGCAGACTTTGTTAATTTGTTTTTTCATGAAAAGATTCTTTTCTAACTAAATCACAATAACACGGGAGCCCACGCCCCCACAAAAAAGGTCTAATGACACCCTTGCTCTCACCCATCGAGCATTTCCTTCCTTCCCAGCTTACTTCCCTTCCTCATCCTCCTCTCTGAAGAAAATGTTTAGAAATCAACACAAAACCCTCCAATAAGAGTGTTGGACTCTTCTCTCTTCTCTCTCTTCTCTGCCGAATCACTGCGACACACACATTCCTATATTTCAGCATCGAGCTGGCGGTTCAGCTAGCTTTGCTAATAAATGCGAGGACAAAAGCACAACACCCACTGAGGAGAGCGGAGATGGGATAATGATCAGTAATTAATCACGCACTGGGGTCATGCGGCTCATCTCTTCACCACCGACACAGCAGCAGAGAGAATGACTCACATCCCGCTGAAGGCTCCTCAGAGGAGGCAGCTGAGTGAAGTGAGACACGGAGACCTCAGCGAGAAGCTTTTTATTAGTTTCAGCCGATGAACCTGATGTGTGAAGAGCTCCAGAAGACACAAACAATTGTCTCTGTGAGTCCAATCATTTCTTACATCACACATTAATGGATTTTAACAAAACCTTTTGTATAACAAGCTGATCACCCAAAGCTTGCGTGTCAACAGCAGAGAACTCATAAATCTTACATGTGAAAGTTACACATCACATCACATCATGAGTTGTGAGTCAGAAGCAGAACATGATGAAGCATAAAAACAAAACAAAACATTGTCCCTCAGGAAAGTTTTCAGGTATCACTTACACTTAACAGCACCGCTCTGCTCATGTGCATTTATTGATACCCAGCTAATGATCCTATCTCACTTGTGTATATCAAGGACAATAAATTAATTGGTGTCTTAAAACAAAGCTGTTACAATACAACAACAATAAATCTATTTATGTGTGATTAATCGTCCATATTCGTCATGTACAGCTAATCTAATCACTGCTTACACAAAATTAATGAAATAAAATGTTGTCTATTCTGTTGTCTGCTTGATATTTAAGTGTTTCATCACAACACTAGGGTGATCTGAAAAAATTACTTTACGGTAGACTCAGCTTCAAAGGGGTTGCACTGCAAAAACTGGAGTCTAAATAAGTGTTTATGTCTTACATTTAGAATAAATTGTCTTATAAGACTAAATATGGGCCACACTCCACTAAAAAGTCCAGATAAATGTTGAGATAAAGTACGATAAAGTATGACACTTGAATTATGTTAGGAGTAAGAGTAGAAAAATCTACCAGCAGGTAAGAAAATACTTGTTTGTTGTGTTTGGATACTGTTCATACTTCCTTAAACTTGATAAGCTAATGTTTGTTTGATTCCAGTTTTTCTTTTTAGGCTTCACACTGTCCCTCCAGTACTCCAGCAGTAGCTTTAAATGATTTACACCTGAAAAAAGAATTTTCTACTCGCAAAAATCCTTCTTCAGCCTCTTTCTAAAACACTTTGTTCTAGCTGCTGTATCATTAGCCCTGTTTCCACCAAGCAGTTCAGTTTGGTTCGTCTCACCATTGCACGCATTTTACGGTTTGGTACAGTTAAGCCTGATCCTGTTTGCGTTTCCACAACAAACTGTGCCCTCTCGTGGTAAGCAGTGTGTAAGTTGGATGCTGCAAGCCCCAGCTGGTAAACAATAGTGTGGCGCCGTAGCAGCGTGACACAATTTACCCCTCTAAAAAATCCAACGAAGAAGAAAAATGTGACGCAGTAAACAAAGAGCATAGATGGAAGACATCCAGCATTTCATCCTCTTTGTGATTGACATGTAGCTCTTTGATACAAAGTGCAATCAAGCTTTGTTTCGGTGAAGTCTGTGTGTCGGAAGGAGAAATGCAGCTGCTGTCGGGGTAAGTGAAGATTCTTTTGACCAATCAACAGTCTGCAGTGTGTTGCTCCATCTTCCGAGAGCAGATCAGTTCAGTCTGGCACCCATACGGAAGGGTCCCAAAAAAGTAGGCCGGCTCGTCTCGGTTTTTGGGGATCTGTCCCGGGATAAGTCAGTGGAAACGCCACTAACTGCATGCCGTACCGAGACGAAACGAACCGGTCTGCTTGGTGGAAACGAGGCTTAAGGCTCTTCACTCCACAAATCTCCTGCCCTCTGATTGGCCAGCTGCCTGGAGGCATGTCAGGGCAGAGCTGTGGGCAGACTTTGGTGTTTGAGGCCCACCCCTCCCTTCCAACATTTCATGAACATAAAGATCCCGTAAAGATTTAGTGCTATTTTTAGAACAGACCATTTTTATTAGTTAAAGGACAGATTCAGGGATTTCTACATATAAACGTGGAGATTTGAAAATCTGCTTATTTAGTATGATAATGCAACATTGTACAATATTGGAAAGCCAAATATAACTTTTACACAACAATATCTAAGCAGACAGTATTGTACTTCATAAGTGCATTAAATTCTACATTAACAATTTGGATAAGCTGTCAGTTTTCATTTTTAGATTTTACTAACAAAGCAGACAGCCGTGTCATTGTTTATTGAGTGACTAGTTTCCTCAAAGATAACTCTCTGAGTGTCTCCTCTTCCCTCTGAAGATAGTGGCTTACATAATACTTTAAAATCATACATACATCATTGATTTGTTCTGAAGAGGAGGACGTGCTCCAACAACAGGATTCTCAGAGGAACGCCGAACACGAAACCTACTGAACATGTTCCAAAACACATGAAACAGCACCGGCTCCCACAGTTTGAAGTCAAGAGGGAACAAACACATTTCACTGTGATGTTAAGAAGAAAAAAAAAACACATAAATGTGACTACTTTGCTCTCCTACACATAACAAATCAAAAGGAGCTGACTTTCATTCTTTTGGTCAAACATAATTGATTTATGTCAGCCTTGATGCTGCACATTTCAGAGGGATCAAGAGTTGGAGTCAGAGGATAAAAATACCACCAAAAGGAAGAGCAAAGATAGAATTAAAGGCTGGATTTATCAATCAATGACAGTCAGTTTGGAAAATGTAGCATGACAGAATACAATGAAATACAGGATATAAAGTATGGTTTAAAAACAAACACGCTAACATAAAATGTAAAAATAAGCGAGAATGTCCAGTTTTAGGGGCTTGGTAGAGATCACACACAGGGTTTAAAGAAGTGAGCTGGATGGAGACAGATTGTAAGGTGTTTTGGTGAAGCAGGAAGTGGGGGCTGTTAAAAGCAATGACTGAAGTTATTTAAATGGAAACTTTCGTTTGACATTTGCCAACTGGATGTGTAGAAAGTAGTGCCTTCCTATTGAGTCACAGGACTCAGACTTAAAACCTGTGACTCAACTTGGACCAAAACAGTGATGACTCCAACTTGTACTCCTAAGAGACTAGACAGACTGGGAAGGAGGGCCAGCTCTGCCCTGAGCTGCTCCCCTGACACTGTGTTAATGTGTATTTCTAGTGGAAACACAAAATCACATCCACCTGACAAATCCAGAGAAATACCTTAGGTAAAAGGTAAAAATAATGCCTGAATTACAGCTGCTGACAGGACAATAAAAAATTGCTAGTCAGGTTTCTTGAAATGTAAATATTGTCTAATTTCAAGAATCTGAACCAGTACATCTTTCTTAGCACACTGACTTCTTTTGTTACTCAATTCAACTAATTCAGGTGTTGTTTTTTGGTCTTTTAATATCTCAAAATAAGACATTTCTGGGACTTGTGAGGTGAATGTGGCTCATTTAAGTCAGATAAGATGGTTTTACTATAACAAGACAGAAACACTTGCCCACAAAAAGTTTGGTGTCTATGACCAACAAATGAACCATACAAAGTAATGATCCACTCCAAAAATTACAAGAAACAGACAAAGACGAGACAGCTGCTGCAACAGGCAGCTACTTGGGCAGCGCCGAGCAACAGAGCTGAAGTAGCACCATCTTCCCATCAGTGGTGTTTGAAGGCCCAGACGAGTCACTTTTTCTTCTTCTGACGTTGTCTTAGTGATTGATATCTGCAGTCTAACCTGTCAGACCTGCATCTCAAAGTCTTCTCTTCACAGTAACTGAGACTGAGACCTCTTTGAAGCTGTTGTCCTGGGAGTGCCTCTCACATAGGCTGTTGACTCTCAGAAACTTGTCCTCTGGTTCTGTTTTGGCTTTGGGCTCTGCCAGACCTCTTCCTGTCAGAATTTCTAGTCCCATTTTTTAAGTGTCTTTGGATGCTGAAGGAAACTCTTCTCTCTGAAGTCACCTTGACTTTCTTTGACATTCTTTTCTCTGTAGTTAAGATCCACCTCTTGAAATGTTCCAATGCTCTGGCTCTCTTTTATTAGTAATTGTCTTTTTCTATATGTCACTCAGGATTTACCCGTGATTTCCCATATTTCTCTGTTTTAGTCTATATTTTTAACGTGATCTAAAAAGATGGAGTACATTATTGTAAGGAGGATGAGGTGGAGACACCGGGAGAGTATACAGTATATCACCAAAGGTTTTGCTATTTGGCGATGACAAACCAGGAGTGCAGGTGTGCCTGCACTTGTGCCTGGTCTACGAAATTAGAGCCCTTTGAGTTAAACACTTCCTTATGTACCATTCAAAGTATTCGTTAGACTTGAACTGTTGAATTTCTAGGAAAAAAAAAAAAAAAAAAAGAGAAAAAGAAAAAAATGTAGGTGCTCTGAAACTTTTTACTGCTAGTGAAGGTCTCACACTGCCGGACCAGTTATGTCCCTAAAAGTGGTTGGGGTATTCAAAGGCGAGTAACGGAGTGAAACAGCTGCTTTCCTTGAGGTGAGTCATTAAATCACTTGTGACTGAAAATAACATTGTTAGCTAAATGTGTCAGTAAATGAAGTTGTTTCTTGAAAAGTCTTTCAGAGGTATGAAGGGATCTGCTCTCAGAACAAGCCTGAATGGTCACATTTTCTTAGATAAATTCACAAAAAGCTGTAAAAAGTTCAGCTCCTGACACAATGTTTAAAACTTATTTTATTAAATAGCTCAGTGCTGCAATTACCTTTTCTTTTCTTTGCTGTTTTCTGCTCCCTCTGTGCTTTCCCACTAGTTGCTTGACGTTTGATGGCTGCGAGTTGCTTTCATAAGCGCTGACAGTTTGACAGCCTCTGTGGTTGGCGGACTGGTCTACACCTTCACCAGTATATAAAAAATAGAGCCAGTATAAAAGAGACAATAGTGGGATAGAAATAGGCTTGACAGGTCTGCTTGGCTGTGCATATCACAACGTTTTGACTTAAAAGATAATTTATAAGCCTCACATAATGACAGAGGCTAAGTTTAGATCCTCAGCAGCTTCCAGTAAACAAGGCCTGGAGCCCGCAGCTGCATCCCATCATGCCCATCAAAGCTGTTTTACGGTGTCTCCTTTCTTTAATGCTTACATTAAAAGGTGTTGTTTTGATTCCTCTTTCATGCAGTTATTTAACAGGATGAGTACAGCCGACTGCGCTCATTAAGGAGGGGGTTTCCTAAACAACTTGAAGTGGAAAGGTTCACTAATGAATATTCAGATAAACACATGAGAGGGATTTCAGAGGCTGAGCTGGAAATGCAGCTGTGGTTGTTTATGACTCTGGTTGCTGAATATGTATTCTCCATCATTAGCAAATATTTGTGATTATGCCATGCGGCTTGGATTTTTCAGAGGGCTTTAACAAGTTTACAGATACTTAGGAATGTGGAAAACTCCCTGACTTACTATTTGTGTCTGTGTTATTGGTAAAATTCAAAAACATAAGTCAGTATTTTGAGGGTTTTTCAAGGCAACAGCTTTGGTTTGTTGTCACTATGAGTCATTAGCATTAATTGATCAGTATGAATGAAACCAACTCTTTAAATGTCCCATTCATGCTTTTATGTAAAAAAAAAAAAAGAGCTTCAAATACAAACTCTTTATGACTCTTCTATTAAGACATTATTCCTTTCATCATATCTTTTTTAGATTATTTTCAGGGGTTGTATGCCTTCAATCAGACAGGAGAGGGCAGCACATAGAGCAGGGCAAGAGCAGGGGGTGGCATGCAGAAAGAGGTCACAGGCCACCTACTCCAGGGTCAACCTTATGAAGTGCAACCTAGGGTGCGCCTCAATGCGTTAACTTCTGGCTTCCTCTGTCCTATCTCCTCTGCAGCAATGGAAGTACTTTCCCAGTCGCCATTTTGAAGACTGTCCCAAAGCGATCAGAGGAGAGAGGAGACAGGAGAGAGGATGGAGGAGACTAATGGGAGGAGCGATGATCGAGGAAACACGAAAGCTGGCTTTGCGGAAGTCTTTTCACTGACACACACACACCCCCATATTGAATATCACTCTCTGATTGGACGCTGCAGCAGCTCGGACTTCTCCACATGAAACTTCACAAACTCAACGGGGTTTAATGAAAGAAAAGACGAGCTGAGGACAGGCACTGCGGATTGCGAGAAACTGATTATAAATCTGTTAATTAAGTGTTTGTTGTGAGTTTAAAGCACAAAACACTGAACACAACCATCATCAAATCAATATAGCAGAGGATTAATACAGAAAACTGAAATCTAATAAATAATATCTTCCTGAGACACAATAAACTATGTTGTATTAATAAGCTTCAGAGGTCACGATCAGATGCACTTTAGATAAAGGTTAAATAATTCATAAATAATCTAACAATTACGCATTTTACCGGTAAAGTGATCTGTGTGCTTCTTAGCACACAGTAGAAACAGAGAGCAGGTTTTCTTCATGGTAACGGGTTTGTTTAACAGGTTAAAGGAACAGACAAATCACTGTTACTGTTTCTGTTTGATCAGAGTTATTACAGCGCACATGTCCAGACGCACAAACAGCTGTTAGAGCTGACTGACAGATGATCCAGAGGTGATCGGCTGATATGCCGTCATAAATGAAACATGTTGCTTCATGTGACGCTCCAAAGGAGAGGATGTCCCATTGCTCTAAAAACTAATCTCCTCCATCCTCTCTCCTCTCTTCATTTCCTTGTGTCTCTCCCATGCATCTCTGGTGGGAGGGACTAAGACGCAAGTGAACGCCTTGAGTGAAGGAAGGAAGGATGGAACTTTATTGCTTTGAGACACACCCCTAGACTACTGGGCCACCTGCACTCCCATAACTCCAATTTCAAGAAACTTGACAGTACAGTTTTCTTGTCTACTGACAGATTTTTTTTACTCTTCCTAAATCATTTTTTGTATATCTCAAAATAAGATATTTTTCTGGACTCATATTAAGCCTAATTTGATAATTCTGACTAAAAATGAGAAAAACACTAGCTTATATGAAGTATTCTGTTTTGAGTAAAACTGCATGAGTCCCTTTGGTGAGGTTTTGCCTGAGAAAATCAAGGGTTTTAAAACTTTCAGTGTCACAGTATTAAAGTTTGGAGCTAGTTCATATATAAATAGCAAAGTGTAAATGTCTTTTCCAAATTACAAGAAAATACAGTCAAGTTTTGGTCAAAAACATCTGAACTGATTCCACCATGGCTGCATTAGAGAAAAACTTAATAACTACAAGATTCAGGTTCAAGACTTATCTTCTCTCCATACCCACAGGTTCTGAGCGCAAGGGCAGTTCATTCACTAGTTTCAGAGGATTCTCCGTTTGCACCAGAGTCAAGGACAAACTATGAGATCAATGCCACTCCCAAACCACTCTGTTTGTGGTTCACAAGCTTTCATGGACAAGGTCTGTGACCTCTGCTGGAACTCTTTACTATAGGGAGTCCAGATTTTTACTCATCACTGCACTTGATGTTTATTTCCAGCTGTATCTATATTTGGTTTGGTATGTGGTGGTCACTCATACAGCCTCGATCTTCCATTATTTATCCAAGATGTAAAAAGAAACATGAAAACATCCTGTGCCCAAGAGGTTTTTTTCACTGGGACTTGACATTCAGTGCTGCAAGCTTTCAAGGAACTATATTTGCCTGAAACACGACTCGTACATGGTTTCTATTATTAACAGAGCTTTAATGTCATGTCCACAGCCTATACTCTGTCAAGTACAGGGTGTACTTTACTTTGCAAAATATTCACTGAATTAAATGTCATGTCAGAACTCGGAAACATCTCCTCAGTCCTGTCACTTCTGTTGATAAAGATCAAATAATTTTTTAACCAATGCCCCAACATCAAGCAGATTAGACATGATGGATTCTGATATGTTTAGAGAATGAAAAGCTTGAACTGCAAAATAAATCTTTTACTTATAGGTTATAAGGACACAACATAAAACACGTACAGTTGTCTCAATTGTATTTTGGAGACCCATACACTTTCTCCTCCCTGAAATTTGTCTTTTGAAGTCATGTAATCACAGAGCAGGAAAATGTCTTGGAATTAATCACAGGCTTTGCTGAGGTCGCACTTTGTTAAATGCTAAGCTCGAGGCTGGAAACTAAATGAAAACTGAGCACTCTATATCAGAAGATTTGGGACAAAGTATGCACATTTTTAATGCCATGTAAGGTACGTGACAAGCAGAGAGCATTAGACCATCACCATTCATTTCCTGTCTGTAAAATAATCACACTCAGACTTTCATCCCTTTGTGAGGATTAAAAAAAGCTTAACAGAGCTACATTCAATGTACAGTTTAATGCTGATCCAGAGATGTTTCCCTATGTGGAGGAGCATTTCTGAACGCTCCTCTTCCCCGCTCAGCGCCCGTCTCTCTCTCTCTCTCTCTCCTGGCCGGAGAGCGTGGGGGCCGGAGCGCGCGGAGCAGAGCATGTTTCATCGATCCCGCGGAGCCAAGCTGCGGTGAAACTGAGCCCCACAAGTTTCTCTCAGCAGCACCGCATTTCTGCTTCGCGGTCCTGCTTCTACACACGGTAATCCTGTGGTAGGCTGCCGAGGGTGCACACTCGGCTACTACACGGCACAGACACGCACGCACACACAAACACTCACCTGCTGCTGCGGACGTGTTCCAGGTACAAGGGCCAAACCGGGGGTACTTCCTGGTCATTCAGTAAATAGCGCTTGGTGGCGCGCTTGAGATGATCACGTGACCACAGACTGCACCATTATTAAGTTGGTTTGTGTCCTTTTTTTATTTATTTAGATTATATGAATGAATAAACAGCCATATGATGGGCATTTTGGTTTCTCATTTTGTCATGATATTTTTTTTTCCTGATGTATTACTTTTCAGTTGTAAATATTAAGTTATGCCTTAAAACCCTGTGAATTATTATTTGGTTTGCCAGGGGAGGGGCTAAGGAGGTTTATAAGGGGAGCTCTGCCCATTCAGGAGGTGAATGGACGTTGTGGATAGCTGCCTGAGTAAGTCCTTAAGAGCTGCTGTGTTAAAGGGCAACTCCGGTTTTTTGACACCTGGGCATAATCTCTGCAAAACCGCCCATTTCGGCTATATTTTTACATCCATTTTTACATCCAACGAGGAGCTCCGTGAAAGAAGGATGCAGAGGGAGAGAGACCAAGAGCTGGCTCGAGAACAACAAACAGGAGCACGTCCACGACTCAATGCAAACTGGTGGTGCACTTGTGGACAGTGTTCGCCTATGGTGACAGAAGAGGAGTGTGTTTGTGATAATGATGGATAGCGATGGATGAAAAACTATAGCCGAAATGAGCGATTTTGCAGAGATTATGTCCCACGCTGACGCTCCCTTGCTGTGGCCCCCACTAAGTGCAGCTAAAATCGGTTGGATCTAAATAACTTCTGAAGGACTCCGAGCTGCACGATGTTTGTCTGAGTGAGTATATGAGCATGCACACGCCTATAAATAAGGTCCAGATGTCAAAAAAACAGAGTTGCCCTTTAATACTTTGTTTTGCCTTTGCTGAACCTGCACTGTAAATATTTATGCAGAGATTTTGCAAAAAAGGAATGAATGAATTTCACCAAAACTGAAGTTTTCCGACTGGTGACTGTGGAGGCCATTTGAGTACAGGGAACTTATTGCCATATGTTCAAGAAACCAGTCTGAGATGATTTGAGCTTTATGACATGGCATGTTATCTTGCTGGAAGTAGCCATCAGAAGATGGGTACACTGTGGCCAAAAAGGGATGGACATGATAAGCAACAATACTCAGGCAGGCTGTGGACCTTAAATCATGCTAAGTTGGTACTAAGGGGCCCAAAGTGAGCCAAGAAAATCTCTGCCACACCATTACACCAGCAGCAGTAGCCAGAAGAGTTGATACAAACCAGGATGAATCCATGCTTTCATGTTGTTTAACTGTTGCCTCAGTTTCCTGTTCTTAGCTGACAGGAGTGGCACCCGGTGTGGTCTTCTGCAGCTGTAGCCCATCTGCCTTAACGAGTAACCAGTAGTTATTTGAGTTCCTGTTGTCTTTCTATCATTTCCAATCAGTCTGTCCATTCTCCTCTGACCTCTGGCTACTATGGCTTTTTTCTCTTGAAATACCCAGACCATCAACCATGCCACATCAAAGTCTCTCAAATCACCTTTCTTTTCTTCGTTCTGATGCTCAGCTTGAACTCTACCAGCTCGTCTTCAACATGTCTTCACATCCAAACTCACTGAGTAAATGTCGTATGATTGGCTGATTAGATATGAGTTAACAAGCAGTTGGTCAGGTGGACCTGATGGAGCAGTGAGTGTACAGTCATGATTCATGGTTGAGATATCTCTGATTTTTATTCCTGTACCAGTTGCAGGTTGCAAGTTGATTTAAGGTCAATGCAATTCAAAACTCTTTGGTTTGTTGTTTCTTTCTGCCTTTGCAGACTATAGCTGGCAGCTTTGCTATTTGCTCATCAATCGCAGACTGTTGTTCTTAGACAGCTGTCTCTCTGTCACTCTGTCAGTGTGAAGAGTCTGTTCTTTTATGTCAGTGATGAAGCAGAGAGCTGTAACCTGCAGACTTAAACCAGGCGTCATCCTGAAGTGACTATAAACAGAGTTGTCAAGGTTGTTTACATTGTTCAGGGAATTAATTGAAAAATAAATACTTTTGTTGTTTATCAACTTAAAATAAAGTTCATTTAAATTGCAAATGTTCCTTTACAACATAAAATAAAAAAAAATGATGCCTTTTTTAGAGCGGGGTAGCACGACAGGGGTATCAGTTTCATTTAAGAGAGGGGGTATTGATTCATCAACGAGACAGGAGATGCGCCTTATGTGATGACCTCATCATCTTAGCAAGTCTTGTGAGGATCTAGCGCTATTATTAGCCTGGACTGTTTTACCCAGTTCACAGACAGATTTAGGGATTTTTACAACATATGAATATGTAGAGGTTTGAAAATCTGCACACATTTAGTTCAAACAGCCAGCAGCGTAACTTTATATCCATAAGTGAAATATGAGACAGCAAATGCACCTTTTAAGCTGTATCAGTATTGGTACAAAGGTGGTTTGTGAAATGAAATCCTAAAAAGACCCCCCACTGTTACAAAGTGTTTCAATCTACAATATTTATTTTCCCTCCCCACATTTTTAATTGTGTAAATTCTGGATGCCTTACTCCAGCTGAATAATCCAGCCCACTCAAAATGCTGCTGTGACACTCCTGCTGAGCTACTGAGATAAATATACAAAAAAGGGAAGCGTATTACACACACGCAAATTATCATGGAGAAATGTTTCTCAGAGCCAAGAAAAAAAGCCTCCCTCTGGTTACTACAGTAACATCTAATTTATCTGACACCAAATAAAAATTCACAACCGTTCATGCTGAAAAGTGCTTTATTACACTTTTACAACAACTGACTAACTGTGCTTGTGGTGACAGCCAGTTCACTGCACTCTCAGCTGCACTGTCTTCTCTGATGATTTAGAGTTAATAAAAACAGTAAAGCATCTCACTGAATATGTTCCCAAACATATAACCACACTAGAATAAATCAGTGCTATTAAAAGTTCAGTGACAAATATTAACCTCAATGAACTCATTCCAGTCACTGACATGTATAAATAACAGACAGAAATAAATAATGAGGATTGACAGATTTTATATTTGTGACACATTTTTTGTAGATAAGTGACCCCTCAACCCCTCAACAAACTCAGTCTATCACAGGAGTGCATGCTTGGACATGTGTTTTAATCACAATTTTAGACTTTAAAATTGAACTTGATAAGCAGCTATGAGCAGAAACGTGTGGTTGCATCTTTGTTAACATTGACCACACTGTTCTGCATGGGGGGACATTCACTATCATATGTGGATTTTATCACAAAAATATAAATAAATAAATAAATAAATAAATAAATAAATAAATAAATAAATCAGGAAAAGATGCTTTTTGAGATATCAGCTTTCCATCATCTTGCCTCTGATCTAACAGCCTCCACTGAATTTAAACTTCATGTCTTCAGCATTTCTCTCATTGTATAAACGTATGGCCTTACGCTGTGCATGAAGTCATATCTGCACCAAGCCAACAACCTTGACTTGACAGCTATGCCAGGCTGCAGGGAAGCAGACCGAACCAATCATAGTAATAACAAGACAGACAGTGAGGATGTTCGGGAGAGGGAGGGAGATGGATACAAACAGCTCTCGCTGATGAGGGTGAGCCTGTGGGCTGTTTGCCGCCTGTTTCAAGAATGTCAAACAGGGCAGCAGAAGCCTGAGTCACAGAGGTGAAAAATAATGTCAGGCGTTGGAGAAGTCAAGTCACCTGACTCCCAGGACCCGGGAGCTGGCCATATCTCGAAATGAGAGCAGACCCGGCTGAAACTACCCACACTGCAGAGTCACGGGCTTCATTTCCTCCTCCAGGATGTGTTTATTTGGTTGAAATGTTCCTCCAGGAAGCGTGACTTCTTTTTCCTCAATTCCTGCTGTTCTTGCTGCTGACGAGTGAAGTGTATTTGGCTGCGAACAGGAGACCTTGATGTCTTCACACCACAAACCACAAGAGGAACCTGCTGCCAAATGTCATGTTGACAGCCAGAGATGCATTTACTGATATGTTCCCTCATTTCTCTGGCCAGCAGCGTGGGAAGATTGTAAAAGTGAACTTTCAGCTGAGCAGCCAGCAGCAAATCATATACGTCTGTGTTTACTGCATGTCCTGGCCTTCAGCACTCCACCACTGGCAGCACAGCTGGATCCAGTCAACCATCCAACAGCAGGCACGGTGTGGCTGTGGGCGGTGTGAGCGTTGTCACTCTTCAGCGAGTCCAAACCTTCAGATTTATTCTGCAACTTTTCTCGGCTATAATAACGGAGGGACTCTGCAGTCGATGACAAGAGCACCTCATCAATCACTCCCAGCTCGTATTGATCCCGCTTTTGTTCTGTAGCTCACAAAAACAGTAAGTGGATAGAGAGGCCACAAGGTGCAAGACTGAATTTGTTGACTTTGCTGTCAAGACTTGAGTGCAGTGTCAAGGTCCCACTGCTGGCCCCCACAGGGCTGGATCAATGACAGGCTAAATCAGTATCTGTCCCCTGACACCGGACCACAAAAAATAGAATAAAGATTTCTGAGATGTGGCCTTTTGGAAAAGAAGCAAAAATAAACATGTCTCATTTTGTGTTTTCTGATTCCTAAGCTTTAGAAACTCACTGCCACAGAATCTCAGACTAGTCAAGTCAGTTTGTCCTTAATGGCGTTTGGTTGTACGAAGAACTTTAAAGGGGACATATCATGCTTGTTTCTCCTTTTCACTATGCCAGACCAGGATGCCTGTAAAGCATTTCTGCCCTCAGTACAAGTCATTTAGTTCCTTCATTGCCCCACAATAGCATTCGCAATATCCTCAGTTTAGGCCATTCCGAAGATCTCGTTAAAACGCTCCGTTTGGAGAATGACCTCCAGTAACCTTGCAACGTCACAGCCCTTTGTGCTCTGATTGGTCGGTTCTATCAGAGTGGCGGAGGGGGTAGAGCCAGGGGGCGGTTTTTGCAGCATGGCAGTATTTACAAAATCGCCACATTGAATGGGGCAGACCGAGCGAGTTTACTGTTTGCCAAAACTTCACCGTAAGGCATTGATAGAACTAATAAAATGGCAGAGTGTAGGATACGTCCTTTTGTATTGGACCCCGAGTCAGACCCGGACGGTTCTGCAGCTCAGGAGGAAGAAAATCCACCTTGACACAGATCATCTCAGGACGCTTCAGTGTGGTGAGTCAAACCGGTACTGTACATGTATAGTTTATACATGGAAATATAGGCAGACTTCACCAATAAACTATTTCTATAACAGGGCTCCATCCTGCTCCTTCACTTTTCTCTGTCTGTTTTATCCATCATGCTTAAAGTGTAGTCTAAAGATCGCTTCTACCGTCAGTTCATCACTATGTTATTACTGCAGCATTATTGTGGTCCAGGTTCACAGTGCATGTCAGAACAAGCATGCAAATATCACAGTCTCACAAGTATTACGTCTGCTAAAGCTACAGTGTTTTAACTGCTAATTCACCATGTAAAGCCGAGCTGCTCAGCAGAGCAGAGTCCCTGCATCCAGCACTCAGTCAAGTTAGCCAGAGCTAGTAAGGAGCTGTATTTATACTCAGCTCTTGGTGGGTGTATCCCTCGGTGGTGGTTGTGTGACTAACTGACATCATCATTTTCTGTGGTTGTTGGTAAAAAATATATATCTCCAGTTATTATAATATAATTGGTCTTTTGTATCGTATACTAGCTTATTTCTACTAATGTTACCAATGTAAAGTCTACATATATTTGTTTGTTTTGCTTGTTTGCAGAGAGTGTTCGAGTAATGTTTCCTCAGTCAATGGAGGAACAAGTTGGAGCAGCTCTGGGGGACCACCATAGGCAATTTTTTTTTTTAATTTTTTATTTTTTGTAAAGCCTCGAAATTTTGTTTGTTCTTAAAAAAAAAAAATTGTGTGTGATTTTTTCGAAATTTTAATTTGATGTTCGGTGCAAGGCAAATTTGAGATATGTTTTAGTTTTGAGATATGTTTTGGTTTACTTGTGTTTTTTCACTTTAATACTTTAATATTTTTTCAGTTGATTTTGAATTGTTGGAATTTGAACAAGTTCAATGTTTAACTGTCAATTTTATATTGCTCTGTCATTAAAGAAATGTTATTTCCACTCCATGATCATAATGGTTATATTCTGAATGAGTACTGTGTTCTAATTGCAATTACAGTCTACTGATGATTGACAAAGTAGATCAGTGTTAAATTATACACAAGTATAACATAATATTTAAAAAAAATATATTGTAAAAAGTCCAGAAAGAGAAACAAAACTGGCCATATAGCTGCAACATCCTTGGAGTACATGTCTCAAGGTAACAATTGCAAGTCAAGTTTGGTAATGTTGTATATGATTTGGTTTGCAGTACTTATTTACTACTAGTGAATTTTTTTTGTGAATATTTTTATAAATTGACAAACTCTCTTTAATGTATTAAATGTTTTGGAAAATATGCAGTAATCATTTGTCAGTTTAGTAAAGTTTTGACAAGAAACCACTGACTTTTTTTTTTTAAGGTCTAAGGGACGTCTAATGGACATCTTATCACCATTTAAGTGTATACCATATACATTTTTAGGCGTCTAAAAGAGATCTAGTCTAAAAATGATGTACCAGAGGTCAAAAAGTGAAAGTTTTTAGACATCTAAATTTAGACCAAACCTCTCATGGACATCTAATCAACATTTAAGTGTATACCTGGGTTTATATTAGAATGAACGTCTAAAATGTTGATAAGTCATTTTAAACATCTGCTGTACAAGATTTTAACATCTGAAGGTACGTGTGTGTGTATATATATATATATATATATATATATATATATATATATATATATATATATATATATATATATATATATATATATATATATATATATATATATATTTATATATATATATATGTATGTATATATACATTTCGACGTGTAATAGAGGTGTAGTCTAAAAATGGTATACCAGAGGTCTAAAAATGAAAGTTTTTTAGACATCTAAATTTAGACCAGACCTCTAATAGACATCTAATGAACGTCTAAGTCCATACCTGTTTTTTTTTTTGGTATAAACATGAACGTAAGATAAACGTCTAAAATTTAGACATCTAAATTTAGATGTGTATTGTACGTGGCTTAAACATCTGAAAGTCTAAATAAAGACGTTCATTAGATGTCTAATAGACATCTAGTCTACATTTAGACCTCTTTTAGATGCCTTTTAGACCGAAAAATGCTCAGTGGGAAAATTTAACACAATTTCTTGTAAAATGACTGCCTAAAACAGTACAAGTACACAAAAATCCCCTCAACAACAGTAACTGGGGTAGGTGTAATGAGCTACTTCGACCCTTGGTATGAGGAGATACTGACAGCCTTGACAACTGATTGTTGCTATGGTGGCATTTTTATTATATTTATATATTTATTTTTTATAATTTCACTTATCAAATTGATAAAATTAGACAGGTAAATGCATTTCTCTGATCGTCACAGGTGAAGCTCTTTCAACTCACAGTCATATAATCTATTGTGACTCATATTATACATGCAAGAAGTGATGCTGTCGTGCCTTACTGCACCTGTCAGCTGTGACTCAATATGATGGTGATGTGTCAGGATTATTGATGGTCTGCCCACTGTCAGACGTTGTGTGTTACAGTCGACAGGAGTGAGTCCAGACACAGCTTTTGTTTGCAGGCTCTCTGGCGTGGGACGCTACCTTTACTTCTTCATGAGCAGCTGTGAGTCAGGTGGTGTTCAGTTTGAAGCATGATTTCATTTCTTTGTTGACTCATGTTCAATTGTTCCAGACTGCGTTGAGGTGCTTTAGCTTTACACTGAGCTCTGTTTACAGTGACAAATCTGTCCTTCAACTGCTCTGACAGCCGCTATTTATTACTGCTGTGCACCTTGCCTGTTGTGTTCCTATGACAACTACAGGTTTGACTTAAGAATTAACAAAAGTAGCATTAACAAGCTCACTGTCCGTCTAATGCTTGTCAGCCAGCTTTAGATAACTTGCCAAACACTGATGCTAAGTGTTTCAGCTCCTGGCATGAATGAGAACATCACAGAGCTCTGAAAGCTCATAATGTTTGGTTCTCTGAAATCTGAAATCCTTCAGCTAAAGAGTAAAATGAAGAACAAGCTTTGTAAATAAAGGTAATGCACAATAGTTTACTGTGATATATGTTCACAAATCCAATAATGTTTTATAGACAGTTATACCATGGGCTGAGTGAATGCTTGATTCTGATTGGCTGTAGGGTGCGCATTAAAAAGTGTAGTAGGACACTGATAAAAAAAAAGTTCCAGCGAATTGATATCTTCAAACCACCACAACTATCAGACATAAGAAACATTTCTATGAAGTGTATTAATTTTTTAAATTTTGACCATCTGGCTGCGAACAGGAGACCTATTGGCCTATCTGGAATGACTGTAAAGCCTTTTTTTTTTTTTTTTTTTTTTTACCTATACTGCAGCCAGTCACCAAGAGGAGCAGTTTATGTGGCGACCTCACTTGAAGCCAAGCAAGATGACGTTATTTTTTTTTACAGTCTATGATGCAGACAGAGAGAGTTTTCACAACTATCGTTTCTTGACGTCATGTTGGAAAACCTGACTCTTATTAGTTAATGGTGTCAGATCAAATAAAATAATAATAATTATAATAACAAGCATCCATAACTTATCACAATGAGTGTCTTGTAAGCTACTTCACTCCACTGAGGGTTTCTTTTGGTCACCAGCACATGGCTCTCTAATGACCATCGCCTCAAATTTGATAGTTGAAGCGACACTGTAGTGATACTAAGCTGAATATTCAGTCAGTGAGCTGCAGGCTGATGCTAAATGTGTCCAATATTCAGCTCCATACTTCCAAAGTGAAAAGAGCTTGATGTGAGTTTCTGAGCTGGGAACTGATGTCAGCCAGAAACATAACAAACTGAGTCACGCAGCATGTCTGAAACACCCTTACACAAACAAACTCAGTATAATCACCACTGCCCTCCTTTATAAATACTGTTATTTGCCTCTGTGTCACTGTGTCAAGTGAAAAAACTGAATTCATTCTCTGAATTGTGGGACTTTTGCCAGACTTCATCTTGTAGCTCTTAGCAACAGTTTCAGTCCACTTTCATCAGTCTCAGTGCCCAGTCCATCAGCGCTCAGTGGAAATAAATGGAAGTCTGATTACTGCCGAGCTTTCAGATGCGATAATAATATAGCTGTCACCAAACAACAGCTGTTAATAATAGAAAATGAAATGGTACAAATAAACGTTGTCAGGTTGCCCTGCAATTACCCTCCAGTCCCTGAGAATCTGTCTGATCAGTCAGACTCTGGTTGGTCTGAAAATAGTCCAAATAAAGTGGACACTGAGCCAGCTGGAAGGACTGCGCGACCACTCGGCTGCAGCCAGTTTTCTCTGCACAGTCTGCTTTGACAGTAATTACCCAGAGACTCTGTGTGTGTGTGTGTGTGTGTGTGTGTGTGTGTGTGTGTGTGTGTGTGTGTGTGTGTGTGTGTGTGTGTGTGTGTGTGTGTGTGTGTGTGTGTTTGTACAGTAAAGTGTGTGGAGAGTGGGGCTGGAAGCCCAGATAAAGCCTGAGGCGAGGCCCCTTTGAGACGTGTGGGTGGAGGGTCGTGCCACTGAAGAGACGACCTTTTGAATAAAAGCCACTTCTCCACGAGGAGTCCAGGTGAGCACATGATTACATTTTTATAGGGGGGGGACTTTAAATGCTAATGCATTCTTCATACTCTAAGGATAAATGTAACTCTTATCTCATTTTAATGTGGACAGGCTACGTGTAGAGCTGTTTTTGAAATATTCTTTATCCATTAAATCACCGACTACAAGTGGGAAAATTGCACCTGAACATAAAAATAAAACATCCCTGTTGGCGGCCAAACAACAGAATGATACAGAAAGTTTCCCTCAGTGAATTCTGTTTCAACGAGTGTTTCTGCTGCTGTCTGCACATGTGTAGCATCTTTCTAAAATTTTCATGCTTTAACTTCATATAAGCGCACTTTTTATTCATGCTTCCTACGTCTCTGCCCTCTAACATTGTGAGCTTTACCCATAAACTGCTGTCCTGCTCAAAGGTGCAGAGTGAATACTTGTCCACTGTTCGTATGCTAGCTGTGATAAATGCTCATCCAATTGGTGTCCACAGCAGTAAATCTGCTGCGTCTAATTGTGTGAATGTATGCTGATACAGTTCAGCTGAAGTTCAGACAGCCCCACAGGAAAACAGGAAATACGCAGAGAATGCACAGCTGGCTGTGCGACTGAGGTACACATGTTTATAACAACACAGGTTCATCATGGGACAGGATGTTTGTGAGCCTTTTTTTTAAGATTGCTTCATTTAACATTTCCTTTGAGCTCTATCGTCATGAATGAAGGCTCCACAAACACAGATCTTCTCTACAATACTATTTTTCTTTCTTCAAGTCAACAAGGGAAGTATGGGAGGGTAATGGTTTGTAATTTGTTTGTTGCTACTTATATCCTCTGTTGAGAAACGCCTCTGTGAACCTTGATTTGTCACTAATGGTTAGCCTACAGAAGGTGATCAGACGAGCCAGTTTAATGCCGCAGCCACACCAAACGCAAACTCGCGAATTTGAACGCACGTCATGCCTGTAACACGCCCCGTGAACGCCCGAGTCTAGATGCTGGACTACTTTAACAAGCTGAGGGGTTGACGCGCGTCACTGTGCAGGCAGAGTAGAGAGCCTGCTCATTTAAAGACTGAAAGCCCAAAAGAGCATCCATGAAACAACTAGCTGTGGTTTTGAAAGCATGACAGGAGAGTGTGTGAAATCCTTGTAGATCACAATCAAGGCCTGCTGCCTCTCCCTGGCAATCCACCTCCACTGGCACTGCCTGGCTGTTCCCTGTGACCTCATCCTCGACCCCCCGAACCTCCCACCCATGTCCCCGGAGGTCTCCCTGGGGACAATGAAGGGGTCAAGGAAAGAGAGGACTGCAGAGAACCTCCATCTTTTTTCCTGGCTCTGCCCCTGCCCCTCTCTTTCCTCCTATCTATCAGGTTTAAAACTCCACTGAGGAAAACACAGCTGGACTCAGTGATGACCCATGCAGGCAAATCCACCTGGAAATGAATATTTTCAGAACTTACCTTCAAAAAAAGTTCAATATTTTCAACTCAAGTGTTTAGGCGTCTGACGTGAATGCTCCAAACACGCAGATGCGCCAAAGATCCAAACGCACAAACGCGCTGCGCCAAACAGGTGCAACGCGCCGTCTGGGGCGAATCAGTGTCTAAACACGTCTTTGCATTGACTTTGTATGCGATCACGACGCAAATTCGCTTTCAGTGTGTCTGTACCATAACAGTTCCTATCATAGTCACAGAGTCATGGCCCCCAAAAGCAGTGAGGCACCCACACTCACAAACCTAAATTTTTCAAGGATAAAGACTGTTTCCTAAGAGCATTTGCAACCCACTCCCTTGAGACCTGACTCTTTGCCAGGGCATGCATTTGTTTTGGAGCAAAATAAAGGAGAGCAGATCCTTTTAACACTACTTCTCTTTCTTCAAGACAACTTTTCCCAGGGTGCAAAGTGACAAGTTATGGATTACAACCAGACGTAAACCTGGAAGTAAAACTTTTTCAAGATCACTAAAGCCCCATTTTCACCAAGCAGTCGGGTATGGATCAGTACAGTTTGGTACAGGTTGGATTGGTAAAGCCTGATCCTGTTTGCACTTTCATAGCCAACCGAGCCCCTCTTGGTTGTTAACATGTAAGCTGTATGCCCTGAGTTGTGTCAGTTGTGTCAGTGAAGGCTGTGTGCCACCATGAGAAATACAGCTGCCGCAGGACAGTAAGTGATGATTCTTTCAACCAATCAACAGTCTGCAGTTTTATAGCTCCACCTTCTGTCTGGCACCCAAACATTAGGGTCCCAAAAAGAGGGATGGAACAGATCAGTAATTTGAAGACCTGTCCTGGAATTAGTCACCACTAAAAAAACCCTCACCGTCCCTTTGCCACGTTAACAAGCAACAATGTTTGAAACAAAAAGTTTGGTTGGTGTGCCGGTGTGCCTGCAGTTAGTGACACAGCCGCTTCATCACATCATAAAGTTTGACCTGTGTGCAGTTTCACTTAGGTCAGCCAAGTCAAACTGAACCAGGAAACCCTTTCCCCTCCTTAAACCCTTATCGTGCTGATGCTCAATACAGCCACAGAGCTGAAGTGGAAGAAACTGACTCCAGAATGAAAACGTTCAACTCAAGTATCATCCGGCTTCCAGCTCCTTGTGAGAGTGTCAGAACATGCAGCAGTGGATGTGGAGTAAGACTCAAGTATCATCTTCGCTGGGTTCAAGATGTCTGATTTATATTTAGGATCTTCTTGCTGCGAGCACGCTTCCTACGTGTGATTTCTTTTCTCTCATGGCCAGATAAAATATGTTATCTTCACCCTGCTGTAAATCCTTCTCCTCCCTTCATCCTGGCTCTCTCTGCTCACTCCTCCACTCACTTCTCCTTGAGGATTGTGAGGAGGTTTGGGAGAGGGAGAAGAAGTACACAAATCAAACACTCACACGCCTCCGAGACATTTGTTCGCTCAGGGTCTCCGGGGTGGGACTACACGCCTTTGAGGAGGCTGTTAAATGTTCTCTACTGTAATTTACAGCTTTATTCAGAGTAACAGCCTGTATCTGTTTACTCATGCATGTTTGATAATTAATGTGCTCTGTGAGCTGTGTGTGTACCGTCACTTATGGAGTGTGTTTTAGCTTCACCTTTGGGGAATACCCAGATGATGACTACACACAAATATCAATGCTACTGTTGATTTGGAGCACAAACACAGGGAGTGAAGCTGGAGCCTGACATGACGTGTTAATCCGCTTCCTCTTTTTCAGTATTCAATCATTCAGTCCTAAGAGGATTTATCAAAGAGGGTGGTTAAACTTGTGCTGTTACAATAGATAGTTACCAGTGAGGTAAAGCCCGGGGGTATAAAATGATGCTCACTGTCATATCACAGGAATCACTAAAAATGTCACAGGGACTCTTCTGACCCGTGGAGCTATGAGGTTTCCCTTTGCAGCCCAGATGACTGTTTGTGTCCAGTTTGAGGCTTCAGTGTGACTCAACCCTTGTCAGTCATCACGATGAGCTAACCTCCCTGCAGCGTTTAGCCAGAGGCTGAGGTCACCAATGTCTGCTACGCCAGAGTGGGATGTGAAATCAAAGTAAGGGCTTTGTGAAAAGGAATCAGCATTACTGATGTGTGGCTCAGTCTCTGTTCTATCTATGTTGGAATTAATTCAACTTAATCTCAGGACCTTCAGGTTCATCAGAAACCAGCTACCTGTAAACTCTGTCACAAACAATCCTCACTCCCCTCACACATTAAACGAGAAAACTCTGAAGGTGTAAGATAATTAGCCAAATAGTTACCCTTTATTTATTATCATTTAAAGGTACAGTCTGCAGGGTTTTTCTAAAAAAAAAAAAAAAAGAAAAACATCAAATTTTAAGGAAACAATCCTGCTCAATCCACACCTCTTGGCCTCTACTCATGTATGCTGGTGTATCCTGAGCAGCTACGATAGTGGACATAGCATGGAGAAAGAAAAACACAACTAAAGTGAAATGAAACAACAAAAAGATAAAGCTTTTACTAATTGAGGGTGAAGCTTGGCTCAATTTTAACTTCCAGACACTTGGAGTGTTGCACATGACAAAAAGCAACGTGTGTTGGCTTTCTGCTGACCAGGTATGTGTCAAATATCTATGCTTAGCTTGTGCAAACACGGCAAGTCAGGTGTATGGCTCTCAAGTCTCTCCCAAGTAGAAATGTGATGCTACAGGTGGTTGCTGGGCTCAAGAATTTGTTCACATTCTCACGGTCAGAGGCACTGGGTGTGCACTGATGCTGGCACTGAGTTTTATTTTGTAGAGTTAATACCTGAAGTATCTGTAGAGTGGTAATGTATCATTTTGTAGTCGCTTATTTGGTGTAATGTTTGTTTTAACAGAGGTCTCTTTCTCCTGCGTCTGATTCTGAGTGAAGAGCTGTTCAGAGTCCCAAAAAAAGTAAAAGTCAGGCTTTTTCAGGTCAGGATGAGATGGTTTTAGAGATTGACAGGTGAGCTGGTGGGGAGTTGATGGTCTTCACACTGAGTCTGTAGATTAAGGTGGCTGCAGGTTGTTTTCCTGTGGAGAAATCTCTGATTCAACTGTAAAGAGACTCTGGAACAATACCTGAGCTCACTGCAGGTGTAACACACCTGATTTTCATGGCCCTGAAGGAAAGAGCTGGAATCAAAGTTTGACCTTTGACCCCCCCCTTTCCTTCATTTTTTTCTTGATCAGGGTGTCACATCTGACATTATCACTAAGCAGACACCCTGACTCTGACACCTCCTGTCCACCTATCTGTTTGGATCTTTAAATGAAAACCGGCATCAGAGCCACTCATATTAACACTTATATTATAACTGATTTGTTGTCTTCACAGTATCCTCCTCACTGACCTGTTTTAATGCCAAAAAATACCCCCTTTTCGTTGCCACAAACAAACCACAACATGGCTACAAAAAGCGTATTTCTTTGGCCTTGGCCCAAAAAAAAGCATAACCTGGTGGAACTTTTAGGACAACACAGTTTGACATCAGCAGAAAGATTAAGCTGAGGACAAAGACACATTGCAGTTAGATAACTTTTGGTTTAAGTTTTATAAGCCTGCATACACCCACTGAGCTTGGGTAGAGACTCCTGTCAGTCTTTAAAAAATGAAAATGAGCAGCAGAGACTAATGTCAGGGTGGCCTCATCCTTATAATTCTTTATGAAGACCACAGCTTTTACTCATTTTTAACCAGCTTGCAGGAACCTGGGAATATAAACAGAGTTACATGTAGGATGCATAAATTGAAAGTCAGATGGAAAACTATTTGAACCCTTTTAAAAAAAACATTAAAATGAAAAAATAAAACCAGTTTCTTTTGTGATGTACTATTTTTGTTATGTTTTGAGCACAGGAAAGAACTTTTGTGTACAAAACCACCAATTGTGCACCAATACTTTATGTATCAAGGCTTTCAGCAATTATAGAAATATTTGTGCCTGTCTGGAAATGTTACATGCTGAGATTTTTTTACTGTTGTGAGTTGTTTTGGTTTTTATTCTAGATAAAATTTGCTTACCAACATAAGGATATGCATGTTGTTTATGAAATAGGGCTAAATGCGGGGCACTCTTTTCATTCCAGGTTGTAGGTGTAGCCTACTGCAGGTTTAGTCTATCAACTCAAATACACCAGTTCAGCTGCAGTCCGGCTCTGTTACATTGCATGTTGACGAGAGACTACATTTGTCAATTCACACTAGTGCTGCACGATTTGGGGAAAAGGTGCGATTTGGGATTAGGTGGACAATATTTCGATTGCGATTGTGCTTGCGATTTAGTAAAAAAGTTGTGTCATGATGAGTCTACAGACTTGCTTGGTTATCATGGAGAAAAATCTGAATTGCATGTGCTGACATTGCGATTGCGATAACGTCTTTTTCGATTACGTAATTGCATGTGCTGACATTGCGATTACCATTGTGATTGCCATTGCGATTGCGATAATCGTGCCGCCCTAATTCACACTAGCTGCGCGTACAGTCTAGCAAGCCGAATGACAGACAGCTGGAATCAAAAGGCCAGGTTCCCATGCCTCTTCATTCATGATGGGCCGTAAAATCTGAAACGTGTTGACTCCTGGCTTGGCTCCCCTTATTATATCCATTTTTGTCATAGTCAAGCTAAATATGATCCATTCTTGGCATGGTTTGTTTTAGTTTTGAAAGTCAGTGGGTGTTTTTAGGTCGTTTCCATGCACGACTTCCTGCCCCACTCAAACTTTGTGACGTGTCACAGCTCCGGCGTCCGACAAAAACAGAATGGTGGCGTATTTACTGCGACCTGCCAGACCACAACAAAGTGGATTCAGTGCAAGTTGACACATTGACTTGGTGTTGGGAGTAATGGCGTTAAAAAGAACGCATTACTAACGCAGCTACTTTTTCCAGTAGTAAATCCAACTAATTCCTCTTTCAAACCTTGTAAAACAATTATCGTAACTAACACTGAAATGTGGTGCGTTACTATGTATCAGACCTGGCTCACTCAGCCAGGCTCAAGAGAGGAGCAGCAAATAGAATATGGAGAAGAGTGGGCAGACACACAAGTAATGACGAGTACAATCATGTTGACACATTTTTTTTAACAAAGAGCTCATGCCACCTGTGTGGGTCTGGGTAACCTGCTATCAGAAAGGATCTCTGGCAGCATCAATTTGAGGGAGAGGGGTGGATGCTTTTCAAGGTTTGAATGTATGGCACAAGGAGCCAACTTTTTTGACTTGGAAAAATATTAGAGATGGCCATATAATAAGGGGGTAATCGGGAGATTCAACTGTTGACTTTACAAAAAAATTGTCTAATCCAGTACCATAATGGAGCAGAGATGGACTGGAGATGCATCTGGTGTATTTCAGCTGCCAGACTTTACCAGCTGAGTTTTAGCAAAAGCCCTAACAGCCTAATAATGAGAAGGCACTGTCTGTTTTTGCCTCCATTAGTAAAAGGTACACTATAACAAAAAAATAATAATAAAAAAAAAAAAAACTCCAAAATCAATTCCATCTTTCAGAGAAAGAAAGAAGTATGTAGTTTTGATTGATTCTAAAAGGCTCTTCATGAGCAGCATGCTTGAAAAACAGTCAGCTGAGTCTCTAAAACACACAGAAATCCGAAGCATTAATATTTGTATTCCCTGTAATGAATCCGAATCCAGGACTACATTAAGCAACCAGACTTTGACATTCTTCGTCTACAGCAGCTGATACCTGTGCGACTGAGATGAAACATCTAGCAGTGATTAGAGGATGGAAACGGTGACAGAAATCTGTTCCTCCAGTCATTTTTTCCCCCGTGCCTGCGCACCTCAATCATGGTTTGTTATTAGGCATCGAGCCTCTGCTGGAATATTCATGTGGAAGTCGAACATAAACGTGCTGGGGAAGTGAAAAGGACAATTGAGAGAGGGATTTGCATATCTTGCCGCTCAGATTTTAACCCTTATCAAGTCTGACAATTACATTCATAATTTCTACAAATACAGACCCATGAGGGCTTCAACCCTCTGTTCAAATGAGCTGGATCAACTGCTGCTCCTGATGCTGTGTCAGAACCATGAGCCCTTGCTGTTATTCTATTTCTTCTATCCACATCTTTTAATGAAGGCTTGCAGCGGCTGTGATTATAGCTGCTCTCCTGGTCGGAAGCAATGATTATAAGTCACTTTGCATAAGAGCCTTTCAAAATGACAGAAATGTAAATGTGGATTAGCATCAGCACTGAGGATGCAGACAAGACGGTCAAAGCTCCTGAAGTGGGCTTCTCTGCATAACCTAAACTCACATCCTAATATCTAAAGCATTTACTGTAATGTCTGATTTTGTACCTGGAGCTCTTTATTTTTAAGTAGCAGGAGTTACTCGTAAGGTGAGCACATCATCAAAAGCACTTTTGGTTTTTGTAATCTCGTAAAAAAAGAACAAAAAGTTTGTTCTGTACAGCTCGCTGCTTCACTTTAAAGCAGAAAACTTCACCTGCTCTGTGTGCAGAATTAAACGTGTCCCAGTGTCAAGTGTATGAAGTGATTCTAACACTCACATCATCAGCCCACCAAAAGTGCTCAAATCCCACACTTCTTATAAACACGGCATCAACAATACAAATTACAGCTTGTGCTAGCTTTAAATAGCTGGAGAGGTTCAGCACACAGACTCTTCTGTGGTGTCAGTTTCGTGATGGTACCATCAATCTATTTTCATCGTTGTTTTCTCTTAGTTTTTGTTGTTTCATCTTTCTGCAAAGCATAAGGGATAAAATTTTTAAAATTTTCAACTTAAATGAGTCTAATTAACACGGAAAACTCATTATCTGCAGCAGTAAATCTTTATGTATTTAAGGAGCAACTTGCCACTAAACCTTGACTGAAACTAGCTGTTGAATGCTGAGAAATTCAGACAGATACTCCGCTCCTTGATCCTGTGTCATTAAGGCACTGAATTCACCTGGATTGAGCCCAGATTTGGTTTGTTGATTGACACATACATGGAAGGGTTTACTTTGTTTATCATTTGAAGTCAGGGTTGCTGTTCAGTTGCTAAACTTGTTACCTTTTGATGTCTCGTTTGATTGCCATTGAAACCAAACAGCTTATTTTTGCAGTGATGTTTTTATTATTTTTTGTTCCTGCGTGTGTCTGGAGATCCTATGTGTAACCATGGTTGCATTTTTTTACATACAAGATTTCAGCTTTTAGCAGCCAGTAGCATGTCAATGCTAACAGGTGCTAGGTCCAAAGTTTCCTGTGTGCTGCAGATAAAGAGGGAAAGACAACGTGCTGGTACAGCTGTGTGCTAAGTGGAGATGGCATCAACCTGTTCTTCCATCCATTGTTATATGGAATGTAAAGGTACAGTCACACTGGCCATTCAAACCGTGCTGTATTCAAGAACTATTGGCCCCACAGCACTGCTCCCCTGCAGGAGAGTACGGCCTGCAGCCACACTGCTCTAGTATGAACCAGACTTCAGGCACACACATTGCCTGCCTGCCTCATTGTGAAGCATCTGTTTACATGGCCCAATGAGACACAGAGAACAATGCAACAACTTTAGTGACTTTCTGGTTTACTTACTTTAAATCATTTTGGTCTAACACAGCCCTCTAACACCCCGCTACTGTTTAAAATGATAGTTAAGAGGAGTGGTCACAGCGATCATACGTCATGGATCATGCTTAATCTACTTTTGCGTGCTTGTGCCGGTGTATGAAGTAAACCGCTGAAGTTCACCTCTCTGAGGCATGCCAAAGCAGAGAAGTGAATTTGCTTAAGCACAGCTGTGACAACCCCTGTGTCTGCCCCTGGTTGGCAGTAACACAGCACACTTGTCAAACAAACTGGACTTTAGGGTTGAAGTGTGCTTTAGCACAGTACAGTTTGAAAATGTGACCATGCCTGAAGATCTATCTCCAATCCAGTAAAATGGCTAACCCAACTCTAGAGGGGACACCAGAGAGCAGAGTTGGATCATGCCATTCACAGAAACATAGCTAACAGTTAACAACAGACACGGATGCCACATTTGATGGATTTCACCAGGATACAGGAGAGTGGGACCAATCAGACTGGTGAAGAAGTCCAGCTCAGTCCTGGACCCTGTGGAGGTGGATACTGACTGGAGAATTATGGCCAAGCTGTCATCTCTGACAGACATTTTATTTTCTAGTTGACACTTATTTTATTATTCTATTTATATATTCCTTAGACTTTTTGTGCACTTAACATTTTAATGTATTGCTGCTGTGACTGAATTTCCCTTTGGGTATTAATAAGAGAAACTCTATTCTATTCTATTCTATTCTATTCTATTCTATTCTATGTGTAGTTTGTTCGTTAAAAAGGTACGGTAGTCCGATTCTGCTTTTACTTTTATTTCAAATTAGAGAAAAAGTCCACTCTAGTTTCAAGGGCTCTTTTTGTGATCCGTATGTGTTCTTTCGAGCAGCACTCAACGCTCCTTTTGAGCAGTGGCGAACCGTGGCCCCAGCCACTGGACCTTCAGTAGGACCATGGGACCACACTATAAACAATCAAAAAAAGAAATAAAAACAATAGCCAGAATCATGCCTGTGGACTGATACACTAAGCAGCAAGAGCCTCGTAGCCAGCTGTGGCTCTGCAGCAGAGGTAGCGCCATTTTACGACACGATGAGAACTAGAGCCTTATTTAGCGGTGTTTTTGTGTGAAAGTAACACACTGAAAATTCTCTAAATAAAGCGTGAATGCAGACCAATATCAGATTTTTTCGGTGGGAGTCCCTTTATTTGTGTTTTTGGTCAAGTAAAATATGGCCCGTCTGAGTGCAGAGGAAACCGGCAGAGGAGCAGGGAGGCGGTGTTTGGTAGGTATTCCCGGAAGATGACAGGAAACGATCCCGCCCACAACTTAACAAAATGTGATTGGCTAAGACAGCTGTCAGTGTCAAATTGTGTCCACATTTGCTTGAGTTACGCAGGCATTCGTTGCAGTTACTGAAGGCCCTGCCTGCCAGGATGTGTTGCTGATTTACCCAGATAGCATCAAAAGGAAAATTGTGATTGGTCCATTTTCCATTTAGTTATATTAACCCATTGTTTGCCAGGACAAGTTTATAAAAATAATATAAAACTCATTGCTATGATTTCATTGAGAAAAATAAATAAATAAAAACAAAATAAAACAAAATAAAGAAATAAAATAATTATTTAGGAGTACAAAAAATTCTTTCAATATTTTTTATTAGGCCTTCACTAAATACCTCGAAGGCCCAGAGGGCTCCCCTCTGCTTTTGAGTTCCCTCATTTTGTAAGCACATTAATTTTCTTTATTTGGGAAAAAAAAAAAACTGTGTTCACCCAAAACAACTGGGTGTCTATGTTTCAAACCTTTACCCGTAGCTGGGTTGTAACATGAATATGGCCTTGTCTGATACATAAAATCTGTTGAGGAGTCCCTGGATTAGTTATTAATAGCAAAGTGGTAAGGCTGTCACATTGTGCTTCACCTTAGATTGTGTGAAGTTGTATTATTTGATTTAAACCAAAGCTTGAATATTTTGTTTTGTGAAAACTCTACTTTTAAACAAATTATGAACTCTCTGAATCAATTAGTTTTCTCTCAGTTACACACACATTGTAGTCTCAGCTAAATTTTCAGTAAATTACATGGAGCAGGGGTCAGCAAACAAGTTTAGCCTCGGGCCAAATGTTTTTCTAAGCAGTTAGATAATGGGCCAAAACATAATCATAGGCTAATTAATTGGGCTGATTTATTCATTAAAAATTCTGCTGGAGTTATCAACAGACTGAAGCAGAGTGTCTTTTGGAAATGCTCTATGAACTGAAGCAGCCTGTGGCTAAATTTTAGACTTTAAAAATGAACAGCCCCACTTGAGTGTGTGTGTGTGTGTGTGTGTGTGTGTGTGTGTGTGTGTGTGTGTGTGTGTGTGTGTGTGTGTGTGTGTGTGTGTATTTTCATTAATTTAAAGTGTGTTAGTTTTCAGAAATATAATGTAAGATGAGACCATAAAATTTGGCACTTTTGAAGCAGCCTTTCCGCCCCTTTCAGAAACATGAAAGAACAACACTAAGGCACTGATGGAAAACTACTGACAGTGGACTTCACTACATACTCCTCTGTCCATCAACACACACACGCACACACACACACATGGTATGTTGTCGGGACAGAAACATGAAAGTAAAAAAAATAAAAATAAAATAAAAGGAAAAGAAAGAAGAAAGTAAAGATTGAAAAGTTTGGGTAAACTAAAAGTCAGAGCTGCAGTTAAGCTTTCTAGTTTCTTTCAGATTGATAAAACTTGAATTAAAGCTTCAAACACAAAATCTCTGTATGAAAATAAATCATACTCACATAAGTTTATCACATGATAAAGAAAAAACTCCTGTATTATCTCAAAGGTAACAGGTGTTGAGGAATGATTGATGCGGGTTCAGTCAGCTATGGTTGTGTTATTATGTTGTTGTGTTGATAATTTAAGAAGCCTTGGAAACGGAGTGAAATCAAAGTCTGCTGCCTACAGTCAAAGTTTTTTTTCCTGCACTCTGCTGAATCAAACTTGATTTTCTATACCCTCACTTTCCAACTGTTCAGTCTTTCTGATAAATGTTCGTCAATTATCCATGTTTTTGTGAACTCATACAAAAGCAGTTACCCCATGCATGAACTGTCAGTCTTTTCAACTCAGTGCAGGTGGTGGCAGGACTCTTTGAACCTGACAGAAAATCAGGTTTGCTGAAAAGTGATGTTTTCTATGTGAAAAGAAGAAGCTACCTAGCTCTCTTGTGTACCCTAAGCCTCCTCATTTTCATTAAAGATTCATGTTGTTTCATTTTCTAAGAAGGCCCAGCTGTAGCTCAGTGAAGTCAGCCATTCCTCCAAAGGTTAAGGGTTTGATCCCTGGTCCCACGGTCCAAGTCTCTTGGTGCTTCGTGTAGCTTGCGCCATTAATGTATGAATGAGGTGCGAATGTGATGTATGACGTAAAATTACTCTGGGTGGTCAAAAGACTAAAGAGAGCGCAATTAACTCTCAGTCCTTCACGAATAACTGGGGTCAGAGGTTGAGTCGGTTTTCTCTTTGCTGGTTGGTCTATGGTCCACAACCTGATCTGGACACTGATTCCTGGATGAATCCTAAGTTTCTTTGAAGGAAGTGTTTCAGTATTTTTGAATGGGGTCAGACGATACTGATGATACTGATTCATGTCTAAACTGTGGAAGATTTTAAAATCTGGCTGCCAAAGATGGTCGTTCAAGAATGCAGTCTTAAATGTAAAAAAGCTACCACGAGTCTCAGGGCTGGAAACATCTGACTCAAAGCTTAAGCTGACTAAAAGTATTGAGTTGATGACAGGGTTCTTGTGCTCCAGCCAGGGAATCAAACCTTCTGAGGCAACAGCTCTAACCTCTGCCCTAAATCTTACTATGTTTCAGAAAATGTAACTGATGTGTTTTATTTTTAGCTAGTTCCAACCCTTACTGTGAAAGAGTAAAGCTTGGGAAGTTACTCCGCGGCCAAATAGTGAGGAGAGCTCTTAATGTTCTGGCTTCATTTTTAGGTGGGAGTGAATTAATTGGAGGTGGAGAAATGTGCCCCACACTCTTCAGTCTCGTCTGGTCTAGTTCTCTGTCCCTAGTGGACCACTCTCAGCCTGGATACCAAACAGTTACTGTACAAAATCACTCAAAAATGAAAAAAAAAAAAAAGAAAACACCAGCAAATATACATTACACAATGTACAGTTATGGAACGGCCCATTTGGCTGTAGCATTGGCCGCACTCACGGCTGCCCATTTGACTAATTGCAACATAAAAGCGAGGCAGGAGACGTCATATGTCAGGGGGGACATTAAATTACCCATTAAACATAGATAAACATGAAAAATGTGTCTCCTAAACACATTTAATGCAAGTTTCCTTAATAGCTGTTCTATTTGTTGACCACATAGCAGCACCTTGCTCGCTGCAGGGTTGTTGAGGCTACATTCCCTTGTGCTCTGTGCACGATGCCCACAGCACAGGATCATTAAAGGCTCCACCTGGGGACGACATAAATTAAGTAAGTTTTGATAAAACAATCCAGAATATTTCCAAGTTTCCCAAGCTCAACTTCCCATGGAAAGTTTCTGAAAGTTTTCACCTGTAATAACAACTCTAATATCTTAATATCTTCAAACTTTCCAAAGGATTTATCTGATCCCTATATATCTGTTCTTTTTTGTCTTGAATGGAAATGCACAAGCACCCTGTCCGCCATCTTTAAAACAGCCTAGCAAGTGTGGTAGTCCTGCTGTTAGCACCTGTCGGTCTGCTGCCATTAAACATAATGCTCTGTTGTGTTGTTTATCTGTCTCATTCATACTGCAAAAAAGATCTGTTTGTCTCACTGTTAGTACAAATAATCAGTTTTCGCTGCTAACTTGCAAAAGGCCAAGGTCTCCCTAGCATCCCTGCAAATACTGGATTACGCTCTGGAAAGTAGTGTAGGATTGTCAAACTAATTGATTGTTTAAATGAGAGCTCATCAGCCAACCAACTTGAGGGTGTCAGCCCAAAAACGAGTAAAATGCTCTCATGCGCTTCTGATAAAAATGTGTCTTGGACGAGCTCTCTTACAGACAGCATCAACATTTGGCTCTAAAGTCAGCTTGTCATCAACAATGGTGCCGTGCTGTTTGTACTGCTGTTTGAGTCTCTACTGACTGTCCATCAATCATCACTGGCAGTGGGAGTCTGCCTTCTATCTACTCAGCTTTGGACAGATTTATGATTAAAAGAGATGACTTGGGCCAGTGAATAAAATCTGTTAAAACAGAGTAATGATCGGGGTCATCATCAGTGAAAACTCTGAGTCACCATGGATGAATCTGATTAGGGTAAAAACTTTGTCAGCCTGGTAATGATAAAGTCTGTTAAATCTCATACTGTGATTCAGGCTCTAAATTATATGAATCTTTTAGGGGGTAAGAAAGAGGTGAAAGTATTCAGCAGTTTCATGCTCTGTCTGATGTTTTTCTCCCAAAAACTTGAGCCATATGCTTTTATTCATTTCTGTTCCTTACGCTTCTTTTGTTTGTAGATGAAGTTTCCTTTCCTGCCAGCAGCTTCAGCATCCACCACAAGGTTTTTTTTTTTTTTTTTTTCATACAATCCCACCGTCACTGAGGGAGCAAAATAACCACGCACACACAGAAAACCAAACTGTGAGGATTTTTGAGCTTCTTTCAAATCTCGCCACAACAAAGTGTGAAAACCGAGGGTGTCAATCAGAGAGGTGTTATTTTTGAGTGATTCATCCTCTTCAGATATCTCTACACTCTTATTCATGTCTGAGCAGCAGGAGCAAACAGTTGGTAGCGAGGGATCAAGGTTTGTAGCACCTTTCTTCAGAGTGATAATGGGCAAGTTTTTTTCTTGTTAATAAATTTAATTTTTCTGCTTCGTGCCTGCTGGCATCGCTCAACAGACTCAGTTTATAATCAAACTGAAGGAGCTTCTATTAGTTGAAACACAACGAAGAAACAGGGCTCAGCGCTCTTCCTGACAGTTTGTCAGACATGTTGAATGAGGACACTTTCTTCAAGCACTCCAGTCTGCTGAGGCGTGTACCAAGCTGGTTTTTTGCTCATCAGGGTAACTACAGGGGCAAATCTGGGTTTACTTTTTGAAAGCAGTCCACTTTTGCAAGGGCAGATCACCTTACTGCCCAACAAAGGCAAAGTATAGTATCTCCACATTTGGTTGAAGTTGAGTTAAGAGTAGAAATGTACTGTTTGACATCCACTTTATTATCTGAGTTTTTTATATTTGTTTTGAATACAGGGTCTGGTAGATTATGCAAGGTGTCTTAGATCTCAATACTACAGGGTCAACTTTGTAGTCCTTTTGATTGACACCTCATTTAACTAACTGGGTCAATCTATGGCCTCTCCAGAGCCAGTAATATCCACCAAGCAACATAGTGTGAGTGTGTGGCAATTTCTGTTTTCTCTGCATTACTGCCTTAATTAATAGAGACTATCAAAAGACGAATGACTGCACTACAATGCCTGTGGGCGGGCCCACAACTGACCTTGGACATGCCTGATCTTAACTTTTATCTGGATGTCAAAAATAGACGATGTTTCCCCAGCTAGCATTAAACTTGGGTCTCCTTTGAAAAAAGGACATAATGATGGACATTTGGTTTTAGAATACAAAAGTTGCAATAGATAGATTTTTACTGCATTAAGACCAATGTATTTGGATCACAATCTTTTGGTGTAAAAAAAGCATCAGTAGATAAAAATGATGCAAAGATATATCAGCAAGTCATAATACAAGAAGGTATACATAAACAAAAAAAGAGAGGGATAATACACTTAGTGTCTCAAATTGCACAGTGAGTGTGTGTATGTGTTTTGTGTGTTAATTGCATTGATTGCTCTGAAGGAACTGTTTGTGTATGATTTAATGATCGAGGGCAGCAGTTCAAACAGCCGATGACTGGGGTGTGATGTTTCCTTGAGGATGCTGTGAGCTCTCCTGATTAGGATCATTGAAATGTCCTCCAGGGAGGTCAGAGGGTAGCTGAGGATTCCCACAGCTGCGAGATGACCCTCTGCAGTTTTTATTATCCTCTGGCAGAGCAGCTAGAGGATCATGCAGAGATACAGCAGCTTAACACACACTCCATGTCACAACAATAGAGAGCAGCAGCAGCTCTGGAGCAAGTTTGTACCTCATCAGGACCCTTAAAGAATAGAGACTCTTCCATGGTTTCCTCCTGAAGCCCAATCAAAAGGAACTACTCCAGATAAACAGCTTTTAATTTCAGATGCTATATGTTTACCGGTGGTATAAAACATTGTATGATATTAATCATTGTTCTGATCAGCTGAAAATAATTTACTGAAACAGTTTTTAAATCAAAATATATATGATATTGACCTTAAATACTTAAGCCAAAAACAGAAACACTTCACCTACAAAGAACATTTGAGCATTTCCCGATTCACCCTTCATCAAGTCACAGTCTGCTCTAAGTTCAAAGAGTTCACCATAAAGTGTCCAGATTGCAGGACCCCTTGCTCTGATCAGAATCAGGTTTAGGCTCACATATGATCTGACTGTTGTTATGCCCCGTCTAGGGGAGACCAGAACACAACATGATGTCCCATTTCCCCCAAGTCCCAAGCAGCCACGAAAATCAAAACGAGTTTAAGGTGAAACAAGTTTAACTATTTACAAAAAGAAATCAACCCAAAACATTTTCCAACAACGAAATTAACTCAGAAACAACTCAAAGAATGGCAAAGGATAATTACAGAAATTAAGACAACTAAATTACAAACTAACTTAAATAAAATTACCAGAAAATAAGAGTAATCAAACTAAGACTTTAAACAAAGGAGCACAGCGTGGCGTGGCACTGCGTGGTGTGGTGGTTGGGAGAGGAGGGAGATGAGATTCCCCTGCCTGCCTTGCTGAAGTCATCGGTCGCCTTTTATCGTTGCCCGGCCAATCCGATCCGCCAATCACGAAGGCAGGCCCACCTGCAGACACTCACAGCAGGCACACTTTCAACACACGCACACACACACACACACTATAGCCGCGCTATGACAAACAAAGGAACAAACAAACAAACTAAACACATTACGACCTCGGTCGTAACACTGTGGTTGGAAGGAGGTGTCAGCTTTATCAAATCTACGTTTCTCATCAATAATAGTTGGTTTTACAAAGTAGTATGAGACCTTCATCAGGATTAGCATATTTTCTTCATTTGTTAAATATTTTTCATTGCTTTGTTTGTTTTTTTTGCTGTTGTTGTGAAAAAAAATAGAATAAAACAAAGTGTTTTAAAAACCAAAAGTAATAATGCCTGTTTTTGTTTATTTATTTCTTTTTTAACAGAAAAACAAGTGCAATATATACATTTAAAGACTCAACATTTTTTGATAGTATTTGTAATTTTAGGGCTAAGAGGAAGAAACACCAGCAACAAGCGCGGAGGACAGTTTAAACGTACTTGACGGTCAAATAGCTGAGACAAGCCGAAGTCACAGAAGCAGCCCAAGCAGCTGAGGGAGCCGGGGAGCTAAGGCAGCTCCAGAAAGACCAAAGAAGAGAGGGTTCCTGGGACTTTTTAAAAGCAACATTAGAACCTGCAGTGATGGAGTTTTATAAATTTGTAACTTAAACTGTGAGCTCTTTTTTTTTTTCAAGTTTTTGAAGTTTCAAGCAAGTAAATTTTTCACCTCAGATTTGTTTGAATCACAAAGGGACACTGGAGTAGCAGAACTTGATCCCCCTTTAGCCTTGTACTTATACATTTTAAACCATGTTTCCCCTTTTTTAATTTGTTTTTATTGTCTCTGTACCCCTTAATACCATCACAGCTGCAGCTGAGATAAAATGTCTAAAACTGTCATACACACCACAAAAACACAGCAAACGTTTCACTGAATGAACAGGTGGTGTTACTGTGAGATGTTTTACCCGATAATGAAGTGAAAGAAGGAAACGTGGTGCTTCTACACATGCCTTCATTTTCAGATCCTCAGTCAGTTTTTTTTCTGCCTTTTTTTCTTCAACTATTCTGGTGGCGGAGTTGTTTGAGTTTTATTGGTCATAAGCTGCCAACACTGTGAACATGCAAACATGCTTTATAATACATTTACATTCTAAATTAGAGCTTTCAAAAATAACATATTAATCAGATTTATTCCATCACCATGATTAATCTGATCAAAATGAACTCATCTGCTGCATAGAATGAGTCACAATCCCTGAAATGTTGCTGGCAATGCATTTTGGACAGTTTGTCCAAGTGGATTTGAGTAAAATAAAAAAAAAGAATTGAAAAAATAGTCGACCAACATGAAGTATGATGCACACTCTGCAGGAAGGAGGATTTTTTTTCTGCTCACACTTTGGCTAATGTGTCACCCAGTTTGCGACACACTATCCTCATGGAACGTCATGGGCCTCAGTAAGTCTACCTCAGAAAAACTGAAACATTGCCAAATGGATTTCAACAACCCCTCTGGGGACAGTGGAAATAAAAGCTGGGATAAAGGCAGGGATTGGTTTCCTTCATATGACAAGAATCTGTGTTCTTCACAGTCTAATGTTGAGTCTACACTATTCTTGTGGATAACTACATACTAACTTGAACAGTCTATTTTAAGGTTATATAATGTGCCATTTGTATAAAATATAAACATGTCTGAAGTATCTTTAAAAACATGCAGAACTTTATGCCCCCCTTCAGCAGTGAGAACACGCTGTGTGTGCCTTTTCTGATCGTGGCAGGTTGATTGCAGGAAGTCACTTATGGTGGTTAAGTGAGTCCATTTTGAGGACCTCTTTCTGTGTGGGCTGCAAACAGGCACAGTTTACATCCCCTGTTGGGAAATGAAGTGGATGTCAAACCAGTTGTGGTCTTTGTCCACGATGATACTACAAAACACTGAGTCCTGTTCTGGCCTTTTCTGTGTTGTTGTAGTTTTCAAAGTGCTCACTTGAAATTCATTTGAAGTCAATTGGTAGCATATGTGGTCTGTTTATGAACACAGGACATATGACTCATTTTTATTTTAAAAGATAGGTTTGAGGCCTTAAGATTGCATAAAACTCTAATAAATCTCCAGTTACCTGTGATCAATTCTATCTGACATGAAGTCTGTTCTTAGATCTGTTAGCGTAGAAATGCATGTCTGACTGACTGTGGGTCCATCCATCTCTTCATGATGTAACTCAAACATGTCCAAACATTTGGAGTCTGATGCGTCGTTCATCAAAAGATAAGGATCTCTTCTGCTGTTTCACTGCTGCTCAGTGCTCGAGTGTCTCTATGGAGAGCTGAAAGCAAAGAATGATACCATGAATGCACTGATGCATACTCCTGTCTAATTGTAGGACATACAGTCCACATATTCACTCATTTATTCTTTATATTAATCCTTTAATCATATGGCTAAGACTCCTTTAATAGAAGTGATGATGTACTAGAGCCTATGGGGACTTAGGACCAGAAGCATGCAAAATATGTTCACATTACATGAACAGAGCAGGAATTTGTAGCTTATAGCATCTTTCCTGCTGATGCTATTTTATGTCAGTGCTTTTGTTTGTTGGGTTCAGGGGCTTTCTATCTTTGCCTCAATCTTTAACCTACTTAGATTAATCAAATTCACAACTTTTTTTAATCTAAGTGTTTTGACATAACACTGTTGTTTTCTATTTGGGGTACACTTACACAAACAGAGGGAAAATAACCCAAAGACATGAATTATTTAGGTAGAGATTAACAGTGAAACTAGGACCAGCGAAAACCAGATAACAAGGTTCTCTTTGATAGGATGTACACAAAAAAGAAAGGAAAGAAAAGACTTATTTTGCAAATGTTTCTCTTTGCTTTTGATCTGAACTCACAAAACTATTTCAAGTTGCTTAATTGAGCTGTAAACGCTGCAGCCTGCAGAGAGTTAGTTCTTGGCCTGAAGTTATTCCCTGATTTTGCTGGTTTCACCAAATAGCAGGATGAGCTGGGAGTCATTCCCAGAGGTGTACACTCATCTGACGCCAGCCATCAGACTCTGGAAGTGAAAAGCGAGCTTCCTGACTGTCATCTGTTGTGACAACAAGAAGCAACCAATCAATTTCTGAACTTCCCAAGCACTCTTCAGAGTCGATCACAATCTGCTCTTTCCGCAGACTGAAAATATTTGCTCAATCATTCTAAAATAAATGTCACAGCTCAGAGCAGTCCAGGTGTATAGCATGCACATGACTTACAAGTCGAAGTAAGGAAGTAAATTTATATTTGTACGGGAATCTATTTGTGTTGGTTAATGTAGTTTTTCAGCCCAGTCTTATCTTAAGTATTAGTGTTTAAAGATGGGGTATCGTGCATTTCTTCAGGCTTTAATCTGCCCCTCTGGTACTTCCTAAGTATCTCTGCAAGGTGATTTAGAAGAAACCCTTATTTTAGCCTCTGGATCCAGCGTTGTTGCTTTACATTCATATTTAAAACATGAAAAAACATGACACCCCCTCTTAAGTAATGCAAACAGAAAAGGCAGAAGATGCTCAGCTGGATTGAAGCAGCTATTACTGTGGTTGAAGTTATTTCAGTCTTTGGACCACCATGTTTGCTCGAGCTGAAACTATTTATAGATTAACTTTAATTCGACAGGAAAGTTTGCTCACATAAGATTAGGACAATGACGCAGTATTAACTATGAACCCTGGAGAGGCGTTCACAGTCCCTGTGAAAAAAACGGTAATTGAAGTGACAGGAAGTCAACAAACATTTTGTACAATGACTCCATTCTGGGCCTCAAATGTTTGTGTTTTTGTTTTGGTCTGAGCAGTTTCTCAGTGTTGTCAAAATGAATGTTTTTGTTTGTTCTTAAGTTTGAAGCATGAAATCTTCCCCTTGAAAAGAAACTAACTGAGCTTAATGTGTCTGCATGACTGAATCGTTGTTTAGGCATAATGAACTTTAAGACTTGTTGTCATAGTAACTGTACAGACAGGTGTTCAGTGAGTCAGAGCATGAGCTCAGTGCAACACCTCTGGATGCAGAAAGGAGCCAGGAACATGAAACAAGTCTGTTCATAGTAAGGACCCAACCCGCCTCTCTGTGAGAGAAAAGAAACACAGACTTCTCTCTGAGGTGCAGCAGACGATACATTTTTCAGATCCATAGACATCTCTTTTCATAACTTCAGCTATCGCTAATACTCTTACAGCTACCTGGATTTTTTTTATTATTTCTTACGATTGATACTCCTGTAGGTAAGTAATATCCTGAACAAGCAGCAACCTCTGGCTGTGTGAAATGAAGCCAGAAGTGTTAAAAACTGCAGTCCACTTAAGGCTGGTATTGGGAGTACTGGAAAACACATACTCACCATTTTAAAAAAACTGATCTATACAACAAGAAAAAACATGTGTACATCCTGGTTTTAAAAAAAGGACTTTAGTCTAAATAACGTCCGTAGAGGTTTTCAGTCACCTAGGCCATGGTAACTAACTCCAATATTGCAACTGGACTTGGAGTTTCTGTAAACTTTTCACCTCTTGACAGTTTTCGACAGACTTGTGGACAGAGTTGTAAATTTTGACCTCTAATGGTTTTTAGTTAGCCACTGATTCACATGGGGTCGTTACAAGAGATCCCTAATTTCTGATGCTCTGATAGAGAGTTTAAAACTGCATCATACGTCGAAGATAAGTGGTGTCTAAGTTCGTCACCTCTGTTAGGTGTCAACGAATGGGTTAGTATTTAATTGAACAAACTTTACTTGATTTTTTTTAAGAGGTTAGCTTAGCTTAGATGCCAGGAAAAAAGTTTCAACAAGCCCTGGTCTGTCAAATTAACCATGCAAAACACCCAACCCACATCTCCCCTGGATCCACTTAAACACAGGAAAGGCATTGTCTCTCAATTGGAAGATTGGTAGTGGTGTGAGGATTTATCAGTACAGTTACAGAGTGATACAGTTTGAAACGTGACATCAAGCAAACTTTGTATCAGCCAGCTATATGTAGCACTATTGGCAGCCCAGTGTGCCGACGTATCTGTTGGCTAATGTGACAACAAGTAAACACTGTCAGTTTGTAAGCAGTTTGGGAGGCGTCTTTATTTACCCCAGCTGGCAGCCCAGTGCGCTAAAACATAGCATGTAAAGTTAGTGAACCCTGATTAGCTATGTCCTGCCAGTCATCTACCAAGCAGAGCTAACCTAACCTCACTCTTCATTTTATTGATCGACTCTCAAGTTTGAACAGACCACTGCAGAATAACTGCTGACTGTGGGTTGGAATGAACATTATCACAAACAGTTTAGCCCCTGTGTTAGCCTTTAGCCTTTAGCCTCTATCACTCTCCTGTTTAGCTTTCTTCTGCTCCTTTGTCCTTTTTCTGTCTGACAGTTTGGCTCCTGTATCCACCATCACTACAAAATTAATCACAGAAATTGTTTTCAGCAAAGAAGAACACAGATCTCTCTTCTCACTACTACTAAACTTTGTCAGTTGGTGTGGTGTTGCCATAGATACTTAGATGTGTTGTAAATCAATCAGGTCCTCCTCGACTCAATCAGGGAGCTAAGAGATAGCATTTTGAAATAACCTGTATTGGCCACAAGTGTAAATTGTGATCAGGCATAAATCTAGAAGGGAGACTTTTTCAAGATCACTTAGGAACTCCTCACAACCCCTTTAAGTCTAATTATAACCAGGATTTTCAGGTTCATTTAAATACATTCATTGATAACAGAGAAGTCAAACAGTAAAGTCTGTTTGTTTTACCGACTCTGCCTTGTTTTCTAGTTTACTCATGTACAATAACCTCCGATTTGTAGGGTGGGTAGTGGTTGTACAAATGTTTTTCTCTTTTATTCATTTAAAAGAACCAAAAAGAAAACAAAACACTCTGTTCTGATGAATCATGTCCTCCATCTGGGCTGATTGCTTTCCATTTATTTCCTCTGTAGTGTTTTTCTTACTCTCTGATCTCCTGAATAAGTGGGTTAAAGTGTGTGAAGAAACTGTCTATAGCTGTTAACTGTGATATTACCAGAAGTGAGTGCTACCTGGCCATTCTGATTGCAGTCAAGGTTATTTCAGCTTAGTAGGACGTATGAAATCCTGAACAAGCCGTGCTCTGTGTGTTCTGCAGTCAGGATTTATTTAAGCTGAAATTATTTCAGACCGTGACCCAGTCTGCATGGAAGAGGTGAAGCCAGGAGAGCAGGCTCTGTAGTTTAGATTATTTCTCTGCTTGTATCACTCAGTGCTCAAGGGACTGAACGCTGCTGCTTGAATAGGTCAGCGGACATTTGCATAATGCACATCAGAACGCTAAAATGAGCCGGTGTTCATATTGTGTGGGAGGAATTAAACACAGACAGCCTATTGATAACACTGTCCATCACTTCCATTCAATGTCATAGATTTATTTATTCCTCCTCCCACAAAACAGGTGTTGCTTGATTGGATTCTGCAGATTTATGATGGAACTGGCGCTGGTATTAAGATGATATCACTCCTTCAGAGGCTAAACTCAACACAAAAGAACATAATTCAACACAAGAGGCTTAGAAATGCTTTATAAAGGTCTAGAAAATAGAGAACTGTGTATATTTTGACAGCAAATTCTGATTTAGTCGTAGCCTTCAACACACCATTTACTTTGAGTCATATTTTAGTCATTTTAAACCTTTTACTCTTAGTCTAGTTTTAGTCAACTAAATACCATAAGAGTTTTAGTCTTAGTCTAGTCTCAAGTCTTTAAGTCTTAGTGTAGTTTTAGCCGACCAAATTTTACCAGATTTCAGTCAAATACAATGTAACTGTTGCGAAAACTCTAGCAAACTGTATAAAGTTTTGCAAACTTGTATCAGTTCTCCTGTGTAACTGCTGCTGCTGCTGAGGGGCTAAAGACTTGTATCTGTTAAGTTGTATGGCGTAGCATCACTCTGCAACTAAATATAATAATGTAGCGTGATGTCATAATGATAAATACATTTATACGGTGGTTCACAGGCAACGTTGTATTTTCTTTTACATCCTGCCTCACCCATTTCGTCCTCTCCATCTGGAGTGTCTTTTCAATCCTGCAAGCTGATCTTGATGAAGACGTTTGGGACATACGGTCACGTCAGACTGTAATGCTTTGATTTTATTTCTCGTCTTTTTAGCTCCACCCTTGCTCCCTTACTGTCCATATTCTTGTGTTTGAACTATAGACTGTTTAATAATAAAGGTTGTACTCATTCTCATTATCCTCTGACAAGCACTGCTGCACGTGCAGAGACATGTTGTCGAGGTAACGGACGGTTGCGTATGAGAGAAAAAGAAAGAGCCACTGCAGGCAGCCCACGGACAGCATTTTCAGCTTGATACAGTTTAATCTAGAGCCACTTCTAGGGCCCTCCCAAACATTGGTCATATTACTTTTTATTTCGCTTTTATTTAGTTTTTGTCTGTGAAAAAGGTTCGTTGACAAATATGTTTCGTCATAGTCTTCGTCAAGGAAATTAACACGGATAGCAACTATCAACAAGAAGAAAACTGATCACATGTGAATGTGTTTTTGTTTGAGGGCAGTTAAACTATAAATGTGGTGTCTAATAAGAAGTATAGTATCACATGAGTCCGTCTCACTGCAAAGAATTAAACTACAGAGTCAAAAGCCTCAGAGTGAAAAATAACCACAGTGTCAGTCTGAGCTGATAATAGGCTTCAGCTTTATTGATTCTTAGAGGGACCAGGCCCTTTGTGTAAAAACTGCTGTCACCCTGTGGATTGTGTGATGCACCTAAATGAGGCAGTGAGCAGTTATTTTTGGTGTGCATCTGAGTCATTTAAAAAAAAGAGACTGGTAGATGCTGTAAGATGAGCTTTTTATACTCTTTCAAAGAAAAAGGTCTATTCTAAAAACATCAGTCTTGCTCATTACTCTGATTGGATCGACTCCTCTGCGTTTTCAGATCAATAATCACAGACCAGCTGACCTGTTTCAGCGAAACCTCGAGACGAAAGCGCAACCAGTGCTGTCCTTTGAAGCGTGCGTCCTGGAGGTCTTATGGGCTCCAGGAGCCGTGTTCAGCCTCTTCACAGCACAGCTGCCCACACAAAGGTCATACGTGTCATATGAATATCACAGAGGCTGTGTGTCATCCCCAGTGTTGAGCCTGGAGACGAGCTATATAGTGTCAAAGAAATCAATAAGAGGGAATAAATTATCTTTAAATGGCACGTTTGATGAGGGGAAGTTTTTAAGCATTAAATAGTTTGAATGATTCATTTCTGGTTGATATTGTCTGCTTTGTGGATCTTCAGGGTTCATATCATCTTTCACTTTCTTTTACGACAGAGGTTGGGTTTCTATTTCTTTTTTAAAAGGGTGGAAACAAATTTGAGACCATGAGCTGTTCATGAAATCTCATTCAGAATGAGCTTACCAAAAATGAGGTTCACACCTGATTAAAACTTAGGTCTTAAAAAGGCTCTAAGTAGAGTTTCAGAACGCATAAAGAAGAAATGGTAGTGAGAGAAAAAACAAACAAACAAAAACAAAAACATATGCAAAGACTTTTTATAGGCAAAAGCACCGCTGAATAATGGGGGCTCATTCTAATTGGCTGGCACAGATTTTGCAACTAGAAAAATAAATGTTTTGCATGCCTCAAGCTGCACTTATGGGCAGATTTGCCCGCTGCATGTGGATGGAAGTATTTTTAAAAATGAATGGTGGGGGGATTCTGAAAATGCCTGGCTTTGTGTGTACAAGGCCTCAGATAGTGAGCAGCCTGGTTGCAGAGTCATCACACCATCATCAGATCTTTCTTTGATTGTGAAAGCCCTAATTAGCACCATCACTGGGAGCATGCTGACATTTATGCCAAACAGCTTGTCCTCATGTTTTAGACGTGCTTCACTATCATCCCACACGTCTGAAAGAACAGAAACTTCTATTTCAGTCCGACTAACTGTCCAAACAGTCTGCTGAAAGCCGGTCTCATAACTGTGTGACCCCAACCTTCTGTGTTTTCTCATGAGAAGTCCAGCTCACTGTGATGATCAACACTCTGTACAGAAAGTGGAGTAAAACTGTTTCAGCACTGTCCAAACTGCTGACATTTCTTTAACTTGTCTGTTTCAATTCAAAGTGCCACTTGATGCTGCAGCACTCAGAAATAGTTGACTGCACATTATAGGAAGTTGAAAGATATACGCTTTCTTTAAAATGCTCAAATCCACCCCCTTTGGTAATATATCTGAGTAAAGTCAGAATCCAATCACACGTCATCCATCTCCACTCCATTGCAGCACCACATCTGATCGGTTTCAGTCAAAGACATGTTTCATCTGTGTGACATATCCAACAGGTCAGAGCACTCTAGGTTAGCAACAAATCTTCTATTTTGGAGGATGTCGAAGCATTTAATTTGGACAAAGCAGATCCAGTGGGGCAGGAAGTTGTGCATGATAACAACTTTAAAACATCCAGTAACTTTCAGAATGAGATAGTGTCAGTGTAGGATAGTGTGTCGACAGCAAATTTTATTTGACTTTAGTACAGGGAGCCAGGAGTCAACAGGTTTTAGGTTTTACAGCCCAGCACCAACAACATGAGGATCATCATTGGGAACTTCTCAGCTTCTGGACCCCGACTGCTAGGCTGTCCAGCTATGAGCTGAACTGAAGACTCAGGCAGTGTGAGTTGATCAATGAGAGATCCTGCAGTCAACATGCAACATAAAGCAGACAGAATGGATGCAAGTCTTCTGTGAGTCTAGCATCATCAGTGGTGGGTTGATGAGAGAGTAAAGCATGAAACATTTGGGGCGATGAAGTGTGAGCAAGCAGGCTTTGGATGATGAAGCCTGCAAACTCTATACAGCAGGAAAAATTCAGTCATCTGGAGCTGCAGTCAAAAGAATCATCTTTAACTCATTGGCTGCCATTGGGGTCGATTACAACTGTTTACTGTGTCTATAGAAGTAAGTTTTGTTTTTCAGTGGAGGGAGGCAGGGTCTGACAGATCTGTCAATCTATAATAGGCCTGTATACTACTGTGGGTGAGAGCAGTGCGCTCTTTGGATGAATGATCAGCATAGACATGAGGGGAAGATGTTACATGACAAAGACATGGCAAGATGCTGTCATGCTGTCATGCTATCAGCTCAACTCGAACTGAGGCTGTGTCACGGTAGTTTGGAGCGAAAGAGTGGTGCGATCGTGAGAAAAGACAATGGAGTTCATGGAGAGGATCAAAGGATGGAGCGCCCAAGACGAGCGCATTACAAAAAAATGTTTTCTCTGTATTTATGATCAAAACAGGAAGAGAGACATAAGAGAAAACAGTCCACTCTTCTTAGGTAGTCTGGGTGTTTACATAGTTATGGAAAACTATACAATTTGGGTCTTGAAAAATTGTTCAAAATGCGCTGAAAATGGATGGCAGCCAATAAACTAAGATGTTTACAACTCCCTGTTTTTGAATGTTGAATTGTTATAAATGCAGAAACTGTCACAGCATGCTTCTGATGCCATGACCTGCCTCCTGAGATTCATCCCTCTCCAACAAATGGCAGAAACTGTAATGCCAGACTTGCACCAGTTCCATGTCCATTACCGCTCTGCTCTGATGTGTGTTGACTGCGTGCTCTCTGATCTGTCAACTCAAATCAGCTGTGTCTTCTGTCAGGCACATGGCAGGGCTGAGCTGGAGTCATGAGAGCGAAGAGTTCCCACATTTCCCATCCCAGTGATGATTCCTCTCCTTCTTCATGTTGAGCAGTGAAACCTCAAACCAGTCGATTCCTGGCTTTGCCCATACATTGTTGTAACAAAGTTAGATATGATCCAACAGCATATAGGGTTATTTAAGTTACATTTCTAAGTAAAAAATCAACCAAATGTACTTATATTGTTTTGGTTTCTCACCCCTGGATCGTGTAATTTTCCTGAAGGAAATGAGTGAAAAATTGTGGCTATTATTATTAGAAAAACACCAAAAATTTCTAGAAATTTTCAGAGATGCAAAGGTAAAAGATTTTTTTTTCCTTTTCAGACATCAGTGGCAGTCTAATAACAGCATCCAAAGAAGGGATTTTGGGGGGGTCTCGAACCATCCATCTAGAGGTAAAGGATAAAAAACACAACATTCAAACTGGGCTCCTCCTCCTTGATTCATTGCCAGCAGCAGCAGCACACCCACTGCCTGTAAATGAAGCCACAAGACCACACTTACTAGCCTAGCCACCATCTGCATCATCACATATCTATGTGGGAGAGACTTGAGAGCCATGTACCTGACTTGGCCTGTTAGCATAAGCTAATCACAGGTATTTGACACATACCTGGTAAGCAGAAAGCCAACTCATGTCACTCTTCCCCCCAAGCTGCTCTCCAAGTCCCTAAAAGTGATTGAAAGTCGAGGCAAGCTTCACCCTCTTTGGTAAAAAGCTGTATCTGTTTGGTGGTTTGTTTCACTTGGTTGTGTCTCTTTCTTCGTGCTATGTCTACTATTGTAGCTGCTCAGGATAGTTTCTTTCACTCGGGTTTATCAACATGCAAAATCACTTGCGCACTGGGCACGCTGCGATTGGCTGATGTAACCACACTTACTCTCCGCTCGATGCAACCAAAACATCAACATACAGGCTGAGGAGAGGGTTCGAAACAGACATAGACACAGACACTGACACACAGAGGCCCAGAAAAGACAATTGAGCAGGATCATTCCTGTAACAGCTGACATTTTATTTTCTTAATAAAATCCTGCAGAATCTGCCTAAAGTTCAATGTATTTTTATTAAACATAAGTAAAAAGGCAAGTCTTGTTACAAATTATAACAAAAGTAGTTTGTCACAGCTGGCCATGTTCTTTTTTAACATTTGGCATCCAACCTTGGACCTGTGAAAAAAAACAAGGTCTGGGACTGTAGCAGAGACAGTGTTATCTGAATGTGAAACCGAAGATTTGTCAAAGACCTGTGTGTTTACTGCTGCTGTTGTATAGCTGAATGTAAAATACCCCCATACCTTGAATTGACCTATTCGCTACAGTTAGCCAAACAAGCTAACATGGAAACTCAAACAGAGCAGCAGAATTCAAATCATGACAGATTATTTCCTTAAGCTATAATTTAATGACCTGCTTATGGAGATATCCTGCAATGGAGATCCCCTGAGAAAGACCTTCCTCTTGTCTTGTCCCTGCTCCTCATCCCTGACAGCACACCTGAGTGTCTGTGGGGCATTGCACTGTGAGAGCTGACAGAAGCTAACAGGGCTCCGATTTGAGCTCAGTCAGGCGAGGTGTCAGGGTGTCAAATCCTGGAAACAGCTCATCCTAAAGATCAGCAACAATGTGTAGTGACGAGAGCTCAGCGGCAGATTGACTGCAGCTGTAACTGTTTGAGACAGCACGGGAACACCTGAGTGTACCCAAGTCCACACTGGCACAGAAACGGCTGTCAGTCCTCACTTAGCACCACACTGCAGCGACACAGCCTTAACAAAGTGGCAAAGTGACATCGGCAAACTGTGTGATTAAAACTCACCAAGACTTCTACGACACGCCTTCACTCACATTCAGACTGCCTACACAGAGCCAGCAAGCACAAAGAGTCTTTATTCAGAGCACATCTGTCAAGATAATACAAAGGCTAAGGGTAACATAAATCTGCATTAATCAGGACCAGGACCTATTTGACTGGTGGGTTTTTTAGTTGTTCATTATTTGAAGCTCATATCTTACTGACATCTTTTCAACCTCCCTCACTACACACCCCCGATTTAAAAACAAGTACTCAGGACAGAAATCTTAAGCAGAAACTTCTGCTTCAGAAAAAAAAATCATCAAAGTAACTGTGCTTGTAACTGTTTTTTTTTTTTTTTAGTCTTTTCCCCCCTGCTGCTGAGCTAATGTGCACTGCACCTGGGTCCCCAGTGTTTACTGCACTGGGCTAACTGGCGACTAGCTTGGTGGAAGCGCGTTGTTAAGTTAAGTGCTTTATCAGATATGAGTAACCAGTCTTGCACTGTCCCACCATCCTGTGACCATGTAGTATATCTTTGATCAAATGACTGACGACTCTGGAGAAACTACCATATTAAGATGTCTCTTAGTGTTATTCTTTATTTTTCACTCTCTTAGATGTCTCTTATTTTTATTGCTTTGCATTTTCTTGTATCTGTTGTTCTAAATTTGATCATTTTTATTGAGCTTCTGTGGTATGCATTAGTCTCCAAATTCTTTCTACATCCTACCAACCATTCACTACAATTACAGTGGCATACTACTTACTAGTATTATTGTCATAATTTATATATATGTGTGCAGAACCAGGAGAACCAGAGGAGAACGGAGCAGGTGTGTGGGGCAGTGGCTGCTGTTAGCTTGTGATATGAAGCCTAATGTTGTGTTCACATCAGCGTATCTTAAAGTTTGAAATCAGATACACTAAGTCAAAAAATAAGTAGTTTGTGTCAGAGCTGATCATGAAGCAACGCCATCTTAATGAATGGTCAAATTAAATAATACACCGGAAGAAACACAATAAACACTCATTACCATCTATCATTAGCATAAAGTCAGAGCTGAGTCAGAGAGCTTGAGTCCCCATTGTTGCGTCATATGACGCCATGTTATAAAAAAAGAATAAATAAACAGCTGTCCTGAAAACAGACACTTCTGTAAATTGGTGCCTTTTTTTGTTGTATAACATATAAATTAGTGATTGACACATTCTACAGTCATCAGACGTTAAATGTTAATTTACAAAATGAATTAACCTGCAATATGCTCTTTAAAGTAAAATAAAAGCTGTTTTCTCAACTGCAATTTGTGCTTTGGGGTTTTCAGTTAGACTGTTCGTCATTGTCCTCTTTAAAAGAGACGTCTGCTGCAGCTTTGACAACATACTGGTTAGCACATTATCAATCAAACTGAGTGAACCTCAAAACCTTTTAGTGCTTTAATTTGAATATAAATTAGTTTGAAGGACGGATTCAAACTTTCAATTACTGTAGTCTGAAAGGTCCAGCCACATTATAATTCAACACATAGTGCTTTTAATGTTTTGTTGGTTGCACACAAAGCTTGCTATTAAATGTCCCTCAGCATGATAAATGCTAATGCTTTTCATATCTGAGTCCAGCAGACAATAAGTGACAAAGAATTACATCATGACAAAGAAAAATGTTTTTTACAGGTCAAAGCGTTTACTGTCATCACGCTGAGGCTGCTGGGTACAAAACACTTTGCTTTACTTCTCCTAAAATACAAAGAGAGGGTGTTGAGGTCATTATGTAGATTTAGAAAATAAACAGCAACCTCAAATGTCAACAGCACACAAGGTTTGAAGGGTCGCTCCATCAACTTTGAAGTAACTCAAGTTCAGTGGCGTGGCGTGGAGATTTTTTTTGAGGAAGCCAAGTGAGACAAAAGCCTCTTATCTGTATTTTTTTAGGGAGTGGGGTACATAAAAGGCTATGTTGCAGTTTGTATATCGCTATTTCATGTAACGGAACGACCTGTTAGAGCGCCCAGAGAGCGCTCATTTTACTTACTTTGAACACCGACACACGCCCTTTAGCTCTCCCACTCTCACTCACTCATTCACACTCGTACATTGTCCTCTTGACTTAGCTTAAACATCTTATTAATTCATTCAACCGCCCACTTAAACACACAACCGGCCGCTTCATGCACACTGCTAATGTGCTAACCTCCCTGATTTCATTCAGTGGTTCGATGATGACGATACTGTGATTTGATTGGTTTGAGGCCAAAGACGGGGTGGCTTCCCTTGGCACAGTCTTGGTCAATCACAGATGAGCAGTGTCATGACCACGGCCTCATCTGATTGGTTAATCATTCTTGTTTTTTTTCACCAAGGGACGCCAACTCAGCTTGGCTTCCTTGTGGACAACAGCGTGCAGTATCGTATTTTCACCACTCATTTGATACAGAACATTTACGAGGGCGCTGTTTTACACATTGTAAAATGCTCAATAACTAGAGGAGAGAAATAAGGAAGAGATGACAGTGACAAAACACAGAAGAAGTATCGAAACTGTTAAAAAGGAATATTTTCATTAAATCACAGCTACAGTCTAAAAAAAGAGAGGAAGCATGGCTTCCCTTGGCCTCCGGGAGAAAACGCCACTGCTCAAGTTTATGTTAGAGGGAAAAGTCCTCAGCTTGTGTCAGATTACATTTCATCCTTTACTCTCATCAGTAAATATGTTTGATATTAGGTATGTACCAACCAAGAGACTGAACTGAAACTGTTACAGGTTAAAGATGAAGGATTTGTCAGAAGTCGGGATCAGTTGTGGGAAAAGTTGTTTGCTGACATTCAATAAAATCAAAGAACAGTTTGGAAATCATTCACAGGTGTATGACGACCAAGAGAAATGGAAGAGGAAAAAAAGAATAGGCGTTGACAGCTCTGCAATTTAACAGCTCTGCATTTGCAAATTTTTGAAATGTCAACATTTTTTTGAAATTTTGGAAGTTTTTAAATTTCAAAAATTTCTGAAACAAATTCAAATTTGTTTAATCTATTTAAAAAAAAATCTTAAATTTGAAAAAAAAAAGAATTTTGATAAATTTGCAAAAAATTGACAATTTTTTAAATTGTGAAAAAAAATAAAATCTTGAAGTGAGCTAATGAGGAAATGGGGTGCTCTATGTCTGTCCTTTTTTTCTCTCTTTTGGTTTGTTTTCTAATGATTCTTTTCAGTCCTCTTAGTTATGTCTGTGTGCATGTCTTTTGCATTGTATATGTACACGTCTGTTTTTTTGTTTGAAAATTTCAATAAGATTGTTATTAAAGAAAAAGCACCTCTCCGATTTTGCAGATGTATAAACATTTTGCTGTAGTCTGTTTTATTTGTTGTCATCATGAATGTTTTTGCCTTGTATCATGAGTGATATTAAACTAGTGATGTGGTGATTTTATTTTAACATTTACTTCTGAAAACTGTTCATAGCCTTATTTCAGATGACTTAGAGGTAAATAGCGAGTCCCCTTCCTTCTCATTCATATCAAAAGTGCTGTTGAAATTTTTGTTTAGCATGCCTGACGCTGTCCTTATTACTTCAGAGCAGAAAATGATCAGACATAGCTGTAGAGTTACCTGAAATGAAAGAGATGCAGATTGGACTAATATTTTCAGGGACATATGTGTGTCTCAAAATGTGGTCAGTGATTTGCCCTGGAGTTTTTACTCTAAAAATATCTGTCATGGTGTGAGACATTTTAAGCAACTTCTGAACTCAGTGTCTTTAGAGGTTCCTCAAAGTTGGAGTCACTTGTGGAAAAACAAACAGTAGGAGATTATTTTTAGATGTGGTAACAGTACCCTGTTCGGATTTCCTGACCGCAGCATCTAGCGTAAATAAAGAGAAAAGAGTAACCGTGTGATTGAGCAGAGTTCAAATAATGAATGAGTCAGATAACAGGAAAAACAATTTGTGCAGAGACTACAAAGTTTCTCTTCTGTGTACAATGAGCTCCCTGAGATGGTAAAGATGAGCAAAAACTGGTATCAGAGCAGGGGTGGCTTTCACAAGTCCATATTCACACACTTACAGACGTGTATCACAGATATAGAGCAGAGCCTAAGACAAATCCCCTACACATCATGTAGGAGGTCTCAGCATCCTAACAGTCTGTGTGTTCCGCCTTCAGACAGTCCAAGTCGATGACTCAACACTCAGATACTCCACAGCTCCACGAGTCACAACATACATGTGAGCAGAATCAATAAAAGGCAAGTAGACAGAGATGTGGTGTGCTCATTTCGAAGCGCAGAGGGGAGGCTGCCCTGATGTACAGTTCCTTTGATGCTGAAAACCTTAAAAAGCGTGCTCTTACCTCCCAGCACTATGACAGAATTTAATTACAGAAACATGCCTCAAGAAAACTGAAATGAAGGGCTGTCACTGTGACTGTGTGTGCAGATAACTTCTCAGCATGTGGATTCACTACAGGCCCCGACCCCGCAGGAAGTGGCATGGACTAATAGCAGACTCTCTCGCACTGTGATTGGCTGCCAGGGTTGGCTGTGGGAGGTAGCTGATATTTCAGGGCACATCAGATAAATCGGATTAACACATAATTGACATGTTTGCTGGTGTATTTATAGCTTCCATTTGATTGGAAAGTAGGGAACAAGACTAAATCCGTGCTCCAGTTACATTTGATGATATTACTGTCGGGTACATCCAAGCCTACGCTGACTTACAAATCTGATTTAGATCACCCTGAGCTGAAAATTAATTGGGGGTGACCTTCAGTGGGCCAGGTAATTGAAACATTTCTGGCAGTAGTAGTTAAATTTATGATACTTGTTTTATGAGACATGAAACTGATAAAATGATACAGAGAAAAGTGTAAAAAGGAAATATTTCACAAAATAAAAGCTATGAAAAACAGAATTTGACTCTGCTAGTGTCAGATTTCTCTGAAGTAAATTGTTATACCCAGAAGAGCTAAAAATAAAGACTTAAGAGTAAAATTTTGACCATAGCAGTTTAATTTAGGCCTGTTGTCAAACGTTTTTTTTAATCCATACTGTATGGTATAGAGCCTGAACAGCCTCATTTATCATTTAAAGAGGGGTAACAGTGATTTCTTTTAGGCTATATCCTGTCCTTTAATTGTCCCTTTGGTGTCTTTACGTGATTTGCAGCTCAAAAAGAAGGCCCTTATTTCAGGCTCGGTCTGTAACACTTCATTTCGGACACTTTTTCTTTAAAGCTCCCTGCTCCTCAAACCCCTGTCCTTCTGATTGGCCAGCCCTCTGAAAGCAGACATTAGTGTTTGAGGCCCGGACCTCCTACGTATCATGAAGTGGTAAGGAGATATTTACGCAATGACCTCATCATTTCAGCATGTCTCATGACGAGCTTGTACTTCTTTTTCTGGAATGGGTTGTTTAACGAAGTTCACAGGCAGAGTAAGGAATTTCTAGAACATATGAAGATGTAGAGGTTTGAAAATCTGCACATTAAGTTTGAACATCCAGTATTGTCATTTGTTTAAACGTCACTTTGAAAATCAGGAATCCGAATACCCCCTCTTTAAGGTTCATGCTGACAACATCAAACAACAGGAAATTTTTCTTGCAGATTTTTCTTGTCATATGATCACCCACGTATTTTGACCCTAAATTGTCAGTTGGTGTGTCAAAGAAGCATGAAACTGTTTAAGCAGTGTGAATATAATGAGCCTCAAAGTGCTGAGTGTGTCAGTATTAAAATGACCAGATGTTTTATGAGAGTTACTTAGGGGTCTTTCTGTGTGGGTTCTTGTCTGTTGACATGGTTGTTCCTTTCTTTGTGTCAGTGTTGCTATAGACTGGAGACCTGTCGAGGCGTGTCCTGTTTCCTTCCTGGCTGACTGCTTGGATAAATTCCAGCTACCTGTAGGCCTAAATCAGAAACCAGAAATACTTTATTCATCCCAATGGGAAAATCGTTAAAACTTTAGATAATGAGTGGATACTGATAGTGAACCTCCTCAGTTTATCTCTCAGCCATCTTCTTTCTTATTGTTGTATGAAGTCTTCTGGGGCCCCGATCCACAGCTTCAGTGTGTGCTAAAATAAAGTATCAGACAGGATTCATTTGCTCAGCAGCCTGGCTGTACATCAAGAGAAGGTTTTGTGAAGATCTTGTGCTTTCTTTTTATAACAGATCATTTTGATCAGTTTACAGACAGGTTCAAGGATTTCTACAACAAAATAAAAGTAGAGGTTTAAAAAACTGCACACGTTCAGTTTCAACATTCAGCATTGTAACTTTATATCCATATTTAAAACATGAGAAAGCAGAATATCCCCTCTTTAAAAAACTTTATGAGGCTTTAAGATGATTTACACATAAAAAAGCACCTAATGCAAAACCCCTGCATGGTTAGAAAACCAACTCTGTATAATGAAAGGTGAATTTTATTTGGTGAACTTCAAAAATTGTAGTTACAACATTGTAAGTCATGTTTTAGTTCCTCTTTGAGGAACTCCTCATTATTTGACATTCAGAATTTTATCATGAAGTATGAAGTGTTCGCTCCATATAGACTGATATTCATGCAACACATTATGCCCAATCATATCTAACGGCTTTACAGTCAAATCAAAGTCTGCACAAAACTTGATTTGATTTCTTATGTTTCTGAGTTCATGAATGTTTTAACACAACATCGACTGATTTCTTTTTTCTGTTGATGCACTCTTCTGTTGTGTCTCTTGTCAGTCACAAATAGTGTGAAATGTAGCCATTAGTTATGACCTGATTATGTTTAAAGAATGATCTGTTGCATCTGAGGGCTTTAATGATCATCAATCAAAGGCTGTTTCCTCATCACACAGTTTTCACAACCATGTGTGTGTAAAGGAAAGATTCATAGTAAAAATGCAGCTCTGCAGGCCCCTCCCCCTCCATGCTTAATCAAAGCTTCTCCTCTTAATTAGTGGGGCAGGTTAAAAATAGCAAAGCCAGAGTGTATGCTCCCCCTCAGCCCCCACAGACTGTCAGATCTGGCACCAGAGCCTGTGGGCATCATATGAGAGAGACTCATCTGCTACCATCCTCTCCCTCTTTGATAAATACACTGAATCACACAAACATTTCACCCTCCTCCCCTGTTCAGTGATTCCAATGACACACGCTGGGAGCAGTGCAGGAGGAGCGCTACGTGGACACAGAAAGAGCCTCAATCTTTCTCTCAGGCACAATGGTGCTCATTCCCCGAGAGTAACACCCGTTGAAGTGGCTGCTGAAAGGCTGGGTATCTTAGGGGAAAACAGACCATGTCCACCAGGCCTGTGTGCAATTGATGAGCTGAAACAAAATGTCAACAAGCTGGCTGAGGCCATGTTCTGTCTTTTCACCTCAGGGAGTCTCAAACACTTCTGTGAGGCTTTGGCCTGAATAGACACAAAGCCCATCAAAGTCTCTGACCATCAGAGTCCTCACTTTGTTTTTTTAATCAGAGCTGAATTATTGAGCCATGTTCAGCACACCTGAAGATAAATCTAATGTGACAAAGATATTTGAAAAGGTCCTTTAGTGCAATATTAAAAAGTCGCTGCATATTATTTGTCAGACAGCAAAATGCAGGAGTTAGCTTAATATTTTCAAACACTGAGTAACAGATGATCATTGAAATATAAGGTAATGACACAGAGGAGAGTGTTAAAGCACAAAGAGATTTAGAGCTTTTCATGTCAGACGCAAACATTATGGTTTCATGTAAGAATACAAACTGTCGTTCAAGTAGCAAAAATTTGTCTTTTTATTATTGTTGTTGTTGATTGTGATGATAATGTTGATGTTGATTAACCCATTTGGCAGGAAGAAACCAAGTTCTGAGGTTCATGTGTTTCCAAAAGAAATAAACTTTTTATCAAATAATGAAAGAAGTGATGACAATATTGAGAGTTGAGAGTTATTTCAGGTTTGATCAATTTGCATGTTCAGAAAATTGTTTGTTTCTTTGTCTGCGCTGTGATTCATTGTTATCCAGACTTTATTTTCTGAAGATTAGCTGTCAGTCATCTAAGTCTTGTTCAGGGTTTGGTTTATCTTGGTGAGGAGAACAGGCTCCCTAAACTCTGAGTGAAGTCCTCTGTGCACCACTCTGACAACGTTTACTCTTGGGTCAAAATTGATTAATCAAGTTATTTATAATACTTCAGAAACTTTGGCACCATGAATTCTAATGACTCCAGGGATGCTTTATATTTTAATTTAGACTTATGGGCTGGTCTTACCAAAATAATATAATATCAAAGCTGGAGAAACCTTGGATGCGATTCCTGACACAAACGCCTCAAACACACCGGACACATCTGCAGTCTGATTTCATTCTGTTGCATGTTGACTGTGTTTGTCAACTCAATGCCGGTTGCGTGTTCAGTCCAACAAGCTGTATGAATGACAGACAGCTGGAGTCGGGAAAGCTGAGAATTTCCTGTGCTTCTCACTCCACTGATAAGCCTCTCTTCATTCATGTTGAGCTATAAAAACCTCAAACCTGTTGACTCCTGGTCTGGCTCTGCTCATTTTGTCCGTTTGTCATTGCAGTCAAGCTAAACACAAACTGGTTTAAACTTTGTTTGTTTTATTTTGAAAGTCACTGGGTGTTTTTAGGTTTCCAAGCACGACTTCCTGACCCACTCAAACCTATCTGACCCAGTGCCTTGATGGAGCTGACACAAGCTACAGATCCATCTGGTGTGTTTCAGCAGATACCTTAAGAAGCTAGAGGAAACAAATGCCCTGTGTATGTCATGCTGTTTAAAAAGCATGTGGAGGTTATTTTAAAGTAAGAAAAGTCTAAGTAAGAAAAGCTCAAATAACTGATAATTATGATAAGAATGTCTTCTGATAAAATATTCTAAAATATTCCTGTTGATTTTGGTGCAAAGTATACCAATGAAAATATGAACTTTTTGTACAAATTTGATCTTGTTTCCAAACTTTTGGCCTGTAGTGAAAATACAAGTACCAATTTTCTAAACATTTCATTATCGTTTAGCTCAGCTTATTCTTCAGCCTCAAAAAGCTAATGTGATAGATAAATCTCAGCAAAGTTAGGTTGGTTATCAAATATTACATTTCTTTTCCTCTTATGGTTATTCACATCAGCACCTGAACACCTGACAGCTTCATCCAGTTAGCTGTTTTCTTGACCGAGTGTCTCTTGTTCCTTTCTGGTTTGATTTGGGCTTCACACTTTCTGACTATGAGTGAGACCGCTCCTTGGATGTCTGTCTTTCCCGTCCTTGGAACAGTTTCTGCCAGCTGCAGTTTCTGCCATAAAGGCAGACAGCTGTCACCCAGACACTGAATAAAAGATTCTGGTCCAAGCAGAAATGGGGAAAAATGTCTCTTCTGTGTCTTTGTACTGTAGTACATCTCTAGCGCCCTCACTGTAGCATGGCAGGTTTGGTGCTAACTCTTCAGGCGGGCCATGAATCATGAATACAGCAAGTCTTAATGTGTGTCTTTATTTTCCTGCCAGTGAGGATGATGAATTTTGTACGACTAACTGTGTGCATCAGGGTTTTGATGAGGAGACTCTCTGTGGGGGTGAAGAGCAAGAAGACCTGCGTGGATAGAGGAAAAAGATCTCATGGAGCTAAAGAGCCGGTGCTGCTTTGTGAAGCTGGCACACACAGAGGTACAGTAAATCATCTGATGCTATGAAAGTAGGCCACTGTGACGCTTTAAACAAGTGTGTCTTTATTTACAAAGTGATGAAACACTTTGCCACTTCTCCAGCTTGTTTCAGGAGGAATGGACAGAGAAACCAAATATGGAAACCACAGAACCTTTGTAGACAGGTTGATCTGACACAATATAAAATAATTAATTACAAAATGATGCAAGACAGTGGTACATCTGTTGAGAAGAAATGTACAGTATTCTCAAAAATCGAGGTAGAAAAAGCACAAACTGCTTGATTTCTGACGTTTGACACAGGTTCATAAAGGTCACCAAAGAGTTTATGATGGAGTGAAGTCAGACGGGAGGTGACGTCAGAAACACTGATGATTCTCAGCAGAACTAAAGAGCCTCAAAGTAATATCAAATCTCTAAGTATTACTGCAAAGGTAGGCAGGTTTGCTAGGCTGTATAAAATAATATAAATAAGAGCAGCAGCTAAATTTGGAGTCAAACTAATGAAAGAAAAGAAGAGTCCACAGTATCATGGTTTCTGCACAAACAGCTTCCAGTTTGTTTGGATTTCAAGTGTGCTTAAAACTGAGTGAAATGTGACCAAACCGTCACCCACTCTTCAAAATCCCATCTGACTCCTGCACACAGTGGAGTGTACGACAAATGTGTGTCATGCAGACGCTCAACAAACTGCTTTCAGCTTCTTTTTATGGCACAAACACTGAGGTTTCATGAATGGATACTGTCCTTTTAAGTTTGACCACCTAGCTCCCCTGGCACCATTCAATTTTAAACACTACATTTAAGGTGCTCCTGATCATTAATGATTCAATGATCTGAACACTGTGACTGGAGATAAAGGGATCTAACTGATGAATCATTCTGGTTTAAAGCACAACACTCCTCAATGTTTACTTTCAGTTTTGAATGAATCTTTGATGTGCTCAAAATGACAGTGTTCGGATGACATCGTGCCACAAAACAAATATTTTTCTTCATCAAACATCTTTTTTTTTATTTCACAGAAATCCTTTCTCCTTCTGTTCCCTTTGAAAGCCTTCAGATGAGTGATTGTGTTTACATGTCATTTCCTCTGTCACTACATTATACTGTCATAAATCCAAAGCCAGGACGGAATTGTGGCGTCTGCACAAAAGCAGTGTCGACTTGAATAGCCCATTAAGTACGCTCGATGGATTTCTTTCCCAAAATAGAAAGAGTGAGTCACACACACTGTAGTGAGCGTGCTGTCTTTCTCCTTTGCGGAGGGGCCACACAGCCACCGACAGTGACTCCCATTCTGTTGTTGTTTGTCTGATCCTCAGGACCGCTGTGAACGCATCGCCCCTTAAGCACCAAGTGTTGGACCGCAGGGCCCCCGTACCCCCTCCTTAAGAGTCAAAATCAGCATCCCTTCAAACTTTGAGAGCCTCGTGCACACCCACAGCAGACAGTCGGCGGTTGATGTTGCGATAACGACAGCGGAGAAGGTCACGATAAGTAGACCGCAGGTCCCGGTTGAAGAAGGCGTAGATGAAGGGGTTCATTAGTGAGTTAGCGTAGCCTAACCAGAGCAGCGTGCGCTCCAGCCATATGGGCACACAGCTACACTCCACCCCACAGATAAAAGGTCTGGCAGTGGACAGGATGAAGAACGGCAGCCAGCACACGGCGAAGACCCCCACGATCACCCCCAGCGTCGTGGCTGCTTTCTGCTCCCGCTTGAAGATGGAGATGTTTCTGCGTTCACGGCTCAACAGGCGCGACAGGGCGGCACAATCCTCCGCAACACCGGGTGGTTTCAGGCCCTGCATCCGCAGCGCCTCATTAGCCACTGTTTCAAGGCGCTCACGGCGCGAGAGGTCAGTGAAGCGGTGCTTGGCGCCGCTCTTTCGTGCTGCCCTGAAGATCTTGTAGTACATGACCAGCATGACCAGCATAGGGATGTAGAAGGCTACAGCTGTAGAGTAGATGGTGTAGCCAAAGTCCTGGCTAATGAGGCACACGCCGGCTGTGTTGATGTTTTTAGCCCAGCCGCAGAAAGGTGGCAGGGTGATGGATGCTGACACCAACCACACTCCCAGGATCATCTTCGCCATCAGCTGACCGTTCTGCCTGGCAGGGTAAGTGAGAGGACGTGTGATCCCCAGATATCTGCCGGGAAAGGAGACAAAGAAAGTGTCAATGCTAACTCAGAGTCAGCCTTTTAACGCAGCACTAAAGGCATGCACGCTCACCTCCATATCTGCTCTAAAAGCAGTAATCCCTGCACTGTGTGCCAGATTTATGAAGCAAAACAAGGACGGCTATTTACTCATCACACGTGACGCATTGAGATCAAACTGCTGCGTAGTAGCATCAAATACGAGTTCAATTCATTTCAAAGCCAGACATTTCAATGGGAGGTCATCAGCTCTATCACTGCCTGGAGGGCCATTAGCTGCTTTTCTTCGCCTTTGAAGGAGCTAAGCAGGTAGCGAGGGAGCTATCAATCAATCGAGCAGCTCTCTGGTTTCAAATAGCAGCTGGAGGTGTCAGAAAAATAAAGATAAAGTGAGGTGTGAAAGGCTGGGATTTGTACAAAACAGGGAAAATAGCTACTATTCTCTAAATCATGCATCTGTGAGTACATTTCAGCATGTCCTGGCTGAACGCCGAAAGCCTTTATCAGCATTAAATGTGTCATTGATGAAAGCTGTATGTTTAATACTGCTGGCTGTTTGATTTGTTTCCTTCTCTGGTTAATCAAGATAAAAAGCTTTAGGGACCATCGACTAGTTTGGCTCTTCATCCATCAGTGACGCTGTCACTAACATGGACAATAATTTCATCTTAGTTCAGTCAGTCAGATTCTTCATTCTCTCACTGTTTATTTTCTGTAAAAAGGTTAAATACAGTGTGCCTCTATCTTCAGCATCAGATCAAAATGGAAATAACTGGAGTACTATTGATCACTTCTCTCCAGTTTTAACAGTTTACATAAAACATGTATACATTCATAGGTGCCACAAACTTTTTACAGAAGTAAGAAAAACTGATGAGTTTTTCTTTTTTTTTTCTTTTGCTGTTGGGTTGTGTTAAAGCTGGACTAAATGTTCTGTCTCATATAGATTAAAGGGCCTGCATTAATTTAATATTTTGGTTCTCATTAATGCCACAAGAACTCTGAAATCCATCCCAGAGTTTCTGAAAACTTTGATGGCACAAATCAAAGATTTAGCTCATCTAAAGCTCATATTGAAGAAAATATGGTGTCCATGTGTATATATGGATGCATGAATGTGTATTTATACGTGTGCATGTTCATGTATACGGATATTGATGAGTTTTTGATGCTCTATGGGTGAGTATGCTACACCTCTGTCACTTAAAGTATCCTGCTTTTTACATGAAGAAATAGATCTTTCTTTTGGATGGCTCCATCTCTGGTCCGCTCATAGTTGCTTCTTCTTCTTGTTAATGTGTCCTGTGCCTTTGCTTTTATGGGTGAATAACTTATTGTGTCTGTATGTTGATGTTCTTTTTGCCTGCTTGCACAGCAAATTTCCCTCAGGGGACAATAAAGTTGAACTGAACTGAACTGAACTGAACTGAACTGAACTAAACTGAACTAAACTGAACTAAACTGAACTGAGATATCACTGGAAAGCCTGAGATATCCTTTACAGAATACAGCAGGTTTTACCCAGACTATTTAGTTTTTAAATAAAGCTTTGAAAGTGACGTCCTCTACAGTGGACAAAAATGCATCAATCGTTGGGTATCAGGCGGCTATGGTGGAAAAATAAAGATAGTTGTAACACACACCGCCAGACCAGTAGAAGGTGGTAAGACAATACCAACAACCATCAAGCAAAAGTGACTCCATAGAAAGAGAAGATAGGCCAGCATCATTATGTGCGACACCATGTTTAGCATGTCAGCAGAGGATACTAAGCCTGTACTGGTTTTGATTGTGCCTTATTTCACTGCAGATGGATTTGTTAACACACTAATAGCAAATATTTTGCTCAAGGAAGCAGTTTCAAAATGCCAAAATAGCTAAGAACAGTGAAACAGTGGATGCTCTGCTGTATGAGGTATGACAACAGCAGATATTTGAATCATGTCTTGGTTTAAAAGAGAACCTGTGGAGTGAATATTGTTTTAGTGAGATGCATCATTCTTAAGCATCTTTATCTTATCATTAATTCAATCAGATTAATTATCTGATGAGAACATTTTGGCACATAAAAATGTTTATAAAACTAAATTAGGATGGATTCTCAACAGCTGTTGTAAAGTGGATATTCACTGACATGTTCAGTTTAATGTCTTTAGTTCACAGGGTCACTCTTGAATCTGTAACACCAGGAGCTGACAGAGACACAGTCACACCATCAGGCTCAAAGAAGACCATTGTCAAGGAGTTACTAAACCAAGTCAATCACAGCTGGTTGTCTCATTGTGTACGGAGGGAGGGGGGATATTTTTGCTGCTTTCCATTTGTACTCGGAAGTTGGAATTCCTGAGTTCTGAGTGTGAGTGCCCAACTGGAACTGAGGTTGGGATTTCCGACTTGTAAGTCAAAGCACCCACACCAACCCCCAAGTTCACAAACAGCAGTTAAGCTCCTGTTATATTCTTTTTATTTTAGAATTTCTAACTAGTGTTTGTTGTAGCAAATCAGCTGTATAAATAGTATTATTTGATGTTTGTATACAGAAATACTGCTGTTATGGAAAGTTTTTCTGACTTGGCAACTGGAATGCTGAACTCGGAGATAACGTCATTCCACTCCCGACTTCCCAGTCCCAAGTACAAATGGAAAAAAACACTGTGGGTGCTCCACCAATCAGAAATGTTCAGCTTGTAGGCCCAGCCTCTCAAAAATTCCCCGACATCTGGAAAGTACAACCTCCCAGGTAAGTCTGTTATCACGGTTATATTTATCACCCAGAGCTAAATTTAGAACTTAGTGCCTGTGGGTGAAAAACACCTCTAGATCAACATTTATTAAAACAAACAACAAGGTTACATCTGCACTGCAGCTACAAGGCTCTTCAGGCACACACACACAAAGACACACATCTGACACAGATCTGCTGTTTTTTAATCAGCTTAAGTGAGCGGCACAGAGTCACCACATTTATAATTGGACCGGCACCTGAGGCATGTGACCTACATTCAACTCCTGTCTGAATTTCTAAGTATTCCCACATCAGCAGGTGAAACGTCCATCATTCATTTGAGACAGGTGTCTTATTTTGTTGCCCTTGGCAGCTCTAGTGGGCAGGTGGGGGCAGACGAGACCATTAGACACAGGAATTGAAAAAAGTCAAACACAGATGCCTCCTTTTGGTCAAGAATTCAGACTTCTATGCAGGAGTTCAAATCGGATATTCGTCAATATTTTTCATCAGTATGTTGGTTATGTTTCTGTGCCATATTAAACTTGGATATGACACACACAATATCATCTTCCTTAAAGATATTTTGGCCCAGGTCAGTTGTGTCCTTTGAATATTATATAACTTCTGTTTATTCAACCCCCAGTCCCACCATCTGCTGCCCTGCAAAGCCAACACCTGTCTTCAGAAATGTACTCCAGCTACATCAGGGTAGGGTAAGCCTTGCTTGGACCTTTTTCTTTATTAAATATATCTTTATTAACAGAGACCCAATATTAACCCACTATGAGCATTGACTTTACAAAATGTGGCAACAATATCCAGGAAAAAGTGTCCCTTTGCCAGAAGAAACCTTGAGCAGAACCAAAAACAATTTGATGCCGCAGTCATTTTTAAAAAGCATCAAGGTGGCTAAAAGCTTTGCTAAAAGGAAATGTTTTAAGCCCCTTTTTCAAATAGTCATTGTGGTGCCCTCAAGGTGTTAGGTAGGGCATTTAACAAATGTGAGGCAGCAGCACAGAAGGCTCTGTTCCCCATAGTCCTGAGTCTGGTTCTGGGTATATGGTGAAGAAGAGCTGCTGAAGTTCAAAGTGAGCGTCAGAATGGAGAAGAAAGGGTGTTTTCAGAGACTTTGACTTGGCATGGTTGTTGGTCTGAGCATCCCCCAAACTGCTTATCTACTGGGATTTTTACCCCCAACCATCACTAGGGTTTACAGATAATGGTCCCTGAAAGAGAAAATATCCAGTGAGCACCAGTTCTCTGGGACTAAATGCCTTGTTGATGCCAGAGGTCAGAAGTCTGCAGAAGACCATCTCTGAACACACAACACGTTGAAACACAACGGGTGACCCTTCTGTCAGCTAAGAACAAAAAACTGAGGCTACAACTCACACAGGCTCACCAAAACTGGACCATAGAAGATTAAAAAATGAGGCCTGATGAGTCTGGATTTCTGCGGATGGTAACCTTGAGAATTTGAGGCAATCAACATAAAAGCATGGATCAATCTAGCTACTTCCGGCTGCTGCTGCTGGTGGTGCGGGCAGATTTTCTTGGCTCACCTTGGGTCCCTCAGTATCATGACTGACCTGACCTGACCCGCGCATGGTTTTAAGTCCACAGCCTACCTCAGTACTGTTGCTGACTATGTCCATCCTTACATGAGCAAAGTGTACCCATCTTCTGTTGGAGACTTCCAGCAGGATAAGTAAGATACTTAATGTAGCATTCAGGAGAATTTGACACTGCTGGGAACAAATGAGATTCATGTGTGAGGATGTAGAAAAAAGCTTTGCACTCACCAATCAAACAGCCATTCACACTGATTTTATGTTTTAAACATTTCTGCAGAAACAGACCGAGCATGTTGTTCTCCTTGAGCTGAAAAATGTTGCACTTTAACGCCATGAGATTACAGACGTGTGCCTTGCTGTGCCGTGGCACTGACTCTTCAGATCTCTGTATAACTGGTGATTAATATTCCTATGTAAATGGATCTTGTATTAGCATTTACACCACAGTGACTCAAATCTTACAAAATGCTTGTTGTGGTTTGTTTATATTGAAGTCTTTTGAGCAAAAATTAAGTCCTTGATTGCTCGCAATGAGTAAAAACTGTTGACAGCAAGTCCATGTGTTGGTTTCATTTAAAAATACATGATGTAAGAATTTTACTTTGTTCACTGATGATATGAAAAACAACTGATCATATCAAGCTGACAACTGTCAAATGAGAGGATCCTTTCCAGGAAAGAAAACACAAAACACAAAAGAAAATCTTTCTGAGAAGAACACGATGTAAACCCAGTGATGCAACACATTTCTGTGAATGCCATATTTGGTGAGGAGAGAAGTGGTGATGTCAGTTATCTGAGGGGATATTTGTGTGCTGGTGGGGGCTGGGATGGGGTGGCTGTTCTCCACAAACTATGACTCATCCTCGGCCCTGCAGAATTCAAATGTTTCCAAATCCTCTCGCCATCCTTCTCAAGAAAAAAACAACTGCCAGGTTGAATAAGATAGCCCTCTTTTTTAACACTCCATTACACTTTATGCTTCCTGCGTGCGGTTCAGCGGGATGAGCTGATGAGAGCTTCTGCCGAGCCCTCCGGGTGGTTTGACCCGGTCGGTTTTGACGTAGAGTGATTAAATTTTTACTGACCACATGAGCCAAAAGCAAAACAGCATACATGAAAATTACATAACAGGGTTTATCACTGAACAAGAAAATACATAAATCATGCAAATTGAAACGTACCATTAAAAATAATGCATATTTCACATTGATACATGAATTATTGAAAACGCAACACCTACTTTTTGTCCATGAGGGGGCAGTAGAAACACTGACACATGAGTAACTTTAAAGCTGCTGTCACAAAAATACAAACAACAAGGTTCACACTGCACTGACATCTGGTAATGTTGGCATCATATTCAACTTTGCCTCATTCTCAGCATAATGGATTTAAATCTCTTTGTTTACTCGAGTTGTCAATGACCTCCTGTGGGAAATGTTCAGTGTTCCAGCTGATAAAAGCACTACCTTGTTCACCAGCTTGTTCTAACTTTTTTTTACAGCCTTTTGGGGCTGAGCAGGTAGTGTGAAGTGGAATTTCTGGTTGAAACAATCATCACAGCTGAAAATCTACAATGATAAAAGTTTGGGAGTGAAGAGCTATAATGCAGAGAATAAAATCAAACAGCAAAACTGATTTTTTTAGGAAACCTCACTTTGTTTAAATTTGTAAAATCAAGTGATGGTCCTGTCTTTTTGTATTTCTTCATAATGCTCTTTGCATGTTGAGTGCTAATTTTAACCTTGTCGTCTTTTTAAAGCTTAAACAAAGACATTTTAGTTTATGTCCATTTTTCACGTCTCCTAAGGGCAAAGATGCACAGTCATGGCCGAAAGTTTTGAGAATGGCTCAGATTTTGATTTTGAGAAAGTTTTCTGCCTCACTTCTTGTGGTGGCAATTTGTATTAACTCTTTATGGTGAAGAGTGATCAGATTAGTTTCAATTAACTGCAAGGTCATTCCCAAGCGGTAAACTCCGGTCTAAGAACATGAGACAATGCGGAAGTGCTAAAATCCGCTGTTTCTCGAGTGTTCGCTTGAGGCTGGCTCTGGAAGTAACGAAAGTCACATACACACCAAGCCAAAAAAAGCAGTTTTCAAAGCATAAATTAACCTATTTACAGCCTGGTTCAAAAAACGTCTCCTGTCTGAGTCGCTAATTTTACTATCAGCACACACTGTACGGGGGGTGATTTTTTTTCTAACTCTGCCTTTCAGAGGATATTACGATCGTGAGCTCCCGCAATAAGAGGCACAGCTGAGGGTCACGTGACCGACAGGCCCCCTATGGCTGTACGTGAAGCCCTTGTCACTACCAATATGGCTGCTATAGCCGATGTGCTTCATTTACTGTTTCAGAAACAGACGGGTGACGCCGGCAAGACTACGTCCATGTTTTATACAGTCTATGGTCATTCCCTGCCATAAAGAATGGCCAGTGTAAAAACCAGAATTTGTGACAAAACTCAAAACTTTTGGTCACAACTGTATATCTACAGTTTCTCTGATCTCATCCTGTACTTTAAAGTTTTTCGGGGATTTTTTTGTTTTTGTTTTTTTGTTTTGTTTTTTTTTTAGGATACCAACCCAAACAAAAAACATTTCTTGCGATCATGCAATGTTTTTATGGATTTTATGGGAAAGTTTCCTGTGTGTGCAGAAAATTTTCCCTCATTCCAACCAGTGCTGTACAGCCTATCTTTTATCTTAATGTAATAGTGTTGGAGCTAGTTTAACCTTAGCTCCTGAAGTTTGAAACTTGTGATTACTTCCATTTATGAAAAATTACAAATACCCAGCCAGCTCTGCAGCTACAGGTGGATGTACAAAGTAAAGCAAAGGAAATTGATTGCATGTCAGGAAAGATGACACTCATGCAACATTCAGATAAATTACTACATGGGAAACTTTCTGGTGAGCAAGCATAAGTTTCTCACCATGTCGCACGCAATCATATCCTATGATCACAAGAAAATTTCTCATGAGTATTTCATGCACTAGATGTTTGTTTTTCTTACCCATGTCACCTTTTGGCTCTGAAGTTTATTTTCATTAAAAGAGATATCTTGATTATTTATTTTGTTGTTTTTTTACATCTTGTTAAATTTCTTTATACGTCTCCTAAACTGTTAATAAGTGGCGTGCCCCAGGAATCTGTCTTTGGACCACTTGTGTTAAAAATGTACTAGTGCCTTGAGAGTAATAGTCATAATGTTTTCACTGCAACAGTTTTAGCACAGTAAGGATTGAGCTATCAGTCACTCATAAAATGCTTTGTTTCCCAAGTCCTGATAAAATAACTTGTAACTCATAGAGAAGAAGAAGCTGTGGCTAACATGATTCAGAAATGAATCATGTTTCTTTCTCTGCCAAAAAATACTTGTTGCTGGTGTTCAGTGCCCCTCACTGACTACAGCGATGATTTATATATGCATGCCTCTTCTCAGCGCCCTCACTCCCTGGATACTGTTGCAGCTTTGAGGTTCAAAGACTCTCACTCATCACTGCCGCCTCTATGCTCAAGTCCACTGACCTGCATTTCCTACCAGTAATCTAACTCACTTGTTTGTCCTTATTTAGAGCCATTTCTAAAGCTGCTGCCCTCTTGTTTACAACAGTCCTTTCATCTGATAACGCTGCAGGCTAAGACCTCACCCTGTGACCTAATGGTGAGACTTAGTTCAGCCTTCTCTTCACAGATGTGTTTTGAAAATGGGTGAAACGGTTCCCTTGAAAAGAGGTCTGCTGCTCTTGAGGCTAAGAATTGCCCCAGGACACTCTGGGTCTGAGGGAGCCGCTCCCGTCAATTGTTTTTTAAGTTGATTTAAGATGCATGAGGGGAGGATCAGAATGCATTAGGTTGGAGAGGCTTTATCTTGGAACTTCTGCAATGTGATAAGGGTTTCCTGTGAGATAGATCAGATAGATAAAATATGAAGGATAAGAAATGAGGTATGATAGACAAGATGAGCCATGATAGATGAGATATGAAATATGATAGATAAGATCTGATAGATAAGATGGGATGTGATAGATACTAGCTGATACGTAAGATGAGACATGACAGATGATAGATAAGATGAGATGTGAGACATGGAATACAATATGTGATATATAATATTGTCAGATAAGTTATGATGGATGAGAAATGAGACGTGATAGGTGACAGATGGACTGCAAAAAAAGTAATCAAAGTAAGTGTTTTGTCTTATTTTCTTGCAAAGATTATCTTCTAGGACTTATTTTGAGCCACATTTACCTGAGAATTTCAGATTTTTTTTATTACTTTAAGTGTATGCCCCCTGAATTGCTTGTAACTATGAATCTACCAATCAGGTAAGGAAAAATTTGGAAAAATTAGAAGTAATTCAGTCATCCCTTTTGTCTTTCAGTATCTTGAAATAAGACATTTTCTTGTATGTGAATGTGGCTCATTAAATCAAATAAGATTTTTGTTTAAAAAAAAAAAGATAGGGCAAAAACAGTTTCAATTTTCCAGTGTAGATAAATGGATGGATAAATATCTTCACGTACAGATGCTTACTGTAACACCATACACTTTTATTAACTGACAGTGTGACAGTAAAGGTGGGGCCAGGAGTTATCTTTATCAAATAAAATGAATTACAATAAATTACGGGCAGCTAATTCATTGGTTGTTGATCTGAAAGTCTTTGAGGCATTATTAAATGTAAATGTACAGTACAGTATGTATAATGTTAGACATGTAAAACAGGAACCTAACCCTTTTTTAGAGTCAAAGTGCAAATTCAACTTGCTATATGTGGCATGAAAACCTAACAGGCTGCATATTTAAACCACATGGGAAGCCCCACACCTCGGAGGAAGCACATAATCCCACTACAACCCATTGACAGGGGATTAAATTCACCTCCCTGTAAAACAGCTTGTGCTATATAACATCAACTGTGACGCACACAAACAGAGTTCACAGGGTTTTTTTTTTTTTTAAATCACTGGAGGATTTGGGACATATTCGCAGCTGCAGCATCCCGTAGGGATTACCCTGTCACAGACAAACAGCGTGATACATCCTCCAGACTACAAGTGAGGGCAATGTAAAGTGAACCATCCTCAAAACACTGCAACCTGCGCCGGTAGGTGTGCAACAATCCTCAGTCATCCCCAACAGCTGCTCTCAAAGCTATGGTGTGTGTGAGAGGAGATGTGTGGTGAATTATTTACAGAACAGCAGATGATTTTAGTGGAAGAGAGTTAAACTTAGAATAAGTTTCCAACTAGACGAGAGGGAAGTCATGTTACATATTTTCAGAAAGCTTCCTCTTGAGAATCCTTCTTCATTCATCACTGAAAGTCATTTAAAATTCCTATGTCACAGCTCTGGAGGGTTTTTCAAAACTGAGCCTATGAAAGGGTGACGTGTTTCCCATTTAAGGGAGACAGATTTTATGTTACAGCCTGTCTCTGTAAGTGAGCAGGGCAAAGAGATGCAGACGTCTCCTCTGTTCTTGTTTTGAACCGTCTTCTCTCAGTGCAGCTCCCCTGCTTCCTATCAAACAGAGTGGATACACTGCTTTCAGTTTGTTTAACATAAGCGCTGAATAGGTGAATGACCTGAAAACACTGAATCCATTGTTCAGGCTCTTTACAGATACAGAGGTACAGATATTGGATATGTTTGACATTGTTTCAACTCAATGAGGTTTGTCAAAAGGTGAAAAATAAACCATCTCTTTTGATATCAGTATCATACTGTATTTATTTTCAGCTGCATAAGACTGAGGAGCATCAAATCTGTCGTGTGAGAGTTCTGAGATTTCACCGAGATCAGACAGCTTCAGTCCTCAAGGAACACTTCAGCTCTCCGTTTCTATTTGAGGAGCGTCTCAGAGAGAGAAAAATTGAGCTTCTTCTATCGCAGAGCACACTGCACACCATGAACAGAGATGTAGTACCTAACAGAGCAAGAACAAGCAAGTGATCCAATCTCTTCCATTCTTTCGCACAGAGAGCAGCCTTGGTCTCATTAGGATTAACAACCTTTAAGGTCGGGTTCTGTAAATGCTCTGAGTTCTGCTCAGGTTGAGGTTAAAACAAGTGAGTCAAAAAGCAGCAGTGGTTTTTTAAATCTCATTTCAATGCTTACATAAGAAAATGTGAGTCATCTCAGGACAGACATCCTTCTTCCCTCACATTTGTCTCTCAACTTCACCGCAGGACTGCAGCTCAGGTCAGACTGGTGTCAAACAGTCTGTGAATAACTGTCGCTGCTTATTTTAGTCGGCATGCAGAGCAGGGTGTTCAGGAAGGTCCACTTCAGAGAAAGTTCATGTTTACCTGGGGGTTTTTAAATCAGAACTGCTCCCTTTATCTGGTATCAGTAAATACCTGATGTTGAAAAGGTAACAGCTTGGCTCAGCTTATAGCTGTTAATGTGCATTTCATGTACAGAGGCCTTTAAAGCAGACACTCAATCCCAAACTGTCATATGTCAGTCCTCTTTCTTCCACCCCACTTTCCTATTCATCTTAATGCCATATTCTCTGGTTCCTTTTTTCTGTTTAAAGCCATTAAAGAGAAAATGTTTGATCTGTTTGACACATTTCTTTGTTGCCATACACTCCAGAGGCGACTAATCCAGGATAAAGACAGTTTCAGGGGAGGCAGTTTATTAAGGAAATACAACAATTCCTGCACATAGGTAGTCTTGTTTTTTACAGAGCCGCTAAATTAAGTACAGTTTTTAAATAAGCCTTGTTTGTTTGTTTGTTTGTTTGGACTTTGTGTTTTTGTAGTGGCTCATTATTGTATTCCCACAGCATGGAGGACGACGACAGTCTCAAGCACCGCTATTTTGAGGTCTCACCTCAACTTGAGTGGTCAAATATGACTTAAGAAGATAAACAGAGAGAAACTGACATTGTCAGCCAGCCATTCAGGCTTGTGTTGCAGCAAGGAAAAGGAAATGAACATGGATGAATAATACCATAAGCTTTATTTTATCTATTCATCTATGTTTTTAGATTGGACTTATGATGTAGTCCCACAGCAGGGAGTAGATAGAAGAAAGGGAGCTTTTGAGCGTTTGGGGCACTTGACTGAAAAATGAAGGTGACATAAAAGTGCAAAAACTTGCAGTTCTCCAGCTGCCCACTTAAAGCTGGCTTGTATACTTTATGTATTACAGATGCTGTCCCCCATTCATCTCTGAGTCAAGTCAGTCATGCCCTTACATGGGCAAAAGTTTTAACTTTAATGGAAATAAAATGTGTAGACTAAAGATAAAATAGGAAGTGAAATGAACTATGAAAAGAAGAAAATTTTACAGCCATGGTTGTATCTCTCAAAAATGCAAATGTCAGCCCTCCAGACAGTACTGCGCATGCGCAGTCGGCTCTCCAGAGAGTACTGCGCATGCACAGTGCTGTCTGGAGAGCTGACTCCTTTCTTTGAGGGACAAACGTAAACAAAGTCTTCGTGAGTTCAGAGATCGGTACAGCCATACAGCGCTGTCTGGAGTGACACAGACTGCAACAGAGCACTAACTTGGAGCGGACCATGATGGAATATTGGTAAAAAACACAAGTTTTTGGACGATTAATGCAGTTTTAGGAGCGGCGCTGTCTATGCCCCGATGGATCCCATTACACGGACGTCCGCTGCACAGTTTTGGATCTAAATATCTCCCGAAGCACTGCTTGGATCAGGAAAGCCTTCTGGGTGAGTATTTTGTTCTACTTCATTCTATAAACAATGTAAAAGCTGTATAAACCGAAATTATCCTTTAAAAGTTCCATCAGCCCTGACCCGAAAGAGATAGCGAGTAGTTGCTCGTATGGCCACCGTTCAATCCACTGGTGGTAATAAAAAGAACTCTGCTTAAATATATATATAATATTTTGGTTGCTCTATTTGCAGTCATTGTAAAAGTAACGATCGTGGCATTTTATTTTTAACTCTAGTTTAACTACTAATCTAGGAGGAGTAGTGCCCTTATACTACTTGTTCCTATCAAAAGTAATCAGTCAACATATGAACAATTCTTCTCCTGTAGGCCAGGCCTACATGTAATGATGAAATGAGATGAATTGATAGAAATAATGTATCTTTATTTAACTATTACTAACACCGTAAAATATCGACTGATTGTTTTAACTTTAGGCCTTGTAATAATATTATCATTAATCTCCTTGAATAAAATCAGAGAGAGGAACAAAGCACTGGCTTAACCACTGAAATATGTAAATGTGCGGATTGCACTTTTTCACTGCACTTTAAAACTTTTTTTTTTTTTTTTTTTTTTTTATTGCAGCTGTTGCGATTTGAAAATTGCATTCTAATACACTGCAGTGTCTGTTGAAATTTGACTAAATGTTCAGTCCTACTCCCAGCCTGCTACTCTCACTGATGACTGAAGGTACTCCAAAGGAGGCTGGCCAAGCAGGAAAAGTGGATATTAAAATTGTTCAATATTTTCATAATGTGTTAGGGCAATCTATCGGGCTTTCTTCAAAAATCCAAGGGTGACAGCGTAAGAGAAGGTCTGTGTATTAAACAGTTCAGATAGACATCTTTCTTCTAACTTTTACATGAAACACAAAAAGACAATGACAAGGATTTCCATCTTCCTGTTGATCGCAGTATTTTACTTTACAGGGGTCAAAGTCTAGCTTTCAGGTACCTAAAGCCTTGATACCACCAAGTGGTTCAGTTCAGTTACGTATTGACATGGCATACATTTTGTGGTGTTTCCTAGACAGGTCCTGAAACTACTGGCCCATACCATCCCACATTCTGGGACCCTTCTGTTGGGGTGCCAGACTTACCAATCTGACCCCAGAAGGTGGAGCTAGAAACAGTCTGTTGATTGTCTCCTGGCGTCGCACAGCGCTCTCTGAAACAGAACTTGATTGTGCTTTGTAACAAAGAGCCACATGGAAAGTACAAAGTAGACAAATTGCTGGATGTCTCCCATTGTTGCTCTTTGTCTGCTGTGTCTCATTTTTCTTCTTAGTTGGATTTATTAGCGGGGTACAATGTGTTGTGTTGCGGTGCCATCACATTACTACGCTGACTTACACGTCGCCTACAATAAAGGGCACAGTTGGCTGTGGAAGCAAAAACAGGATCAGGCTTTATGGATCCGACCTGTCCCAAACTGTACTGATCCAAACCAGACCACTTGGTGAAAACAGGGCTTAATTGCTCTTTAATTGATGTCATCACTTCAGGATTTAGCAACATGGAGACATGCTGCAATAATAAACAAGGAACAAATTGACAAAGCATGATGTAGTATATTAATCTGCACACCAGGACTGTTACAAGACTCCTGTTTTGAATCTAAAACATTGTGTCTACTGTTTATTGTCTTACATGAGGCTCATACAAGCGTATTTGCTTCCAACAGAGGCAGCTTTAGAGTATGAAACAAACACTGTCCTCATTCGAGATTCTAGGCAGCAGTAAACTAAAAATAATTCTTGTTTTCATTTGCTAAAAGACAGCACCTCTGACTGCCCTCTAAAAGTCACATACTGTGCTCTCTGCTGTTATGGCTCGAAGCTTTTCTAAATGGTGACCTATTTACAGAATCATCATGTGTACTCGACACTCCTCGAAACAACACTTCTGCTCCTGAATCCGACGCCTTTATGATGTTTTATGTTCTGGTAATTGCTGCAAAGCAGTAGTTTGGGTGTTTTATGGCCTTCACCACACAGCACACCACCTGTCCCTGATGCTGGTTTAGCAGCTCTCACCGCAGTAGAGATGATGAGCAACTTATTAGTGTTACACTGATGGATGGATTCTCCTTCTTACCCTCAGTGTCCATCGCTGTCTGGGCTGCTGTGCTGGGACACACTGTACACTGCAGGATGTACAGAATAAAGACAGACAGAGTGGGACAGATGTAACCTTAACAGTGTTTATGTTAAAGTGAAGCCAAACCACGCCTACATGATGACAAGTTTATAACCAACCAGTCTTTCATTTAAAGGTTTAGAAAGTCTGTCATGACAATCACAAGGCAGAAACAACCTTTCAAACAGAAGAGATCCTGCACACCTCTTGATCTCGACTTCTTTGCTGACCCGCTTTGCCTGTCGTTGGGGCCTCAGCAGATCTTGGCACGTCCCACTGATGCTCCAGTGGAGTTGATCTGGGAAAATCAGAGTCTATTGTACTTCTTTAGACCAGTGTTTCCCAACCTTTTTTGTCCTGTGTACCCCCTGAGCTTTTTTGTCATACCATGAGTATCGCTCGCTCCTGCGTGTTGATGAGTCTTCAAAAGTAGAATGCAACACATCCGGTTATAAAATGAAAATCATTTTATCTCCTCAATTTGAACATTTAATTTTCTGGTATTTTCTTCTTTTTTACTCACTTTAAACATAAAAATAAATAATATGTTGCCTTAAAAAAAAGTAATGAAAATGATTTACCAAAAGGGGGGAAAAAATGCAGCCCTGTTGAATAAGTCCACTTTAAACAGTCATTTAATCTTTCATAATCAGACAAAAAAAACACTTCATTAAATAACATTGAGACTCACTAAAGACAGTTTATTTTCTTTTTATCTGTCATCTTAGCTATTATGAGACACTTAAGCTTACTTGTCTTTATTTGCAGATAAGGATCTGTTTTGATTGTGGTATTTTGGTGTGGCTGTGTTACAAGTAGGGATTGGTACCAAATTAGATACTTTTTTAGGTACTGACTAAATTCTGTTTGTAGTAACAAGAACTGATTCATATAAAGTCAAACTCCATGTTTCTGTACTTAAACGCATCCTTGTGACTGTGAGGGAGTGGATGAGTTGCCGATTTTCCATGCTGGACCTGAACACAGCAGTGGAAGTTTATCTCCTGAGAAATAAATATGTTAAATTGATAAAAGTTGAGATTTTATGATCAAACAAATTAATATTTATTACCACATAAATATCGAAAGTACCAAAAATCGATACCATTAAGTACAGATACCAATTGCCAGGTACCAGGCATTGGTACCATATAGTTTCAGAGTTAAAGATACCCATCCCTAGCCACAGGTTATTGTCTCCCTGGGGAAATTAGTTGTAGCAAACATGTACCATTTTATGGATGGGCTTATCTCAATACTTCCAAGTTGGAAATAAATTATCAAATGTTTCTATGTACCCCCTGTGATGTGTTTGCGTACCCCTAGGGGTACACGTACCCCTGGTTGGGAATCACTGCTTTAGACCATCTTCTTCTATTGCTCTATGGTCTGGTGCTCACATGTTTATTGTACGCCTATCAGATCATGGACTGGGGTCAGCATCCTCCAACCTGACCTGTCTGCAGCTGCTGATGCCCTGTGTGTTCTGACATCTCTCCATCAAAACCAGAATTGACTTTTTGAGCAACAGTTGCTCTTCTTTTGGATCAAATCAACCATCATGAACATCAGTGAGCCTGTCTGACTCCCTCTCTCTGGACCACTGAGCACTGCAGGCCAGGGAAAACCCACAAGAGCTGCTCTTCTGGAGATGCTTAGACTTTCTTATAAAGACATCACATTTTGACACCAAGCAAAGCCGCTCACATCCCACACTTCTCCATTTCCTCTGCTTCAAAGACATCAGCAGTGAGGACCAAATGTTCACCTGCTGTTCACCCTCTGACAGCTGCTATTGTAAAGAAATAATAAATGTTCTTCACCTGTCAGAGATCATAATGTTAGGGCTGGCTGCTATATTCCTCTCATAATCTGATTCTGGACCATCTCATTTTCCTCTCTTTTGTATTCTTGGAGACAATTAGGCAAACTTGTCTTTGAACTACAGCCCCTGCTGTTTTCTGTTTCTTAATTCATCATTGCTTGTGGTTATCAGTATCACTCCTTTAACATCATGTTTCTCTCTGTAAGAGCCTTTAATGTTCTGAGTACAACATAAAGAGTTCATCTTAAAGCACTTTGTATTCCCATCCCACACTCATTATTTAACAATACTCTCTTCTCTTTTCAGCCTCCCAGTGGACTCTGAAGCCATCCTCCTGCTCTGATCCTTAACTGGAGTTCTGGCCTCTTCACTCTGATAACAACTGCCTCTCTGAGCCTCTCTGAGCCTCTCTGAGCTCCCCTAGTCCTCAAGACGCAGTAAAAGCACTTTGATATCTCTTGACCTGTCATCCATGGCGAACTGTTCATCCTATCATAAATTATTAGATGACAACAGTATTTAGTGCCCTCTCATGTACTCCAGTGTCAGTTCACAGTGGGAGGGTGCATTGCAATATTACAGCAAGAAGGTTGGAGGTTCAATTGCTTGACCCAGCATGTGTCTTTCTGTGTGGCGCATGTGTGGGTTCGCTTCCCCCCACAGTCTAAAAAGCCCTGAGATAAGTCGGTGACCTGTCCAGGATGTACCCCACCTTGCACCCAGTGACATCTGATGAAGGCTCCAGCCCCCAGTTAACTGACCCCAGAAGAAAAAAACTAAAACATGATGGATGGATGGATGGATGGATGGATGGATGGATGGATGGATGGATGGATGGATGGATGGATGGATGGATGGATGGATGGATGGATGGATAGTTCCCAGTGTGGATAGCTTCCGGTGTGGGTGTGTGACAAGCCTACACATGAAACGGCATAGGCATAGTTCTACTAATATCCGGCCGTCCCCAATTTTGTCCCCAAAATAGAGAAGAAATATGTGAATGCTGGCGGGCTGCATGCTTTTTCAGCTTTTCTGTGAAACAGCCTTATTAAGACACCACCCATTGTTATTTTGTGTCTGCACACGCTCTGTGCATATTCTCCGTCTCTATTTATCACTCTTCCCAGGACAAAGGTGCAGCACTCTTTCTGAATTAATACCACCACCCTATCCTGGTTTTAGTGTTTTGTTTGAGCTGCTCAGACAAAAGTAAAAGTAACCAACCTGTCTGTGAGCTGTATGCAAGACATGTTGAGGATTAAACATCCAAGTATTTATTGGAGAAGAGCTTTATGGGATGGGGACAGCCTTTTTCAGGCTTTTCAAACCACTGGTCTGATCTAAACCAGAGAACAAACCCATGAAGTCATAGGCTGTGTCCCAAATTGTGTACTTCTGCACTTTCACTCACTATTTTGAGTGGATAAGTGTGTTCACACTTACAGTATGCAAAACGTAGTGCGCTTTGATTTCTCAGCTGCACTCAAAACCATCATAAAGTTGAATGTGGAACGTTGGACAATTCTCACACTTAATAGTCATCATATTGGTCACATAGAGGGAGGGGCAGGAATGAATCAAATGATGAACAATGGTAGGGATCGATGAATATCTGTGAATGGCTGTGAAATGGGACTGTAATTTCCAGTAAGTGTGAAGCCGCGGTGTTTGATTCGGGACTGCACAACTCTGTAAGATTTTGTGCACATTAGGGCAAGGGTGGCCAACCTGCGGCTCGTGAACCACATGTGGCTCTTTGCCTTTCAGTGTACTGCTCTTCTATCCACTATTTAGTTATGAGTAACGGTGTGCCGATCAATCTAAAATATTGGTATACTGATGCCAAAGTTGGCATCGGTATTGATTAATATTTGGGTAATGAGATTGATACTTAAGTTTCAGTTTCTCTTCTCTACATATGTTCCTCTTAATAGCTCATGTGCTTATATCCATCTATCAGATAGATAGATAGATAGATAGATAGATAGATAGATAGATAGATAGATAGATAGATAGATAGATAGATAGATAGATGGAACTTTGTCTCTTCTGCAGTAAAACAGACATTTGTCTTTGAAACGGCTCCAAATATGAAATTAAACACACTTACAAACACAATAAATCTCGCTTTGAAAATTAGAAACGTATTGATTTTATTTCATATAATTTTATATATGTGTGAGAGGAAGTGTGTTAGAAGGACCATGTGTGTGATGTGGCTCTTTGTAATACCACGTGATTTTTGTGGCTCTTGGTCCCTGACTGGTTGGCCACCCCTGCACTAGGGAGTGCATATGCAGTGCGCGTCATGCAAGTCTGTTCATGAAAGTACACAATTTGAGACACAACCACAGATTAAAGGTCAAATGATTTCCTTTGGAAAGATTCACATGACTAAATAAAACATTTTAAACCTGGTGTTCATAATCTAAGATTAAAGGATGATGTGTCTGGAGCAGAAGCTATTTGGTTGCATCTTTAATTTTTACTGCCGCTTCTATAAATAATAATTATGTAAGTGAGATAATGAAGCAGACATTAAATTTACATTAGAAATGTGCATTGGAAAGCTTTTTATTTATTCATCTATTTCCTTAACCAGACCTCCTCAGAGGCTCATCAAACAAGAACTTTGGAATATTCCATGAGACTTTGATGAAGTTCTTTTCTAGGTTCTGAATAATTCCTGTTGCCTGTTGTTGTCTGCATGTCCATCGGTTTTGCAAAGTTGGCCAGTGACTAAAGGAGTGAAAAATAAAGGTAATTGCACTACACACTCAGACCAGTGGAGGGCAGTAAGACGGCAACAAATTCTATTCAGCAAAGATGGCACCATGGCAAGAAAAGACAGGATATTCAGCCTGTGCTTGTTCTGAATGTGATTCATTTCAGTGCAGATGGATTTGTTGTATCAACACTTGTCAGGGGATAAATGCGAGCACTATTTTAAAAACAGCTTCAACCAGTGAAACACTGTGCTTTGCATTCAGGAGCGACCCAGTTCAGTGATGATTTTCAGCGGGTGCACCCTCCTCAAACAGCTTCAGATTGTCATTGGCTGGTCCTTTTAGAAGGGGTAAATCAATTACCCCAGAATTACATTTAAACACTAGTTTCTGGGGTAGAAAAGCACCTTTGGCACCTCTGATCTTTTTGGCCAGCCTCTGTTCAATCAAGTTTCCCTGATTCTTGGCTTCACTTGTTTCTTAGTGGAGATAAGACAAGATTAGCACAAGGAAGAACGTTTCCCTCATCCTCTAAGTCTTATCAGTCTGCCTTGTCACACCACTTACTCCTAGTTTCTCGAAGGATGTACCTGCTTGTTATGCATTTAGACACTTTTCCCCCAGTCAGCTCTTGATTTCCATTATGATGGGAACCATGGTGACTATTTGTGATGCAGTGACAGACTCTCAACAGACCTTTTTTATTTCACCAAGAATATGAGATGTGAGCGTGCGTGCAACTGGCTCATCAGAGATCTTCATTAATGAGTTGATGGCACGTGAAGTGCCTTCTCTGTCCACTAACCATGATCATTTATATTGATCAGCATCCCACAAACAGCTCCATGATCTGCAAAGTCACTGAGTGAGATCCCAAAACAATCTCTTCAATAATTCTGATTCTGACTAAGCTGTTATTAAACAACCGTGGTCTGTTGGTTGAAGGTGAACAGGTGTGCTCATTGAAGCCATTTTGTTTCTTCCTCTGATGATGATGATGATGTGAGCGTGAAGACCCATGTCTTACACTCTAACATGAACATGCACCTGCCCCCTCTGAGGTCACCTTTGACACTAAATAAGCTCATAGGGATCCATTCCTCTGTTTACTCCTATAATTCCTCTGACCTTTGAGGAAAAGGAGTTGAACACTTTTAGTTACCAAGGAGACCACAGGCAGCTCCTCTTATGAGCCGACTTACTTTCTTCCAATTTGGCCTCCAGTCAGCGGTTAGTGTCGCTGAAGTAGCTGTGCAGCCCATTATCTGTCATCATTTCAAGGCTCGGCAAATGGAACAGGACAGTGAGGAGGAGTCATATCCAACTTGTTCCTCTGTCTCTACACGCGCGCTGCCATGTAACATAAAAGCAAATTCTGAGGACTGAGAGGAGCTTTTATTCTAACACTGACCTCTTCTTTTTGGGACACATAAATATCACAGATTATGAAAATCTAGGGTAAGAACCAGATGATAGTGCTTCTTTGAATTCAGGCTTTATTCAAAGAATTCTTCTGTGCAAATGCACAAAATGTGAGTCACTGTGATGAACTGATTCATCACCATTCAAGGTCGAAATGTGTTTTCTGTCCATTTTTTAAAAGTAAATTAGTCTCTTCTTTTTTCTTTATTTTTTTTTCACATTCTCACAGAGTTCTTTTATATTTAACTTAAGGTTCTGCATTTGAATGCCTCTGTCTGAAAAGTTTGTTTCAGCTGCTGTCTCATTAAGGCTTCCTGCTCATTAAACCCCCTCTGATTGGTCAGACCTCTGACCTTGGTGTTTTAGGCCTGACTCAAACATGCCATGAACCAGTTAAGAGCTCCTTGTGCTATGACTTCATCATTTCAGCAAGTCTTGTAAAGATGGTGAACAACCAGCTTTATTACTTTACAACCACATTACATTTACATTACTTTATAACCACACTTTATTTCCAACTATCCATGTTTAAAATATGACCAAGCATTATGCCTCCTCTTTAAAGGTGCTGTGAGGACTGTCTTAAAAAGCAAATGTTTTTCTGGGTGGAAGACTCCGTTTCCCATGAGCACTAGCACCCACTGTTGCAAGGGCATGATTCTTACAAAGGCGCATTTGTTTTGGAGATTGGATCTTCTTTTAAACAGAACTTGTTCAAGAAAAGTTTTCAATGAGTACAGAGCAATGAGATGAGGTATTAATCAATAGTCATGTAGCGCTTTTGTTTAAAACAACAAGCAAACTTTGTAAACCCAGATTGTACCATCTTTTAGTAACTGGCTATATTAAGCGCTACTCACAACCTGATTTTGGGAGTTGAGTAATCACATTTACATATAACCTATTTTGGCTCTGAACATCTCGTTTCAAAGTATGGATTACAATCAGGCATACTGTAAGCTAGAAGAGAGACTTCCTAAAGATCACTTAAAAACTTCTCACAGCCCTTTTAAGAAACAAAAGACAAGGAATGAAATATGTAAATGTGATACATGAATACAGCAGATAAATTCCTAATGATTCAACAGCTCAAATAAATCATTAAATCATCTTTAAAAAATATTTAAGTTAAATTTTCATTTTATTATTAAACATTTAGAGTTATCTTGTTTTTGTTTTTAGCCTGGAGCTGAGTTATCAGCAGAATTGTACAGTCAGTCTATGTTGTTATTGTTATCAATAACATCAACAAAACTTGTTTGTATAAATTATTATTGACTATTATTGACTTGATACTGACTTCAGTATCAGCATTGAGCACATCCTTTGAAACTCCTCCTAAAACCATTCCAATAGTATAATATTGTAAGAAGTACGATGACAGACTGAAACTTTTCTTTGCCTTTTATTGTAAAGTATTTTGTGACCTCTCCTTTTGAAAGGTGTCTTGGAAATAAACTTCACTTACTTCTTGCAGACATTACATCAGTCTGCTTCAATAGTGTGAAAAGCTCAAACATTATTCCTCCCTTCCTTTTGGTCATTGTGTCTTATTATGTAACTTAAAGGACCTTGAATGTCTTTGTTGTTAAAGCGCTCTGTACATATTCCTGCCTATGGCCAACACCTGTAGATGTAGCTTTATGGCTAACAGTTGCATCATCACTGTTTGAGCAGTAGCCCATATGCAACATTAATAATTTAGTATGTGTGAACAGGTGTTCACTTTCACTGAGAGTGTTCCTCATCTCAAAAAAAGAACAGGATGTAAGCTTCATTAAAACTTTGTGATGCTCAATAAAATACAACAAAGCTGAGGATTTACAGACTGCAATATTTAGTAAACAAACACCTTATACATGAAACAAACTGCAAGGATGTCAGCAAATTAAATCCTGTGAGTTCAGCTACTCTAAACATATTAAAACCAAAATCCAGACTGACAGGAGATTCACTGCTCAGTTCAGCTCCAGGAACATGAACGCTTTCCAGGACTGAGGCGCAAATTGAATCAAATTTGATTTCACTCACCATGACAAGATCAGCGTATCTGATATGCAAAAATAATCTGTTCCTGTCTGTGCACAATGAGCAGGAGACACAAACGATGACTGATGACAGGGATATTCTTTTCAAGAGTCTTTTGGTTGCTGTTTATCTCCACTACAAGCAGCAGCAGGAAAAAATAATCCACACTTACTCAGCCTCTATCTGCTGGGAAAGCTCATACCACTGCACGCTTTAGCTACTACATTAGATTTATGGTCAGACAGGATCAATTCAAGTAGCAGACAAACAAAATACCGTTACAGGTGAGCACACACAGCTGTGACAACACTGTAATCATACTGATAATACTCATCTAGTGACGTGAAGGTCACTGAGGTGGTTCCTGAGAAGTTCATGCATAATAATATGACAAACACGGTTAATCTGGTGGGTAGGCTTAAACAATGCAATGAGCTTAACATGAACAAAGGAAGAAGAGGTGTATTATTCCAAACAGCCAAGCATAATAAGTCAGCTGTGGACCAAATATTGGCCGGGTGGCATTAAATTATGAAATCATTCATCTGGGAGTCTGGACGACAGATTTTTGGGAGATTAAATGAACTAAACACATCCATCTGTGCCTGCAGATCATTGGCTGAACACTTAGAACAGTGCATTAATACAGAGCACTAAGGGTTATCAGATAAGAATAAAAATGCCATTTTAAAAGGAGAAATGTAAGGACAGTAAATAAAGTGAAAACACTCACTGAACATCTGTGCACGTCCTCACTCACACATTATCTCTAAAAATAGGTCTTATCCTCTTGTCAGGGATGAATTGCCATTTCAGATTGTTGTAGTATTACATTTAATGAAGTAAATGAAAAGATACAAAAAAATTGGAGCCTTCAGTGTTAATGGGTTGTTTGGGATTGGGCTGAAGTTTGTTTCTGAATTTAAAAGTTTTTGAAAAAGAACATAGAAATTCAGGACTACACAAAAATACATTACTTCACGAGTAAAAAAGCAATAGACTATAGAAGGTAAACTTTATCATCTGCTTAACAAATGTAAGTGTAAAACAAGGTGAACATGCACCAGATCCACGTCTGTTCCCACTTTGCTTCTCTTACATGTTGACAGCATCATCTCTTATCAGTTACACTGGCCGTGTGTAAGGTCGAGGACCACCAGGAAAGTTCCCTGGCTTCCCATCCTCCTGATGATCCTCTTCTCATTCATATTGGGCTGGAAAACCTCAACTCTGTTGACCCCTAGCCTGGCTCTTCTCATCAGTTTTGATGTTGCAGTAAAGTTAGATATGATCTGCTGTGGACGGAGCGTATTTTCTTTTGAGAAACAAATGATGTTTTGTTGTGGTTTCAGTCCCCAGCTTTCTATCCCATCACATCTGCTCTTTGCAAATTGATGCTCTGTTGCTCTGACATTCAACAAAAACAGAAGTCTAGGTTAATAAAACGTTTAAAGTAGATAATCAAAACATGTAAATACTTATATGAAATGATACTTTATTCAAAATTAGGGATTAGGATTTATTCAATTCACTTGGATAACACGCTCAGGAGCTCTCACCGACCACTCAGGCACACAGGCGCTGTGTGTCAAACAAATTACAATGACACCAAAGTACTTCGATTTGGAGCATCAAGATGCAGCTTCACAGAAGGACGTCAACAGGTAACCACATTAAAACATCTTAAATGGTACGAGCATAACATTGTAGTGCCTTGTAGTATTTACCCAGTGTTACACAGAGGACAATGCAGCAGTAACAGTTTGTGAAACGTCTACATGCTCTTTGTTTCCAGCAGTATATTCCACATTGTTGTTTTTCCTGTCTCTTGTTTCTCACACACTCAAAGGGACTTCAACGTGTGCCATGCCAGGCTGCCCACACTGCAATGACCCAGTTTGTGGCCACTTCTGGGACTCAGTTTTTTGCTCAAGGGCAGTTTGGCAGTGATGCGTCGCCATAACTCCATTTTCTATTTCACAGCTGGAATACAAACTCTGCAGACTTCAGGCAGTTCACAGACTCACTTCTCTGCATTCAGACAAAATGACCAAAGAAAGGAAAATTTAGCTGAGAGTCTCAATGAAATTAACATTTTCATCATAGAGTAAAATATTTAAGATATGAGTGGAGTACACAACTACTAAATAGTGACGCTCATAAACTAGGGGTGAAAGTCAGAGAGAAATGTCAGGTACTCAGTGCCTCCATGTCTAAAGAGACTGATTTTAATAGATTTGACTTTAGCAGCTTTACAGGTCCTCACATTAAGACACTTGAGGTTAATTCTTCCTCTAAATATTGAAAAATGATCAGTGAGTAGATGCACAAGATGGTCACCCAAGGCAAAGGTCTGATGTGTGTGTGTTAGTGCGCAACTCTCAGCTCCATCAAGAGGAAACTCATTATTCCCCTGCTTTGTAAACGCTTGTTGGCCCTTTTGTTCAATCTTGATGAATAATGGACTCCACCTTTGTTATGCCAAACACAAAGCGTGATTTATGTCACATGAAAGTCTCTCAGCACTTCAACCTTTTCTTCTTCCTGCCACCGGAGATGGTTGGGTGAATAGGATGACAAGCTGGGAACAGCTAAAAGAAGCGAGATTTCTATCTTTGGACTGGTCTCTAATCCATCATCCTGCATGTCAAAACGCGCAGGAAAGTGCAACAAATCAAATCTGCTGCTGATGTATGGGAGCAAGTTAGACCCAGCTCTTCAGGAAGTGAGGAGATCAAACAGTTTTCAACAACCCTTTGACCCTAAAATCCCACAAAACACCGATCAGTTCAGTGGAACAAGGTTTGAGGGAAACATCAACTGAAATAAATCTCAATTAACTTCTTGACCAACCACAGAGCCATTTAACACATTCTGCAGCTTCACTCTGAAAGGCAAAAGCCAACAGCTCTTCATGTCTGAGTCCTCACCCTTCACCCTTCTCTTCACTCTAGAGTGTCCTCATAGTCGAGTGTCTCTCTACAGCTCTCCACAAAGTCACAAAAGCAGGAGCCAAGGCAAAAAATAAAGAAAGGAAAGGGACATTTAATACATCTTTAGGCTGAACTTTGCTCAATTCAAACAGCATTCAGCTATCACAATCATGCTAACACACCAAACTCAGACAGTGAAAACATTCTTAAAGGTGTCACATCACATAAGGCTGAGGAAGACAGTGACATATAAATCATCTTCATGGTTTTGTTCAGTATCTGACGTTTTCATTGAGAGTACAGTTATACCCACACCCCATTCATTAACATAAACACATATCCTTGTATGGGCTTTCAAACCCTGACAGCCAAAAGTACCATCTCTGAGTGTTTGGGTTTGACTCTTAAGGGTTTTTCAAGTTTTCCATGTTTTTGTCCAGGGTAGCAGAAGTTTGGTTGGTGTTGGCTCTTTCTTTCCCCTGCTTTGAGTTTTTGTGTGGACTACGGGGGATGTATGGGATGTAAGGGATGAGTTCAAGATGTGATCAAAATCTGGACAAGGTTTGTGATCTCACAGGTTCTGGTTTATAACAGTGGCTGCTGGTATCATCACCTTTAAGTGGCGACACTAAACAAAATCTTACTTTTCATTCGAGCAGTTTACAAAAATAATTCAGTGTTAAACTAAAGATCAGTTCCAGGCTACACTGAAAGCAAAGCACTAAAAATCTCTACCTGCTGAATATTTCTTGAGCTGATTTGAAGGTTTCAAGTTAGCCACGGATGTTACAGTATAAAACATTTGGAAATAAATTTCATGTAAACAACAAACTGAAGGTAAACTTCTATATAATCTCAGTGTATGAACTTTTAAACCTGTTCATGTTTCTTACCTTCACATGACAATGCAAAACAAAATCTGAAAAACGTCTGACGGTAAATGATGTCATAAAATATGTTACGGTAAAATATACAAATTGTGCGACTTGCTAAACCCCATCTGCGCTACAGTGACATCTTGTGGTCTTTTACAGCCACTACCTCACATTAACATGCACAGATAAAGAATAATATAAACAAAAACTTGTTTGAAGGCTGTTTCCAGTTTAACTTGTATATAACCAGATGACTGAGGCAACACATAACCTGCACAAACATGTGGGTATCAGACTGCAAAGAGGGCTGATGGTGCTCGCTCTGCAAGCAGTATGTTGTGTTGAATAGACAATTCTTAATTTAACTGTTCACTGAGAGTTTTAAAACTTTGAGACAAGTTACATAAGTTTCTGTTTTGATGAAAGTCAGAGCATCCTTAGTGTATATTATTAATTTCAAGAATTTAAAAACCTTGGACTGAACTCTTGGTTGAAAAAAACATTGTTTTATTTATACAAATATTTACATTTTTGATTTTCTCTCTGTGAGGACCAAGAAAAGCAAACACACCTCATTCTCCCTCCTCTACCAAATGCAACAAGAGGAAGTTTAAATCTGCTAATTATGGAAACGTCCTTGTGGTTTGAATGAATCGTACCATACATACCTTCATCGGTCCTTGTGTGGCTGCCATATATTTCACTATGAGCCATATTTAAGTACATTTTCAGCAGAAAACCCTAAAAATAATGCTGGCAGGTCAAATCATTTTAAATCTAAAGCAAGCAGTCCTCTACAAATCTTTGCAGTGAGCCTTAAGGTTTGGTGACTAGACTCTGGTTAGAAGAGGGGGACGATGACATGACAAACAACAAGTCATACTTTATGTGTTTCCTTTCAGCTTTTCTGTTCTCAGACATCAGAGCAGTGTTCAGGGTCATTCCCACACATCAGCCCATTGGATCATGTGATCTGCAGATATTTTATGTTCTTCTGCCATAAAACCATCAAACAGTGAGTCAAACAGGAAGAGAACCAGCAGCCCAACAATGATTAACTCAGCAAAGCATTTCTGATTCATTCATAACAGTTTCAACCTAGACAGTGTTTGTTTACAGGACATGGAGTTAAAATTAAACTAGTTTTTCCTCATTAGACAGCACAGCTTTCATATGGATACATAAAACATCAAATAAAACTCCTGTATGTAGCAGAACTCTGTTTCTGATCTGAAGATTTAGGAACTTGGTGTCACGTCCTTTTCAACACCTTAACACTCTTTCTTTCTTTCTTTCTTTCTCGCTTCAGCCTTCTTTTAGAAGCATAAATCTGCATTTTATCTGATTGAAGTGAAAAAGCAGGAGATGTCCAATCCCCCACATTTCACAAGGTGGTCGACAAGTGGGAAGTGAGCAGAGCCTGAGCGCGAGGATCTCAGGCGTCACATCACATTACCTGAGGATGCGTCAGCAGGGTCAAGTCATCTGTGTGTCTGCCGCTGAATGTTCCCAAGCTGAACTAAGCGGGTGTGTGCCTCTCCTGGGACAGACTTACACCCTGACCTCAGAGAAAATATGATCAGAAATGGAGGTCAGGTCAAAGCGGGAGCTGTGTGTGAACAGAGCTCTTTATTGACACAGCGGCTGATAGGAAGCGATGTGAAGACTGTGGCTACTCCAGCAGCCATCTAAGTGCCCTAAGCGTTAAGTCCACCCTCAAATCCCCCGCTCAAACTTACAGGTGTGATCACACCTACGCTGTGTTTTCTTTAGGCTGGTCCTCAGAGGAAAAGTTTGCTTTACGGCAGTTATATCATATTTTTCTTGACCTACATCCCTCCTCTCCTCTGCACATACCATAGATAGCCCAACTGGACTCTATTTGTTTAGCTATCATCTATCTCCAACACCATTTCCTCCTCCCTTCAGTTCTGTCTTTTTATGTGAGGACACGCAGAAAGTCTTCCCTCCCACTGTTGTGAATAAATCATTCATAGTTGACCTCTGAATTATTCAACATACAGCATATTATTTCAGTGAAGGTAAAAACTGTCTGTAGCTCAAAAAGAGAGTAACATTTTTAGGGAAGTGTGCATGCAAGCAGCTAATCCTTATGAGAGAGAGCATGCTGGGATATCTGGTGAAAGGGCAGCCCTATGTTTGAAAAGCAGGCCCTGGGTGAATATCTTCTCATTTCTTCACTTCATAACGCTCAGACTGGATTCCTCTGCTGTGACTGGGTCAATGCTGCGCCCTGTTAGGCTCGGTTTGCAGCGTTGAGTCTGGGCTTATTGAGGCTGGAGGTGAGGAATGGCTACTCAACCATAAACCTGCTTTCACGGCCCTAAGTCAACATTTGCACATTATGCACAAAATCAATCACTGAGGAGTTTTTGCTGTTCTGAAGTGACCCGGGCCGCAGACATGTAACCTTTCCTTTGAGTCTGATGACAGCTTGCTTTTAGTGGGTGAGGATGACTCCCTGCTACTTTTGTCGGCTGTTGCCAACAGTGATGGCAGTATCTTGAAGGTTAAAACATTTTGAGGTTGGACTTTGTGATGTGTGATTCTGCAGTATTATTTTTACATTTACATTTACATTTACAAACAGAGGACTTTTCCAGTGAGATCACACATATCTCATTTATAAACATCTCTGTCTATAATGAGTGAGTGCACAAAATTTGCACATCAACAATAAGATCAACATGCCAACGCTGTGTTTACTTTTGTTGTGCGTCAGCACTTTTCCACGTATGCTCTAAATCAAACCAAAACATCCACGTTGTCTCTTTAATCTAGCAACCCCCTGTTTATGCTTTTCCACAAACAAAGCATGTTATTAAGACTGAACAAATATTGATACATCAGAGGATCAGGTAGGGTTGCAAATGAGTGGAAAGGTTCCGTAAAGTTCCAGAAACTTTCCAGAAAATTTCCGTGGAAAGTTCAGCTTGGGAAATTTGGAAATATTCTGACATGTTTTATCAAAACTTACTTGACTTCATGTCATCCTTAGACGGAGCCTTTATTGATTTGTGCTGTAAGTATCATGCACAGTGCATCAAGGGAGTGTGGCCTCAATAGCCCAGCATTCAGCAAAGTGCTGCTATGTGATCAAGGAGTAAGCGGGAGCTTCAGGTGAACTTGCATTACATCTGTTTTGTTTTTTGTTTTTTTGCCAAAATTTTACTACAATATAAATATCCTAGCTTTATTTAAGGTCCTCATAAATTCACATTTAACTCCCAAAAATTATTGTTTTTCTGTATGATTTCTCTAACTTTGAATATCCTGGAATTTCACAAGCCTACTATCAGGATACTTAGTATCACAATGGTATTTTACATTTTCCAGCCCTCACATCAGTATATTGATTGATAAATTAATGTTTGGTCCCTTTTGTTCCTTGAATTTCTGTAATCACACTGTCCTCCACCTGTAGGTTTTGCTGTTTTACCAAGAGTTGGGCCCCTTGAGCTTTATGATAGCCCGAGTAAGAGAGGGAGAGATAGCAACCGTTTGGGGTCAAGAAAAGCTAGTGCCATTAATAAAAGTACAGTTTAAAAACAAAGTAAAAGAAACATGTCATGAGATTCTTTCACAGTCACTCCTCACAGAGACCCTGGTGTAATTTTACATCCCAGTCTGTGGATGGTCTGTGAGCTGTACACCATGATCACTGACACACAGAAATGTCTCAAACACAGCAACATGACAACATTGGCAGAAGCCTTTTGTAAACCTTATTGTCAGAAATATGCTAATCATTAAGCCTTTAGTTACTTTTAATTTTCATTCAAATTAAATAGGAAAGTTTCTCATTTTTGAGTGGCCATGACTTATCTTCTAGTTACCCTGAATGTAAACAGATATCTATGTTGTCATCATGTGTCATAATGAAGTTTAAAATTTAGGTTTTGTGACAACTTTTTGTTTCAGTTTATTATGAAGGATATTTGGATTAAATACTTCTGACTCAATGTTTTCTCTTTGTATGATCCCTGTTATCAGTTAAAATCATGTGTGCGATTGAAAACTGAGGCTAAGTCTGTTGAAATTGCTGTTATTTTTCTTTTAAAAATCTCAGGGTGTCCATAAAATATTTTGAAGAAGAAGAATTCATTGAATATACAATTTTTTATTTAATACTTCTGTATTTATTTACACTCAAACAAAGGGGGAAACTTGGATTTATTTTTATTTTTTTAATATGCTACGATTTACTGATCTGGCCCACTTGAGATGAAATTAGGCGGTATGTGGCCCTGAAACTGAAATGAGTTTGACACCCCTGGCCTATACAATATACAGTCTATGAATAGGCTAATAGGGTCATTTCATCACATGTATCATTAAACACATTGCTATTACCTCACCCTGTGCTCCACTGAATGACATATTGTACAGTCAAACCATGGTGTGTGTGCAGAGGACAGCCTTGTGACCTGGAATAAGAAGTGCAGGTTGTCGTAATGGATTGTGCATTCATTTTGCTACAATATTTAACATCAATAACTAATAATACTGTGACTAAAGCAGCTTCGATATGTTGTCCATATTGTTGTCAACCATTTCTATTGTGAACTACTATTGGTTTGGCCGTGTAGGGAGATGTACTTCACACAGACAGGACAAAACACTTATTGACAACATGTCTCCATCCCAGCTGTTTTGACATTTCTCTGTGGCACAGTCCATAAAACAAGATCACACTCTTTGTTTTGTGTCCTATAGCCACAGTGAGAAACTTCATGCGTCAAGGGTAAAATGTCTAACATATAGTTAATCCCAAAACTGTCTCAGATGTGCAAAAACAAGCACAGCACCAGTCTGTTGACCCAGGCTGGATGCTAAGCCATGAGATGATTTGGTAATGCGGATATATTAATAAATAAACAAATTAAATTATGTTTTTATTCTGTGTCCTGATGAGAAGGAGCTCTAATCCAGCCATGTAGTGATAAAAAAGGGGTTTTTAATATCACATTTTGTGTCAGTAAGTCTGGAGTCAACAAAAACACAAACTTGACCAATGCATGGTTTTAATTATAGTTAGATCAAGTAATTGTTTCAGCCTTACACCTTACCAACATACAACACTGGACTGCAAGAGTTGCCCCTGGAGTGACCTTGGGATCCTGTCTTTAAAAATATAGGGCTCCTGTGTGAAAAGTAGCATATTGATGGTCATTATTTAACTTCTTTTATGGTGACTTAAATCTCACTTTGCCCAGGGACCCTCATGGGACCTCGGGGCTGATTTGATGGTTAAAGTAACTGGTGAATGTCAGAGGTGTTGCACTCTACTGGAATAGAAACATTCTCTCAGAGAGCATCTATTGATGCCTGTCAAGTCTCTGCAGGATCATAAATTCATTGGCCCTGTACACCAGGGACCCCTCCTATAGCACCAGATTGTTCATATTGGCATTTACACTGCAGCGACCTGAAGCAGCTCCCAGAGACTATCAGTGTTTCCCAGAGACAATACAAGCTCCCTAAACAATCCTGCTTATTTCAAAGCCCCATTTGCAGCTCCCTCTCCTCTCCGGCTTCATTAGACAATGCATGTCCTTGGAAATCCTAAACGACAGCGAGAGAGCGCTAATTACAACTAATCGTGTGTCTAATTGGCAATTCCCAACCTAATGAATTATCTCTTTGATTCCTGTTGTGAATCATACACTGATAACACCACACTAAGTTAAAAAAAAACAGTCTGTTTTCACAGAGATCAACACACACAGTTTGAGAGAGTCAGGATAAAAATAACCCCACTCTGACATCATGTTTCTTTAACTCTCAGAAGAAAAGACTCCTGAAAGGTTGGGGCAAAGTGTGCATACTTTTTTTTATTTCATGGCACCAGATTCAATCACCTCCTCTATCTTTCCAGACATGCTCTCTCACAGGTGAGTCCATTTTGTCCTCTCTGAGAATATCCTGTGAGCAATTCCCATCTCTAATCACAGACAATGGCCGTGAGACCTGGCGATGGCAGCTCGCCACACTCCTACTTATCCTCCACTGGAACACAAAGATAAGGCTGCTGCTGTGACACATTGGCGTTGTTCGCTGCTGTTCAGGTTAATTCTTTTCATCGAACACAATGTCCTCCCTGTGAATTTGCTGAGGTCATGATTTCAAGAATGTGAGAGCAACGCGGCAGCATATTACCTGAAGAGGCCAGCTTATGTCCTCATAGGGCGTTAAGTGGCCACAGATGACTTTTAAATCACACTCCATCCATCCATCTTCAGCGCTCACTGTGACCTCCGCCTCAACCCCTGAAGGACTTGTTCCTCGACAACACTAATTCTGTTGCTCCCTATCTCACCAGCCTGAAACACATCCACACATCTGTCAGCAGACCGGAGCAGCCACGCTGTGTCACAGTCTGATATTTATGATCCTGCTACTTCATGCATCCTCCATTAAGACATCATTCTCAGCATGATGTCTCTGAATTAATAACTGACAATCACTGCACAAGAGGAAATAATCAGATCATCAATACGACAATGAGCTTCTGTCTTCATTACTGGTGGAGCAGTGAAACCTATCACTTGACTCCTACGTCACTGTGGATTAAAGTGAGAGCAGTCGACACGTCTCATTTGTTACAATCCATCAGGATCTGATCAGGCAAGCAGGGACTCCCAGGAGCCATAGTCTGGCTCACATGCAGAGAAAAGGAGGAGCCTGATTGGTAGAACCAAGTGTGCACACTTCCATCTTTTTGAATATGGGACTGAAAACGTCTCACAGAGGAGGATTCAGGAGTAAACTTCCATGACTGGCGTGTCATGGAGGTTTCATTGAAAGTAAACCTCATGTTTATGGATGCAGTGAAGAGGAAATACAGTTTCCAGCGAAGGTAACATAATCTGCTGGACAGGTTGCAGCTCTGTGCTTACATATTGTTGTGACAGGAAAGGAATAAAGGAGCAGGTGTGCAAGGGGGGGCGGTACAAAACTTTTGGAGCAACTGAAGGCAACCAAGATCCCAAACAAAAAGACAGACTGTTTTTCCCTTTGATGCAGAGAAATAAAGAACGTCAAATGAAGAACAGACTACAGACTTTAAGATGTTTCCCAAAAACAAAACAACTGACAAACACTACAAAAAGAGAGAACAGCCTGAGTTTGACAAGAAGAAAAGAAAAAAGAAAAGAAGTTCAGGAATGAAATACAATATGTAGCTTTGTCCACATGGGGGTTGCTAAAAACAACACAAACTTAAAGTTACTAACAGGTGCTTTAAAGTCAACTGCAACTCCAAATGAAAGAAGCTACATGTCTGTTTACATAGTTGTTAAGATCCATTTTGTTGTTGAACTTTGTGCAAAAACAACAAATATTGTTGAAATTTGCTTTTCCTCTTTCGACAAGAACAACAAAACCCTCAGAAATGTATCATGCAAGTAAAAAAGGAACACAGAGGAGCATCTCTCAGCTAATTTGTCTGATTGACAGTAGTAGGTTTGTCCCGTGGTTATTTTAGAATGATTTGATTCAGCATGAAATTACAAAGAGTGTCATCACCTGGATTACTGTAATATCATGAAGGATTTAAAAAATCTGGAGAAATCTTCACTAAATGGAAAAAGCTGAAAAACAAATTCTGGATGCCTATGATGTTTGGACCCTCAGGTGGAGCTGCATTGAAACAGACAGGACTCTATAGTGGATTTCACTGCATGGGCTAAAAATAACACCAAAAGTTTGTGACATTACTCCACTGGCTACATGAATGGAGGTTGACGCTTTACCATTCAAAGAGGAGACAATATATTAAAATGATTAAGAAATGCTTTTCTGGCCCTGGGACCACCTGCTCTGACTGTGCAAGGTACAAGAGCCAGATGCAGTGATCAAAAAGCTTGGGCTGAGATTAGTGCCACTCAAAACTAAATTTGAATTATTATATTAAATTAAAAAAGATGATCTAAGATTGAATTTAATGTTTTGGGACTGAATTTATTTGCTTTGAAATTGTATCCAGTCCACTTAAAATTTTAATATTTTTATTCTTTCAATTCAAAAAATTAAACGCTGAGCTGAAATTGAATTGTTGAACCTAAGTTTTGCGACGTGAAATTAAATATTGTTTTTTTTTTTATTTAAGGAATAAAGACAGCTGAATTTTCGACTGGTTAAAAACAATTTCATAGTAAATAAATTTCATTTTAAAATATTAATTTTGATTTTAACTGCGCTTTCCAAACTCAATATAAAAATCTAAATTCAGATTCTAGCAGCAACAACTTCAGACAATAAACATGCCCAAGTCATCATTTGTTTAAACTGCATCAATCTTAAAATGTGCATATATTTTTTCCATGAAAAAAAAAAATTTTTTTTTACTATTTATTTGCACTAGTTGCAGTTACTACATGGTTCAAATGATTTCACATTTTATTTCTCATGAAGTGAGAACTTTAGATATTTATATTCTCTTTTAATAAGAAGAATCAGGCTCAGATTCTTAACATGCTGCCATTGTGTTGTGTATTTTTTGTTATTTTGTTTTTTGTTTGTCTTAATGAATAAAGGTGAATTCAACATCTCATGTCGTATATTATGAGTTGAAAAATAAACAGTAAGGGACTGACATTCATACATAAATGTATGAGTGTCAGTCACTCTTGGTCACTTTCCTCCAAAAATCTGGATCCGCCCCTGCAGATGTGACCTTGTGTCCTTAATGCCATCTGAAGGACGATTGCATGTCATGGTTTCGTGGGATTTGTGGTCGATGAGCGCTGATCCTAAACGCCTGATTGTGGGAAACATTTATGGTCCAGTCAGGTAAATTAATTGAGCCTGCCATAAATTAATCAGAGGCTGCGTATTAATTTTCAGCCTCAGTGGATTCATTCGCACAGATAATCGAGGGATTGGCTGAAGTAGACATGAGCAGTATAACGTTATTTCCTGGTTCAAAAATGCCAAATTAATTTCATACGGTGTACAGCTCATTATTTTTTTCTGTGACTGACTTTTCCCGCGCACAATGTAGGAAACTGTTGGAGATAAGTTTATTTAAGGAAAGGTGTTTGCCATTTATTCTCGCCTTGAGCGCAGAGCGCGCTGCGCACACGCGTAAAACCGTTGGTTTCACAGTAGGGTGTCATATGTCATTATCTGGATGCTTCAGCAGGTAAGTTTGGAAACTCACCTGTCCACGCTGATCACACATAGGGTCATGATGGAGGCGGTGCAGCACATTACATCCATTCCGATGAAGATGTTGCAGAAGACCTCTCCAAAGAGCCACTTCCCCCCGGTGAGGTCCGTCACTATCACAAACGGCATCACAACTATGGCCACTGACAGGTCCGCCACCGCGAGGGACACCAGCAAGTAGTTTGAAGGCTGCCTCAGCTTCTTCACCACGCACACCGCGATCACCACCAGCGTGTTCCCCATCACCGTGACCGCCGTGATGATCGCCAGCATCACCCCAATGATGATCTTCTCCGGGCGCCCGAAAGTCTGCAGCTGCTCCGCGCACGACTCGTTCCACATGGTGGTGGGACTGATGGTGACGAGGACGTTGTAGTGCGGCTGCGGAGTGCCATTGATAACTTCGGAAATATCCTCTTTCTTGTAAAAAATGAGCTCAATTCCCGAAGTGTTGAACATCACGACAACGCTGGCTCCGTGGGGGTGCAAGGGACGCCTCGCCACTGCACTCCAGTTACGCGCATATTTGGATGTGTGTTGCCCGCTTTCGGTGCCTGTCCAGCGGTTTCAGATCGAGGCTGTTGCAGCTGCAGCACATCACATCTGACAGCGACTAACTCTTGTCAGGTTTCTTTTTAAAACTAATCCCTCTGAGTAATAGTTGGGGGCAAAAATCAAAAGTTCTACGTCAAAACTATGAATGGAAAAGAAGTTTAAGAATCCACTAACACAGCAGCTCTCAAAGTACCTGTCTCTCTGAGCGCGAAGCAGACACTTATGGAATATTTGGTGGTTGCGCTGCGTAAACCGCACCTACTCATGTGACGCATCATTCAGGACGCACACACTACCAGCCAACGAGACACGGAGGGATATACGACGACAGTTTCAAGAGAATACGGGGATCTCCAGGCGTGTAAAATCATGAATACTTAAATGGTCACTTGGGCGCAAGGGTTCCCATTCCACCTGTTCATAACCACATTTGCACACAGTGAATTCTCATTTATATATAGAAATTGACGTCTGTCTCACTCATATCTGGCTGTGAATAAATCACCAGACTCCCTGAAGTCCCACACAATATCACACATTAATGCTTCTCAGTGCATCTCGATGTATATTATTCTATACAGAGTGAGGTGCCAGGTGGTCTGCAGGTGTCAGATGCATAATTTAACATGTTTTATTTTTAAAGGCCAGTCTGTTAAAGAAAAACATGCCGCTCATTTGTTGCATTGGACAAATTATTCACGGCACAAAATAACACAGAACAGTGCAGCTCAAGGATTTTCTTGACAGTCTGTGGTGCCTCAGTCTTACAGTTCTTCTTGATTGTTTACACACATTTTCTGAAAGCATGCCTCAGAGCACAAATTAAAAAGCACACACACACACACACACAGTGGGCAAAACCTCTCAATTCTGCTGAAAAATGAAACTTTGCATTCAAAACGTAATTTATCTCTAAGTGGTATTTTGTTGTCAAATGACACACAAACTATCGTATGAATAGACTTTTATGAGAGCCAGTTGAACACTAATGTACTCAATGAGAAACACTAATGGATGAAAAACACTTCTCCATTCATCATGACTGAGGCCATTGTTTTGTTCAGTGTTACACCTACCACAGATAGTATATACATAAGTATGTTGTAAAATATTTTTGAATATTGCTTTTATACTTTGAATAAACAAATACGTGGTGATACATTTTATTTTTTCCACAAAAACAATGTACACAGCATACATCTCGACCAACACAAAGGTGCACATACAGTAGTTTATAAAACAAAAGAAGAATTTACAATGTACAGTTACAGTTTAAAAAAGAAAAAAGCTATGCTGCATCCTCTCTCCATCCTCTCATGATTTCAGTTTCTCGATCAGGACATTTTGGCCACCCTCATTATTAGACCATGTTTGACCACATGATCAACTAAAGGGGATCAGATCTCATTAGAGATTACACTCCTTATCTATCCTTGTCCTCCTCCTCCTCTCACGCTCACTCCTCTGGCTCTGCCTCTGTGTCCAGTGATGTACGGTGGCCAGTAGGTGTCAGCCATTTCACAAAAGCAACAACAATGTAACACAACGACTCAAGTGCAACAGCTACAACATGAATGCAAAAGCAACAACACAATGGAAGTGCAGCCACAATGAAAGTTAAAAGAACAGTTATCCTAATGGGCACAGAAAAGTTGTGAAAGTAAGTAAATGATTGTTGTGGGGTTTTTTTTCCTTCAGCCATGATAAATATAGCTTTAATGCTAACATTATTGATTTGTAAAGCTAAATATAATATGACTTGTTTTGTTTGGAGATCATGTTTAAAAGGTGGACTCAAAAAAGTACAGTAGGTGTAATTAAACCACGTTTCCGTTGTTATCAATCTAAAATTCTATAGTTCTACATTTTAATTTAGCAGACATTTTTGTCCAAAGGGACGTACAACACAAACAAGAATTTAGACAGAAGAAAAGCCTAGTTAGTGCGAGAACAGTGCTACAAGTTATTTGGCTGCAGGTGCTGCCATAAAGTGCAGGATTTTTTCTGCAGACCTTGATGGTAAATTACTGGTTCTTAGTTGAGAGACATTTTCAAAAATCCTGTCTCTTCCACAAACATCTACAATAAAATATCCCATTTTCTGGTGTCTGCATCCAGCAAAACCACCAGTTTGTTAAAGAGCTCAAGACCCAAACAATGTGTCTCATGGTTGCCTCACTTTCTCAAAGTTCAAAGCTGAGCATAGATGAGAATCGAAAGCCTGATGGTGCTTTCTGGACAGCTGTGGCAGATGGGAAAGCTTCCCAGAACTTCAGCTGCCTACATCATCGTCCAGGCAGGAACAGCTGTGGTGTGTCTCTCCCTCTGGCGCTGGGGGAGTCAGTTCTGTTTCCCACAATTCCCTCACAGTCATCACTGTGCCCGTCCCCAAATGCCTTCACTACAGCTATGGCCTTTTACCCATTATCATCTAGCACTCAGTGACAGCCAGGTCAGCAGTGACTGTTGCGTCAGATTAGAGACAGTGACCACTGACAGTTTCTGCAGACCTCCAGCTGTCAGGGATGTTTAAACATTAACACTGAGGATATTGCAGATTTGGATGACTCTCCAGGAATGGAAACCTCTGAGGCAAGTCCTCGAGGTTTATGCAAAACAACCTGTCAGCATGTCAATGTCTCATTTCAGCCCCCCTGAGGATCTTGTAATGAAAAGGGTTAAACAGGAATGGATTACACCTGCTTTGGGTGCAATAATGAGAGATGGATGGTTAGGAAAGAGAATGAGGAGAGGATTTCCAATCAACTGCTGCAAACAGTTCACAGTTAAGAGAGCTATAAGTTCTTAGTGGGAACGCCTCTAATTGTTGTATCGTTAAGCTTAGATTGTCGGTTTTTGTCAGTCAACAACCCAAACAATCTTCTTCAGGAGAAATGGGCTGCAGAAACAGAAACAAACCAGTCTTAGTAATACAGTGTGAAAGTCAGAAGCACACCCAACAGTGGAAACAAACAAATGAGGAAAGGTTGTGCTGCAAAAGGAATAAACAGTTGCACGCAAGTACACAGTTGCCAAAATACACAAATTATGCCAAGTAGAAAAGTCACAAAACCCAGAAAATGTTGGTAAAAGAAAAAGAAAAAAAAAAAACAGGTTGAGACGTAAGAGTAGACATGCTCCAGGCCTGTGGGGGGCACTATGTGGTACAGCTTTATATTTGTCAAAAAACAAACAAAAAAAAAAAGTGAAGGAAGACATTTCTGTTACTGAAGTGTAAAAAGAAGCCACATAATCATATTGTGTATCAATCATAGCCTTGTGTTTATTGTGCCAAAAACTAAACTATACATAGAAATAGAACCTATATGACTAATACTGAAAAAATAGTTACTGGTGGACAGGTAGCTCTGCTAGAGTAACTGCTGCCGAGTATAGCTTTGGTGAGATATGAGTACTAGTTCACCAAACGCAGTACTTTTGCCCTCCCAGCTGTGTTGGGTATATATTTAGCATTGTATGATAAGGTTACCTTTGATTTGATTTTTGTCACTGTATGCTGTCAACCAGGGCCATGTAATTTGTCTGTTTATGTTTGTTTTGTTGTTGTTTCTTTGGATGGACCAGGTTAAGTTGTTGTTTATCTCAAACACTATGCTGCACCTACTATACACTAACTGTAACGGTAAAATAAAATCCAAATTTCTAACAATAGTTCTGTTTACATTTGGTTTCTAAAACAACAGGCACTGAGTACTGAGTCCACACACTCAATCAGGTAATGGAGTCATAAACACGAACTGGCTGATATTCCTTGTGGGATATTTACTGTTATTTACATTTTCCATGTGCTAACTTGCTTTACTTGTTGAGCTTTCATTTGTTGGGGGCCTGCTGGTAGCTTGCTGACAACCTGTTGTAGACCCCTGTCTTAAACAGCTCTCATTCCTGCACAATGATAACTTTTTTTTTTTTTTTTTTTTTTTTTGGAAAAAAAAAAAACAAAAAACAAAAAAACACATCTACAGCAGAAAAATCATCTTGTTTTAAGTCAGAGTGACAGTGAATTCAATATTTGTTAGTGGCCTTTTTTTAACAGGATTATATCATCAGATAATTCTATCAATGTGGCCACTTTAGCAAAGCTAGAATCACTAACTTTTATTTTGCACTAGCCTTGGCTACCACCCTGTAGTAGTTACACACTGCTCTGTCTGAGTGTTCAAGTGTTAGGCTACTTCATCCATATTTTCAAAATATAGATCAAAACACTGCTGCAGAGGATGAGGATCTGATGTCTGTCATCTTCCTTGGATCTGCACATGTCCAGGACCTTTTCCCCTCTGCCTCTCATTCAGCCCTACAGTCTTCTAACTTTACTTTAATGTCCACGCTCCAAATGAGACACCATGCTATACATGTATCATTTTTTACATCATTTTTTTTTTTTCATCTGTATTTTAAATTGCACTTCTTTGGGTTGATTGTTTCTTATTACCAAAGGGAAAAAGACAAATTCCTTGTTTGTGGAAACCCACATGGTAACAAGCTGATTCTGATTCAGCCATAGTCTTTGTCTGCAGCGGAAACATTTAGCACATTTCCTCAGCCTGACTAACTAATGCTATTATGCCAAGTCATGTTAGAGGACAGATCACCTTCAGGCTAGCCGTCGATAGTCTCACCCGTCCTGTCTACTGCAGCACATTTGGACTAGACCAGAGAGGCTGCTATTCACTTGAGAAACACTATGATGTAATTACAGACCGTAAGAATAAGCTTAAAGTCATTCTTCTCTCTTTCAGTACAAAGAGTATGTCTACTTTCATGAAGCTCTTTACTGTCCAATTAGAGGAGGTCCATGGCTTGTGAACTAAGGTCACATGGACCCACAGGGGACTCGTTTATTAGACTAAGTCTCAGTAAAATGAGATCCAACCAGGCTGCAAGGATTTCAGCAGAGAGATGGATCAAAACAAGTTTTTACATTTTCAGGTCATTTCTAGTAATTGGCTGAAAAATGACACCTTTCCTCCTGAAAAACCACAGAACAGCTTTGAAGAAGGCTGATGCGAGTGAAGTCTCTGCTGATGATGTCTGACACCAAAATACATTCAAGGATCACAAATTTGAATGGCAGGAACCATGTCCTACTTATCTCAGTATTAAATTTACAAACTCACTGAACTACACTTTGTGTAAGTCAGGGATAATCTTCTGCAGCAGCCAAAGAGTTGTTTCCATGGTTTCCTTTTCCTCTGCCTCTCCATTCTTCATCACAACAGAGTGATTTCTTTTCTCCTCAGACTGTTTTGTGTTTGACCAACAGCAGCTTCATGAGGAGGCTTCATTCAAAAGGCAACAGCACATATTCATTTTCTTTGGTTCTTGAATCAAGACTGTTAAAGAGATGTAAAACGAAAATGTGCCAAGAGCATCCATCCATCCATCCATCCATCCATCTACTTATTGATCCATCCACCCATTCACTATCCATTCATTCATCTGTCAAAAGATCCATCAATGTGTTTATTAATCAACTCATGGATTCATCCATCTATCCACTCTTCCAACATCCATTCATTTCATTCATTCATTCATGCATGCATTAATTCATCTTTCAACCCATCAATTCAACAATCTATCTATCTATTGTGTCAGCTCATCTAACCATTCATTTATCCAATGGATATCAATCAAACTACCCATCCCTAAATTCTTCCAAAATCCATCCATTCATGCAATAATCTATCCATCTAACTGTCAGTTCTTCTATCCCACCTAAATTCATCTATCCACCCATCAAACCATTCTTCAGTAAATCCTTCCACTCATTCAGTCATTCACACTTCCAACCATTCATTTATTCATCCATAAGTTTATGTACATATTCATCCATTTGTCCATCTTTTGCGTAGCTATTCATTCAATCATCTAAACATTTATCTATCTGATGTGCATTTTTTTCATCCAGTCATACATACCGTAAATTTATTATGTATCCATTTACCCATTGATCTACTCATTCATTTATCTGAACTTCCATCTATACGACCCTTTATTCATCCATAATCCAACCATCTAGTAGTTATTCATCCATAAATCAATCAAACATCCATTTAACAATCCATCCAACAATAACACATATACAATTCATCAATCAATCAATCAATCAATCCATCCATCCATCCATCCATCATCTATTATGTATCCATTCATCCATCTATCCAGTCATGCATCCTTCCAACCTCTTATTTATCCATCCTTCGATGCTTCTATCCATTCTTTTATCAATCAAATTATCCATCAGATCATTCATTCATTCATCCAACCACCAATCCATTCATGCATTCATCCAGCCAACTTCTCAAGTTGACTCAGGTGTTATTCTCCTCAGCATCATTGTCAGCGCCTCCTGGAGGATTGATTACCAAATGCTCTGAGCCATCCTTATCAGGTTTCTAAAGCTCCTCCTCCTTCTGATGTAAAGGAGCTGCAGCTTGACTCAGAGCTTAGCCCAGTACTCCAAACCCCTCATCCTCTCATATTCTCTGTGAGGAGGAGGGCTGGAGGGTAGGTTGATGGGTAAATCAAATTCTTTGCCATTAAATTTAGCTCCCTCTTCATTCAGTACTCCAATACAGTGCCCTCAATACTTCTGATGTTTCACCAACCCATCAGCTCTGCGGTTTAAACATGATAAATATGATTTACATGATAAACCCTGTCATGTCTCATACTGAATCCCTTACTGTGAAGATTCTACACCTGGAGGGAGGAATCCCCATGGTCTTGGTAGACGCCTTGCTGCTGATGCAGACTAAACACATAATAAATTGAATGTGTTTTTCTAAAAATTTAAATGAAACACACTTTGAAATACTTATATACTCTTGAAAGCAAAACGCTTTTACATTACATGTCACATTTCAGCATTCACACACACTTAAAAAAGATTTTAAAAAGATTCATTCATAAAGTTTAAGCTGACATAAAGCTTACAGTGAGGGTATTTTAGGTTGCTTGCAGTGGCGGACTGGGACTGAAAAACAGCCCTGGACTTTAACTTGGCCCAGCCCATAACAACGGGACGCGTCGGCGGTGTGGGGGGGCACCAGTCGAACTGGCCGTCAGCCGACCGGCAGCACCGGCCGTTCTGGACTTCTCCAGAACGTCTAGATGGCCAGTCCACCCCTGGTTGCTTGTGATTGTTTTTTCCAGAGGGAACTTATAACAGAACAATAACAACAGCAGAAACAATAAATAAATACTTTATGTACTGCTGTAAGGAAATAATATTGTAAAATGACCGGCACAAACAAAAGAAACCTATTTGTAAAGTCATCACTAAAACAAAATCATTTTGGTTTTGTGTCAGTTTTACCCATTTTTCTTTTCTTGCTGTAACACAGATTCCACTGTCAGCTCATATTAGCAGCCTGCTGGGATTGATTCCCAAACAAAAGCTGAAGGAGATATGCTGCTGAGGTCAAACTGTCAAACTGTGGTCTCCCCCCTAAGCTCTTGAATATTAAGACCATGACAGATCAGTGCCTGTAGATGCAAAAGGCCATTAGTATAGATTGACCTAAAGCTGAAGGGCTATGGGCTCTTTTCTTGTCATTAAAGTGATAGTTTTGTTTTTTCAGGACACAATAGCTGTCCTTGGATGCCTTTGACATCACCGATAACCTGCCCCTGTTATGTGATTGTGCTGTATATTGTTATGAAAGAGTGTCATCTCAACAGATAATCATGTCCTATACTCGTCCATACTTTAAAAGGATTTAGATGTCCATTGCTGACAATTATTTCTTTGGACATAAATTTGCACTGAATGTGTTCTATTAAGAAAAAAAAGTTTCATACACAGAATTTTAACATACTCAGAAAAAAAAGAAAGAACATATGATATATGGTCTCACTGAAACCGGGGTTGGATCTTTCACATCTAACTTAAACAGGTTTTTTAGAGCTCCCCCCAGTGGAGCAATTAGTTAGTGCTGTACAATTTTTTTTATTACTTTTATTTTGGATTGTACAGCCATTTACTATAAGGACAATATCATTTATCATCACAGGAATGCCAAAAGAAAAAGAAAAGTTACATTTTCCTTGTCAGAATTTGTACAAAGTTATAGCTTTCTGTGACTCTTTTGTGCTAATTTTTCTAATTTTGAGAAATCAAGTACTGTTTGGGAACATAAGTGAGTGCCCTATGGCCTTCACAAACCAAAAAGTCTGGCCCGAGAGGAATCACACCACATGTAATCAGATGACTTTTTTATGTGTAACTAGATAAAATGTGATACCATATCCAGTTTATGGTCCTGACAAGCCATGGTTAATATAAGACGTCCACGTAAGAGTTCACTTTATGGAACACCGATTTAATTTATTCCTGCAGATTACAGAGGTGGGGGCTTAGACCTCACCTTAATACTTCTGGGGATACTTTTGTGATTATTTCAAAAGACTAATTGCCAATTTACCTGACTGGTGACCTGAAAACCAAAGCTCTGTGGGCTGTTGGACTTCAAGAGAATATGAGTCCATTCTTATTTGTCACTCATGTCAGAAAAGAGGCATATCAGATATGAAACCTCCTTTTAACTTTTTTAGTTCAGAGGGTCAACAACATCATTAGTAAAAGCTAAGAGTCATACTCAACTTGTCATCATTTATTCCTTCTTGAATGTCATATGCACTGCAGGGTATTTGACTTTTTGATCTTAAAAGTTTTACCAGCTTCAGCATGTTCATTTATTATTCCTCATTCATTTGCAGGGAAAATTATTATTAATTAACAATGCTGTAAATACACTGGATTTAGCCACAAGGCTAGTTTCCATCTATGTCACTGGCCAAATGTTAAAACTGACTACCTGAAAGGAACCAAATAAAATAAAGGAAAACTAAAGAAAGAAATAAGAAAGCTAAGACACAGATTACAACCTGCAATTAAAGATTAGAAAAAAAAAAAACATTAAGATTCAGCATGACTAAGACCTAACATTAAAAAAAAAAAAAAACAGGCAGGAAGCATGCAAGACAAGCTGAAGGAGCATTCGTCTGACTGTTTAAAAAACATGACACATACAGGGGAGATAAAGCAACAGAAGGGAAAACTAGATGCATTAAGTTAATATTAACAGAGGTATCAGGCAGGACAATACAAATGATTTATAAAGTGAAGAATGCATCTGCATCGGAATTAAATAGGTCTTATTAAAAACATGCAAATAGTCAACCAATCCATTATGTTAACTGATTTCCCCTCTTGGGGTCTCAGGGGGTTGGGTCCTATCACAGCTGCCTTTGGGCAACAGGCAGTGTACACACTGAACAGGTCAATCAGTCCATCACACATCCCTCACACATGGAGAAAGACAACTATTCATGCAAACTCTCACACCTTTGGGCAAATTAGACTGATCAGCTTACTTAAATGTGTATGTTTTCAGACTCTGGGCAGAAGCCGGAGACACACACATGCATGGGGAAAACATGCAAACTGCACATAGATAGGTTCCTGCCCAGCCAGGGAATTGAACCATGAACCTGCTTGCTGTGAAGCAATAGCTCTACCAGGTGCAGCAAAGTTAGGTTTGTTTTATTCTGCATGTTGTTTATTGTGGTTTTCAGATAAGTTAAATCCCATTTTAAAACTCAAAAGAAGATTACCACCCTACAAGTTTACCTCCGTAGGAAAAAAAACTCACTCGGTTATCTGGGTTGCAGTGATGGATAGGGGACAAATCTGCTTAGCATGTAAGTTTAAAGGCAGGTAAATGGACAAATAAGGGGGACATATTCTACTGAAGGTGATATAACAGATACAGCAATGAAGCATCATTTCACAGCAGCTGTATTCCATGCACCCTTTTGAAGTTTGACTGCAATTCATTTATTTATTTATTTATTTGTTTGTTTATTTATTTATTTTAATTGTTTGTTTGTTATTATAGTAGCTAAAACACAAATTCCGTTGTCACCTTTCATTATTTTTCTATCACTGATAAAAATGCACGTTTAAATCTTCGCCATTAAATACCAGCGTGACCGCCAGAGGGCGACAAGCAATCATTTCTAGTATCAAGGTACATTGGCAATAAAAGATTGACAGGTCGATGAACCAATGCCATACTAAAAATTTGCTGATTATCCAATCAGATCATTGGAGGGAAGAAATCGTTGGTCAACCATTTGAAGCTTTCTGCCGAGTCATCTTGAAACGGATTTTATCGTACTGTCGCCAGAGAGAGGACTTCTACAGTGTAAGTCATTCTACTATAAAACAATTGTTCATTTTGGATAAAGGGGAAAATTTTGTCAAGTTTGTGTGTAACTACGACGGTTTTGCTTCATTTTCATTTGTTTTTACTGCAGGCGCGTTATTTGTCTTTCTGCACGTGTCACGGTTAGCGAACAAGTTTAACGGCTAATTTTCGCTAACCGTTGTACTTAGCTAACAGCATTGTGTGTAACAGGCATTCAAATTAAGTTATGAGCGCGCAAACTTATAATGCAAGTTGGTTATACAATTGTATAACTTGTAAAACGGAGTAACAACAATGTGATTTTTCTTCAGCAAAAGTTAAACTTAACAGAAAATCAGAAGTTCTCTTTACAATGTCTCTTGAGAAAAAGGTCAAATTTCTTTGAAAAATTCTAAATATGAAGTGTTAATGTCGATTTTAACCTCATTTCGTAATTTTGAGGCTCCGAATCACTGGTTTAGTTTGGTTTCTGATGACTTCTCTGCTGGCTCTATGTGCTCAAAGCATAATAATGCTGTATATGATTACAGATAAAAGAAAGCTTAGTAGATTCAAATAAAACAGTTTGGGATATGTCTTCTCTACAGTGGTTTAATGTAGTGCTGGACGGTATGGCAAAGAGAATTGTGAAGATGTTAGACTGTGGCAGTATCACGGTATATCAGGTTTTTTTTTTATTATTGTTTCAGTAAATGGGTTAAATAGGTAGTTATGTAATGCTATAATACCGATTAGATTAATGTAGTTGCCACACCTCCTCCCCATCACTGGTCATATTAAGATCTTTGAGAACTTATTTTAATTTAATGTAATGACAATTAAACTACATTATCTTCATGTTACACCTGTGAAGATGTGCAGAGCCCTTCTCTCCTGCTGTCAGTCTGTCACTCTGTAGATGGAGGGCTGTGTCACTCACTCAGTAAACAAGAGTCTGATAGATTTGAACCCCATTGTTGTGTTATTTGATCTGTTTGTGAGTGACTGTCAGCTGTAGATCTAGCTGCTCTGAGAGAGAAAGCAGGATAACTGCATGTATACATTAACACCTGTGTAGAAACAATAGTGATCTTAAAGTTTTGGCATTTGAATCACAGAGATGTATTACCGTTGTTAACATAAACCACGGCACAGTTTGCATCATCTCTAGTTTATGTTAAGTTATGTTGTGTTCTTTACTTTCAATTGTATAGGCATGAGGACAGTGGATAGAGCAGGAAACAGGAAGAGAGTGGGGTTTCCTCATCACATCAAATCCCTCACTACCATATGACTGAGGCAGCAGTTTGCTAATCTTTGTTTTCTTTCTTTCTGCTGTTTATTCATCTTGTGTCTAGTGGTTAAAACAGAAGTTGAAGATGGATCCAAACCTACCTCCAGATCTTAGCAGTTTGACGGGTGTCCCGTTTTTGGGACGCGGAAGAGGACACCAGCTTGAGGAGTCAGCGGTAGGACGTGGTAGAGGGATGCTGCTCTCTTCAGTGCCTAGTATTGGACGAGCCAGAGGTTTTCTAAGTCCTGGCAATACCCCACAAGGACGAGGAGTTACTATGCCAGCTACTGGACCAGTGGTTGGAAGAGCTCGAGAAATGCTACTACAGCCGGACAATGGAGGATTTGGCAGAGCCAGAGGACTGCTGTTACCAGCAGCTGAACCAAAAGTTGGGGGTTTAGTCCTTCCCCCAGTGGAGCCACAATACCCACAGCCGCCTCCTTGTGAATCTAAGATGAAAGAAGAAACTGAAGACATGTCTGCTTTGACAAAAAAAGAGGTTGGTTTTTAAGATGTGTGTTCAGTCATTGGTCATGTGTTTCCATCTCTCTGAAACAAACCAATTTTCCTTTTTCAAAAACTGCCATTGTTTTCCTCTGCTTTCAGGTTGACTTACCAACACAAGGCCAAAGTTCAGCACTGGTCTCGATGTTTAAAGAAATGGGTGTTGAGCCCTCAGTGACCTCATGGGGTAGAGGAACACTACCAGCGGGTCTGTATTCTAACAGATTTATTTTACGCTCAGGGAGAAATTTTTATTTGACTGAAATCAACTGTTTCTTTATACTCATTATTAATTTTTGTACATTAGTGTTGTCTTAATGTAATTTTAAGAAAAGGGCTGCAGGACACATCATTTGACAGTCACAGGAAATGCGATGACAGTTATACAGCAATCATCTGGTAAACCATGTACGCTGTATCACCTTCTTAATGCAAAACAAAAAATTTAAGGGTGTATTCACACCTGTGGCTCATATGCTTTGTTCCGATTCAGGGGGCACATATGATACAATTGTAGCGGTTGTCTCTTGATTCGTTTGTGTTCACAAGGCAAAAGTCTGTTGCGGTCGCAAGTTGCAAACAAATGTCAGGTGCGATCGATTTTTTCTTTCATTGGTCAGAATCATACCCAGGAGGCAGGGAGTTTCCCTATCATCCTCCATTTATTCATGTTCTTACCCGCCATGGAGCATCAACAACGTGTGTGGCTAGTTTGCATTATAGCTTTTATCTGGCTCAGTTTTTTAGCTTTGGCGCGGCACTGCTCAAGGGAGCATCGGAAGCCCCTCTCACTAATTCGCTGACTCACAAGTTTGTAGACCTCTGTATTTTTATGAGTAGAGTCTAGTATTTAGCAGATGTGCTCTTCTGCCCAGACTTCAACGAGGCATTTTATTTCCATGCTGTTCCATGTGAGCCCACGACTCATTTTTTCTGTTCTTCAGACTTCTCTACTTGTTCTTCTGCTGTTGTAGATTCTTCTACCCATTCTTCTTCTACTGTTTTGACTATGCAGTTGTCAACCAGACTCATTACTGCTCCCATCACTACAGCATGATCCACAGTTATGGGTCAGTTGTGCCGGTTGCTGGGGCGTTGGTGCTCTCACTGCACAGGAACCGCTACAGGGCTTGAATGGAAGCAAGCTAAGACCACCCATTTTTGGCAATCTCGACCCGCTTGTTTTGTCCCACATCCAAGCACGATTGCTGTGTTCACATATGCCCAAACGAACCGGACTTTTGGAGGGGCTGCTCACTGTTTCGGAACAACTGCCCCAAATATCCAGGTGTGAATACACCCTTAAATTAAACTACAATAGCCTGTGTCATGTTATATGAGTGCACCTGTTCACCAGCTCAGAGTCAGCTGACTACTGTGCATGCAGGATGAACATAAAATGACCGAAAAAAAGCACAGGACACAGTCTTTTGTACAAAATGTCTAAAAAGAAACACTCAGTGTTCAAAAATGTTTTAAGAAAAAATAGGAAAACATAGGAGACTGCTGCTGTCACAGATACTTTGTCATGTTTCTTTGCGTGGACACCTAGTTATAGTTGCCATACCTGTAGCACACCAACGGTGTGGTGTTGTGTGAGTCACAGGCAGCTCAGGAGGATGAGCCTTTGTTTCAAAAGGTCACCATTGTAGGGCTGAACACACTAATGAACATGCCATTGATTGTTGCTATAAATAAAAATCTGATGATTCAAGTACCACAACTGCAACCAACTTTTGTTTGTGAAGGTTTTAAAACAGTTAACTTCATTGTACAAGAGAAGAAGCCACTACCTGTAACGTCCAGTTTGAAATTTGATAGTTTTTCATAATGAAGCATGATTTGCTGAAACGAAAGATTTTGCAGTATTTGTTTTTATTTTTCTTATAGCTTGCAGCCCTGCTTGAGGTTTACAATGACAAAATTCTTGCGCCCAGAAAACGTGTGTGAGGCTGACAGGGTAAACCAAATAATTTTACAACTAGAAGATGTCGTGTTCATTGCTCATTATTCATTGTTTATAGATTCATCGTCAGAATATATTTTAAGTAATACCAATTAATAAGTGTACATGTTTTCTTTCTGTTCCTGTATTTTAGGTGTCCTGACATTTTGCACTCCTGATTTGACCATGCTTTATTCACTTTTCTTGGGTTGTCCCCGTCCAAGTCACTAAAGACATATTTAGTCACACTATTTCAAAAGAAAGTTTCTCTCTGCAGTTTCTCTCTGCACTTTGAGACTCCTAAGGCACAAAGGCAGGAAGGGGGCACCCCCTTCCCAACCAAGGCCAATGACATCAACAATTGTTTCAGACACTGATTTTATGTTGTCAAAACATCCTCACACACAGAGGACTAAGAGATCTGATTTGTTACAGGTAGAGGAGCAGCTGGAGATCCTGGAGAAGTGAAGATGCAGGGCCTGCCATTAGGTGTCATCAGTAGCCCAGAAATCAAAGGCCAATCTGAGGAAGTGATGGGAAGAGGCACCAGGTAGGTAGCCAGATCAGACAAAACACACTGAGTCAAGGGATTCTCACTTACTATCAAATGCATGTTGTTAAAATGCAATTGAACACAACAACGTCATTTGTAAACGGCATCTCTATAAAAGCAAAATCTGATCAGTAAAGCCTTCATGGAAGTTTGAAAATGTAGGTTTATTGTGTAACAGTGCTTTAGTTCTTTAGCCAGTAGAAAGATTGTGGGCTTTGAGATGCTGCTTTTGCTGCATAGACTGTGAAAGTGAAGTGCTAGTGTGCCTTGAAGTAGTGCAGTAGTGAAAAAACATATCTTTCTGTAAATGTAAGGGCAGCTTTTGGCTGATATTTTTTTTTCTTAATGAGTGAAAATGTGTTTCTTCTCATGGTTAACCTTGACTATTTAGCAGTAACAAAAAAATGAAATAAAAAAATCTGAAGTCCATCTTACAGAATCAGTGAACACCTTAAAGACATCAGTATTTCCTTCAAAAAAATATTACATTTAAAAAGGACTTTCTTTCTTTTTTAATCAAAAGACGCCCATCTTCTTCTTTAAAAGATCTTTAAAACAAAAGTATTGCAACTGTAATCTATCTTGAAAAGCTGATGAGCCACCCTGGTTTTCTTTCAGCCTCCAAGGCCTGGGGTTCTCCCCTCAGTCGATGCTCGGGCTTGGAAGAGCTGCAATGCCACCACTTGGAACAGGAAGAGGACGCGCTGTTTTACCCTGTCTTTCTCTAGGCCAACTCGGGTCTGATTCTGCATTTTTTGAGCAACAAGCAGCCCCCCAGGTCCCTCAGACTACCCAAGCAGGTAGGGAAAGTTATTTTTTACACAAGTTGTAGGCAGTGTCTCCGAACAAGATGTTATTTGTTATGTTTAGTAAAAATATACTTTAAAAAAGTTAATTGGGAATTACATTAAACTCCTAAAGTTGAAGTTTGTGATATTTTGTTGTGAGGGTCACAGATTCTGACTGTTATCTTATACAATGTGCAGCAGCAGTGCCCGAAGCTCCTGCTCCACAGGCAGTGCTGGAGCAGCCTGCTACTCTCTCCCCTCCAAAGACTGAGCTGAAAATGGAGACTTTGGGGTTAGTACATTTACATTAGTCTCAATGTAAATTAAAACTTTTTGAGCCTCCAAAGCAATTAGTATTTTTTAGTAGTATACATGTTGTAATTAGTCTTATCATTTATACAAAATCTCTTATCAAGTCTGTAGATATTTAGACTTTTGGTACTAACAAAAAAAGCTGCGCAGATTATACTTAGCAACACATTTGAAACAAGACCATCAATGTGTGTTTTTTGCTGCTGTGCTGTAGAGTGGTGCATTCAGACATTTAGCATTATGAATAAAGATCAGTGATTCTTAACATCCCTATCTATGCAAAGCCACAAGAATACACAATGTTTGTTTTCAGTCCTTCTTTGGGTTTTGTTAGTGCCCCAATTTATGGAAATGAAGTCAGAGTGTTTCCTTTTACAGAAATTAAACCTCATTAGCACAGAGAAACAGGGTATCCTAACTCTTCTTTGCTCTCTGGTCAGGGAGCCTCTGAACAAAGGTGGAACAAAAGGAGCCGTTGTGACAATTGGCTCGAACCACATCCGGATTCACTGTAAGAATGAAGCTGTGTATCAGTACCATGTCACGTTCAGGTAAGCTTCATGTGTCATTTATGTAATTAGTAAAGATTTACTGGATTACAAAAGTAATCTGTGACAAGCTCTTTTTTTCTGCTGAAGTGTTTGTTCAATGTTTGATCCTTTATGATTTATTTTCTGCCCGTTACATGACACAGCCAAAATTAGAATGAAGCGCCACCTAGAGGAGACCTGCTTAATATCACAGTCATTTCAGGCCTAAGCAGCATTTTTTTGTGTCTGAATGTTCTTAGAGTTTCCACACAATAGAAAACAGTCGTGATAATGAGCAACACAAAATTAATGGACAACTAACAAATACTTCAACAGATACACAAGAACTCAGTCAAGAAATGGCAAACATTTTTGACATTTCATTTTTAGTGGATTCTGTTGATTAGAACGGAAAACTGTATACATTTTTTTCATGTATTTTCAATGTTTTCTTCCAGTCCAAATGTTGAATCAATGGCAATGCGCTTTGGCATGATGAAAGATCATCGTCCAACCACAGGGGAGGTTGTGGCCTTCGATGGATCCATCCTCTACTTGCCTGTTCAGCTTAAAAATGTGGGTATCATAGTTCACATTTTTGATCATAGCTGTTCAAAGTTTAACTAGGGATTCAACTTGTGTTTTTCCAAGTTTTATGAAGGACGGAGATGTTAAATGATTTCATAGATGTGTCTGGAGATGACAGAATTTTGTGTTAAACTGTACAGTTAAATACCTGTTAACATTTCTATGAACTCTGCCGTTTTTCTTGTTTGTTTGAAATACTTTTTGATAACATGCAGGTGGTGCTTCTTAAGAGTGTGAGACGAACTGACAACGAGGAAATACAGATCAAAATCCAGATGACAAAGATTTTGCCTCCTCACTCAGATCTGTGTCTCCCCTTCTACAATGTTGTGCTCAGGAGGTATTTTTACTTGAGTCAGGGTTTGGTATCTCTCACCTTAGAATGGTGGAAAAAATATCTCAAAACAAAATGATATCGTCCTTTTGTTTGTAGAAACTTTTGATGAAACACACTTGAAAACTGCAATTGTATGTGTTATTCTTTCATTCTGTACTGCATTGATGATCAAATGACAGAATAACTGGGTGTTTCTTTTAGGGTGATGAAAATCATTGGACTGAAGCTGGTGGGAAGAAACCATTACAATCCTGAAAATGCAGTTGTTCTCGGAAAACATCGGTAGATATGGGATTGTTTTTTCACTGGGTGTGGCAGAAGAAAGGTTATATAAGGTTGTCCGTTCATAATAGTGTTTTTTTTTTTTTCAGGCTCCAGGTCTGGCCAGGGTATTCGACCAGTATAAAGCACACAGATGGGGGCCTGTACCTGAACGTGGACGTATCTCACAAAGTCTTACGGAATGATTCAGTGCTGGATGTCATGTGAGTTCACCACTCATCATGAATTAGCCTCATGTAACACATTTCTAGTCCAACTACCACTTAAAGTGATACTCCGGGATGGAACAAGTTGGGTCCTATCACAAGGTTTAGGGCAGAAATTACCCCTACAGCAGTGATTTTGTGCAGCAGAAGCCCAGGGCCCAGCTGTGGCTCTGCAGCGGAGGTAGCGCCGTTTTACGACACGATGAGAACTAGAGCCTTATTTAGCTGTGTTTTTGTGTGAAAGTAACGCGCTGAAAATTCTCTAAATAAAGCGTGAATGCAGACAGATATGAGATTTTTTGGGTGAGAGCCTGTTTATTTGTGTTTTTGGTCAAGTAAAAATTGGCCCCGTCTGAGTGCAGAGGAAACCAGCAGAGGAGCAGGGAGGGGGTCTTTGGTGCAAAGCTCTGGGCTTCTGCTGCACAAAAACACTGCTGTAGGGGTAATTTCTGCCCTAAACCTTGTGATAGGACCCAACTTGTTCTATCCCGGAGTATCACTTTAAAGTGATTTTCACAGCATCCTCTTCTATCAAATTTAAATGTGAAGATGAATCAGTAGATGATGACTATAGACTGTATAAAACATGGATGTAGTCTCGACAAAGTCACCCATCTGTTCCTGATACCTTAAAATGAATCCAAATATGTGTTTAATGCTGTAATAGTCCTTCAGGCTTCATATTTACTAACGGGATGTTGCCCCTCAATGATGACCGTATTAACTGTGAGCCTTATCACTGGGCCAGGGGGCTGGCTAGGAGCAACTTGAGATCAGTCATCTCTCTGAAACATAAGATGTGTTTTCAAACACTGTAGTCTCTTCAGCTGACTGTCCTCACCCCATGCACTCAGACGCTGTCCCTGGCAGAGATGACGTGCAGATTTCTAACACTTGTGTTGATTTGAAGTAGAGATGAGTTCTTCTAAAACCCCAGAGGGTAAAGCCAGTTGTAACTCATTTTACTTTAATCAATGATAGAAACATGTTGTTGGATGTTCTTTAGTGTCAAGTTAGCTGTTTGGTGCTCTGTCTGCGTGCACAAGTAGCCTTGCATTAAAGCAGTATGTTGCCATAAAATACTGATGGGCACCACTTGTCCATTAGCTTCACGGTACTTTTGGTACCATGGAATCACATGCCAGTACTGGGAAAAAAACTGTCCTGATCCCCATCCCTTGTATCAGATCGGTGCCAATTTTGGCATTTCTTAATTAATCTGTGATCTGCATTTGAGCTGATTTTCTCAGTCATTCACATCAGCCATCATTGAGCACAGTTACCTGCTGCTGAACACCCAATGTGTCAATATAACCGAGTGCTATGAGTTCACCCAACCTCATACAGAATATAACAAAAAGTAGGGTTTGATACAAGGGATGTCTATAGATAAGGCTTTCGTTTATTTTTTTTTGAAGGACTTCCCAATCCATTTTTGAGCGTCTCCTTGTTCTTGTTTTGACTGTATATCCTCCAACCTGTTGACTCCTGGTCTGGCTCCATTCATTATTTCAGGTTGTTGCCGTAGTCCAGCTAAATACGATCTGGCTTGGACACGGTTTGTTTTATTTTGAAAGTCACTGGGCGTTTTAGGTGGTTTCCATGCTCAATTTCCCACATGACAACATGCGAGGTGATTAAACATGATGTGATAACTTTGACAACAGAGGTTTTTTGTCCCGTGTTTCTGCTGAGCCCCACAGCACACTGAATGAAGCATGCTGTATTGCATGCACACAAGTTGAGGACAGTGTCTGTTCTGTGAATACGTCACCCACTCTAACCCTCTCCTCTGAGGATATGGTTGGATTATTGGTTAAGTAGGAGGGCTGTGGTATGCCCTAAATGCAAGAGGCTGGTTGCGTTCATTTATTATTCATTCAAAAAAATAGCCTAGACTTCAGTTTGCTCTTTGTGTTTGAAAATAGAAGGTCAAAAAGCAGACACAGGGCCTCTCTAGAGAATGGAGATAAAACTGACCCCCTTCCCTGCTGTCTTCCAGGAACATGCTGTACCAGCAGAGCAAAGAGAACTTTCAAGATGAATGTACCAAAGAACTCCTTGGCAGCATCGTTATAACCCGGTACAATAATCGCACCTACCGCATCGACGCCATCGAGTGGAACAAGTCACCAAAAGATACCTTTACTTTGATGGATGGCACAAAAACCACATTTGTAGACTACTACAGGTGAGACTGATCTGATCCACAAACCCACCAGAACCTTGAAAAAAACAAAAGTAGGTGAAGGTGTTCACTTTTGTGCTTTGCATGGACCAGAGTGTGATTTAGAGCAGCAGTGAAGGTCTCTTGTGTGTTTGAGCTTTTCATTTTTTGGTTTGCTGCTTTTCATTTATTTTTAACTCCTGATTGTCATTTAATTGTCACACTGAAACAGCAAAAACTATGGAATTAACATCAAGGAGATGGACCAGCCTCTGCTTATGCATCGGCCAAAGGAGAGAGCCAAACCAGGAGGAAAGGTCAAATCTGTGTTTGCATTCATTATTGAAACACAATTACTGCTCAAAAACTGTCAGCTGTGTTTTTACTGTAGAGACACGACCTAAATTACTGCCTTGCACTGCCACCTTGTGGCTCCAGCAAACACTACAACTGCACAGAGACTACTAGCTTTACAACAGCTAAGTTTGACACCCTCCTGTCCTATGATATCTCATGTGATATTCTGCTGAGGAAACCTAATCAGGCATCAGAAATACTTTTCCCATACAAACTATTGTGAATTGAAAAACATATCTTAGAAAGATAAAATGATGTTGGCACTTACTGAGTAGATTGTTTCATACTTCTGTTTTTTTGTTGCAGCAAGTCATCACAGGAGAGATCCTTTTGGTACCAGAGCTTTCCTTCATGACAGGGATCCCAGAGAAGATGAGGAAGGACTTTAGAGCTATGAAGGTTCATCTCATGCTTCTGCACAGTACTGCTCCCCCTTTACATTTAACAATTATCAGTAAAATTTGATCATTCTTGTAGAGTTATCGACAATCTACGTCATCAAAAAGATGCGCAATCAAAGTGATGTTTAGCTCCTTTCATTCAGACGAGTCAAGTTTTTTAAACAGCAAATTAATGCTGTAAGCAGCTAAAAAAATGCCTGGTTGTTCTGTGCTCAATTGTCAGAAACAATACCATGCCATGGAGTCACCGTCTATCGAGCTCAGACCGCCACAGAGCTACAGTGCATACTGCACTGGAGTAAGGCCTGACTGTGCTAACTGGTGACTTTCTGCCAAACGTGCCAGTGGTGGTCAGCTGAGAGTCTCCGTTTAACAGGGTCACTTTTTACGCAGAAACACCAGTGATGTCTGCAGCTGTGGTAGAGAATGTCTTTTATTTAGCCAACCACAGGTAACCAGGTTTGGTAAATAAGCAACATTAACTGCCAATATTCTAAATCTGGTTTTTACTTAGGTTAATGAAAAAGGTGGTTTGGGGCTGAGATTATTACAAAATATGGCGAGTAAATTATAAGTGAATCCATAAATTATGATTAACAAAAACAGGTTTCAAGTTCAAAGAAGCAACGGTATGTTATTCAACTATCAACCAGTCTTATTTTGGTGGTTAACACTCTCATGTCGTATCAACCATCGTACTCCACAGCAATTCTTTTACCAAAACGGGCGCACAAGCAGAACTGTTTTGAAACAGAGACCGGGTGATAATCTGTTTAACCCCTGTGTCAGGGTCAATGTTGCAATCCTTAATTTAAAACACATATGGACTCCTTTGAAGTGTGTCTGGTGCCTGAAATTATAAAGCAAATTATAATGATGTTTGTTATGAACCGTGGGTACTAGTGTGAAAACTGTTGAATAAAAGTAAGAAATGAGACCGTTGTGAAGATGGATCCTGATAATAAATCTCACATATTCTAGGATCTGACCATGCACATCAATGTGAGCGGGGAGCAGCACACCCATGCCATAAAACAGCTTCTGAAGAACATCAGCTCAAACCCAGAGAGCTTGAAGGAGCTCAGCCGATGGGGACTGGAGATGGGCTCCGACATTGTGGTGGTGAGGCTCTTGTTTTTTTTTTGTTTTTTTTGTTTGTTTTTTCACTTTAACTGCAAAAACCTTTAAAACAGTGTGTGTTGCGAACAGTTCTTAAAGAGAGTGATGAAAGAAGTGTCAAGGCATTTCTTTTCCAAAACTTAATGTTACAGTGCATTTTTCTGTCAACATACCAGCACATTTGTTTCATGTAAACACACAGGTCTGAGTATATTTTGATCATTACATTGTTTATGTCATGGGGTATGTATGTAATGGGGTAAAAATGATATTTTCTGCTCATATTTCATGTGTTCGCCTTTTTGTACTTGTTACCATGTTGTACAGTATGAAAGCAGTATACATGTGGTTGTTTCCTCTGTTGCAGATTAAAGGTAGAACTCTACCTCTTGAAACCATCTGCCTGCAGACCTCATCCTTTACCCCCGGTTCAGACATGTCCTGGTCCAGAGAGGTTGTCAGAGATGCTTCTATCAGCTGTGTGAGTGTGGGGGAGGAACTTCCTCCCTGTTCTATGTAAAACCTGAAACATGCCATTTAAAGTGATTGAACTGGAAGGTGAAGGAGGTGAGACAGACAAATAGTCAGCAGTTCCCCTGAATGGAGCGTAGATGTAATCTAGCAGGCAACGGAGACACACAAACCTGTCTTTACGTTTTTTGTGTTTTAGTCTTTATTGTCTGTTCTACCTCTTAATCTAACAGCTGAGTTCATTCATTTTATTTATTTATTTACAAAGAGACCATACCAAACCCATAAACTTCACTTTTTTCACCCATGACCCCTCTCACCCATAGATCCCACTGAACATCTGGGCAATCTTCTACCCTCGCCGTTGTGCGGAGCAGGCAGAAGAGCTGGTCTCCACTTTTCACAAGGTGGCCGGTCCTATTGGGGTGAGACTGGAGAGACCCATCCGCGTGGAACTGAGAGATGATCGTACTGAAACCTACGTCAAGAGTATCCACTCTCAGCTCACCAGTGAAGTATGACATCAAATTAGAATGACTGTCGTAGTTCATAGTATATAAAATTTTTTATTTTGATTATTGCTATTAAAAAACACCTGGGATTTCCTGAGCTCTCAGAGCCTGTCTGACTGGAATTGTGTACCGTTGTCTAATACTGCCTTTGCATTATTGAAATAGTTCACATCAGTTGGTGGTGAAATAAACATCAAATGGACATCTTTCTCCCTCCATTCCAAAAATAATTATTGTGAATCAGGAGTTAGATTTTGATGGTGAGAAATATCAAGTACTTTTGTTCTTTCTCTCATTTTAACTGTGCTGCCGAATATTAAGCTTTGGGTTATTTATTTTTTAATTTTTTACAAATACACTATTAATATCACAGCTGACTGCTTCCAAAACAAACTCTACAGAATTTTTTTCTTAGAATTTTTTATGTAGTAGGCCTAACCTGTGTGTTCAAGTGTTGAGTTGGTACAATTCACCCAAGGCTACAGTACACTTGTGTCCATTCGGTTTGTTATTGTCTCACATATCTGCAGCCAAACATGCAGCTGGTGGTGTGCATCATGGTTGGCAACAGAGACGACCTCTACAGTGCCATCAAGAAGCTCTGCTGTGTCAAAAGTCCAATCCCATCGCAGGTCTGACAGGGATTCATGTGTTAAAGAGTAAAACAAGAAGGACAGTATATACTAAACATGTTAAAATTGAGCTTTTTTTGTGGTTTCTTTGTAAGATTTTTGTTTTTATTGTTTTTGTCAGGCCATCAATGTCAGGACAATTTCCCAGCCGCAGAAATTGAAGAGTGTGGCTCAAAAGATCCTTTTGCAGATCAACAGCAAGTTAGGAGGAGAGCCGTGGACAGTCATCGTCCCTCTGGTGAGGATCATGTTTGAAATGAACAGAAGAAAAGCTTCCTTGTACCAGGGCTGGGTGACTCTAAAAAAACATCTGTTCATTGTAAGATAAAGATGACCTTTAACTTGTTTCTCATCTCTTCAGAAACACTTGATGGTGGTTGGAGTTGATGTCCACCATGACACCAGTAGAGTACATCAGTCAGTCATGGGCTTTGTTGCCAGTGTGAACAGGTGAAGTCTTCATTTCCTTATGAATACTTCATATTTTAAAGAGACTGTGAGGACTTTTGAAGTGATATTGAAAAGTCTCAATTCTAGATATATGCCTGGTCATAATCTACAATTTAGAATTAAATTATCAGCGCTGGTTTGATTTACAGCATGTGGAAATCTATGACAACACCATACAAGCTGACAAAGTTTAGTCGTGAGAAGAAAAATCTGTGTTTTTCTCTGCTGAAAACGATTTCTGTGATTGATTTTGTAGTGATGGTGTACACAGGAGCCTAACTGTCAGACAGAAAAAGGACAGAAGAGCAGAAGAAAGATAAATGGGAGAGTGATAGAGCACGAGCTAGAGGCTAAAATATGAGCCAAAGGCTGAATCAAGGGTTAAACTGTTTGTTCATCCCAACCCACATGCAGCAGTTATTCTGCTCAAACTTGAGAGTATCAGCAAAATGAAAAGTGAGGTTATGTTAGCTCTGCTTGGTAGGTGAGTGTTGGCAGGATATCAAGGGGATTAGCTTATGTTAGACACATCTCAGAGCGCCGGGCTGTGAGTAAATATAGCCGGCTAACAAACTTTAAAGTTTGCTTGTTGTCATGTTTTAAACCTTAGCACTACAAAACTGTTGACTCAACTGTGTCACAACTTGTCTCTTCTTTAGCTCTCTGACTCGCTGGTACTCCAGAGTCACTTTCCAGACACCCACTGAGGAGCTGATCAACGGCTTCAGAGTTTGTTTACTTGCTGCGCTGCAGAAGTATCATGAGGTAGATACTGCCAACTTGCATAATATGTTTTTTTGCCAGTGCTTTCCCTTTTTTCTCTAAACCATTGTTTACTACTTTTGGCTATGAATTTTTCACTTATTATGTGTTATAATCAGTTCAGAATCATACACAATGACACCTTTTTTACTGTGTTGTTTTAATATATGAGGCAGTACGAGTTCTTGTAGAACCTGCATGCAACCAGTACAATTCACCTGTCACTCAAGTTGCACAGGGTTGTTTGAACTAGTGTTTATCAATTAGGTATGATGTGCAGAAGCAGATCAGCCCCACACTGCCCTGTAATCAACACATGCATCATCTGACACAAGACCTGGAACTGTCCTATCTTGCAGGTAAATCACAACCTGCCAGAGAAGATTGTGGTGTATCGGGATGGAGTGTCAGAGGGTCAGCTGAGGGCGGTGGAGCTCTACGAGGTCCCACAGTTGATCAAATGCTTTGAAACATTCCCCAGCTATGAGCCCAAGCTGGTCTTCATTGTGGTCCAAAAGCGCATCAACACCACGCTTTACTCCGTGACTTCAAACAGCTTTGGCTCCCCCCCGCCTGGAACTGTGCTGGATCACACTCTTACCAACAGAGCCTGGTCAGTCTGAGCGGGTCATCAACAATACCAAAGAGGTTTCATTCCCGAAACACAGATTCGTATTTTAAGCTGCCATTCCACCAAGTTACCCAAACTCTTTTTGTGAATGTGAACATTGTTTTTATACTTCTGGATAAACAAAGTAATCAAACAAGAACTCCTTTGAACGTACCACAGAAATATTACTCATATAACATGACTGAAAAGTGGAGTCTCATACATTCCCCCCACGGGGGTGTGGATGAGTGATTCATGTGTACCATTCCTTAATTGGATGCATCCTTAAAGAAACACCTGGTCACAGCAGTAAAGGGGTCTGCTTGATGAAAAACATCAAAAGACAGTTTATCTTCTGTTTGGGGTTTCTTACACCTGTGCTCTTCTTTCTTTGTATCATTCAGGGTGGACTTCTATCTGATGGCTCACTCCATTCGCCAAGGCTGTGGACTTCCCACACACTACATCTCCCTTTACAACACAGCCAACTTGACACCAGACCATCTGCAGAGGTACTGTCTCCTGTGGTTCTTTGTCAACATCAAAACAGAAGTACAACGAGCTGCTAGTATTCATTTATTCTTAACCCTTGATCACATTACATTTTTTAAAGTTCATGGCAGAAAAACTAGAGCACACAGAGCTATCCCGTCAGCTACTGTCAAAAGTGCCATTTTCAGACTTTCTCTCACTTTTTATTTGATGGTGATTATGGGCCACACAAAACGGGGAGTAGTATAGTTTCAATTTTGCATAAAAAGAAGATCAACCCTGCACTTACTTCGGAAAAATGGAATCACAGGCTAAATATGAGATGTGTCAATGCTCATATTTTTATCATTTTTCGGAATATGTAGACTGGGCTCTACGATTGAGTTTAGAGAAAAGTACATTGAACAAAAATATAGGCACATGAGAGTTAGCAGTATTTAGAAAGTTATTTACTGATTTGGACTTCATGTAGAAGAGTGGGTGAGAAATGAAGGTGTTTTTTTGGCTGATTGGAAGTTTATTTTTTGGACGAGTATGTAAGAGACAGAGAGAGAAGGTTGATAAATGGTGAAGATGATTGTAAGAAAGACATGACACTATGAATATGACCATTGAATATGCTGAGACTTCTACGGGTTAAGTCATTGTGGTGATACATTAAGACCCCCGTTAATGCAGCTATCAACTGAAAACGCCAAAACGCAGTGAAAAAAATCAGCCTATACCCGGAATCGCAAAGTGACGGAAAATGCTATAGTAAGTATCCCAGGCCTGTAGTCTGTGCTAGGGTTGTCACGATACTAAAATTTTCAACTCGATACCGATACTCGGGAAAATATTTGATACTATTTTCAATACCACAAGGATGGAAAAAAAAAAGAACCTACTATTTAAAAGAAACATTTTTATTAACAAAAAAATGCAAATATAACTTCTGTTGTAATAACAGTACCACACACAACAAACAGTTGTGTAAAAAGAAAGTTTCAGGCCTGAGCACACACTGAAGACATTTTTACCAAATTTTTGCCTGATTTATGCACTGTCCACTAAAAATAGCCCTGAGACCCACTTATGGGCCTCCAGCCACAGGTTGAGAACCACTGCACTAGTAGATTTGTATTTGAAGCTTGATCCTTAAAAGATTGCTCACATCATGAACAATATGTGACCCAGGGAACCTCAGGATGAATTTATCATTTAGAAAACAGTGAGTGAGTGAAAACAGCAGCTCAGATGGACTGATGAACAATGCTGCATTTTAATTCATCAAAAGGTTGACTCGTCTTTTTTAAGTCTCTGTGTTCATTTAAAATGTGCTCATGAGCTATCAAGACACAGTTTGAAATATAAAATCACACATAGTGACTGATGATCTCTCACTGTCTGCTGGGATGCGTGTCTAACTGCGCCTTTATGCACACCGGCACAAAGAGGAGCGCGCGTACACGGAAAGTGAAAGTTTAAGTTACACAACCATCCTATAATTATGTTTTATAGTGTTTATATGGTATTTCTTGGGGGTTTCTAGTGGGTATAGGGTGCATACCTGCGTATCTTGTATATTACACAACACGACCTCTGCGTCCTCTGTGCTCCTGTGCCTCTGACTTGAGTGTGAGAAATGGGAGGTGTGGCATGAGTGCGGGTGAAACCATCCAAATGTGTGAGTCTCATGGCGAATGCGTGACAGTTGGCAGCCCTGTTTATGATCATTAACATTACGTCAGCCTTTAATCGCTCGTTGTGGCTAATGGCTAACAATTATTTGTGTCCTTCGGTTTTCCGAGCTCGTTAGCCTCGAAGGCAAAATACCTCCAAACAATACTTTTACCTTTTTCATTTTCGACCAAAACTGCTTATTTGGCCCGCCTGTAGCAGCACTAGCCATGCTGTTTTGTTATTGAGTGTGTCACGGGGAGGGGGAGGGAGCCTGCTCTCGTGTGTGTGTGTGTGAGGAGGCAGAGAGAGAGGGACGCAGCGTCAGCGGCTCGGCATCCGGGGGGGGGGGTATCGATACTTTTGAAAGTGATACAACATTTTAGTATCGATACTTTTTTAAGTATCGATACTTTTCACAACCCTAGTCTGTGCTATAACTGTCTTGTCCAGAAGCAGCTGCTTTTGGGTGATTTCAACTGAAGTAGAGTTGAGCGGATCACCTAGTGTATTTGTGAATACTGAGGGCAGAAGTGGAGCAGCAGGTGCACTTTTTGTGGAAGGACAGTTCGCAGATAGAGCAGAACAAGCACAGCACGGTAGTTAGCGACAATCGTAATAAAAGTACTGTTGTATGTGCTCACGCGGAGTGGAGTGGGATGTCAGCGTTTCCACTTAAAACACCGGCTTACTGTTAACACGGCAACAGTGTCGGCAGTGTTCCAGAAAAATCCCACTCTGGAGGCTGTTTTCAAACGTGTGCGTTTTAGGTCGGCAACAAAACTTTTGCGTTTCACCCTAAAACCGTTGTTGTGTAAACAGCCCCTAAGGTTTTAAAGAGAATTGTCCTGAGCTGACGGCATAAGTAGGATAGAACAGTGCCATACATAGCTCCTTTTGGACCAGAGGAACTTTCTCTCTGAACTATCTGTGTTTAGACTGTCAGAGCTAGGGTCCACATTCAACATTGGTGTAGTTAATTAACACCCAAACACGTAGAGGTATAAACTCCTTCATTCCTTTGTACTTCATTATCTTCATACTTTGCTTTGTGTAATAGTCGCTTAACATATTATCATTGTTGCTGTCATTTCTCACAAGGCTGACCTTCAAAATGTGCCATTTGTACTGGAACTGGCCAGGAACCATTCGCGTACCAGCACCATGCAAGTATGCCCACAAACTGGCTTTCCTGTCAGGCCAGTACCTGCGCGCTGAGCCGTCCATCAAGCTCTCTGACAGGCTGTTTTTCCTCTGAGCTGCACTGACAGTGCATTAAGGCTGCAGCAAAACAAGATGTGATGTAAAACGCTAAAAAGACAGATGTAAAGACATTAAGGATTGTCTACAAGGTTACACTTCATTTGCACTGTTTTCACTAAGTTTGTGCATGTTATTTTGTCACTCTGCACACTGTTTAAATATGATAACAAGTAAGTTTGTTAACAGTATAAATACCAACGAAGTTAGTAAGGTTTTAAGTTCTTTATCTTAATTTTAATTAACAGACGGTTTGTTTTTAATTTAACATTTTATATATGTTTTTTTCTGCAGCTACCAAAAATAAAGCTGTCAACTCAAACTGTCGATTTCAATAAGACACGTCTCGTTTCTGCTTTTAAAGCTCACATCCAAAATTATACACAAAGAATGAGCAGTAACCGTCTGCCATAAGGCTGAAGGTTTAAAGAGAATTAATGTGTGAATGTTTATGTCAGTTTTCTTCTGTATGGCCATCATTCCATGAGGTTTCAAGTGCTACCTCAGAAGAAATCAAGGTTTTGTCTTGAGAGATGTGGTGTACTGTTGGGTATCATTATATTACCACAATTTGTGACTCCTAAACCATGGTGAGGATCAGCCCTCAGTCCTCTGGGTAGGAAGTTCAAGAAAAAAATAAAGACCTTAATGACCACATTCTTGGGGGGCTTGTGAGAGAAAGTTGTCGGCAGTGTTCCAGAAAAATCCCACTCTGGAGGCCATTTTCAAAAGTGTGTGTTTTGGTCGGCAACAAAATTTTTGCGTTTTCACCCTAAAACCTTTGTTGTGTAGACAGAGAACAAAATCTATCCCCAACATATTTCAGAAACCTGACTTTGTGTTTGATTTTTGAAATGCAGAGGTGTGACAAACACTGATTCTTTACACTCTATCCCTGTCTCACTGCAAGACTTGGAACTCTGTCATCGCATGAATATAAATTAAAAAAAGAAAAGAAAAAAAAAACTAGGTGAAATATATTTTAAGAATTCTTTTTAATGTTTTTATTTAGGAATTATGAGGTCAGAGCATTCACAGACAGACAGAATGTCAGAAGCTTTACTGTTAATAGAGATGATTTTGGATTTTTACACATCCAGCTGCAGTATTTTAAGTGTTTAGCTGTAAGAAAATACTTCAATGTTCAGCCTCAAGCTATAGTAATTTACATACATGATGCACAGAATCTCCTTTTTTTTTAATTTGCTCAGACTAAAGGCACATGTTATTGCAGATGTTTCAGCTGAAAAAGGTTCATGATGCTTTGATTCAGTGGCTCAGTTTGATTTGTAAAAATCTTTCAGAGTTTTCGACACGTCAGTTTCAGGAGGCCCTTTAATTCCTCTTATGGAACAAGCTGGGGAAGTCAACTGGCTTCCTGTCAGAGTCAGCTGCTTTTTCTGAGTCTGGGCAAAAGGACGGAGGGTTGAGCAGACCAGGGTCTGAAATCCCAATGACATTGTTGAAGTAGCTGGGGAACAGAAGAACATTTAAAAGACATTACCAACTTTTTAAGATCAACTTTAGGCTGATTAAAGAGCACAAACAAACTCACATAAAGTTAATCATCATCACAGTGTCTTTCCAAAACATCTGCATGAGCCCATGAGGGCACTTTATTATGTTCTAACCAGCCAACGGGAAGTTGAGAGTGCTCTGACAAACAGAGGGTACTGTAGCATGCATTTTTGTGTCCAAAGAGAGCATTTTAGTGTGGAGGACACTTAAACATGCATTTTGGCTCCCAAAAGGACAAGTTAGTGGGCAATTTTGCCACCCAAGAGGGCACTTAAGCGTGTTTTAACCAGTCAAGGGGGCAGTTTAGAGCATTTTACCAACTGTGATGTAACACCTCCCCAAGTTCAATGGCCTGTCTGCCAGGTAGAAATTTGTTTCTTTTGCTGATGTTGATGCAAACTGACCTTACAACCATCCATCCATACTCCTTGGTCTGAAACGCAAAGCTGACAGGAATGCATCCAAATTCAGTCATTGTGATCATGAACTTTCCTGCAGGGTCAGACATAAAAAAATGAGTTATTATAATCTACAACACTTAAGACAGTTTCAACCATTTCAAGCTCTCTGACCTCCTACATCAGGCACATCTCCCATCCAAGAGTTGACCAGAAGTCCTTGTCCAGGTCCTGATGAGCTTCCGACGACAGCCTGACCCAGCAGAGAAGCCCCTTTGGGGATGCCAATAGGCACAAAGTCTCCCTTCATGGGGCTAACTGTGCAGGTTTTGTTATTGTCGAAGATCTGATAGACCACGTGCTGGTGGGTGGAGGTTGTAAAGACAGGTGAGCTCTTACTTAATTTGCATATGTGAACATTTGACATCTGTATTAATGTAGAATATGAAAGTTTGCTCTCTAAGCTTGACTTTAAATCAGTGTTTGAAGATGATGCTGTACGAGCATCAGCTTGTTACAGTAACCAACACAAGACACAAAAAATGTCAGGTTTTTTGTTAGTTTGTTTTGTTTTGTAAGTTTGTTTTTCTGTTTTGTTTATACATTCTATTCAATTTTATATGTTTGTTGGCTTTTTTGTTTTCTTTTCTTTTCTTTTTGATTGTGTTTTTTTTTTGTTTGTTTTCTACTTTTTTTTAAGACCTCTGGAATTATTTAGAGAGAAACAATAAATTCTCAAGATTTGATGTTACTCTCTAAAAGATGATCACTGCATGATCACTGTAACACCAAAAAAAAAACAGGAATGTCCTGTGCAGTCATATTTGCCTTTCAAAACAGAGTAAAGGAGTTTAACTCAGTGATAACGACTTTGTAGCATTGCAACAGTGTAGAAGGCTTCTAGAGAGAAAAACAGTTGCTGCAGTTAAGTTCCTCGAAAACATAAATCCAAAACATAAAAAGCAAATTTTATTGACACCACTGACAGATGTTTTTATGCAGTCTGAGCAATTCAGACAGTTATTTAGATTTGTCTCATTAATGTGAAAAACTGAATCTTATTTTACATTTATACATTAGCTCAAAGAGCTTACAGTAAGAACTTGTAACTCTTATTCTTGTTTCAGCTTTGACTTTATTTTACAATATTTTTGTTGCCTTTGAGTGAAAAAACATTAAAATTAAAGAAAATAACATTTCGTGAATTAGGACATAACTTATTTTTCTTCAACTAAAAGAAATGAGTTTAACATTTTGCGATATCACAATAGTTAAATATTTGATTCCAATAAAACCTGTTATTTCTACTTTCCAAACTCTGAAAATGTGTTATGCTGAATGAACTGCTTTAGTTACCTCTCTGTATAGCATGAGAATGTCATAGGTGAATGTCTTGTTATCAGAGGAGACAAACTCAAAGAGCCTCAGCCGTTGTCCCCAGGCATCGTACAGGTATTTGGCATAGACCCACAGTTCTTCATTCTGTGTGGACTGGAGAAAGAACAGAGGGAGTTAAAGTTTCCTTCTTTACATTTTCTAACTGAGTTTTCTGATGCTGCCACAACAGACTCATAGAGACACTTTAAAACATAAACACTCACCACGGTCAGCGCCCCGCTCATCAGAGGAGGACTCTCTGTGAATTAGTAATTAATTAGGAATTAGGAACTGTGACATTTGGTATGTGATGCCATAAAATAGCATTACATGCACCTGTTGAGAGAATAATCATCAGAGGAAGACATTGCTAACACACATGAACCAAGACATCATACGCTTACAGGTATCAGAATCATCCTTCTCTTTCTGCTGCTGTTTACTTACTGCATGGGTGAGGTTTCTGGGCCAGGCAGCCGGCCAGTACAAACACTAACGCTATAATGACTCTCATATTTTCTGTTTCTAGGCTCTCTAAGCCAGAGCTCTCAGGCAGCAACAAACACTCTGCTCATGTGGGGTGGAATCACTTCCTTATATAAGGACCCCTTTAGCTGGAGAGTAAATCTTGCTTCCTGGTTTTGTTTTCCACCCTGTAGGTGTGTCATAAAGTCAGTCTTCTGCTATCAGACAAAGATAAAAGGGCTATTAGGGCCAGTTGTGCTCCTTAGAGTCTCTTTCTCCACTCCCTGTGTATAAAGATCCAGGTCAGAGCCTCTTTTTATAGAAGGTTGTATGATTAATAGTGCGCAGTGGGCCATGGGTGACGAGTGTTGTTTGTGTCACAGCAGATGGAGGGAGAGAAACTCTGAGGTGGATTTTGGTGGACCAGGGAGAAGGCTGACTTGGGTTCATATTTCCATAAGGTGTGGCAACAATATGTTGCAGGTGTGTCACCAGAGCACCTGACTAACCCACACACACCACACACAAACTCAAGATGTGTTTATGTTCCCAAATACATTTTAACACCATGGTTCTGTTTTTATTTCCTTAAATTGTTCATCATGTGAATGTACTTCTTTTGTCATCATTCCTTTCATTGGTGACTGTGTTCCTTTCTGCTCTGTTTTGCATCATGTGACAGCTCAGAATTAATGATACTAGCCCATTTACAACAGCTTGTAAAATCAGCCTTTTTTGTTTGTTCTGTTCAGGTTTTTTGTTTGTTTTGTTTTCAAAAATTCTGTCCATTGGGGACTGCAACAAAAGGGGTTCAGAAAGACATATGCTTTTTCACTGTGATTCACCTTTAGCACCTCAAGTGCACTCTGGGACCACGCTGTTCTGAGACAAATTGGGAATGCTATGGGATTGGATTTGGTAAGACATTCATGGCAGCAGGTGTAAAATATTTGTGGTCAACATTGGTGTCCTTCTCATAGCCAGTTCCACTGCTCCCTAAAGGTCCTGGGGTTGGACGAGGCCTCAGATGTGTGAGATTTGTCTGTTGGACCAAAAGATGAGTTAGATCTTTTAGTATCAAGAGTTTCCAAGTGGAAGATGCTCTCATTAGACTCTGATGTTTTGCTGACTTCAACAGTTCCTGTTTTGTATAGGCTACGTGGTTGAGGTTTTATGCTTGTCTGAGAGCTCAGGTCAAGTGAGATCTTCTCCCATGATAACTGAGAACCAAAACCTTGACCAAGAGAGATGCAAGAGGTTTTGAGAGTTAGCTGCCATCGACACTGTACAGCTCCTTCACTTACTGATGGTTTCAGAGCCACATCAACATCGTCAGTCATCAAACCTTTGGAGTCAGCAGTCTATTTCAGCTTGGGTCATTTGAAATCTCTCTGGATTACTGCTGTTTGAGGAAGTAACAGGTATTGAGAATGGATGGGAACTTATAACAGAGTTAAAATCCTTCAAGTCTTGCTTCCTCTTTCTCTTTGCAGACTCTGACATGTTGTCACCTCATCAACCTCAGTGGTCAGACAGCTTAGATTGCTAGCACCAGTAGCACCTCCAATAGCAGAACTTCCTTTGTAGTCAATGTTGTTGCTTGGCTTGCTTGGGACCCCTGAACTGCTTGTGCTTTCCAGCGTAGGAACCATGTCACGCTATGGTGGAACGTGCTCAGAGGATGCACTGAATCTCTCTGTTGTGTTTTATCTTCTTTGGGTGCATCATTTAACTCACTGCTGGCCTCCATCCTGTCCTGAGCCACCAACTCCAAACTGTTCAGTTCCACTGCAAATAGCAGTGCACTGGCCTCCACAGACAGGTACAAGGTCTTCAGGAGCCTGCTGCAGACACCAGAGGACACTGAGTTTCCCCAGGAAGAACACTGCTCTGTCCCTTCCTGTAGACAGCCTCAGTGTTGATGGACCAGTTTAGCTTGTTACTAATTTGGACCCCAAGGTACTTGTAGGAGTCCACCTTCTCCACAACCTCCCTCTGGATAGTGACAGGGACAGGGGGCCTCTTTTCCTCCTGTAGTCCACAACCAGATCCTTGGTCAAGCTGATGTTGAACTTCAGATGGTCATTACACCATGTTGTAAAGCTCTTGATCATGTCTTTGTACTCCTTCTCGTCATCACCGATGATGCATCTGATGGAGGAGTCACCGGAAAACTTTTGGGGGTGGCAGAACTACAGTCAAACTAAAAGTCAGATGTGAAGACTGTGAAGAGGAATGGTGCCAACACAGCTCCCTGGGGTACTTTGGTGCTGCTCGTCACCACCTCAGAGGTACAGTTGTCCATCCTGATGTATGGTCAACCTGAGGTATTTTATGACCCAGTCTGTAACTTTAAGGTGGAGTTGCGTGGTCAGCAGCTAGTCTCTCAGATGGCAGGGCCAGATGGTGAAGAAGGCTTAAGTTTTCTGTTTATGTTTGTTTAGGGACCCCCTTGAAAATGAGATGCTGCATCTCAAGGGGCTATCCCTTAATAAATTCAATTCAATTCAAGGCACTGGACACGCCGAAGAACATGACTCTCACATTGCTTCCCTGCCTCTCCGGAGTTTGACAGAGACTTGTGAGTGAGGAAGGTGATGGCATTATCCAAATAGAATTGAAATTCTGACTGACAAGTCTAAAGGCAGGACTAAAAAATCAAAGAAAGATGAAATTGTGCCCAATTAATGAGACACATCAATAGGATCTACCATTAGCAGAGCAAGCAGCTCAAGCTTTCAGTCCTCATCTGAGGACACATTTCTTTTCTGGTTTGACATAGTTCTAATTCTAATATTGGACATAAACCATTAACAAAATGTAATGTACTACACATAAACTCTGAACAATCATATGAAAAAGCTCACCAATTAATTCTTATGTTCATTCATTCAATGTGACTGACATGGAGGTTTGAAATCATAAGCTTGTTCTGTAACTTCAGGTTTGGTGATTTGGAGTTGCAAGCTTTTCTTGTAACTCCAAACCTTGTTTAAGTTCTAAAGTTTTCACTCGAAATTATCTATACAGTGACTACATCCACTGTGTTCACCTGTCATTTAAACCCAAATGGCACTGTACCTGGTGGCATTTTGTTCTTACACACCCTTCATCTCAGCCCAACGATTCAGTTTTTCATTGAATGTTGGACAACGTTTGAGGTGAGAAGTTATCAAGACCATAAACCACTGATTTATGATTGCCATGACCTAGATGACACATAATTTTCACTGTCACAGTGCTGTTACAGTATTCAAAAAGACATAATTTACTGAGCCTGTTTGACAAAATTTTAAAGGCCAGTGTTTGTGTGCTTGTACACTACAGCCATCTTAAAAAAAATAATAAGTCAGTCATATACAAAACATCACCATACCATCAGGACTAACCAAGTAAATATGTGTATGTTTCCTGAAAGTGTTTATGTCGTCTTCATTCATTGACATGTTGGCAAGTATTCCAAGTGAGGTTCCAGTGCCCTGAAAAATACAACAACATGTAGAGCAAAGGTTTCAAGCAGTGATTAAACAAATGTTTACAAGCTAGCTAGCTGTGAGGCTATAGTGGGGGAATACTGCTGTTGTACTTTCTTATAAGGTTGAGGAAGAGTGTAGTAGCTGACCAGAGAAGCACAAATGAGCTCTGCAGCTTCCAACTACAGGCCTGAAACAAAGGCACAAAATCACTTGAGTTTGAATGTACTAGTCCAGGAAGACTTTTCTGTCATGCAGGGAAACGCTTACCAAGTATTAGCAAAATTATCCTTCGCAACTGAACGCCAACCACCTGCTGCAAAAGAGCTTGGTCACTCAAAGTGACATGACCTGGTCAACAACCCAGAAAATTTTTTTATTTATTTATCTATTTTTGCTTGTAAAAATGTTGCAAAAGTTGTTAAAAAAGTGATACAGGAATAAACATACCTGCTGCTCCTTTATTGTCATTGAGACTGCTAAGTATGTTTTCATCTTGTGCAGTTTGCCTGTAGGGAACATGCTGAACACTTATCCAAATCTAAACAGCAAACCAAATGTGTCTTGAGTTAAAATCTGTAATAAGTGCAATTTCATATATAATTTATATTTAATGACTTAACATCAATCACTACTCTTTTTTTTTTTTCCAAAAAAAGGATTATTGAGGTAATGCTTGGAGTTTCATCTATCTATTTATTCAATATGAGCCAGTGGATACACACCAAAACAAAGGCTTATCAGCACATGTTCCATACACTACAGCCCATCACTGTATTACACCTTATCAGAGAGGAAGAAAAGGAAAGGCTGATTGCTTTTTAATTGAATAGAAATTCCCATAACTTTTACTAATTGATTTATTTAGCTAGTTAGTTAGTTAGTTCGTTAGTTAGTTAGACAAATTCAGGTCAGACTCAACTACCATTTTGACTTAGTTTATGAACAGATAAATAAATATTTGTTTTAGGATTGCATTGGTTTGCATCAATCTTCTACTTGAAGTCGAATCAAGGCAAAACAGCACTGTTCCATTGGAATGTGTTTATCTGTTTTCAGAATAAATTATATTCAATTAACTTTTTCTAGCTTGTTTTGCTGAAAAACATCAGCTAAAAATGGGGAAATAATTCCTCAAACAGGTAATGTGAATTACTAGTAACTCTCTCCATCCCTCATTCTGTAATGAAAAGTAACCCAACAGCATCCCCATGTGTCTGGCCATTCTGTCATTTAAGACCAGCGAGTAAAACATGTACGATTATACAACGCTCACTTAATTAACCTTGCAGGATCATGGACTGTGCAGGATGTGAATGCAATACATGACGTTAAAAAGTGGGCGGGACCCATCCTGCAGCAACTTGCACAGAGCAATGTCAAAGGAAGAATTAAATTAAAAACTGATTCTGATGAAAATGTAGTGTCAGCAGCAGTTTAATTAAAAATCAGTATCTATCAAAAAGTAAAATGACTGGATCCCATTGACTGAGTAACATTCCATCAATGCAGCAATCTAAGTCATTCACTCAAAAGCACTTTAATTTCCTACTCCAAAAAAAAAAAAAAAAAAAAAAAACTACTGTGTACGCGACAGTATGAAATTGATAGGTATGGAGATAGATACAGGGAAGGGCCTTTAATTGACATGTTGCACTGATGACGCATATCAGCCGACAACATGACAGGTTGTTGTTGCTGTGATACTAACAAAAGGCGAGAATGTTGCTCTGCAGTGTGTCTGAGATACACAGCTGGAGCTGGGGCAGAAGACATGCACGCAGTCCTGCAGGTACCAGATGCTCATATGCATGTAAACATCCCCTTGTATCTGAACCGGTTGGAGTTTTGTTTTACTTCTTTATCATTTTCATGTGGTTTCTATGTTAACAAATGAATTGTGGGTGCCGACCGAAATACACTTCACGGACTAAAAATAGTGTTATCACATAGGGTTTACTCTTTGCAGCCCTCTAAATGAAGACTTGAATGATTTCTTTGAGCCCCCACAGAAAGTAAACAGCTGACAGGAAGCAGGACCACTTTCACCGGAAAGGAGGAGCAGCTTTATTGTCGATCGAGAACTGCTGTAATGGCGGTGCCTCGTCGCTCTTCGCAGCAGCAACAACAGCAAAATACTTTACAGTCTCCGCCGAGAAACAGCTCTATTTCGGGTGCTCCTCCGGCTTCTCCGCCGATGGCTCTGCTGACCTCGGCTGTTGGAGCCCCGGAGATCGAGCGAGAATGCAGCGGAGGCATCGATGTGGCCCTGGCCTCCCCGGACCTCTCAGCCCCGGCCCTAGCGAGCAGTGCAAGCTTCAGTACGACAGCCTCTGGCGGCGGCAGCAGCAGCGTCTCCAGCCCTGGCTCCGGAGCAACAAGCCCCACTGACGGGAGCAGCGGGATCGGTGGAGCGTTCAGGGAGCTTTTCGAGGCCTGTCGTAACGGAGATGTTTCCCGAGTAAAGAGACTGGTCGATTCTGTGAATGTAAACGCGAAGGACATGGCTGGTCGGAAATCAACTCCCCTTCATTTCGCTGCGGGTACTGACATAAGCTAAGCTAATAACACAGCAGCAGAATGTTTTTCCCAGCGTTATAAACAGTTTTATGACAACTAGCTAACTAACATTGCGTTATATCGTCACTTTGGAAGTTTTTGTGAGATTCAATTACGTAATTTTTTGACCAATGTAGTGGATTATTAAAGTATATCTCGCTTGGATTAGGGATTTAGCATTTTATGCTAACAAACTAATCTGACGTCCTCCATACCTATTTGGATATCAAAGAGATAACGTCAGTGTTTTTTGATCTTAATCCTATCCAACCCGTAAGATAAACAAAGCGAACTATCCTTAATGTGGAAAAACAGTCATACCAAAATGTTTAAATTTCATGCCTAATATGAGAAGATTCTGCAGCACAGCGCAGGAACACGTCCTATATGTTTGGATAGCGTTAGCATCTGAGCTGCCTGCTTTAATGTAAATACCTGACATAATGTCAGAACTGATGCTGACGGATTTTTTCCTTTGTCTTCGTAATGATTAGGGACATTTGTTCATTTCTTGATATATTTATGAGTCCAGGTGTGATACCTGCCATCGTTAGTGTGAAAATCGGAAGATTTTCTAGGATTTCAAAGAAATAACTTTTTACCCAGTAACCACGTCCACACATGACTTTGAACTACTGATTGGTAAATGGAAGAGTCAAATATTTTCTCTATCACACCAAACTATGATGTTCTATTACTAAATAAGAGGTTAATTGACAAAATCTAACTTAGTGCACTGAAGTATTATTCAAAGTACGAATGTCATAAACCGCACCATTATGACCACCATTAGGCTTTTCATGTTTAGCTGCTTCCTCAGTATCTGCCTGATGACTATCACCATCACTCCTCTCCTCTTCCTACAGAGTAAAGTAAAATAGTACCTATAAATTGCATTAAGACAGTCTGGCAGAAGACATTGTTTTTTTTTTTTATTTGAGTCATATCCCCCTGCTTCTCCCCATCTTTGAGAGCTGATTTCCCTTAATTACATTGTTCTGATACTGCGCGTTACTTTTTTGAATTTAAAATAAAATGTGATGTGAGCTGTGTGGAGTAGATCACAAGCTACAGTTTAAATTATTGAAGCTAGTCCTATTCTTACCAACTAAAACACTTTAAAAAAGGGTGATTTTGCTGTAATAAACTCCTCAGCAACAAGTGACACACGGCTACCTGACTGTGTGTTTGTGTAAGCTGCTGTCAGAGAGGATCTCAGACATTATTGGTTGGATTAAATTAACTCATGAGGCACAAGTAAAGGACTTGCTTTGACTCGAAAAACTATGACAGATTACAGGACCATACTTAAGTCTATCTGACAATTTTATGACTTAAGCATTTTTAGATGCCAAGGCAGGTTATTTGTTGTGTATCTGTATTTCACCCATGGGTTCCAGAGTAAGGGGTACACTTCATTGTGTTTGAATGCCCTCTCAGGTTTTGGCAGGAAGGATGTGGTGGAGCACCTCTTGCAGACAGGGGCCAATGTTCACGCCAGGGATGACGGAGGACTGATCCCCCTGCATAACGCCTGCTCTTTCGGCCACGCAGAAGTTGTCAGCCTCCTTTTGTGTCAGGGCGCTGACCCTAACGCCAGAGATAACTGGAACTACACTCCCTTGCATGAGGCTGCCATCAAAGGAAAGATAGATGTTTGCATTGGTGAGGATCTCTGTTAAGTATGTTTAAGCAAAGCGAAGCCTAGATGTCTACTAAAATACAAATCTTCTACTGATTATAGCCTATGTTCTTTGAAACAGAAATAAAATTATCTGGAAGGTGGTTTGTTTATCCTCTTAGTAGTTTGAAAATATGATCAGCGTAGTATGAACACAGTGGATGTTTGTGAATGATTCAAAGATAGCTCACCAGTTTTTTTCTTGACCTCCCTCAGTGTTACTTCAACATGGAGCTGATCCAAACATTCGCAACACCGATGGAAAATCTGCTTTGGATTTAGCTGACCCTTCAGCCAAGGCCGTTCTCACTGGTCAGTTCTTCTTAATTGCTTTGCTGTCACGTTTACATTTCAGACATGTCGTCACTGACTCAAGACTTCTGTCTGGTTATTTTTGAATAATTTTTATGATGAAGGATAAGCTGATCCCCTGCTAGATTTATTTTATGTTTCATTGGAAAAACACTTTACTGCAGCAGGGTGCTTTGTCAGCAAGCTGAAAGCCATCGCTGTTTACACCCCAACTTTTTCACATGGACTTTTCGTTAAAGCTAGAAAACTCACTCAAATGTTGTTGTTTTTTTTTCTATTTAGGTGAATACAAGAAGGATGAACTTTTGGAAGCAGCACGGTAAGAAACACAATAGCCAGTGAATACTTCTTCTTTTACAGGCAACAAATGCTTTGTTTTAGCTCTTTTTTTAAAATGTAGCCTTCTTTAAAGTGTTGTTGCCTTTTTAAAACGTTATAGACAAAAAGCCAATGCTGAGATATAAATACATGTCAGAGTTTACACCTGCAATATGCACATGAAGTAAAACTCTTCGATGGTACCAGTAACCAGACCATTTCCAGAGACTCCAATGTGAGTCTGAGTTTCATCCAGCAGAGCATTCAGTCATCCATGACAGCCTGTGAAATGACATTTAGACTGTAAGTAGCAGTTCTGATGGGAGGAATACTTAATGACACCAGACTTCTCAACCGTGTAATTACAGGAGTGGAAATGAAGAGAAGCTGATGGCACTGCTCACTCCCTTGAATGTTAACTGCCATGCTAGCGATGGACGCAAGGTAATTAATCCACACCATCCTACTCTAAAATCATATGTTTTGATGCTTTCTCTACTTTTATGCAGAGTGGGAAAAAATCATACTCAAAGTTAAAGGTTCTTGACAATAAACAGTGAGAGGGTTTCAGAGTCAGATGATGTGTAAGTAGAGCAACCCAGCAGTTTCAGTGTGGCTGGATTAGTTTGTGTTTTTGTGATATAAAGAGGATTAAAGTCCTGGATTTGTGGAAGGGTGTTGATGTGGACCACCTCACTTTGGACCCACCACTACGCAACATACAACTTGCTGTTTGCCTCTCTCCAATCATGCATGAATCTCATCAGGACTTCCATTTGCCTCTGTTATAACATCCCAGCTTTTCTCTATCAGCTAATCTTTAGTTTGGTGTTTTCTTGTTGGCACATGATTGTATTCACACAAAAACATTTGTGTCTAGTTTGTCTGGGGAGTTAATTGAAAATATTTTTGGAAAAATAAATCAGAACAAACATAATCCTTAATCCTGTAATCCATTTCAATGTCCAAATCTTGTGTGAAGTTATTTCTGATTGTGAAGTACGCTCACAGAGTGCACACTGTCTAGATTATAATGTGATATTTTTGTGTCTATTTTAATTTTCATCTTGACAGTGGATTAGACTCTGGTGTTTGTATTCCCCTCTTCCATGTGGGTTTTTTCATTTGTTTTAATTTTTAACATCATGTTTGTATTTCTTCTGACATGCTTGTTTCCTCATTTTGAGAAAAAACCTCTTTTATCCTCCATTATATCCATTGTTGCTAATATCATATGATCATTTGTTTATTGGAGTCATCCTTAACAACATTTTCTTCCACAGCAGTTAACCCCTGCCTCATTTTGCAGAACATTTAGAGTTTGCATGATCTCAGCCAGTATGTCAGAGTAGATCTGCGCTGGGATTGAACCAGCTGGCACCATTATTAGCTCTCTTGCCTTTTCACAAAGCCTCAAAGAAAACTGATAAGTCCCAATTAACCCTTCAACACAACTCCCCCTCTTGGGCCTTGTGTCTCATTTAATCTGGTGATTTAAAGTTAGCTCTTAAGTTTCTTTGGCGTATGGAGGGAGAAAAGACTTGCTGTGAAAAGATACTGTCATTTTGTAATTTTTGTTTCGTTTTGTTTTCCGTGTGACTCTGGCAACATTTGTCGATCAGTCAACATCCCAAAAAATGCTGGTAAGTCGACCTTGATAACGGCCACTTGATTGATGCACTGTTGTGATCTTTTTTTTTTTTTCGTTTGTTTCATTCCTTTTTTAATCCATTGTTTTATTTGACCAATAAGCTGGCTGTCACTTGTTAATTGCACATCATGGACCTGGGTGTACGGGTCACTCATGTATCCTACCCTGATGCTCCTCTGTGTGTGTGTTGGTGTGTGCAGACATATGCTCGAGTGAGTGAGTGAGTGAGTGTGTTGGGTTGGTGTCATGGTGACGAGTCATCTATATGGATTTGTAAAGGAGCTCATCGTGTCCACTGCCTGCTCTCTTCGGCGTCTCTTCTCTCCTTGCACACTCACCCACACACTTCTCCGACTTTCAATCACTTGCTCCTCAGTCGGTCTCTGATTTGGCTTTTGTTTTTATTAATCATCGGTTTCTTGTTGATGATCACTCATGCATGCCTGAAGGCCTGCCCCTCTGCATTGTGTTGAGCGAATCCTGAATCTGTGTCTGTGAAATCTGTGTCTTTTTCCACATTGGATCAGTTGTTATGCAGTAATGAATGAACTACGTTCTTCACCTGTCATCGTAGTCGTGCTATGCTACCCTTCATGTAATGACTCCAGACTGCTCGTGTCATCCTGCACTGAATGATGCCTCTGTGATTGGACTCACTGTTCATCTGATTTAACGCTGTGGGCTTAAGAACTAACAGCTTACCTTCATGGTGTATATTAACACTGCATGGATACAGAATGAAGCCCCATGTTTTGATTTTAAGTTTTACCAAAGTCAGACTTGAACAGAGAATAAACGCTACTAAAATTGAATTTGCAGCTTTGCTTAGACTAACATATCTTCTTCATTTTTTAATCAAACTGTTTGATTCATTCCCTTTTTTTAGCTTGCAAGGCTGCCTTCTCAAACACTCAGCCTGCTTTTTTTTTAGCTTCTTTGCTCTCTGTTACGGTTGAGATTCGATTGCCTTTGAATCAGTTTACCTTGCAGCTTTTTAAGGAACAAGATTTATCAGTGATCGGATTTTCAAATACCAAAACCCAAAGGTAGACATTCACAGTTTTCTATTTGGCTAAATGTTTATGGGAATGTAGAATACTCCTGAGCAACAAAAGATAAATTTGTTACCAACAATCAACACTCAACCGTAACTTTTACCCTGCCACTTTCGATTTAACAGCCTAAAAGTTTCAGTATCCATCTTTTCTTCATCTAACCACATTAAACTTAATTTGAACTCCTGAAACTTAGGGGAAAATATTCAGATTATGTTGATATGACAAATGGAAGTGGTGGTAGATGAGTAACAAGGTTGAAACGCTTGATGTCTCTTACTCGGGCCAAACAGAAGATCAACAGCCAATGAATTTGTCACTGGGTTTGCCCACAAACTCTTCCTGACTCTTGCATCATCATCATATCTGCCATCCATCTGCAACTCACAGAGCCTAGCCTGCACAATGCTTCTGGCCCTAATCAGCTGCTTGCTCCTGTGGCCATTGGAGGCAGTGCCAACTACCCCAGCCAGCGATCTGTGTCTGCTAACAATCTGTCCTCTCTTACAGTCCACACCTCTTCACCTGGCTGCAGGCTACAACCGCGTCAGAATTGTTCAGCTCCTTCTCCAGCATGGGGCTGATGTTCACGCCAAGGACAAAGGGTGAGCCACTGTTTGAGACAAAAGAGTCACTCATCACTGAGTTATAGGTTATGACATTAACCTGAGGATCCTGTCCCTGCAGCGGTCTGGTTCCTCTTCACAATGCTTGTTCCTACGGCCACTTCGAGGTCACTGAGCTCCTGCTTAAAGTAAGTACACAAAAAGTTCCACTTCTGTGCTAAAGCTCAACTTACAGGGTCAGTGAGTCATGTGTCAAAAACCTCTTCATATCTCTTAAGTTCCACTGAAAGTGCCATCCCTTATGTAAGACCACAGATGTGAAGCAAAAATAGTTAAATATCTCTTTCTTCTGGGCATCTGTGTGCACTTCAGAGTTTCTTCAGATGCTTTTTTATGATGTCAAGACCCGAGATTTTGATCCAGATGAGTCTGTTTTTTTAACCCTGGTCTTTACATCTCATTTCCTCTCGTGTACAAATCAGCATGGAGCCTGTGTAAACGCCATGGACCTGTGGCAATTCACACCTCTCCACGAGGCAGCATCCAAGAACCGGGTGGAAGTCTGTTCCCTGCTGCTGAGCCACGGGGCCGACCCCACCCTGCTCAACTGTCACAGCAAGAGTGCTGTGGATATGGCACCTACACCAGAGCTGAAGGAGAGGCTCACATGTGAGTTTTCTCTCTTATTTAACACACAGACTCATGCAGTGATGGCTGAGACAAGAGGCTTTGGGATAGACTCGATCTTTTATGAACTTGTCTTTCTCTGTCTGTCCATGTAGATGAGTTCAAAGGTCACTCGCTGCTGCAGGCAGCCCGGGAGGCAGACATGGCCAAAGTGAAGAAGACGCTGGCTCTGGAGATCATCAGCTTCAAACATCCCCAGACCAATGAGACAGCTCTGGTCAGTATCAGGTCTTACAGCTCCCTCATGAGTTGAAACCTCTATTCATTCAAAAAACTTCTATCAAGAATATTCACCAGCAACTATCTGTAGGGTAGAAGATGGAGCAGCCAGCCAATGTGTTTGATTAGTAAAAAGATTATCATTTACTCAAAAGTTTCCAAGTCTCTGCTAAACTCTACAGCAAACTCATCAAATATTTGTGTTTCAGCACTGCGCTGTGGCGTCCCCTCACCCCAAGAGGAAGCAGGTGACAGAGTTGCTGCTGCGCAAAGGCGCAAACATCAATGAGAAAAATAAAGAGTAAGTTCTTAAGTTTTTACTTTATCTTTGTTTAATTGTAAAAAAGATATTACAGGAGGAAAAAGAATTACCAACTTTCAGTGAAGCTCTCACCTGATCTGATCTTCTGTCTTGTTTTGAAGCTTTATGACACCATTACACGTTGCTGCTGAAAGAGCTCACAATGATATCTTGGAGGTCCTGCAGAAACACGGAGCAAAGGTCTGTAGTTGTTTTATGTTTACAACCGTTTCTGTCTGGTGTAGAAAGATGTCAGATAAGCTTGGAGATAAAGTATGTGGCTCTAAAATCATAACTCCATCCCTTTGTGGCTCCTCCAGGTAAACGCAGTGGACACACTTGGTCAGACAGCTCTTCACAGAGCCGCACTAGCCGGTCACATCCAGACCTGCAAGCTGCTGCTGAGCTATGGAGCAGACCCGTCCATCGTGTCTCTGCAGGGTTTCACTGCAGCACAAATGGGCAACGAAGCTGTGCAACAGATCCTTAACGGTAATCAAGGTTGCATTCATTCAATCAGCTAGATGTATGTCTGCTAATTCCCTCAGGGAACTGATGAATGAAGGACTCATAATGCATATTTTTTCTCATTTCACATGACACTGGTATGTTAGGATTTCCTTTGATGTAAGGGACTCGTGTTTATTTTTGTTTCTGTTCATTTACCCAGAAAATGTTCCCACACGAAACTCTGACGTGGACTACAGATTTCTGGAGGCGGCCAAAGCGGGAGATCTGGACACAGTACAAGTAAGTTCAGTGTTATCTCTAGTTTTTATATAAGCAGAGCATTATTAATCTGTGAACTCCCTTCTTCAGTGTTTTGTGGAGTTCTTTTTGTCGCATTTTGTTGAGTTCCTAATTTGTATCTGTGTGTTGTAGCAACTCTGCACCCCTCAGAATGTGAACTGCAGAGACCTGGAAGGCCGCCACTCCACGCCTCTCCACTTTGCAGCGGGATACAACCGAGTAGCTGTGGTTGAGTATCTGCTTCACCACGGAGCTGATGTCCATGCAAAGGACAAAGGGTTGGTTCTTAAACACTACACTAAACAACATGTAGGTCGTATAACGTCCTGTAAGCCATGATTGCTTCATCTTGTGTTTTTCTTTCTGCAGAGGCCTGGTTCCCCTCCACAACGCGTGCTCCTATGGTCACTATGAAGTGGCAGAGCTGCTGGTCAGACACGGAGCGTCAGTCAATGTGGCTGATCTGTGGAAATTCACCCCACTTCACGAGGCTGCAGCCAAAGGCAAATATGAGATCTGCAAACTGCTTCTCAAGGTGAAGAACAATGATTGTTCCCTTTCACAGCTGTATGTGGACTTACAAAGCCACAGAGTCTGGAATGATTCAGATAAATTTAACACTAAATATTTCTGTTCAGCACGGAGCCGACCCATCCAAGAAAAACCGAGATGGCAACATGCCTCTGGACATGGTGAAAGATGGAGACACAGACATCCAGGACCTGCTGAGGGGAGATGCTGCTCTGCTGGACGCTGCAAAGAAAGGCTGCCTGGCCCGAGTTCAGAAACTCTGCTCCCCTGAGAACATTAACTGCAGAGACACGCAGGGACGTAACTCCACGCCGCTCCACCTGGCAGGTAAAAGTTACCCCTGATTTGACCTTTTTAGAATTAAACAGAAGTTCTTGATCTCCTGGAGTGTTTTACTAAAAGTACATTTTATGTTCCCTCTCTTTAGCTGGTTACAACAACCTGGAGGTGGCTGAGTATCTGCTGGAGCATGGGGCTGATGTCAACGCGCAGGACAAAGGAGGCCTTATCCCCCTCCATAATGCTGCTTCTTATGGGGTCAGTCTGCGCAACATAAACAGAAACAAACTCTAACTCTTTTTCTTTACTCTTTTCAACCTTTTAAATGTATTTTAATCATTTTTGTTTGACTTCAGGAACTAATGTTTTTCTGACTGATCCTCTGTTGTCCCTCTTTGTGCAGCATGTGGACATTGCCGCCCTGCTGATCAAGTACAACACATGTGTGAATGCTACAGACAAATGGGCTTTCACCCCACTCCACGAGGCTGCTCAGAAAGGTCGCACGCAGCTCTGTGCTCTGCTGCTGGCTCACGGAGCTGACCCCACCATGAAGAACCAAGAAGGCCAGACAGCCCTGGACCTGGCAACGGTAACACTCTTTGAGTCCTTTTTTTTTGTTTAAGGGCTTACACTTCTGTATACTGAAAGAATCTTCCAGATTTAAGATCGGGCTCATTTCAGCTTGTTTTCCCCTGATTTACCTGCAGGCTGATGATATCCGGGCTCTGCTGATGGACGCCATGCCCCCAGACGCTCTCCCCAGCTGCTTCAAGCCTCAAGCCACAGTGGTCAGCGCTTCAGTCATTTCCCCGGCGTCCACGCCGTCCTGTCTGTCGGCTGCCAGCAGCATAGACAACCTGGCAGGTCCACTAACAGAGCTGGCTGCTGCTGCTGCTTCTGGGAGCTCCGGGGTGGCAGATGGAGCTACCGGCACTGAGCGCAAGGAAGGAGAACGTGAGTACAGCAGCACTGAATACTGATCATATTCTGGAAGCTGGGAGTAGTAAAATGTGTTGTTACTGAGAAACTTTGGGTTCACTTTTCACTCACTTTTGTTCCTCTTCTAGTGGCAATGCTGGACATGAACATCAGCCAGTTCCTGAAGAGCCTGGGCCTGGAGCACCTGAGGGACATCTTTGAGAGAGAGCAGGTCAGCTATCAAACACTATGTCAGAGCTCAATGAGGAAGATCGACTTCATTATGCAGAAATGATGAACCTAATTCAGGACATTTGAGCTGTCTGGGTTTTTTCTTTAGATCTAAAGATCATGAATAAAGTAGGATTTCACCTTGGTTTTGTGTTAATTGTTAAAATATCTGGATGTAAGAGCCAAAAGACATGAGTTGATTTAACTGTTTCAAACAAACTCTTCACACCAGCTGCATTTTTTTCCAGATCTCTCTGGATGTTCTGGCCGACATGGGTCACGAGGAGCTGAAGGAGATTGGAATTAACGCCTACGGCCACAGACACAAGCTGATCAAGGGTGTTGAGAGGCTCTTGGGTGGCCAGCAAGGTGAGTAGGCATCTTGTGCACCTCTCTAGAGAAATCTTCAGGGGATTAGTAGCATGCTGTGCTTTCAATCACATCTTTAAAATCTACATCAGGCAGTTTACGTAGGAGCTAAATCTCTGTTTTCTTTGGGTTGCTGCTGCATAACTGTGAAATTGAATATTATTGCTGAAACCTTGTTTTACACAATGCTTGAGGAAACATGTATAGTATAGAGGAATTTTAAAAAGAAGCCACATAAAACATCTTCCTGTCAGACTGTAATTTTTTGATCGAGTAGTTAGAGATGACACTCTAAGGCAAAATGTTGGTGATCATGTGGTTTTTATCTCTTTTCTGTTTAGGTGCCAACCCTTACCTGACATTCCACTGTGCCAACCAGGGCACCATCCTGATCGACCTGGCCCCAGACGACAAAGAGTACCAGTCTGTAGAGGAGGAAGTAAGTCCACTTCACTCTCGGTTGATTGTTTGGTTTAATCACTGTGGTTGTGATCAATACCATCTATCCATCTTCCATCACTTATCCGGGTCTGGGCCATGGTGTCATCAGCAGAGACCGGTGGCCTCTGTCCCCAGCCACTTCCACCTAGCTCTGTCTGGGGGATACCGAGGCGTTCCCAGGCCAGCCATATAATCTCTCCACTGTGTCCTGGGTCTACCCTTTTACTCAGAAACACCTCCCAAGGAAGGCGTTCACACCAGATGCCCGAGCCACCTCATCTGACTCTTCTCGGTGCAGAGGAGCAGCAGAGAAAGCTCATTTCAGCTGCTTGTGTTCACAATCTTGTTCAGTCTTGTTCAATCTTGTTGGTTCCGCACAGTTTTTACCACAACGGACCAGCATGGTGTCCGCATCACTGCAGCCACCTCAACCTGGCTCTCTATCTATCACTCCATTTTCCCCTCACTCATGAACAAGACCCCGCGATACTTAAACTCCTCCACTTTGGGCAAAGATTCTCTTCCAACCCAGAGTGGGCAGTCCACCCTCTTCTGATCAATACATTATGTAAAAAGCTGCAATAATAATGTTTTTTTTAGGTGTCTGATCCTACAGACGCAACATAAAGACATTTTAGGTCGACTCCTTACAGCTGAATATTTGTAGTATACTGAATTCAGCCACAAAAAATGATCAAAAAGTTTATTTTGTGGGTGTTTTAGGCTTTTTATTGAGAGGACAGAGTAGGAAACGGAGTGAGAGTGGGAAATGACGCATAGTGATCAACCACAGGTTTGAACCTGGCATGCTTGCTTCAAGGACTTAAATGTCCAAACGTGGTGCAGTGGAAAAACATTGTCAGGCAGTAATTATGGATTTTAAAATCTTGCTGTTTGTGTTTGTCCCTCAGATGCAGAGCACCATCAGAGAGCACAGAGATGGAGGGAACGCTGGGGGTGTGTTCAGCAGATACAACATCATTAAGGTCTGACCCTGGAATCTTTTTACTTTGATCATCCACAGAGCTCCAACAGCTTTTAAAGAGACTTACTTACTTTACTACTCTAAGTGTCAAAGAGAACGGAAATGGAGCTTCATCTGATATAACTTTGCTCCACAGATTCAGAAGGTGGTTAACAAGAAGCTGAGGGAACGTTACACTCACCGCCAGAAGGAAATCGCAGACGAGAACCACAATCACCACAATGAGCGGATGTTGTTTCACGGTAACTAAACCAACTATCACTCCATCTGTTTTTTTTTGTAATCACGTTCAGCAGGGGTGTCTTAAGATTTTCCAAGGTGGGCCAATTTTGTGGAAAACGACCAAAGAAAGCAGCTCTTACTGACATATTTATTGACTGTAAAATAACATATTAATGCCTTATTTTCTGCATAAACATCACCAAACTGCTTTTGACCAAGAAGAATATTCTCCATTGGGGGATGATATCGGGAAATATGTCAGGATGTTTTTTTTTAGTAGGATCAGGATTTGGGTTTTTTCAGGATATTTAAACACTCACATTTACTCATCAAGATGAATACAGTCATTTAAACATGTCAGCTGTAAGAGTTGTTGAGTTTCTGCAGTGTGCAGAGCTTTAGCTTTACATAAGTATCTTATGCACAGTCCAAATGTAGATCACTGAGATGTTACTAGATAAACTTTGGTTTTGTTTGCGGCTTTGACAAAAAATGTAAATGCACACATCATTTAGAACATGATTATCTGATGACATGATTAAAACGTTGTAAGCTGGAGGCCATATAAAAATGGAACACGATTGGTCCCTGACTTTGGACATGTCTGATGACGAGTATTCCTTTTCAGTATCTTTGTATGACATCACTCCACCACTGTGGTTTTGTTTTCCTTCAGGTTCCCCGTTCATCAACGCCATCATCCACAAAGGCTTCGATGAGCGCCACGCTTATATCGGAGGCATGTTTGGAGCTGGGATCTACTTTGCAGAAAACTCCTCAAAGAGCAATCAGTACGTCTACGGCATCGGTGGAGGCACGGGCTGTCCGACGCACAAAGACAGATCCTGCTACCTGTGCCACAGGTAACTCCCAGTGCAACACTCAAAGCTCTTAAACCGTGACTTTCATCAGGATGAGGTGTTAGAGAAACTGTGTGACTCATTCTCTTTATTGTGTTCACAGGCAGATGCTGTTCTGCAGAGTTACTCTGGGCAAGTCCTTCCTACAGTTCAGTGCCATGAAGATGGCCCACGCTCCACCAGGACACCACTCAGTGATCGGGCGGCCCAGTGTGAACGGCCTGGCCTACGCTGAGTACGTCATCTACAGAGGAGAGCAGGTAATCAGACACTCCAGCGTCAATGAAGTTGTTTCTTACTCTGGATGCTGTTCAGGCTTTGACTTGAGAAAAAACTAAACATCTGCTTTGCCGTGTTTGCTGACATCTTTCTCTGTTTCCCCACCAGGCTTACCCAGAGTACCTCATCACCTACCAGATCCTTAAACCAGAGAGTGCAGCCCAGTCTGCAGCAGGAGCAGAGCAGAAGTCATAGTTACTTCACATCACACATGCTCAAAAGGACTCCATGCTCGTTTTTCTCCTTTGTAATGCAAATGCCTGAACACTTTTTATTTACCGAACACATTTCCAGTAGAGCCCATGGTGACCAGTGCTGTAAAATACTCTCCATTATGGTGATGACACACTTTGTTTAGCATTGGCTGCATGTTATTACAAAAGCATGTGAGGCCCAATAGCGTGCGTGGGTTAGTTCCTCCCCCCTCCTTATCAGCCAGAATAATGCTTGTAGAGACTTTGAAGTATCAGCGTTGTTACTCTTCGTCGCCTCATGCCTTGTGACTGTGCAGAAACACCGATCCCTCACCTCAACACACCCACACTGTCTCACTGTCAGAGCCTGAAACCTGTGGACTACTACTGCCCCACCATATCTTGGTTCATCCTGTACAGAATGGCCTTTGGTTACTGTGATTTTAATGCTAAACTTATGACACTACAATACAGGTAACAGTGCATTGTTGTTATGCTGTAATGCTAACTTTCATACAGAGAACACTACCAACACTGAACTGATATTTTTTTGTGGATTTATTCAGGACTGGGCATGCTCCGTTGAGAAATGCATCTCTGTCAAATCACCATTTTATTATGTTAACAATCTGGATGTGTATGAAAGAAGATGTGTGCTTAGTTACAAAGCTGAAATGCAGCGTAAGGCATCAGAGTTACAGAAAGCACACTCAAAGTGTGGATGTTGTGAATTACGAGCGTTCTAAACAGTATATATGACTGTTCTTCACGACTGTAGAGTCAGTAAATGTTCATAATGTTGAAATGTGCTTGTGATGCCTTACAAGGTAACTCCTGATAGCCAGTGAACTCGCAAAGGCACCCTTTCTGTCGCCATGGTCTTACTCACAGACATCCCACGCTTATGGATTTGCACTTTTACATAGAAACTTATTTAAGTTATTTTGAATTTAAATTGCAAGTTTGCGGGAAAATATTTGTACAGGTTGTGTAAATGGTTGTGTATAACTGTTGCTGTTTAACATTATCATTGAGCTGAACTGTAAATGACATATGATCTTTTTCGTTTCATGCCTTCTCGATTCTCCCGTTTTTTTTTTTTAAATAAATGTCCCATAAAAACTCTTTGTTGTGTGTTCATTTTGAAATGATATGAGTTCTGTTATGATCATTATTTCCATTGTATAAGCAGTTAAAAAAATCCATTTGCTCAAAAGAGGGAAAACTTATATTTTTGAGTCTTTTCGAGAGCATAGTCTGGAATTGCCTTTTTTTGCTCCTCTACTCACCTCTTGTATTCCCTTTTCTCAACTGAGTGGGGGGATGCGCTGCAACCCCCCAGTTCTCCCTCTCTTGCCCCCTCTGTCTGTCACTGTATGTTCTTTGACGGGATGTAAATGAAATGTAAATTTGTCGCTCTGCAACATGTGCAATGAGGAATAAAACCCATCATCATCACCCATCATAATGTTGCAAAATTTTAGATCCACCTGCAAAATAGTCATGTCTGGTTTATGAAAATTGACTTCTTTAAGTGTCATCAACATGTAGAGCTTTACCCTTATTGTTACCTGTGCAAAACTGTTAAATTAAGAAATTTCATGATCTCCTTTGTCTAGTGGCCATGTTGGGCAAAACATGACAATAAAGTAAAACGCAAAGGAAAAAGGATACAGAGAGGATAAGTACTAGCATAAATGTAGTGACTCCTTCCAGTTAAACAGATGGACAGTTACTTTTCTTCCCAGTTAAAGCATGTTAGTTTTCTTTTTTTGTGCTTGTGTAATCTCTTTTGTGGTTTAGTTTTCCTTTTTTAATTGTTACTGCTACTCTCTTTTGGTGCTTTTGAGTTGTCTTTTATTTTTTGTCATGTTTTGCCTTTTAGAGCCACCCTATATTTGTAGGTCGATAACTTTTATCTGCTTTTCTCAGCAGCTTTCAAAGACACGCTTTTCATATTGTGTATGTTTAAAATGATATTGAAAGAAATAAACTAAAGAGAGTATTTTGTTTGTTTTACAACAGAAGAAAACCACAGATCCAGGTCAGTGACTCTTTAATGTGTAGTTTCCTTTATGAAAAAAAAAACTACACGACAGCGTCGCACACATATGACGTCACCGGGGTCAGCTGACTGCATCTCTACTCTTGCAGCGAGATGTTTCTGTTTTTTCGGCTTTCCACCTTCTGCGATAAAGTGTTGCTTATCGTGTATTGACATGCTATGCGAGAGGCATGCTGGGTTTGAGCTGAACTCATTGGTTGATTAGAAGCTCGTGTGAGTTGCCATGCGCTGTCTCAGACATGAAGTGGAAAACTTTTACTATCTTTGCTTTACTCCTCTACACAGCCAGTACTTCAGCAGCTTCTCATGTCATCACTGTGGACCTAGAGAGAGCAGTGGGAGACCTGAAACACTTCTGGAGGAGCACTGGTTTCTGGTGAGAAAGATATGAAGAGCTTGCATCAGTAGTTTTTTACACAGCAGCAGTAGTTAGTGAGAAGTGTGTATTCAGGTAAGACGGAAATTAATCATTCTGTTTAATTAGACATGTTTAAAAAGTAGCATGTGGCTAACTTCTTTATCAAATTATTATAGTCTTTGTTTTTCCGTTGAGATTTACACTAGTGTCTGATGTCTGTTGTCTTAGTTTGTCAAACCTTTTTAGTAAGTCGAATTAAGGCGAGATTATATAAAATCTACGACTATAAAATGCATTTTTATTTTTCTACTGCCTCACAGAATCAAATATTAGTCTCTTCTCTGTGTTAGCCCTCCTCTCCCTCACACTCAGTCTCATCAGTTTGACCTGAGTGCTGACCAGCAGCTGAACCTAGCTTATGTGGGCTCAGTCCCCCATGGAGGAATCCAGCAGGTCAGGATACACTGGATGCTGGAGCTGGTCTCTGCACAGTAAGTAAACATAACCATGGAGAAGGCACATCGTTGATTGCAATGACAGATTTGAAAAGAATGATGACAATGAAATGGATTATAAATGATGCAGCTGGTTTATTATGAAGTTAAAGCATGTTGGTTGTGTTGCTGCAGAGATATAGAAGGACAAACCCAATACAACTTCACAAAACTGGACCAGCTGATAGAACTCTTATGGGCCAATGGACTTCAACCAGGTAGGATTATTTATTACAATGCAACTTTATGATTAAGGAAAGATGATCAAGAACCCAGACATGAGGTCTCACATTATTCTACAATAGACTACAAGCAAAGCAGAGCAAGCATGTTAGTTTATATTTACTTTGACTGATGATTTCTGTAAATAATTTAGCCATAATATTCCATTCCCACGCTTCTGGGCTTGCAGGTTTTGAGTTGATGGGCAGTGTCAACAACTACTTCACTGACTTTGAGGACAAATCACAAGTGTTCAAGTGGAGGAATCTGATTTATCTCATAGCCAAGAGGTATATCGGTGAGTGGGTCATGGAGCTTTTTATTACACAGTGGTTGCAAAGTAGGGGTCGTGGAATGCCTTTCAAAATCAAAAAATATTAACAATTGCATATTGTAAAAATATATACAAAATCGGGGGTTACATTTTTTTTAATAAAACCATACAAACAGAAAAAGTTAGATCTGTTTTCCATAATTTCCTTCTGTAGAAGACCCCTGAGGTGACACAGCAGGATAAGGATGGTAATAGTAGAGGCATATTGATTTAAGAATCAGCAATATGTGCACATAGGTTTGCTCATTTTCTGTCTGTAAGCCAAATTTTGTACATTAAACCGTTATTTTGGTGTTTTTTGTTTGTTTTTGGATTGGTCACCTCTTGGTTTATTGCCACAGCAGGGGATGGGGGTTACAGGCTGAAAAGGTTGGGAATCTCTTTTGTAATAATTGTCTTCCAATTCAAAGAAACTTGCAAGTTGTAATTAAAAAAAATGAAAGAGAATTTTGTGTGTCTGCAAAAAACAGTAACAGTAAAGACAGTAACTGAGTGCGACATGTAAACAGAGCTAGACTTAATGCCATGTTACTTTAAAGCTTTTTTTGCTTAATGTTTTAATTGATTTTTGATTTTCAGGCATGTACGGCCTGGGCCGCATCTCTCAGTGGAACTTTGAAACATGGAACGAGCCGAACAACCATGACTTTGATAATGTCTCTGTATCAATACAAGGTAACTTTCATGAAGCATCCTGCAGGAACATTTTCTGTCTGATCTGTTAGTTTTCAAGTAAACAATGCTGCAGCATGAAGCTAATTTTACAAAAAAAAGTGTAGTTTTAAATCAATTATATTCTCTAATAAATAGTTTGTCTTGCACTTATTTTTTTTTCAACTGTGTGATTGCATAAATACTCTGAAACTGCATATTCATGACAGGACGCATGCAGTGTTATATTTTATACCAGAACCCATGATCCTGGTTTGATAAGTAAAATCATCTCTCTTTGTTATGGAGACCGAATTCACTGTTGATTTGGGAGACCACAGTGTTTTAATCATTTCTATAGGCTTCTTAAACTACTACGATGCCTGTTCGGAGGGTCTACGTGCGGCCAGTGGTCTCCTGAGGTTTGGTGGTCCAGGTGACTCCTGTCACTCCCCTCCTCACTCACCGTACTGCTGGGCCATGCTGCAGCACTGCTACAATGGCACCAACTACTTCACTGGAGAGACCGGGGTCAGGATCGACTACATCGCCCTGCACAAGAAGGTGGGCTTTTCTGGACTCAGAGTTTATGTCCAACAAAAAGAGAGCTTACACATCAGTTTTTACCTTTAATGCTTTTAGAATAAGGTCACAGCAGCCGGCCCACCTTTACATTTGTTTACCTCGTTTGGGTTCTTTAAAAAGTCTTACTACTGAGATATTGTTTGGGGCCATCACTAAACCGCAGTCGTGATATACTTTTTATATGGAAACTGAAGTATAGGTATGTGAAGACTTTTGTGGATTACCTTAAATCTTCATTGTTCTAAAAGAAAAGCACTCTTAAGTTATTAAAATGTTCTTATTAACCCTTTAATTTTCACTCCAAATATGTGTTATGTTATCAGGACACTAACAACTAAACTCGAAAACAAATTTTACTACCCCCCTGTGTTTTTTAATTGACCTCAGCGAAATGGTTGAGATGCCGCTTGATGGTAAAAGTATTTAATACACAATTATAAATTAATGAATAAATATTAATGCATTACCATAAGTTAAAAAAAAGTATAAAATGTAAAACTATAGGAAAACAACTCGTGTAAATTTTTTGTCAAAAGAACTTCACCCTCATTATGTTGCATAAAATTCCTATTTTTTTAATTCTAAGCAAAATATACCTCACCGAATTGTAGAGTGAACCTGACCGAATATAGAGACTCAAAATGAAACAAAACAGTTGAGCAGAACATTTAGAGTTAATGTATTAACTGTCAGTCTCATGTGGGGTTTTTTATCAGCTAAGCTTCCATGTCTTCCCATCCCACAGGGAGGAGGCTACTCCTTACCCATTCTCCAGCAAGAGGTGCAGACGGTGAAGGAGATCCAGGAGCGTTTCCCTCGCTTCAGTAGCCTCCCTGTCTACAACGACGAGGCTGACCCTCTGGTGGGCTGGTCCAGGCCTCAGGAGTGGAGGGCTGACGTGACCTATGCTGCGATGGTGGTTAAGGTGATGTAGAAGCATGATGTGAAACCAATGTATGACAAAGAACAGCAGATAAATTTAGGTCTGGTGTGAAGAGAAATGAAGTATCTGTACTAGATTAAGAAATGCTGTTAGTTGTAATTTACATATTCAGTCAGTGTTTTCAGAATTAGAAATACTTTACTTAGCACAGGCTGAAAATTCAGTCATTACAGTTGCCCCTACACATGATAAATTTAATGTCAGAGTTGTAATAAAAATGTAAATAAATAAGGAATAAATACTAAAAATAATAAAATAAGTAGAGAAATGCAGAGTACTTTTGTCTTTGCACTGAAGCACTGATGTCAGTTGCTCTTCCCCAAACTCCATCTGACAACTGGTTAGTCCTGTCAGTTCATCCATCCTTAATGAGAGAGGAGGGATATGGCTGATATCTCCTAAAGCCTCTTGTTGCACCAACTCTCTTTGCTCCGAGACAGAGTCCTCTGAATCCTCTGTGCACCTTAAACATCCAGAGCCCCTCAGGAATCTCCAGCGGTTTGGACATTCGATTCGATCAGCTTCAGCGCTACAAGCTGAGCATGGGTGTAAGCATAGCTGCATCATCATCAGCAGTGCAAGTTAAAAGTGAAAAATTTGTCATTTAAATGTAAAAAAACAGTCCACAACTCTGTCCATCTGCACGTCCAGAGAGGGCACACCTCATAGAAACCACCAGAGGAAAAACTCAACAATTTTAGCAAATCAACATGGTATACATTTGGCAGTTCAAGTGTTAATTTGTTTCAGTAAGTGCAGTTGTTGAAGCTTCACACCAGTTATAAGCAGCTAAAGTTTGATTAAAGTAGATCAAATCTCCTTTCTACTCCCTCCAACAGGTTATACACCAGCACCAGGAGCTCCTGCTTTCCGACCCTAAGAGTAACATCAACTACACCCTGCTGAGCAACGACAACGCCTTCCTCAGCTACCACCCGCACCAATTCACCCAGCGCACCCTGACCGCCCGCTTCCAGGTCAACAACACCCACCCACCTCACGTGCAGCTGATCAGGAAGCCTGTCCTCACTGTCATGGGTCTGCTGGCTCTGCTAGGTGACATTTTTCTTACTCAATGTTTACACCTAATGTTTCCCTCAGTGGAGGCGTCTAAACTTTGCTCTGACTTCATGTGTGTGCGCAGGAAAGACTCCAATGCTGTTTTTTAATCACCTCTCCTGTGTATGTTTGTACTACAAGGAGAGACTCAGGTTCAGGGTTCTTCAGGAACCAACAACAGCACTGTGGGAGTTCTGGCCAGCAGCCACAGTCCTTTAATGCCGGGCGGCTCAGACAGCTGGCAGGCAGCCGTGTTGGTTTACAACAGTGACGACAACAGCTCGTCCTTCAACACAGATGATGTCACTGTGTCACTGAAAGGGCTGGCTGCTCGAAAGGGTAAGAGCCCCTGCTTTAATGTACCTCAAAGTCAAAGGTCAAAGCTGTTTAAAGCTCAGTCACATGTACAGTAAGGTCCTTACATCAATCCGTTTGCTGTCCAGGTCTCATGTATGTCACTTATTATATGGACAACAATGTGTCCAACCCGTATCAGCTGTGGCAGAGCATGGGCAGCCCTGACTTCCCCACAGCACAGCAGTTCAGACACCTCAGGAGTGTGCAGGTAAAAACAGAGATTAAATAACTCTGAAGAAACATAAAATGATTGTCATATGAATTAAAGTGAAAAATTAACACTCCAAATTTATAGTTCTTCCCAATCTTTATAAAACAGTGTTAGGATGGTTGAAACACAGTTTAAGAAAAACTTTGACATCAAAAAATAATTTCAATCAGTCTGTATTATCTTCTTTGGGAGACAGAAAACAATGTTTTTCTATTCTTTTCTCTTCAATTTTTCTAACTTATAGAGGTTACAGTTATTGTCTGATTAATTGAAAGAAATTAAATGTTGGACTTATTCTGAAGTTTGACTTGAAAAACAGCATCTCCATTAACAACATAGGACTATTATAATAATAATTATAATAATAATAGAAAATTAAAAAAACCATTAGTTTACAAAGTGCTCTCAAGCAGAAGTGCCAAAAAGACAAAACAAAACACAATAAAAAAGTCAGTAAACAAACAGCCAATCACAGCACACCCTCTAAATCTACAGTAAATAATTTTTTTGAAAGAAATCATACAAGCCAGGCATGAAGATGGCTTAGCAATGGACCTAATCTACGTAACTATATGAAAAAGAGTTTGTGTGCTCAGACTCAAAAATACACTAAATCAGAAGATACTGATCCAAATTAGTTTACATAAGCAGAAAAATGACAGCATTCGCCATAAGATTCAAACTTTGAATGTATAAGATAAACAGCAGCTTGGAGAAACAAAAATGTTTTACCTGCTGAGTGGAAGTTACCCTTCTTAAAGCAACTGACACCAAGTAACAAACCACAGAATGAGCACAGTGGAACATATTGATATAAGATTATAGTAAATAAGCTGAGTTAACAATGTGAAGGGAGATCATTGGTTGAGTAAATAAAAAAAGAAGCTCTCAGCATGAAGACTTTTATGTTAAATCAAGAAACAACCACACATCAGAGCACTGTCACAATATACAGTCTGCTTTATTCACATAAGATCAAACCCCTCATACAGGACATCTGTGTTTCAGGACCCTCATGTTGATGGTCCCTTTGAAGCTCCTGCAGGAGACACTCTGACTCTGAAAGCCAAACTTTCTGTCCCTTCAGTCCTCCTCATTCACGTTTGTGCCAAGCCCAAAGCCGTGCCAGACCAGGTCAGTGCAAAAATACCGTTAACTCAGAGTATATAATGGTTTAAGTATGAACACAGTATTTACAGTAACACCCTGTTGTGACGCCAAACGGTGCTGTGAAAGTAAGAGAAACACAGCCAACGAAGAGGTCCAGAGTTAGACCGGACTGCCTGTTCCAAAGAGATTATCCTGAAGTGTCCTCTGTTTTTAACTTTTGATAAGGTCAATGGATTACGCTTCATCAGGATCACTAAAGGCCAGGTCCTGATCATCTGGTCAGACCACTGTGTTGATTCAAAGTAGGTGTATACTTTCTTTCAGTGTTATTTGTTTTCTGTTGCTATGTCCACATGCATGGGCCAAACTGAGAAAACACCCACTGATGTGTTTTCCTGTCTTTGTTTTTGCAGATGCATCAAAACATTTGAAGTTGAGTTCTCCACAGACCAAAAAGAGTTCAGTAGAGTCAATACTCAAGACACTATTTTTACCTCTTGTGTTTTTTCACCAGGTAAGAATTCAGAGTAAATTATTTCAATGTGAGCAACAAAGTTTTATCCACCTTTCAAATCTCATAGCATCCAACCAGAAAACTAATCCATGTCCCGTGTTGTGTGTCTGCAGTGGATCAAGAGGTTGGTGGTGTGTACAGGGTTCGAGCCGTAGACTACTGGGGGAGACCAGGGCCGTACTCACTACCAGAGAGGTATTCAGAGGTGCTCTAGACCAAGACAGGCAGGACATCACTTCACATCAAGTTTCTTGAAAGTTTTTTTTACAAAAAAGTTTTTTTTTTTAAAGTGTGGGAAGATTCAGGTAGAAATAACAGAGCGCAATCATTATCACAACCAGTAGCAATTTGAAGCTATGGATTAATATGTTTTCCTGCTTCAGTTAGTTTTTGAGGTTAAAAGTTTTGAAAAAGAAAAAATGCTTTTATTTTGAAAAGCTAGATCAGTTACTGATTTCTGTCCTTCCATGAGACTTGCTGGATACCAGGATGTGAAGAGTGCCTTCCAGTTTCAATGCTCTCCAACCTTCTGACCAAGAGCAGTGTTAAACATAGACCACACTATGTATTTGTTTTGTATTGTTGTAAATATTGTGTCATTTTTGGGGTTTGAAGAAAAAGACAGAAATAGGTCAGAAATTACTGACCACTCTGTCACAGAATCAGGCCAAAAAATCTTTTTTCTCTGTAATATGTTTCAAAGTTTTTATCATTTTTAACTTTTTGTTAAAATGTCCCAGAGTTTTAAATGGTTGCATTCAGTTATAAGAGAAATAAACTTTAAATCACCTCTCTAAGTTTCAAACATCCTTTTTTTTTCAAAAGAGACAGCACAACAAGAGTTTCTTTATAAAATTTTATTGTCACCAATACAGAATGAATTTGTAGCACAGATGTGACCCATCAGTGTGACAGAAGACAGACTGTTTTCTCAATGATATCATCACATTTAATCAACCTGTAATAGTTTTAAACGATTTGGCTCCTTTATTTTGGCAGTGGGCAGTTAATTTTCTTTTTGGTCATTCAATTTGATTCATCCATAAATTCTTGTCTTTTTTTACTGGAGAAAAAAACTGGATTTTTCTAAAGGTTTGCATGTTTGAGACCGGCTGCTGTGTCTTCTTTGTAGCTGAACAATGAATCCAGTTTGATGAGGTGCTGATCAGCTGACTGCAGTGTGGGAGCAGTTTAGCAAGCTCCTGTTGACAGAGAGAAGGAGGAAACATGCATGACATTTTACAACCATCAACTGTAAATTGGCAGATAAAACTGGATGACTGCTTCTGGTTCAAACTTTTGCAGATTAGATATTTAGTTTATAAGTATTTGAAGAGTGACTTAAAAGGTCTATAAGCCTTCAATTTTAGGTCTGAACTGAGACTTTTTATAAGTCAGCAGAGCTTCATATGCACATCATGTAGGACTGAGTACGTACCAGACTGCAGCACAGGCTGGAACTCTCCGGCCATGCAGATTTCCTCCTGCTTCTGGCGGACTGATCTCTGGATGGCAGGTGGGAGGCCACGGGGGTTGCGGGAGAAGACCAGGGCATATCCATCCTCGCAGCTTCCATCATCCTTCAGTTTACGGCAGGCGTAGGTGATGGCATAGTTGTCGTAGTCTGTGTCGATCACCCAGTAGTTGTCGCCTGGAAGAGCAGAGAGGTTTACTCTAAGTGTCCAGAGGGAGAATGAGGAGTGAGGAGAGGTGGGAGGGTTAGATTGAGGTGACTCACCGCCGCTGGAGAGGTAGCTGGCCAGTCCCTGGTAGTTCATGAACATCTTGCCGGGGGTGCCGGGGTCGGGGACTGAGTACTGAGCAGCCATGTCAGCACACACAACCCAGAATCTGGAAACCAAAAGTGAGGAAAAATATTATCACAGCTGCTTGAAGACACTTCTGAAACATCCAGAATTTAACTGATGGATAAACTTCAAAACTTGAGAAACACCCACCCAAAGAGAGTGACCCTGCCCCTGGAGGAGGCAATCATTGAGCCATCGTCACCAACAGTGTATTCAGCAGAGATGTTGTCCTGCAGGAACAAACCCTCGGGATCTTTCTTCTGCAGAGCGTACCACTTTCCTTCATACTGTGGAGAAAAATCACAGAGATTAATTCTCTTATTGTTCTGAATTCAATTTGGCTTTCATCATGTCTGCGCAACAGGGAGGAATACAAGAGACTGTATACAGTATTTCACTGTATGCAGATGATGTGCTGGTTTACATTTAAAAGGCCAAAAGTCTCTCACTGTGCCTGTGTTAACAACTTAAAGGTGGTTTAAAATGCTGAATTGTGAATCTTTCTATTCATGGATTTCCAGAGAAACATTCTGTACTCACTCTTTTGGGGTCAAAGTCCTGTTTGACTGTGAAGCTGTCCACCACGCAGGAGGCCAGGCCCTGCTCCACGCAGGCCAGGAAAAGCATCACCAGGGCAAACATCTGGAAGTCCATTCTGAAGAAAACCAAAGTGGAGAACATTTCAGATTGACTGGTAAAGTTTTGTTCCTTCAAGCTACTCCTGCTTAAGACAAAGAGTCACTCCTGTGCCCCCATTTTTGATAGGTCCCCTTAAAGCAGCAGCATCTTACCTGAAGTGCAGAATGAGTCCTCAGTAATGAATGAATCCTTCAGTGCAGGGCTGCTTCGTGTCTGAGCTGTGCCGAGACTACGGCAGGCGAGCCTTTTTATACCTAATGCACAGACAGGCTCACTGATTATTTTCACTTCTTGAACCTAAATGCAGAGTTTAAATCTACCGCTAATCCAGTTTACAAAATCCTCTGCTGTAAGCTGCTGAGCCCTTACAGTCAGCAGTGTGTTGGCTTTATGTAATTGTTTGCTGGGGATACATAATCACAGAAGCCGCAGGGAGGGGAGAAAAGTGGCCTGAGCCGCCAGTCACACGCTCATGGCGCAGGTGTTTACACAAATAAACAGGTAAATTTGGCCTCATGGCATCATATGGCCTCCCGGTTAAACTTCACACTGAAACATGGATGGTTTTAAAGTTGTACCGGCTCAGGGTGTTCTTTGATACAGAGCAGATAAAAGACTGAGAGATTAGATGGCTTTCCATAAAACTTTTGGGTCTGTCCAGCTACAGATACAAGCCCATAATCAGTCTCCTCGCATTTTTTATCCATCTCTTAACAGACGTTTCCAACTGTTCCTGTTACAGACATCAGTGAAGTTTATCCTCTACAGTTTTTACTCATGAACAGTTTGACTCCAAAGTCACAGAAGAATGCGTTATAAAACATACAATACAAGAGTTCACTGCTGCAGTTTCTTGAAGGGGTAGAAAACATTATAAGATATAAAGTTTAAGGATAAGGGATGCAGAAAAAAACATCCAGGAACAGGAAACTTAATCTGTAATCATCATTAAATAGCCTTTACGGCAGCAACATAACACCAAAGCTGCATCATGTAACGTCAGCAAAGTCTCAGATGTTCAAGTTTGTTGTCCCACGTCAGGTAATGTGGTGTGAAGCCAACTTATTTAAAACGCAGCCAGAGCTTCACCCTGTAATCCCAGAAAAACGTGCGTTAAACAGGAAACTGTGGAGGCGTGTTAAATTAAATTTCACCCTGGTTGACTCCAAAGAGTTATGTACAAGAAGGTCAGATATGACACTCAGGTCTTTACTTATTTGAACACTTTCACAACAACAAAACAACCGAAAAAATATCCTGTTTCAGATGTGTTTACACTGCAGAAACTGAAATCTGAGCAAGCTTTTATTTCTCATTTTTAGGAAAATTGCTTCACTAGACTCAAGATGAGCCACATTCACCTGACAAGTCCAGAAAAATGACCTTTTTCAAGGTACAAAAGTTTTTTTTTTTTTTTAAATGACACCTGAATTGCTTTCAACGAGTAAAATAAAATATTTTAACAGTGTTTGAAAAAGGTACCAAGTTTCATGATAGTAGAATAATTTCATAAAACAAAAAAAAAAAAAACTAAACAAGCACTGTTTTCAAGAAAACCAGGTGTTATTTTTGTATTTTACCTACACGTTGTCAGGTTGCTTTATGAACCAGTCTTGGACTTTCACTACAAATTTTAACCCTGTGAGTTTTTTTGCTGAATATTTTACACTTTTGCATTTGTTTTAAATTTTTACCAAAGATTTTCATTTCTCAATTGATGTCCTTTTTTTGTACTCCCATTGGTGTTGTGATGTGGCGAACTCTAATGTTGTGAAAGAGTGTACGTTGTAAGCAGATCACTATAATCCTGGTCATCCGTTGGCACTCTCACCAGTCCTGAGGAGGTGTTTTCGAGAACCACAGTCAGTGAAAGCTAAGTAAAGACGAGCAGCGTGCCAGTAAGTCCGTTTGTATTTTTAGTCGGCCCTGCCATTGTTGTAGTTCTAATATTAACCTGTCCTGAGGATATTAGATAAGTCCTCTGTGCTGTGACATCTTGGGTTCAGCCGCACTTTACTATCAACGTGACACATCAACAGTGTTACCTCTGTATCTCTAATCTGAAAACAAAAGCTCTCTTTAAATGACAGGAGTCAGGGACACAGGAGTTACTTAAGTGGAGGTGAGCTCAAGTTGAACACGTCTGGACTCCAGCCATGTTGGGTCATGAACTTTGGGACAGAATCAGTAATCGTCAAAGGATACACAAAAATACTTTGTTATGTAACGTATGTTTCAAAGGAGCATGAGATGTTTTCTCTGTAACATATTGATTGATTTTGAGTGAGTTATTCCTCATGTTGATAAAATCAAAGCAGCAAAACTAACAGAAAGGCCCCTGAGAGCAGAACATGAAGTGCTCTAAAGTTTGCTGATTAATGTCTGTGATGGATTCTGAGCCTCTCCAATTTTCCTCCAGACTCTGGGTCCTTGATTCACAATTGTGAGGAAAAGGACTTTCATCTGAAAAGACGACTTTGGAGCACTCTCAATAGTCCAGTCCCTTTCTTCCTTTGCCCAGGTCTGACTCTTCTCTGGTTCAGGAGTGGTTTGACACGAGGGATGAGACAGTAGTATTTAAATTCTTTGATCTGTCTGTGCCTGGTCGCTCCTGATGCTCTGACCCTAGGCTCAGTCCACTCCTTGTAAAGTTCTTGAACAGGTTTTTCTTCACGATCCTCTCCAGGCTGAGGTTATCCCTGCTGCTTTGTTCATCTTTTCCTCCTCTCCTCTCTTTAAAGATCTGTTTGGATACAGCACTCTGTAAACAGACAGCTTCTCCATCAGTAACCTTTAGTGTCTTAACCTCCTTGTGGAGGAAGTCAGCAACCTTCTCCTGGAAACCTGTCAGTCAGCAGTCTTCACCATGACTATGTCATGGACTGAACCAGACTAAGAGACTATTTTATTAATAGGCCTATTGATAGGCTCAGTGAACCTTTGCACGTCTTCACAATTCATCAGCTGATCAGAGTATGACTAATGACATCATTAGTTCACTATACCCTTATTTTAGGAGATACTGAATTTTGGGGTTGCCTTTACTGTAAGCCAAAACAGCCAAAACTGTGGAAGCCATTTGAGTACAGTGAATTCATTGTCATGTTCAAGAAACCAGTCTGCGATTATTCCAGCTTTACGACATGGCGTGTTATCCTGCTGAAAGTAGCCATCAGAAGATGGGTACACTGTGGTCTTATAAGGATGGACATGGTCAGCAACAATACTCAGGTAGGCTGATACAACGCAGGATGGATCCATGCTTTCATGTTGATGACACCAAATTCTGACCCTACCATCTGAATGTCACAGCAGAAATCCAGACTCATTAGACCAGGCAATATTTTTCCAACCTTCTATTGTTCAATTTTGGTGAGCGAATTGTAGCCTCAGTTTCCTGTTCTTAGCTGACAGGAGGGTCACCCGGTGTGGTCTTCTGCTGCTGTAGCCCATCTGCCTCAGGATTTGATGTGTTGTGTGTTCAGGGATGCGCTTAAGCATACCTCAGTTGTAACCAGTGGTAATTTGAGTTACTGTTGCCTTTCTATCAGCTCGAACCAGTCTGGCCATTCTCCTCTGACCTCTGGCATCAACAAAAAAATTTTCTCCCACAAAACTGCCGCTCACTGGATATTTCCTCTTTTTGGGACTATTCCCTGTAAACCCCAGAGATGGTTGTGTGTGAAATTCCCAGTAGATCAACAGTTTCTGAAATACTCAGACCAGCCCGTCTGGCACCAACAACCATGCCATATTCAAAGTCACTGAAATCACCTTTCTTCCCCATTCGGTTGCTCGGTTTGAACTGCAGCAGATTGTCTTGACCACGTCCCCATGCCTAAATGCAGTGAGTTACTGCCATGTGATTGGCTGATTAGAAATTTGCGTTAGCGTTTCTACAATACGCTATATTGTTTTGTGTCCATATCTAAAAGGTTTAGAAACCTAAAGAGTCCAGTATCTGGTTAGAAAAATGGGAATTATCTGACAACCAGAAATGTCAATTTTCAAACCTCAAGCATGACCTCCGAGCCTGTTTTTGGCTGTTTTCTCTGTCCTATGAGAAAATTATCATATCATCTACTCTTTTTCTGACTTAGAATAAGTCATGACATCAACAGATAAAACTGACATTAACTGATACTGCAGCACCAACCAGTATCTGGCACTTCTAAACTTGTCTTCTAAAAAATGTGATGAAAGTTTTTCTAAGATGTATTTTTCAAGATACAAGGCCAGAATGCCAGAAGGTACAATGACCTTATAGCCTTTATATTTAGTATCATTACTGATGAAAACAGAATTCCTGGTGGCAAAATTTTGATGTTTCTGTTTAATATAACATCCATAATTTCATAATCAGCTGTAACAGCATCAAAAAAAACACAGAGGAACAAATGGTCAAATGTCTGAAATTGAAGACAAAGACTACTGTGTTCGTGTACATCATGTACGTCTGTATTGAAGGAAATCTTTTATTACAAATGTGAACTTAATTTATGAGTGAAGCTGCTTTTTAAGAATATCAATGCTGAGTTCAGGAGCCTATTTCATATTGTGTGAATAACTTGAAGTCACTGTATGGTCCAGAGAGGTGTCATAGTGGTAAAGGTAACACACACACACACGTCCACACAGGAGTGTTTGACTGGTTGTGACCCGAGTTTGCCTTGTGGCTCCAAAGACAGGAAGGAGAGGTTTGGGAATTGCACGTGGAAATCCTCAGAGCACCAACTTTACTTCAGAATGGTGTCTTCATTTGCTGTGAGGAGAAAGTCAAACAGATGTATTCAGGGTTTTATGCAACTGATTAACAACCACATGAAACTGGAAACAGTGTGAGCCGTAGAGCATGAAGGTGTATGTATGTATGTGTGTGTGTATGTAAACTGTAGACAAAATTAGACGAGAGCTGGTGAGTTACCTTCTGCTATCTGCTTGGCAATGCGTTCCTGCTCCTCCCGAACCTTTTTCTCCTCTTCCTCGATCCTCCTCTCCTCAGCTGCAATTGGCTTCAGGTGATCTGAGCAAACAAAGGGGTCAGATTTTAAAATAAATGTTTAACTAAGATCAAAAAATGACAGATATGAGCTCCATTCCAAAAAGAGCTAGAAGAAAATTTTCTTAAATTCACAACGTTAATATGCAAAAAGCAATTCTAATTATTAAACACACTGTTACAGCATGTGTCACAAGTTTGAAAACATCCTCTCTTAATAAGATGCTTAAAGCTCCTGTCAAAAACTTCTGTTCATGTCAATTTGCCCCCCTGTGTCAGATTCATACATCCCAAATCTTTGCAGTTTTGTTTTAAATGTGTTGTGAAGAAAGAAAATTCTTATACTGCTGTATTTTAACAGCCGATAGTCCTCATCACAGTGGCTGCTGTTTCAACTACTAACCTCAACCACTGGCTGTAAGTTTCCCCAATTTTGACTCCCTACCTGTCCTTTTCTCTTCAACGGTTATATATTAAGTAAAGCTTAAAAACTACCCTTAAAATGAAGCTTCAAAACCCATAATAAAGAACTGGTCAATCTTAACCTTGATGGTCTGAAATAGATGTCACTGTTCATGTCGGTTTTTTTCTAAACCACTCAAGAACTTCTCACAGGAGCTTTAAACACATTTAAGAAACATCATCTCTTCTTTAAAGCCGAAATTACAGTCAGAGCTGGGGTTTATTTTTGTTAAAAAAGTAAAACATGATAACCAGTGAGGACTCACCATATCTCCTTTTGCCGTAGATGATGCCGACAATCAAAGCTGAATACCTTGCAGTCTGTAATGATAAAAAGCAGGTAAGTGCCATGCACAAAGCTTTTAAGACATCAAACATACCAAAGCAAGCTATACAGCACTTTAAGAGCAAAGACACACAGCAGTGTTATTTTTATTTATTTATTTATTTTTCTTGTCTTTTCACCCACGTAGAAAAACTGACCATGAGGGTATCATGGTCTTGGGTTCAGAAGTTCTAGACACCCGAAGGTCTTCCTTTACCGCGATTCCTTAACTCATTGAACTTTATTGAGGGCTTTAATAATTAAATGAGACTTTATTGTGGCACCAAATGGTCAAACTTTATTTATAAAGTTAACATAGCTGTTCTGTCTTTAATTTGATAAAATCAGACTTTATTGTGGCACCAAATGGTCAAACTTTATTTATAAAGTTAACATAGCTGTTCTGTCTTTAATTTGATAAAATCAGATGGGAAGGTTTATCTTGGTTTTTATATAAATATGGATTTGAACAGCGTGTGCATCGATGCCTCCTGTCTGCTGTCATTAATGAACAGCTGAGGGCGACGACGAGGTCAACACTTAGTTTCTAAAAAAGAAATGAAATTTCATTGAAAACCTCGCATTAGTTTGTTCAATGAAAAAAAGAAATAGATTATCAAAGTGTTACTATTTCAGATAAATGTCCATCAGACCCAAGGACGTTTGTTTTGGACAGCCGACACTGCACCGTTTCAATGAACATAACTACTAGCAACGCCAAAGATGACGCACGCTTAAATCATCGATACCATTCACCTAATGCATCCTTAGAGATTATTGCAGCATATAATCAGAACCTTGCTTGTCTTTTGTTTGTTAAATCTTAATAAATAAATACAAGTTGCCCTGATTGTCTAGCACGCTCAGGAGCTGACAGTTAGCATGTTAGCACGTCGCTCTGAGCAGCTCACAAACTGAAACGGTAGTAGAAGATTTGGGGTTTTTTTTACAATAACGGAAAAGTCAGCATTTTGAGAATTATGTATGTCAACACAAACCTTAATCAAAGGTGACACAGCGACAGGAGGAGCCATGGTTTTGGAGCACGCTAACAGTTAGCCGCAGAGGTCACTTTACCAGCGCAGAGGACTGTGAGGGAGGAGACTTCTTCTCTCTGAAGTTAAACTGCAGCTGAGAGTCTCACTGTTAAACTACTACCATCTAGCGGCGGAATTTTGCATTGACGGTGTCCGCTACAATGATTCGTCAGTCTCCGTCCTCCACCGAATCCGTTATTTTTTATCCGGGTTTTTTTTTTGTTGTTGTTGTTGTTTTGTTTTGTTTTTTTTTGTTTTGTTTTGTTTTGTTTTGTTTTGTCATGTATCTTTTTAGTGAGCAATTAAAAAAAAAGTTCAGGTTTAAATTCAGGGCTCATTTATAAATTTTCAATTTTTGACATTATATTTTACAGTTGTGTTTGATTCAAACAAGTTAGAAGTTAGTACACTTTATTAGATAGTAAAGTTAATACGAGAAAATGTAAATACTTAGGGGATGGTGACTAGTGTTTTTGAGAAATAACCTGAAAAAGAGAGGAAAACAAAGATTCAGATAAAATACAATGAATTCAAACGAAGAGGATGAAGAGGGGACTGTATTTGATAGATATTTTTATACATCCATTGAGATGAATTAGAAATAAACAAATAATCAACCAAAAAATGTGCCAAAATATTACACTCTCTTTCAGCTCTCAACAATTCTCCATGACATAGAGATAAGTGTCAAAACTAATGAATGATTAAAAACGCATCCCCTCAAGTTACCTCAAATCTTGAGTGTTCTTCTTTCAGAAGAAAAAAACATGTCATTATGAATTTTTGGTTATTAATCATCTATTAATTCATTTTTAACTTTACAGTGTTGTTGTTGTTTGTTTTTTTTGTTTTGTTTTGTTTTGTTTTTATTTTTTAATTATTATTTTTTTCTGTTTTTGATTCCAAACTCAAGTTATATGTACATATTTTTACCTGCAAAAAACAAATTACTTTTTTATACCATATTGCATGAGAGGTACACCCCAGTATAAACTTCCAACAACCAGTGTAAGACAAAGGAATGTTGTAGTAGCAAATATTATCCACAAGAGGTCAGCAGAGATGCATGCAGTGCGGCGCCTGGCAAACAACAAACGGTTGCATGATTTGAACACACCATATTCAGTCATCTCACATCTTGATTGTGGTCCTCTCCGAACTCCATTGCTTGAGGTATAATACTAATCAGGCAATGCTCCTTGAGAAACACAAACTTAAAACTGGTGTATGTGATTTTATTGGGCAGAGCATTTTAAACCCTCTTGTATGTGTAGTACATCGCTTTGGACAAAAGCAACTGCTAAATGAAATTGTAAATTTGTGGACCTCCAGGGCTACAGGTCTGACTGACTCCTGTCTCTCCATTAGCTCTAGTCTCTACCTGAGTGATTCACACCCTTTTTCCACCACGATCCACCACCTTTTTCAAGGTGAATGTTTACGTGGTGCATACAATGAAAACATGAAAACAAAGAATTGTTTGTGTGGTGTTTATTTAGGCAGACTGTTAGTTTATTGTTGTGACTTAGATCAATATCAGAATTTAATGACCAATTAATTCATAAACCCAGGTCATTCCAAAGGGTTCATGTTTATTTATTCTTGAAACTTTACAGCTCTTCAGTCAATGAGGACATTTGTTTAATGAACAGCACCGACTTTATTAAAGCCAGAAAACACAAGTGAGCAGCATTCTCTGTCAATGAAACTGGAGAACAAAGCCAAAATGATAAGCAGCATCGGGATCAAAGGAGTAGATCCAAAACTTAGAATCTGATATTAAAGACTAGCTTGCATTTATTGCTGAGATCTGTGCAGACTTCTGGGTGTTTGTCTCTAAAAGTAGGCTCCCCACAGTTTGGCAGGACTGAAGTTATGTTGCAGAAATGAAGGACAGGGCAGAGCACCGAGAGCTGCTATGATGATAACAAAGCTCTTTTATATAATCCATACTTCAGCACTCCACACGCAACTACAGAGTTTGACAGCACCACCCAAACCTTAAAATGATGGCATTGTCACATTTTTCTTCATCATAAGTTTTTCATTGAGTAAAAATACATCTTGACACATTTGTTGATGATATAAAATATTCTGTCCATCATTTTACACTTTATTTTTAATTCCCAACTTCACTGAAGCCATATGAGCTGAAACACATAGTAAATTTGTAAATTCCCTGTCTTGTGTGTTTTTAGGAAAAAAAATATGATTGATGATAAATCCAAAAAAGTCTGATGGGATAAGGATTCCTTTGGGTGTTTTAGTGTCCTTTTCTTAGTGTCTTTTTAAGCAAGTCTTTTCATTAATGCTCCAAACTAATTAATAAAAAAAATGTAAATCTGGATACAAAATAATGGAGGCCTTAAGAGGTCTTGGTTAAATATTGTTTGCAAAGTTTTCTCAAGATTAGGAGAATCCCAAGAAAACAATGCTCGGTATTCCCAAGAAAGAGAGATCATTTTCTGTGCTTTTGCAACTTTATGAAAGCACTAAGAAAGACAGGAATCGACTCCACTTACCTTTATTGTGTAAAAAAACAGAATACTCCCCAAGGGGATTAACAAAGTATATCTTCATATACAATAGGAGAAAAGCAGCTTGGCAAGCCATCTTTTGGCTAACGATAGCAATCACCACAATGTTTTAGTAAATCACTCGAAAGTAATTTCATTATTTTGATAAAAATGAGCTTCATTTTCATATTTCTTGTCTTGCGATGACGAGAAAGATAGGTCAAGAGCACAAGGAAATCACTGAAATTTACTCATTATCTTTGGAAAACAGTGGAAACAAAATGTGTTTATTAATAACCTTTTAGGGCTTCCATACAAAAGCAGAAAGAAGAAAAAAAAAAAAAAAAACCAACAACAAAAACAAGCTGCTTCATTGTCGTCTCGCATTGTATGGCATATCTTCCAAGCATGCTGAGCTTTGAGCTTTGAGCTGTGTTTAAAACACCTGAAGCTGAATCCATCATGCCCCTGTTCATCTTTTAACCCTATCACATTCCTCTTTAACAGATTCATATTCCAACATTTTATTTATCTCTTGCATGTAAAACTCAGTGTGAGTCATGGTTCTGGCCCCCCAGGTTCCTCAGCTTCTTTAAAGTCCGTTTGGCGAATCTGACTTTCCCTCGTTTCTTCAGAGAGGCTGTGTACTGATTGGACTTGAGTTTGGAGTAATAGTCTGAGAACTTGTTGAAAAGGATTGATATGGGCAGGCCATTGAGGATGATTCCAAAAGAGATGCAGATGAAAGCAAAGAGACGGCCCAGGATGGTCTCTGGGTAGACGTCTCCATAACCCACAGTGGAGATACTGACCTGCAGGAGGAGAGGAAAGCAGTTAGTGTTAGAGACTCAAAGAAGACCGGTTCAGCAAGTGTCTGGTTTGGTAGACAAACTGTGTGCAGTCTCTGGTAAGAAATATCCACTTGTTTAGTTCCTTGTATTAAGCACATCATTCCTATTTAAAGAGAATAAACAAAGTTTTTTTTGACACACCTACAGGTTGTTGTTTTTTTCTTTAAGGTCTTTTAGTGTCTTGAATAAGGACATTTTTCTCGACTTATCAGGTGAATGTGACTCATGCTAAGTCTAATTAGACAATTTCAACAAGAAATGAGACATAAACACTTGTCTAGATGTCTGTTTTGCAGTGTGACTGTGACTGGCAGGGCTCTAAAAATAGCAATACTGCGGGTTTAAAATCTACATTTTCCTATATTTAGACATCTACAAAAAGTGATGCATTTTGCAGGGTTCAAACAGGAGTCATGTGAAGCCAGGGTTCAAACAGGAGTCATATGAAGCCAGTAAGACCACCAGCCCCTGTTCAAAGTCTCTTCTTAGAGTCTGTCTGATCCCTCAGAGCTCTAAGAGAAGCAGCATGTACACCTGTGCTGTCTGGAGTGAACTAGACCTATAGGTGACCTCAATCTACTCTCAGTCAGTGTTCTTATAAATAGCCTGAGAGGCCATTGGTTTGGTTCAAACCTGACCTCAGTGCTCCTTTGACGGTAAGTAGGACTGCAGTGAGTCATTCTCTAAAGCCTTTACTATTCATATGAATGTGTATGTCTTGGTTACTTCTAGTTTCATTGCTTAAGTGATGTTTGTTTTGTAACTAGAGAAAAATATGCCTCCAAGGCTAAGTTAATTTCAAGCAGAGCCCAGTTAGGTTTGACATTCTAGTCCTGGTGTGTAATTGATACAAATCCAAAAACTCACAAGTTATAGCTGCATCTGGTGTCAAACTCACAGCTTATCGCTCTGACACCTTAATCCATTATTTTATGTTTTATCTTATATCCATTATTTTATGCCCCAGACCTTTACCGTTAGGCCTCACTCTAAAATGAATTATCGTTTTCACCCAGGGGCACAGGTAAATATGAAAACTGTACAACTGTAGAAAAGTGTAAACAGACCCCAAGTATAAAGAAAACAAGCATCAGCAGACTGACAACTGACCTTGTGAACCCTTTTTATGTGCATAACACAAGGAAAGGACACTGTGGTGTGCAAATAGCCTATAGATATTTGCATATTGTTGTAAATAATGATGAGATGATGGATTTATTGCTTAAAATTGTGGAATTAAATGTAGCATGTTTCTGCAGGGGAGAATCCAGGGGTGGCCAAGGGTGGCCAGCCTGTTCCCAAGGTCTGATTTGCTACCAAGCAGCAACCAACAGTCAAAAAATATGAAGCCTCAGCTGAAGAGGTAAAAGTGTCAAAAACAGCAATTCTCCAAGATTCAGCTTGAGGCTATGGAAGTACTTAAAACCACAAACACACTCGGTAGAAAAAGCCAATCTTTACAGCAAAAAAAAAAAAGAAAGAAAGAAAAAAGATGTTTAAAATAATAGTTTTGGTCCGAGTAGCTCAGTTTTTTATCAGCACCTCCTGCACCTTTCGTTTCAAGTTATTAAACTCATGAATTTTGCCCATATAAGGGAATGACTGATTTGACTGACAGGTGGGCACCCTGTAGCTGTCTGCTAAGAGGCTAAATACCCGCCTCTTTACATTATCCTAACATGAACAAGGCTATGTTGAGTTTAACTTTTCCAATGTGTCGATACTGTTTTCAAAACATAGACTATTTTCCAAACTATACTAACATTCTGTATGTAGTGTGTAGTCTGTGAAAAAGAGCAAAATCTACAATAGGCTAAAAAATGCCAAATGTCCTGCAGATCTGAGAAAATCTCTGTATGCAGTGGGCCAGTCTACCTCTTATACTGTTTCCCACAATGCATAGTGCTGATACTTTTCACCATCTTTTTCTGTTTAGGTTTTCCACCTCAGGTTTAGGTGGATCACCACTACCAACTAGAATGAGTCGGGGTTACAACTACAATACAACACTAATGTTACACGTTCCGTGACACAGAAGTGAAGTAAAGTGGAACAAACACTGGTAAATCCTTTTACTTCTAGTCTTAAAAGAGGTGTTAACTTCTATGAAATTCTTCTAAGCCTGTATAAACCACTTAAAAACTTTCTCAGGCTTTATATGAGTCATTAGGAAGCAGTTTTTCCACAAGTTGTAAAAATAAAAACCCAGTACATTACCAGATTTATTTTCAATAAATGATATAACTTCAGGTGTAAGATTGAAATCAAAATATGAGGAAATCTGCTTTTGTATAATCTAATGCCTTTCACAATTTTTTCTTAATTAAAATATAAATCATACCTTAAACCACCGGTCTCAATGTTTTTCAGACCATGGACCCCCAACTGATAGAGACTGATATAGAGAGGGATATACATTCAGAAGCTACACACCAGAAATTTAACACTTGAGTGCCTATGTTTTTGTCGTAGAAGTAGATATAATTAGTAACTTCAAATTAATAACTTCAAACCTGTCAGACCAGCAAAAGTTTGTCTCTTCCTGGCAAAAGGAAGCCAGAAAGAGGCTCTTTGGTTGGTTCAAAACACACTAGTGTTTATTTCCTTTTCATGTAGTTCTAAAACAGAGCAACATATTCACTGCTTCTTTTTTTAGAAAATGCTGCACGTTGGTAGCTATGATGATCAGGAAGGCCTTCATTCAAAATGAGCTCTCAAAAACCTAGTCCAGGAGAGAGAGTGTTGAATGGAGCCTCGTAGTTGTCCTGAAACCATTACAATCATTCAGAGGATTATCATTTCCTTGGTCTGGATTAGACGAAAGATACAGGCTCTCAGCCAGAGAGGGAGGGGAAAGATCTGTTTACGGGTTTATTCACAGCAGCGGGCAGACTCAGTAGATCACATAGAAAGATTTTAGTAGGTTACTCCACTTTACAAAACTGATGTGCTGTGAACAAAGTGATGAATGTGCTTGACAGATGTAATGGTTGTAGTTTAAAACACTCCCTGATGGGGTGAGTTGTGAGTCTCACAGCACGGGGTGACACATCCTGCAGAGCTGACCTCCTTCTGTTTGTAAGCCAAGTCGTGCAGAAGTTTAATCTAATAACGTTCAGAGTTTAGAGATGGTGCCAGCTTTAAAGTAACTCAAGGACAGGGCTCTTGATTTTGCTTACATAAACAGGTTACTCTGATCTGTTTGTTAAGTGTAGGATTTATCTCATGTGCCTGATTCGATAACTCTTGATTTTCTTGTACTTTCTTAGAATTTCTGTGTATCCTCCTCTTTTTAAGTGGTACTTACAGCCGCCCACCACCAAGCATGAGGGATGCTGGTGAAGTTTGTCTGTGGCATGTCGTGCTCCACAGTGAAAACCATGGCTGAGAAGGTGAAGATGCCCATGGCGATGAAGAGGAAGAGGCAGCCCACCTGCTGGTAACACTGACGCAGAGTGAAACCAAATGCCCTAAGACCAGTGGAGTGCCGTGCAAGCTTCAAGATGCGAAAGATCCGCATCAGTCTCATGATCCTCAACACCTGGCCCAGCTTCCCCACCTGCCCCACTGCCTGCATGTCGGCCTCATGCTTCATGTAGTTTTCCTCATTGTCAAAAAACTCCAGGATGGCTTGCAGGTACTGAGGCAAGATGGCGATCAGGTCCACGGTGTTGAGGACGCTCCTGCTGAAGGATTTGAGGTCAGGGGTGGACACCAGGCGAAGCAGGTATTCCATGGTGAAGAAGGCAATGCACATGGACTCTACATATTCCCAGTAAGTCTTACCGCTGAGCTGGCCTGAGTGAGTCCTGTACTGCATCTCCTGCACTGTGTTCAGAGTCATGGCCACCAGGGAGATCAAAACAAACAGACTGGAGGCCACGGCCATCAGCTTGGCCTTGATGGACGAAAACGGCTTCTCCATGAGGTTCCAGATGTACCGACGCTTCTGCCCCATGAACATGTCGTGAAAGAGCTCCTCATTCTCCTCTATCTCTACCTCGGCCTCCAGCTCCCTCTGGATCTTCAGCTGGTCGTTCAGCTCGTCCTGCCTCTCCTCGAAGGAGATGCGGCAGCAGCGATGGGTGTTCTTGATCCTCACGCCCCAGTAGTTGATCTCCTCCAGGAAGTTTCGTGGACACAGCTCATCCTTGATCCACAGCACCCCGGTCCTGTAGAAGTTGAAGATGATGTGGAAGACATCTGGATCCCTGTCGAAGAAGTACTCATTGTTGGTCACTGTGTAGTCATCACAAAGGTCCAGCTTCATGTTGTGGTCTGTGTAGGTGGCCAGTCGTCCTATCCTGGTTTTGGGATACTTTGCTGCCATCTTGTAGGCGATCTGGTAAGGTTTACCTCCTACATTGATGTTGATCATGTAGTTCTTCTGAGAGGATGAGATCTGCTTTGAAAAGCTGCACAGAGCACTGTCATCCTCATCGTCCTCGTACTCTGCGTAGATGTCGTAGATGTCCCGGCTCAGCTCCTGCATGGAGTTCCATGTCTTCACGCAGCTCTCCTTGGCGAGAGGATAAGCGCTCTCTGAGGGTCTCCTGTTGAGGTCTGAATCTGTGACTTTGTAGTTGGGAAACAGACTCTGTCTCCTGTTCCAGAAGTTGACCACCTTTTTGGTGCTCCCCATGTCGTCCCCTGGACTACACAGCATACGGAGCACTCGGAGCCGCCAGCATTACTGCTGTCTAATACCCCCTTCAGCTAAGCATTGAAGACATGAGCAGGATGCCTCATGGCCCCATTAATGTTGCTGACTGAGAGGATCCACGTGCTTACAGGACATCTAAATACCATTATCCCTGCTGAGCTGCCTGGCTGACATGACATTGGCCCAGTGGTACAACCCAGGTAGTGCCCATTGTGAACTTTTCCCAGTTTAGTTCCTAAATAATTCCCTTTGTACATATGTACAGCTTAAAATTTGGTATGGTGTTCCAAAGCATAAAAACAATAATTTTTTTCCTTTCAGTGATTAATCAATGCAGACGCTCTGTGCATTAATCTTCAAGAAATCCCCACAGATTACTCAAGGAAGTCATACAGGAAGGCTATGATCAGACCTTCTGTTGCAGGCTTTTATTATCCTCTCTTTTCTAAAAAATACAACAGCTTGAGTTCTTTTAAATATGAATGAGTTACTTTTTGAGATTTCTATAAATACTTTTCTCATTGTTCATGACATGAGATTCTCATACTGAAGGACAACAAAGAAGGCTGGTGGATTCATAAAAGAGGATAAAGACTTTAAGCATTAGTCTTCACCCCACAGGGAGGGGCTGGAGGATTCATCACAACCTGAAGTGAGGCTCTGTTTGCAAAAAGAAACCCTTTTTATAAAAAATATCTAAACTTTTTATTGGTCATTTAACACATTATCATTTACAACTTTCCTGTAATAACTCACTATGTCAGCACAATTAAAGAAGATAACTTTGCTTGCTATCAAATCCTCTTATTTGTTATCAGATTATTGTCCTACTCATCAACACAGGCACCAGTCCAAAGACGTTGTTATGCGAGGTTATTGGCTGATGCCATCATGTATACATACACTATATTAACCTTCATTTATCATCGCTGGGCCATCCACAGCTGACTTGTTAAAACATTTAAGGACTTAGCTTGTTAAAGCAGCTGCATTTAAACAGAGCTGGCATACTTAAGCTAGTCTTGTTAGAGGAGTGTGTCAAAAGCACCGGAGGTAAACTGGATTTGTTATGCAAACCTGCTCACATGCACATAGAGAAAATACCGTGGCATACTGACTGATATCGTAGACTTTTATAGGTCATGGATGTGATCAGAGCGACGTTAATCAGATTTCCTAGAAGTGCTATAGAGCCAAAAAAAAGGGGGGAAAAAAAGCGTTGGAAATGCTGACCCTACTCAAATAGGCGCTTGGCCTCCAGACCAAGTAGCAACCTCTGTTCTCAAAATATGAAGTCTTTACAGAAGTGTTAAAACTGCAGTTCAGGTAGTTTCCTCTTGAAGCTGGCTGCAGACTGCACACTGTACGATGGTGATTTTTTTAAATAACTCCTTATTTTTGAAGTTATTAAACATTCAAGTTTTGACCAAATAAGGCTGACAGGCGGACACCCTGCTGTCTGCACAGAGGCTACAGGCCCACTTCTTTACCTCACCCTAACTTGAACAATATTATGTTGAGTTCAGCACTCCCAGTGCGAACAGGGGCTACAAAACTCTGTTTCAGAAACAAATGGAAGATGTCACAGACACTACATGCACATATAATACAGTTTTAATATGGCTATATATCACTCATACCTGCTGCACCCCCAGTTATGCTGATTTATGTTTAATGATTTGCCTTAACCTGTTGAAACCAAAAAATGTAACTATTTCACTATCATTTGTTACAGTTATTATTTCTTAAAATTCTGATTATCATTACTATCATTTTTATTATTATCATTTTATCATCAATGGTTCACACAGCAGAAGGTTCAACAGAAGACCACTATGTTTTTCATAAAGTACAACCCTGACTCTGTAGTAGAAGGGCCTGGATATGAAACTGGTTTCCCTGCAATCCTTACTGAAAAAGTTTTGAGCTTTTGAGCAACTGCAGCCCCCCCCCCCCCCCCCCACACACACACACACACACACACACACACACACACACACACACTTTTTTTTTTTTTTTTGCATCATTTGGATTTAAATGGTTTTGCTTTTAAACAGTGGCGAACTCATGTGAGTCCTTCTTCAGTTATACAAGAGAAATGAGACATTTTTTTTAAGTTCCCATATTTTTCATATATTGATCTGATAATAGTCCAGGAAACGGAACTGTAACCAAAGCATTATTTCACAACTCTCTACTTGTGTTTCAGTGGGATTACAATCTTTAATGCATCTGCATTAAAGATTTATGGTTTCCTGTCAGTTACCTTTGTCCAGAAGATTTACGGAAAAGCTGCTTAAGGAACAAGAATGCATGAACTTTAATCCCTCATGAGGGTTCATAAAGCCTCCTGTTCACTGTGTTCTCTATAGGGTCAGTTTTTTACAGCTGAACACACACACAACACACACACACACACACACACACACACACACACACACACACACACACACACACACACACACACACACACACACACACATTGACTAATAACACTAAGTTGTCCAAAGCAACAATAGAAACTTATCTTATTTGGTCATAATCCATAAAGATTGTGTGGTAGCACGTCATTCACATCACCGACCACACTCAACGAGATGTAACCTGAAATGTACGCACTCCTGGAAAAAGTATACTCACTCTCAGTCTAGTAATTGTTTACTGAGTTGTTGCAGACTCTAACCACAATATTAAACAAGTGACCTTTAGGCTGCTTATTTGCAGTTGAATGACAAGTGACAACATTGGTTATTCAGAATATTTGTGGTTGAATGACCATAAATATTGAAAGCAATCTGTGAACACCCATACAACATTCATTTACAATAATATATCTGATTGTTATGAATGACAGACATGGTATCATTGTTGAAATAACTGAACTCTGGAGGAGATGAATAAATATTAAATGTTAGTAAGGAATGTAACTCAGATGAGGTGGTGCATGGTGTAAACACACACAAGGTCTGCAGTGCAGCAACAAGCAAACCAAAGATAAAAGTCAAACTAAATAGCAAAAAAGAGAGCTGAACAAATGATGGGTGAAGAAAGCATCCCAATTCAAAGCACCCTCTCAGCTAAATTTAGAGGTTTGTTTAGAAAGCTTGCAGCTTCGGAATAAACAAAGGTTTGCACAGGACCAGCTTGTCTCTTACTTTTGTTAAATGTAGAAGAGGGAAAAAGAAAGACGGAAAGAGAAAGAGGGTTCGTTTGTCACAAGGTAAAGCTGTTCTGTTTTAAGTCAGCAGGAGGCATCAATGATACTTTATGAATTGATAAATCTTAAGTGTTCACTAATGCTGAAGACCTTTGAGTTGTACATCCGCAGTTTCAGGAACTATAATACACAGATATAGAAATAGAAAGAGTGAGTTAGATTCAGAATACTGTGACAATTTTCAACCATTTACAAATAAACTCTTGTCAGAGACATCCCTGGCAAGTATGTAGGCCACCAGACTCTTTAAAAAGATTTAATCAGAAATGAATTTTGATTTTCATTTTTTTTAAAAATCACTTTTGCTTAAGGTGTTGGAATAATAAATGCTTTTTTAATCTAAAAACACGTACTAGAAAATAATAATGTACCCTAAATTCTCTAAATGTAACTCTAATTTTCACACATGTAGTTGGAGTTGTGGTCAAAAGTGAATCAAAATCATTCAGCTGCTCCACACTCAGGGATAAGTTTTTCACTGTTTGGATAATTAAAAAAAAAGAGTTACAATGCATTTGGATCATTTTAAATCACTATTTTTCTTTCTGTGAAAACGTAAATTTTCATTTGCCAGAAAGGTCGCTTAAGTAATTTGAAAGAGATGCTGAAATGACTCTGTAACACGTATGTGGTTGCGAGTGAACTTGTATTCTGATGTGTACTTATCCCCCTAAGACAAGGACAGCAGACATACTACCATCAAATTGTTTTGAGTTCATTGGCATTTATTTATTTTATTAATTTTAAAATGACATTAAGGCCCCCTTTCCTTAAAAAAAAAACCATTTTATTTTGTAGACACATGCCTAGTTATTTTTTAATATAGATATCATTCAAAAAGTTAGATGGAACAGAAATCAGAGATAATCTGTTATCCAAAGTACATATTAAAAAAGTTTCTCTTATGTAATTTTATGAGGTAGATTATCTAATTATCAAATCAAACTTCTTATTGGACATTTTCAACATCACACAGCAGGGCCTGACTGTGGGACCTGTGTCAAGTTAGTGTCAACACAATGAGACCAGCGATAGTGTGATGGAGCAAAAATAAAGGCCTTTTTTTTCTGTGACTCAAAGTAACAAAAGACAACTCCAACAGCACGAAAGAGCTGTTAACTTGTTGTAATAAAACGTAAAACTTGTTATTTAACAAATAAGCAGATTAACTCTGACTTATTAATGGTGAACCTTTTAGTAATCTCTATGCACTATACGTGATCAAAACATGTCTTTTTGTCTTCTTGCTTTTGTTGTAAAAACAAACAAACTTCAAAACCAATAAATCAATCAATAAATAATGGCTCCAACACTTTTGTTTGAAACAACTTCAGATGTTTAGATGTTGCTCAACTACTTGTTGTTTCAGTGAGGGAGTTTCAGCATGTTTTCGGAGTAATAAGATAACTTTCAAAACTTTTTTATAGAGTACAAACAGGGGTTTTTGGCTTTTAAGAGATAAAAAGTGTTGTATATTATTTGAAGGTGCTGTGAGGACTATCCAGAAATTTAGTGTTTTCTGGGATAGAGACTCCATTTCCCATGAGTAATAGCACTCACTGTCTTAATCATGTGACCCTTAATAAGGCATGCACTTGTTTTTGGGGAAAAATGAATGAGAGCAGATTTTTTTTTACTCTACTTTTCTTTGTTCTAAATAACTTTTCCCCGGATGCAAAGTTATGACGTAATGTGTTTTTAGTCATGTAGAGCAGCCATTGTTTGAAACTTGACAACAATCACACTTTGTAAACTCAGTCTGTGTAGTTCAGTGTCCATAAGGGAAGTAGACACAATAAACTCTCAAGATTGAACAGACCACTGTAGAATAACTGCCGCATGTGGTTTGAAGCACACATTATCACAAACAGCTAAACCTGTTGTTGTCTATCACCCTCTAGTTCAGCTTTCTTCTGCCCTTTTGCTTTTTGACAGTCCAGCCCCACTGTCCTTCTCTACTAAATTAACCCAAGGAATCCTTTTCAGCAGAGCAAAAGGACAGATCTTACTTACCACTGCTAAACTTTGTAGTTCGGGGTAGAGTTATGATGGGGGCTTTGCAGTGGGCCTACATGGATTCAGGTCATCCACAGACATTCAAAAATAGCTCATTGAAATAACTGACTATTTCCCAGATAATCTCATTTTATGTAGTAGATTATACACGGGTGGTGCTAATGTGAACGTGTTTCACATTCACTCATGCAGTCCTCAAAGGGACCTTAATGCAGTAAGACCGAATTGACATTTTATTTCGAAGAGTATAACCGGAAATGATTTCTGCGGTTAGCCTCCTGTGCCGAGGAAAACGGTGTTTTTAAAGGGAAACCAAGGTTGTTGAGGTCTGTGGTGGCACAGCGGGTTGAAGGTAGGAAAAGGCTTGTTTCTGTGTCTTTCTGTCTCTTTGCCGGGGCTGCTTTTAGCCTCTTAATGTCGGCTGTTTAGCAGTTAATCGCTTAGATAAGCGGAAATCAAGTGTCAAGTGAAGACTCCCGGTGAAGTGAATGCTAACCAGCTAGCAAGGCAGAAGCTAACGGTTCCCGCGAGCAGGCTGATGGACCAAGTGATGTAGCGCCGTTTGTCTCTGTGCTGTTGTGCGAAAAAATAGCTAAATGTGATTCAGCTTTTGAAATAAAACACACTTCCACGGTTACATCGAGTTTAACAGGTATTGTGGGGGATATTTGCTGTGAATGACTGCGGGGGGTGGAGGTGTTATGGCCCCCTGTACATGTACACATAGACAGTCCTGTTTTAGGGAACTCAGTGTTTGAGCAGCTCCTGAAAGGTTAGTGAATATTGAAATATTTAAGGGCTATTATTCAGTCTTTTAACTGTCTAACTCTAAGGGAATCGTGCTATTTTGTTCAAAATATTATTGTAGATTTACATTTTATGCAAGTTACGTGAATATAAAAAATAAGAACATTCTCTTTACTACAGTAAATAAGGTGAATTCCGGTATATTGGGACAGTTTGTCACCTGACTCTTTGCAGTAGTGTGAAAGGACACTTAAAGTAAACAGTTACTAAAAGTGACATGCAAATGTTGTTGACTGATGCCGAAAAGGAAACAACTGATTTGATGATGTATATTTAGTTTTTATTCCAGGGTTGCCTTATTTTATCTGAGTTATGACATCTTAAACAACAAAATAAGGCAACTGTTTGGGAAAGCTGTGTTTGATGAGTGCTGATACTGTGTATCATCCACCAAACATATATATATAAATATATATATATATATATATATATATATATATATATATATATATATATATATATATATATATATATATATATATATATATATACGCCTTATTCCCATGTCTAGGATACCACCAGCAAACATTACAGCAGGCAGTGTTAGTCCTGATTAACATGGTACAACAGACGCTTATTTAATTGAGTTTATGTCATATTAACAGATGGATGAATGTACAACAAAACTGTCTTAATCTTGAGCTCCCAGGCTGGGGCCTACACTTAAAAAAAAACTGAAAGTGTTTGTCTTATTTTGTCTCATTAAAATTAGTATTGCTTACATACACCTCACAAGTCCAGAAAATTCTCTTATTTCAAGATTTTTAAAAATAAAAATCTGCCAATTCAATTGTTTCTTACCCCACTGGCATTTTGCACTCTTTACAAGCTATGTAGGTATCATTTTCCTCTTTTAATCTCTCAAAATTTTATTAAAAACCCCTGCGCTTGTCAGGTGGATCTGGCTCCTCAGGCTAATAAGACAGTTATCATTAAATAAAATAAGGTATAAACACTCTTATTTTCTGGAGTGCAGTCCTTGTGTCCAAATCAAAGCAAGGCTGACATTCAGTTTCTCACTTCCTGTTTGATATAGTGCTACACTATACATACCTGGACTGATGACATCCGCAATCAAAAATCTAATTAAATTGGTCATTTATTTGTAAGGCATGGAGCCCGCCCTCCATGACGTGAAGGAGGAATTCAAACACCCTTTTCTGTTACCTCTTCTTTATCGTTTGTGATGAATCAGCGATGTGTTTTTTAATAGTTTTCTTTTATGTGGTCGTCTTGCTTTGATTGCATGCTTCCCATCTGGTTTAAATGTTATAAAACAACCTGGATTTACTGTGAGTGTTCTGGCCTTTGCTCAAAGTACCATAACTGAGAGTACTTCAAAAAACTTTAGCGCTCAGCTGCTGACAGTGTACATTCTGAAGAGGGAACATCAAGCATGTAGACCAAACCATGTAAGGAAACCATCACACTTCAACACTCAGGGCAGGAGAGCAACATGGATGTATAAAACAAAGCTGTTATGAGAACTTCTGCTTATGCAACTCTGGTGTTTGCTTATTGAAATGACCTGGAAAAGAACATCATTCAAACAGAAGAAAGAAACTGAGAACACTTCTAAAAGGACAAAATGTCCCGATAATATTGTGTATATTAGTTGTATCAGGATCAGCAGCAAAGATTCTCTTCTTAAAAAAAGCTGAAGTTGCCTGAGATATCTTAAAGGTGAGAAATTGACTGTACACTGTACAAGATAACAAAGGATGACGTGATTAAGCATGGAGCTGCTGAGCTGCAGACAAATGTCGTGTAAAGAGCAAATATTAGTTCACTCCTGATCCAAGGTCTTTTTGTTTTCCAATGTCCATGCAGATGGAGGAGTGTGTGTGGCAGATGGAGGGTGTGAGAGCCATTGTAGGCTTGAGTGTATGTGTGTTTATGTGGGGGAAGGTGCTTCAGTCTAACCTTTAACCACGACATGTCCCTGCTTCAAAAAGCAGCGTGTACTCCTGGTGACCTTACACAGAAACAAACACTGCTCATGGTGCCGTTGTGTAGCGTGGTTTAACCAATATCAACTGGATGTGTCAATCTGTGTAAAAATGTCAAAGCCTCTCTTGATTTGGTTCCTGAAGTGCCTTTCAAGTTGTCAAGTCTTAATTCTCACAGCCGCTGTTCTTGTTGTAACTGTAAAAGAAAAATCACAACTTTTCAAAACAGGGCAGAGGTCAAAGCTGGAGACAGAGTATGCTGAGGAATGTATTGGGAGAATATTATAGAGCTCCACAAGAAGTAATTAAAACATTCAGTAAACCCTTCTTTGTTGGTTCACCTTTCTCAGAGAACAAGAGCTCCTTTTCATTTGGATTAGTGATAGTCCAGCTCACCTTAGTCCACTGTATACCCCCTCTGCTCTGAGGAAAGGACATATTTGTAACTGAACACTGTGTAAAGTGAGACCGCCTGTGTTGTTGCTCCACACATCTCTCCACCACAGAGCTGACCTTGTCTGAGTCCTCACTCCTACAGGGATACTCTTTGCTCTCACAGCACCTATCCCATCTGTGTTACCGCTAAACCTCAGTGAGACATGTTTGTCTGCATTTTGTGCTTGTGTAAACAGAGTTCATGCTCTTTACTCGACAAGTTGGAATAAAAAGTGACAAAATCAAACTGTAGAAAGGCTCACTAATCTCTTAACGGTTCAGAGTCATCATGAGGTAATCTAGTGCTGAGGGAATGAGCAAATCTGTGTCAAAGTAAACAACATTTTAATTTTTTTTAGAACTGATGATTTCTTGAATACTGGATACCAATCCAAACTTTAACGTGTCAAACAATAGCGCTACATAACTTCAAGCAAATACATTACCTCGTAGTCGTGGCCAAGTTGTCTTGAACAAAGAAAAGTAGAGTTGAAAAAAAGATCTGCTCCTTATTCATTTTCATCCAAAACAAACACACACCTTGGCAAGATGCTGCGTTCCAGTTTTACCAGGAACTGGGAAGTCGGGAGTGGGAGTGACGTTATCTCAGAGTTCAGCGTTCCAGTTGCAGAGTCAGAAAAACTTGCCTTAACAGCATTATTTCTGTATATAAACATCAAATAATACTATTTATTTATACCGCTGATTTATTGTGACTAACACTAGTCAGAAATTCTGAAATTAAAAAAAAAGAGTACAACATCTGAACATCGGAAATTCTGACCTGGGGGTGTTCCCACTCGGAACTGGGAAATTCCAACTTCCAAAAATTCAAAAATACCGAAAATCACGAAACCGAGTCTTCATCCTGGAAAAACACTACCGATTTCAGCCACAGGTGTCACTGCTATCATCACAAAACAGAAAATCCTTCAAGCACCTTTAAAGAAAGCCCTGATTTTTCAAAATTTTAAAATCCCCATGGATTAATTTAAATGTGACAAGAGAAATTAATGGATTTTTGATCATTTGGCAGACACCTTTTTCTTAAAAAAAGAGAAAGTGTAATATAAAAAAACACACATTTGAGGGGCTTAAACATTTTTCAGGCTGTCTTGTCCAGAAAAAGCTCTTGTGTTAGGTATTTAAGGGCTTTTTCCACTGAATCATAGTTGTAAAGATTGATTTATTCATACAGCACTTTTTAAAAACAATGGTTTGATAAGTGCTTTGACAGAGAAAAAAAAACAAAATACACAAGAAAAAAGCAAGAACCGTAGACTAAGGATGCACCAATCCTCATCCTGGTATCGAGGTATCAGTCTGACCCAGCCCCTTAAAGTTGGATTAGGTATCGGTGGGAAAGGGCCGATCCATGGTGCCGAACCAGGCCCTTTTTTTTTTTAGCGGTGCTCCGTTGATTTAATGTTGCCTCTGATTGACTTTCTTTGTTTTTTGCTGCATTATCAGTCTACAGGGTATAAAAGTTTAACACTATATAGTAATCTCTGTACTTCCTGAAGCTTTGTTTTTACCAAACAGCTGGTAAACATTTAAATATTTAATAGTTTAAATACATATTAACTCCAATAATTCTATATACTCATTTTTTTCCTTTTACCAAACATATCACAAGTGTTATCCCACAGTAGGGCATGCAGATTAATAACACTGGTATTGGATTGGTACCAGTATCGGTCGATACCCACAGTCCAGGTATCAGTATTGTGACCAGAAAAGTTGGATAGCTGCATCTCTGCCCAAGAAACAAAGAGCTTTAACACAACCCAACCCCACTTCCCAAGCAGAAAAGTAGCACTTGAGGGGAAAAACAGTGATGAAAACCCAGGTGACATATTTACCAAACAACACAGAGACACAAGAAACACATAAACACAACTAGCGCTAAATTGTTGATGTGTCGTCTGTCACTTGACACATTCTCTTGTTGGTTTACTGTTGTGAGATGATTCCTGACACCCCAGGATAAAAACGATGTGCATGTCACACATCGGCTGGCTGTCATCTGTTCTCTTTTACATCTTAAACCACGTGTATCTGATACTCCTTAAAGAGAATATTCTGCTTGTTTCTTCTTTCAGGTTGCTGCTGGTAGCAGGGCCCTGTGGAGCAGAAGAGCTGTGCCATTCCCCCTTTTTTCCTCTCATGTCCCCCCCTGTGTGTTTCCCTGTGTGTTAGTGACCCCGCATCCCCACTCAACCCCAACCTGATCCCTCGTCTTGTGTTGCCACTCCTGCCCCGAAGCCCCCCTCTCACCCCATGCTTGGGACAAAGCCAGCTCACTGCCAGCCCAATGACTGCCTGGATCGTCCTGCCTGTCAGCCTGTCTGCCTTCTCCATCACAGGAATATGGATAGTGTGAGTACAGAGACACGGTGACTAAATGTGTCACACTAAAACATTATGTGACAGGTTTTGAAGAGAATTGATGCAAGAATCTAATTTAAGGTATCAAAACTGGAAGCAAATGTCTTTAAAGACTGAGGCACTACTTTTTTCAAGTCTAGTTTAATCTCCTCTCTTTAAAACTTAAGTCATGAAGAATCAGAATACATGTAGCTTGTTCCTCGTCCTCAGGTACGCCATGGCTGTGATGAATCACCACGTCTGTCCTGTGGAGAACTGGTGAGTGATTTCCTTCTTCTTGATCACATGAAACGTGTGAAAATTGAAAAATAAAACATTTTAATCTTCTAAAATCTGAGTACAATCAAAGTGACCACCAGGGAATAAACTGACCTCATTGTGTCACCGCCTCAGGTCTTACAATGTAACGTGTGTAGAGGAGCTGCCCAGACCAGGCTTTCCCAAGACATGCTGCACCATCCAGGACATCCCCCTCATCAGGTCTGTTGTTCTGCTCTCCTCCTCTCTGCACATCCCAACGTTGTTTCTGCTGGAATACAAAAGCAGTTTAGTGTCAGCATAGGCCCAGAGGCATGAATTAGCACCTTGTTATGTTGTGGCTCTGTGACAGTCATTAACCCACGCTCTGCATAAATTGCATTTGTCTAATCTGCTAAGCCTCAAAGCATGAGTGAGTACAAAAGAAGTCTTGTAAAAAGGCACCATGAGACTTCCAGGCTTTTTACAGGAAAACGCTCAACTAAGTTTTAGTTCCCATACTTAAATGTTAAATCAGAAAGTTATTTCCTAATCTTGAATCAGAGGGTGTGGTTGAACGTGGGTGTAAAAACTCTGATGGTAGAAAAAGGATATGTGTACACACAATGATACGTGTTAAAGTTGTTTGTCTTGCTGTTTCACAGTAAATGTGGCTCCTTCCCTCCTGAAAGCTGCTTGTTCAGCCTCATCGGCAATGTTGGAGCCTTCATGGGTAAGATTTTAATCTTCAATGTCACTGAGAGGAAACCTGTACTCATAAAGAGCCTTAGTAAAACACAACTTAACCTTGGACTTCTGTAGACTCTGCTTGTTTTCATAAAACCACCTGCTGCTCATAAGAGACGCTTCAGTAAACAAAAACACTCACGCTCTCCTCAACCTCAATCTCGCTGACTGTTGCAGTGTCTAAACACAGTTATTGTTTGGGAATTGTTTTTGAATCAAATGTTTATTATGAGGATGAACGGTGGAGCAGTGGTTACCTCACTGCAAAGAGATCTCTGGTTGGATTCCCACATGCCTTCTCCTTGTACACAGCACAAAGTTAAATCCGACCATGTGTTTATTTCTCATTTTTAGTCGAAGTTGTTGTATTAGACTGTCTTATTAGAAAAATGTCTTATTTCAAGACTTTAAAAGATAAAAATGAGGCCTGAATTGCTGGTAAAGAGTAAAATAGAATTTGAGTAATACATTTTTGCTAGTCAAGTTTCTTGGAATAAGAATTTCTTTATAACACTGCAAAAACTGGAATCTTATCAAGTGTTTTTGTCTTATCTTCAGTAGAAAATTCCTTTTTAGACTCAATATGAGCCAAATTCACATGACCAATCCAGAAAAATGTCTTGTTTAAAGTTATTTAGGGACAAAAATGAGGTCTGAATTGCTTGTAACCAGTAAAAAAATCTGCCAATGGAAAAAGAGAAAAGTTACTTGTATTAAGACATTGTTCCAGTCTCAAGGAAATTTTCAAGCAATTTTTTCTTGTTCCATTGGCAGATTTTTTTACTAGTTACAAGCCATTCAAACCTCATTTTTGTAATCTTATAACTTGAAACAAGACATTTTTCTGGATTGATAAGTTGAAAGTGGCTCATATCAAGTATAATACGACAATTTGTACTTAAAAAAAGACAAAAACACTTGATAAGATTTCAGTTTTTTGCAGTGAACAAGAAACTTGACACATTGGGTGTCTCTCCTCATTGGCAAATTTCTTTTACTCTTCACAAACAATGCAGGGTCATATCTGCCTCTTATCTTGAAATAAATCATTTTTCTGTGTCTAGATATTACATGCAAAGAAAATGGATGGATCCATATTTTAACTATTTACCTTCCAAAAAACAAACCCCTCCATATGGACAGATTTCATTTGCTTCCTGTTTGAGTCTGTATCTCTGTCACTCTGAGAAAGACAATCAACGCCTGTGTTCAGACTGGCTGGAGGTCAGCTGCTCCTAGCAGGACTCTCCCAAACTGAGTTTACAGTTAGAATCAGTCCCTGCTGAGCAGACGATCTCCTGGAGCTGAAGAAGCTCCAGCCTGCTTAGAGTGTCAGAGCTGTCCATCTCTCACCTCTAATGTAGGAGAAGTGAACCTGTAGCTCACCACAGGCTCTATTTATAGACTTTCCTAGCCACTCCATTAACCTCGAACATGATATCATTATCTGGAGGAGAGTTGGTGACATCATGAAGACATCAGACAAAATGTTATCCTGAACTTCAGACCGCTTATTTTGAGTATGATGACCAGATCTGATGCTGCAGGCGGGTTGAGAGCTTCACAGGTTCAGTGTCTAAACACAAAGACGGCCGTCAAGTTTGATGAGTTAAATCCTCCAAAGTAGACTCAAAATACTGTCACTGATAAATGATTCTACCTCTTAAAGCATCTTATTCTATCCATCACATCACCAAATACTGGGTTTAGAGCAAGAAGCTGCTGTCAGGAGAAAATGTGTGTCATTTAACTCAAACAGGAAGTTCCTCCATCCGGCTGTTTTAAAGTTTCCTGTTATTTTTCTGAATCGTGGTTGTTAAAAAATGGTTGTTCAGAGATTTATGTGCTGGAGGATCTTGATGCTGTGTGCAGGGACCTCCAAGGCTCTTGACCATTTGAACTCTCTGTGAGGTTTTCAGGAAACCAGTGGAGTCTCAGAGATGGTGCTGTGATTTAAGAGAAGCCGCAGCACATGCAGACTTAAAGTACAGACACAAGAGTGATAAACTCTACTCTCAGCCTTCAGGATGAGGGGTGTGATTCTGCGTTTTCTTATATGAAACTCTAGTATTTGATTCAGTGAAGTGCAGCCCTGTAGCTGTGTGATCTGATATGTGGTGAAAATAAAGAATCTAAAACTTGAGTAGCCGTCCTGTAAAGCCGAGCTGTGTGCTCGGTTTGTTTAATTCATCCTCCACGGTGCCCACAGACGTCAGCCACTAACCTCATAGAGACACAGAAGGGCTGGAAATAGCCTGTGCTCTCTAATCAATAATGAATGCGGCTTTCCTTCCACTTCCCCCCTCTGCCCTCTCCTCCTGCAGCCACCCTCCTCGGCCCTCCTCCTTCAACTCCTCCCCCTGTGTTGTTTTATTACCACTCAGCTGCGCTTCAATTTTCCCCATCTGCTCTTAATTGCATCCCTCTCTCTGCGTTCACTATTGATCCATTATTTACTCTTCCCTTCCTTTAATGTGCATTTATCTTTATTTCCAGTCTCCTGGCTGCTCTTCTGCTTCATCTGTGACCACTTACACATTCATAATCTGTCTGTAAACTTTGGTTTGTGGTTTAGTATTGTTGTTAAACTCTTTTCTGTGTTACTGCGATGGATTTAGTATTTAAAGAGTTAGCAAACTGCAGGGAGATTGTTTACAAACTTAATTGCTCAACTGGCAAAGGAGAGGAGACACTTATGCAACAGGAGAAGTCAACAGTTGAGAGACGACGTCTCGTGTTAGACAGCTGTTAAAAAACGGAGAGTGCAGTCACATGATAGTACTCAAGGCAACACAGACACGTTAAAGAAAGATGTCAGTTGCTGTGTTAAGTGAAAGGTGGGGTTTCTAATCCCTACATTGACGCCAAGCTGTTAAGATTTTTTGTTTCCCAGATGTTCAGATGTTTCTCTCTCCTCCTGTGTCTCGCAGTGGTGATGGTGTGCCTTCTACGCTACGCCCAGGTCATCGAGCACAGTCACCGATGTTGGGTGAACACCAGCGCTCTGGTGTCTGGCTGCACCAACGCTGTAGGTCTGGTCATGGTGGGAAACTTCCAGGTAAAACTCACACATCAACCCACTGTCAGGTGATCCTTCTTCTGACTGGTGCACAGTCTGACTGTTCTCTCTCTTCATCAGGTCGATCACGCCAAATCTCTCCACTACGTTGGCGCTGGAGTAGCGTTCCCAGCAGGGCTGCTGTTTGTGTGCCTGCAGTGTGTGCTCACCTACCGGGTAGCCGTGACTGCCCTTGACTACTGGATGGCTCATTTCCGAGTCGCTCTGGCACTTGGAGCTATGATCTCACTCGTCCTCAGTATCCTTTAATGAGAGAAATTAATAAGAGGTATGATTTGAGAGTTCAAGGGTCCTGCTATTACTTTAAAAAAAGAATCAGTAGGTCAGAGCTCTTTTGTTGGCCAGGAGAGATTTTCATAGAAAACCAATGGGAACACTTAAAGGAAGTGTAACACTTATTTTTTGGCATTTTGTTGTCTGCCTTGAAGTTCTGTATTAACTTTGCTTTAATTTCAACCTACACACTCCACCTGATTCCTTACTTTTCACCTCTGTCTCTTTGAGACAGGCCCTCAAATCTTTTCTCTTTTAAATAATATATGCGTATTTTTTAAAAAATATATATTTTTTTACTATTCAGGTGAATGCAAGCTCATATAAAGTGTAATAGATTGTTGTTATTTTTAAAAAAAAAATAAGACAAACACTTGCTTAGATTTCAGGTTTTGTTAAAGGTTTTGTACAGATGACCTCTATGGATAGGTTTCTTTCCTATGAGAATTACCATGCGTGTGGTTTGGTTTGTGGTTTGATGTTTTGCCTCACTAAAAGTGACAATATCCTTATCCATCTTCATTCCCGTGTCTTCCATATCTCCCACAGAGTTTTATCCTAAATTATTTTCTTTTTTTTCTTTTTCTGTTCATTACCATCCCATTTACAAGTCTCCTGGATGGTTCATTTGACAAGTGCAAAGTAATATGAACTAAGCATGCAGGCGCAGTGGGCAGCAACGCAAGGGGAGGGGAGACAAACAGCACAAAACCAAAAGTCCCTCAAAGGAGCTTTAGATGTGTGTTTGTTTTTTTAGAATGAAAACTTAATACCACCTCTTTAAAATAACAACAGTAACATAAATATTTTATTTCTAGGTCAGGAAGTTCAATGGCCCTGCATCAGCTTGTGATCTCACACACCAGACTGGCTTAAGGCCTTTGCACACTGAGTCAGTTTTTTTTTGTCTGAAACTTATGCACGTTAGAAAATAAATTTGATCCCATGTTATGTCAATCATGTTCGCACACTCCATCTGAAAATTTCGTCCGTCATTATTTTTTTCAGAACAGGTTTGATTTGGGTTTTTTCCTCATCTGCCCAGCTCATTTCCTGGGTAGTTTGACTATTCAGAGATGCCGTAGGCTACTTGCAACATCAGATGATGAATGAAGACTTGTGTGTGTGTGTGTGTGTGTGTGTGTGTGTGTGTGTGTGTGTGTGTGTGTGTGTGGGTGTGTGTGTGTGTGTGTGTGTGTGTGTGTGAGTGTGTGTGTGTTTGTGTGTGTTTGTGTGTGTGTGTTTGTGTGTGTGTGTGTGTGTGTGTGAGTGTGTGTGAGTGTGTGTGTGTTTGTGTGTGTGTGTTTGTGTGTTTGTGTGTGTGTGCCCCCGTGCGCATTCCTCAAACATACTGACAGCTGCTGTTCAAGGATCAATTGCTTGATCACTGCTTTATGATTCCATTTTTCTCATACTGCAAAATTTCGCAAATAGTACAAAATGAACTCATCGGATTCAGTGTGCAAGGTGTCTGTGTGTGACGTTTTTTTGTGAATTACGGATCCAAAAAACGCATCCAAAAAACAGACTCAGTGTGCAAAGATCTTTACTGTAACAAAGCCACTGTGACATGAATGGTCACTGTGCTTTTATGTGCTCAATTTAGGCCTAAATAGCTACATTACAAAAGGTCTAAAAACTCCTGTCAGGATCTTAAACTCTTCCCAGAGCAGTTAACATCAAGCTCAGTCACTGTTTGTGGATAAATCACTGGTGCGGTCTCTGGTTTTCCTATCCTTGTCTTTGTCCCTGAGACTTGCCTGTGCAAGTCAACATGTCCGTCCTTCCGCCCTGAGACAGGACAGCATGTTCACGATGACAGCTCTCCATGCTCACCACTTTCTTGACCACTGTCGCTCCTGCTCACCTCTTCATAAAGTCCAATCAGAAATTAGACAGTAGAAATGTCTGTTTCTAAATCAGCAGACGACTCTTCACAAACCACGTATTAATGTCCTCCCATCAGGAGGCAGTTTCTTACTCCTAACTCATTTTAATCGTCCTTTATTTTTTTATTTCTGTCTGCAGACTTATCGTCTGTGTGGTCGCACAGATTAAACTCATTTCTCCATTTAAATGATGTGATAAAGTAGGACCGTCTATCCCCTGTGAATAAACCTCATTCATTGACTGTTTCCTATTTTTAACTCGTCTTTTTAATGGATCAGCAGAGAAAATTGTAATCCATCCCTGATCATGTTATGAATTCACATCTGGTCCCCTGAGGTTAAGCTGCTCGTCATGTATCTGATTATGTAAGAGGTTGGACTCAGCCTCTATTCCTCTCTGTCCTGTGTCTCTTCACATTGGGTGAAGTAGAAAAGAAGCTCTGTTCAGATGTTTGTCCTCCTTAACCTCCTCCTCCTCCAGGTGGCATATTCTTCATCCACGAGAGCTTCGTCCTGCAGCACGCCGCCGCCATATGTGAGTGGGTCTTCACCGTGGACATCCTGGTCTTCTACGGCACCTTCACCTACGAGTTCGGCACCGTCACCAGCGAGACCATGATGGCAGGTCTGCAGCAGAGTCACCACCACGGCTCGGGGGTCATCATCGGCCCCAGGGCACGGGGCTCGGCAATGGGTGGGGCCACAAAGGGCCTCAAGTCCCCTGGAGGAAGCAGCACATCCACACATCTCAACTGTACCCCTGAAAGCATAGCCATGTTGTAGCTCTGCAGAGCAGCCCACTCAGCCTCAGCTGAGGGGTTTTCAGGGGCTCCCACAGGACGGGTGGACGGCAGAGCAGCATGTGGGGAAGGCGGAAGTTCTGATATCTTTAAGCATCAAACCAATACCAGGTTATCCAATCTGTAACACTCTTTTATTTCTAATCCAAACATCGGTGCAAGCCCCTTCAGTCGGTCACCTCCTGGGCAGCGGGGTCAAACGGAGCATTGAATGTGTGGAGCCAGTCCTGTCCTGGAACCATGAATGTTTTCTAAGATGGCTGTTTATCGAGCAGTTCTTCACTAGAGTAGTTTTTTTTATAAATGTGCATCACTGGTATGCTCACAGAGTTTTTCCTCCTCTTCAGACACTCCCCTCATGATATACCTGACGCTTCGTGGCCCACCTGTTCTGGCCTTTTGCTTCTTACTGCACGGCACACTTTTTGAATGAGATGTTTGAGTTTGCGTAGTGAGTAGAAAATCTTGAATGTTTGAGAAGTGAATAGTCAACAGTTCTGTATGTTTTCTAGGCTTTAAGCACATGGCCTTTTTTATCCAATCAGACATCAGTTATCTTGATAAAAACATTCACGTCACTGAGCGGGTTCATTCGGCACACTGATGGTGTTTTAAAAACTATTATCTCTTGTATCCTGAGCCATTTTCAGAGGTCATAATCCATTTCACTGACATGTGAGAGGCTGCAGATAAAAAACCCTTATTGATCCGTCCTGGTGTCAAAACCAGGACTGTGTGCATCACAATCACTTTGAGCTGAAGAGTCTGTGAAGTCATTTCATTACTGTCCTAAAAAAGTCGCTAAATCTGATTGGTTCTTTTGATCATCTCATGCAGCGTTAGGTTTTCTTTTACTCATGTCTGGTGCAATAATTGTCATCAATCACATGTTGAAGTTGAAGCTCCACAGGAGTGAATAATGCCTTTTATTCAGTGAGTTAGAGTTGAACACAGGGCTCGTTTTGTTCTGTTTTTATTTGGAGAAGATGTTTAAAAGTGACTCATTGTAGTGAAATTTAAATCTGACCAACACTTTTACTAAAGAGCACGTCTTGTCTACACACTGATTTGATTCCAGGCTGGACCCTTGGAAGCCTTATTTGAGTTTAAAGTTGTTGTTTTTTCTATCAAAGTGATGTGAAGCCTTTTTAAGTTGAGTTAAGTTGTTATCGGGGGATGTTTTGTCTTCAGGAGTTACTGAGAGGTGAACATGATGCCTGTAGACTTGTGCCATAAACCTCATGGCGTCATAAGTGAAGTGTTACAGCCACATACTACTGAGAGTTTCTCATGTTACGCTTTATTTTCTGTTGCCAACTTCTCAAAGTGAAAACTACTGCCACAAACTATCACTGCTCAATCAAAGCTGACGAATGCCAACATGTACGTTTATATATATATATATATATGTGACACTCAGATCTTTCTTTAACACACTCATTCACAGTATTCAGACGTCTGCACGGTGTTTCATTCCTGACAGTCGAACCACTGGATGCCAGCAATATGTGTTTTTAAAAAAGGTCACATCACCTACCTCTTTTATCTTTTGTGGGTTTGATGTTCGAGGCATGTTTTCCATCTCAGTGGTCGGTGGATTCTCTTCTCATAAAAGATGTTTAATCATGCGTCAGGTCACTTTTTCTTTACTCTTTGTGCAAATTCTTTCACTTCTTTTTCTTTCATGGGACAGCAGCAATCCTGATCTTGCCAAAAAAAAGACTGGAAGTTCTGTTGGTTTTCTGTCTGTCAGCAGTAGGTGTATGAGTGCACAGTTTTAGCCTTATCCCTCGTACTGTGCCAGGGGAACTGATTCTTTTCTGTGTTATTTTGTGTTCAGCTGTAGCCTATTTCACCAAACTGTAACTAAGTCACCGAGAGTGACTTCAACCGGCAGCTTGTATGAGCCCTCACACCAGGGGGGGGTTGATCGATTCTTGTAACAGCATCTCCTCCGTAACATCACGTTCACAGGCCAAACTTTTGTGGTGTTTTGTTTTCTTTTTGTTGTGTCAGAAAGCTGTCGTATGGTTTCTCTGTTGGGAGTAGAAAAGCTGCCTGACCCGTACATGTCTCCAACTCCAGCAACAACACAGAAACAGACATCTATAAAAATGTATTAGTCTCATTCCCTGGTTTAGAGAAACACTGAGAGAAAATGGTATCGAAAGAGTTGGAGCAATCCCCAAAAACAAGTCAACACAGATGATTTTTTGTTTCCTTTTATAAATTCTGTAAATATGTATGATTTGTCTATCATTTAGGTATTTTCATTTGACAGAGATTTATATTCAAATATGAAATAAAAATGATAAATTATTAGCAGATGGTTTCGTGGATTCTTGTTTAGACACTTTGTTTTCACACAGCAGAACAGAAGCAGCGATAAAGACATCATCATACTTGTCTCAGAAACAGGACAGAAAAATGTCTCAGTGATCTGAAATTGTTGCTAACAGCATCTTTGGGAGGTTGATTATATAAGAAGTTGGTTTAACTCTTAGCAAGCAGAAATAGAAACATCTTAAAAATCAAACATGACTGACTTTGATACATGATTACAAACATCAGCTGGTTAAAACTCACACTTTGGTTCATTACTGCACATAACTGATTAGTCTAATGAGGAGCGGACATGTGATGAATAAAAATCCCCTCAGAACAGACTCTTGTGACTCTGAAATGTTCCTCTTTAGTCTGCCAGAGAAGAGGCGAGTCTTTATCATTCATCAAAACTTCACAGCATGAGTCAAAGGGCAAATCTAATTTCATAATCTTAAAGTTCCACTTTAATCACTAAGAGGCTCTATTCAGTGAACACGTCTCTGTTAAAAGTCCTTACCAGCTCTAGAGAAACTCTTAAAACAGTCTTAGTAATAAAGTTAACAGACAAGCGTGTTTCAGTGAAATATATAAATTAGGATGCAGTTTAGTTTGGATGCACCGATCCAACCTGGTATCAGGTATTGGTCCAGTGAATCAGAAAGTGAAATCAGATAACAGTGACAAAGAGCTGATCCAAAGGACAGATCTATTTAACTCTGTTCTATGCTTCTGTGATTACAACAACCGTGTGCATATATATGTATGTTATCAGCAACATCTGAAGGTGAAGTTCAGCAGATCAGAGGTATTTCACATTTGTTTCACCAACAACGCTGACTGCAACATTTGCAAGTTGAATTCCTGATTAATCCACTGCTGATATTTACAGTATTTACACATCTATATTCCCATACTATAATACAGTAAATTGAAAGTGCCTGTGAGAAGTTTCTAAGTGATGTTGAAAAACTTTCACCTCTATATATTTATATGCTCGATCGTAATCCAGGATTAAAAGTGAGATTATCTGCCCCAAAATAAGTTAAGCAGTGAGAAGAGAGATCTGTGTTTTTTCTCTGTTGAAAACAGTTTCTTGGCTTAATTTTGTGGTAAGTTGAAAAGAAAAGGCCATGGGAGCAGAAGAAAACTGAACAGTAGAATGGTAGAGCACAAGCCAAAACATGGGTTAAACTGTTTGTGCTGATCTCATCCCAACCCACATGCAGCAGTTATTCTGCAGTGGTCTGTTCAAACTTGAGAGTCTATCAATAACATGAAGAGTGAGGTTACATTAGCTCTGCTTGGTGAGGTTGGCGTTGGTAGGTGAGCACTAATAGGGCATAACCAGGATTCTAAAAGAATAAAACAATTTTTTCATGATAGTCCTCACAGCCCCTCCAAAAAATGTCATTAGAATTTGGTTTTAAGTAACAAAAGTCTCAAGTTGCCAAAACATGAGGAAATTATGAATCTCATCCTCACATTACAGAATAGAGGATGTTAAGTTAATAACCAGTACTGGTTTTGGATGATACCAAAGTTCAGGTACCGGGACTTGTAGTTAGATCAGTGCATCCCGACTCTAGCTTACTGAAGTGTAACCCACACTACAGGATCGTGCTGAGGATCTCTCGCCCTCTGCTGCTTTGATATTTCTTCTTCCAGCCAATCTTAAATAAGCAAACAAGTTTAATACATAGGATTTATTTTTTTCAGAATTTGACATCATTCTTTGTGAAAAAGTAAAACAAAAACATTAAGACAAGCAGGAATCATTTTTTTATATGTGTCAGTGAACAATAAGAGAAGCACAGCTGATACTCAGCTGATTTTTGTTTACATAAAAAAAAGAAATGTTGAAATGTTTCAACTCATTCAAAATATATTCATTCTAACTAAGTGAAGTGGAGCGTTTCTTTTGCATCTGTAGAAAATTATTTTTAGCCTTTGTTGGCCCAGGTCCTTAAACTGCATTCACATCAGGTTTGTGATTGACAGAGAAAAAAGACTGACAGTTTTTCCGAGTGTTAGCCTTGCAGTCACGCCGAACAGAAATAAATAAGAACTTAATAAGCTGGTTGTATATGCATATAAGAATGGGTTTTGTTCATATGGAACAATCTTTGAACAGTAAAGAAATTTTGGGGAGATTTTGTGGTCAGACATTCTACTCATAACAACAGCTATAAGGCTGATATGGACGTTATTCTTCAAGCACATTTTTTAAATTTCTGTATAAAACAACACAGAAGTAGAGTTTTCATTTCCTGAAAAGTTCATTTTTGTCATTAAAATGTGCCACAAACTGTCATCACAGTCCTGTCATGTGTACATGGCTCCATGTAGATCTTCTAGTCTGTGCTCCCTCTGTTTTCTTCTCTCCTGAAGGACAGAGAACGGATTCAGTGAGGGAATGAAGCCACATCGTGAGTATGTTTAATACACATTAATGTATTATTATTCTCTAACCTTGTCTTTTTTAAACTCCTCATACTCTGGATTGTCAGTCGGTAGTTCAAGTCGGCAGAGAGGGCACGAGTTGGTCTATGGTTTGTAAAATATAGAAAGAGAATTGCTTCAGTTGTTGCAGAAAATAAGATTATCATGTGAAACTGAGCTTAACATGTCAGTGAGCTTTACCTTCCCCAACCAGGGCAGGATACATCCTGAGTGAAAAAGGTGTTTGCAGGGCATTTCCCGAACCGTCTCCTGTTCCTCAAACTCCAGCAAACAAACAGGACACTTCAGACCTTTGTCTGTTAGAACGAAATATAACAGATTTAAATCTTTTAGTGTCACTGATCCAGGAGAAGAGTCATTTTTCCATTTACATCTGATTCTATTTGCCTGACCACAAAATGAATGTCTGATACTCTCAGTTGTACTGGATCAGATGTCTTTCACCTGCTTGCTCTGGAGAGATGACGACCACTGTGAGGGTCTGAACAGCTGTTTTTGCAGCCGGAGGAGGAAGGCGCTGGTCCCAGTCAGACAGGTCAAATGCTCCTGAGTCAATCAGGTCCAAACCTTGCATTAAAGACCTGTAAAAAAAAAAAAAGCAGTCAGCCAAAGCAGAGTGCAACATTCACTGATATTCAGCATTACAGAGGGGTGTGCTGAGCCTCACCTGGCCAGTTCAAGAAGTGCATTCTGGCGATACTGCTCCTCAGGGTTGGTGGGCTCACAGTCATGTTCATCAAAGTAGGATGCCATTTTGGTCCAGACAGCGTCTTTGCATTAAGATATCAGACAGAGGACACAAGCGTGAGAAATGTTTAATCATTCCTCAAAACTGGAAAAATAAGGAGGGCAGGCTTTTTTTTTAATTATAGATGACTTATGTGGCAGCAGAACTTTATGATCAGAACAAGCAGTGTTGCAGTGCCAGAAAAGGATGGAGAATCAGTCGCTGTGCTGTAAACACATCTCTCAGTAAAATGCGCCTACATTTGACTGAACAAGCATGCTCATCCTCATCCTCAAGAGGCAAACTTGTGATAATTAATACTGGTTGAACATCTCCATCCTCAGTGTGAGCATTTTTTCTTGAAAAACAAATGACTGCATCTAAAACTTGCTGTGCATCTTTAATCCACCAGAGATTTGAATGAATAAAAAATGAAAAACCTTCCATGTTAGATGTAATATGAGGCCTGTGAATCTGCAACTCATCTAAAATATAAAATTTTACAAACTTATCCTCAAATATTCGCTGTACTCTTAATGTTAAATGTGGTATTCATTACTGATAATCTGAGCCTCCGTTGTCTAAAGACCAAGTCTTGTGATATTCTTCTGTCAGCTCAGATGATGCGTTCAGGGTTGAATTATTCCCTTCTGTCCAAAAAGTATTTTTTAATAGATATCTTTGTCAAGTCTGAGAAAATTGTGCCAAGTTTAACACTTAAACTGATACATAACTAAGACTTACTGAATAAAGAGAACACACTTCCTTACTTGTTTCCTCTTTTTTTACTGAATACTGTAAAAAAAAAAAAAAAACTGTGTATCAAACAAGCCACATTTGGTGTTGAAGGTGAACATTAAACTATTACATTAGTTATCCAGTGTATATTTTAAGATGTTTTTTTAGTTCACAGGCTCAATAAATAATTAAGATTCAAGAATAACATCATTTTTGGACTTACTTGGTAGTTAAGGCTTGACAAGGAAAACATTACTGCCACAAGCTTGAAAACACATACGATTACGTTCATTGATATAAAATTATAACTGTTTAATGTCAGTCTTTACCTCATAAAGTTTTAGCCGAGGACAAAAGACTAGAACAATCAGCCACAATCAAACCCGTTATGTTAGTGAACGAAAATCATGTTTCATAAACCCTCTAACAAATTACTGAAGCATCATAATACTGACACAGCAGAAACGTATGTTTCTAAAAAAACAACAAAACCATTTAAGGTTATTTATTGACATTAGTTTCGTAAAAACTGACCGAGACTACAACTCAGTTATCTGAAAAATTACAGTTTTTCCTCTTTCTAAAAACAGATTCATAAATGTGGATAATTCACCGATATTTATGTCAGATAGATAAACCGAACTCACCGCTCACAGCAACAAAAATAAACAGGTCATTCTTCCGGGTATGACGACATTAGTCATGTGGCGGTGTGACCAATCAGAACGAGGAATCCTGTTCCTCTTCTTAATCTGTCTAAAGAAGAAGGCGGCTGGCAAACAATAGTGGCACACTACTGCTCCCAGGTGGTGAGAGACTTCAACTGGGGGTGAAAATTAAGTTTGTGAAATCAGAACACATATTTCCAGTATAAATACGGGCCCTTTGACTTCGAATCATACCAGATAATAGTATACTTTTAAAATTGACAAACTAAATCCATGTAAAACCTAAACACAGCTGCTAAGTGTCAGGTTGATTCAACCGAAAAACTTTTTTTTTTTTTTTTTTAGATCATATTTACTCCAGTTACTGTAATTGAGTAGTTTTTATGTCTTCTTTTGTTTGTTTTTGTTTTTTCACTTTTAAGAACAGTTTTTAAAACCAGTAGTTTTACATGTACTTAAGTTACTTTTTGTGTGAAGTTTTGAACTTAATTCCATTTCACACTTCAACAGTTACTGGGTAAAAAAAGTCAGAAAGTATTTGATCTGTTTATCAACAGTGCCCTTGCAGCTGGTTGGCTGACATCTCTGGTACAGTGATTAGATAAAGTAACGTAGAGGAGCGCACACTGCTCATGCTGAAATCACAACACATCCTTTCACAGGTTAGTCCTTCAGGTCACCAACTGTTCAGAGAAACAGAGATTTGATAAAGCTGATGCCTCTTTCCCACCACAGTGAGCTCAAATGTGAGCCTAAACCAGATCCTGATCAGAACAAGCCGTCCTGCAATCTGGACAATTATAGTGAACTCTTTGAACTCTGTCTATCAACTGTGACTTGGTGTAGTGAGCGTTTACAAAGTGCAAAATATAAAAGAGGAAACTTAAATATTCAGGAACTTTAACCTGTGTATGTTTTGTTCTCACATTAATGCTCTCCTGTTAGTTAGACTTCAGCTATCAGCACAGGGAGAGATGTTCTGGCTGCATTTGAAGCTCATAACTTAGACATCTTTTCAACCCTCCTCACTCTACACCCCTGATTTAAAATTAACCGCTGAGTACTTAAAAGAGATTTTACAGTAAGACTTTTTACTTTTACTTCAGAAGATTTACTGACTAATAATTTTACTTCAACTTAAGTCAATTCTTTGGATCTAAAGGTGCCTGAGGTGAAATGAATTGAGAGTTAAGACACAGTCACTAGAAAAAGACAAAAATCTTTGAGAAACAGTTTGATACCAAAACAGAATTTATTGGCATAAATCAGACTAGTGATGAGGAATCTCACTCTTCATAACTAAAAGAAAAGAAAAGGTTGAACAGAAAAAAAATCAGTTCATAGAAGGTATGGCTTTGGTTAAATAACACTCTACTACAATGATTTGAATAAACAGCTGTTAAAGGATTTCTTAAATAGAGGGAGACGATTTAAGGCTCTACAATTCCCTGAAAAACATTTAAGTCCTGATAAATCTGCTGCATATCATACTGAACCCTAACAGACCCCACCTGGTGCTAATACAGTAGATGCTACTCAGACACTGGGGTCTTAGTCCTGCTCTGTATTCTCACAGACCTCCAGGCTTGTATTTCTCAGTGGACTCACAGAACAACGACATAAACACAGACCTGTTGATCTGCTGTAAGCATTTAGCTGAATTTGCCAGTGTTGTTAGACATGGAGCTGATTTCAGAGCAAGGACAGCCTGCTGATGCTGAAACACAAAACTGTAAATCACAGCAAATTTTATGTCTATTTTTTGTATTCATTGCTTTTTTTCTTAAAAGAGGAAACATTCATCAGCTTCTAAATACAGTAACGACACTACATAAAGTATCTTTGCTCTGCCTTTCCTCTGGCCGCTTCACTCTGTCGCTCTGTCTTTAAATGAGTGGTTATCAAACATACGTAGCTGCATCAGATATTTACAAAGTACTCCTCAGGATGAACTCAGAAACAGTGTCAGAAAAACACAACATGATTTTTCTGTGGTTGACGAGAGAACTGTCAGAAAGTGTTGGATTGTTTTTCTTTTCTTGGCTGAAACATGAGGAATGATTTGACAGAAGGAAGATGAGATTTGTTGAAGCATGTGTTGAGATCCTGCAGCTAATGGAGGATGGTGAACTTCATCAACAACAAAAAGAGTCAAATCTTAAACCATATATGGTTTCCTTTGGCTACAGAAGAGATGTGCATGATTCTAAAAGAAAGTCCAAAGACACTATGACTACGCTGTGGCACAGCCTATTTCCAGTATCTGTCATGTCCAAGTCCATGCAATAGAAAGATAAAAAGCTGTTCACACTCATCTGCTCATGTTGTTAAAAAACACTGGGTCACCTGCTCCCTGCTAAACACTCCTGCTTTTTTTTTTTTTTTTTACTCCTTTTATGGTTTAAAACAAGATGCTCAACCAGTGAGCAACAATGTCAAACATGCAGAATATTTCCTGGATTTCTACAGTGTTCAGAAGATTCATCAACCACCTTACAAAAAAAAAAACTTAAAAAGAAACACAAAGTTGTGTGAGTTACAGAAGAGAAGGAGAACAGCTTGTTTTTTGTAGAAAACATCTGACAGATTTCAGGGGATTGAAACACTCGTGTGAATCAGTGTTAATTAGAAAAACTGATCATTTACAATTAAAGAAGATCTTCATAGTCTTTAAATGCTGAGTGTATCTGCATCAAACGTGTCCCCTTTCACCATATGCACATACATGATCCATACACACTTCCCAAGTCATCAGAATAAAAACAACCTTCTCTGACACAGTCAATCATCCTGCTTTCGTCCTACCTGTGCTAAAAAGCTGTAGACACTGACCTAAAGACGCGTTTCCCGCCCTGACTCTCTAACTGAACAGTTTGATAAAGCAGCCATGGCAGTATGGTTTGTCGTTCTGTTCTTTGAAGGTTCCTTTGTTGAGCTGCTTCAGGCAGAAGGCGCACACAAAGTGCTCCGGGTGGAACTTCTTGGACATGGCCGTGATGCACCGCCCCGTGATCGGCTTCTGGCAGCCGGAGCAGAGGGAGCCGCGGCGCTCGTGGTAGTGCACTTCACAGTACGGCTGGCCGTCATGCTCAAAGAAACTTCCATTCACAAACGGGGTGAAGCATTCCTGTGAGAGACCACAGCAGAACAAAGATGGAGGAGGAGGATGTTATTCTCAAACCAAACCTGAGGTGTGACCCTCACTGCCCTGAAAACTTGTATCCTTTCTATGTAAATCAGCCCTGTGGTAAACAGCCGCACTACCAGAGTCACAGAGTGACATAAAGTGAAACAGGTATAAAAAGAGGGGGTAGGGGTATAAATCTGCTTGCTGCAGCAGCTTTCCGTTGCTTTTTCTTTTCTTTTTAGTTCACTTTGTATTTAGAGCCTGTCGTTACTTATTATGTAGACATCAAACTGCTTAAATTTGCAGTGGTGTTTTTACTTTTTGTTTTTACTTTCAACCGTAGTTGCATTATTTACACAAGAGATCAGCTGTTAGCAGCCTGTAGCATGTAGATGCTTATTAGTGCTAGACCCAATGTTCTCTGCAAGCTGAGGAGAAGGAGGTGAGGACAGCCTGCTGGCAATGTGGTGAGCTCAGATGAGACGCCATCGACTTGTCCTTACATCCATCAATATGGGGAATATAAGATCTATCTCCATTTAGATGGACAAGCTAGCCGTGCTAACCCAGCATCAGAGGAAATACCAGAGGGAAGAGTAGCATCATGCCATTCACAGACATGGCTAACAAAGCTAACATCAGACACAACCGTCACACTGGAAGATTTTCACCTGCTGTGAGAAGACAGGATACAGGACAGAGAGAGACCCTGTGAAGGTGGATGCTGACTGGAGAATGATGGCCAAGCCAGAAAATACAGCAATCAAGACAACGGCTTGACCCTGTATGACCTTAGAAATCAAACTGTAAATGGGTCTGTAGATAATAGTCTAACATAATCATTATAAACATTATGATGCTCTGGGGCTTTGAACCCTGGTACACAGGGGTCACTCTTTTTCCATATATGTGTAGATTTTGTTGAGTCATCTTGCGGGAAAGAGCTACTTTGAGCGTTATTTTGATCTGGTGAAGGAAGAAACGTTACAGAAAGTAAAACTGTTGTAATAATTGTGGAGTAGGGGCTTCAAAATAAACTGAAAGAAAGCAACGTCTCCCCTCCCAGCTCATTATCTACATGTGGACAGGACTAAATAAAGTGAGAATGCAAACTTTCACAACATGAGCACTGCAGAAACTTTACTCTAAATTAATGTTTATGCCTTATTCTAGCCACAACTACACTTTCTTTCCTAAGAATAATGTATTTTACATAAACTAAAGAAGAAAAAGAATTATCCCATCGGCAGATTGTTTTTTAACTCTGTACATGAAATTCAGACGTGTTTGTCTTTATATATCTTAAATTGAGACATTTCCTGGACTTGTCAGAACATGGCTCATATTAAGGCTATTAAGACAATACTAACTATGAGTGAAAAAGAAATGATTGCTTTGATTTCAGTCTTTGCAGTGAGAGAAAGTGGAGTTGCTATCCCTTTCATGTATTCAAAAAGCATAACAAGAACAGTCGGACTGAAAATATCATCAGCAGGATAACCTTCATCAAACCCCAACATGTGGTAGATACAGTAGACCTGAGCGACATAACTCCTTCTTAAACATCAAAACACACACCAGTATGAGGGGCATAAAAGATACAGACCCTGCAAACAAAACACTCGGGGTGCCAGAGGCTGCTCAGCGCTGAGATGTAGTTCTCCAAAATGGCTCTGGCACAGCCACCACATTTTGGTGCAAACATGTCAAAATAATCCTTCCTGCAGTAAGCTTTTCCATCCTTTTCATGAAAACCTGTGAAAAAGCAGATTTGATTAACAAAGAACAGAAACAGAGATTTGAACTGCTTTGACTTGTGGAAGTAATGTTTCATAGTTACCCTCTGGGCCAAAGAAGGATCCACACTGAGCGCAGAAGAAGTGCTCGGGGTGCCAGGTCCTGTCCAGTGCTGTTACTACTTTCTAAACACGGAGAGCAGGAGTTACTATCATCTGACTGATCAACAATCAGGGAAACATGTGGACACTGAGGGGACACACTCACATCCAGGATGGGCCCGTTGCAGTAGTAGCACCTCGGAGAGAACAGGTTGTGGTAATCTTTCTCACAGTACGGCTGGCCGTCACGCTCAAAGAAATTCCTAGAGCCGATCTCCTCCTGACAGTGTGTGCACACAAAGTGCTCTGGGTGCCACGTGCGGCCCATGGCGGTCACCACCTACAACAGCAGGAAAGCAGACACCTGATGTTGTAACCTAACTCCTAAAGGGATCTTATTACAGATTTGCTTTTCAAACCAGACGCTCACCTGTCCCACAATGGGCTTACAGCAGGCTCCACACACTCCTTTCGCCACTGTCTGCACCCCGAGTTTGTTCAGGTCCGACTGCAGGCTGCCCAGCATGTTGTCCAGCTTGTTGACCTGTGTTGGAGGACCACCAGGGACACCGCCCTTTCCTTGAGCCATGATCTGAAATGTTTCAGTGATTAAAAGAGTCAGTAAAGAGAAAAGTGTTCATCTCTCATAAGTGAGGTACCGTCATAAAATGAGCAACTTGTCCTAAGAAGTATGAGAAACAGAGGGAACATAGATGGGTTCATGCCTGCATTGGAGGGAAGACTGGATCATACTCAGTTTGGCAGCCCACAGACACCAGCACCTTAGGAGGAACTGGTGTCACTGGCTCTGTGGGTGGAGGCCGGGTAGGGGTTTGAACTACAGGAGGAGGGGGCTCTGGTTTGGGGGCGGGAGGTTGCTGCACTGGGGCAGGTGGAGGTGAGGATTTGACAATCTGCCGGGGTGTAGGAGGGACTACTTCCTGGAAGAGCTGAGGCTGTGGAGGGGGAGAGGGAGGTGGAGGGAGAGGTGGGGGTGTAGGGACAGGGGGCTGCCGGATTGGGACGGGCTGCTTCGGTTCTTCTACAACAGGAGGGCGACGAGGGGCAGGGGGGGAGGGAGGTGGGATCACCTTCCTCACAGGGACGGGCGACTCAGGGGGGATAATCATCTGAAGAAGAGGAGAGACAGAAAACGGAAACAGAGGGAAATGTGTGGAGAGCAGAAGTAGAAAGAAAGATAAACGTGAAGGAAATTGTTTGGTACGCAGCAGCCAACCTTCTCAACCTCACTGTTGACTCCTTCAGGGCGGAAACGCTGAGGTTTGGACGTGACAATGATGCCGTCCGTCAGCCAGTCATCGGACTGTTTCCGCCGCCGCTCTGAACGACCGATCCCGAACTTTCCCTGAAGCTCCTCGATGAGCCGATCTTGAGATGTGTTTTTGTTTACAATGACAGGTCCCATCTTCCTGCGCAGGTGACCGTCCCGATACATGGGGTGCACATTTGGGGTCTCCTTAGTGCGCTTGATCACTGATTTGATCTATGAAGTAAGGGTGAGCAGCTTATCACATGTCCACATCACAGATAACACAGTCCATGCTGTTACAGCGGGGCTCCGGCTCTTTAGATCAGTGACAGGTCAGGATGCATGGGTCAGTGGGCTGAGAGGCACAGCAGCATGCACTCTGTGGGCACTGGAGTCCTTCACACTCAGTCATGGTGCAGCAGGTTAGAGAGAGCTAGATGTGAATTCACGGGTGAGTGCAAATCTCACGGTTAGTAAGTTCTACGTCCTTACTTAACAAGTCTTGTCTTTTATCGTCATTTTGCAAAGCAGAAATATTAAGTTATCACTCTTATTTTCCGCACAATGAATAAATATCAAATCAAAGGCAAAGCAGCCAAAGAAGGCACTTTTGCAATGAGAATAAAGCTCAACAGTAGAGCTACAGCCATGATCACTGTTTAACGTCAAGAAGTGAAAGACTGATTTAAAAAATCTAATAGTTTTTTTCTCTTCTCTAAAACACTGAGGTGCAGAAGTTTGTGACTAAGCTAACACATAAATGGCTAAATGTTTAAGCTCCCTGAGAAGACGATCACTAAACCACTCAAAGCAGAAGCTCTCAGCTGCAGGAGCATCAGTCTCATCAACACATGCAAAAATAACAAAACCAAACGAAGCACGCTGTGAGCAAAACAAGCCCAAAGGGTGCATACGTGTCCGGACGCAGACACTCGGTCTATATTGGGTGTCTGCAGCAAGGGCAGGTCCAGGGCCACGTCAGGGGTCCCAGGGCACGAGGACGGGGTCATGGACTCATCCATCCAGCTGGCCTCTGTCAGCGGGGTCATGCTGCCATCTGTGTACGGCCTCTCAGTGTACGGCGTCATGGTGCCGTCAAATCCGTCATGAAAGGACATGGACAGCTCTTCGTCTGCCCAGTCCAGGTCTCCATTCCCGTCGGTGCCTCCGTCCACAGAGCCGTCTGTGATGGTGTTAGTGGCGCTGGTGAAGGTGTCGGGCTGCACGCTGTTTCTGTCCATGGGCAGGACCAGCTCCTCCTGCACCTCCGGCATGCCTCGGCCCAGACACGGAGCCTCCATCTTCAGCTGTGGCTCCTCCACGTGGTTCTGCGTGAAACTCATGGCCAGCAGCTTGTCCAGAGCCTCGTCCAGGGAGGGCTGGGCTGCGGGGGGCTCCTGGACGAAGGGTGGGCTGCTCTTCTGGGCTAAGGGGGCGGACTCCAGCGGCTGTGTGCTTGGACTGGTAAAGGTCAGGGGAGAGGGGACCAGTGCAGGAGAGACTGAGGATGAGGAGAAGGTTTTAGGGTAGGTAGATAAAGAGACGGGGACAGGGAGGGGTGAGGGATTCTCTGGAGCAGAGAGAGGAGGGGTGAGGTTTTTGGAGAGAGGTGAGGGAGAGGAGTGATTTAAATCCAGGTCCAGAAAAGAGGGGGATCCCTCAGGAGCACAGGATGGTTTACTGAAAGTACTCGAGGGTGAGACCCGTTCAACAGATGGACTTGGGGACTTGGAGGACTTGTGGTCCAGCACAGTGTTAACTGAGGTCAGAGAGGGGGTAGTGGTGGTGTTGGAAGGACTCGGACTATTTCTTATCAGGTTGGAGTTATAGGAAGCCGACTGAGAGAGGACGAGCAGAGCCTTGGTTTGAGAGGATAGCATGGTGGCAGAGACATCTATGATCGAGTCCAGGTCTGGCTCACTGGCTGCAGACAGTGAGGACACAGGACTGTGGGGAGGAAGACGGCTCGGGTGAGGCATCAGCATGCCACCGTCTCCTCCTCCATCCTCATCTATGTGCAGCTCAAAACCAGTTGGCAGGGAGAAGAGAGGAGAGGCACAGGCAGACGGTTCAGAGAGAGGAAGGGAAGGAGAAGCCACTGGGGGATGAGGAGAGCTGGAAGACACTGCAGGGGGGTCCATCAGAGAGCCCAAAGAGGCGGGCTAGAGCACAGAGAGGCAGGAGCAGGAGAGGAGGAAGAGGACAGAGAAGTTATCAGGAAAATAACAGAGTGAAGATTATGTTTGTCAAGCTTAGTGGAGCTTTTCTGCTGATTTGTACCTTAAAGTCAGACAAAGAGGCCATCAGCTCGTCCAGCTCTCTGGTGGCACAAGAGGCCGACATCCTGGCCTGCTGCTGAGAGTCCAAGTCGCTGTGACGAGAGGAGGGACTGTGAAAAAAACAATGAGCGGTTATTACATGCAACAATTAATACAAAATACACTCAATATGCTTTAAGATACAACAAGACTCCATAAAAGTAACACCTTGAGTCAAAGGTGACTTAAAAGTCCCAACTGGTTTACAACACCTCACAACCACAATAATAAAAACAGCTAATGGGCTCAAAATGCCATTCATGTATGAGAGAAAGGAAAGTGTCTCACTGATGTTTTAAGATTACTAACACAGACCAATGACAGATAGGGCTGCCTTTTATTTCATTTTTTTTTCAGGTTAAAATGACATTGGATAGTTTTTCTTTTAGCCTGTTAAAGCCCAGTAGAAGAAAAAAGTCATGGGCTGAAGAAAAAGACAAAGACTGACCAAAAAGCCAAGACTAAGTCTTTCTGTTACAATATGGCCTCACCTTTAATTCACTTCTCAAAGAAACTGTGATCTAGATGCTGCTGATACAGGAAACTGACTTAAAACAGTTCTTTTAATTCATTTGATTTTAAATCTGTAAAAAAAACTGCAAAAACTGAAGTCTAAGAAAGTGTCCATGCCTTATTTTGAGTGTTATTTGTCATATTAGACTCGATATGAGTCTCATTCAGCTGAAAAGACCAGAAAAACATCTTATTTCAAGTCATTAAAAGACAAAAGATGCCTGAGTTGCTTTTGAAGAGTAATAAAAAAAAGCAAATGTGGTAGTTTTTCATCCCCCATGACCATCTGTTTTTACTGTTAACAAGTGATTGAGGTGTCATTTTTTGTACTTAGTACCTTGAAATTACAATAAAAAATGTATTTCAGGTGAATGTGGCTTATACAAGGTCTAGTAAAAACATTTTTTCTCAAATAGGACAAAAACACTTCTCTAGTTTACAGTTTTGTAGTGTATCTTTCAGCATTGTGCTGAATAGAGTCATTTCTTTAATAGGAAAATTAAATGAGGAACAGTTGTTGGCACTAAAACTTAGCCATAAACCTGTCAGTGAGACATGAGGATCTGCTAATCCCAAAACAACAAATTCTGCTGGTTTACACAAAACCCTGCAATGATGTCATGTTTTTAATGTAAAACAGTCACTTCTTGATAACCACAAACTGATTTAAAGCTCCCTCATGAGTAAACTGCAGATATACTGAACTTTGTTATGACACATGATGAGTTCATTTTGTACAAGTGTCTTGTACTGGGGCATCTACACTCTGAATGCATCCTGTTTGGTGGTCAAACAGAGTCTGAAGGAATAACTGCACGCTAAAAATGTGTCTACACAGGAACAGACAATACAATATCAAACAGCTTATTGAAAAGCAGCAGAGAGTGCAGGGTCTGGTCTCTCTGGGCTCTCTTTTTAATTATTCTCCACATATGTGTTTCTCTATGAAAGCTTCTGGATAATCTTAGAATAAATACAGTAAATATCCTCATGCTGTAACAATCATCCTGTCTACAACTCTTCTATTATGTCAGACTTCAAAACAAAGCTTCAGGTGGGGCCACTCAACACATTCACAAACATGTCTGCCCTCTGATTCAGTCAGACCTCACACAGCAGGAGTAGTTTTTTCTATTAAGATCAATTTTAGTTCCTCAGCCAAAAAAAAACACACACTGATGAAAGGTGGTTTGTATAAGGTGGTTTGTGTTCACCTGGGGGAAGGAACTGTTCCCTCCAGCTCGTCCAGCAGACTCTCCACGGTCGGTCGAGCCTCTTCCAGTCTTGTTCCGTTCCTCTTTGGCTTCTCGTCAGGTGGGGGGCTCACCATGATGTCAGGTGCGCTACCGTTCTCGTAGTGGGTGATGCTGCAGGAGGGTAAAGGTGGAGCTGCCTCTTCTGTGGACACACAAACACATGTTAGAACTAATCCTTTCTCTCTAACTGAAAAAAATGTTACAGTTTTGAGTTTACCTGTGGTAGGGAATGACGGGGAGCTTTGCTGCACTGCGTTGAGCTCCAGCAGCAGCCTGTCAAGCTCTGACAGGTTACTGCCCAGAGCAGAGGTCATGGCTGCCGTTGACGAGTCCGATGATTTCTGTTTGTTTGGAAAACTGAGACAGAAAGGGACAGCTGAAGATAGCAACAGGAAGAAAAAGAGACAACATTTCTGGCACACAGCGGCCAGGGTTTGCGGGATACCTGTAGACGTGGTCCTCTTCGATGTGAGACAGCGGAGAGCTGCTGCTGTCCCTCGACCAAGAGCTCTTCTGTGCTGAACCTAAAGACTGCAAAGGACATATCAGCCAAGTTCATTTCTCTATAAGTGTGCTTAACATCCGACAGTTAATATTTCTGATGTTTTCACGCAACTGAGTTCACAATAAAAGTCTCTCATGCACACGGACATGTCTGACGCTCTTCATATCTCTTTCTTCTACTTGGACCTACTTGCTGAGAGGAGTGGATGGAGTCCGGCTGATCTATCAGGGACCCGTTCAGAGCCTCAGCTGAGGGTGGAGGAGGGACCGGGGGAGGGACCGACACATCCTGGTAGGAGTGTCCTCCAGTAGGGATGGAGTAGGGGGTCTCGTCTGACAGGAACACAGGCCGCTTTGAGATGTGGGACGTAGTAGATTCCAAGTCCGCCAGCAACGCGTCTGAAAGATTGAATGTTAACCACAAGTTAAGTGATGGGAAAAAAGTCATGTTGATTCATCCTGAGTCAGTATATTTAAGACGCTAGTATGTATGGATTAAAATTACTGTCAAACAATCCCTCTTTAAAGTAACGATAATGGGGTTTTCTCCTGTCATCTGAGTGCAAACACCCATCAGAAACTCATTCCTCAGCTCCTTTCTGCTTGTTCTTTCAACCTGCTGTCTCAGTCCGGCTGAAGACCAATGAATTCTTCCCTGGGGTTATTGGGTGCTCTGAGGCGACTCCTGACTGTGGTGTCAGGCTGTAAACAGACAATGGCAGCGAGTCAGCCTCTCATTCCAGCCCGTGACCAAAAAAAGCTTTCTCCTCACTGCAGATCATCCCACAGAAAGGTTAGACCACGTGTTGGTCACAGCACATCACTGAGCCCATCTTCATACCTAAACCCATCAGGCCTTCATGACATATCTCTCTGAAAGCCCCAACATACTTTTTCCATCAGTACACGCTATAAATACAACCCCGCTGACAATGAGAGATGCTTTTCTTTAAGCTCAATCCATCATACGATTGTCTTCCACCTCTGAGAGTGATGCATGAATGACTTTATGTGAACTTAGAGGAGAATGATAGGAACAAAGACGGAGACAGACAAAGTGTTTCTGAATCCAGTCCAGAGTTGAGGGGGTACAGTGTTACCCTGCTGAGTGCTCAGTGGAACGCAGGAACAAAATAGACTCTTACATCACACAATCCATCCATCCTCAGCCCGTCCAGAATAGACACGGTCACTGGCTGCGTACTGTTACACTACAGGGGGCTGGAATGGTTACAGCCTGTGTCAAGGAATCACTTTGAAAGAGAGGAAAAAGTGATCGACTGACACTTTCTGAAAAGCAATCTGAATATGGAAAAGTTCAGATCTGATGTAAGAATCTCTGTGGATCACAACTTTCATTAAGGGTGTGGACTAAGAGTTGTTTTAAAGAACAACATCAGCCTGCTAATGGAAACAATTACATTCCTGATGTTTTGAATACACTAAAAGATTGAAGGTGTGACATTAGTTGATTTAGTAAATTGTTTGAAGACATTATTTGTTATCTTTATCACCCAAGTTCTCCTAACACTCAGTTTTCTGACACAAAATTGCATCAAACTGACCAAAAATCTACAAGAAAACACACATTCTTGTTTAAAAATCTAAACATAGGAAAGTAAACTTAAGTTTTGAATAAGTTTAAGCCCTACTAAATTGCCAAGTGAAGCCACCTACACACAGGCAAGTTTAACAAATATGGGAGTCAGAGGGTAGTTTTCTCCATACCAACATCTAAACCTAACCATCAAACAACAATAGTTTCAGCAACAGAAGGCTCAATCATTTCTCTTTTAAACTAGATTTAAAAGCTATATTTATACTCACATTATTGTTTCCACCTGCTGTGTCTCTTGTATTCCCCGGGCAATTTCATGTGTGTGTGTGTGTGTGTGTGTGTGTTTGCAGGTGTGTGTGCGAAGCAGACAGCAGTGCGGACAATGATAGTGTGAGCCAAGAGAAGTGATAACGTGCTGCTGAGCGACTGAGGGGAGTGGTCTGAGAGCAATGATAGTGACATGTTTCCAATGGCTCAGGGAATTCACAAGAAACACTGAAATCTGTTGCTCTCACAAAGAAATATGCAACTATGGTCATTAAGTTTTGTCTGTTTTTGTTATATTGTATCTAATAATGCAGAAACCTAACTAAACTCACGACTTAAAGCTCCTCTGAGGAACTTTGGGTTTGTTTTGTTTTTGGTGCCTCACTGTGGACAGAGCAGTTTGTGCTGATTTGGTTCTTTGATTCAAGTTTTCTTTACTAAAAGTTGGTCTGGCTATCCAAAAATACCAAAAGTATCATTTGTTCAAAATCTTTGCCTTGGAACACTTACAGCAGTCGCAAAACTGACACCTACTCCCCATCAGTGGATTAATAATATTAAAAATGTCGAGAAATAATCACTCTTCATTAACATTTTTGCTTTTTGGGGTAACTTTTGAAAAGGCATTACCGATTACTTTAAGTCTTTTTTTCTGACCACTTAAAAATCCTCACAGGAGCTTTAAGTTTAAGTTTTACTTGGTTGAGGGGTTTTTAGTCGTCTCACAGCACTGTGTTTTACTACTACCCTTCATCAGAGTCTTCAGAAGCTACTTGTTGGAGTCCTGAAGTTTGACATAAACCACATGGGAGCACAGGCCTATTTAAAGCAAGAAGCTCAGGCCCATGTCTGTGCAAATGTGCTGAAATATCATGACAAGCTCAAAATAATCTGCACCTGGTGCTGACATGCTAAACAAGGTCTTACTGAAGTTGACTTTGTTCCTCATAAAACAAAAGCCTCCTCGAAGAAAAATACCACAATTGGCTTTTAGGATCACAGTAAGTTGTTTTAAATACATGTGTAGGGTTTCAGTACACAAGCTTTTACAGCAGATCTGAAAAGACGTCAAATAAAAAGGATAAATGTGTGAAGACTTGCTAATTATGGTAATGTATTCCTAGAAAGTTCTTTGAGGCCTTGATAGAGAGGACAGCCGTGAAGCCTGAGGTCCTCCAAAGCATTCAGAGAGAGGAGCCAAGTTTTTAAAACCCTTCTCTAATGATGTCGCTGCACTTTTAATACCCCCACCCACCTGCTGATAGCACACATCTGTGACTCAGGGAGAGGCCAGCCCACAGTACGATCCTCAGACATTTACACACAACATTTCATTTCAACTATTTAAAAAAGCTCAATCCCAGTGAGACCCGGGCTAGTGTGTATTGATTATAGTTGTTATAGACAACTCTTGGTAACATTTCTAAGCACAGTCCTGATCCAGCTCAAGGAGATGCTGCTGGAAAGAAATAGACTCTAGTCTGTCTCACTGGATAAGAGGAAAACTATTGTTACTACGTGAGGTTTTCCTTTTAAACGTCAGTACTGAAGATAAAACTAATAAATTAACCAATAAATCCACTCTTATTTCAAGTTTTGTGTATATTGGAAAACTGTTTTTATTCCAGCTCTAACTTTAGTGGCATATAAAGACAACAGTAGAGCCAGAAAATAAGACTTAAAGCCATAATTCTGTCTGAGCTGTTTAGATTTCTTATTTCTAAAAGCTGAATCCAACATTACCAGCCCTCATTTCTAAAAGGATTTGGTTAGCTTGATAAATGTGCTGTACACAAAATGTGTTCATCTTCAAGTTTTATCAAAGACATGTTCACAGCTAAACACAGGCACCTTCCTTTCAGCTTATTCAGTGTCTGTTTTTAAAACTGCATATTATACTCACAGCATGTACTGATTTTGCTAAAATGTAGTATGTAGTACACAAACTGAAGCAAAATGTGCAGTAAGCCACAAATATCTGTGTTTTGTAAATGCTAAGAAAATTTTAGTATACAAACATAGAATGTTTCATTTATGGATGTAATCTCTGTGATGTCACCCATTTGTTTCTGATATAGTGAATTGAAGCCTTTCTAGACAGAGCCATAATGGGAATGCTGAACTTAACATAACTTCTTTTAATTAGGATGAGGTAAAGAGGCGGGGCTTCAGCCTCTTAGTGGACAGCTACAAGGTGACCACCTGTCAGTCAAGTCAGCTATGCCCTTATATGGGCAAACCTGTGAGTCTGATAACTTAGAATATAAGAAGTTATAAAATATTCAACCCTGTGAAATTAGCTATCAGACTTAAGCTGTTTTTTTGAACCATAATGTTTAAGACATGCTTATTTTTGCTGTAAAAATCAGCTTCTTGGAATTGGTGTGCATTGGTTGGAATCTCAAAGAACTGAAGTTTTTAACTCTCCGGCATTTAGCAAAAGCTTCATATTTTCTCCTACTCACAACATGTCAGTCTAGCTTGCATAAAATGCACAGAGCTATTTTTTCCCTCTTTATCTGTTTTGGGTTTAGGTAATGACTGCCACCAACTGGGATGAGTCAGCATTAATTCTACGATGCAGTGCAATGATTTAACACTTGGTAACATTAACGCTGAAGTAATACCAAAGAAATACTGGTGATTCTTGTCACTTCTAGTTGTTACAGAGATGATACTCATCTCAGAGATAATGGTTAGTTTGTATACAAACAGGAAAAAAGTCTACAAAATACATAAGTATAAATCACTTATTAATCACAAGTTGATTTTATAGCATTTTGTTGGCAGGTTGACTTCTGCTTTCTAAAACCAAGAAACTGCAAAGCTACAAAATAGATCCAACAGAACAGTCATACAAACAACAGACTACATACAAAAGCATTACTATGCAGCACATTCTACATGCTACATTTGTAAGTTCTATGTAGTAACAGGTTTTAAAAAAAGCCAGAGCCCTATCCGAGCACCTCTTAAAGGGGCAGTGTCTACTAAAAGGGTAGATACAACACTTTTCCTTTCAACAGGAGCTTAAAGGTGAGTGAACTTATAGACAATGTAAATCAAACCAAGTCAAACAATATGCTGGTACTAAAAAAGCATACAAAAACCAAAGATGTCCATATCCAATAAAAAGAGTGTATGTATGTATCAGAAGCAGGTAGAATAAAACTGGTTATATTAAATAGGTTAACTGTAAAAATCTACTTTGTAAAAACTGTTCTGCAGAAAGTTTGCTCACAGATCACACTTCCGCTCACACTTTCTCCAACAGGTAATGAAAAGATAAACCTCAAAGATGCGACATCTCCCTCAGGAGGGCAGCATCGAGTCTGTCACAAGAACAAACAAGCGGCCCTCGTCTAGTCTGTTTGGTCCGCTCAGAGTTAGGAGCATTACAAATGCAAACAGGCACTGTAAGCCAACCAACAGGCTAATCTTTTCCATTCCAGACAGGGGGTCGGAGCTGCTGTGGACAAAGTCCAATTCTGCTCTAACTGTGTCCTGACTCAAAGAGCTATTGTGCGCGGTCTAGAGGAATAAAGCTGTCATCAGGGAGGATATGACTGAGACTAATAATTCAACATGAACTCATCAAACCTCAGTCAAACAAAACACAGATTCACTTTCACAGCCGCTGTCAGGGGGAAGCATCTGTGGTTGCTCTGTGGTGTCTAATCCTCATTACACTCGACAAACAACTCTCTACTCATGTGGATACTGTACACATTCTTGTGGCAGTGGGTGCATGTAGTGTCTTGCTTGTTGAGTATGCACACCCACCCACCCATCCAGGGCCACAGTCCTGCAGTGTTTATCAGATGGGAACCAAGGTGCACGGGGAATTCCTCACATTCCTGTGTCCACTTTGCAGAAAGAAAGCTCTGAAACAGGGAAGGTGGCCTAGAAAGGGCACAGAGAGCTACCAGCTGACCTGAATCAAAATGATGCTTTTATTTTAAATTTCTCTAATTCCACTTCATGTGATTTAGGTAGAGAGGTTGTGAGGAATGCTCTGGAGCACAAAACAGCATCTGTGAGTGAGGAAAATGAAAATAATGTGTTGACAATAACAGGAGCTATTCCACTAACTACAGCGTGCTTTGAATTCCTGGATAAGAAAGATGTCAGTGTTTTTACTGCCCATTTCCAGCAGAGCTGAGAGTACAGTGAAAGCAGGCAGGGTGAGGGGAAGGAAACCACAGGGGAGGGGGGCTAAGCTTTTCTATTAACATGTGGGCAACGGTGACGGGCCACCAGGGTCCACGGCTCACCTGTTTATAGCCAGGGAGCAAAGAGCAGAAACTGGCCACAGCTCCACACCGAAACCCTACCCCATCAGGCCAACCCGACACGATATTTATATCAAACAAGACAGACAGGGGCCGAGGAGAGGGGGAGGGGGAGGAGGGGAGATGCCAGGGAGAGACAGGCAGAGGGACAGAGAGACAGAAAGTGAATGATTGGAAATAAAACAGCAAACAGACTGAAGGATAAACAAAGAGATAAACTCAATCGCACAAAAACATGCAGACGACACCACGATGTGACCAAGCATGAACCAAGAGATCAGCCTTCTGTCAAATAACACAGGAGCATCTTCGGGTGATTTAACACTTCAAAATAAACATTCCTATAAATACCAGAACCAGTAGCCCCATATCCGAAAGATGACACGCCCCTCGAGAGAACGCCGCACCAAAATAAAAACACTTCCCCGCAGAGCAGTAAATCAGACGACTGGGGAAAGTCTGAGAGACTGATGTAACACCCAGTCAACAAGGACACATCCAAAGCAACACATGTGTGAGGAACATATGTCAGAGAGGAGGCTTTTGTGCCATCTGATGAAGTAGCTGGGCAGGAGGCGGAATGACTTTAGGTTAGGCTTTGTTACACCATGATCTGAAAACAAGAGGCCTGAACTCAAACAGATATCAGATAGATCATAAAGAATTTAGTCAGTGGATGATGTTCACTGTTGTACAAATTCTGCACTCTCAGACTGACTTTGAGGTTGTTTTGCTGTTAGTGTGTAAGCATGACCGGTGCTACTGTCACATCACCAGCTTTCTGCTTTAAAACAGCAAATTACGTCTTCATTTCTGTCGCCTGTGGGACTTTCCCAGAGTTTATCATCAATAAGTTTCTGCACTAAATTTAATCAGTTTTGTTCCACATTCCAGATTTGTAAAGTTTGATGTCTATCTACAACATGCAGATCATTAAGATAGATATCAGTCTTTGTCTGCTGTAGACCAACACTTTACACCACACTTATACATTCATGCTACAAATCTGTTCTTTGCCTGGCTGATGTAATGATGCGTATTGTTTACAGGCAGCTTGTGATGTTATGAAAGTGTAACACATTCCTCATCTTTACACCATCCTAAACCCTTACACACACACACACACACACACACACACACACACGCACGCACACACACACACGCACACACACACACACACACACACACACACACACACACACACACACACACACACACACACACACACACACACACACACACACGCACACACACACACACACACACACACACACACACACACACACACTACCTGTAAAATCTGTGGAGGTTCAGACCTCAGACTTTAGGATTCAGCGCGTGGTTCATTTCAGGAGGAAAGTCACAAACAATATATGATACAAATGTTAATATCATGGCCGTCTGCAATGATGGGTGTTACACATATAGGGATGGGTACCTTTCACATTTGAAACAATACGGCACAGATACCACCTGGCAATCCATATCAGCACTCATCAGTAGAGCCCGACCGATTAGTCGGGCCGATTATGCCCATCACCGATTAATCGACATCGGCCAAAATGTAGTTGATTATAAACATTTTTGCTCCGTGGAGATTCTGTCATTCCTGCTCCTGTGTGTCTGTGTGTTGGGCTGCACACTGCCCGAGGGCCCGCCCCCTCCGTCCACCATTATGACATGTAAGACTATAGAGTGACGTTTTAACATTGTGTTAGTTGCTTTTTTGTGAGATAAACAGAGATAAATGCTACTGTTATTTCACACGTCCACCATTATCTAATGTAAGACTATAATACGGCATTTTAACGTTGTGTAAGTTGCTCATTTTGTCTCTACATTTTTAGTTGTTTTTTTTATACTTACTGTGTTTAAAGTTTGACTTATTTATTTTAGGTGTTTACAGTATGACTTCTTTATTTATTGTGTTTACAGCTTGTTCTTATTTATTATTGGTTTTCACTACAGTTCTTATGTTGACAGTTTTATAATTAAAGTTTCTTGTTTTAATTTAATAGTGTTCTGTCTTTGTTTTGAATCATATGGGTATTATAATGAATTTGTGATTATATACAGTATATATCCTGTGTATATCAATAAATTTATTATATATATCAGCCGATATATCGGATATTGGTCGATATATTGGATATCAGCCAATATATCGGATATCAGCTTTTTTTGCCCCCAGTATCGGAAACGGCATCGGCCCCAAAAATCCCATATCGGTCGGGCTCTACTCATCAGTAACAATTTATGATAGATTTGTGTGGCAATCTGGCAATAAATAGTAAATTGTTCTGTAAAAAAAAAAATCTCAAAGTTTTTCAATTTAACATATTAATTTCTCAATATATAACCTTGTAATGCTGTGTTCATCTCCAGCATAAAAATCGCCCTCTCTTTCGCTCCCTCACAGTCATAAGGTACCTAAACATGTTACCGTTTGATTTTATGTGGATACAGACAGAATTTGGTCGATAGTTACAAAGGTACGTAATTTGGTACTCATCCCTACACGTAACTGTATGTTTCCTAAAAGCAAGAGTCAACCCTGTCATACAAAGTACCAAAATATCCAAGTGTCTTTGATGAAATGTCAGGTACAAGTATCAGTCTGCAAATTTACTTTAGTAAAAGTAAAAAGTCCTTTTTAAAGAATCCCCTCATGGTGCTGGGTACTTCTTTGAATCAGGGTGTGTTAAAAAGATGTCAGTCAGACATGAGCTTTAAATGTAGTCAGAACACCTCTTCCTGTGCTGATAGTTGAAGTATAACCAACAGGAAAGCTTTCATGTGAGAACATCACATATTTAGGTTGAAGTTTCTGCATATTTGAATTTCCTTTTTGGTTTTATTTTGCACTTTGGAGACGCTCCCTACTTAAAGTCACAGAATGCTGTGAGTTCACAGTGAAGTGACCGGATTGCAGGACGGCTTGTTCTGATGAGAATCAGGTTTAGGCTCACAGTGGTTAGAGAGAGGTGTAAGCTTTATCAAATCTCTATTTCTCTGAGCAGTTATTGACCTGAAGGAACAACCTGTAAAAGGATTTGTTGTGATTTGAGTATGAGCAGCGTGTTCTTCTCCTCTTCTACGTTAGTTCACCTGATCACTGGACCAGAAATGTCAGCCAATCAGCTGCAGCTACTCTACTTATTTTACTCACTAACTTATGCAATCAAAAGTATAGTGAAGTATAAACCTTCACACAATTTTTTTTAAGTACAATAACTGGAGTAAATGTGATCAGTTACTTTCACCTCTGATTATATGATTGTCATGCAGTTTATTTACCATAACCTAGAAGTTGTATTGTGATATAACAGTTACATATCAGTACCGTGATGGGAGTTACTTTGTGAATCCCACCTCTTCTCTTTGTCATAAAGTTGTTTGTTCCTGAACTGAGTTATTGAAAACATAATAAAACTGCTTTGCTAACAGCACTGCAATTTCAACTCTCATGACATTGAATTGTTGCTCCATATAAACACCAGATTGTTGCTAAATCAGATGTTGAAACAAAGATTTTCTCTCCAATCTGCTAAGTATATCTGGCAATACCAAGACAATGCCAGGAAAAAACAAAGTCTGACTCTAGATGAGACAAAACATTGTCTCTTAGCGATTGTTTAACAGTAGAAAAGATGAGAAAAGAATCAAACATTTACATTTAAGTAGGTGGGGGCAGAGATTTCCTGGAATCAATGATGTAGTTAAAACAGTTAATCTATTTTAAAAGAAGTTGCATGCTATCAAAATTGCATTAAGGTTTGATTCCCAGCACTTAAACAAGACAAGAACAAAGTCTAGTCACAAGGTTTAGAGTTAAAAGTTAAAGAAGTTCTAGGAAAAGAGAAGTGAGATTTCCTGCCCTGCTTTCAGACATGAAACTCCTCCTCTAAACCTTTCCTCAGGTGTCCACAGTCTTAGTCATGTTGGAGGACTCCTGCTGAGACTCAAATTCCTCCAACATTACCCTTAGAGATGTGGGGAAATGAATCAGCTCTGTTTTGTTTCAGCCAAGTTTTTCAGGTAAAGAGAACAGCATGGTGAGAAGAAGAGAGTTGAGAGAGCTACATGTGAAGCAACAATGTGGTGCAACAGCATTAGAGAGTGAGAACAGTGTGATAGCAGCAGGGTCACAGACTGAAGGCCCACAGCTGCCCACTCTATCAGTGTTTGCTGGCCTCCAGCTCTGACTCCACTCATTGTTTTTCCCCTCTGTTTCCTCAGGATGTGGGGCAGGGTCTGTTGCCTAAGCGATGAGGTCAGCCATGCAGCTTTCTCTTCCCCAGACCCAGAGCAGGATGGGTGTGGAGCTCCACAACGAGACTGATTTACAGTCGGGAGCTTCTCTCTGGCTGAGCAGGCCAGCCCGCTGGTTAGGGCCGGTATGCACTAACCCTGCAGCACTCATGGGGTGATGATAGCTAGTCTGGTAACACTAACTCTGTGCTGCGGACACACGGGGACACAGAAACCACTAAAGACCTCCTAAGATCTTTTGGTATGCTGTGCAAATGCTGTAAACATTTAAGAGCACGCTGTGTCTACAACAGCCAGCCTGTACCCCGCCTGGAGGATCAGACCTCCCTCTGAAGGTGATCACCTGATACTAATAAGAGAGAATCTAACAGGTCTGTTCAACAGGTGCAGCTCTCTCAGCTGCTTTAGCCCACATGGAGACATGAGGGTCAATAGAGGCCTGCAAAATAGAGCTGCATGACTCACATTGTTTTAGGGAACATGGACCTTAAAGCAATAAAAAGTTTTTGGTCTGACAACGTACACCTGACTCTTTCAGCTTTCTGTGTCGTCTTCATTAATTTCAAAATGAAAATAAAGGCCCAGACTTTGATGCAGACTGTTGTACCTGCATGTTAGCATTACAAAGTCTGACTGCTGTTTCAACGTGTTGGTCTGAGCACAGTATCAACACATATATTGCTGTATTTATCAAAAGATTCTTATTTAAACACAGTCTGTCATTTAAAGATCATGTGATTCAGCACTGATGATGGTGATGATAATGATGATTAACAGGATATGTGTTTGGGTGGGACTGACCTACCGATGAACTCTGACTCATCCTAAACTCCCAATCTAGTTAGGAATAATTCACATTATAAAAGAAAGTGTTGATGTTTTGTGTCAACTGGTATATTTAAATAATGAAGTGTTCTTTGAGGGAGTTCTGTGGTCTTGGGTCCTTGGTTACTTTTCCATGTAAACAGTCCCATCCTGGACTAGCATACCTTCAGGTTTTTTGTAAAGAAAAATTGTAAAAAACTAAAAAGGAGACAGGCCAATGGATAAATCGATTAGCTTGAGCAGATTTATCATGTATATTGACACACTTTTATTTTCTTTTGCAAACATCAGGAATGTGGACATCAAATGTGCAGAGACTTAACTTCATTTAAAGAGGGGGTACTATACGGTTTTATTTGCGGGCTTTAATGGGGATGGGTACCTTTCATATTTGAAACGATTCAGTTCCGATACTTGGTACCTGGCAATTGGTATCGGTACTCCACAGTACCAATTTTCAGTACTTTTGTGTGTGTTTATGTAGTAAAATAATATGGTATCCATTGTTTTAACATGAATCAGTTCTCCAGACAAACATCGGTCTGTACATGTAAAATTACCTAATTCAGTACCCATCCCTTAGGCTTCAAACTGTCTTTCTAGTTCCCCTTTAATATTCTTACATAATCTACAGCTAAAGAAATACAGTCCAATACAAAAACTCACGTTACCTGCTGTCATGGGGATAAGTATCAGTCTGGTTTCGTCTTTGTCACTTATGTACAGAGATTTCCACAGATTCTCTTAATCTTTTACTGATATCATTCACCATACATGATGAAACCCCCAAACACTGCACACGCAGTCTCTCACAGAGTGGTGAACCTCATCCAAACTTCTGTCGGACTCGGCCTCTCTGGAATGTCCTTTTTATACCTGGTCATGTTGCTAGCCTCCTGTAAATTGGTGTGATTCGTCAAGGGATGTTTCTCATGTGATTTTTAGCATTACACAACTTGATCTGACCTCCTGCCTACTTTTTTTAAATTGTAGAGCTGACATCGAATTTGAAATAAGCTCATAACTTATACATTTCTCCCTGTTTAAACCCTGACATGTTTTCTTTGCATTCTTTACAAGTCGTCACCCTTCAGGACACTGCAGGTCTGTTCTACTCCCATTTTCAGTGTAAACCTGCAAACAAGGAGCAGGGCAAACACAGCCCAGTAAGGTCAGTCCGCCTGAATCTCACACACTCCTGTTAAACTCACACAGAGATGAGCTTCATATGTCACAGACATGAAACACAGGAGCAGGACAAGCTAAAAGAGTGATTTCAGAGCCACGTCTGGGTGAGGATTTCTCCCGGCCAAATCAGAAAGTACGATGAGGCTTAGTCAGGCTGCCACCTGGTCTGAAGTAATCAGAGGAAATCTGTGGAAAACTCTGACTCAGAGGAACAGACCTGAAGAGTGCTCACACTACACAGAGGGAATCCCCTTCCTCGAGTGTGCAGAAATGTGGGCAGATCAATATACACGGAGCAACAGAGGACGGAAAGAGTGAAGTCTGATCAGGTTTCCAAACAGCTCCATGTAGACCCGTCAGTCATCAATGAACCAGGGGCCGGGCAGGGTGTTAACAGGGGGGCTTACCGGAAATACTATAAAGCCCAGTCATTGAGCATTCATAAATATTTACCATGGGTTTGTTATTGAATTTTTAAAGGGGATGTTGGCGGAGTTTCCCGTATGATCAGTCTGGAAATTTTACATCTTAACAACCGAGTAATTAAAAGCTATACAGCTTCCTGTTTCTGTGATTTTTGGGTAATGAGACCTCCAAGCTGTTTTCGATGTTCTCTTTCAATAACCAGACGACCTATGTTTGACAAAACCAACTCAAAGCAGCAGCCTGCATGGAGCTGAGAGCGGCGGTAGGAGGTGAGTCACGACCCTGAGAGTATTTGGCCTTGGACCCTGACACGGAGTGATGTTCGACATTCCTCTGCAGCCTCGCCCCCTCCTTCAGCCTGCTGTTCACACTGCTTCACCCGAACCACAGGCTCCCTCTCCACCAACAATCAGCCCTTTCAGTGGCCCATGGCAGCCCCAGCATCTAACATGCCCGCGAGGTATTCTCACAGCCAGCCAGACTGGAAATGCAGCCCATCATCTTTCCACTTAAACAATCCACAAATCCATTCTACTGCCTCTGGACTTTAGGAGATCAGCATGATGAGAGCATCCCAGCAGAGGCTTTGGATGTGATTCACTCAGAATGAGAAAAGTAAATATAGAGAAGTGACCAGCTGGTTTAAACTATAACAACAAAATTAGAAGTTCAGAGGTGCAGTGCAAAAAGTCAAAGGTCAATGCACTCAAGAGGTGAGTTAGTGAGGCACAAAAAATAGATGGAGCTGATAAGACGACACAGACACCCACATGGATAGAACATCATTAATGCAAAAACTGAATTTAAGGAAAATGAACGCCTTCATTTAGTGTTAAGAGGAAAAGATGAGTTTCATGAAAAAAAAAATAAAGAGTTGTTATTGAAGAAAAAAAACTATTCATACTATCTGAGGGCTGTGAAAAACATGCCAGCAGTGTGAGTGACCTCAGCTATTTATTTGTAGAGAGGTTTTATTAAGCCAAGTGATGAAAGTCACCATATTAAGTTAACTTCCATTTAATCTAAGAAAAAGAAATGAAGCTGAGTTTTCAGACTTGCTGTCTGACAAACAGCCCCACCATCAGAATAATCAGCCACACCCAAAATTATATCCACTTATACTCACAGCTTCAATATTGTCAAAACAGAACATTCAACGACTGAGAAGTTGCTACCAATAAAAAAAAGCCCCTATGACCAAGACTTAGGGATGGGTACCTTTTACATTTGACAGATACGGTACCAATGCCTGGTACCTGGCAATCGGTACCAGTACTCAACGGTACCAATTTTTGGTACTTTTTTGTGTTTATGTGGTAAAAAAATATAAATTTGTTTAATAATGTAAATTTTTGAATGAAACATATTCTTCAACATATAACCCTGGAATGCTGTGTTCATGTTCAGCATTGAAATAGCCTACTCTTCCACTCCCTCACAGTCACAAGGATTCTTTTAGGTACCTCAACATGGTACCTTTTGATATTACTTGAATCGATACCCGGCACTTTTGACAGAATTCAGTATCTAAAAAAGTACCTAATTTGGTACCCATCCCTAGCAAGACTAGTTTTAGTACCAGGCTGTCAGCATGGTTTTTAGTGAAAATGGCCTTGAATGTGGGCTCTGATGGGGGATTCTTTGGCTTTTGGAGCCAAAGGACACTCCAGGACCTGTAGCATTTTCTATGTCTGATGTGGCTTAATTTTTAAACACCAGAAGTTATAGCTGGAAACTGACAATTTTCACCTAATCATTATCTTCACCGCTTTTCTCTCCCAGGGTCCTGGAGCCTGTCCTAACTGTCACTGGCCGAGAGGCGGGGTGTAACCTGGAAATGTTGCCAGTCTTCCACAAGGCTAACACTTAGAGAGACACTCATAAGCCTACAGGAGATTTAGGGTGACCAATCAACCTGATTAATCTAGTACCCAGCATGCACAGGAAGAACATACCAACTCCAAACAGAAAGGCTCAAAGAATCTAGCCAGGAACCTTCTTGCTGTGCGCCAACAGTGGGAGCAACAGCACCATAAATCAAATTTCATTATACTGACTGACTTATATTCACGTGTTTAACAGAAGACCATGTAAAACAAGCAATTTTCAGGGGTTACCTTTGAGGTCCACGTCTTGTGAGAACATTTTAGCCATTATCTGAGATTTTGTTATGAAAACTTTTTTGACGCTATGCAGGAAACAGCTAAAAAATCATACCAACCGGATTCTTTAAAAATGGGAACACGCAAACACAGAAAGCTCAACCCTCCTTGTCACAGTGGAAATAACTCACATACAACTAATATACAAAACCTTCCTGGAGCAGAAATCAACAGGAATACAGCACAAGGTCAGTGAAAAACAATAACTACTCCTGTTACTCTTTGCTTACAACCAAGAAGAATTGTCGTCAGAGCTTTTGACATGGTGAGATAAAATGATGGGTTTCTTTATGGTATTAATTTCTAGGGATGCATAGATTGAAAAAAATACTGGCTGATTTTGATTCTGGTTTTAAAACCAACAATACATCAATGGCAGATTCTGAGACTTGGGGCTCATTGTCGGTTATTTCTTTTTGCTTGAGTTGTGATCTTACAAAGAACAATGAAACTTCAGTGAACACTAAAACACAAAACAACCTTTAACACATCGTTCTTTCACATAAGTAAGGAAATAAGAAGTAATTGAACACAAACAGAGCCTGACTAAAACCTTTTCCTCTGAGAATACATGTAATGCAACAACACAATAATCTCTTAGCTGGCAATGAAACAAATATAAATTAATAAAAGCATAACTTTATGACCTTAAAAAGCAAAGAAGACCATCTGAAACCTCAAACGGGAAGTGGGTGTCACACCATGTAAACAACTACTGGACGTGGTGTCAGTGATGTCACAAATTTGTTTCTGATACAGAGTTTTGAAGCCCATTGTTGACTGTAGGAGTTGCCAGAAGCGCTGAACTCAACCTAGCCTCATTTAAGATAGTATGAGGTTTAGAGGCAGGCCTTTAGCCTCTTTGCTGACAGCTACAGGGTGTCCATCTGTCAATCAAGTCAGCCATGTCCTTATATGGGAAAAATGCACAAGTTTAATTGCTTACAAAAATAACAAGTTATAAAAAATCATCCCCCACACACTGTGTAAAGATCAGCTTTTTTAACTGGTGTGCGCATGGTTTCTAGGTTTTTTTTTAGCACTTCTGCACAAGTTTCTTATTTTTAGACCAGAAGCTGCTGCTCACTCAAGACAAACTTATTTCTCATTTACAGGACAAAATCAGCAAAGACTGCTTGTCTAAGGGGGGCGCCAAAATCAACTGAGAAGGAAAGCACCTCGCAGGAGCTTTAAGTAGCTTTAAGTTTAATCAACAAAATGTCAGGAAAAGAGCAGGGGGCGATAAACAATAAAAAAATTAAGAAATTATGAATCAAAATCCAAAGTAATAGACTTAGAAGTTTGCCTCTGATGTGAAAAATATGGGCTGCTGGGTTTGCCAAAAATAAAATCATTTGCGAGTAGACTGATGCAGATATTTATCCGTTAAATATGGCCTTATTGCACCCAAGTGTTTGATCACACAGTGCTTTCCCTGTAGAACAATTATAGCTTTTCCCATTATTCTAATACCCTCTTTATCTCCCGCTATCTGCTGGCAAACTGACCACATCGTGTATTTTCTGGTCTGTAATGAAGTATCTCTGGCAGTAAAGTGTGCTTCATCATACTGGAGATACATATTAAGGCTGAGCTCACATTGTGCTGTACCGAGCAGTCTAAATGAGGAGGCCTGTTGACTCCAGCACTTCAAAGCTGGAATGAATAGCCGGGGGGCAAAAGTTGAGGAGGTAATGTAAAAGCTCGGTGTCAGGATGTCAGCCAAATATCTTCCCCCTCTGGCATACAAATTGATTAAAAGTGATTTATGTAATAGAGCTGAACACTGAACCTCCCTCTATCAGAAATATAACCGTTGATGCAGGGAGTTAAAAGGAGGAGGTGGTATGGCTAGCGATGTCCAGCCGCTAAGTTACTACGATGCTTTTATAAATCAAAGATGATCCGAGGTGAAACGAACCAACGAGTGCCTCAGATGAACTTTTCTGACAGATTGCAGCTATCTTTGACTCAGAAATGTGACCCAGAAACTGTAGTTTCAACACAAATCCAGCCGTTCGTAAACTCCTCCACCCCGCTGTCCGTTTCTCATAAAGCCTTTATAAACACATTAAGCACTTTTTAATAAAGTCGGTTACTCACCTAAGTCGTCCATAGTGGTTGCCTGGCTTTAGCCTGTTCCAATTCTACGTTTCACGAGTTTTTCACCGGTTCTTCTCGTCTTTATTTTCCTCTTCAAACTTCTCTGCTGCTGCTGCTGCTCTGCAAGTTAGTCAGGGTAGCTCTCGGGAACGCGCCTCTCTGTAATGTGCATGTGTACTTTGGTGCCTTACTGGAGCGCGCACTGCCTGAGACTCAGTGCTGTGTGACACCTAGTGGCCAGAAGATGTAATTACAAAGACTTTAACAAAAAAATCACGACTTTTAAAAGTGATATTTTCAGGCGATGGCCAATGTTTGACAAAGTACTCTTATCGAAATACTATCGATACCATTGTGTTTTCTCCAACGTTTTTTTTTTATCTAAAATTCACAGGTTTAAATGAACTGGAGTGGAATACTGTCATAATAATATAATATGATATAATGATGTGGACAAGTTCAGTAAACTTTTTTTCTTTTGCAAAAGCACAATAAAAAATGAGGTTATTGTTAACTGTGGGTTATTATGCACTTTTACTGCTCCAGCCCACTTGAGATCAAATTGGGCTGGACATATCCACTGAAAAAATTACCTTGGTTCAAAGCATCAAGTCAATGAAAGTAATTAAATGTTGTCATTGTCATCCCTTTCAGCTTTTAAACATGTTATGGTTCAACCATATTTTTTCTGAATAAAAATGTTTCCTATGTTGTTTTTAACATATGTATATTTATATTGACAGCCAAGACTTTCAATTAAAATGTTGAGAAATTTAGTAATAAAATTTATCACATATTAGTAATTTTATGTTAACTTAAAATTGTAACCGACTGTTTCAAGCAGCCCATAGAAACCATTCATGTCTGTCAATTCAAATTCATAATGCAAATGCATCTAGAAGTTATTTATCTAATTTTGTGAAAACATATAATTATATGATGCAGAAACATGCAGCACTTAGTGCAGTATCTTAGAAAAAAAAAAGAAGAAAGGAAAAGAAAGAGCTTTTGACATGAGGCATTTATTGAATTGAATTTTATGGAAACCTTTGGAATGTGACGATATATCATATATCATTTCCAGCAGATTATAGCACTTCAAAATCCCAGGGACTATAAACATGGTAAACGTGCCAGCAGTAAAGTTTAAAGTTTTTATTTGTGTGTACCCAGTCAGAGCTCCAAGTGATGCTAAACTGTAATAGTTTCTATGAGTGAGCTTAAAAAAAACACAGTTGATGTAATTAAAAAAATAAAAACACATCATGTCATGTAATGTGTAAAATAGTGACCATAAAATCCAAAATCATAACTGGTTCCACAAATCACAGCTCCAGATTTGTATGAAATAAGCATGCAACTATCAGTCATCCAGGTTTAAGAGCTGTTACCGATCTCTTGATGTTCTGCAGAAATGTCACATAATTTCTTATGTAGATTTTATTCAAATAAAATACTTTCCCAGTTAGATTTGTCTTTCTTGTAAAAAATACATCGAATTATCCAATTGTACGGTTTCATTATCGGTCAAATTTTTTCATTAAAAAAAGGGAAACTGATGTCAAAAGTCTACTGCCTTCAGCTTTCTCTCTTCTTTCTCAGTGAGAGGCTGCTGGGAGAGGATTTTGTTATGCAGTCGGTGGTGTTTGCCTATCCCCAGCTTTGGTAGACCTCGGTTCAACCCCTCCAGAAGCACACATGACTTGCAGAGAGCCTGGCTGGAAATGTAGCCACAACGCTCACAGGTCCCTTGCACAGGCATCTTCACCCCCTCACGTACTGACAAGTTCTCTCCTGAGTGTATGACGTCCATTATGGAGCTGGGCCTAACACTCTCCAGGTCCTTTAGAAAGGTCCTTGCATGGCCTCGGTATGCATTGGGAGAGTAGATACACTCAGTGGAAAAGTAGTCCAACTTCTTAAAGTATGCATACAGGACAATCTCTTTCTCATATGCATACTTTAGGGGCTTGCAGCGTGGCACCACACCATCACCTTCACTGGTCGTGGAGATGTCAGTGCAACGGCGTAGGCGAGCTATGTCTCCTCGCAAGATGTTCATGAAGACTGTCTCTGCCACATCATCAGCATTGTGTCCTGAAAATTAAAAACACATAGAGTCACCATCACAAATTTACACTAAACACTCAGTCTATTTTAAAAACATGTCTTATCATTCGAGTTGTTACCTGTGCATATCTTATCCACCTTTAGCATGATGGCTCCTCTATCGAGTGCCTGCCGCCTGAACACCCCACAGAAGGTACAGTTATTCTTAAGCCCCACCTGCTTCACTATAGCATCCATTGTCCAACCATACAGCTCCTCATACGACACAATCTTCAGTGGGAGATCATACTGTTCCTGGTTTCTCTTTACGGTCTCCAAGGAGTCATCTCTGTAGCCTGTGATTCCTTCATCCACTGACAGAAGCATGAGTTCAAGGCCATAGTTATATCGCTCATTGAGGAGCTTCATTACGTGAGCAAGCACTGTGGAGTCCTTTCCACCTGAGGCAGCAATTCCCACTCTCTCGCCATGCTTGAAAAGCTTAGCTGCCACAATCGTCTGATGTACCTCTTCCTCAAAGGCCCAGAAGAAGCATTCCTTACATAAAGAGTGGCCTGTTTTTGGACGCTTTAGCACAGCTCGCTTGTCACAACAGCTACTGCACAGGATGGGCATCTTGACTGTGGAGGAAGAATATACAGAAGACAAAAACATTAAAAGGGCCATGTCAAAGGTTAGATAGAAAGTTTGTTTAGCTCAGATGGCCAATGGGACATCCCAAATAGATGTTGCAGTCTCTTATCTGACTCCTTGTAAAAGACTGAGAAAATTTGATTGTAATTTTACTATGTTGTGAACATCTGGGCCCCGAAAGACCCCAAACAAATTGTCGCTAAAGGAAATCAATTGCATTAATAGTGTGGTATTCAAAGGTATAATGGTTGTTGAGTAGAATTGACAAGGGTCATACAACAAAATATCTTAATATTGCATGGAGAGATGAATAAGAAAAATCCATGAACGTCGTCAGACTCCGTTGTCAGCACCCCTCGACAGTTATCAAAGAGACATCTATGCCCAACGAGATTTTTTTTAATTCAGCAGGTATTTCATAAACATGTTAATCAGATATTTTTGGTATTGCTTCAAAGCATGGTGAATAGTTAAAGGCTCTATTGAAACCATTTTCATCGAGGAAAAAGAAAATCACCTTTTGTCAGATAAAGCTGTTCTTCTCGTCATGGTAACTGATTCAATTTTCCCACAATGCACCGCACGACTAAAAACTCGAAGCCTCTTACAAGCGAAAGTTTGACTGACCTCACCAAACACAGGTAATAAGTGTGCGGAAAAACTATGTTGATATACGTAACATATATACCGGAGTACACAGAATTTTACAATTGAATTAAACAAACTCAAACGCGATTTAGGAACAGAAAATGAAGGTTTAATTTACAGTTTTAGAGAGGACTTTACCTGGAAACGTCAAGCAAAAAGCGTTATTATGCAGTTTCTAACAGCTCCCCACAGGCTCTTCGAAGTAGCCAAAAATAACAAAAACCGCTAAATAATCAGGTGATCATTTAATAAGTTTAACGTTCGCTGGTGTCAAATGCTGGCTCCCAATGTTTCCAGTTCTGACGTTAGCTAGCCGAGTCACGCTAAGTTGTCATATTTATACACAGACACAATTTCATACCTGGACTTCCGATGACCTCGTAGCAGAGTCTAACAAACTAAGAATAAATATAAAAAGAACACTAAAACAAAACTACCTCACACATATAACGCGTGGAGGCATAAGGTTGCCATTAAAAGTATCGTTAGCATGTTGTTTCATCATGTGGCGTTCTCTTTCTTCTCCTCGGTTAATGGCGGACCACAAACATCATACTGAGTTTACACCGCCACCTGCTGTTCAGGAGTATGTGTTAACACGAATCAGGTGACATTCTTATTTGATGATACAGGATGAGAAAAATCAAGTAATCAGAAAGAAAGAATCATAAATTGGTTATGTGATTATGACTAAAAAATTATAGCCACACAAAAATTAGAGGGAAAAAATTATACAATTTTGATCCTGTTTCTTTCTGAAAAATTAAGAAAGGCTTGTGAAATTCTCTCACTTCAATTCTTGCCCCTTAAATTCTTTCTTAAGTCCATCCCCTCTCTAGGTTGTATATCCTGTCTCATAATAAATTCTATATTCCATATTTGCTATACTTCATGAACACATGTTCCACGTCCTCAGCAACATTTCCCTGATCTACATTTTCCACTAAATAAAGAGTTGCTTTCAGTCATGTATGTCCCAGATCTAATCTTAAGATCATAACTTCCTCTTTCTACTCCTCCCTTTAAACTCCTTTATGTCAGCTGTTTTTTTCTAATAATATAATGCTGCCTCCCTTATTTTATCAACAGCCTCATGTGGCATTGGCTCATCTTTGCTGGGAAACAAGGAGGGATGACTTTTGCAAGCATGTACAGGGCAGTCTAGAGCTGCGTGCTATGTTGGAATTGACCACTGCATATACAACCATACACTTACAGCCTTTGAAATCGTCAGTGCATCTTTACTGTCTATAAATAAATAATTCAGCATTACTGACACTGCTTTCTGTGATGGTGAATGAAGATATTTTATTTGAATAGATATAGGAAGTGATCTACGTATATAAATAACACAACCAAGTCAAATGTAAGGGTAGGGATTTATTACTTTGCTTCAAACATGTCACTACTGCAGTTGCTGCAATAGATATCAAAATGCTGTGTTGTGTAAATGTAAGACAGAAGGGGGGAGTCATTGTTGAAGGAGTGAGAGGCTGGCGAGGTCAGGGTTCAGGACAGGAAAGAGTCACAAGCTTAGTTGACGGGATGAAAAGCGCCCCTCTGATGCCACTGCATGTCTCTGATGCGCCGAACCGACTGGATCTGAGGAATCTGGGCTCCAAACTCAGCGTGGTCTTTGTACTCTCCCTTTTCAAACAGGTACTGGTAGCCTCTGTAGCCTGGGTACTGATAGCCCACCCAGCTGGTACACCAGGAGCACAGAGAAGGGGGCCAGATCAGAGAGACATTTAGAGGCTGCGGGAGAGCAACAGGAAACTGAATATCAAAGGAGGTCTGAGAGGTGGATGGACTTACGTGCCACTCTGAACCCGGACAGAGGTGACCTTCTCCTGGTAGCCGTGTGCATGAAAGCTGGGCACATCATCATCGATGATTTCTATCTTCTTCCCTGCAAAGCTGGGGTTCTCGAAAAGTACAATCTTGTGCTCCTGGCTGTCCTGAGAGGAGAGAAAACATTGACTCATTGAGTGACATTTTAATCAGCTAATAGGATGATGTTGGGGGGAATGTAACAGTGAAAATTGTGCTGTCTTACCACTTTAATTGGGCGGAATGCAACAAGGGTGTCACTACGCCTGCTGTTGGTCCAGGAATCCCAGCGAGGATACTCCCCCTTCTCAAACACATACTGCTCCCCCTTACAGTTGGCCTGCTCATATCCCACCCATCTGAGGGGACAAGGAGAGAGAGAACTGGGTGTGAGCAGTGTGAGAGCAATAAAAGGAAGAAAAACTGATCTGATCTATGTAACATACATTTGTATTTCTAGCCAATCCCCTCCCCTGTGTCCCGTCCTCTTCCACAAAAAAGTCCCTCTCTCTGCCTGACCCACGCCCTCTCTGTCTCTGCTTCTTAAAATATGTGATTGTGAATGATTTTCTCGTTTGTCTCAGTCTGTCTCTGACCCACACTCACGGTCCACACAGCACCAGTATGGAGCCCACTTTCACCACGCCTGCTTCCTGGAGGTTGTTGCAGGAAGCAGTCAGCTCGTGGCACCGTCCCTGGAAGTTTTCCTGCTCATAGATAATCAACTGTGAAAACAGAAAGAGAGCTTCAAATGAATAAATCTGTTTGGAGAAGGCAAAATTTCAAATTAATAGTTAATTTGTTTTGTTGGCTACAAGTCTGCTGCAGTACCCCTCACCTTAAATGCACTACTGCCTGGCTGCTGCTGCTTGGATGCAGGGATCTGGTGGTCTGTGGCCATAGTGAATGGGTCGGCAAAGATGACTTAAAACAAACGGAAATTTAAGAAAAATATTTAGTCTTTAAACTTTTTCCATCTTTTTTATCTTTTATATGATCAATATATATATCTTTTAATCATAGATTTTTTTTCATTGTCTCCAAAAGTTGCCCTGATACTCCTCCATTTCTGCTTTTCTATAACAATAAAAACAAAATGGACTCAGTTTTTGACATTAAACCTGTAAAATATCCAGAATAGTAGAATAATATCTTTAAAAGTACAGATTACAAATGTGAAAGAAAAAAAAATGGAGCATGGAGAAACATGAACCTCTTACCAGTGCCTGTCTGTGCCAGTGTGTTTGTGATGGCACGATGGGCTCAATATATACGGGCCGCCCAGGGGTGGAAACTCTGCCAACAGTACCCACAGACTCCAGACCGGCTGCAGATCGGCCTGCCATAGGCCCAACACACTGAAATGAGGGGTCACCGTGTAGCCTCCCCCCACCCTGGGGTGTCGCAGTCCTGCGAAGTTATTTCATTAGTTGTCAGTTTTGTCCAGCCGGTTTATTGTTCCACATCCACATGATTCAGCACAAACAGTGCCAAGAGTCCCACACCTACAATGAGAGGAGAAGGACTGTAAAAGACGGGTTTACTCTGTCAGAGGCAGGCTGATTTGAATAACAGACCAAATGATACCGACACTTTTAACTTGGGTAGGTTTATTTTACATTTTATTACAGAAACTGTTACTAAGGTCACCATTTATTGCTTCCTGTTTGGTACACAGCAACTGTAAGACCTTTATGTTAGTCAAACTGATTCACTGCACAGGCCATCTTTCTCACACTGCTCCCAAAAACTAAATGTAATATATTTTCCTCTCTCTCTTTTTTTTTTCTTTTCTTTACTTTTGATGAACTTTGACCTACTTAAAAAAAAAACCCTGTAAAGTATAATTTTATGTCTGGTGAAGCACATATAGTGATTGTTGCAAAAGTTGTATTTGGTGTACTCTGAGCAGTAAGTAGTTTGTAAAGTAGAAATAAAACTGGATCAAACAAACTGTGGTACACATTTGAAGGCAGTAGAGCAGATTTGAAACAGATACACCTTACCTGTGAAACTTCACCAGTGAAAGCTCATCCTCGTACAGGGTTTATGTAGCTCCAGGTCATTCCTGTAAGTCTCTCATATCGCTTTAGAGGAAGGACTGAGATTCGAACTTAAGACGATGAAAAAGATGGATAGGAGCATAAACATCAACAAACCTAAAAGATAGGTAAATAAAATCCGGCTTCTGGACCCAAAATGCTATGTCTTTCATTTCTCTGTATTTTTTTTCCTTTGTTGTTGTTTCTTCTTCTTCTTCTTCTCATTTTTTTTATTTGTAAACCTTATGAAATTTTTTTTGCTTGTGAATTGTAAAATCATTTGTTCATTGCTGAGTAAAAATAAATTGTTTACACATAAAATCTAGTCTCCAACAGTTAATAAGTGAAATTAATCTGTGATCATGCAGAAATGTCTAGACACTTTTGCTTTGTCTTGTTTTATTTTTTGTATTTTTCCTTTTCCTCCTCAAGACACTGAATAAAAACAGTTTAGAGAAATATTATGAAGTGACAACACACACCACAGCTCCCACCTTGCTTTACTATGTTTAACAGCAGCACACATTTCTAATGGCGGAGAATGCAAACAAGTGAACTTCTTGTGTGAAAAGTTCATACTAGACCATCCTAAATTCAACAAAGTGACTGACCTACAATAACGACCTGAACTTTTTAATACTATGTTTTACTTATTTAACTAGATCTTGTTTTACCTCTACTTGAATGTTGTGTCTGATATATGTTTTTTTTTTTTTAATGTATGACAATGTTTGTATTTTAGAGCTGTCTTTTTGTGCTGGTGAGCCAAAATTAATTTTCCACTTACCTGGACAATAAAGAATTATTCTATTCTATTCTATTCTACTTACTATAAAACATGTTATTGACTAAGATTCATTTTGTATTTCTTTGTTGGGTCTTGTTTAAAACAGTATTGTTTATTATTTAGCAAGAGTTGCCTTAGCCCTGTGTGTGCTGGTAAAAGTGCACTCAGCGCAGCCTTTAACAACTTCTTAACCTGACCTCTGACCACCACAGGCCTTTGTAGGTTATGAAGACAAACCTCGGCGCTCTGTGCTCTCCAGTCACGCTTAACAGTACATCTGTGTCAGTTCCTCTGAGAAACAAATGTTAAGTTTGAGTAAGTATAACTAAAGCGTACTGGTATCAGCTAACAAATGGTTGAAATCCAAGATAGAGATGATTCCTTATCATCTGAAAACTCATCATTCTTCCTGTAAAATTATATCAAATCAAACACTTTCCACCTCTCCTCTTTAATTTACAGATAAGTGGTTTAATGGGGTGTTTAAGGAGCTTTCATATGCTGCTTTGATAAGTCTCATATGAGGCATTTTTGAGCAAAATTAAGTCTTTATTAAAAAAAAAAACCCTGCTGCTTTATAAAGGCCGCTTTAATACTGTTCTCAGTGAGTTTTGACTTAGCAGATAATTTTCCTAATCTTCAGATGAGAATTACTCTCAGTATCTGGTTGAACATCAGAGTAAGAAACTAGAGTTAAATCAGCTACACAAGTCTTGAATGTTTACCTGTAGAAAAGCTGTATGAGGATTCAACTGAAGACAAAGGTTTAATGACGACATTAAGGTTGAAAATTGCAACTTGAGAATATATTATAGAACAAACTTTTGGTTTTATGACTTTTTTTCAATCAAATTTATGTGTAAGAAATTGTTCAAAATGAACATTCAGGATAAAATATATTTATCGGATACACATATAATGTGTACTGGCCTTACTAAAGAGCTCTCAGAGAGCTCCCTGTTGCTGATACAGGGTGGAAAATGGAAATATGCCACAGATTGGCGCTAGTTTGAGTTCCCAACTATTAAAATATCTTCTTTTATCCCTCATTCAAACTTACTCGAGGAGTGAAATTTCTGTCTCTTTGATTTCTGACGTCAGCTGCTTGACAAAGGCATACATGTGTGATTTCATGTCATTAAAGAGCAGCTGTGCTCACAGCTCAGACACCTCTTCAGGTCTGGAGCTGAATGTAGTTAGCTTTAGTTTGTATTGTGTGGTTTGATGGCCGTTAATCTGGAGGATCATCAATAAATGCACAGTGATTACTGGGGTTGGGAATGCAGGGCACTCTCTTTTAATAGCAAGCATACATACAGTATGACATCACTTCCACTGCAGTGTAGCAGATGCTTATCCACATTTCTAATGAGTTACTCATGTTCTGCTAAAGCTGGATGAGGCGTCCTGTCTGTCTATTTAAAATAGGGAAACGCAGGCGGTGAAAGCAGCACAGATGACCTGAAAACAGAGTCTGACCAAACACGTCTGCAGTTCACCTTCAGGAAACAATCTGTGCCAAATTTACATAACTTCCACAAAGATGTGAGTTTTTTCATCTTTCTTTAATCTTTCAGTTAAAAGCATTTCCACCTTGACTTACAGTTATAACATCACCAACAAACAGGGCCAACTCCTGGTCAAACGACTTTTATTCGCCACTGAAACAGACATGGCGCTCCTCTTGGGGCACACGCAGCATTTGCCGGGGTCAGGTGGAGGCAGAGAGTACAGCCACTGTTGGCAGTGTCAGGGGAGGCTGTGTGAGGATCCTGCTCAACTGGCTCCTGCTGAGGCAGGTGGAGCAGGAGGCGCTGGGGCAGGGTCAGGGTCCGGTCCTGGCCCTGGTCCTGGGTTGGGGTTGGGGTTGGGAGCAGGAGCTGGATCAGGGTTGGTGAAACAGCCCTTCTTGTGCCACTGCATGTCCCGCACACGCCGCACAGACTGGATCTGAGGAGCAGGGGCCTCCCAGTCATTCCAGTGCTTGAAGTCTCCTCGCTCGAAGATAAACTGGCGCCCTCTGTAGCCGGGGTACATGTAGCCCACCCATCTGGAGGAGGGAACACAGGCATACTGGATTATCCCACAGTGTCTCTATGGGTTCTTACACACAGGGGGCAAACTGTGACTTGGTGATGATCTTACGTTCCGTTTAGAGCCTTGATACTCGCAACCCGATCCTGAAAACCGTGGCCCCACAAAGAGGGCACATCATCCTCTATGATCTCGATCTTTCTCCCTGTGAACCCAGGACTCTCAAACAGTTGTAGCTTGTGTTCAGCGCTGTCCTACAGAGAAGAGAAAGACTCATGGGTAGCTCTCAGTTCCTCACAGTCACTTGGAGGTATTAAGGTTTGAGGCTTGACAGCTCATATCAGAGCCACACTATGCCTTTTATTTTCTATTTCTAACCTTACTCTCTGCCACCTTTACATCTATAAAATTTGCTGTGTCAGTGTTTGTATTTGGAACAGTCACCCACCACTTTGAGAGGTCTTAGAGACAACAGAGAGAAGCTCCTCTGACTGTTGGTCCAGGTGTCCCAGCGTGGGTACTCGCCCTTCTCCAGGATAAACTGCTCCCCTGTGAACCCATGCCGATCATAACCCACCCAGCTGAGAGGGGAAGAGAGAAAGCACTGGTGTCCATATGAGGGGGAGGAGCTTTATCACACAGAAATGAGTGGAGTAGAGTGGAGTGGGCGTTACTCACGGTCCGGACTCCACTATCACTGATCCAACCTTCTCCAGGCCTTTCTCTGACACGTCTTTACACTCTGAGGAGAACTCTGCCTTGCAGCCCTGGAAGTTCTCAAACTCATAGATCACTACCTGGACAGCACAGAGGGCAGCATGAAGGGGGAAGATTCACAAACATGGCAACACACACATTAAGTGCATCTGAGGATACTGTGACTTTACAACCAGAGATGCTTCCCTATGGGATACTATAAACTCCAGCAGACCAAACACTCTGAAGTCTGTTCACCTGGATGCAAAGTAAGGACCACTCCAGGTGTGCCTGTTTTCACATTCACATGAGACAGTGATTTATCTCTTTACAGATGGGTGTTCAGATACCTTATACGTGGCTCCAGCTCCACCCTGGCTCTTTCCAGCTGCCAGCTGCTCCGGGGCACTTTGCTGCTCAGACATGGTCCACTTCTCCTCCACTTTTTGGCAGCAGCATACACACAGACAGAACGGCATCCATCACAGTATGCAGGTGTAGATGTGCACACAGAGGGGAAAGCTTAATGTCAAAGTCACACTTCTTTGATCTCAAACCAGAGAATTGTTTTTATCTAGAACTTTTAAACATTAGCTGAAGGATTGACCAAAATTAGGGAAATTTTTTTTTACAGATTTTTCAGAGTAAAATATTATGAGACTGTAAAATGTAACAAAAATCCTCCAAACCTGGGTCTTCACTTGCTGCCGCCCCCTCTAACTCCATTGCATTGGTTTTTATAACACTCTCTGTTACTGCTGTGTCCAGATTGAGGACTTTACCTGGGTTTGCCTGCTAAGAAGCGGTAGTGTCCCTCTCTTTCAAAGCCACTTGGTGTTTGGTGGGGTTGAGCCATTAGAGGGCAGGGACAGGGGCTGGGGGGTATTTATGGTTTATTTCTGGCCACAACAGCAGAAAAGGAGGAGCTGTTGATACAGCAAGTCTGTCGCTCACATTGTGTCCGTAACGCTGCCTCTCAATAGGCAGCTGTGTTGGCACACGCTGCCCTGCCTGTCCGCCTGGCTGCCAGTGAGCACTGTGTGCGGGCACGAGGAGAGAGAGCCAAGAGGATTCAGCAAACAGCCCCACTCAGCACAAACACACACACACACACACACACTCTCTGGGACTACACCCGGTCTCAACCGCAGCACACTTCCTCTGGCCTTTCCTCGCATACTTTGGTTATAATCAGCAACAAAGCTGAATCTCGGCAGTGTTGACTTTTATGAAGAGCAATGTGCGTTCTTTAATCTGAAAAATACAGAGTAAAAGTAGAAATATTTAACTTAGAAGAGACATACAAGACTGAGATGTGGAGTTCAAGTCAAGTAAGTTTTATTAAGAATTTATTTTTTTCGCTTTCAGACACTGGCTAGTACAACACAGTGTGACATACATCTTTACTTTCAAATAAAAAAAGGGACAAAGAAAGACAAAAAATAAACCCTCAACTTTTATGACAAAAGCAAAACATCATGTACACATAACCAGCGACAATCGATCCATCGACACATTCACTTGCATTGCATTAGCACTCCAAAGATACAGGAGATGAGACATCATGGCCGACAAGAGGGGGCAGAGGTCAGTGCAGAAGTGCATCGAGTGACAAAGTGCTTTAGAGAAGAGCAGAGAAGGAAGGAGGGGGATCACAGAGAAGCTGGTGCAAACGTTAAGATTAGCGTTTTGTTTCAAACGTGTAGTGAACAAACCGCCCCTCCATGAAGTACAAGTGTGAGCCAACGCCCCGAGCCGCTCAATCTGAGCAGCGCCTGCTCTGACTGCAAAGATTGTGCATGCACTCACAGGGGGACAGAAAAGAGGAGGATTGCACTTTTTCTTTCAGTGAAAACATGATTGAGGAGTACGTGTGTGAGGCCAACCAAACGAAAGTATGGCTTATAGTGAAGGATAATTCAGGGAAGACAGGCTGATTAGTGTTTTTACAAAAGATTCAAGAAGGTTTTTGTGCTGACAGGGAGTGTGCACGACTGACGAATGCAAAGTCGCTTGGCCAAAAAGTCCCCGTTCCTCTTCCACAAACAAAAATAAGATATTTAGACAAAAGGAGAGTACAGAGTATGCAGCAGCTGTGAAACTGCTAGAGATGTGGAGTGTATCAAGGTAAACCTTTCAAAACTAGCTCTCTGTCTTTGTCAAATCAATGAAAGTACAAATATAACATCTCCTGATTACAGATATAACATGATTTACACTATTTCTGACAATCACGCCAGCAGTGATTTGTTCTCTATGTTCAAGGAGGAGAAGAAGAGTCTGAAATGTTATCCTATGGCAACACTCCACCAGCAGCCTCCACTGTCTGACAACACACACACATGTAATGATGCTGCGTACAGACAGCTCGTAGTGTCGGCTGGATTCTCCTCCAGCATGTGATGAAGCACGCCCAGGATAAGGAGGCGTCATGGTCCCATGAGTTAACCCTTTCCTGAAATGCGTCCTGACAGGAAGTGAGGGATCTCTTCCTCTCTCTGACTTCTCCTGGTCCCAGTAAAGTGTTCATGTGGAGTCCCTCCTGGTTCAGGAGAGCTCACACGTCTTCAAGCATGAAATGGATAAAGCGGAGCAGCTTGATGTTTTTTTTCTCTTTGCTTGTTTTGTTATGTTTTTTTTTCACTAGAGAGACGCTCCATAAAAAAAGGCACCATGCACATTTATCCACCCAGACGGGGAGAGAACCAAAATCAAAAAGAAAAATATACATCAGCAGCTGTCGATCCACCTCTCCTCCTCTGTGGGTCCAACATTAAGGCTTCTGTTTCATGGATTCATCTGATAAGGCAACCTTTGAGAGAAGAATGAGAGGACAACAGAAATTTAACACAATTCTGATATAAATGAGCTTTTTGTGTCTTTGTTTCTGTTTGTCACACACAGTCACCTCCACTCAACACTTACTTAGCTTTCATTTTCATACTGACTCAAGCGTTTCTTGGACTTCAGCTCTTTTAACCATTGGGGAGAATCCTCCTCGCTGCAAAGAAAACAAGGAAAGTGTTACAGAGCTGATAATGAATGCACAGCTGAAAAGCTTTGAAAGTCATTGCCTCTAATGAAAATCCTCCTGTGTTGTGCTCTAAAGTGTGAATTCTTTCTTTCTCACTTAAATACAGACTGCAGCTCTTCTTCAAAGTCTGTACAGTGGTACCTTGACTTATGAGTGAGAGCCAAAATTTGTGTTACAAGCCAGTTACAGATACCTCAAGGCTAGCGCAGTGAAAACCACAGTGAATGCAGCAACTTCCACCCAGAAGCCCATGCATTACTCTTTTACTTTTAGTAGTTAGCTCGCAGTGGAAGCATCAGTGCTGAGCTTGCCTTTGTGTTTTCAGTTGTTGTACAAAACTTTTAGACTTTATTGAAGAGAAACACCCAGAAAAAGTTGCAATTTGGCGTACAACGGCACTATTTAATCCTATAACACTAAATGTTTCATATTTGACCTCTATTTCATCAACATGGTAAATAGTTTCCTTGAAAACCTGTTCAAACAATGTAAAAAATGTTTACTACCCCCTTCGAGGATTATCATTCCACTGCAGGCAGCTGAAGTTGTATTTTGGCACTTTTCAAAATGGCTGCTCTCATTGGATCATCCACACTATTTTTTTTTCCTCAAGAAAATCATTGATAATTGTCAAGAAGATGTGGTGAAAAAATCATCAAAATTGCAATTCATTTTTTGAGATAAACATTTTTTTGCATTCAAAGGATGTCTTCTTAAAACTTAACTTGAAAAATTGCAGAACTGCACTGCAAAAACTGAAATCTTATCAAGTGTTTTTGTCTTATTTTCAGTAGAAAATTCCTTTTTAGACTCTATACGAGCCACATTCACCTGACCAGTCCAGAAAAATGTCTTGTCAAGTTATTTAAAGACAAAAATGAGGTCTAAGTTGCTCGTAACCAGTAAATAAATCTACCAATGGAACAAGAGAAAAGTTACTTGTATTAAGACATTGTTCTAGTCTCAAGGAAATTTTCAAGCAATTTTTTCTTGTTCTATTGGCAGATTTTTTTTACTGGTTACAAGCCATTCAAACCTCATTTTTGTACTCTTATAACTTAAAACAAGACATTTTTCTGGATTGAAAAGTTGAAAGTGGGTCATATCGAGTATAATAAGACGATTCTTACTTAAAAAAAGACAAAAACACTTGATAAGATTTCAGTTTTTTGCAGTGTGCCCAATGTCTCAAATAGGATACAAAACATATATCATAAACAAAACGATACAACAAAACTTTTGTAAATTTTGTCAAAAAAGGGTCAATAAACATCTTAGTTCCAAAAATTTGAACTCATACACACTATGAGAAGGAGTTTGAAACAGAGCTCATTGGACAGGCTTTTATAGAAAACACCTGCAGACGAAAGTGAGGAAAGCATAAGGAAGCAGGTAAAAGTCAGGGAATAATATTCAGTTATTCAGTTCAGCTTTTCTCCTCCACCCCCACCAGCATCTGAGGTGAATGCTGATCATTATACTCAGTAAAACCAATTTGCTGCTGTACATCCTGTTGTATTGTGTTTTTAAACAACATTTATGGTTTATAAATATATTTGTATCGTTTGAAAACATGTGAAATCTAAAATTGTGGTGCTTTTAGGATGTCTGGAACAGATTAATGGCATTTCAATTTATTTCAATGGGAAAAATTGATTTGGCATATGAGTCATGGGATGATTTAAACATGTGCGTCAAGGCACCACAGTACTTTGCATGCATCCAACTGAGGCTCCATCCATTCTGACAACACTGCTCTAAAAACTTCTATCATTTTGTTGCTACAACTGTTGTGTCTGAGGCAGCGCTTTAAACTCCTAGTCACAGATTAAAATATTTTATAGAATATATTATACAAAACTTTTCATCTCCATACACTAGCTTTGAAATAAGAATCTCACAATAAAGCTAAAAAATAGTGAGACTCATTCAATGTGACAGCGCTTCTCCAGTACAGAGGATTCTTGGCCAGAATAGTCCAGAAGCATGCCGACTGTCATAGAGGATGCACAGCTATTATTGGTGTTTTATGTTTCATACCTAGATCATAAATACTCAGAGAGTGTCAGAGAGTATGGACAATTTTTTAAACTGTGATGCTTACCCATTTTCTTTGCTACCAGCAGGGGGCAGTACACGTGCCGCCCTGGGGAGGAAAGGAGACTTGGGAGAGCGAGAGAGCTGAGGGGAGGAAGCAGATCCGTCTGTTTGATTGTCAGAGTCGCCTCTCTTCTTCAGCTGGGCCTGACAACAGGAAAGAGACACATTATAATCCTATGCCACGCACACATTCAGTAAAAACTCTATAGACAGCAGACGTGGGCTCACCTTTAAAGCTAAAGGGTCCATCCCAGGGAACAGGGCGACCCTCTGAGGCTGAGAGGCGACAGCAGGGACAGAGTCAGCTCCTCTGGCTGGCTCCTCAGAGTCTGAGTCCTCGTCTTTCACCTCAACCTTTGGCTCTGTGACGAGGAGGGGACGGTGCACATTAGTGTCATATGAGAACATACACAGTCATCATTTAAAGCAGACATCAGGAGGCTTCACAGTTAAACCTTCTAACTGCATCTTTTCCAAACACAGGAGGCTCTTCTAATGACAGCATTTTGTCAGGTATTCAGTGTTTACCTGTGGAGTCTCTGTAAGTCCAGTCCTCTGCCTGTTCAGAGCTCTGAAGAGCAGCTCTGGAGGGACGAGACCGAGGGGCTCGTTTCTTCCCCAGCTGGGCTCTGGAGCGAAGAGCGCTGGTGTCCAGCAGGGTGACCGGGGCCTGGACGGTGAAATCACAGAAAGAAAACATCAGTTTAATGTGAAAACATGAGTCCAACAGAGAGCACAATTAACCGTGAAGTCGTGATGCATATCTGCCTCTCTGCTGTGAAAAGACTGAGCTGTTTCTCAGCTTTTGATGACACAAAACTGAGAAGATCTTAAGAAGTCAAAACCAAATCAAAGTATCACTCATGAGAGGACTGCATGTGACATTCAGAGAGCTGAGCTGTGATTCATTCAGTGGTCACTCACATCAGGGAAAGAAAACGTCTGGCTCTCTGAAGAGGACGAGGGAAGCAGGCTGTCCACAGTATCAGCATCAAACAGTGAGGAGGGCTCCCCTGGTGTGTCGGGGGGAGTGGGCTTCCTTGGTGAAGGGCTGAGGTTGCTGTCTGAACTGGGCGTGGCTGGAGTGAGACTGGAAAACAAGAAAGAGCGACAGTTTGACACTTCTTCAAAAAGTGTGGCTGCAGTAACCACAACTCAAATTAAATCAAGTCTGAGTCATTTTTCCTTTTGTTTTTGTTTGTGACTGCAGGAAGCCATAATTTACATGAAGCATAAATAAAACTGAAAGCTTCATTCAGACAGAGAAACTCAAAGAATTGCCACAAAGATATTAACTGGACTACAAAGGGAATCTTTTTCAGTTATTTACATTAACCATCAGGTCTGCTCCTATCACTGTGGTTAGCTGTGTGCCAACATCTGACCACAAGGGGGTCACTGACACACAGAGGGGGTAATGTTTTAGAGAAATCTGGAATTAAATCATGAAAACACATAATAAATATCCAATAAAGAGATAAAAAAAATTAAACCACAAGTTTATAATGACCCAGTTTTCTGGAGGAGAGCCTGTATCATGCTTTTGATACATAAGTAAAAAATACTCACTTACAGGATTAATGTTTGTTTGGATATGATCTTGTTAAAGGAAATGTGTTTTAGTGCGTTCTGATTAAAGTCAGAACCTCTTATCTCACATGAAAGAGCTGTTGCATCTGTTGATATTTGCATTAGTGATAGATCTATCTAGCTTTCTGCCTGTCTATTTGATAGATTTATGCAGAGACAGATACTTAAATAGATCAATGTCTTGACACACATAAACATAAATATGCAAGTAGAAAAGTCGCAAATTTTAAAATCCTAACTTTCTTTAAGGTTCCCTTCCTAATTCTCCTCCCTGTAAAATCCATCTCTACCTATCTACAAAGAAAAAGTGAAAAAGAACTGAAGAATGAAAAAGTTTTTGTCTCATCTTCAGTAAAAACTGTCTTATTAGACTTAGTTTGACATCCACCAACAAGTCTGGAAAATGTCTTATTTCAAGATATTAAAGTACCTGTCAGGATTTTCTCAGTGATCTTGAAAAAGTGTCTGTATACCTGATCTTAATCCGTGATTTTAAATGAGATTATCAGAGCCAAAATAAGTTATGTCTACATGCTAGTTCTCAATTTCTGTAGCCAGGTAGTCCAGGAGCATATCGATTTACGGCAGGTCAAAGTTCTCATGACAACACCACGCAGGCCTACAAAGTTTGACAGTGAGAGGCACGACCCGTTTTTTTTCTCTGCTGAAAAGGATTTCTTGGTTTAATTTTGTAGTAGTGGTGGACACTGGAGCTGTACTGTCAGACAGAAGAAAGCTAAACAGGAGAGTGACAGAGCACGGGCTACAACGGATGGGCTAAGCTGTGTGTGATAATGTTCACTCCAACCCACAGTCAGCAGTCATTCTGCAGTTGTCAGTTCAAACTTGAGCGTAAATCAATAAAATGAAGAGTGAGGTTACATTAGCTCTGCTTGGTAGATGACTGGCAGGGCATAGCTAACCAGGATTCACTAATGTTACATGTTGCTGACATGTTTCGGAGCACCGGGCTGTGTGTAACATGAAATATAGCCTGGTAATTAAGTACAAACAACTTGTGTTTGCAAAGTTTTTGTGTTGTCATGTTTTGAACAAAGCTATGCAACTGTAAAACAGCACATCGCCTTGCCACTTTACATCCAGTAAAAAGTTGTTTTGAACAATGAAAAGCACAGTTTAAAGGAAGATCTACTCTCCATTTATTAAAAAAACAGAAATGGTGTCTGATTTGCTTGTAATTAATTAAATTGAGAATTGGTAAGTAAATGTCCTTGTGAAGCTTCTCAAATCAGAATTTTGTATTATAAGAAAATAAGTAATTTTCTCTTACGTGATTAGCAGATTTTTGTAGTTTTCAAGCAATTCAGGCATATTTTTTTTTCATCTTGAAATTACACATTTTTTTCTGGACTTTTCTGGCAAATGTGGCTCATATTAAGGCTAAAAACAATTTTGATTAAGAATAAGACACACCTTTGCTTTGATTTCATTTTTTGTTGTACTTTAATACCTATCCACGCAGGTGAAAATTTAATGATATATAATAGACCACAATTACTGACAGGCTTCAGAGTGACATACTTTATTCAGCATTCAGCATTCAGCATTAAGCAGCCCCATCATGATTACAAAGAGACTGAGTCCAACTACCAGCTACTTTAGACCAGTTGGGAGGAAAATTAAAGAAAGAGCTAACATTTATCCACCACACACAGTGTGGATTTCACTGTGCTTTGTTTTCTGATACAGCTTCGATCTAATGCACCCACTGTGGATGTGTTTAAATACAGTTCAGCAATCAGATGACTTGTGTTGTTTTGCTCATGTAAACATGAAACTCATTCCTTGATAATAAAGGCTGTGAAACAGATATTTACCTGTCATCAGTGCGCAGTCCTGTCTCCCAGGTCCCATACTGACTGTCAGTCTCATGGACCGGAGTCTCTGAGTCCCTCGCCTCCTCTTCACCGCTTACAGCTTTTTTCTGCTGCTCCTGAAGAAACACAGAAGGATAAAACAGCCAATGAGTGAGGGGGAAAGAAGTTTTTTTGAACGCTGATCAATCTACTGCGATTTTCTTGTCAGAAAAGACTAGAACGTCTTTCTTTATGGCATTATTGCAGGGACCCTCGATCACTGACAGTAAAGTACATCAGCAGGTCATTTCATGCCATCCCTGCTGATAGAGCTGCATCCTGTGGATCCTGAGCAGCCCGCAGAGCTGCGGTAAGACGGATAATGAAAGGTGAAGAGATGAGTTAATGGAGAGCAGGGACAAAGACAGAGATGGTGGGTGGGTGATTGAGTGTGTGTTTGCTGTCTACTGAACCATGCCTCTTTTAATGAGGCTGCTACAGAGGACATACTGTCTCAACGCCACACAGGGCTCACAGACCCGTCTGCACATGAACCAACAACCCTGGCCTATATAGAAAAACAATAGAGCGAACTTCTGTCCTCTGATGCAGCCTGAGGGGTGGACACAGAAATGTGATACACCTGGCTCTGTAATCGCCCAGGTTCACTCCTGGTGTTTATACGAGGGGCGACGTCAGATCAGAGCTCTTGTTCGAGGTTTGTGAAAGATCTCCTTGTTTTCTTTGAACACACAAGAGCAGAGACACAACAGGACAATAGAAAGAGCCAAATGGGGACACAGAGATCGAACAAACCTCTGAGGAAACGTGTAACTTTTGAGGAAGAAAGTAGAAGGAAAGTTTGGTGGACAGAGAGAGTAAGGAGGAAAGTATTGGAGGATGTCATTCATCAGGAAAGCCCTTCCTGGAAGGGAAAAGACAACAGAGAGAACAGTGAGAAAGGCGTTTAGGAGAACTCCCTGCGTTGGACAAAGTGCTTGTTCTCGAGTTTATCTTCTCCTCGAGGATTTACGGCGCTCACACTTTCCAACTTGACATCACAGGGTCACACCACTTATCCTTAAATACACACACTTAAAGTCTCCTTGGGCTGACAGTAACGAACAAAACCTCCAAATCAGGCACTGTAAATGACAGACTCAACAAATGGAGTTTAAGACAAGGGACACATCTACCACCATGGCCTCCTCACGTAGGGGCAAGTTAGGGCTGGACCACAGGAAACTGTTTATACAGAATCTATTTAAACCAAGGCAAGACTGGTTAGTGGATCTGTGCCAGTTCAGATGGTAAGACTCAACAATCATGGACTCCAGAGTTATATTATTCTGGTAGATGTCAAGCAGAGTAGATAAAACATCAGTCATCACACATTAGGATACTGAAATACATACTTTTTATATTTTTCAGGGTAAAAAATGTGTGTCTTGTCTATCAAATAACATTGCTAATACAGCCACACAAGTGGATCCTCAAAAACAAGGGTACAAGGGGCTACAAGCGGTAATTAATTTCATTACAATATTAATCTGAAAAAGCAAGAGGAATAACAGGAATCGGATTATTTTTTATCTTGAGGTGCCCAAAACAAGTAAAAATCTGTCAGTCTACAATTCTTAATGACCAGGTGATCCTTTGAAAACTTTGCCAGTCCAAACCCCCAATATGTTCACTTTAGTTCAGTATTTAACAGATGATAACAGGAGAGAATGAAGAAAGCATTTTCTAATGAAATGATTTGGAGTAATACTTCAACAACGACCGATTTATGAAACAAAAATCCTGTTTTTTATGTGAATGGCCTCATTTTTTTCATCTTATAAAGAAATCCTATAGAAACCCTGAATCGAAGAAAAAAAATCATTCAATTATTTACTGCAGTATGAAGAGAAGTATTTGATTAACAGTACATTTATAAGAAAAAGCCGAGATGATACAGTGCTCGATGGACTGTGGCCAGGCTGTAAATGCATTATCCATTAAGGCCCATTAAAATGCTAAATACCACAGGATGCTTAAACTGATGGTGGAGAGCTATATGATCGAAGTCTGTTTGCTGAGGAAAAGTCTTGAATCTCAAAGTACACATTTTCTTTATTTTTTCGTTTTCACTTTGCGAAATGAATCCATTCACCTGAACAGGGTGGAATCAACGTGTTAGGGATGCACCGCTCCAATCCTGGTTTCCAGTATCAGTTTGATACAGACTCAAAAAGTTAGATTGGATATCAGTGGCAAAGAGCTGATTGAAAGAACAAATCTGTGCAACAGCAGCTCAGCAGTTGGGAGATATTTCACTTGTTTCTACAACAACTCTGATGACAACTTGTGATACGTGCAAATTTCATTCCTCACTTTTCCACGGCTAAGGTTTACAGGTAAACTGTGTGTAATTCCTGGAGATCCACTCAGCACACAGTTACACATTCATAATCCCATAAAATAAGAATACAGTCTGTAAAAATATGATTTTAACACTGGTGTCGTAAATATATTTTTGTTCCAATTTGGTTCCAATAAACTTAGAAAAGCCTGAAGTTGTGGGAAAAGAAACACAATTCTCAGCTTCATCCCAATATCATCCCCAATAGTATGTTCCATGAATACTGGTGTCAAATGATTACTGGTATCTGCAGATAACAAAGCGCTGATAGTGATACTGGTATCAGGACTTGAAAGTTGGATCAGTGCATCCCTGGTTTAATTTAATATGACTTTAACACTAGTGTAGTAACAAGAAAAGGCAGTTGTAGGTCTTTATATTTATCACACAGCTCTATGACAAACACAGTACGTGCAGAGAGTGGAACTAAGAGGATTTTGTAGCTGAGAATGCCACCAGACAAATGATGTAGTATTACCTCAGTCGCATGGGAAGTGGCAATGCTTTCAACCAATCAAATGATTGCTTTGGTATCCGGTGCGGCCCTTTAAGGTTAGATAGGTAGACTTTGTACCCAAAAGAATAGTGCCTACATGCATGACGGCATGGGTCGATTATTTACTACTTTTAAATATAACACAAATGCCTTTACAAGTGAAATTTATCACTTGGTTGAGACACAACATACGTCTCTAGTTGGGTCATTTAACTGTATTGATACTTTTAAATTGTTGGAGTACCTTTCTCACAAATAAAGGCTCTAATGGACATTTCCTCACACAGCATCCTAACAACACACTCATCTGTTCCTGTATGTTGTTGAACTTGAGCCTCAGTAGTTTTTACTGAAGCTTGAAAACCTCAATCTGCTTTAGAGTGTATCCTGTAGTCCTGTGGTTGTGAAAGACTTGGTCGTAAGCCATCTCTCTTCTACCTGTCAATGATCATCACTCTTCCTGTTGTCAAAACGCCAACAACTCCTAGAACCTGGCTTTGATAAACTCAGGTGATAAAAATTCCTATGGTATGTGTGTGCTGGTGTCACTCAAACTTAAACACACCCTGAACACACCTTCAGCCGATCAGCATACAGGGCGAGCTCTGCTGGAACATGTTGGAGAGAGGCACCATTATACAGCAGCTTAAAGGAAGAGACTCAGAGAAGGCCAGTCAGAAGACAAAACATTTAAAAGGCTTATTCACAAAGTTGAAGCTTCTTTCATTCAGATAAAACAGCCTCTGTGCTAAACTTCACCTGAACTCTTCACAGTCAGGTGAAGTCTTTGATCAACGCCTTGTTGAAGGAGTTGATTAGCCATTAAATGAGCATCAATAAAAGAAGAAAAGGCTTTGGACACTAATAAGGCTCTACTGAGCTCTACTATCATGGGAAATATGGTCGATGAAGGAGGTCCATGAACCAACAGGTCCAGTCACATTGATTCATTGCCGTCAGGAGCAAGGCTTTTCCTTAATAACATTAGCAATAGCCAGCTTGCTCGAGACAGGAAGGGTGTGTCGAGGGAAACAACATAACAAAGAGCGGATGAATGGAAGGATGAAGGAGAGAAAGGGCTGATCACCAAACGGAGCTGAGTGACAATCTGGAGAGGAAGGGGCTGGGGCCAGGTCTTGGAAATTTCGACTTGATAACACACCGATCATAGAGTGACACACACACAACTTGACCGCACACACACAGGATGGAGAAATAGACTGGTTTGCTGGAACCTCCACACTTAAAGAGAAAGTGACTAATTGCATTGCTCACATAGCAGAAGAGCTTTTCTGTAAAGCACCGAACATATGGTCTTTCATCGGAGCCAAACACACAGGCTGAGCTGCCACTGCAGAAATAAAAAGTGTATTTATATGAACACAACATCCATGGCAGAAGCTTATAAACCAATTACTGAACTGTGAAAGAATGTGTGAGCATCTATCAGGGCTGAGGATGGTGTGATGAGCTCATCCAGGTTATTGAAAATGGGATCTGACGAGACCTTCTCAAATACAGAGAGACTATTATAAGCTGTGAAAACACGTTCACTCACAACATTACACTCTCAGAACGTCAACGCTCCTCTTTCTCTTCTCATCTGCTTCAATCAATCCAGCCAGGGTGGAGTGGGAAAATATGCCCTGCGTGCACTCGTGTACACAGCAGTAATCAATATCAATATCCTGCAGATATTCAAAACAACTGCTCCCGTGAGCACTAATCTCATGTCAACAAATGGGTCTGCTGGCCGCATGTCAGGGGGCTTAGATTAAGACGAACTCTGGCCGGCCAGCCCAACAGTGCTGTGTTATTCTTTCATTACATAAGTGCTTCATGCAGACAACAGAGCCGTACAAAGCAGCAAGTAAGGACAGAGAAAGAATGTAAAAGACCTGACTCGCCTTAAGAGTTCAACCCTGGTCCTGACTTTAGAGATTATTTTCATTTTTCTGAGTCTGTGGGGTTTCTCAGGTCTGTAAGGGCAGAAGAGTGAAATGAGGGAAACTCAGCTTCATTGTTTGATAAACTGTGGTCCAGTGCAATCAAACAAGGAAAGAAAATCCACCAAGTAGATGATTTGAAGATTCAAAACAAACACTTCATTATTACACAGACTGACATTTGAGATTTGAAACCTATTTAGTCAGTTTTATGCTCAAAGGTCACAAGTATGATAGAAGTGGTTCTGATTGGTTAAGCTCATCAATGGTCTCTATCTTTAATAAAAACAATGAATCAATTTTTAACGCCCGGTGGACATAAAAGTTTTCAGGTTATACTTCAGCAGTATGTTATAAATAATAATAAAATAAAATGAAAAATAATATAATCGAAGGGATTTCTATAAGAAGCCCTTTTTATGTTTTGTAACAGCTCTGTGTGAAGAAGGCTCATCATGTCACATCTTCATGCATCTATACTGATCTGGAATCAGGGTAATACTGATGACCTTACAGGGAGTTACAGTGTTACGGCAAAACAAGATGTGAACACACCTACGAGGAGTTTCACTCCAGGGATGATTAAAAAATGATTTTATAAATGAATAATAGAGTATCTCATGTGACTTTAAGTGTTTTTACTAGCTCCTGATTAAGATGCAGTACAACCTTCATACAGTGGAGATCTGAAAGCTGTCCCTTTTGTCTATTTAATAGTATAATACTTTTTAGTAATGCATATTTTTTAATAACGCATTCCTAACAACAAAACACACCCCAAAAGATTCAAAACTTTAAAGAATGGCAGAGACTTCTGCGCTGCCAAAGAGGTCTCTGAGGAATTTCTGTGTAGCATAAATGAAAATGAGATAAGGTGCAAACTTTGCTCAATAAAGCTAGAGTACAGATTAGGGATGGGTACTGAGTAAGATACTTTTATAGGTACCAACTGAGTTCTGACAAAAGTACTGAGTACTGATTCACATAAAATCAAAAGATACCATGTCTAGCTACTAGGGATGGCACAATATCGGTATCGGCTGATAAAAGCTTAAAAACACATTTATCAGTATCTGCAGATATGAAAATTTCTGTCGATATGCACAGCCGATAAGGTGCTATTCAGTTAGGATTATTATCATTTTCCATCTGAAAAATAAGCTCCTTAAATAAAATGTAGCACTTCATTTATTTGCACTGCAGAGCTCTGTGTCTGTCACCAGGTTGTTACAGTAGCTCTAAAATAATCAAATGCAACTTGGTTATGTTTAAAAATGCATTGTACATTTTAAGTTCATGTGATCTAAAGAAATTATTTTTCTGTATTTCAATACTGAATGTCTTGAGTTTGAAAAAATAATACATTTCTTATTTATGGTAAAATCAAATGTTTTTTGTCTTGTTTTATGTGTGTTTCTTAAACAAAAAAGACCGTCACAATAAGAGTAACATATAAATTCCAGTACAGGATAGACTTGGCTTTCTTTACAGTGAAAAAAACAAACAAACTTGTGATTATCCGTATCGATATCAGTATTGGCCAAAAGGGGTTTCAATATATTGGCACATCGGGTATCGGCAAAAATCCAATATCGTGCATCCCTACTGGGTACCTACACCCACCCTTGTGGCTGTAAGTGAGTGGAAGAGTAGGCAAATTTCCATGCTGGACATGAACACAGCATTACAAGGTTATATATTGAAGAATAAATATGTTAAATTGAAAAAAATATACTTTATAATTTAAAGAAATTATAATTTTTACCACATAAACACAAAAAAGTACTGAAAATTGGTATCGTTAACTACCAGTACCGATTGCCAGGTACCAGGCACCAGTACTGTATCGTTTCAAATGTGAAAGGTACCTATCCCTAGAACAGATGATATCTTATACATAATATCTAACTAGCTTATCTATAACAACTTCACAGTCATTCAATGGGTCTCTCCTTCCTTATGTCTGCCTGGGTGACAGGGAGCTGCTATAAAGATCCACAAATGGTTAGCTGTCATTACTGAAAAGGTTTTTTTTTTTTTTAAATACCCATCCCTACCTCTCACACACAAACACAAGACTCTGTAACATTCACCCTGAAGGTTAGTCTTTTCAGTGCTGTAAATATTGTGTCTTCACCTTGCAATATGAAAAGGCTACTGTTCAGAGACACAAACCTCCCAATAAGCAAAACTGTAGAAGACGCCAGCTGTCGAACAGATGTCAATAATCATATCCATAAAAATCCAACTCTATATAAGATTACAGTACATACTTGAGTGATAATTCAGCTACATTTGAAGGGCAACAACCATCTCCTAAAGACAAAAATCACATTTGAAATAATAAAATATGTTAAGTTAAGTTAAATTAAGTTTGGCCACTTGGTTCAGGCTCATGCAAAAAGTACACAAATTTAAAAAGTAAACAAAACATGAATCACTTTGAGCTGCCACACAGCTCCACGTTCCATTACCTGTTAAAACAACTATCTGAAGCAACACACTGCAACCATCAGTACGTTTTTGTGATGTTAAGAACCACAACTTAAGTCCCCTTTAACACTTTCTCAGGAAAGAAGAAAAAAAGGGAAAGGTGTGCTTTACACGCAAGTTTGAAGGTAGATTCTTGGCCAACTGGTCTCCTAAGGACAGACAACTAGCCTCATCAGTGGGGATCTTACAGAATAGAGCCACAGGTAAAACAGCTTTGCTAAGATACAAACTGTCTCAAAAATCAGCCGGTATGTTGTTGATCATGGTTTGAATATACCGTACTGAAAATTTTAAAAGCCAGTTGTCTCAATCTGCAGTTTCCTTTAATCCATTTTCTTGCTACAGGAAACTATCAGTCTGTATCAGCCGTCCTCTTACTGTCGTTCAGCCAACACCAGCCCACTGGGCACCTGAATTACATCAGGTGATGTTAAAGACTAACTGATGTCAACACAACAGACCACCACACTGACGCCGTGAAAACACCTCTTATCTTTAGAAGCTGTGACTCATGAAGTGTTGTACGGCAGTTCAGCAAACAGGCGTAACCTAAAGATAGGAACAACTTCACTGTAATGTATCCTCATCCCTGCATAAGTTTCTAAATCTGTCCCTTACGTTGAGCACAGACCTGGTGAGATGTCAGGCTGGAGATGAGAGACAGAAAGACAAATACTCAGACATTTGTTTCCTTAAAGTCTTGAGCAACACAAACAGATTACTCTAACTCTGCAAACGCTATCAGCTATCCACTTTCTGTTTGTGATGCCAGAGCGTGTGCCTGATTTCAGGGCTACAACAATGACCTGAAGAACCAGTATAACAACAGCTCTGCTAAACAAAGAGAAAGACAAAGAAAGGTTTACGTTGCGCCAAGGACAAGATGGAGAGCTGGTGAAAGCATGAAAAGAGATCGATGGGAGGCAGATGGAGAAGTTCTTGACGTGTTTGGCTGGAGACCAAATAGTTGACGACAGAGCAGCTGTTAACACACTGACTCCACACACCGATGGACATTTCTGCAAAATGACTAGAATTCCACTTGTGCTTTATTTAACTCAAACAGATGTTAAAGTTATGCTGCTGAGCGTTTAGTCACAGCTAACAACAACTCTACTGCTCAGTGACTTCTACTGGTACCTGGTAATATTTCTGATTACAGTGTGAGACTAGTCTCAGTGCTGAAAGATGCTCCTGTGTTTGTGTTTACACTTCAAATGTGTGTGTTGTCTTACAGCAGTGGGGGTGTTGGGTGCGGTGCGTCTGCGTAAGGACAGACGTTGCTGGCTGCGCAGTGAGAACCTGCGGATGGACTCCCTGCTGCGGGAGGCCAGCGAGCGCAGGGAGCTAGTTCTCTTGAAGTCCCCGGATCCGTCCTCTCCTCTGGTGGACAAGAGGTTGACGACTCCGTGAAGGGAGCGACGGACGTTTCCCACCCATCCTGACACCTGAGAGTGGGCCACGGATATCTTGTCCCCCAAATACTCCATCACAAACAACCACTGGCAAGAACAGCTGAGTCAGAAATGAGTGTGATAACTGAGCTGTGACTCTTATTACCGCGGTGACAGGGAGTCATTAGAGTCTGGTGATGCTGGAGAGTTAGAGGTCCAGGGACAATGTCGTAGGTGTTCCTGATGTTAGTTGCTGGGTCAATACTGCAGCGAAGAAGGTGACAGAGAACAACAACACAGTTCAGCCAGTCCAGTGTGAGGTTGTTTGTGTTGTTTTCTGTTTACAGCACTGCAGCACAGACAGGACAGAGTCTCTCCTCAGGTTCTTTTCTAAATGGCCCGTCTGCAGTGCAGTCCCACTAGAGCCGTCAGGACTCAGTTTCAAGTCATCACTGTCAGGGCTCCAGGCTGTCGGTCTGACACGAATTGTGAAGCTTTCTTAACGTCTATTTCGATACACACGAGATACCCTTGCTATGAGATGCTTGGCACACCAATCCAAGAGGGTACAGAAAGGTTACGTGAGGGCAGAATGTGCTAGTAGTAATGCAGGGCAATACTCTGTGACTGTCTGAAAATCTGCTGCACTATGAACCAACAGGTTTCTGTGCCATGTTCCTCCAGCTCCAAACACGCAAACTACAAACAACTACTCAGGTATAAAAGAGACAAGCTGTTATAACTGAATCACATGCTTAACATGCCACTTATGTTTGGAGCAACATTTAATTATTGATTCCCGTCATGAAGATTTACAGTGCTTACAGAAATAAGTATGAAAACTCTCTGACACCAGCACTAATTCTCCAGGTGTGATCTCAGTTTCAATTACAGCCGACCTGACAGATCTCCAGGAGCCAATGATGATAGGTTTCCTCCAAAACAAGGCCCGAGTTAAGAGTTAAACAATCCATCCATCAAACAAGGCTTCATTCCTGCAGAGCCTGGCACCAGGATACCTTCTGGCAAAAAGCTGCAGGACAGCTGGTAGCAAAAGAAAAGCTGTTGTAATCATTTATATTCCATGAGGAGAACCAGAGTGCAACCAATGCTGAGGCAAACAGAGGAGACAGGAGAGTGTCCTGAAGAGGGAAGGTAAAAATCCAGAGGAACAGAGAGGGAATGTTTCTCCCCTCGCCTTTTTCTGCAGGTACGGGCAGGTAGGAGAAAATGCGTCAGCAGCGCTGCTCTCTGCACTCAGCGCTGTAGGACTCTCCGTCAAGGAGAAACTGGGTGGAGAGAGGGAGTGTGGAGCAGAGTCAGAGAGTGAGGGACGGAGAATGGGAGGTCCCTGAGTCAGAGCAGGAGGGAGGGGAGGGGAGGGGAGGAATAGGGTGATATATGTTCTGCGGTTCTCAGTCGCTTCTGCCTGATTCAGTTGCAGGCAGGCTGGTCAAATGACCCAAGCAAATACAAATGAAAACAAAAGGATGGGATAGAAAAGTAGCTTACTTTCAATTACTCTGCATTCTAATTAGATGGAGGAATCTGGAGAAAAAGGAGAGCTGGCTTCATGTGACACTATCATACAAGAATGAGCGCACGCACACAATGCTTTTAAACTAAAATTAGATCCATTCGAGATGCATGAGAAAAAAGACAGGTGTGGCTCGGGGAGAAAGTGAGATCATACAAGCATCAACCAGTTTGTCAGCACAATGCACCCAAAGCAAGAATCACAACAGCAGAGTGGATGTTTGTTTAAATCTGGCTCAGAGTCAGGCCCATGCAAACAACAGAACAGACTCAAAGCTCCTCCTGATATATGCTACCAAGTTAAACCGGTTTCTGTCAGACCCAGAAAAACCCACGGCAGGCGTCTCCAGAGTTCAAAGACCTAATCAGGAAATAAACTGGGACAGAGGGGCTCATAAAAACTGGATCCCTGTCCACATATGCCCCCTACAGGTAATCTGATTAACTGTTCTTTGAAGTGCTGCACTGAGAAGAGAGTCTGCTGTGCAGGGCTCAGTTTCATCACAACACAAGCTGACCTCTCTCACGTACTCCTCAGGCTGAACTCCTGCCTCCATCAGGTGATTTCACTTTGAATGACATAATGATTCTCACATAAAACATGTTGAGATGACAGCAGCACCAATAAGTCTTTAAAGGTACAACAAAATAATTCAACTTCTGAGCTCATATCTAGTCTTGTCATTATGGTAATTAAAAAAAACTTAAATTTAAGACAAAAAATGCTTAAAAAGAAAAACTGTTTACATTCTGAATATAATGTAGTCCTTAAAAAATTTCTGAAGCAAAAACTGCTAAATTCACTAATTCTAACTTCATCTTTATGAGTTATTTTTGGTGGACTACATGTGAACTGTTTATCATAAAAAATATATATATATAACTCAAGGGGCTTATTTATACTATTTTCCATGATTTTACACACCACAATGAATAAAATAATTAAAAGAAATAAAATAAAATAAAAGATAGAATTTCTGATGGAAATAAGAGCTGTAAAAATAATTCATTAATCATCTAAGGAATTGAAAATTTATTTAATATATTTTATTAGGTGGTTCATTGAGTTGATAAATTTTCAAAGTATAATTATCCAAACATTTGCTCATTCAAGCAAATTTAATGCAATAAATTTATATAAATTTTATAAAAAATATTTTTTCTCTGCTTTTATTAAATAAAGAGTTTTGGGATTTGTAGGACAGAGAAAGAATGTGGTTTTTGGGAAAGAGATGAGAACTTTTGCACCTTTCCCTTTGGCATTTTTTATTAGTACTGCACGATGAATCGAATCACATTCACAATTAGAGAATGTGCAATTATATAATCACACAAAAGGCTATGATTTACATAAACTACCAAAGTAAATCTTCTGTTTGGGGATACGAATGGATCACGATTTGTAAATAGTGACTGCAGAGGAGGAAAATGGGTTATCGATGGGCTATCCACGCCCCTGCGTACCTGCAGCAAGGTACGCAGGGGCGTGTCCATACTTTTTAGACTGGGGTGACCTAACCAGGGCACTGACTTATGCGGGGGGGACTTGGAGTTTGAGAACCTGCATTCCAATAAATATACCCCATTTTTCAATTATGAACTACAAATAGGGACTAATAGGCTACCGCACTTACTAAAAGTGATTAAAACCTGATTAAAACTTAATTAAACCAACATATCAAACAAAAAAAATCCCAGAAATTTAAAATAGAAATCAAACTGAACAGTAAACTGTAATGCACTGAAAACAGGCTTTTTTAGCTGTACTCTTAAAATACAAATGTTTAAAATGTATATTTGTGTGTTCTTAATTGAGAAATACTTAATTTCACAGCTACCAATAATCTCTGCATCCTTTTAGCAAAGCATGTAGCCCCTATATTACTAGTCAATGTAAAAAACAACCGCAATATTGTCCCAAATAATCACAATCCAATAATTTTGCATAATCATGGCACTGTTTTACTTTAAGTAATTCATAATGAAAATATTTGTTACATTATTTAATAATAACTACAAGTTGTAGCCCTAGCAATAATAGCAGTCGGAGTCTCATCATCACATCCTCTCATGGAACAAATACATGACTTATCACAAAAAATGAAACCTTGATTCAGGGATGTCTAAATAGTTTCCTCTCATGAAAGTTTCCTCATCTAGTTTGATCTAATAAATCAAACAGATAAACAGGGAAATGGACAGAAACACAGATTAAGAGACTGTTATATACCTGATTTAGCCTATTACTGCTCCTAATTTCCTTTATATTCCTCATACTCAACATCATCTGCTGGGAAATGACTCATGACCAGCCATCACTTCCCCTCCTCTGCTGACATCATCAATCTGAGCGCACTCGCATCAACAAACCAACGAGCAACCACACAAAGATAATAACAGAGTGCAGACAAAGCTAATAAAGCATAGTAAGACTCCCTAACACATACTTTTCTAGAAAGAGGACTTCAGTTCTTACAGATACACTCACCACTGATTACAACAGAATTAAGCTGTGACTTACCCAGATACCGTAGTGAGTGAGGCAGCATGACCAAAAGTAGAGCACAGCTCTCAGTACGCTGTCCATCTCTGCTCTGCCCCTCTCCTGAGCCTCAGACTCTCAGAGCTCGACTATGATCTCATCGGAGAGAGTCTCAAGATGCTTCCGGTGAAAATAAAGACGTAAGGAGAAGAATGTGAATCGATATCTGCTGCCCCTCATGAATATTGCCATCCCACATGATTTCTAATCCCTGCGGAGGACGAAGCTAAATACTGAACCAGATTTAGGCACCACGTGTTTTCTTGGATTAGGGTTAGAGGTAACTATCTTTGTAACTTTGGAGACCAAATTAAAATACAAGACAGTTATGGAACTCTAAGAGTTGTTATTTTTGAGGGTGTTGTTTTGTTCTATTAGGCTCTTATCATTTTAATTAGACCATAAAAAATGTTTTGTTACAGATTACACACTGGGAGCCCTCTAGCATGGAGAAGTACTAAAGGCAGAGCTCGTACCTGAAGAACAAATAACTGAAATGGATTAAAAAGTGTGTCCTGAAGTCCAAAAAATTGATCAAATGAATGCACCAGGGAGATATGCTTCTTGCATTCAAAATGTTTTTAGCCATAAAAGAAGGTGGTAACTCAGTTTAATGCAAACATTTACATTACTGTAACTCCACGCACACAACATTTACATTTTCAAAGAACTTCTTGTTTTCTATTGATTTTAGTGAGCCACTGGATTAAAAAAAGAAAACTGTTAAGTGTAATGCTGATTTTTTCCTGCTCATACGCTTATTCTTTATTATTTCCTTAAAACAAATATGTGAATAATTTCCCTTTGAACTGTCAAATATTAAAAAATCTTGCTGTGGAGAACGAGAACCAAAGAGTCTATTTCTGTAGCATGCTCCTGATCAACTTATCCATTACAGACCTGGTGGTTAAAAATGGCACTTTAAAAAGATTTTGGAAGAAATCTCTCTTTGTGACCCCTACGAGTAAAGTGATACTTCTCATCTCTTTGTCGATCTTGCCTTTACATGTTTATTTTGTGTGTTTCTCTTTTCTTGATAGATTTTTGGGGGACTTTTTTATGCTTTTGATAAGAAGAAAGGACAAAAGAAAGGGTTAGAAACTTAAAAGGAAACCATCCAGCAGTTCTAACCTCAGTACTTAGGACACATGTATTAACAGTTAAGCTAAACTTTTGTCCTATTTTTTTAATTTTACAAAAAATCAAACTCTGCTCTCAGTACTCAAAGATTTTTTTGTATTTTTGTGCAGAAAATGTTTTTCAATACTGGAAGTCTGTGTGCTGTAAACACTTCCACCTAATACTGACCCAGATGCAGCAGTAATGGGAAGACTACTGGCTTACTAGCTTTATTAAAAATAAGACAAAAACTGAAATTTAAGCAAGTTTTTGACTTATTTTCAATAAAAAATGTCTCATTAGACTTAATATACACCACATTCACCCGACAAGTCCAGAAAATGTCTTTTCGCAAGATGTTAAAGGACAAAAATGACACCCGAGTTGTTTAAGAGTAAAACAGAATTTTGCTAATAGGTTAAGATAAAAGTTCTTGATTAGTCAATTGTAATAAGTCATTATTCCAATTTCAAGAAACTAAACAAGAAGAAATAAGTAATGATTACATAACTAGTTCAAAGATATTCTTCAGGTTGATCATTCACTGTGTGCGTTGATTTTCTTTGGTGTACAAACACCACGCGGCACTCCTTGATAAATATATTTTTGGCACTCAGCTTAAGTTTTGTAACCATCAGCACTTCTGAATGGCCTTACAGTAGGTTAACAAAAGACTGAACATATGAAAGAAAGACAACAACAGAGCTGACAGCAGCAGCCAGGAAACACTCAAACACCAGGAAGTGTGTGACACTCACAATGAAATACAGCCACTAGGTGGTGGTAGTGATCTTACACCAGTGGTGACTTAATCTAGGCTGTATCACAGCGAGAGCTTTGCAATTATGAAACACAGCATACTGAGCTTTTGTGTTCCTAGTGAGGACTGTCTACCTGAGCCTACACTTAGAGGCTCAGTGAGAAAGAGCTGGCTGAACTTAACCCCACATATCTGATAAACACTGTTTATAGAGACCAAGATGAAGATGATAGTATGTGTTTATGTTTAGTGTGCTGCCGTAAATAAGAAGAGAACATTTAGACAACCCATTTTGAAATGGTAAACGATCAAAAACTTCTTCTCACAGCTTTCCCTCAGTCATGCTGTGAGGCCTCAGACAAACCAGAAGTGAAAACACTCACTCATTAACCAATTGACTAATCCAATCCTGAATTACAGGCCTGAGAAGGTTGTTTGGTGGCCACTTATTTAGATCATGACGTGGGATGGGTGGAGGTGAGTCAAGGGAGTCGTGCCATCGTCATTAATCACTGACTCTTTACAACCTCAGCACAGCGGCATTGAGCTGTCAACGCTCAGTCAACTGGCTGCATTCCACCCTTAACTACTGTCTCTCCAACATGTGAGACGCTCTCTAAAAGACACACATAATAACATTGACACCATGCACACAGATTTACCGCCTGTCTCCACTATGTTATGTGAGAAACAGTTCAGATGAAAACAATGAGGGCATTAAAACACTCACAGCCAAATATCAAACTGGGGCAAATATTCAGGCAGCAGTGTTCAATCTCTTTGAGTTAAATCTCTCCTGGAACCCAGTGTTAGTGTAGTAGAGTTCAAGTAGTGGCCTCACTCACCCAACTGTGGCGGTCCTGCTCTCTGTGGGCGCTGCGACTCCTCATCCTGGACAGACTTCCCTCCACAGCACTGCTGGACGGGGCCGATCGCCGGGACACACTGCGGGAACGCATCCTGTTGAGCTCCTGAAACAAACGAGGAAGGATCGTAAAGACACATCCGCAACATCTACCACAGGTCTCCCCTGAGAGCACCACAGGGCTAGTCACACTCTTACTCAATGCAGACAAACTAACACTTAAAAGCATAACTTTTCATTCATATAAACAAGTGTATAATTCATTCATACACTTTTGCTTTTTTAAAGTTATTTTGGGGACTTTTATGGCTTTAATTGGAGAGGACAGGCCAGTGGACAGAGCAGGAAAAGTGCTGAAGGTTGGACTCAACCCTTGTGTGGCACGCAACCTCGACGACAAAGCCATACTGGCGCCCCCATACACATCTGTTTAAAATATTTTGGCATGTACTGTTCTTGTTCATGTGTAACATCCTACATCCTTCACACAAATAGAGCAGGAAGATTCTATGAGATCATGAGAACTGAGCCTTAATAGTCAGTAAAAATAAGTGATGATTACCATTGGTTAGTTTTCAGTCACATTCTTATTTGTGTGTTTTATCACAGTATCTTCTGCAGTCACCTTAAAGAAAATACACTCCATAATCATAACTTCTGTCTGTTTGACAGTTGTTAAACGTCTCTGCTGCTTTTGTAACCTTCTCTCATGAGGCAGACTCAGTTGTTAGGTAACTTGTTCTACTTTTGTGCTACTTTCCTCTGGTCTTCATCTTTATCCTCATGGCTCTGCAGAGGTGAGGGATGACTGAGCTCACACATGATGGAGACTCATGCTTAACAAATAGAATGCCCATCAACTGTCGTTATAAATACTAGCTAAAAGAATCAAACTTTTTCAGGTCTTTCCCCATAAAAAAAAACACATTTTAGGTGAATATGGTATTTGGGGCATGATATGTCTCTGTAGAAGATGCTTTGTGTTTTCAAGTGTTTGAACAGGAGCATGAATCAAATGTGTTGAAACCTGTTGTAGCTTTTTGTTGCTTTACCTTTTATCATGGATTAAACTCTACTCATGTCATGCTGACTGGTGCTCTGTGCCGTTTCATCTTTAGCATTAACACAATTATACAACTTGTAGAGAACACAAAGTGTTTTGTAAGTAGCATATCGTCTCCTTCCTAAAATAACGTCCTAATGTTGGTAGCTACCTCTGGTTACATCACCTTTATCCTCATTTGATCAGACCATGTGATTCTACCCTTGTAGTATAACCAGCTAAGGCAAGAGCGTGACTCGGGCCGTTTTATTTCGCCAACGTCTAAAGAAATGGGACTATCTCACAAATTTTTCAAGACAGATGCTTCAAGAAGACAGAAAATCTAATGCTGGAGTTATTTCTAAAATTAGGGCTACACCATGATAGAAGATAGGCCATAAATATTGCAAAGTTATTTGGTATAAGTAAAAATGACAATGACTTTGTGTTTTCATTCAATGAAAACCTCAATATAACACAATATTATGTATAATCTGCCTGCTGTGTTGTGTTAGACAGCGTGCGCCATTGTTGTGGCTTTCTAATTGATATGTTATTAGAGATCGTTTTGAACTTAAACTACAGTGTAGATTCCAGTTAAACATTAATGTTAATTAATTTCTAAATATTGTTGAAGGTTGAAGTATATTGTTGCAGCAATTAATTGTGGTTAGTTGGCTCGATTATTCTACATTATTAAAATAATAAAAATTAGGGCTGGGCAACGATTAAAACTTTTAATTGTAATTAATCATATGATTTCCCTGATTAATCATAATTAATTGCATTGTAAATTCAATATCTAATAATGAATTCAAAAGCAGTGTATAGTGTACTTTTATTGGAATGTTCTGCCATATGAACGAAAGTGCCATAACATCTGTCACGCAAACACTAAATCAGTGCTTGTTATACAGTAATAGTTCAATCACATATTTAGTGCAAATCAAATTTACAAAATGTAAATACAAAATTAAAGCTTATTGCCACTGCCAGGGCATTAAAGTGATACTCCGGGATGGAACAAGTTGGGTCCTATCACAAGGTTTAGGGCAGAAATTACCCCTACAGCAGAGTTTTTGTGCAGCAGAAGCCCAGAGCACTCTTACCAAACACCCCCTCCTCTGCCGGTTTCCTCTGCACTCAGACGGGGCCATTTTTTACTTGACCAAAAACACAAATAAATGGAATCCCACTGAAAAAATCTGATATCGGTCTGCATTCACGCTTCATTAAGAGAATTTTCTGCGCGTTACTTTCACACAAAAACACCGCTAAATAAGGCTCTAGTTCTCATTGTGTCTCTTTGTCCTGGCAGACAACTGCGTTTGTTTATATCTGGCATACCGTGTGCGCGGACTGATACACTAAGCGGCAAGCGCCTTAAAGTTCCGTGGTGTTGCCCCTCTTCTCCATGCTTGTTTTGGTTACTCATCGTGTTTTTCCGCCAATTTCACTTCTGGTTTCGCCGCGGTCAGCAACAGACATTTACAAGATAAAAGCATGTGAGCAACATGCACTAATGTGCGATAAAATATTAATAGATTGATGGGTTAACGCGAAAATAACGCGTTAACTTGCCCAGCACTAATAAAAATAAATCTTGCACTTAGTGGCAGCACCTGCCGCCCAGTAACTTGTAGCACTTTTGTCGCACTAACTGAGTTTTTCCTTTTGTCTAAATTCTTACTTGTGCTGTACGTCGTTTTGGACAAAAAGCGTCTGCTAAATGAAACTGTAGGACTGTATAACCACGAACCTTATTGTAACACTACTATGTAGGATGTGATGGTATTGAGGAGTTTTTTTTTTCATTTTCTCTCTATTCCAACCTTGAATGTTAATATTACTTGACTGATTAAGGACGCGGTCACACTGGCCAATCGTGCCGTGCCTGAGCACGCTTCAGCCCTAAAGCACGTTTGGAAAGGCCAGTGTGACCGCAACTGTGCCGTGCTCAAGCACGATTCCCTTCCGTGCTTCGGCACGCTTTGAAGAAGTGGGCTTCGGCACGGTTTACTTCATGCACAAGCATGGACAGCGCGTGCGATCCATTACGTATATCACCGCGAGCGCAACTCTCCACAGTCATTTTAAACAAAGCGGGGTGTTAGAGGGCTGTGTCGGGCCAAAACGACTTACCATAAGCTCAAAAGTCTCTAAAGTTGTAGCAGTGCTCTCTGTGTCTCATTGTGCTGACTCTGATGAGATCGCGCTTCATGTAAACAAATGCTTCATGATGACGTAGGCGGGCTGTGCGCGTGTGTGATACCCGCTAAAGTCTGGTTCATATTGGGGTAGTGTGACCGCCGGCTGTACTCTCCAGCTGGGGATCGGCGTGCTCAAGCACGGCACGTTTTGGATGGCCAGTGTGACCGCGTCCTAAGGATCCCTGCTGTTTGTGTTTGATTTTAACAAACTGAGGCCACTTTACAAAAAGGAATCACATAAAATCCACATCATTTAATTGTATTTCTGTGTGACAGATTTGCTCTGACTCACCTGAGCTCCATGTGATCTCCTGTGACTCCGATCCTCTGGTTTGCTCTCAGGCGGATGGGGCTCTTTTTGCAGCCATAACTGCTCAGCAGTAAAGCTGCTGGGCGCTCCACCTCCAGAGCTTTCTGTCTCTGCTTCTTTTCCAGCCAAAGGGGACATGAGAGGAGACTCCTCTTGTGCAGTTGGCCACTGCCTCTGTGGAGTCTGGATTCTCTCTTCTGTGAGCCTGAGGAGGAGCTGATCTGGGCTCATTTTGCTGGTAGATTTTCTGGGTTCAGACACAGGTTTGTCCACAGACATCTCAACAGGCCGCAGCTCCCACGGGTCCTGAGGAGATGTTGTCCAAACAGAGCTTGTTGAATCAGCTGTAGCCTGTGCTGGCATCTTCCAGCTTATATCTCTCTCAGTAGAAGGCTGCAACCGAGCTCCAAACCCAGCATCTGCGCCCTGGATACCAGATACAGGAAACAGGTCTTTACTAGGGTGGTGCTGAGCTTGAGATGTGAAGGAGTCTATGTCAAGGATGGCAGGTTTGTATGACTCCTCTACTCTTGGTGATGGCTCTTTCCATCTTGTACCAAGATCACTGTGCTGAGGGGAGGCCTTGGAGAAGGGGTCATTTCGAAGCACAGAGTCCAGATCCAGCACTTTGGGTCTGAGTGCTGATGCCTCCAGCCTTGCCCTCTCCTGTTCCATCTTCTTCTGATTCTCCTTCAGCCTCTGTCTTTCTGCTTCTTGCTGTTTGGCAATCAGTCTCATTTGATCTGCCTCCTCTTTTTCCATCTTCTCCCTGAGTCTGCGTTTCTCCAGCTCTAAAATCTGCTGTCTCTCCCTCTCTGCTTGCTTCTGTTTTTCAAACTCCTGGAGCTGTCTTCTCTCCATCTCTTTAACCCTCTCCATTTCCTCCTTCTTCCTCTGCCTCTCCCTTTCTAGTTCTTTCCTCTGTCTCTGGTTTTCTAATTCCTGTCTCTCTTTGTCGAGTTTTCTTTGTCTCTCCTTATCTATCTCTATCTGTCTCTGTCTGTCCAGCTCTCGCTGCTTTTCCCTTTCAAGCTCTCTTTCCATCTCCTTTTGTCTTTCCCTTTCTTTATCAAGCTCCCTCAGTCTTAGCATTTCCTGTTCCAGAGCCATCTGTTTGATTTTCTCTGCTTCTTCCCTCTCCATCTTCTCTCTAAGCCTCTGCTTCTCCATCTCCAGGATCTGCATCCTCTCCTTTTCTTTCTGCTTTTGTTTTTGAAACTCCAGGAGCTGTTGTCTTTCCATCTCTTTCACCCTTTCCAGCTCCTCCATCCTCTGCTTCTCCTTTTGGAGCTCCAGCAGCTGTCTCTCCCTGTCCAGCTCTCTCTGCCTCTCCTCCTCCCTTTGTCTCAGCCGCTCCTGTTCACGCTGTCTCTCCTTTTCCTCTTCCCTCAGTTTCTCTAACTCCATCTTTTTCTTTCTCTCCAATTCTCGCCGTTTTTCTTTCTCGAGCCGACGCTGCCGCTCTCTTTCCTGCTTCTCTCTCTCCAGTTCATGCAGTCTCTGATTTTCGAGCTCGATCTGTCTCTGCCTCTCCAGCGCACGTTGCTTCTCCTCAAACTCCTGTTTCTCCTTCTCATAAGCTTTCTGTCTTTGCCTTTCATATTCTCTTTGCCTCTCCCTCTCCTTCATTCTCTCAAACTCTAAATGTGCTTCTTTCTCTAGTTCAAGCTGTCTTTGCTTTTCCCTCTCAAGCTCTTTCATTTTTGCCTTCTTCCGTTCTGCCTCCTTCACCAGCTCTCTTTTCTTCTCAACCTCCATCATTTCATCAACCACCTTTCTCTCTGTCGACTCCTCAACTAGATCTCGGCTGCTTTTCCCAAAAGCTTCTTCCAATGATGGATTTCTCCTTGGATGAAGCTTTCCATGATACCTCACAGACGGATCGTCAAAGGGTGAGTTCATATCTACACTTGGAGAAACCGGCTCCTGGATCTGTCCAGTCAAAGCAAAGTAAGTTGCTTTGGGTTTGGGCTGTTCATCTGCCGGCAGCATTTTCAAACGTTTCGGTGCGGCGGCAACTTCCCCGTGCTCTGCTTCCCTGTGCCTGTCTCGGCCTGTCTCCAAAGCCACTTGTCCCTCCTGCTGTGGTCCTTTGCTTGTATCTTGTTCCAAACCTGTGATGCTCCATTTAGGCAAAGCGCCAACTCTCAGATATCTTGGCTGTTGTTCTGGCATCCCTGTCAAAGCTGGTTCTTCTGTTGGCCTGCTCCCCTCTGAGCGTCTCGAGCGGAGCGTCATGGCCTTATCCTCTCTGTGAGCAGACGGGACGCTCTCACTCACCGCCCTGTTTTCATCCACTGCCTGCAAAGTGTCAAAGGAATGCAACACACGCAGAGGACTTGATGGAGAAACAGGCTCCCTGTAGACGGCAGTGACCAGCGTTCCCTCATCACTACTTTCTCTCCTCAACAACGGGCTGCCGAGGGAATCCTTGGCCTTGCCTTCCTCCACCATCATCACGTTGTGTCTCTCCACAACATTTTCAAACAGGGAGGCTCTCACTTTCTGGACATCAGCGCTGGGACCACTATCTTTGGAAGCGGTGCTTAACGTCTGCTCAGCATCTGGCCTGTCATCCATGGAGGTCTGTGCCAGTGAATCTTTCAAATCCACAAATGTCCTCTGCTCACTCGGGGTGACGGTCGACTCTTCACTCTAGGAGAGTGCAGAGACATACAGTGGATTATGACGCGCTGCAACAAAAAAGCATTTAAAATTCTCTCTAGTCAAAACAACACAGCACCATCAAAAAGGGAGCTGAAACAGAAAAGGACAAAACGGGACACACAAAGAACTCAGAGTGATTGAGCGCAAACTGTCAGTGAGGAAACGGTATCCCCTTGTTCTGTCGTGGCCTCATAACAGTGGGTGTGGTGCTGGGTTGGTAATCAAAGCCTCTCTGTGTTGACCTTTTCCCATTGATCTCCTCTGTGTGTGTGTTTCATAACCCACAGCCAGTGGGGAAGTAATGTGCAGCTGTCTTAGGTTTCACAGGTCTCTACATGTGTCACAGCGACGATTCTTCTCACTGCAATGCCCCCATGACCGCTGGGGGGAAATTTCAGGTAGATAGAAATGAGTAAAACCTGAATGTACTCATTCTCAGGGCACTCTAACAAATACGGTGTCATACTTTACCTATTTCTGGTTTATAACAGTTCACACCCTCAGAATACTGATTATTTTGTTAGCCTCCTTCTTGTCAAAATCTATTCCTCCAACCAGTTTTTTTGTTTGTCTTTTCTTCTCGTTGCCAAATACCGGGTTTTATTTTGGCATGAGATTACAAGAAACACACAATGGTGCCACTCTGTTTTGAGAATAGCATGTGAAAGCTTTTCCCAGTCCTAAGCTGTGACACAATTTCTCATTGTTATTTTCTTTGCCCGTTAGATAGACTGAGACTTATGAAAACTAGTTCATACAAAGCTTAGTTCCCTCTCTTACCCTCATCTGAGGATCTTTGCTGATGTCATGGTGCTCTGTCGCCTCACTGCCAGGGTCTGGTGACCTCTCGGATGAAAACCTGATAGACATACATCAAATGAGACAAAAGCCATGCATGACAATGGAACAGCTGGACAAAGACGTGGGACAAAAGCAAGCTGGAGATGCAGAGTGCAGGTCTTACCTTTTGGTCAGGTCGAGGGGTAGGGGGCGAGGCTTCAGAGAGGGTTTCAGGACAGGGCTCTGTGTTGGCGTGGGGTCCTCTGTGAGCTGCTTGATCAGCTGTTTAACACCCACTGCTGGTTCAGCTTCAGAGACGGGCTGAACTGGAGTGAGAACATCTTGGCCTGTGGGGCCGGCGCCAGGAGAGGAGGAGGAATCCAGAAGAAGACTGATTCGTTTCTTGATGCCGGCGGCACGCTTCTGCTCATCAGGTTCCTTTGATGCTAGTTCTTCTGTTGTTTTGATGCTTTGGTCTGGACCAGCTGTTGGAGCTTCAACATTAGTTCTCTGTGGTGTGGCACTGATAGGAGCTTTCTCTGTCACCTGTGGTAGCACTTTCTCTTCTGGAGTGTTTTCTTTAGTGTCTGCTTTAGGAGTTTTGTTACGATGTAGTGAAAGACCAATGGACTCAAATTTAGATGTTAGATCAGCTGACAGCGGTCGTCTTCCAGCCCAGCGAGGCACAGGAGCTGGTGCCTCCGTCTTGTTTGGACTGTCAAGGAAAATGGCTGATACAGGTCTAGTCCGGGAGCCTCTGGGCTGGGGTCGGAGTGGCACAGCTGCATCAGGTTTAGCTTTAGTGTTTTCTTCTTCCTCCTGCCCACAAAGATCCAGAGAACCCATGGACTTGGCTCTTGATATGGAGGAACCTCCTTTCTGATCCCTCTCATCTTCATTCCTGGTGGATCCAGACCACTCTGCTGGAAGCTTTTTGAAGGTCTTGGCGTAGGCTATGCTTGATGGAGAGGGTCTCTGCCTCACAGCTGGAACAGGAGAAACCGGTTTGCCAGGGTCTCCAGGAATAAGAGGAGGAGCTGGTTTAAATGGATGGACTATTGGCTTGGTTGTTTGTCCTGCACTCAATCTGTGAGATGATTTAACAGTTGTTGAGGTAGGTCGGTTGGGGTTGGTTGACCCCTGTCTTGGTTTACCAGTAGGAGCTGTCTGCGGTGGTTTTGGACTGCTTGGAAGCTCTGGTTTTGGCCCAGGAGGGCGAGGGGCCTCTGGTCTGGGTTTTGGTTGGGGCTTTGGGGCAAGTATGGGTTTAATGGTGGGGTTTCTCTCCACAGAAAAAGGTTTGGGGCTGAGCCTGGGCTTGGGGCCTGGGACAGGTTTGCTGGGCTCTGTAGTGATGATATGGGACTGGTTGATGGAAGGGATCTCAATGAGAGTCTTGTTGCTGGAGTCAGTGAGGGGACTGAGGTGAAGTCGTCCTCCCACCCCTGTCCTCCCTACTTCCCCAGCCTGAACCTCCACCTGAGCAGCCATCGTCTTCAACAGCACCTTGAAATGAAAGGAGAAACTTGTATTCAGGAAGACGACACAGAAACGGAACCACAGGGCTGAGTTATGGCAGATCAAACACATCATTAGCCTCCAGCACTCCCTCTGTCTGCTGGAACTGCGGACTTTGTCTTGGGAGCGGCTGCACATTTTTAGGTTGGAGTGTGGGCGATATGTACACAATGGGATTGATCACTATGGCACGTGAAATCACACGTGTTAACAGCTGAACAAAAGCCAACAACTTCAAAGGGCTGACGGTCAGATAAACTTACATTGAAATGCTTTCATCAGAAAAGGTACTTTGATGTACAACCATACATAAATAAAACCATAAAACTAAACTGATATACATACTAACACTGGGGCTGAGAGCTCACAGTGCTGCAACTGAAGAAAACACATGCAAAAAGACAAAACACAAGCAAATAAAGAAAACATCTGTATCAATCTGACAACATGTGCACAGCATTTAGAAAACGAACTGCAGAGACCACAACACAACACATTAGAAAAACACTCTGCAAATACACCGCAACACAACAGAAGTGTTTCCAGAGGACACTTAAATGTGACGCACATGTCCTGACATGCTTATTGTGGACACAGATTTTCAGTCACAGCTTTAATATGGTTCTCTTTCCGTCAGTTGTATTAGAAAATGAGGTAAAAAGCACGTTTTTTTATGTATTTAACATTTTATTAGAGTATGCGTAAGAGAGCTGTGACTGAAAATTTGTATGTCTGGACATGTACATCACTTTTAAGTGTCCTCTGGAAAACACTTCCTTTCGATTGCAGTCGGTTTTTCTAATGTGTTGTGATGTTGTCTTTGCAGCGTTTTCCTAAATGCTGCACATGCGTTGTCAAATTGATGAAGATGTTTCTTCCATTTGCTTGCGATTTTATCTTTTTGCATGTGTTTCCTTAAGTTGCAGTGCTGTGAGCTCTCAGAGCCACCGTAGTCTTAGCTCATCAGTTCCAAACAGAGTTTACAGCGTTGTTATTTCTGACATGCCTCCTCACACATAAATCTTTGTAAAACTAACAATGAGTTTTTCTTTTGGGGGCTTTTTTGGATAAAATGTAAAACACTAATCAAACTGGAATTCTGTTGGAACAACACACGATTAATATTCACTATGTCCTCTAAATTTTTCAAACCAAGGACTCCCTAACTGATACATTAATCCAGGCCTAGTGCTATGTGTAAATGTACCATGTAAGTGAGCATTCAGTATTTAACTATTCTGGGGAACCTGACAGAGCCAGTATGAAACATGCAGCCGTGGGATTGTCAAAGCAGTAATAGAGGTGGGTCTCCCTCTGTCTTAAGGAGCCAGAGCAGTAAAAGCTAAATGAACCTGTGTGCAGTTTGAGAGAGCTTCTGTGTTGCTGAATGTGTTTGTCTCTGACTGAAAGATAACATCTTTGGCCTCAGGATATCCATTCATGTGCGTTCAAAGACAACCACATGAGTAAAAGTTGAAATATTTGGGAATATTTATTTGAAAATACTAAAAATTTCTTAACCAAAAACATCACAGACCCTGCAGTACCTCCAAAGGCCCCTGTTTAAGACCACTGCTCTAAATGTATGGATCATTAAATTTTCTTTCAGATAAGACTCTAACACTAACTATAGCAGAAAATTCAAAGGTGCATTCATGTCAGCATTTTCATCCATTTAAATGAGCTGTCTTTAGTTTACATACTTTGGATTTGTTTGGCAACAGACTCTTGAGGCTGGCTTTGCACAAAAAAGGTAGTCTGTAGGCGGTATAACAGGTTCAACATGTGCTTGAGGTTTGTGTTTATATCAGGTATATCTAGCCTAACACATTGCATGTCCTACTGCCATCTTTCTCTGTCTGCAAACACTGTTTTACACATGTTGCCTACCGGAATGAAAACACCTCCAACATGACTGCAGATCAGTGCTGTATTGACCAATATCAGTAATATTTCTGCATGGAAGCCAAATCGCCAAACAGGTAACACAGCTGCTCAAAAAGCTGACCCTCAGTGATGCTTTATTATCACATGCCCACTGGTTTAGAGAGACACAAAAACATAACAATGGAAGATTTGAAGATGTTTTTTTAAGTGGAAGATGGAGCCCTATTAAACACTTAATCTGTGCTACAAAGCACCCTTTTACACATTCCTGACATTAGTGAACTAAAACACCCACTGCAAATAGACTGGCTCAGACAGATCTCTCTACAGGTATTTACCATATCTGATGTAGTCTCAGATTGTCAGAAGGAAAGCTGGGCTTTCACCACACGGTGCCAGACAAGTCTCCCTCCAGCTGGACAAATCACCCAGCAGAAATGTGTATCTATTCGTGACCAAACTCCAGTTTCAGAATATGAAACCAAGCTTGAAGTGTTAAAAACTGCACCTCATCAACTGTCCATGTGAGGCAGGCTTGAGAGACACCAGAAACCCTGTCCACACAGAGTTTTTATCAGTCCTTTCAATTCCTGGCAACATATTGTTTTTGAGGCCATTAACCCTGTAAAGCCTGACCCATCAAAAAATCATCCAAAAATTGTGCTTTTTTTTAACCGAGATGTTTATTAACCCTTTTCACAAAAAACACTAAAATAATACTGTTTCATTTTGTATGTGATGTATTTTTTATATCACATTCAATAAATGTAGCAGTTTTGGAAACTTCTTAGTGATGTTTTCAGTAAATATGCATTCTTTTAATGCAGAAAAACTTATTTAAATAAACTAACAATTTAGAATTTTGAAAATAAGCAATTGTTTTTACGAAAATAAGTGTGAGGATGATTTTAGGAGAGCAGCCATTTAGAGAAAGGCCAAAAAACAACTTCAGCTGCCTGTAGTGGAATGATAATCCTCAAGGGGTACAATACATTTTCTTTTTAACATTTTTAACAGGTTTTTAACAAAACTGTCTGTCATGTTGATGACATAGAGGTCGTTGAAACTCATGTATCAAATACGATACAAAATAGGGTTTAACTTTTGAGTTCTATTCATACAAGGCCATGACTGAATTGACTGTCAGGTGGGGACACGATACCTGTCTGCAAAGGCCCAAACAAAGTTAAGCATCACCAATATGCCAGACAACGATGGCTTAAAAACTCTGTATCAGAAACAAATGGGTGACATCACAGAAACTACATCTGTATAATATTCAGATTCAGATTCAGACAACTTTATAATCCCACATGGGCCAATTTGTGTGGAGCGGCTTTAAAATGATAAATTCTATGATCAGGAACAAACCAAACTCAAAACTGTGACCAAAATACTGAAGTACATGTTGAGCCACAGGCTAACTTTGTTGTTGCATCCATACAACTTATGGATGTTTTATAAAATGTGTTTTTGTGTGAGAGCAGATTTTTCAATAATATCTTAGCTGCTACAATAACAAACTCTAACCAAACATTATTTAAACCTACATAAATAAATGTGTCTTATTTTAAAAAACTGGCTGTTGGTCTAGTACTGTCTGTGTACCTTTATGGTGGATCCTGAGACAGGGGAGAGACTGGAAAACTGTACAAAGTCACTGTTTTCGTTTCATGTTGTCACACAGGCAAATCAGGCTTACTCAGTGAATGGGGATTCCTCTGCAAACACACACCACACTGCCATTTCCACTCTAGCTCCTCCCATGACGAACTTTCATACGTTTATCTGAAACTGATTCTTCAATCTAGAGATAACAAAGTACTGTAATAAATCTATGATAACTGAGGTTTATCTTCCTCCAGTCCTTTTAAACACTATAACAATAACCAGTGCTATCAGTCGTTCCTGCAATAAGATATAAAACATTACAACTCAAGCAGTGCTGCGTTGGCCCTTTAAGAGGCTCTTTTTTTTCATGGCTGATAATGCTTTCCACATGTTCCTGTGCAGAGATACTAAATAGCACAAGAAAGCAACAGTACGCACAGAAAAATGGCATACCTGATGAAACTAAATAATCTTTGCTTCTCTTACCTGACAAGATGTCAACCGTCTGCCGGAGAGCTCTGGCTTTTGTAGTTCCCCAGCAGCGATGTCATATCACACAGGAGGGGGGGAGTTGTAGGAGCCTAAGTAAGAAAGCACACAAGCTCTTCACTCGTCGGGACTGCTGTGGTAGACAAAATCACAGCAGAGCTACCCGGGGCTGTATGAATGCTCCCTCACTGCGGTGTTTGCACGCCTCCATACTGAAGCAAACAGATGATCATGTTTACTCTGACACAGACTTGAGTAAACAAAGTCACACCCAAACATACATTCCCACTAATGAAATACGTCCAGGCGCAGAAAAGGCTGAGGAAAGTTATTACCTGATTGCTGCAGCTTTATGTTTACTTTTACTTCCTGATTTGCATTTGCCCTCGATCACGACTCACCGGCGCTCACTCACTCACACACGTATATCTATGTAAATCCAATCTGGTTACATTGAAACCAGAAATGTTGCAGCTCACTTCTGCACGAAGCGTTCCCTCTCTCTGTCTGCCCTTTCGCCAGTGCATGTCATTTTATGAGCATTGACTGATAAGCTTCAGCTTCTTTTATCCACAGGTTCACTGCATCATAAACAGGAAAGGGAAACAGTGAGATACTGTAAAAACGCAGAGACTTGAGCTTTGCTTAAACAGACTTTAAAGTTTGAGAACTTGAACTTTAGATGTTGACAGGAAACGCCTTCGCTAAGATGGAATGCTAAACATTCACTGTGATGGTGGGTCGAGCAGCACAGCAGGGATTAGGAAAGTGTCTGCCTTATATAGCCAGAGACATACCACTGTTCTGCATCAGACAACAATCAACAATAAAGCCAGGGTTTAATTTGATTTGTACATTAGAAGTATCATTCAGCAAGCTTATAAACACTGCTTTAGAAAAAGTCACATGCACATTTTTGCTTTTTTTTGGCAGGGATCAATTACAGAAGGAGAGTGGAGCAGAGGCTAAACCAGCTCAGTGTTGTTGTGTGTATCAATCCAGTAACCTGGTCCAGCCAGTTATGCAGAGGAAACTTTCCTTTCCCCAGACAATAGATGAGTACACGTCAACTGATCTATTACCAACAGAAAGAAGAAGTGTATTTACTCTGGTGAGCCCTCATTGTGTCATCAAAGCTTTTAGTTACAGTCCAGACACATGCAAATGTGTATCAGTGATGCACCTCCTGAGAATGCTTTTGATAAAAAACAACTAAGGGGAATGACCAATGTGTTGTATTTAGGCAGATTACTATTACTTAATTAGAGGCAGGGACCTCAATCAGTCTGTAACATAAAAACATAAAAGAACATTGTAAAAAAAACAACAACAGATTTTTATTACACTTGCTAACAACTTCTTTTCTAACAAGTTCTTTTCAAAAAGGTTCTTCAGGGGTTTGAAATCACAATCTAAGACATTTTCAGCATTTTGAGGCCATGAAAAGTTACTTTACACCAAACCTAAATTTGGGACTATCCTGCTTCTTAATTTCTGCAAAGTGCTCTGCAGACACACAGATACCTGTCAACACGGCCTATACTGGCTGTTACAAATACTCAACTGTTAGCTTACATCAGTGCATCCACAGTGTGCGAGAACTAAAACTGTGCTTTAACTGTACTAATTTGGATCCTTCTGATACACAGTGGTGTCCAAAATTATTAGAGCACTTGGCATATTCAAGAGTTTTTTTTTAATTGAACTGACCATTAAAGTAATCATAAAATGAAAGAAATATCTACAAAGTCATCATGATGTTCTGTATACCATAAAATGAATCCATAATACGGAGGTTTAGGTCATTTTCTCTATAAAAGAAACTGAATATTAAGGACTGGCCCTCTCAAGATCAGACCTCAACAACAACCAGTAAATTTGGGCGAGTTGGAAAACAAACTGGACAAATCTAAAGAAAATCCTTAGGCCTGAGTTGTTAGAAGTGTTTAAGTTCTCAGGAAATATACTGACACTGACATATGCTGCTGTAACTGCTGCAATCAGGACAACCCAAGAATTAAATAAAAGAAGATTTAAAAAAGAAAATAACAATAATAAGAAAAATAAATAATTTAATAAAAACATTAGGACTCCCTTCATCTGATGTTTGAAATGCTCGGAGCAACCATCTTCATTTTTTCAGCATCATGCATTAGAGGCAAAAAAGTCAACATTTTTAGATCTGTCACGTGTTCTAGGACTGTATTTATCATAAAATCTATTGGAAATTAGATGAATTTAGCAGAATATTGTATTACTTCCCTCCAGTTTCGTAGCTTATTGCAAGTGCAAGTGCAGGAAGAAGTAGGGACAGATTCCTGTATTTAATAGGTTACTTCGTTACAAACATGAATAGAATAAATGGATACTAATAATTGGGAGATTACGATTAAAATAATTAATTTGTAGGTGTTCGGCATAAGACGACTCTAATCAGTATTTATCTAAGCTACCATGGTTTGACAATAGATCTGTCCCAAACTAGAACCAGCAACAAGTGCTAACCCCTTCTTCCCCTGTCTGCTCACCTGAACTACCTCATCTCGGTCCCGGTCCGGTTCAGTAAAAGACAGTTTGCTTGCATTTAACAGAAATGAATGAAAAAAAAATAAGCAAGAGCCTGAAACTTAAATGAGCAGGACGCTCTGAGAGCAGACTCATTTTCCAAACTATCCTCAAGCAAGACGAAAAGCTGAAGACATCACCAGCTTCCTCGCTAGCAACGGTTAGCTAACAACTCAAGAAGCTGAAGTCCAAAATGGAAACACTGACTGAACCAGTTTGATACGAACTGGAGACAACTTACCGAACAGGAAAATCTGTTTCACGCTTTTCCACGCTGGAACAACTTCTGAGCATCGGTCAAAGCCAGTGTAAGAATATAGTTTTATGTCGTGACAGTTCGTTAATAGAGTGGCTAGCGGAGCAGGCTAACTTAGCAGGTTAACTCAGCTCTCCGGTCTCAGGTTTCAGTGTTGTTGACAGGCTCGACCAGACAGCGCTCAACCAGCCGCCTCACTGTTCAGCCTCAGCAACAAGTTAACAACCGTCACTTTGAACATTTCCGGTTAGTACTTTCAAAATAAAACGAGTTTTCAGCGAAAGAATATGACGAAGATACAAAAGAAATTTCGGAATCTTAAATAACCGATAATGTAGTGTACTCAACTCTTTAATTTCATAATAAGCATTTAGATTATATAGAATAACTAAAGCATAACGCCCTTTCAAATCAAACGAGTATGTATGCGCCTGTGGGCATATTTGATCCGTCAACTGACCCACGTGAATGGAAGTCTATTTACGATAGATTAAATAGATAAATACTAAGTTAATAAATTACAATAAAAATTTGAAAGCCATAATACTGATAGACCAAGTGATAATTTGGAATTATAATCTTATAATAGATAGAATGACTATACATCGTTGTGACTCAGCATCTTATTATGTTGATAAAGCAACAACCTTTGGCCCTGAGACAGACTTCAGCTTTCACACTACCAGCTATAGGGAAGTTGCCTGTCATTCAGCCGAGCTACGCCGGGCTGAATGACAGGCATAACCGGGCCAATTTGTGATCAATATCTTCAAAACTACAAATTAAGAAAAAAAAATTCACGCTCTATGCCTGAGAGCAATTAGCTGTTCAGACAGGACACATTTTTTTTATTTTATATTTTGCACCAGGCAGGCAGTTAACTTTTGCTACAAAAATCTTCTTCTTGTCGGCTTGGTGTATATAAGGTTTTTGCCACTTCTGGGGCCAGCCTCAAAGGGACTAACTCGAAGAGCTTAACATTTAAGCACTTTGTCTCATATCTTTAGATTTGAAGTTACTGTTTAGAAATGAGACAATGCAGAGGTGCTTGAATCCTTAGTTCATTGAGTGTCCACTTGAGGCTGGTTCTGGAGGTACTGGAAAACAGCTATACACCAAGAAAGAAACAATATTTATAACTTTACAGCAAAACTAACCATGTTTACAGCCCGGTATAAAAAAACAAAAACAAAAACAAAACATGGTTATGTCCTAACATGTAATTAACTGGTCTTCCACACACCGGAGCTTCTGTTAGGGTGTTTCATTAAGTGATTTTTCCAATGTTTATTTTAGCATTCTCAAATAATTTTTCTTAGTTTAAGATTTTTTTTGTGAACAACACATTACACTTTTTTAATGTAATAGTTTTATTGAAAAAAGGGTTTATAATCATGATATTCAGTCACCGGTCTTGAGCTGTTTTTCGTACAATTATTTTGAAAGGTTCATCACACTTATTTCCTGGCTGATGTTTAACACAATTTGAAGAACTTGACGCACATTGAGTTTTATAAAGACTCAAGGATTATCCCGTCCAGACTACCAAGGGTTAATGGGTTATTTATCCGGTACAAAAATTTGAAGGTATAATTTAAGAGTTTTAATGATAAATCAGGTTAAGAGTTGATATATTCACACTAGCCACAGAAAATACTTTCAGGTCAAGAGAAAAAGCTTGAGAATTTAAACCTGTTACAATCCCCTGTTTTACACAAATGACAATTCCTACAACTTTTTGCACAAACTGAGTAGTAAATGTGAAAATCAGACATTTCAACAACAGCAACCCTCTGTAGCTGAAATAACTTAATAAATGCTTTGTACTTGACTTAATGATAGTCAAGGACTGCTCCCATGTGGAGAAAAGTATGAACTGCATCAGATAGATGGCAGCCAACATCCTACTTAGTGACTTATTGTGTTTGACCTTCCCATCTCATGATCCTTTATTGTCTTTGAAAATAGTTAAATAAATAATCAGACAGCCAGTCTCTTGATTGTGTGTAACTATGTATTAATTTCAACAGACTAGTTATGGCCACGAGTCGAAACTTGCTCGAAGCTCAACGAGAATTAAAGAACCCTCCAACAAAAAGCTATTTTATCCACCTTCCTCCCCAGGTTTCACCAGTCTAAATGTCAGCAGTTCTACACTGCTCACATCTCTCTTACACTGAAATGATGCAACTAGGGGTGTTGTGTTCAAGGCAATAGTAATAATAGTAATAGTAATAGTCTATAACAGAATGTGACAGAGAAAAGCAAATGAATGAAAAAAAGTGTGTACTTTTGTTGTTACATTCAGCAGTATGTTCTGGGTCTCTGTTGAACCAACAAACCTGATCTTTTAATACTGTGTTTTCACTTCCTTTGGAATTTGTGTGTGTGTGTGTGTTTGTGTGTGTGTGTGTGTGTGTGTGTGTGTGTGTGTGTGTGTGTGTGTGTGTGTGTGTGTGTGTGTGTGTGTGTGTGTGTTGTCACAAAATTCCAAGGCAGTTATGTCAAAGTAGCAATCTCTCAAATGTGTCCTCTGTCAAATACTAAAAGAAATCTAAATTTGATCAGTTTTTATCTGCTCTACACTGCAATCCAGATTGAACACCTCAGAGCATCGAAGATGGAAGGAAAGATTTTATGGAGCTCATATCTGCAGCTGGCTGAGCACCCTCAAATTATGTTATCCATACTACTCAAGGACCATTGATGCCACTCTCAAGGTGAGTTCAGGACAAGTGAGAGTCCAACATTAAGAGCTCCCTCAGAAGTCTGACTAAAGGAGTTCTGGAAGCTGGGCATGGGGATACAGTCCAGCTCGTCACTCTCTCCATCGTCTCTCTCTCTCACTCTTATCTGTGCTGAAAAAAACAAAAACACCAAAATAGTGACATCAGGATGCCTCAAGGGATAGCAGTGCTTTGCAGCCAAAACAGGTTTTACAGGACATACACGGTAAGATACAAAGATACAACTAATGTGTGACTTGTACAGAAAGCACATTTTCATGTACAAAGCAACCAGTGAAAATAGAAATGAACATGTTTGTAAGCCAAAACAATCAATCAGCATTCAAAACAGTGTAGAGTTTTAAAAAGGAGCTGATGCTGAGAGACATTACAGAGGAACATCAAGAAAAATCAGTTTCATCCCCTTCAAGAAACATAAAAAGCCAGTGAAATATAACATGAGGAGGACAGGAGCGGGAGAAGTAGAAGGCCATGCAGTCAAAGAATCAATCAAGCATTTCTGTTATTTGGGTCACATGTGAAAACAATATGTTTTTTTTTTAATTATTATTATTGTAACTGTGAACATTTTGTGTTACTTCATTCAAATCATGATGGTACTACAGTGTAAAAAATAACTAAGATCCTCAACTTAACAGCTCCCAAGTTCAGTGAATGGACCATTATTAGTTTGTTATTAATTTGAAAAGAGGGCCCAGCATCTAAGGACTAAAGGATAAGCTGTGGGAAGTCATCCTCCACACTACCCACTACAGGTGCAGAGCTTTGCCCGCTCGGGCGAATTCACTATCCGTGTTTGAAAACTCATGGTATGCAGAAATTAAGCTCAGCTTGCTAGCAGACCCGCTAATGCTAGAGTATGGGCGCGTGAAGCAGGGACCGAACAGCTCTTCTTTCTATGTTAAACTTTTCCTCAAACCAGAAAGAGGAGCGATGGAGGAAGTGTTGGCCTTGCCTGATACATGTGAACCTTGGACAAGAAAACTGATAAGGCTTCAGCTCAACCAGCAGGCGGCAGCAGCGGGGCGTGAGTAGGCGTAGCAGTGAGAGCGAAGACGTGTTTAAATCCACCGCATTAACGATGGAAAGAGCTGTGATTGGTTGAGTGGGGGTGAAAACGATGATTCGCACATGCGCCTGTGAGATGAGCACAGCTCAGCGCAGCGTGTCATGAACTTACGCAGTAAATGTTGTCTTTGCGGAAATCATCCGACTCAAAAGCCACCCACATGAGTGGGCGTGTGTTACATGGGGGAAATGTGTTATTTGAGATTTGGTAGAGCTTAATTTCTCATAGGCTGTGTCGTGGACTCATCACAGTCAGCCATGGACCGTCCAGGGGTTCTGATGAGAACATGGACACTGTTTGTTTACTTCAGTTGGATGTGTGTGCATCAAGCTGTCGCAGGACCGTGAGTTCACTTAAGATATAAAAAACTAGCATCAAACATCAAATTTAGACAATACTTGAAACTTTCGTAGCGTCAGAATCAGAACTTTTTGATATCAGAACTTTTGAAGACATTAACTATCCATGTGTGTATCTTTTTGTGTGTAGGCAGTACATGGTAGCTATTCCTGCAGTCATCGAGGCCGGGGCTGAAACGTCTTTGTGTGCAAGTCTCATGAAGCCCAATGAGACACTGGTCATGACCGTCACTTTAAGGTCCCAAGACCAGAACATTACCCTGATGGAGGAGAGGTCTAGTCTTGAATTTCACACCTGCGTTAAGTTTCAGGTCAGGTGACTCCTTTTGTTTCTTTTCTAAATGTTTCAATCCATGTTTAATAACAACCCTTAATTTAGAGTCTGTTAAAAGTAACTCATAAAGCAGCAGGTAGTTATTGTTGTTATTGTTTTAAGTTATCACTAAAACTCCTTTTTTTCACATTTCCAGTTGGAATTATAATAGTTTGTAAAGTAAGAAAAGTTTGTTAAAAAAGTTTGGTTAGATAATGGGAGAGTCAACTTTTTTAAATAGTTGCAATGAATTAAGATGTCAATAGATAAACTAGTTAAACATGAAATGGTATACAAAGCATGCTCCTTCATATTTGGATTTGTTGTAATTGAAAACCGTATCATTGGGAGGTTTTTGATTAGTATAATCATTTTCACGCTTTCCAAAAAAAAAATCTATTTTTCTTTCTCAGCCTCCTCTCGTGCAGAATGAAGTTTGGAAGTTGGAGGTAGAGGTGCAGGGACAAACGTTTTACTCAAAAGAAGCCAGAAAGGTCATGATCAAAACCTATGAACCCAGGACATTCATCCAAACTGATAAACCCATCTACCTCCCAGGACAGACAGGTAACCTCTATTAGTTTGTCCACTCTATGGTGCCAAGACATGAGCAGTTTTTCTATGTTTTTTTTCATTAATTAACTACTTTTGAGTATTAGTTGGTGGTGACGAAAAGAAAAGAAATTTTGTTTTAGAATACAGATTTAAATAAGTTTACACCCTTGCTTTGGCCTTACCTTTCAACACCATGTTTTTCCTTTTGATGAGCAACAAGCAGCAGCTCTTCCTGACAGGATAGGAGAGTTTGTTCATGATAGTCATTCTTACGATACTATACTCATTACTTATTACTTTACTATTTTTACTTGCTTACTTTTACTTGATTTGGCAGCATATTTAGTTAATATGCAGCCACATCACGTATCATTTGACTGCTATTGATATTTTGACATTTGAGCATCTGAAATCCAGCTTTTGCTTGTTTCAGAAGTTAGAGAACACCAGCCATGTTGGCTAGGGTCCTGACCAATCCCTGATGTACAACATTTTTAATGTATATTAAAATTCTTTTAACTTTTTTTTTTTAAAGCTTGCTTGGCTTAAACTTTTAGATCAAAATACTGAAACTCATTTCACAACTGAGCACTTTATCGCATTCATGATGTTATTTCTTGATGCCACTTTTAAAGGTTTTTTTTGTATTTGCTAAATTAGAGGAATTCAAACATGACAAAAAACCTTTTTGTTTATTTCTCAGTACATTTCAGAGTCATCTCACTTGACAGCAAGTTCAGAGCTGCCAATCAGTCGGTGAGTATTTGAACAGCCTATCCCCTTTTCTTGTAGTTGATCTTAATTAGATTGATTAAGAATTGATATTTGAAATATTCTGGGCTTATTTAAATATATTTTAATCACTACAGCCATTGTTAGGGTTGGACAGCTCAATGGCTGTTTTGAACACTATGGTTGTGCTGGGATAGCCCACAGTGCAATCTGTGCCAGCTGTTCGAAAGATAAGCCTTGTCACAACGTTTGAGATTGCATTAAGCATGTTATCTCCAGAATAACAATGACAAGAAAAAAAATAACAGAAAACTAAAACTTCTTTTTAAATTTGTCTCTTTTTTTTTCTACAGTATAATGTCATTGAACTTGAGGTAAGACAACACACATTATTTTTCTGTGAAAATTTGGTATCTGTTGAAGGTTTCCCATTAATCTCCAGCATTTGTTGAAAACACAGGATTCTGTGATCAACAGAGTTGGCCAGTGGCTAAAGCAAAGCTCCAATGGCAAAATACTGCAGCTTTCTTACTCACTGAACTCTGAGGCCCATGAAGGAACATACAAAATCATCGTGCACATCGGTGGACAGAAAATAGAACACAGTTTTGAGGTGGAGAAATATGGTGAGTTACAGTTTATCTTCGTTTTTTTTATATTTGGTGCATTTGTAACAAAGCAGCATTGCTAAAACATCAAAGTTTGTCTGCAGTTTTGCCAAGATTTGAAGTAAAAATTGAAACATCTGAGGAAGTTAGTATTGGGCAAGAAGACATCAGAGCTCAAATATGTGCAAAGTAAGTTGAAACACTCTCAGTCCTCACATTTTTTTAATCAAAAATGACATAATACACACAAATTATCTAATGTGAGATAAAAAGTGTGAAACAGAGATCTTATTTCTTTTTATTTCTGTTTATCAGTCCCTAAACACTGCCATAACCCGTGATTTATTTAGTGTTTACTTCATGTTTAATCTTTAATTTCATAAATTTCTGATCTAGCTGACACTTTTTGTGCCTGTAATCTCTTTTTATTTATTTATGTATTTTGTTGTGTCACTTTGCATGATTTCAGTATTTGTCTTAGATTTGATTTTGTATTTCTTGTTGTGTATGTCCAAACTCTTATCTTCACAAGCTGCAACAAATCCATCACTCTCAGAGTGTGTTCAAATTAGAATAAACTGAATTGAAGCAAAAGTTTAGACATAAAATAGACCTGTTAAAGTAACATTTTTATCCTTTGTCCATGTAGGTATACATATGGACAACCTGTTCCAGGCAATGTAAAAATTGAGTTGCATCGACCTTTTAGGTATTTATGCCGAGAACCTCCCCCGTCCTTCATGGAGATAAGACAGGTACACAATGGAAATATGGACAGAAATGCTTTTACAATTACATTTTCATGCCAGTCAATATTAACAACGGAAAACTGTTGGAAATGATAATTTCTTTGAAATGTTGTTGCTAACTTTTGCTAGATTAGTTGTCTATTTAAGTAATTGGTTATTTCCTCTCATCGAAGGGTTTTAGTCTCCTCTATTGAGAATTGCAGCCTCTTTATGTTTGAGGAAATACAACAAAAACATTGGCCTTTAAACTTTGTACAACTCTGAGTATACACTTCACACCTGCACTGTAGGAAAAGGGTGCAGCAGATCATGACACTTGACAAAAGTTTTTGTTTCAGTTTGTGTTTGAGGAAAACATCCTGTATTTTTTCCCTTGGCTCCTGTTGAAATATCTGAACTGTTGTAATCAGTTATGATGTTTTTCACGCAGTTTGATAAGGAGGTACAAAGAGCAAATGTTTCAAACATCCTTCCAGTGGCTAACTGAACATCTTGTATTTTACCTCAAATTATTTTCTTTATTTGGACTTTTCAGGCTGATAACACAGGCTGTGCAACTTTTTTCATCAAGATGTCCAATTTTACAACAGTTGATGATAGAGTGCTGCGTGGTTTTCTGACGCTGACAGCTAGTGTGGAGGAGGAAGGAACAGGCAAGTCTTAATGTTATATTTTCATCCATAAAAGAATACAAAAGGGATGTCATATAGTACCACATGGTTACACAAATAAGATCTTCTGGAGAGTTGGCAGGACTCTGTCTCACCCTGAAAGGATTTCAAAAGTGATCTACTCTTTGTGTCAAATGTATTTAAAATGTCACCAAATTACTTTGATTTTGGTCGACCAACCACAGTGCATCCAGAAAGTATTCTCAGCACTTTACAGCACTCAACATTTTGTTATATTACAGCCGTATTCCAAAATGAAATCAATTGTTTTTTTCCCTCAAAATCAACACACAACATCTCACAATGACAACGAGAATAAAGGTTCTATTTTATTTATTTATATATTTTTAATGTTAAAAAATTTATAAAAACAGAAAAAGAAATCACATGTTTCACAGCCTTTGCTCAATACTTTGTTGATGCACCTTTGGCAGCAATCACAGCCTCATGTCTTTTTCAATACAAAGTCACAAGCTTGGCACACCTGTCTTTGGGCAGTTTGGCCCAGTCCTCTTTGCAGCACCTCTCAAGCTGCATCAGGTTGGATGGGGAGCGTCAGTGCACAGCTATTATTAGATCTCTCCAGAGATGTTTGATCAGATTCAAGTCTGGCCTCTGGATGGCTCTGGTCAATCGGTTGCGTGGCATAAAGCCTTGTTTGTTTGTTTGTTGACTGGGGATCACTGGACGTCAATGGGTAATCAAATTATAGAATAACTTAACACCATGTTGACACTGACTGTTCAGTTTCTTAGTTTTTAATGTATCACAGCCTTATCCTTTAATTGAATATAAGTCAAACTCTTGGTGAGCTGCCATGTGCCTTTTACTAAGGAGTGGCTTCCTTCTGGCCACTCTACCATTGTGTTGCTAGAGTCTGCACAGAGGAGGGGAGAGTAGTGTTTTTAACATGTCACAGCTTTATCCTTTAATTAAATAGAATTTTTCCCCCACCCTTAAGACTGGCATGAGATGTTTTTACCACAGTGTCAACAGTAAGAGAAGGAAGGGTGCCTCTAATCAAACTGATTTGATACCATGTGTGTGATCAGGCTGTTGATGCTGTTGCTGCTGAGAAGAAATATTTGTTTTTCGCACAGTTTTAACACAAAGGCATTTTATTCAGGTATTTCACACCAAAATCAGAAGCAGTTGAAGATCACCTACGCCATCGGAAAGTTGATCTTTATGGACACACCCAAGGTTTATGAGAAGGGATCAGACGTGGAGGGAAAAGTAAGAGCAAACACTTTCTCGTCACATCCTTCACATGTTGTTACCTAGTCCTAAAACTTTGCGCTGTTCACAGATCAGAGCAGTTCATCACAATGATACACCCATCGCCAACATGTCAGTGTTCCTGTTAGAGGGACACCGGTGGTCGGCTCGTCTGATGCAGAGTCTCACAGCTAACAGCGAGGGTATCGCCACTTTCAGGATTAGCACAGCTGAGTTAAGTAAAGATCTCCATCTCCTGGTAGGTGCAGTGTGAAACTTCACTTCAATTTTTAAGATAACATCTACTCTGAAAACTGTTTGTCATCAACACCAATAGACCCTCCCGAGTACACTTAAAATTTCACATGAACACTTCTCTATCACAATACATGAGGCTCTGAAGTATTTCCTGATGAATTTCTTTCTTGTTTTTACATTTATTAATCCTGCAATTGTTTCTCGGTTTATTTGCTCTGACCACTGACCTGTAGCATCTTAGCTCTGCCTTTTGACCCTTCCCTGCTGAACAAATGGTCAAGTCCCAATTGTTGATCATCCTAATTAACCCTTCTTCATGAAACTGATGCCTCCTTTTAAAGCTTGATTTTAGTACAATGGGCAAAAACTAATATCTTGAGTCGTTACTCCTAATCAAGGCAAGCAGCAAACCCCAAATCGGGTATAAGGATGCGTGGACTCCATTCTATGAAACCGGAGAGCACAAAGTGTCATTGGCCAAACCTTTTACTCCAGACACTAAAACAATCAGCTCCCTGGAGGTGCAGCAGAAGAACGAACAACTGGCCTGTGACACAGAGGAAGACATCCACATCAAGTACTTTGTAGTCGGGGAAGCTCAGGGCACGGCAGATGTCATGTATCTGGTGAGAAAATCACATTAGTTGGGAGAAATAATGAATCTGTTTCTCATCTGCTGTTGATAATGAGGTGGTAGAGGGAGGGAGAGTTTATTTTGCTTTGTCTTTTAAACTCTGCAGGTCTTATCTAGAGGAACCATTGTGAAACAAGGATTCAAACAGATTGAAGTCCAGGATAAACCAGGTAGGAAGACACTGACCTTGATTATGAATTTAGGAACAAATCTCAACTATGAGGGATAGGATTAAATATAAATTCAGTTCTGAGTGAACCCAGAGGTTTTTCACTCATAAACATCAAATGAACTTTGATTTAAAGCTACTGGAAACCAAAACCCGTCAGTCTTTGTATCGTGTCACATGAAGTCTGTTAAGAGGAGTGAGTGTCTGCTGGGAATGAAACCAAAGTTTTAATCAGAGGTCTGTTTTAGTGACTGAGGGCCAGATGTCCTTTAAGTTGAGAGTGTCTCCAGAGATCACCCCGGACATCCAGGTGGTGGCTTACGCTGTCCTCCCCAGTGAGGCGGTGATCGCCCACAGCGCTGACTTCACCACTGAGAAATGCTTCAGTCACAAGGTGGGTGTGCAGGCGAGTGTCACAGGTGCAGTACACAGTGGTATTAAAGTTAGTTTCTCTTTGTGTCAGGTGTCTCTGGAGTTTTCTCCCTCTTCAGCTGTCCCAGGTGAGGAAAACACACTGCAGGTGAGCGCCCACCCTCACTCTCTGTGTGGTCTGAGCGCTGTTGACCAGAGTGTCCTCATTAAGGAGCCTGGGAGAACTCTGAACGCAGACAAGGTAAAGGATGGAATCAAACTTAAAGCCCTTTACATGTCAAGCAACATGATGACAGGCAGCAACTTTTCAGATTTCTCAGTCATGTTTCCATCTTTCAGATATTCAATCTTTTGCCTGTGAGCAAAGTAACTGCAATCCCAGACGGGGCTGAAGACTTTGAAGAGTGCCTTCGTTCAAGCTGCAGAGGCCACTTCAGGGCAAATGGCGCTTATAAAACTTTCCAAGTAATTTTTAAAGTTTTTTAAAATGTTTGTGTTGTGTTTGACAATCTTTGAGCTGATCTTTTTTTTTCTCTTTGGATGGTCTAGAGTGTTGGGCTGAAGATGGCAACCAATTTGTTAATTCCAAAGCCACGTTGCATCCCATATAGCAATGTGGAATATCGTATGGCATATGAGGATGATTATGAGGAGGATTATGAGGAGGATTATGAGGGGTATGGGAATTTCATGTACGGTAAGCTTTTCTTGAATTCAACAAACCATGTCATAAATTGATCCTGTGATGAGGACAGTAGCCTCTGTACAAGGGGAGCCTGCCTGACTGTTGTTGTTTTCTGTTCTAAGTTTTTTTTTGTTTCTTGACAGCGCGGAGCATCCAATTCAAAAGGCGAAGGGTGGAGAGCATAGCTGGAATCACTAGAAATAATGCAGATACAGAGCCTGCGCCTGTAGAGACAGTCCGCAGATTTTTCCCTCAGACCTGGATATGGGACCTGGTGGAAATTGGGTAAGCTTCTTTCATTTCTTGTGATTGACTGTACTGTCGTACACTGATGCATTCTTTATCAAAAGGTTGACTGTTCAGCTGTGTGAACTAGTGTAGCTGTTAATTCAGTATGACAGTCGCTGTGGGATATCTTTAAACATATCTGTATGCCTGTAGGGTTTTTCCATTTCACAGCAGAATTCTGTGTTTTTCTGCTGATTTAGAGCATCTGGAAGTAAAAACATGCCCCTCACCGTCCCTGACACCATCACCACCTGGGAGACGGAAGCTTTCTGCTTGTCTTCTCAAGGTTTCGGCTTGGCTCCTCGTAAAGAGCTCACCGTCTTCCAGCCCTTCTTCCTTGAGCTCAGTTTGCCTTACTCCATCATCCGAGGGGAGAACTTTGAGCTGAAGGCCACAGTCTTCAACTACCTGTCTAGCTGCATCATGGTAACCAATGTCTTTTGAACACCTTCTGGATTTGTTTCACTTGAGATGAGTGTTAATGGTCATATTTTGCATTTGTAAGGAAGGACATGTGACAAAATTCTGATACAACATAAAAGATGTGAAAAAACAGATGATAAACACTGAGTTGCAAACTTCAATCTTTTCTAAAATTGAGTGGGACCTTCATATCAGAATAAAACACAAGGAGGTAATTTATTATTTTCATTATTATTATTGTTTGTTTTTGCCATATTCATGTTTTTTACACATAAAGGCATTTCACTATAAAGTGAGTAAACCTGGTTTAACTAATAACTTGTTTCAATTGCCTTTCGTATTATTATTGTTATGATAATCATACATGGAACAGTTGATTAACTGTTATTTACACAAAGCCAGACACAGTTCTTTATAGCCCTATTAGGTTTGTACCATAGGGCAGAGTCTTTACCCTCCAAAGCCCTAAAAACATAATAAAAAACATCCAGTCAGTATTCTTGATAAAAAAAAGAGATGCTATAAAGATCACGTGAGCATGAACACTCCCAAAAACTGCTCTATTCAAATGCTGTCCTGACTTTATTTCAGCAGTTATCCCTGCAGAATGTCAACTCTTTAACTTAGCTCAGATTCATGTGTGAATAAAGTTTTTTGAGATTAACTCGACTGGACTCCTACAGGGATTTGACTTATTGTCTTTTTCTTCAAGGAAGATTCAACACTTGGAATTTTTTTAGGAAATTGGACTCAAATTAGAAGAGTGTTCAATACCAAGACAAATTCCTTGTAACGTAAAAACTTCATTGGAAATAAAGCAGTCTGAGATAAGTCCAGAGGCCCAGGGGTAGGCATCATACCCAAGAAAATATAAGACACTCAGCACTAGGCCAACCCAGCAGCCCACTCCTTCAGTCTTGTTTCTTTTGAACAGGTCACTGTGACTCCATCCCCCTCCTTGGAGTACACCCTCACCCCTCTCTCTGGGGACCAGTATACATCCTGTTTGTGTGGCAATGAGCGCAAAACCCTCAGCTGGATCCTGGACGCCTCAGCTTTAGGTGAGGGTCAGGCTTGTCCCCATCAGTACTTAACTTTGACCACAACCACAAAAAGGCAGTATAAGCAAAGTGAAAACCATCACTGTGCCTTTAAGATTCATGCTGTTTGTTTGTTTACCTTATTTTAGGGGTCGTGAATGTGACTGTGACTGCTGAGGCTGTAGCGTCCCACGCTTCCTGCAACAATGAGATTGTGAACGTTCCAGAGAGAGGTCGTATCGATGTGGTCACAAAATCCCTCATTGTAAAGGTCGGTACCCTTTAAACCATGGATTTAAATATGATGTGACAGATCCACAAAATTGATGCTGAAACACTTAAAGCTTGATCTGGTGACTGGTTGACCCACCTTCTGGTCATTAAAAGATGAAAATATCAGATTATTTTAAGTATTAATTTATTTCAAACATTTAAAAAGAAGAAGTATAAAAACAGTTACTGCTGCACACTTCACAGCAAACATCAACAAAAAAAAAACCCTTCACTTCCTTCTGAGCTAACGAGGGTAGGCTTTAATCAGACTGAAGAATCTGTTCTGCTGCAGACTGAACCAGCCGTTGTGTGTTTTGGTCTACAGCAGGGATGTCAAACTCGTGCCATGGAGGGCCAAGAGGCTGCAGGTTTTCTATTCAACCAAGAACTTCACCAGCTGTTTTCACTGATTAGTCCCTGCTCACTGCTTGAAGGTGAGGTAATCAGTGGAATCAGCTGGTGGAGTTGTTGGTTGGAAGGAAAACCTGCAGCCTCTTGGCCCTCCATGGCACGAGTTTGACATCCCTGGTCTACAGAGATCCTTCTGCTGCCTAACAGCTGGTATTGAATGAGGAGATTTAAACTACAGTGGAACTATTTCAAAGGGTTCTTTTTGATAGACAGAGAGGTTTGTTTACCTGCTTGACTAGTTTCAACCCACTTCCTTTGAAATAGTATAAAACTAGAGGACAGTATGAACCTTTCAAGCTACAGTGGAACTAAATGCCTTTTTTTTAATTTTACTCAGACAATGCAACATCATGCATTGTGTATGTTATGTGACATGTTTTGCAGTCTAAAGTAAATATGGAGAGATTTTTGGTCAGAGACAAGCTTACCCAAAAGTTCCACGCAGGCTACCTAAAATGAGACAGTGGCTGTTTTCCAAACTGTCTACTACACTAGCAGTGCCTATTGTTTTGGCTGATATTCAGTGTCTAGTAGTCAGTATGCAAAAACTTGCAAAATCTGCAGTATGCCAAAAAATCCCCGGATGTCCTACTGATCCAGGAAAATTTCTCAGTACGGCATACTGTTTCCCACAATGCACTGTGCTGATGCTGTTTGTCAATGTGGATGGCAGGTTTTGGTGAATTACTGCCATCTAGTGGAATGGGTCAGCACTACAACTATAACACAACAACATTAACGTGAACAGTCCATGAGATAGAAGTGAAGTAATGAGAAAAAAACACTGGTATATCTTGTCACTTCTATTTGTAAAAGAGGTGTTTACTTCTCACCTCTCAGGCTGAAGGAACCGAGGTGACAAAGACCCACAACTGGCTGCTGTGTCCTAAAGGTCAGTGTAGCCTCAGGTCAAAGACCCCATCAACACTTCATCCATATCGTGTCAGTGTGATTTTAACGTCTGAGTTCTGCTTTGATTCCTCTGAAGGATTTGTTCTCTGTTCACAGATGAGGCTTTGAAGGAGGAAATAGACATTCAGCTCCCTGATAATGTGATTGATGGATCAGCCCGTGCTCTTGTTTCAGTCCTGGGTAAACTGATATTTTTGTTACGAGTGACTTAATGTTGCTTCTTACCAACTCAGGATGTAACTGATGGCCTACCTCAGTCAGACAGTGAAAAATCTCAATTGATAAGGGCCGATTGAATTCTCTGTGATGAAACGTCAATAATGATGTTGTTTTAAAGCCTTTGACTTCTCTTGCACCATGTCATATCGTGTCTTACATCTGCATCTGAAATGAGCTGTAAAGACACAGCTGCAGCAGGTGAAGACTGGGCTGATGAGGAGGCTCCACCACATGCTCTAAGGTGTCTCTGTGCAGGTGACATCCTGGGCCGAGCTCTGAAGAACCTGGATGGGCTGCTGCAGATGCCGTACGGCTGTGGAGAGCAGAACATGGCGCTTCTGGCCCCCAACATCTACATCCTCCAATACCTGAAAAACACCCAACAGCTGACCCCAAAAATCATGGAGAGGGCAGCCGAATTCCTGACCAGTGGTGTGTATTAGTGTATTTTTATATTGGAGAAAAAAAGACAGAAGGAGAAGATGAACTTTTTATTCTTTTTATTTGAACTGCATCACTTTTTGAATTATTTCTATGAAGGGTTTCTACCTTAAACTGAGGTTGACGTTTAGCATTTATCTGAAGTTCAAACTATTAAAATCCATCAATCAGGCCTGTATAGTAAAGTATCCAGATAGAGGCCTTTCCTTAGAAAAAGGCACATGTCAGCTTACCTGTAGTTTGCCAAAAGGAACCTGAAGGACTCTCAGACCATGTCAAAGAAAATTCTCTGGTCTGATGAGACAAAGATGGATCTCTTTGGCTTGAATGCCAGACTTCATACTGGAGGAAAAAAAAGGACATATTCCATTTTTAGGCTGTATCATAACGAAACGTGGAGAAATGAAGCACTGTGAACAGTTCCTAGTGCACTGTACGAGAGGAAAGATTCAACTCACATATGGAAATAAATTTTGGTCCTTACTCACCTACATGAATAATGAATTCAGCAAGGCCAAATTAATTCTTCTTTGGTTCTCGACATGAGAATCTCACAGTGTTAACAAGTATTAATTCTTCTAACACAGGCTACCAGAGACAGCTGACCTACAAAGACGCTGGGGGTGCTTACTCCACTTTTGGAACAGGACCAGGAAACACCTGGTGAGAACATTTCTGAGTCATATGTTTACTCATATTTTGAGAGCAACTTATTTGACATGAACTGTGATTTCAAAGTTTGATCCATTATTTAACAAAGAGGACGTCAGCTTCATGACCGAAGTGACAGTCAGGCTTTTAGCTGTTATTAACGAGGAGCAAGAGACACCCTGCAGCCAACCAGATTCAAGTTTCACTTCGACCGTGCTATAAAGACTTTCTTGTCTTTAGGCTGACAGCTTTTGTGGTGAGATCCTTTGCCAAAGCACAGCCCTTCGTCTTCATTGACCCTGAAAAGATTCAACAGTCAAAATCATGGCTGGAAAGAAGGCAACAGGCAAACGGCTGTTTCGAAAAGTCAGGAAAACTTTTCAACAACAGAATGAAGGTGAGCAGAAACGGCACAAGTAGAAATACAACACCACAAACATGACTGGGTCAGTGATCTGTCTTCAAAAAAGCCAGCTCTTAGAGTCAAACACTATAAGAGTCTGTTTCTTACATTCTGGTGATTCTACAGGATGTACAAAGGGTTTCAGTTTTGACATTGGAGATCCCCTGATGATACATACCTGTTCAAACCTTCCTCTCTGCAGGGTGGTGTGTCCGATGAAGTCACTCTCACTGCTTACATCATTGCTGGCTTCCTGGAGATGAACTCGTCTGTTCATGTGAGTAAACTCTATAAAGTCAGTCAGAAGCATAACCCTCCCATGGTGTTGTACGGATTCAAACATCTGTGAATCTGCTCCAAGTGTTGGTAGATTTGTTGTCAGATCTTGAGGATACAAAAGAAGGTTTTATAAAGACAAGTTATGAAGGGTTGATGAATGAGGTCCAGTCTTTTTAAAACTGTGTTTCAAGCACAGACACAATGAGTCATTTTTGTGGTGGTTATTCAATTGGCTGATTGTAGGATCCTGTGGTGAACAACAGCTTGACCTGCCTCAGAGCGTCCCTGGGGGACCTCAGCAACACCTATGCCACAGCTCTGATGGCGTATGTCTTCACCCTGGCAGGAGACATGGAGACCCGAGGCCAGCTCCTCAGGCACCTCAATACAGCCGCAATACGCACAGGTGTGTCAACTGCTTAAGCTGATTAATGTAAACTTGTAACCTGAGCACACTTTGTCCACAGGGGGCGCCAAAACAGACTCAAACCTTGGCTCATGAGAGTTTTAGAAACTTCCTTCTGCATCATCTCTGTGAATGTCTCTCACCTCGTGCATTTCTTTCTGCTTGTGACTGATTGTAGGAGGTTTCGTTCACTGGTCTCAGACAGCGACAGACACCTCCAGCTCTCTGTCTGTGGAGATCAGCTCATATGTGCTGCTGGCCTTACTCAGTGCCCATCCTTCTGCTGAAGACCTGGGATACTCCACCCCCATCGTCAGATGGCTGACCACCCAGCAGAACTATCATGGAGGCTTCTCCTCCACCCAGGTACCTCTCAGACAAAGTGGACGACGTTTGAAACATTAACCATGCAAACAAAGTTCTTCAAAGAGTCCGACTTTTAAAAACAAGGTGACTAAAAACAGGATTAGTTGCAGAGGATAGTAAACAGCACAAACCTGAGACCTGAATCCACATTATGGTTGAAATCAACTCAGCAGAAAGCTGATTTCACAGAATCCACAGTGCTGTGGGAGTTCCCGATGGAGGGGGCTATAAAAGGAGAAACGTAGACTTACAGAGTTAGCAACAGAAGCTGAATGTGTTTTTATTCTTGTAGTGGCCAAATAGAGAGCTGTAGTTTCTCTCATCAATGAAACAGCCATAAAATAATACTGATCCTGTCAAATGTCATTTGTTTGCACGTTTTAGGACACAGTGGTGGCTCTTCAGGCTCTGGCTCTCTACTCCACTCATGTCTTCAGTCCAGAAGGTTCTAGCACGGTGACAGTCCAGTCTTCTAGCGGTCAGCTGATATTTGATGTGAACCATGACAACAGACTGCTCTACCAGGAGGAGCAACTGGAGGATGGGGCAGGAAAGTACAGCCTGGAGGTGAAAGGAACTTCATGTGCTTCACTTCAGGTCAGTGAAAGTGTTCTGTGTCCCAGGGGGACTTGGCTTTTTCCCAGGGGGTTGGCTTCAGGTGATATAGGCCTCTCTGTAATCTTACTGGCTTCTGAAGCGTACCGTGTTTGGCCTTCTGATCTTTACATGTCAGGTCAAGGCCAAGAACATGTGGTTTTTGATGTTTTTAGGGGTTGCTTTATTCAAGAGCTCATTTTTTACTAGGTGGTTACTCACATTAGGTGTAGCAAGGTTAAAACTATGAATATTTAAAAAAAAACGGCTATGCCACCCAGGTCAAAAAGAGCCTAGGACTGCATTAAAATTCATTTACATGTTCTTTTGTAAACTGACTCGGTCACATCTGCGATGCCGCAAATGTTTCATCTCTAGACCCCAGTTTGTTCGACCTTGTCAACTCCTCCTAACCTGGTCTTGATCAAATCGTATAGAATATTATTTCTAATGTATCATATCTAGTTATATTGTGTTTTATATCGTAACCTGCTGCAAGTTTGCAACATAATATGTTTTATCTTTTCATATCATTTCTTATCTATTCGATGTTTCTGGTTTGAAAAACACAAGTGGTTGTCTCAAGTTTAATGTTTGATGGTTGAGGTTTAACAGCTGTCTCCATCACAGCTAAGGAAAGGCTTACATCATTGTTATTAACCTGTTTTCCAGATTTCTCTTCACTACAACATCCCAACACCTACTGACGGCACCACACTCAGAGTGGAGGTCCAACCAGATGCCCTCTGTGAAGGCACTTCAGGCAGACAAAGGCTTACTCTGAAGACCAAGTCCCTGTGAGTTTGAATCTGGAGCACTGGATCTTTTAATGCAGGTCCTCTGCTCTGCTAATTCCCCTGCACTGTTTTTGTTAACAGAACTGTTGAACGTGCCATTTTGCCCCATTTTACAGCACCAAAAATAACTTTGCAAAACTAAACTTCTCAAACACTTGAAAACTAGAAAAAATATCAGCTGGTTCAGCCACATCTAAAAACAACTATATTCATAATCACGACTCTCATCAAAAGAATCAATCATTTGCATTCTTGGCGCTCCCTGTCCTTCCATGTGCTCATGTGGACAGCCAAACCCTGAAGTGGAGAGATCACACCTCCAATCCCTGTGATGTGTACACATGAGAAGCAAAGGCTAATCTAAGGCAGGCAGAGCTGCAGCAAAGACCCTGAGGGCACAGGACAGACTAAGCATCAGTGACAGTACATGTAACATTGGTAAAATCAGACACAGCATGAAAGGAGGAACTGGGTGGAGGTCGGCTGTACAGTGGTTTGCAAGGGAAGCAGCACCTCCACTGGTTCCCTGTCTAGCACCAAACCTTTAAAAAGTGCTACATAAATCTGATCTATTATTTATAAAGTTCAATTCTTAACTGTCAACATGGCGAAGTTGGACTTTGTGTCATGCACTACAGCCAGTCAGTAGGGGGAGCTCTAAATGTTATAGCCTGTCTGTCTTGGAGCTGTCACAAACACCTTTTACCCTCTTTGATGCACGCTGACGTCACAATCCGCTCCTCACGAGCACATACAACAGTACAATTGTACCGTTGTTACGATCGTCCCGAACTACCTTGTTGTGCTTGTGCTGCTCAATCTACTTTATCTGTTGACTGTCTTTATACAAAATGTGCATCTGTTGCTCCACTTTTGCACTTAGTATTCCCCAATACACCAGATGATCGGCCCAACTCTACTTCAGTGGAGATCTCCCAAAAGCAGCTTCTGGACAAGACAGTTAAAGCACTGACTACGTGCCTGTCATGCTTACTACAGCATTTTCAGTCCCTCAGCATTTCCGTGTGCACACTGATTTCTTTTTTTTTTTTTTTTACTGCATTTTAGCATTTTCAGATGAAATGTTGTGTAAACAGGACCTATGATGATCTGTTTCAGGTACTTTGGTAAGGAGAGCACTACAAACATGGTGATCCTGGATATTAAAATGCTCTCTGGATTTGTCCCAGATCCTGAGTCCTTGAAGAAGGTCATTTTTGGTTTTAAGTAACATTAAATCAAAGGGTTCTTTAACATCATTAGGAAGGTGACAATAACTTACCTGAGTGTGGTCTCATCACAGCTCAAAGATGACCTGGTGGTGGATCGTGTTGAAGAGGAGAAAGGTCATGTTATGGTGTATCTTACAGAGGTGAGAGAAATCATGGTGAAGAAAAATGAGGGAGATAAAATGTATAGATTTTTTACTGATCATGTCATCTGTTTGTCTTCCACCAGCTGCCAAAGAATAAACCCTTCAGTCACCAACTGGAGCTCATACAGGAGCTTCCAGTGCAGAATCTGAAGCCAGCTGTGGTCCACATCTATGACTACTACCAGCCAAGTAAATAAGATATTCTGACTTACACAGACTGTGAAGCTTTGTGTTTGATATAAAAGTTCCTAAAATTAAAACTGGTGTCTCTGATGTAGCCCATACTCAGACACAAAGGAAGAGCAGACTGAACAGAGCTGGCAAACCTTTTAACGTCTCTGTGAATCAGACTATGCATGACAGAAAGCTTTTTATATGATTAATTTCTCTTTATTTATGTCTAATTTCTTTTTGCCCTCCAAGATGACCAGGCTGAGACTCAGTACACCTATCCCTGTGCAGGTAAAAGTCTTTGAAAGAGCAGATTACTTAACATATACTTGACATATTACACTATGGTGGACATATTCCAAAACTTTTTTTTCTCAACTTGTCCTTCAGAACTGACTTTGTTATTAATAGAGATCAAGGTTAAAATATCAAAGAATCATAAAATTGTTTATTTCTTTCTTCTTCCTTTGCAGCTTGAGCTCAGTGTTGTCTTGATGGTCCCAGGCAGATCCTACATGAACCTCCATTTTTTAAAGACATCTGGGGACTGTTATTTTATTCCTCTTTAAATTTATTCATCACAAAATGGGATCTATTCCAAAGAATGAAAATTTATGTAATAAATGGAAATTTGTTAAATGTTTTTAATAATTTTTGAAATAAACGGAAATGTATTTCCATTTAATTTACTCCCACTTCCAATTTACTCCAAGGTGGCTCAATTTACCTACTGACTTGCATAAACTTAAGATGTTTTTAACAGGTCATATTCTTATTGCGTTTGTCTTGGATGCATTCTTGCCTTTTTCACTAACAGGAAACAATGTGAAATAAAGGTAAAAAAAAATTGTTTTACTTCTGTATCACTTTCCTTTGCCTAGAAGACAGCGTAAGTTATTCAAAAGTCGCTCAAGGTCCCTCAAAATGTAAATGAAAGACTGAGTCTGAAAACAAGAGGCAGTTACACAGACAGCTGGATTTGGCTGAGATACGATGCAGACAAAAATTCAGTCTTTTGCCAAATCTGCAGATCAATTTAGCATTGGTGGCAATCTAGTCAAGAGCATGATGACCAGGACTTACTTCCTGAGCCTTGGGGGTATGTCAAATTAATCAACTGAGGAAGAGATGGAGGAACAATCCCATGAATTAAAAAAAATGCTTCTTAATAAAATATTTTAGTAATAAACTTATTTTGCATCATAACTTTTTTTCTGCTTTAAATAATGTTTGTGGGACAGTGGTCAAAGTGGTGGGCCAGTAAACTTTATTTGCCTCAATGTCAACCCTTTGAAGAACAAGGAAAGCAGTAATTAAAAAAGAGGGATGGATATATGGCAAAAAAAGCAAAAAATTAAGAGTATAAACAAAGAAGTCAAAGAAAAAGAGGAGAATAGAACAGTTATTAACTCTGAGATTAGACCATGAGCCCTCCGCACCTCACGGGGGCAGCATAACCTTAACAGACAACATAGACAACCAAGAAGCTCCTTCGTGAGCCAACAAACATCTGAGAAGTGAGGCAGGGAGGAGCGGTCGAGGGGAGCTCCGACTCTGAAACTTATAAAAGAAGATTCTTTACGAGTTGTCTCCTTTTTAAGTTGAATAGTTGAAGAGGTGACCGTGTTTGTAGCAGTAGTGTGCGTCGAGCTGTCTCCGCTTCCGTGCCGGTAACCCTCCAGAAGGCTAGTTATCCCTGTTAGCTGGTCAGCTAAACTTACAGTGAGCAGCTGGTTAGTCTCTGTTAGCATCGATGAGGAAACCCGACCCTGGTTTAAATGCTGTAAACAAGACCAACCAGCTTGTCTTGGGTTAGCTCCTTGGCCGCTAGCGTAGAAAGAGTTCTGCAGAATGACAGGTATGTGATCTGATCTCTGAAGTTGTTCGTCCATCAGGGGTTTTGTTTCCACCGTCAATTATATTAAGTGCATTTTTTTTACGTTTCTCCCCCCAGAGGATGATTTCCTACTGGGAGTACCTGTTATTCGGCAGTTATACCACTGGGACTGTGGGTTAGCCTGCTCCAGGATGGTTCTCAAGTAAGATCCTCACATTTTACCGGTAGATCAGCAGTAAGACTGCACAGCTCATCACAGACGCACCGCAGCTTACCTAGAAGGATCAACAGTCTCTGATGTCTTTCCTTTCAGGTACCTGCATCCTGTCAGCGATGAGGAGTTTCAGAGAGCATGCTGGGACCTGAAGCTTACAGAGAGTGTGTGGACTATTGATCTGGCCTACCTCATGTGCCATCTAGGGATCAAACACTGCTTCTGTACCCAGACTCTGGGTGTTGATAAAGGCTTCAGGAATCAGGTACTTCTGTGTGCTAATGACTACGATCCACTCAGATTTGGATGATCTAGTTCTCTGCTCACAGTGGTGTTTTTTTGTCTCTGTCTGTGGTTTTCAGTCCTTCTATAAGAAACATTTTGACACAGAGGAAGATCGAGTGAATGAGCTTTTCCTAAAAGCAGACAGTAAGGGTGTGGTTGTAAAAAAATGGTAAGGTTTCTGTCAGTTACTTTTCATCCAGTTACATGCTTTTTCTTCAGACTTTAACAAACTTATCTATACTCATGGGTGTCTTCTCACAGTTCTGTCACAGTTCAGGAAATCCAGTCTCATCTGGAGCAAGGCCACGTTGCCATTGTGCTGGTCAACGCTGTGGTCTTGACATGTGAACTCTGCTCCTCACCTGTCAAATACTGCTGCTTCCTGCCCGTGGGCCAGAAGTGTTTCTGCAGGAAGCCTGAGTACCAGGGTCACTTTGTGGTAGTGTGCGGCTACAACAGGACCACGGGCTGTATTTTCTACAACAATCCTGCATATTCTGACCGTGAGTGATCCATAAATCTAATGCCAAGGGACAATGTGAAACACAGTATGTAGGCTGTAAGCAGTCTTTGTAGATTTAATGTTTCAAAGTTTCGAAATGTATAGCCAATAGTTGGTGTCAGGAGTGACAGAAAGATTATCACCCAGATCAGACTCTACTCAGATGAAAGTCGTGCTGAAGGAATCAGCAAATCAATTGTTTGTCAGTGGTGCTGATAATCAATCAGTGTTTCAAATTAAGGACCCCAGTGATAAAAAATAATATCAATATGAAATCAATATTAACAACCACCAATGTATCATTATTGACCAAAGATTAATTCTTTATTTTAATTTTTTTAGGGATTGGCCAATACTTGAAACTAATTGGTCATAAAGTGAAGGGATTTATGACATTGAAAAGAAAACCAGTTTTTTGGATAGAGGTGTCTTTGGGACTGGACACTGTAAGCTAAGCTTTTTTGCTCATGTCAGCATGCTGACAAATTTAAATGTTAATTTTTCTAACTTTTACATCTGAAGCATGAAAGATATGCTCTTTATCTCAGCACCTAACATTGCAAGGTTACAGGCCATGTGAGGACTTTACAAGTGGTCATGAAATAGTCTCACTAATATATGTTTGCCTGTTTATAATCCAGAATTTAAAATGAAATTATCAGCACCAAAATTGGTTATTTCTAAACACTCTCCCTTAGTATCTTGAACACAAATACAGTAGTTTAGTAGCTGACCCAGTGAGAAACAAGATCTGTATTTTTCTCTGTTGAAAAACAGTTTCTAAGATTTTTTTGAGTAGCAATAGGGGATACTGGAGCCGGGCTGTCAACAAAACAAAAAGCAGAAGGGCAGAAGAAAGCTAAACTAAATGAGAGTGATTCAGCATGAGCTGAAACACGGGTTACACTGTGTGTGATAATGCCCATTCCAGTCATTCCAATTATCAACCAAACTTGAGAGTCTATCGATAAGATGAAGTGTGAGGTTACGTTAGCTCTGCTTGGTGAGGTTGGAGTTGGTAGATGAGCAGTGGTAGAACATAACCAGGATTCACTATTACACATTAAGGACATGTCTCAGAGCACCAGGCTGTGAGTAACACTTAACAGAGTCTGCTCACCTTCTGGGCACTTAACTGCAACCTGAGTTAACAAAGCTTAATTGTTGTTATGTGTCAAACAATAGCACTACATAACTACAAATAAATACCTGACCTTGCTACTTAGTATCTGGTAAAAAAAAATGTCTTCAACAAAGAAAAGTTGTGTCCGCATCTTGGCAGGACTTACGTCCAAGGGTTGATGGTGCCCACAGGAAACACATCACAACTCGTATTGCCTTTAAGTTAGAGTACAGCTGAGTTTGATATAAAAGACATATGGTCAAATATGACCAACCAACTGGAAAAAAAATACCTGATGATTGTGGTAGATAAAAGGAAAGGCAGGGCTTACAACGAGTCAATATTTCACAGAACTCAAACTAAGAGTGACTGACAGCTATGCATGTCTCTGTGTTGGTTTTCAGGGGTGTGCTGCACTGGTGTCGGTAACTTTGAGGAGGCCCGTCGAAGCTACGGGACAGATGAGGATATCCTGTTCATATTTAAGGAGAGTTGATTAAAAGGGAGGCTGGACTAGGATGTCATTTTTCAGCTCATCATTATAGTGCTATGATGCTGCCGTTCCACAGTGATGGACTTCTGGCCCCTCCTGTTGTCTGCTGTCGCCCTGGGTCATCCTCTCTGGTGCTAATAGGCCCACCCGCTCACACAAGAGGCACATTGCTGCAGCATTGCTACTTTTAGACATTCAGTAAGACTTCACTGCAGAAGGATTTACAGCAGGGAGGCTCGATTATCTCAGCTGATATTTTTTTATTTCCCTTTTCAGATGGCAAATATGAATTTTTAGTGTTTGTGATGAATTTTAATGACTGTGGTTGCTCATGCATTAGAGCCATTAAAACAGCGAGCGAAGAATGTTTTTCAGATCTGTGAAATTGCCGTGGATGAATTGTGGGAATCATGACACTAAACTCAATTACTGGGAAATAGTGTGAGCATAAATCAGGATTAGGGATGGGAACATTTTGTAGATTCAATTTCTTTGTTTTGTTGTGTTGTGGTCTCAAGAGACTCATCAGCAGCCATCATCATCATCCTCACCTTCACATGCCTTTAAAAAAGTACTCTTGACTCACACTTCTGTCACTTTTTATTCTGATTTATCAGCGACAGGGAATACAGTAATTTTTTCGTGTTTTGAGAGTCTCAGGTAATTAATGCCCTGAAGTGTGACATGCACATTAAATGACAAAACTAGCTCAATGCAATAGTCCATAGTTTGCCTATGGAGAGTCAGTCGTATCTGCAGAAGATTGGACCATGGATCGGCTTCTTTAAACGTGAGCATTAGGGTTTTGATTTACTTCTTTGTGGAAGGAGTGGCCAGCCGTCTTGTGCTTTGTTTTCAACATGCTACATCCATGGGTTGAGTGCTTGGTTGTGTTGATGTGCTGCAGAACAAAATGAGAAAGTGTGACCTGGTCACATGTTCAGTTAATTGTGGTAAAGATCAGGTTAATATCTCTGCGTCCCTCACTTTCATAGTTTTGTTTTTTCTTTAAATTATGGTATGCATCTGTTTTTTTGCACTACATTTTTCAAACCAGACATAATTGTATGTTATTTAACTTTAACATTTTACCATGAAATAACTTGTTTGAATACGCTGAACGTGATTTCTTACTGCTTGTGCTGTCGAAAAAGAACAAATGGCACAAATCAACCGCAAATTTTATTTTTTATGAAACATAGAGCTCAGTTTATTACATGTTCTTATTAAAGAATTTGAACATCTGCCCCGTGCTTGTCTTTATTTCATACCTGAGTATTTCATTAGGCTGTTATAAGTGGTCTGCTATTCATTTTGAATGCTATTGATTTTAAAGCATGACTCATATTCATATCTAATAGGATACTAAAATATGTTATATTTCAGAATTTATATCTCAAACAGTAGCCTGTAGCTCTTTGATTTGATTTGCCATGCATAGGTTGGTAGAAATGTTGTCATTTAGGAAACATGATGGTGATGAACAGGGTAGGGTCACTGCAGAACCACAAGGCTTAAAAACTTTTAAACAAATTGCCAAAACTCTGTGATCTGTGGGATACATCAGTAACAAGTCAAATAACTAATATGTTTAAAAAAAATCTCTTTATGGATTTACTCAGGCTGCTTGTTCATCATATACTGCTAATCAAGTGACTGTGCAACAGTGACGGGGCGACCTATACTGTCTGCAGACATTTGATGATCCTTCTAAATCTGCTTCTTGTGGGTCCAGGCACCAATCGAAACTGATTACTTAAAAATGCCATTAGTCTTCTGTCTTAATGGTCCATCTCTAGCTGTCGCGCTACCATTTATAAAAATTACTCTTAAATTTAGTGAATGAAATTCGGCTTTTTTATATAGCCTATGTGGAACTGTTATATACAGTATGTATATACACATGGATGATTTGGTAAATGCAACATTGGCAAGTTATCAGTTATCAATATTTCATCTTTTACAGGAATAATCCTGCTCAATAGTCACTTCTGTGCCTGTGTCTAACTGAAGCCCCCTCCTGTTTATATTTTGGTTGTGTCAGGCAATTCTGGGTAGAGAGTAGCTGTGGTTATATCAGCCAATCACAGCACACCCAGTTGATTGGCAAGTGGAAGAAAGTATCCTGAGTGGCTATAATTGTGTACGTAGCATGGAGAAAGAAAAACACAACCAAAGTGAAACAAAACGCTAAACTAAACTCGCTTTCGGGAACTTGGAGAGCAGCATGGGACAAAGAGAGACGCGAGTTGGCTTTTTGCTGAACAGGCATGTGTCAAATACCTGTGACTCGCTTGTGCTAACATACCAAGTCAGGTGAACGGCTCTCGAGTCTCTCCCATGTAGAAACGCAATACTGCAGGTGGTTGAGCAGTGAGTGTGTTCACGGTAGGAGGCAGTGGGTGTGCGCTGTTGTTGGCACTGAGCCAAGGATGAGTCCAGTTTGAATTTGTGTTTACTAACGAGTAACAAAACTTCCAACAAACCCTAACTTTAAAGTGATACTCTGGGATGGAACAAGTTGGGTCCTTTCACAAGGTTTAGGGCAGAAATTACCCCTACAGCAGTGTTTTTGTGCAGCAGAAGCCCAGAGCACACGCACCAAACAACCCCTCCCTGCTCCTCTGCTGGTTTCCTCTGCACTCAGACGGGGCCATATTTTACTTGACCAAAAACACAAATAAACGGACTCCCACCGAAAAAATCTGATATCAGTCTGCATTCACGCTTTATTTAGAGAATTTTTAGCGCATTACTTTCACACAAAACACTGCTAAATAAGGCTCTAGTTCTCATCATGGCGTAAAACGGCACTACCTCCGCTGCAGAGCCACAGCTGGCTATGAGGTGCTCGCCGCTTAGTGTATCAGTCCGCGCGCGGCGTGCCAGATATAAAAAAACGCAGGTAGTCTGCCAGGACGAAGAGGCACGATGAGAACTAGAGCCTTATTTAGCGGTGTTTTTGTGTGAAAGTAATGCGCTGAAAATTCTCTGAATAAAGCATGAATGCAGACAGATATCAGATTTTTTCGGTGGGAGTCCGTTTATTTGTGTTTTTGGTCAAGTAAAATATGGCCCCGTCTGAGTGCAGAGGAAACCGGCTGATGAGCAACGAGGGGGTGTTTGGTGCGAGCGCCCTGGGCTTCTGCTGCACAAAATCACTGCTGTAGGGGTAATTTCTGCCCTAAACCTAGTGATAGGACCCAACTTGTTCCATCCCGGAGTATCACTTTAAGGCTCCCTACTCCTTAAACCCCCTCCCTCTGATTGGCCAGCCCTCTAGAGGCTTGTTAGGGGCACAATTAGGAGTAGATCTTTGTGTTTGAGGCCCACCCCTTCAACTCAAGGAAATCTTCATGTGATGACCTCATCATTTCAGCAGTTCTTGTGGAGATTTTTTTTTGCTATTTTTAGAACATACTGTTTTAACCAGTTTACAGATAGATTGAAGGATTTCTACATTTCAATATGTAGAAGTTTGCAAATCTGCATGTTTAGTATGATCCTCTAGCACTTTTACTATATATTCATGTTCAAAATGTGAGAAAGCAGAATACCCAATCTTTAAAATTTGCCTAAAAGGAGGAAGTCCTGTAACTGAAAATGACTTGACATCAGGGACTCTTTCAAAAGTTGTCAGTGACTGTAGTAACAACAGCACATTTACCTCTGTGCTGCAGCCTTTCCCAGTCTGCTTTGACCTCTGGCCTTCACTGACTTTACGTCAGCTCACTAAACACTGATATTATGGGTAAGTTTACTGACAGTGTTTTCACTTTAGCCACTGTTATTACACAGTTTAGAGCTTATAGCCAATAATAGTTACTCATGGCCAAAACAAATGTCTGTAGAATTTAAAAATTCTAGACGATGGTAAATGTTCAACAGGTCTGGCAGTGGTCCATTAGGTAAGGTTTAACTTTATTATGTTTTCTGTAATTTACTGATAGCTGACCGGTCTAAACAGAAAAGAAGAAACAAACAGATTTTGTATGAACTACAGGAGCACATCATCTACTCCTTTACTATCTTTGGTTTGAAGTCAGATGTCACTGCCTTGGTAAGCTCCTTCGCGTACTCAGCATACCGACCAGTCATCTGCAAACAAAAGCAGAGGAAAAAGTGTAATTACAACCTTCAGGAACTGAATTACACAGTCTCTATCTTTGTTCCCTCAGCTAAATTCTGACACATGACCTCTCTATCACCGCAAAACCAAACAAATACAAACTGTGTAGAAGTGAGAATACACAGAGAGGCTGCCAACAGTAATCCTAATTAAACAGACCTTAAAGCTCCATCGATCACTGATTTGTCTGTTCAGGTTCAGATCCAGATCAACCACAAGTAGTCCGTCACTAGTCCTCGAGAGCCCTGGGGTGCGGCTGCCGTCAGGAGCAGCCACATAACTGGATCCATAGAAGTGTCCAAAGTCGTGATGAGCTGCAAAAGTCAGGAGAGCAGTATGAAACTTAGTGCTGAAATATTTTACCCGCTTTATAAAAACATCTTCATTGCAGAGAAAGACTCAGATACACTCTGTTACATGAGTGAAAGATGAACAAAATGCCTCATACCCTTTTTCCCATCCCCAGAGGTAAATTCACTTTTGAAATGTTCCTGTGTTGAACAGAAAAATGTACATTCAGTAAATACTAGTGCATGACCATGAACACAACTGACTCAGGACACATATTTATGTGACCTTTAGTTTAAGGAGTAACTCCTTTAGGGGTAAACTGTATACAGGATCATTAGCAGTAAAGAAATGGTCCCATATCATTGAAAATGATTTTTCTTGGCTGCTTCTTATCTTTGCTTTATCAACTCAATACAACCAACAACTACAAGGCTAATGTTAATTCCTCAAATACATTTAATTTATATCTATATATTGAAAAATGCCCTTTGGAGTCCAAAAAATAATTCTTTAAACTTAATCGTGATGTTTTGATGACAGCAGTGCTGATCTTACCGTTCCAACACGATTGATTGCACAAGTGTAACAGTGGTTTGCTATGGCAGCGTTCCTGGCCTCTATAGGCCACATGGGCTCACTGCAGAGAAGACAGTGTTATACAGAAACAGGAGCACTGATACTTTATTGCATATTAAAAATGAATTTCATTTTTCTTCAATTAGAGTTTTTTTGGTAGCAAAACAAGCTTTTATAACTAGACCAGTGTGATTTTTTCTTTCCCTTGGCATGCTTCAACTGCACACTTCCTGCAGTCGTCCTCAGAAGAGTCACGTGGTGTTGTTATGGCTGACCTGTCAGCTGGTTCATAGAGGTTTGGTTGTCCTACCTCAAGCAGCAAGATGACCCGTCCCCTGTTGCCCAACAGTGTTAGAATAGCATCTCAGGTTTTTGACAGCATGTAAGCCCCATTATTCGGGTTTATCATCTTCCTGATCTCCATAGCCTCTCTGATCAAATGCTGGTATCTGTTGTTCTACGTGTGGGTGACCTCGGCCTTTTCCCAGTCCATGATGTCATTTCCCTTCTTGCAGTGGTCTGAGATGGCCGATTCAAGTTTGCTTGGTTCGCTTTTTTTTTATTGTGCTTTCCCTAGATGTTTCTCACTCATTTTGTTCTTTGGATGTTAACACAATGTATTGAAGTGTGACCAATCCTGAATGATCTGGTTTGGATCTTCTTTTCTTTTTTTTGTGTCTTTTCTGTTGTTTTGGTTGGTGCTCCTCTACTTCCTTTGTTTGTTTGTTTGTAGACCATCTTGGATACTGACAATGAACAAGCACCTCAGGTAGGACAACCAGGCCTCTATAAATCAGTAGACAGGCCAGTCACCACCATACCACATGACTCTTTTGTAGGAATGCACGATATTGGATTTTTGCCGATATCCGCTATGCCGATATATCGAAACCCCTTTTGGAAGATACCGATACCGTTACCGATAATCACAAGTTTGTTCGTTTTTTTTTCACTGTAAAGAAAGCTAAGTCTATCCTGTACTGAAATTTGTATGTTACTCTAATTGTGACGGTCTTATTTGTTTAAGAAACACACATAAAACAAGACAAAAAACATTTGATTTTACCATAAAGAAGAAATGTATTATTTTTCAAACTCAAGACATTCAGTATTGAAATACAGAAAAATAATTTCTTTAGATCACATGAACTTTAAATGTACAATGCATTTTTAAACATAACCAAGTTGCATTTGATTATTTTAGAGCTACTGTAACAACCTGGTGACAGACACAGAGCTCTGCAGTGCAAATAAATGAAGTGCTACATTTTATTTAAGGAGCTTATTTTTCAGATGGAAAATAATAATAATCCTAACTGAATAGCACCTTATCGGCTGTGCATATCAGCAGAAATTTTCATACCTGCTGATACCGATAAACGTGTTTTTAAGCTTTTACCAGCTGATACCGATATTGTGCCGATAATATCGTGCATCCCTACTCTTTTGACTACAGGAAGTGTGCTGCCCAAACATGTGGAGGTAAAAATGTAATCACTTTGGTTTACCTAAAATAACTTTGTTACTAAGTGATGCAGTAGTGGACCAAATGAACTTTTTGGATTCGGGTGATGAGCACAGATCCCCTAGGACCATTCAAACTCTCTTGATCCGTCCTTACCTGAGTGCTCCAACAGTAGCTGAAGGGTTGAAGATGATCTCAGCTCCATTCATGCTGTACATAAACCAGTTTAGAGGGTGATGACGCCCATAGCAGATATTCACAGCTATCTTCCCATACTGCGTCTGGAACACTGTGTGGCCACTGTCGCCCTCCATGTAGTACGTAGACTGAGGAGGTGGACATAGTGGTTTGATCAGTTTCATACAAACACAGAGAATCTTAAACACCTGGAAAAAGCCCAAACTGACCTCATTAAAGTCTCCAATCCTGGGAATATGGTTCTTCCTGCTCTTTCCCAGCAGGTTACCAGAGTTTGAGATCACCACTGCTGTGTTCCACAGAGTGCTGTGCAGCTCTTCTCGCTCCAGGATCGGAGAAACAACTACCATGTTGTATTTTTTGGCTAGCTGATGACAGAATGACATTTTATCAGGCTTGTGTTTGTAGTAAAACACCTCATTGCACTGTTTCAGACCTCTGTAGTATCACCTCTTGGCAGAAACGTGTGGTGTTTCCTTCTTCTGCAGACTCTGCAAACTCTGTCCATGGCTCTTTCTCTCGTGTGCAGAAAGCAAAAGGCATGGCTGTGAACAATACAAGCTCAGTCAGTCTCTTTTTAACCCAATTCAAAATGCAGCTAGTTCATAGGCTTGTAGATGGGACGTAAACAAGAACTCACTCCAGGTCTCCTGAAAGCAGACAACGTTGACGCCACACATCGCTGCCACCTCCACTATTTCCCCAATGCGGTTATGCATGGCAGTCACCTGTGGAGGGAGGAACAAATATACAAACTAAACTTTTACTACATGAATGATTGGTAACAGCATGACTGAGTCCTGACCTGGTCTAGCACAGGGGCATCAGTGGGCAGGACGATGTGGTGCTGAATGAGCCCCACACGGATCCTCCTGGGTGGTCTAAGTTGTTCCTGTGCAGCTTCAAACCTGTAACCCTTCAGCTCAAAGTTGCGCTCAGCGGCAGCTTCCACAGCACATGTAGGGAGGTCCAACTTCCTGTTACAGAGAGGATTTTCAGTTTTACATGGCAAACACAAAGGATCTACATGAGATAAACAATGACTCCATGAAATCTTGAGCAAAATGTTTATTATTTTGTTATTTCTCTTTCAGACCTTATAGTATGAAGTAAAAAGCAAGAAATACCTTTGGCCCTTTGCTCTACCGTCAAATATTTATGAATATGTTTTCATGTATTTCAGATGTGACTGATTAATAAATGGGAATTTGGACTTTGCCTTTGGTAGGCTAGAGATTACTGACTGTGGTGGAAATATAATGAAGTGAATTTATATTTTACAGTACATTTTTAACCCCATAATAGTTTGTGTATTCTGTGTTTGGTTTGTCCAAGGGTTGTTGCCGTACCTGAACATCAGACATTACCATAGTTTGAACATGGACTGTAAATATAAAGAAAACAGAAAAAACGTTGCTCTGATCCGACCTTTAATTTGGTGGTGGTAATGATGGCCATGGCAGAGGAGGACAAAGACCCTCTACCAAAACATCTGTAGCCCAAGTTTGAGTTTTTTTTTTTTATGAATTATTAATATATTTAATTGTCTGATTTTTTTTTCATGGCACATAATCAGGGCTTGACATTAACACCGGCCATCCGACCAAATGCGGGTGGATTTCGGCAGTGGCTGGTAACACCGCCGCTCCCACTGGCCACTTTGGCGGGTTGAATTTGATCTCAAACATGGAGCAGAGAGACAAGCAAAAAGATGACTCTGATGATGAAAGCTCTGAGGAAATGTAATTTACCTCTCCTTCATTGTCATTCTTATGAAAAAGAAATGATTTTCTGATTACAATCGTTAATAAATATTTAAGCAGACTGTCTCTTGCTGAGTTTTTATCAGTTCAATTAATCCCCTTTACCATTTAATTATAAGCAATAACAAACTACTATTTTAATTACTATTTCTTAATAGACTGCATATTTTCATATGAAAGGAGCACAATGTTTCACACAACTTTATCAGAGCTGAATACCTGATTAAGGACCTGTGGATTTTAACATTGATGTAGTCTTGTTTTGAGTGTGCATAGGGGTCATTTACATTTAAAGAGGTTGTAAATCTTTTTAAGTAAACTTTAGCATGTCATCATCGGCTTTAATCATATTGAACATAATTATCCAACAACAAATTGTGGCCAGTGAAAATACTGAGTGGCCAGTAACTAAGGGATACCACTAGCCACAGTGGCTGGTGAGCAAAAAAGTTAATGTCAAGCGCTGAACATAACCTTCATCACCTCCAACAAAACGTGTTATCCAACCTGAGAAGCATGTTTTAAGTAGTAAAACTTTGTTTTTCTTTTCCAGTTTAACATTTTAAACAAACTGGTCTGTACTTTAAACAAATTCTTATTTTCATTCTTCACTTGTTTGCTTGTTTGTTGACTGTACACACATTTTGGACTCATGCATTGTGATAATGCATTAATGGTTTGGGTTTTACATTCTGAAGTAGTTAAAAGTATTTCTAAAAGCAATAATACATAACTTCAACTCAATTAATAACTTAAATACGCAACCTTCACCTGCAGTTTTAGCAGTGCAGCATGAAAAGTTGTTACTCAGTAACCCTTTCTTTACAGGCTAAAGGTTGTGTGCTGTAGCTTCCTGACCTGAAGCTGACTGAAGTCCATCCTGCAGAGCAATCATTCACCAGTAACAATTTGAGAAAACAATGCATGGATAAAGAAAAAAAGTTAAAACACTAAAATAAGTACTACTCACTGGGTCTCCTTCCCGAACAAAATGCGTTTCACCTCCCTGAGCTCGGACTCTGGAAGATGAGACTCCAGAGATTTCTCCAGAGACTCGAATTCACACGCAGACATGTCGGAGGTTCGTTAGTTCAGCAGCTTCACGACGACACAGCTCAGTGTGTGCTGCTGACAGACTGTGTGTGTTTAATATAAGGTGACTCCAGTTATATAATGCTCCAGGCTAACAGAGTCTTTCGCAACTCAGGGTTTAGAGACGAGCCCACAGTGTCAGTCTGTGGGATGGTTGGGGGCGTATTAGCTGCTTTAACCCTGTGAGCAGTGGGAGTGACCATAAGCTAACAGCTGGAAAAAGGCTGCAGTAATAACTCGTCGGTGCTGACGTGCACCATTTACTCAGATACGTTGTAGATTTTAATGTTATAGAAGTTTAAAGTAGTTAGATCAAGAACCCATATCCATGAGCCATCTTTTCATGTTTTATTTTCCTGTTTATTCTGCAGAAAGTTCTCTACGATACAGCTCAATACTTTCTCTTTCGACTTTTGTTTTGAAATTCAGTGCTAATGGCGTCATATCCTGTAAGGCTGGCGTCCATGGTTACATCTGTTTAGCTTGTCATTTCCTAGTCATGAAACATTTTTCAAATCACAAAATATCTGTAATTTATGTTTTAAAATAAAATGAATAAATAATAATAATAATAATAATTAATAAATAATAATAATAATAATAATAATAATAATAATAATAATAATAATAATAATAATAATAATAATAATAATAATAATAATAATTAATAAATAATAATAATAATAATAATAATAATAATAATAATAATAATAATAATAATGATAATAATAATAATAATAATAATAATAATAATAATAATAATAATAATAATAACAATAATAATAATAGAAACATATAGCAGCCCCACAAGATCATAATAAAGATAAGATAAAGATAAAATATACTTTATTTATCCCTGAAGGGAAATTCATGATAATTAACCAGTCTACATTTTATTTTCTCCATTTTCTTGAGATTAAAATGTAATTTATTTATTTTTTCAAATCTTTACTTTTTAATCTTGTCGACTTAAGAAAGAAGCTTGTTTTCTCAAGACAGTGAGATAATTTAGATAATAAGACAATTTTCTGGCTCCATATAAAACAGTTTCTACATGATTCAGACACATGACATACAGTGCATCAAAGTAATGTCATTTGTGGCTTCTGCTGATGTTTAGGCCCCTTGTTCGACCTCCTCTGATCTTTCTGTCTCGCTCATTGTTGGGGTTTGACAGTTTCTTGAGAAGCTCTGCAACAGAAAAGTTTGAATTGTCATACTTGATTTGACCAGCAGGAGGCCCATCAGGGCCACTTTAAGTCCACTGATCAGTAAACACTCCTTAGCTCCATTTTTCCATTAACAGTTTTTTACCTATTAATTCAGGATGACTCTGACTGAAGTTGTTGAGAAGAGAGACATACTTTGGCCCCCTGATATTGGTATCTCCTAGAGGGAAGAAAATAAACTTATGTGAAAAACACAATACGTAACACATTGAACAGCTTCATTCAATTTTATTTTCTTTTAGTTAGTTTATAACTTTTTTCATCACTTATGTTGCCTTTAGTTACATGCATGATGTCTTTCATCAAAGGGACATTTTCCAGGTATATGTGCTGGAAAAAAATCAAACTTTTCTGAATTAATTTAAAAGAAAAGATTGCGTACTTACTGAAAACTTGTAAGAGGATATAGAATTGTCTCTCCTTCAGCACACTGCTAGCCAGAGCCAAACTGTGCTGCTTCCCCTCCAGATTCATCACTTTACCACTGCTGTCCAGCAAATCCACACAATCTGCCAGAGGAAACACTTCACATCTAACGCTTCATTTACAATCAAAAGCAGGTGAAAAAACAAACTACATACAGATGAAATATCATCACAAAATGATTGTTTAGGCTCTAAAATGCAATAATTTTTACCTGGAAAACCTTACTGAGATGAAAAAACTCTCTTGAAAGAGTGTCCTGACCATCAGCATGTTCCAGAAAATTACAACAACACATGATTGAAAAAGACAAAAACATGTCAATATATCTTGGATCCCATATCTAGTCAGCTGATACATCTTCATCTAGAGCAGAGGATTTCAACAGGAGGTCTGTGCCCCCTAGGGGGTCTGTGGAGGTAGTGCAAGGGGTCTGTGACATTTTTGGTTAATTAGGCAATTTTTTTTTTTTCGTATTTTCAAATATTTGTTCCCAAATACTTAATTTGTATCCATGTTGATGTCTTTGAACACGCATTAATGGATACACGGAGACCTAATGTTTTATCTTTCAGTCACAAATGCTTCTGTTAAAAATAAAAGTTCCTACTTGATGAGCCTGTAACACTAGTTTGTCATGCAATTGACAGATTGTATTGACATTGACATTGATAACAGATGACAAGGTATTGTTTGTTTGACTGTGTATTATCTGGATGGTTTAATAATGAATCCCAATAACAGGCCCGTTTTTATATAAAACACAGTTGAATATATAGAGTACGGGGTCCCTGCTGTATACCTCCATTATTAAGGGGGTCTCTGGTCTGAAAAATGTTGACAACCCCTGCTCTAGAGCCTTTGGTCTGCTTTTAATAACATCAGTTTGACCAGCTCATCCAGACCCAAATTAAAACAAGTTTTGTGACTGGATCACAGAGCAGAGACTGTAGCTTTCAGCCATTCTCAAATTAATCAAATTACACTAACAAGATTAAAGCAAGTTAAGAATTGCCCTGTAAATAAGGACATGCCAGTGATCCAGTTTTTAGGTAGCTAGTTCAGGCCAGCCAAAAGGAAGCGTAAAGGAAACAGAGACTAGGTTGGAGACTTAAGCTTTGCAATGAACATCAGAGCTCCATGGTAAACAGTATCCAGGAAATGAAGGCTCTGAGAGGAAGCATGCTCAAATAAAACATTAACATAATCAAAAAAAGGCATAAAAAGTGGAAGCAAAAGAAAAACATGACATATCTAAAATAGGAGACTAACTAACAACTTCTTGTCAAACTGCTGACTGTGAGGCTCAAAGACTCAGAGGGAATCATTGATTTGGAGTATGAGGTATTCATAAGACAATACTTGCTCAATCACATCACCCTGAGACCCGGTTATCAACAGCTGGCTTTGTCTTTGAGTTTGTAAACATCATGAATCTACAAACTCAAGAAAAAAGCTGCTGAAGCTGCCATCCACTGCTATCATTGTTATAACACATACCGTTAGCTACACAGAAGTCTGCAGTGAAAAGCTTCAAAGCTTTAGGTTCATCTTGTTGCCATTGCTCTCTGTTGGTGACTTAAATTGTAATGTCAGATTGTCAGTGTCCATTAAAGAAGGAAGATGACTACCTTTAAAGTCCAGGCTGCACTTCTCCTTTAAATGATGGATGAAGTTGATCAGTTTACAGTTCAAATTGAACATTTCCATTCTGCTGTCTGTCAACAGGAAGACAATATGATATCTATTCAATACACCAAACTGGTTTCAGTAAGTTCTGCTAAAAACATAAAAATGTAAAACGTTAAAGGAATTTTACCTCCAAACAAAATGGTGACAAACATTTTTTGGTCCTCACTGTGGTTAATCTCCTCTTCAGCTGACTCTAATCTGAAGTTTAAAGTATCATCCGTGTGCTCCACAGAGTTGGGCAAGTTGGACTGGGGAGTTCAACAAAGGGGGCTGTTAAATTTGGATGGTGGGCAACACTTCCTCAGAAAGACTTCAGAGGGTAGATGCATGAACTGGCATGCTTCATCCTCCTCTTTTCACGGCTGCAGCCATTAAATGAGAAGACAAAGGACTGCTGTGACTTGTATCCATGGAGTCTACACACAGACAGACTGGCAATAGCTCTTTATAGATCTCAGTAGTGATGTCAAGGCTACCTAGAGAAAGGTTTTACATGGTTTAAACTGAAACAAGAAAAGGAAACAGACTGGAAAAACACGGGTTCCTGCTGCATACTGCTGAGAAAAACATTTACCCAGTACAAAGGAGCTGATGGAGATCTAAAAAGAAATTCTATTTGAATAAAAAAAAGAAGTGGGCTTTGAAAACTTTGATCTCTCTCACTTTTGGGTGTATTTTTTTAAAATATAAAATGCTACACTAACAATAAAATGAGGGATGAATTACTTCCTTCAGACCCTGAGACTGGTTTTGGGTTAAGAGGAGTGTTATGACAGTATTGCCTCATGGTCTCATGAGCCTCATGAGCTGATTTGATTAAATTGTCCAAAACAACTTTAGGCAGAGTGAATACTGATCGGACCTCAAGTGAAAAGGAAAAAACAATGTTGCTCTCAGACTGTCAGTTCTGTGTCATAAGCTGCTTAAAGATGTGTTCTGACTTTTTTAAAAACAGATTTTCCTTTCTGTTTTTCTATTTTTAAACACGGTTATTAAGTTACAATGCTGGATATTCATAGTAAATCACTGAATCTGTCTCCAAACTGCTCAAAATGCTGCATGCTAAAAAAAAAAAAAAAAACAGCAAAAAAAAAAACTGGCACAGCTTCATGAGATTTACTGAAATTGTGAGTTTATCCCACCATAGATACAATAAAGATAAACAGGACATCGGTATCAGACCAGTGCACTATTCAACCCAATACTTTTCTGTTTACTTGTCGTCATAAATCTAAATTTCTCTAAATTTATGCTAAAAACTCACCTGAAACTATTTCATTCTAGTTGCAAACTGAGATCATTTAAAACCATCACATGCCATCTTTAAATTAGGTTGATAATCTGGCACCTCATACCATTGACCAATAGGTGGCAGTAACTGATCTAATTTCAGACTTGAACCAACAGCAGCAGAAAAAAAAAATTGTGTTATCGTTTCTAGAAACTGGATGTAACTGCATCGCCCACTGTGTCCTCTGGCCTCCCTGTTCTTCCTGGAGATGACCCCAGTGACTACTGCACCATCTGCTTTGTAACTTTTCTTTGTTACATACAACAGAAAATAACATTGCTAAGATGTTTTCCATCTCCAGAAGTCTGTTATTCAAGTATGAGACCTTGAATAATAAAAAAAGGGGGAAAAAGCCCCACACCAGTCCATCTCATATGATGTTTCAAAATAAAGGGCTGAGTCCAAACACAGCAGCAGTGGGTTTGATTTTGTGGCAACCCTTTGTCGTGTGTTTTCTCTGCTCTGTTCTGCTTTTACTCTGCATGCCTTTTTTCCATAACAAGGACTAAGCAGAAACAACACAAACACATACATATTCATGTGTGGGAAGAAATATGGTTTTCCTTTGCCTAGGCTTGTTGCATTACTCATACAATGAACTAATTTTCTGCAATCTATACCAGTGAGTTGCTTACTAGCCACAAGAAGGTTGTGTTCAGTAAAACATGTAAGGAAAGCGTTGAATTTATGTATAAATGTGTCTTATCATGTCTTGATCATTTCCCTGGCGTAAAGTTGTGTTTGCTTGGTTTCGTCTGGGATTTTAATGGCGAGGAGCTCTGGAGTGGCTGTTGGGATGCTGACTGTGATCAAAGAAGATGTGCCAAATGACCTCTGCTCTGACCCATGTACCTGCTGCCATCTTTGCTGAGGGAGGGATCGTAATGGACTATTTCCAAAATGCCACAAGTAAAAGTCTTTGATTCATAAACACAAGACCTGCTAATGCTTAAAAATCCTCAGCTAAAGTAAAATCTGTTCATCAGTTTAAGAGTTAGTCAACATTTCACATTAAATCTCACCATGGGTTTAATTGCAGGTAAGTTAACCTAACGGAGGCATATCCCAAAGTTCATGTCAGTGCTGCCTGTGCTCTTTCTGTGTTGAATTTTCAAACCAACTAGTTCAGGAACTACAAGTTTTAATGGCAGCGCTTTGCTTTAAAACAGATCTTAGGGTGATTGTATTATTCAAACTTCCTCTTTTGCAGTGAGCCGGTCTGGCTATGAAGCTAAAAATTTGGTTTCAAGCATAGACTGTAAAAAAAATGGAGGTCATCTGGCTCAGCTCAAAGTGAGGTAGCCACAAAAACTGCTCCTCCTGGTGGCTGGCTGCAGTATAGGTCAAAAAATCAATCTCTTCAATCATTCCACATGGGCTGTGGTCAAACTTCAAAAAATGAATACACCTCGTAGAAATGTTTCTCACATCACTGTTTGTAGTGATTTGAAGATTCAGGTCCTCTCTTTTATGAAGTTTTGTTTTTATTAGTTATAAGAGGTTACAAATGAGGTTTTACGTCATGTTTGACGATGAAAGACAGCTGCTGTGCTTTTTTTTTTTCTTTTTTTTTTTTTTAAATATGTCAGGAGGGATAACTAAGAAGAGATTATACTCTCCAAAGAAAAATAATCAAAAAGTTGTCACCATACAGTTTCTCTCAGAGTCCCTCATAGCCTCTACTGCGCAGACTCTGGCTGCACAATGGTGGCGCCTCTGATGGGGGTGTTTTAGCTTCAAAACTGTACAATAGCAAAAGGCTAAGCCATGCTGTCCACTACACTCTGTACAGTCTGTATTTTCAAGGCTCAAGACTGAGCTCCAGGGTTAGAGAAGCCCATTGGAAGGATTAAATACTTCTTCTTCTTTCTTCTGCCAATGAGATTGCATTTCTGTAGCCCTTATCATGTCCCACATGGCACCATTTTTCACCTCAGGCCCTGTAAAAAATGTGACATTATTTTGGTCCTATGCAAAAATTCCCCAAATTAGCCTCAATAGCGCCCCCTTGGTTCTTGGATGAAAAAAATCAACCCAGGTGATTCCTGAAAACTGTTTTGTGTATGGATAATTCAATGTCCCACATAAAAGCCTCTTGCACTCATATCCCAATCCCAATAAGAAATCAGCTTTTCTGTTTTCCAATTCTGACCGAGTCATTCAAGGGGTATTTCAACAAACTGGTCCCATACGGTTCTCATTATATCTGATGCAGCTTGAATTACAGATGGTTATTCTGAATAAGATAAAGTGTCACAATAAGAGTGTAATATTCGCTGTTTAAAGCAATATTTCCACAGAATTCTTTCAAAAAACTATTTGCAACTTTTGGAATGATAAAGATGAAACTATATCCAGCTTTCTGCAGACATACTCTGTGGTCTGCCTCCACTGTCAGAAAGTCTATGGTTTACCATTTTGAAAGTTTTAAAAAAGAGAGAAATGATCTAATCATTAAGAATCAGCCTGGTAAATAATAAATACATAACAATGAACCTTAAGCTGTGTCTATATCCTGTTTTATCAAATATAAACTCTTTTGCGATACAATAGGAAGTAGTACACCTGTTGTATCAGCTGTTACAGTTAATTACTATTAATTAAGCACGAGTTGAATAAATCAGTAGGTAAGAGAGATTGTAAGAACATTTTAGCATTCTCCAACTGACTCTTTTGTCCAGAAGATGGCAGTGTTGAACCAGCTGCTCATGTAGCCCTGTCCAAAATGTGATCTCACCAGGAACCGGTCTGAGCGGGCCAAGAGGCAGAGACAAGAGACCTTCACCCACTCCACCCACTCCACTTCCCTCCTCAGCTCCCACCCCTCTCCCTTCCTCTCTCTGAGATACAGACAGTAGACACCCACAGTGACACCTGTCAGAGGGGATTCAAGAAAAAAAAAAAAAGCAGCTTAAATAAATGGAGTGTAAATGCTTCTGTCAATACATGAGTCACTGTAAGCTAACAGTACCAACTGTACCACAGCTCAGACTGCTGGATCTGATATTCAAAGGATCAACTCAGACAAACTTTGAGTCGTGTCGTGAGTCTCCTACGTCTGAAGAAAAACTGTCAACCAGCTTCAAGTCGTGAGGAGAGTAATGAAAAATCCATCTATTCTTTGAATCACCTGATACAACCATTGGGATTATGCACAACATGGCACAAAATGATCGACTGTCTGAAGATGTTTCCCTACTCTCTAATTGAATTGACCCTCAGTATTATGGTCTGTAGCTGCCACACACACCTCTGGCCCTTATCTTATTTTTATTCCTTAGAGCCATTTCAGATATTTACTTCTTTAACCTATGATACAGACGCCAGAATTATCCCTGTAAAAGAGGGTGTCGAGACAGAAGGTACTTGATGAATCTCACACATCATCTGTCAGGAAAAGCTTGCATAATAGTTTCCTTGATTTATTTCCAAAGTGAAGTTTTATTTAGAAGATATGCCGATGAAGGATGAATAAAAGTGAGGTAGAAAGGCTGATGCCTCTCCTTGTCTGTGTGGTTATATAAAGCCGTGCAGCAGCAGGTTAGATTAGTTTAGCATCATCTACAAGCACAAGCCTAATGAGTACAGCTGGAGGTGATAACGCAAAAGAAAATACAGCTGTTTGCTAGATTTTGAGGGTGAACAACACAAAAAAGTCAGAATTAAGGGAGAGGTTTTTTTTTATTATTATAATTCTAATGTCTAGTAAAAAATGTCCGGTAGATTTTTTTCAAATTGTCACAAAAAGTTATGGTTTTATCACAAAATAAGGCAGTTTTCTGAGTTTGTTTTGAGTTTTAGCAGGATGATAAAGAAATAATGCACAAACTTACTTTGTTTCACTCATGGAGCAGGAGGATCCATGAGACCATTGGTCATCTTTTATTCCATCAAACTACCTTCTTGACATTGACTGAATAAAATATTGGTATAGTTTTGGTTGTTTTCTAGAAAGATGTTCTGAAAGTTAAAGGTAGAGTCTGCAGGATTTTCCTACAATGATAAAATGTCAACTTTTACAGGAATAAACCTGCTCAATCGCCTACAGGTGTCTGTGTGTGCCTCAGCCCCCTTCTCAGCCTGTATGTTGATGTTTTAGTTGTATCAGGATGTTTTTGGGCAGAGAGTAGGCGTGGTTACATCAACTAATCACAGCACGCCCAGTGTGCAAGTGACTTTGTGGGTTGATGATCAGGAGCAAGGTTATAATAGTTTTGGATTTGTCATCATAGTTTAGCTTTTAATTTGTTTTGACATTTTTTTTTCTCCATTACAGTTTAGTTTTAATTAGTTTTAGAGCAGGCATTCTAGTTTTTATTTAGTTTTGATTTTTGCAACAAGGCTTAGTTTTAGTGTAGTTTTAGTTTCAGTTTCAGTTTAGTTTTAGTTTTTCATACCTTATTAACCAGGTGCAGGATTCAAAAAGGTCAGAGTATATATTTTGTCATACTGTTTATTTTCCTGTCTAACATAGTGCTCACTGCTCAGTCAAAGCTGATATTGAATTGTTGGCTGCTGCCTTAAACACATGAAAATAATATAAACATGATATGAAAAGTATAAACATAAATTATAAAAAATAATGTTAACATGAATTAAATTAAAATAATATAAACATAAATCATATGAAACAATATAATATGAGCTTTAATAATTAGAAACTTGGACTCTGTAACAATTAAGTCAGACTCATATGAAATCAAACTATTACAGATGCTCTGATTCATTGCTCCTCTACAAAAATACGTTTCGTAGAGCAGCACAGCGCACAGCCAGTCAGTGCAATAAACAAGCACGTCCCAGTACGTCACTATGATGGTGCTGTACGGCACTGACAACTGCCGAAAACTGTCATAAAATTGGTTGGGAAAATGTGTTGGATTAATTCAAATCATTTAGGCTATTAATATTGTCAAAAACTATAACTAAGGGAATTTTGTCTATCATTTTAGTTAGTTTCAGTTAGTTTTGTGAACACAAGATACAGTTTTAGTTTGCTTATCGTTTTTGTTTTCTTTTCTAGTTTTTATTAGTTTGAGTTAACTGCAATGTATTTTAAATTTTAGTTTTTGTTTTTAGTTTCGTTTTAGTTAAATATTATAACCTTGATCAGGAGTGAAAGAATTTGATCAGGAAGTGGACATAGCACAGAGGAAGAAAAACAAAGTGTACCAAAACGCCAAACAGGTGAAGTTTGGCTCGACTCTCGCTTGCTTTCGGGAACTTGGAGAGCAGCACGATAAGAGCGTTGTCACTTGTCTTTCTGCTAACAAGGTATGTGCTAAATACTTGGGATAAGCTTGTGCTAACATGCCAAGTCACGTGTATGGCTCTGGAGTCTCTCCCACATAGAAACGGGATGCTAGGTGGTTGCTGCGCTAGTTAGTGTGTTCATCTCTTCAGGGTCGGGGGCTGTGGGTGTGCTCTGCAGCTGGCACTGATCCAATGAGGAGGTGCCCAGTTTGAGTGTTGTGTTTGCCAACAACAACAACAACCCTTACCTTTAACAATGGTCACCTTAGGACGACTCACCTCTGTGCGCTGCAGGACTGAGAGATACCGAAGATCGTTCCTCCCTGCAGCCATCAGAGTGTATAATTCTTGAATCGGAAGATGAGCCAAACAACATGAATTTCCCTTCGGGGATGAATAAAGTTTATCTTATATTTTATCTTATTATCTTTATCTTTATTAGAAAAGTAGACTGAACTGAGCTTTTGGTCAAACTAGACACAGAGGTGGAGCTTAAGCAGGTGTCTCTAGACTCAGCCTTGCTCCAAAATATGCTAATAATTATCCTCTTATGTGATAGAGGATATTTTGTTTTTATTTCCTGAATATCACGGGATGCCTGCAGCTACTCCCAGTGGATGCTTGAGGAACTGCAGATTTTGCACTGCCATGTGGGCCTCATTTTTTCTTTTAACTCTCTTTCCTGCATGACTAACTTGCCAGTCTTGCATGTAGGAGACCTGTGCTCACAGTCTGCTCACAGGCACAGTTTTTTTTTTTTTTTAAATTTAATTGGTATTTTATTCATTTATTTAGGGCTGTCTGTATTGAGAACGTTATGAATGTCAGCTATGTATCCTTTAAGTTTTAAGCTATATCTGTGGCTAATCATCACTTCCTTAATGTATATTGAATAGTTTTATGAGGGAACTGTGGTGATGCATACTGTTCTAGTTTTATAAATCACAGTTTGACACATCTAAGTTACATAACTGCACATTTCAGCCTCTGCACCAACTCTCCCTTCTGATCTTTTCTCATCTATCCCAACGCTTTCCTCCGTCACTTAAAAGTGTGGCTCACAACTTACTTACGTAGCCTGAAACACACCCACATCCCTGTAGTCCATTTGCACCATTTCCTGTCCTCATGTTCTGTGCCGATGACGACAGTACAGTCTCTGTGACCGCTCTGCTCTGCCTCCAGCTGATCTTTTCCACCTCAGAACAAGACTTCATTAATTAACACATTGTACTGCTCCTTTTTCAAAAGGTCATTTGCTACACCCTTCACAGCTCAAGGATTCTTCATGACCTGTCCTCACATCAGATCAGTTATGATCTAACAGTCTTTTCTTTTTGATAGCAGAACGTACTGTGCGTGACACATTTTCCTCTGCAGGAGGACTCGTGCTGCCTCAGTGGGCTGAGTGGGCTTTCACATTGTGACACCTTTTAATCATCCGGATACCCAAACAGGATGATGTGGTATTTCCTGCTGCCCTCCTGCTGTTTTCGCCTGACTTTTAAGCGTGTGGAATAGATTACCAGAGATCAACTTATTGTGGCTCGTGTGAGAAATGACAGACCTCTGTGTACGCTGACCCTGACTCAGCTTCCTGCTGCTTACTCAGTGTCTCTAAATGGATTAAGTTGTCAGTTGGACAGCCCATCTGAGATTTTTAATATCCAGCCTGAGGTATATCAAGCAACCGGCTGCCAAATGGCATCAGAGGGATTTACTTCTGGTTTTATTGCAACTTTTTCTCCCCCTCTCTCCTCTGCCTCCCCCTTTTTTTTCTCATCCAAGATGTGGTCGTGCCCTCCTTGATTCCTTTGGGGTGTTTCACTTGCACATTAATAACACGTTGAGGAGATTGAATGAAAAAAATATTCCACAAGCTCCACAAAAATGTTACACTTTATGAATAAAATGTACTGCATTTGGGAGGTAATAGCCTTCCCTTCAGCTCCTTTATTAATTGATGTTACAATTATACATCCCAGGATGAATTATGTTTGAATTATAACACGTTGGCAGGTCTCCTTTTTCCTGTTTTCTTATCATGCCACCAACATTCAGCTGTCTTTGAAAAAACAAAACAAAGGTCACCTCGCATAAATGCACATGAACACATTCACTGTCTTATTTTTTTGTTGGTAAAATTCAGCTTCAAGTAAAAATTTAATAGTATTGTAAAATCAAGTTGGAAAAAAAAGCTGATATGTCAGTTTGGACTTTTTTTCTCAAGATGGTGCCAAACAACATTTTGATTGATAGTTTCCTTGTTCCGCCCACCAAATCAGCAAAGCATTGTTCAGTCTTAAACAGTTGGCTGAGTCAGAATCAGAGGAGCAAGTGATGCTTTCTGAAAATGATTCATTTCACTTGGTTACTTACTCAGTGTTGGAGCACAAAATGCTTTGGTATCAAAAGCATGGTTAGCAGTTAGCATGTTTGTGAAGCTGAATGTCTACCTTAAAAGGGATGAGCTGGAAACCATTCATCTGTTGCCATAGCAAATGCTATGTCAACCAAAGATGAACTTTCATGCAAATATTTAACATACACTGCCAGAAATAGATCATCAGCCCAATTAAACTTTCTCACCAGAGATAAATAAACACTTTTAGCGCACACATGGCTGTCGAAACTAGCTGGGGGATGTCGCTAAGTGGCTGCCATATGACTCTACTTGGCATCACTTTGCAGAATTAATTGCCAAAAATACTGAAAAAACTGCAGGGTGTAACTATGTCCCATTCAAAACAAGTACAGAGAAACTAACACAGACTTAATTCAGTTCTGGGTTAATGTTTTATTTGTACACCTTGATTTATGTGGCTAAAAGCCTGTTATGAATGTGGTTACTGGTGGCTTTATGGAACTAATGTGGGAAGGGACACGGTACTGTCTGAAGGTTTATGACCTTAATCTAGAGGACACACAGCTTATTGTCACATGAGTGACACCCACCTCTCCGTGTATCCCATTACTGCCCATTTCAGTCCCTTTGCAGGATTCAGTCTTTGAATGGACCTTGGACAGTTCCTTGACTTGCTCTGTCCATGGTGCTGAAATGTTGTCCACAGTGCCTGCATGTTTAACAGTACAGTGTGGACAGGGGGTGGCAGAGTGAAGAGTGTGACAGCGTGTTTGGACTGATTTCATCACATGAGGCAGACCCACAGAGAGACACATGTCAGCTGTTTGCGTGTGTTTGTGGATTTCCTTCCCAGAGAAATGTGTTTGGTTTTGGTGAGCCTGTTTATTTGTGCTTGTTTGTGTATCTGCACATGTGTTCTTGCGGGTTTGTGTACGTTTGTGAGAGGGTGTGCTTTATTCCACAACCATAGCTTGAAACTGTTGCAGCTGATGGTGACAGAGCCCCAAAATGGGCAGCCTTAATGTAATACACCTTTAAAAGTTCTCAGCTCTCGCTGCAGCCATTATTTTTATTTATCTTTAAGCAAAGAAAATTGTTTGTCTTGATTCCGAGTGACAGAAAAATATCTCAAAAAATGAAACAAGAAATTTCATTCATTCTTAAACAAGCACAGGGAGAATCTGAGTGTGTTTGATGTATAAAAACTCACTTGAAAAGAAATACAGCTGGTTTGTTTTTGCCCTGTGGACTACTGATAAAAGCTTTTCATGTGATGTAAAACTAAAACTCAAATTTAGTAATGTTTTTAATCCTTGTATGTTCCCATCAGATAACAATTACTCATTTTCAAAACTTTAAATGATACAAACAAAAGTATACTTTTTATATTTATTTGTGAAACATCCTCTCCACCATGATTATTTTTTCTCTGCAGATAGTACGACTGGTAATTTAACATGTTTAGGTCAGACATACATTACCAAATAATATCAAGACACAGTGATACTGCAGTAATTGACTTATCGCAAGACAACTACAGATCAGTATGATATCTAATTAACTGTAAGACATAGATTTGCTCACAAATATAAAGCTTGAGAAAAAAAATCATCTGTAACATTATTCACTGCACTGTGCATCTTTGAGTCTCTTTGTCTCTAAATTGAGAGAACTACTGACAACTGTAGCTCTTATGTGAAAGACACACAATTCTCTAACCAGCGTCTTTATAAAATACATTAACCCATATTTTAATTCTTAAGCTAATATAACCAACTTGTAAATCTGCTCCCATTTAATGAATAAACTTTAAAACAGAAACATGTTTTATGTGAACTTGCAAGACTGAATCTGTAACAGACGTGTTCACCAAGAAGTCAATAACTAGATCCAGGTCTCCTTCAGTCCACTTTTGCAGCCTTCAATAATACTTCTGCCACATCACTGAGAGTCTTATGCATCATTCTGGTAAGAAGCATGTAGGAAAGTATTCCCCTGTCATTGTCAGTAAAAGGAACAGTTTTTCTCATGGCTGACTTCAGAAGGGCAGATCCCTCTTCTTGTCTTAGCGTAAAGAAATTGAACTTTAAAAAAATAAAATAAAATAAAATAAAATAAAAATTCTCACAGGATCTACGGCAACAACAACAAACAATAAAGAAGGGAACAGATCTTAAACCCCTCAAAGACTTAAAATGTTAAAAGTAAATAAAAGGTCTTTCAAATAAAATGATGAAACATCACTAATATTCTGAATTTGACATCTGATAGAGTGTTATTTTTTTAATGTCAGACCTGAAAATAAAGATCAATCACTGTAAAAACAATCCTTCCATAAAGTGTGGTCAGACTCAGAGTTAAACCAAGAGAAAACCAAGAGTCTCCAGTCTATGTGGTGTAAAGCTGAGAAACTCCAGGTAACAAAGGTACGCTGCTTTGGCACCAGATGTTCTTCCTCTGGCTCTCCTCCAGATAACCAGGGGCAACACTGTGCTCCTTGCTGGCATTGTCATCCTGTGAAAAGAAATTCAGACATGAGAACAAAGAAACACAAAGCTTTCAAAGAAATTTCGACAACACGGATGTTTTCTGAAGGTACAACAGCATATGTAATTAATATGATTATTTTATGTCATCAGCAAACACAACTATTATGAAAATTAAAAAAATTGATGTGTAAGAACATGCACCTGAAATTATATCTGTATAATATTTTACTTTCCCAACCTTTAGAGCCCAAAAAGCAAGACTCAGCGTTACATCATTGAGTAACACTTTCTTCATTTTCTTACAGTACTTTGAGAAGAGACAGTTAAAGAGATGAGATTATGTAATCCCATAATTAAAAATCAATATAAATGCATGATAGGGGTGGCCAAAAATATTGATTAATCAATGCATCACAATATTTCTCCACCCTATTCAACATGGATTCCGGAAATCCTCTGAACCAATTCACCTCCTGGCCAGTAGGGGGTGCTGTGCAAGTAAGTCACATTGTATGGGCGAAGGCGTCACTGGACCAAACAACAATATGGCAGCCAATGCAACCAGTAACAGCATAAAGCCAGATGTTTGGATTGTTTCATTGTTAAGAAATTTAAGGTGACATACCACATATGTTCACATGGACATAAAAATAAATATCTAATAATTCTCAACAGAAACTCTAGTTATCTGTGTATTTTTACTTCTCACAGAATCAACACTGAAGCATTTAAATCAATATCAAATTTATTTGTTAGGTTCTTAACGATTTCCAGCTCTAATGCATGACATTCAGACTAAACGTGCAGATTTTCTTTCTATACATTCATAAGTCCTAGAAATCCCAGGATCTATGTGTACAATTATTCACAATATGTTGAAGGGACGGGCCTCAAACACAAAGGTCTGCTCATAACTCCATGCAAAGCCCCTGAAGGACTGACAATCAGAGGGAGGGGGGTTTGTGGAGCAGGGAGTCTTAAAGATACAGCAGCCATAGCAAAATGTTTCAGACAGAGGCTGAAATGAGAATTTTCTATAACACCAATGAGAAAAAAAAAGACCTTTTTTAAATAATGTAGAGCGACTACTAATGTACCAGAGGGATATAACTACTGCTTAAAAGTGTAGACCACAGGACAGGATGAACATGATCACACTCACATTCATAAATGTTCTGATGTGACTATTTTCTCTGTCTGAAATTAAATATAAATTCCAACTAACTGACAGGTTAAAAGGAAAGAAAGCCCTAAGACATCTGTTGAAACTGAACACAGTCCATTTCGTGCCTGAAGGTAAAAATGTAGAAATGCTTTGTAGAGTCTGGCTGATGTTAGCAGAGCTAGCACCCTCCGCCCCTGGTCCTCTTTGATGGTTCATGCTCTCATGCATGTGCTGGTCACTCATCGCTCCAGGTCAGTGTCTTTCTGCATACATCGTTTTGAGATGGAAATACTGCCAAACTACACTGGGCTCCAAAGTGCCATCTGTCATCTGTGTTTGTTTACTTTCAAGCTGTAGAGCATTAATGAGTACCACCGTGCTTTCACTGAAGCTAGTGGCAGGTGGCTACGCCTGGTTATTCTGGTGCTACGTGAGAGGGTGATAAAGTGCCACATATGCTGGTCACATACTTATTATCTGTAATTCAAACACTTATCTCTTTGTTTAGCAGATGCTTAATGGTAGAAATAGACCTATAGGAGCCTTACTGAGCTTTAAATTAGCTTACTTATGTACCATTACCCACCAATTATGAGCTGGGGAAGAAGTGTTAAATGCATCAGACCCATCTGTTAAGCAATGGCACAATTATTAATATGAACAAAACATGATCATGTGACAAACTTATCAATCACATTTTACAGTGAATTGTCAGGTCTTGCTAAAGATGATCAGTGACTGACATGCTGCAGTGCTTGATTCATTCTGCATGTCAACTTCTAATATTACATTTACACATGTTAAAAGAGACATTAAACAAACCTGAGTTTCTATAGTAGCTGATGGATGTGAGCTGCACCAGACACTGCAGGGGAAGCATTAGAAGCTCTTCAGCACCTCAAAGCACAGCTATTTGCTGGAATCTACTTTGCTTTAAACCACTGTGATTTTTTTTTTGCTACCATGGAATACCTCAAGGACACTTTTATCAGCTCCCACCCACAGATCTGCACTCTCCTTGTCTTGCAACGCTCAAGGTAATTTATTTAATACATTGCAAAAATCATTTATCATTTTTAAGGAGTGACAAGAACAAGGCAGCGGCAGTAAAGGCTACATGACTCTTCATGGTAATAGAGGAACTTTGGGTCTGATTAGTATCTCCTGTCTTGCAGTTTTAAAAGCAGCAGAAAAAAAAAAAACGTCAGGGATTCTTGCTATGCAGCCATGGCAACTCAGGCATTGACGCAGTCTGTTGCAGGGATGTGTATGACTGTTTTCAAAGTGACTGAGGCTTTGTCGAGCTTTAAACTCAAATGACCGCATCACAGTGATGACATGCTGGTGTAAGGCTGCTTTTCAGTGATCAAACACATAGATTTCTTTTCTCTGAGAACATTTTACTCAATTAACTTCCCCTTTCAACATTAAAAAACAAACACTGTAAACTTTCAGATCTTGTTCGAACTACAATCTGTCATTCCAGAAATTGCTCTTCAGGTAAGGATGATCTTCACGCCTGCTAAAAATGCTGGAAAAATGCCCCTTGAATCAATTTTTCCAGCCATCAATGCCCGTGCTGCTCCCATTGTCCTTATGTCAGGATGACATACCGTCTCACCTGTCCAATTTCAAGTTGACCCATCGGATATCATTATGGGTGGCCCGACAACCGTGAAACTGTCAAAGCATAAATGATGTCACAGAGTGGATGCTACACCAGCTATACATCACCTGATCTTCAGCAACTTACCTTTTTTTATGACAGGACATTACAGGATGTGATAAAGTAGCAGCATCTGCATCAAGCATCTCTGCAGAAATACTGTGACAACCTACTGTATGAAGCCGTTAAGCTGACATTAAATCCAAGAGTTATTTTTCCTTCATCAAAACACATTTTTATGATTAAATAAGCCAATCTTGCTCTTGTATTATTACTCTCAAGGTAAATTGCCGACAGAGTCTCCACTTATGAGTGTCTGTTTATGGTTTTAAATGTCATCCACTGGTTTAGGATCTGTTTCTGCTGTGTCAGCATCTCCGAGCCTGCCATTAAATAGAGCTGAGCTGCTGAAAATGATCTCCTCCTTCGGCTGATGAACTAATTGTACTCGTATGCTGTAATAACACCATTAAAATGTAATACACTTGGGATCATTACTTCACATTTGACATTGTTGCGTGTGGCAGGACAAAGAAAACTGGTGCTCTTGTGAAAAAAGTGTTTACGCTGATGATGAAATCCACTTTTCATATCAAGAAAACTATCACTCCCGGTGGAGTGAGGAACTACAAAAGGAGGTGTGTGTTTTTTCTTCTTCTTGGTGGAAATTATGCTTCCCCTGGTGTACTTAATAATCACATTAAATAGAGGGGGGAAACTCAAGTATTACATTGTAGAATTACCGATAAGGATTAATCTGAGAGGAAAGGCCCATCCAGCTGCTAGAAGTGAGTGATACAGCTCTGTCATCTCAGGCTTTGATAAAGGATCTTTCATTTTCTTTGGGCACTAATGGGAATTCTCCCACTGCCGGTGAAGTCCTCATTTCAATTCCTGTTTTTAATTTATCATATAATTTCTCCTGTGCTGGGATAATGAAATGTTTGGCGCAATATTCTTTCCTTCGTAGCAGTTTTTAATTAAAATTACATCACTTTATCATCCATCTAATGAAATCGAGAAAATGACACTGACAATGTTAGAACAAAGAGGCCATCATTACTTCACCCTAACACAGATAACACATCCAAACATGTTACTACGGACAAAACACGTGGCTTCACTCAGCCTTTGAGCAACACAATTACTCAAAAAACAAACATTCTGAAAAAACAAGATAAAAAAAAGAGAAGAGAGTTTATATTCTCTCTGTAGCTGTCCAGATTCCCTGCTATTAAGGGATGTACACCAGCTCACAAGGCCTTTGAACAAAGCTCAGTCGGTGCACAGGCAATGCGGTTTTAATAACGTCACAGGACTTTCATGGTGTAGGTTTAGCGACTGTAGCAGCAGGGAAGGGTCCTTGCCAGGCCTAATGAATTCAGATGTGAAAACACTTTGGTATTGACTTTATATAATTGGGCAGGATGCAATAACACGACGACCTTGGAGCAGAGCACCTGGATAACAAGCGATCAAAGAGCCCAATCCATCCACGCTTTAAGAGTCTGGGCTCCTGCAGCTTGCCGTCAAACAGACCGTTACCTTGAAGATCAACCCCATTAACTCTTTCAGACATTGTTATGTTCTCCCCCTTTGATTCTTAACAAGTGAATGTAGGCATGCACTGATATCATGCTTGCAACACAGGTCCCTATCAAGCCAACTCAGGGACCTGTTCTTCGGGTGCACCCATCAAGTTCATACCAATTGAATTTAGAATGAGAAATAGTTTAACACCTAATTTTATTCAAGTGTCAAAGAGTCAACTGCTACAGGTATTCAAGGTTTGTTCACTGTGAAGAGATTGAAATTCCTTTCAACCATCTCTTTATTACATTAGAGATCATGAAGAGTGATGGAGCAGAATGAAACCACACAGGGTGAAGACGTGGTTTATCCAGCTTTACCAACCTGCTCTCTGTATATCATCTCCCTGTCACTACCTCACCTTGATGAACACTTGATTCTGATTGGTCAATACAAAAAGGTACGCTAGTTTCCAGGGCAAACCTCACCTTGCATGTCAAATCAATCTGTAGAGAGGCGGCTAGCACGTTTCTCTCAGTACTGCAAAGCCCTTGGAAGCTGATACCATTGAAGGGACCGCTTTGTAACACAGAGATCATTGTTAACAGGACTTTGGAGGGAATAGAACAAAAGATTTGAGGTGCAGCCAGGAAAGGAGAGGAAAAAAGATGAAAAGAGGTAAGTGATACAGAAACATGGAAAGACACAGAGTTACCTGAACTCAAGAAGTCAACACATAACAGAACATGGTACAAGCTGGTGGAGTCACTGGACTCTTTGAAGTGAAATATAAACACACTTTAAAAGTTGGTCGAAATTAAATGTGGAAATTAAAATTATAACTAAAAGTTATAGGGCAGAAAGCCTTCATGGGGAGCTGGGGTCTTTTTGTGAATAAGTTCAAAGTGCCAACAAAATTAAACTGACGTTTTAGAACGACCATGGATGAAAATGTTAACTTTAAGGCCATGTCAACATGAAGCCAGGTATCTGGGCCTGTCATTCAGACAAAACTGCATTTTTTGTCATTAAAAATGCTTTCTTAAAAAACTCTGGCCAAAGTGAGTTTCATGGTTTATACATACGTTAATGCGGTTGAATGGTGGGGGTTCATTCTGATCTGATTGGCTTGCCCGGATTTTATGTCTGGAAAAAGTCTGCCAATTATGGGTATGGGTAGATTTTCCCAGCATATGTCATATGTAGACAAAGTATTTATTTATCTATTTATTTTTGTTTTTAGGTGGGGGTGGGTGGGTGGGGGGTTGTTGTTTTAAAATGTATATAGTTTTGATTAAACAGCATTTTGAGTAAACTTCTGTAGTACAGAAGTTGGTTGTTTGGTAATTCCAAAGATTATACCCTGTAAACTAATTGTTGTCATGAACAGGAACCCAGACAGGGTGAGTGGGTTTGCAACACCATGAAACCTGCTCTCTTAACATTGACTTTTATTGCTACTGAGGTGTCTAACTGAATGGGAAGCAGAGAAGAGGTCCAATACATTCAAGCTCTGCTTATGCAAACTAGGCAAAATAGCATCATACCAGTAAACACTGGTGATAAAAAAAAGGTAATTTCCATTAGCACGCTATATTGGTAGGCTTAACAGCATGGATATTTTGATGTTTAATTCTGTCAAATCAGGTTCTCACCATGTCATGATTCTCTTTTGCATAACCACTAAACATTACGTTTTTTCATTGCTCGGGGCTGCCCAAGTAGCTGCCTGTTGCAGTAGCTCTCTCTTCTTTGTCCGTTTCTTGTAATTTTTTTCGCCTCGCTTTCATCATCTTTGTATTTGGAGTGGATCATTACTTTGTATGGTTCATTGTTGGTCATGGACACCAAACTTTTTGTGGCTTCAGCGATATTTTTACTACTTTTCTCCTGTGTTTGTCTGGAGATCCTACATGTAACCATGGCTGCATTGTTTACATGTGAATTTAGCTGTTAGCAGCCTGTAGCATGCCAATGCTAACTAGTGTAAGTCATTTCCCTTGAGGAGAGGAGGAGGAGGTGAGGACGACGTGCTGGTTCTCGGATGTGAGCTGGGAGGTGACGATGTGTACCTGTCCTTCCATCCATCGTTGCTTGGAATGTGGGATCTATCTCCGGTGGGATGGACGAGCTAGCCGTGCTAGCCCAGCGTCATCATGCTGTTCACAGACGTGGCTGATGGAGCTGACATTGGACGCCGGCGCCACATTGGAGGAGCTTCGCCTGCTGTGAGCAGACAGGATCCAGGAGACAGAGACTGAACAGACTGCTGGGGAGGCTCAGTCCTGGACCCTGTGGAGGTGGAGACTGGCTGGGCTGGAGGGTCGTGGACAAGCTGTCATCATTTATTTTCTTGTGGACCTTTTTGCACTTTCTGTATACTTTCTTACTTTTGTTTTCTTGATTGCTGCTGTGACTCCTGAATTTCCCCTCGGGGATAAATAATGTATTTTCTATTCTATTCTATTCTATTCTATTCTATTCTATTCTATTCTATTCTATTCTATTCTCCTCTGCTTTGCATAGTTACACAGAACATCTTCCCTCATGGTGAAGGGTAAAACATGTCAGGCCTGCAGGAATCAATACAGAACACGCTAAACTATTTCTGCCTCCTCAGCGTCCTTGAACATTCTCCATCTTCAGCCCGTCAAATCTCATATCATATTCTGTGTTTACTTGCTGTCATCCTCAGTTTTGTAGATTTTTTTTCTCAGTCTATGGTTTTTGTCTTTTGACAACCCGTGTTTTTTCTGTCTTTTCCCCCCTCGTGGTAAGTCCACAGACATGGATTTAATCCCAGCCCTAACAGTTAGTTGACCAGATGATGATTGAATGATTAGAATCTGTATTATGCTGTTATTAGCCACTGATGTGATGGGTTCCTCCTCCTTCACTTCTTCCCTGATAACCATCCACACCTTTACAAGTGAGAGCATGTGGCACAGGTTATCTTTAGTTCAGATGTTTAAAAGAGCTAAATGTCCTGAGTTTCATCTATCAAGCGTCTGTGAAAAAGGGCTTCTGATAACAATTTGGATTACTTATTGATTACTTCTATTTAAGTGTGTATTAATAGTTTTATTTTATGGGTTTTAAGTGTGAGTTTACTACCTGGAGTTATTTATTTTAACCTTTATCTGTTGCCTGCAGCTAATGTAAACAGTGTAGACTTCCTGTAGTTATCATGCATGATTATCCTCAGCAGTTTGTAGGAGTTACAGCTGCCTGGAGAGGATGTGTTTTTGAAACAGTCTGTTCCTCCAAATCAGTTGAACTACTCAGTTTTCTTTGTGCCCTGTGGCAGTGCAGAGACCCCCTAAGGCACAAGTACCCCTGGTGGAGAATCACTGATTTTAACAATGTGAAGGGCTTCTTTTCCTGTCTGTCACTTATAACCCAGTGTGGATGTAATTTTGAAACAATCTGAAAATAGATATCATTGAAGTAACTTGCACGCATGGTTGACAGATGCATATAAGATTTGGCTGCTGCAGCATATTCTCATTTTGCCTGTATTTACTTTGAAGCATCAAAAAACATGAAGTCAATGACAATACATTACAGATTGCAAATTTAGGAATTAGACATTCAAAGGGCCAAAACAAGTAGACCCAACTGAATGAAACACAATTTGAGTACTATTTATTTAGAGCCCCTTATCAGAGAAATTATGCTGTTTTTCTGTTTAGGGAATCCAGGTGCAATCACTGAAGGGGGTGGAAGTGAATCTGTTTCTTAATTTATTTATGTAAACTTGGCCTCCCTCCAGTAGCAGCGGATGATTTCATTTGTCTGAGCAGAGTGCCTCATATAATAGGATTACAATCTGCCTGTTGGAAAATTGTCTGAGGACCTCTGTGTTTCTGAAGGTTTGAGCAGGTCTATTAGCCCCTGATGGCATCTTCATGGTTTTAATTCCAATGCTTTATCACGGATTAAAGAAACGTTTGATCATGCATGCTTTCAGGATGAATGTTATTACACCAGCAAAGATGATTCAGACCGGTGACGTTACTGAGGATTTGGTATTGATTAGGATTACCCACTTGGAAAGAAAAAGATTCAGGCCGTTTGAGCCAAACTGCAACACCTGTTCTTACTCTGTTTAGCTGCTAAATACTCAGCGACCCACCAACAGCTCCCACTTTGTCCGTCTGCTGGTTCTATCTGCTGTGCCTGGGCTGATGAAGTTGGATCGACTTCATCAAAACATTAAAGTTTGGGAAAAACAAAAACATTCAGATGAAAAATGACTGAATGCCCTGTGGAGTTCAGGAAATGAAGCCTCGTGGTAATTCTCTGTGATCAGGCCAATACATGCAACCCTCGCATTTCACACAGTCACACAAATATTGATGGGTACCGCTGTGAAGAAGTGAGCCAACACTAAAGTCTACATGACTACATCGGGTTTCAAGGGAAATTGTTCATACACAACTGATTTACAACATCGCGCTTGAGATGAAATGAAACACAAGCTGAACTCCTTTTCCAAAGAAAATGAGGAAATGATGTACAGCAGTGTACCTGTCAAGATGCCAAACTGCTGAAAAATTGAATGTGTCAGTATACAGCCCTGCTCCCACCAAGCAGTACAGTTTGGTACATGTTGGATTGGTAAGGCCTGAACTGTTTGTGTTCCCTGTGTCCCCTTGTGGTTGGTGAAAAATGTGTAAGCCGGATGCCGATAGCCGCATCAGTTATAAAATAGTGTGATACCATAGCAGTGCAACACAGTGTACCCCCCGAATAACACAGTCAACAAAGAGCAATGATGGGATGGGACATCTGTTGTTGTAGCTCCACCTTCTGGGGTTAGATTGGTATGTCTGGTTCCCCAAAAGCGGGATGGTACCTGTTCCATTTTAAGTCAAAGAAAATGCCACAAAATGCTATCTTTACCAAGATGGACCAAACTGATCTGATTGGTGGACACTGGGCTTATGTGAACTGATTAGGTCTTAAAATGTATTTTTCCTGTCTTCGTATTACCATCTCATAGTATTCGTGACTGTAGTATTGACCAAATTTCGTACAGTAATGTTTAGAAATTAAACCTACTTCTTATTCTACATTAACTCCAGATCATGTAAGTAAATCTGAACCCTGACTGTGATATGACAGTATCCAGTCTAACTTGTCTCCTGTTCACTCTAAATCAGTGCACTACATAAAAACAATATTTCCTTTATCCTTAAAGATACAGTCCATCCAGAAAGTGATTTACTCACTCGTTCAGTAACATGCTGCAGTATTTTCTCAGAAGATAAGGTTTGATAACTGCAGGGTAATCATGTTGAGTTCTGCACTTTTTTTTTTATTCTGAGTCTTTTTATTCTGGGTTTAAATTGATACATCATGACTTTGCCTCAATGTCTTCTGGGAGGAGATCTTCAGAACTTTCTGCCCAATTACTAAGCTTTGGTGTGCTACCGTGGGAGAAAAACTGTTTTGAATTGTTTCATGTCCACAGTTGAGGTCTATAATTTAGCTCACAGCACTTTAAGTGCCCACTGAGGTAAAAACAAATCCACTGACATTTCCCAAACCAGTCCAGGAATGAGTTTCTTTTCTTCTTCTTCTTCATTTTTTTTTAGTAAACAACTGTGTTTAGCTGTACTCTTAGAAAAACAAGCTTGTTGTTTTGTTTGTTCTTTTAATTTTAATTTTAATTTTTTTTTTACAAAATACTGTCAGATTTCAGGTCTTAGTTATTGATACTAATAATTTAAGATTAAAAAACAACAAAAACAATAACAAAAGATGTTCTCAGTTGTTTGTGACATGACAGGTTTTGAAGACATTTGATTTAAATTTTATACTCCTCCAAAACTGTATGCCACATTCATCACCCGTCTTGATCCTTTACTCATGCTAACCTTGAACTCAATCAAACAACCCTCACCCTGACTGCTTTACAAAATATGAAGGTTTAATCAAGTGGCAACATCTGGTCTAAAAACTTAAAACAATGAGGCTAGCTCCAGAAGTACAGGAAGTCACACAGACAAAAAAAAAAAAGTCTCCCATTTGAATAATTAATTTTACTATCAGCACACACTGTACGAGGGTGAATTATTTTCTTACTTGGCAGTAAAGAAGATATTAAGATTATGAGTTTGCCCAATCAGAGGCACAGCTCAGCTCACATGACCGACAGGCGCCCCGTAGCTGTTGTGGCTGAACTACACCAGTTAAGTCTGCAGTGGGTCCCCGCTCCATCACGGCAACAGATCAGATAGATTTCTGTTAAAGTCAATGTGTCAACTTACTCTAAATGCATTCCATTGCAGTCTGTCTGCGAGGCTGCTTCGTCACGTCGCAGGCATAGACTGTGTACAACATGGACAGTCTCCACGATGTCATCCATCTATTCCTGATACCATGAAATAAAGCCAATCCGCAGACACAGCCACATTTGATAAGACACTGGCTGTGAGTTTCCTTTTGATCAGCTTCAGGGTGCCCGTTTGTCACGTGACCTAGGCTGTGTCTCTAATTGGACAATCAAAAGACCCTAATACCTTCTAAACAGCCAGGTTACAAAAATATTCACCCTGTACAGGTTGTGCTGATAGTGAAATAAGCGTTTTAGGCCCAAGCTGTTTTGAACCAGGCTGTAAATATGATTTTTAATGCTGTAAAAGTCTGTTTTTTCACAACTGGGTGTGTACGTGACTTCTGGTCTTTCTGCAGCCAGCCTCAAGCGGATTTTCGATGACCAGCAACTTTGAGCGCCTCTTCATAGGTGTCATTTTTCTAAACCAGATGTTGCCCCTTGGTCACAGGTAATACGCAGCCATTCTAGTTTTGCTGAACATGGAGCTGTGACGCATAAATTTAGGGTTGGAAAGACTGAGCTGGATTGGCAGTTGTGACCGGAAACTACCTTTAAACACCCAGTGACTTTCAAAATAAAATGAACTGTGTTAAAACCAGATCGTATTTAGCTTGACTTAGATAATAAACAGACAAAATAAGCAGAGCCAGGCCAGGAGTCAACAGGTTTAAGGCTAAACAGCCCAACATGAATGACGAGAGCCTTATCCATGGAGTGCGAAGTGCGGAAACTTCTCAGCCTCATGACTCCAGCTGTCTGTAAATCATGCGGCTTTTCGGACTGAACATGCAGCCGATGTGACAAACACAGTCAACACCCAACGAAGCAGAGCCGGACTGCAGACATATTGGTATATTTAAGGCGTCAGTGGGGAGACTTGAAGCCCGTCCCACTTTCACTATGGCTGTGCCAGCTGATACCCTTCAAAAATCTGTTTCAGAAACAGATGGGTGACGTCAGGGAGACTGCATCTATTTATTATTCAGTCTGACATTATGCAGATAACAAGTCTGACAAGTTGGGTCAGTTCCCATTCGAACACAGTATGTGTCACAATCATGGGAAAAAGACAACTGAGATCATGAAGAGGATCAAAGGATGGAGCTTCACAGATGAACACTAAAAACCAATCAAAGCTTGTTTCTTTGGGGTTTTTTTTTTTGACCAAAACATTTTTTTTTTTTATGAAACCAGCCTTTGTTCCACTGCAGATTACTAAAGAACGGGAAAAAAGTAAAAAGTTTTTTTCCTGACGAAAGAACAGAGTCTACTCCTTCTTGGCATTTACATAGTCACAAACACCACATTCTGTGGGAAAATACAATAGTAATGACAAGTGTACTGCGTTTATTAAACACTTCTCTCTTGTCTCTGTTGTCTTCTCTACTCTGCTGACGTTTTACCCTACGTGGCGTTCCCATTCACCCATTCACACCTCCTCCACACACTGATGGCAGAGGCTGCTCCATCAGTACAAACCAGTCTCATTCACACACCACCGGCACAGCCATGGGGGGCAGTTTGGGGTTAAGAGTCTTGCCTGAGGACACTTGGGCGTGTGGACAACCGCCTCCAACGCTGAGTCACGGATCTCACTTAATGCATAAATATTTGACATTTCAGGTGGTTTGGTCCAATCATAGGCCAAGCTGAATACTCCTGACTGATACTGCAGTCTGTGATGCTCCCATATAGTGGAGGGAGCTTTTCTCTGTTCAAAGGATACAAAATGCATGACTGACAGCTGCAAACTGTGCAACAAACCAGATAAGTGAATAAAAATACAGCTGCACCTGCATTTCAAAGACCAAAGACCAAAGATGTTTGCAAACAAGTGTCTGGCTTTGGGCTTTATTCTTTCCCACCGAGTGTGCGTGTTTGTGCGTGTGTGTTTTTTTGTGGGTTAGAGTGTGGTTTTAACCCCCCCCTAAAAAAATAAAAAAAAGCTACAGAGTACAGCTACACCCATAAAACCCATGGAAATGCATCACTGATGGAGCTACAGCAATCTCTACAAGTCAGTTGGAAAAAGTCTACAGTATTTACTTTCACTTGAGTCCGTCTGGTTTGCATTTGTATGAAACTCTTTGAAAATGTGATTATGGGGGCCTGTATTGCTAATGGATTTTGAGGAAAAGGTTGTGTTTTTTTTTTGACCACATCACACTGCAGAAGACAACCAAGCTTACAGTCTGTGGTATCTCATGTATTGTAGCCAATCGGGAAGCAAAACAAATGCTGCCATGGTGACAGAATCAAACATGAAGAATTAAGTTACATGGATTTCAGGAGGAGAGGAATAACTTGTCGATACGTGACAACAACGTGATTGCTCAAACATCGTGCCTCACAAAAGATAGCACAATGGAAGTGATAAGGAGAGAAGCTGAGCAAGAAGCTTCCTGTAGAAAAAGGATTTCTTGGATTTATTTTGTAGTGATGGTGGACACTGGAGCTGGACTGTCAAAAAGAAAAAGGAGGGAAGAGCAGAAGAAAGCTAAACAGGAGAGTGGTAGAGCACGGGTTAAAACACGAGTTAACCTGTTTGAGATGATGTTCATTTCAACCCACATGCAGCAGTTATTTATTTATTTATCTAATTAGTTTTTTTTGACAGGGGCCATGAAAAACAAAAAAGCTGTCAAGCCACAGTTAGCTACAGAGCTAATTTTCATCAGTGAAAACAGAAAATAAAATGTTAAAACAAGCTTACTCGCATTCAAACAATATCACACCTCATGTCACAACACATTTAAAATCATATTTCATTTTCTGTAGTTTGATGCAGTCAGAGGATTAAATCAGTGATCACATGATCACATGAAGAATGACGTTACATTAGCTCTGCTTGGTGAGGTTGCAGTTGGTAGATGAGCACTTGTAGGAAATGACCAGGATTCACTAATGTTACACATTACAGACATGTCTCAGAGCCCCAAGCTAAATATAGCCGATCACTAAACTATGTTACAAACTGAACTTGCAAAGTTTGATTATTGTCACGTTTCAAATAATAGTGCTATGTTACTACACATAAATACATGACTTTGTCACTTTGTATCTGAAAAAGTTGTTATGAACAAATCAAAGAAGCATTGCAAAAAAGCTCTGCTCTCATTTCATTTGCACCTCTCTGCAAAAGTGATGTCCTTGCGACAGAAAACACTACCAATTCCAGCCAGAGATGTCACTGCAATGAACACCAAACTGATAGTTCTCAAAACATTTTAAAAATTCATTTGGCAGGTTCCTCACAATGTGACGTCCTTTGATGTGATACAGGTTGATGGATCAGATGCTCATATGTGTGTTGGCTATACATTCCTCTTAATGTGCTACAGAAACCCAGGGAAAAGGAACAAGCTAAAGATTTGCTTTTTAAAAAAGAATCCAACCACTGACTGAAAATCTGTTGTGTTGGCATCAAGCAGCAACCTCCTGTCCAAAAATATGAGACAATGTGGAAGTTCTGAAAACTGTTGTTTGTTTTTTCCAGTGTCTGCTTGAGGCTGGCTCTGGAAGTACTGGATGTCACATACACACCAAGCCAAAAAAAAGGACATTTCACAGCAGAAATAAAAGTATTTATGGCCTGGCTCAAAAAACGTCCACTGTCTAAATGGCTAATTTCACCATTGGGACACACTGTAGGGGGGTGAATTTTTTTCTAACTTGGCAGTTCAGAGTATATTTAGGTCGCGAGCTCACCCAATCAGAGGCACAGCTGAGGTCATGTGACTGACAGGCGCCCTATAGCTGTGCTGCAAGTCACTTCCAATATGGCCACGATAGCTGATTTGCTTCAAAAGTCTATTTCATAAAGAGACGAGTTGGGGAAACTTCATTGGTTTGTTGTACAGTCTATGGTTGGTTTCCTGTACTCAAGTAAGACGGATCACACCGCCAAAAGGTATCAATACAGTGTCACATTCCTGTGACTTTTACCAAACAGAGCATGTACACAAACAACTAGATTATTTCTCCTGATGATCTGAACATGTTTCTATGATTTGGCTCCAACAGTCAGTGTCTTTCCTTTTTTTAACCAGTCCTTTTCCTCTATTTAGTAAGTAAACTCAATTGCATTTTCACCATGTAATATGTGAGCACGTCTCAGTTTCCTCTTTGAGTTTTGTTTCCACATCCAACAGTAAGAACCCTGTGTACAGTAGATTGTCTTAAATGGGTTACAAAGGATGAAAGGATTGGTCATGACTGTTTATTCCAGCCCTCACTTAACCTCTGATAATGATAATTAATTCTTTCTAATCCTAACCTGCCTTTACGTGGTCCCTGGCTCAAAACAAACCGGCACAGCACACGGTGCACTGTGCACCCTGCCCTTTGATTCACCAGATTAGCACTCCATCCTCTTTCAATCCTCTATTCATCCTTTTCATCATTACCAGCGGAGCCAAAATGGAAATGAGGCTCCGCAGAGAAAGTCTCATCAGAGGCATGAAGGCTCTCTGAGGCACATTCACATGACAGTATCCCTGGAGAAATCTGGCTGCTTCAGGAATGTTCCGCAGTTGGGATTAAGGAAAACTTTTTTGCCCCTGGGGACACATTCACATAGGACTGCACATACGGACAACTACTCCCATCATCTATCATTCAATATATTCCTTCAAACGTATTTCACTCTCTCAGATCCTCTGCATCCTTTCATAGACCACAGTATAATGGAAAAGAGCTCAGAAAAGATGTTATTTGCCAGACTGAACCACTGAGAAAAATTGTAATAAAAGCGTGAACCCCTGTGTTTTCTCTTCTTTCTATGCTTTACTTCTTTTATTTGTTATTTAAAAATGTTCCTCATATCCTGAGGATAATTATTGTGACTGAAAGGTAAGAATTTGCATTATTCGCCTGTCTGTCTCTGTCAGTAAAATTCTGTTCGGCGTCTTATTCGTCTTGATTTGTTTTCCAAGCATTTTAAACAAGCCAAGCAATATTAAAAGCAATGTTTCAGCAGTTTGTTTTATCCCTTTTCTTTGACATGAGTACTCTCTGCATAGCTCAATGCCACGTAATCCTCGAGCAAACACACAAGTCAAAGAACATCTAGAGAGATCTGACATATACCTTCATGTTAAAAGTAAGCTCTCCTGTCATCTAACAAGCCACACGCTGCACAGGGCTGCGCATGACTGAGCGCAGAGCACGGAGTACCAAAGGAAAGAGAATCTGCATTTTATTCCCCGGGCTACCTCCTCTGAAACACAAGCTCAGACACTCTCACAGGGCGAGACCCAAGGAGCAACGAGGGTGAAAATATCTCGCAGGCAGAAGATATGACATGATAGATACGCTACAAACAGAAATGAGGTGCAAATAGAGGAAAACAGCTTGTAAGTGTGGCGCCCTGGTTATCTAGACTCAGATGATTATCAGTTATGACATTAGTGCCCCCCCCATTATCATTTTTTATGTTTTAATGTCTTTTAAATGTGCCTTAAGAGTCACCTGCTTAGGTTTAAGTACCTGCAATGCTATATTCGTTCTGGCCAGTAGGTGTCAGTAGTAGTAAAGGCAGAACAACAACTGTGACTGTCCCCTGTGAGTTGCAGGAAGGCAGCGCAGTTCAATCGTAGCAGGCAGTCTGCACAGCCACATGGTTTTCCGACTGAAACATGACTGTCTGTCTGTTGTGTTTACAGGTGAGAAATAAGTGCACATGCAGTTAAAACATAAGGATTTACTTTGTCGCTATGTGTTAAGTAATGGCTTACACCTTTGTATTGTTGATTGTGTCCTGTAGCACGGCAGCTAACTTACGCTAGCATCAGAAGCTACTGACGATAACGTGAAGCGCGCTAGCTGAGCTAAGCGAACATGTTTGTATTCATCCACACGTTTAAAGTACCATGTGTGCGGTCAGTTCACTGAAATAGTCTTTGTGTTAAAGAAACATTGCATTTTTGTATCTTTCTGTCAAGTGTGTGTTACGTTTTGAGATAGATAGCAAAGTTACAGAACAAATTATTTGTAGCCCGTTCGTAGTCAGACTGTCCCCTGTGAGTTGCAGGAAGGCAGCGCAGTTCAATCGTAGCAGGCAGTCTGCACAGCCACATGGTTTTCCGACTGAAACATGACTGTCTGTCTGTTGTGTTTACAGATGTTGTAAATAAAACACCTCTTCTTATGGAACCACATCGTCCTCATTCAATGTGCGTTACATAATTTGGCGAGCCAGCCAGGAGAATAAAAGAAAACATAATGGAGGAACTTCGGGATGAGGTTAATGCAACGCTGTGGACACTTGAGAAACCAGAACTCATCGAGGTATGCCATCATCTAAAGTGCAGCGAACCATCAGGGACAGGATTTGAAGGACAGTCCCGTCGTGGCCTGATTCGGCTAGCAGAGAGCACTATGGATGAAATAGAAAAGAGTGAGGAATTTGACGTGTTCCAGCAGTTCATTAAAGGTCTTCAGTCTTCCATAAAAGCAATTCAAGAAAAGGATAACGAAATAAAATCACCTGAGCAAACTGAAATTCAAAGGCTTGAACAAGAATATGCCCAGCTTCAGAAAGCTCAAGCAGAGGCACGTCGTGCTCTTGAGGAAAAGATTGAGGCTTTAGAGACCCAGTTTAGCAACAGTACAGGGGGAAACATTCTGCCTCCGACCCCCACCGCACAAGAAGTGACTTTGAGAAAAGACTTTCGAATTTGGGGCCAGATAGGAGAAGCTGGACAAAAGGAAAAATTGTCCTATACAAGCCTGACCAATCAAATTGAGTCTGGACTGAAAAGGGGTTACTCAGAGACTGACATTATTGAAGCTGTCATTAAAGCAGTAAGTCCAGGCCTCCACCTCCGGGACCTGCTAGAGGTTAAGCGTGATCTAACACTTCCCATCCTGAGAACCATCCTGAGAGGACATTACAAAGTAGACTCATCATCCGACCTTCTCCATAGACTCATGAACATTTGTCAAGACCAAAAAGAGTCGGCTCAAGCATTTCTGTTTAGAGCCATTGAGCTGAGAGAGAAACTGCTGTGGAAGTCAGGTGAGGAGGAAGGGGAGCATTTTAGCCCAGACCTGATTCAACGCAAGTTTCTTCGCTCCTTAGAGACTGGTTTGCTCAGTGAGGCCGTGAAATTTCAGTTGAAACCACACCTTAGCAACCCACAAGTCACAGATGAGGTTCTCATTGAAAAGATAAATGAGGCTGCCAGTCTGGAGTCAGAGCGACAAAACAAGCTGAGAAGGAGCAGTGCAGCAAAACCCCTCAGGGTCAATGAGATTCACGCTGAGCTGCAAGTTGACCACAGCCATCTAGCTTTCAATAGTGAAACTGACAAGAAACAGGAAACACAGGTGCAGGAAAGTGGAAAAGTTGCCACTAAGAAAAAACAAAGTCAAAGTAAGGAGCCAGATGCAGACACGGTGAAGCTGATTGAGGGTCTCAGAGCTGATGTTATGGAAGTAAAAAAACTGTTCAATGAGACTTTAGAGGCAACAAAGTCCAAACCCAACCCTGTCAACCCACCATCAACAGCAGCGAGATGGTCAAAAGGATGCCAGGCATGTAGAGAAGCACAAGTTGGTGACACATGCAGACACTGTTATCGCTGTGGACAGGATGGTCATCTTTCTCGTGGCTGCAGACAGAACAGAACCACGGCGGGAAACGGGAGGGGGCTTCTGAGAAGGGACCAGCAGTAGCCCACTCACCCTCAAGGTCCCAAGTAAGTAGTGCTTCCCTGCAAAACAACGCTCCAGTTTCAACACAGCCACAAAGTGTTTACACAAAAAGCTGCCCTGCCACCTCACAACAAGATAACAGTAAACCTACAAGTGGGACGACTACTGGGTACGTACCCTCACAACGTCAGTCAAAGCTGATTGGTCTGATAGGGAGAAGATGCACAGTCCAGTGTCACCTAGACAACGTTCCAGTTAAGGCTCTGTGGGACACTGGAGCTCAGGCGAGTCTTATTAATGATGAGTGGCGCAAAAAACATCTTCCACACAGTACCGTCAGGCCACTTGATGAGATCTTGGAGACAGGACCACTGGTTGCAGTAGCTGCAAATGGGAGCGAGATCCCATATGATGGCTGGATAGAAACAGAGTTTTTCTTGGACTGTGACGGGCATGCAGAAAAGACACTCCTTGTTCCAATGCTTGTATCCAGTGACCCCAACGTTGCAGAGCAGCCTATAATTGGATACAATGTGATTGAAGAACTGATTGCTAAGTGGGAGAAGCAAAAAACAAAATCAGTAAGTATTCAGAGCATCAGCAGAATCTTCGCTGTGTCAGTGAAAACGGCTAAATCCATGCTCAAGCTACTGCAGTTGTCAGACCCAAGCCAAAGTGTGGGGACTGTACGGACAGGAAAGAGAGGCATACGCCTGGCTGCTGAACAGATAACTACCACATATGTCCGTGCACATGTTGCAGCCAGATTTGCAGGACAAGACCTGTTGTTTGTCCCCAGTGTTTCATCACAGCTGCCTGAAGGTCTGGTCATTCAAGAAGGACTGGTAACAGTGAGCGAAGAAAGGTCAGTGTATATACCTGTCTCAATAGCTAACTCCAGCAAGCTAAATGTCACTATAAGTCCTCACACTATTCTGGGTCATATGCAAGAAATTAAAGCTGTGTATCCCATCACAGTGGAGTCCTCTGATAACCCAGTAGAAACATCGAAACAGGACACAGCACAGAACCCCATTCAACTAAATGAGGTAACTAGCAAACCACAGCACAGCCACAAGCCAACACAGTGGGACCCCCCAGTCAAAATAGACCATCTCAACAGAGAACAACAGCAGACAGTGAGACAGTTGTTGAGAGAAGAATGTCATGCCTTTGCTTATGATGACAAAGATGTTGGATGCATCCCCACTTTAAACATGCATATCACCTTAAATGACACAACACCTGTTCGGAAGACCTACATTTCTGTGCCAAAACCTCTGCACCAAGAAGTAAAAGAGTACCTCCAAGATCTGCTAAATCGAGGGTGGATTTCTGAGTCAAGATCATCCTACTCCTCCCCGATTGTGTGTGTCCGAAAAAAGTCAGGTGAACTGAGATTGTGCTGTGATTACAGAGAGCTCAACAAAAAGTCTGTACCAGACAGACATCCCATCCCAAGGATCCAGGATATGCTAGACTCCTTATCTGGCAGTTCTTGGTTTTCTGTCCTCGATCAAGGAAAAGCATATCATCAGGGGTTCCTGGACCCGGAAAGTCGCCCTCTGACAGCCTTTATTACACCCTGGGGCCTGTACCAGTGGAACCGCATCCCATTCGGTCTCAGCTCAGCCCCAGCAGAGTTCCAGAGGAGTATGGAGGACTGCCTGAGGGGCCTTCGTGATGTCACTTGTCAACCTTATCTGGACGACAACCTTGTTCACTCCCACTCATTTGACGAACATGTGAATCACATCAGAGACGTCTTGCAGAGATATCAGAAACATGGTGTCAAACTCAGTCCCCAAAAATGTGATGTCTTCAAGCGCAAGGTTCGTTTCCTGGGACGGATGGTTTCAGAAGAGGGATATTCAATGGACCCAGCTGAGATAGCCCCTGTCCAGGCCCTCAGAGACAAGCCACCTTCAACAGTGGGGGAACTGAGTAGAGTCCTTGGCTTTTTATCTTATTACAGAGCCTACATTCCAAACTTCTCCAAGGTGGCAAAACCCTTGTACCAGCTTTTGACCATACCATCCGACAGAACCTCACCACCTACAGCCAGAACAAAAACAAATAAGGTTAGTGCAAAGCACCAAACTAGACCACAACCCAGCACACTTATTTCATGGACTCAGTTTCATCAAGAAGCTTTAAATAGGCTGATTGACAACCTCACAGAGCCGCCTATCTTAGGCTATCCAGATTTTGCAGAACCATTCATACTCCACTGTGATGCTTCTCAAGATGGCCTTGGAGCCGTGTTGTACCAGAAAAAAGAAGGCATGATGAAGGTGATAGCATATGGCTCACGAACACTAACACCCCCTGAAAAAAACTATCACATGCATTCAGGAAAGCTTGAATTTCTTGCTTTAAAGTGGGCAATCTGTGAACGCTTTAGAGACTATCTTTATTATGCCCCACATTTTGTAGTCTACACAGACAACAACCCACTAACATATGTCCTCACAACAGCCAAATTGAACGCAACAGGCCACAGGTGGGTGGGTGAGTTGGCTGATTTCAACTTTACGATCCGATACCGCCCAGGAAAACGAAATGCAGATGCAGACGGCCTCTCCCGTTTACCTTTTGACATCAACCATTACATGGCACAGTGCACAGCAGAAGTGAAACAGGATGTCATCAGAGCCGCTGTAGAAAGTGCATTGTTATTTAAGGAGAGCCCCTTCTTTGAAAACACAGTTGCCAGTCAGAACGCTATCAGCTTGGTTCAGGACATCACATTACTGTCTACAGGAAAATCCCTCTCACAAGAAGAGATTAAAACAAGTCAGGAAAAAGATCCTGTGATAGGTCGCTTTCTGCACTTTAAAGCTAACAACTATCTGCCAAAAGGCCGCACTCTGAAAGCAGAACCACCTGATGTTCAAATCCTGCTGCGACAGTGGAACAAGTTGCATGTAAATGAGGATGGAGTTCTTTACAGGAGAGCTAATGGCAGGGACCAGCTCCTTCTCCCCAAAGAACACCATGAAACGGTGTATAAAGAACTTCACAAAGAAATGGGACATTTGGGGGCAGAAAGGACCTTGGGTTTGATAAGAGACAGGTTCTACTGGCCCCGGATGCAAAGCACTGTGGAGCACTTCGTCATGCATGTCTGTGAGTGCCTGAAGAGGAAACGACCAAGTAAGGTGACAAGAGCTCCAATGACCCCGATCACCACTACTTACCCCTTTGAGCTTGTATCCATAGACTTTCTTCATCTTGAGACCTGCAAGCATGGCTATGAGTATATTTTAGTGGTAATGGATCATTTCACACGCTTTGCCCAAGCGTATGCAACAAAAAACAAGTCAGCAAAAACAGTGGTTGACAAAGTTTTCAACCATTTCGCCCTCAACTTCGGGTTTCCTGCAAGAATCCATCACGATATGGGAAGAGAATTTGAGAACCAACTGTTTTCACAGCTACAAAATGTCTGTGGTATACGTGGCTCACACACAACACCGTACCACCCTCAAGGCAACGGACAAGTGGAACGCTTTAATAGGACGCTCCTCTCCATGCTCAGAACATTGACTGACGCTGCAAAGACAGATTGGAAAAACTCACTGGCAAAAGTCGTGCATGCCTACAACTGCACGAGAAGTGAAGCTACAGGGTTTTCTCCTTATTATCTGTTGTTTGGCAGAACACCCAGACTCCCTATTGATGTCTTGTTCAACTTACCATCACAGGCGAAACAAGCAAGTTATGAGGAGTTTGTCAACCAATGGCATTCAAGGATGAAGGAGGCCTATGAGATTGCTTCAGCTACAGCCTGCAAAGAGGCGCAAAGACATAAAAGACACTATGACCAAAAAGTCTGCGGAGCTGAACTTCACCCGGGCAGCAGAGTCCTGCTACGCAATCTCTCTGAAAGAGGAGGGCCTGGCAAGTTGCGTTCACACTGGGAGGACACAGTGTATGTTGTGGTGAGCCAAAAGAACCCTGGTATTCCTGTCTACGAGGTCAAACCAGAGAGGGGGGGCAAAAGTCGCACTGTACACAGGAATCTGCTACTTCAATGTGACCACTTACCTTTGGAAAAGCCAGAGGGAAAGCAACAAAACACTAAAACGAGTGGCCTGAGACAGAACAGAGGAAAAGTCCAGCAGCAGTCACAACCTCAAGACACAGACATGGACAGTGAGGACGAAGGTGAGCTTGTGTTGAGGTTTCCGCGGAGTCATAACTATGACACCAGAGCGAACACCATACCTCCAGTGACAGAGACCTGCGAACAACATGAGTGTGAGCCTGAAGCAAGAGACATTGAGTTTGACCTGCTGGATGATGGAGGAGTGGAGGGATTAGAGTGTCAGGCGGCTCAAGATCATGATGACGTACAGGAGCACGATGGTGAGTCTATATCTGATGAAGATGGACAGCAGGACCAAAGTGACAGAGACACTGAATCAGATCAGCCCTCACAGCGGATGTTTCCGGCTCCCTTTTGTCGACAGAGACAGCCCCCCAGGATGCTGACTTATGATGTGCTGGGACAGCCAACAGTAAGGCAAGCTGGTATGGACTGTATTGAAGTGGGTAAACCAGCACCCTGTTCAGAGAGACTGTGGAGACCTTGGATGTCAACAAGCTCAGAGACTGTATGTGAAAGACTAAACTAACCATCTGATTTCAGGTCTGGAACGAAGACTGTCAGTGGTGTGAAAAACAGAAGATTTAGGTGTTGCCAGAAAAGACTGAATATTACAATCACCTGAAATGGTTTACTGTGTGTTACAGATTAACATTAAGACAGTAAATGTGTACTGATGTCAAAGAAACAAAATAAGGTAAACAATTAGAAAGTGGTAACTGACTTATGTGAATCGTGGGCCGTTTAGTAGTCTAGTTACAAGGGATGATTCGTGCTTGTCTACACATTTTGAAAGAGGGAAAAAGAAATGGTTGTCTTTCACAATTTTGGTGTTATCTTCTGGCTAAGCAAAATTTGCCTTTCACTTAAGGATAATGATGTGTTGTCTAACAAGGTGAAAGCCTGCTGTTCTGATAAGGAGTAATACAATATGTGTGTATAACCATGGTTCCCTTCTGAGCCGACATCAGTAGCAAACATGTATTGAGATAAACTGGGAAAAAATGTAAGGAAACATAAATGTAAGGAAACATTTTTTTTTTTTTTAAGTAGGGAAGGGTGTGGCGCCCTGGTTATCTAGACTCAGATGATTATCAGTTATGACATTAGTGCCCCCCCCATTATCATTTTTTATGTTTTAATGTCTTTTAAATGTGCCTTAAGAGTCACCTGCTTAGGTTTAAGTACCTGCAATGCTATATTCGTTCTGGCCAGTAGGTGTCAGTAGTAGTAAAGGCAGAACAACAACTGTGACTGTCCCCTGTGAGTTGCAGGAAGGCAGCGCAGTTCAATCGTAGCAGGCAGTCTGCACAGCCACATGGTTTTCCGACTGAAACATGACTGTCTGTCTGTTGTGTTTACAGGTGAGAAATAAGTGCACATGCAGTTAAAACATAAGGATTTACTTTGTCGCTATGTGTTAAGTAATGGCTTACACCTTTGTATTGTTGATTGTGTCCTGTAGCACGGCAGCTAACTTACGCTAGCATCAGAAGCTACTGACGATAACGTGAAGCGCGCTAGCTGAGCTAAGCGAACATGTTTGTATTCATCCACACGTTTAAAGTACCATGTGTGCGGTCAGTTCACTGAAATAGTCTTTGTGTTAAAGAAACATTGCATTTTTGTATCTTTCTGTCAAGTGTGTGTTACGTTTTGAGATAGATAGCAAAGTTACAGAACAAATTATTTGTAGCCCGTTCGTAGTCAGACTGTCCCCTGTGAGTTGCAGGAAGGCAGCGCAGTTCAATCGTAGCAGGCAGTCTGCACAGCCACATGGTTTTCCGACTGAAACATGACTGTCTGTCTGTTGTGTTTACAGATGTTGTAAATAAAACACCTCTTCTTATGGAACCACATCGTCCTCATTCAATGTGCGTTACATAAGCGCTTGTCTCCAAATAGACTGCGGGGCTCGTTTTCTATTTTCTCTTTCGTATCTGTCTGAACCTATAACACACCATGAAAGTTTGTGCTGTTTCATCCCAGCAGACACAAATCCTGGATGACATGGCAAATCCATCCATCGGTGATTAGCAGCAGTGACGCAAAGAGATGGCAATTTGTTCTTTGACTTTAGGCCTGACCACCTACACACAAGCTTAGCATGGCTGCCTTCTCTCCTCCTCTCTTTCCTCCCCCCGTCTCCTCTCCCTCTCCTCTGCTGTTTCTAAGAGCCCACTGAGAGCTCCCCAAGCACTACTTCATCTAGCAGGATGTCAAACATAATGTTGACAGTTAATGTGGTCATTTGGTGCATGGCTGGCAGTGATGGCTTTTCAATTAATACAGCCCAAATGGCAAAAATGCTCAATTAGCTTTAATGTATTCTGCTCTCTGATGAATGCTGTGTAAGTGGATGAGGGAAAAGTAATTTATCTGCTGCATTTTACCTATAATGACTTAACCTGAAGTTGCAAAGCTAGCAGGATTGGACAATCAGCTATTTTTTCCCTTTATTCAGTGTCAACAGAAGCTTTGGACATGATACAGACTGCTGTCTGAGATACTTGTACTCTGAGTTGTGGAAGTTGAACGGGAAAAAGAGAGCTATATACAGCAGACATGTTGGCAGAGTTGGGTAAATGAGAAGTGAAACTTGAGCTGCTGCACAAAAACTTCTAATACCGGCACAGACAAGAGGAACAGATGCAGATATACTGGTAAATATCAAGCGCTGACAGCCTTCAGAAGCCATGTGAGACTGCAGGCCCCCAGAGTGTTGACTAGAATTGGATGGCACATGGCGCTTTTGCCGTATTGAGTTCTCAGTTTCCGTTTCATCAAATCAGCCCTTCATGTCTGTGGCGAGAACATGAGAGATTTTAGTTTGAGAATGTCACTGACCACGGTTCTTTTGCTTGTTCATACAGACTGACATGTTTATCCGGAATATGAAATCCAAGGCTTAGGGTGAACATGGCAACCACAAAGAGTAATGTCTATAAGACTCAAAGCGGGTAATCCTCAAACTGCTTCTGAGACCACTCTTCAAGTCTGCCAATCTGAGCTGGATTAGACAGTGCTAACAGGATTGCTTTGAAAACATTATATTAATTTTAGTCCTGAAAACAGGACAGCTACATTTCATACACTGCTGCTTGAGGGTGATGCATCGTAGATGTGGAGTCAGCTTTCTCTCTCCCTCCAATGTGAGCCAAATAGAGTTTTTCTGGGATGTAGAATAATTTCAGTAAAATCAGAGAGACTCTTCTGGAGCATTAGTTCCAGATGTTTGGCCTCCGACGTTTGGATTCACACTGACAGTTCTGGTGTGTGTATGAGTGCTGGTAAGTGTGCATTTGTGTGCCAGTCAGTGAGATTTATCTGCCTGTGCAGTTGAGCGAAAGCCAACAGCAGGTGTGAGATTATGGTTCGCTCTTATTTTGAGGTGAGCAGATGTGATGCTATTAAAGTCTCACAGGATACAAAAGCTTCTCTTTTGTATCATTCTTATCATCCATCTAATCTATACCAGGACGCCGACATAAAACCAGACAGCTGGGATGACGGCTCTGAAGACACAGATTTTATAAACTGTTCACATGTAACCTGTTGCTGAGGACTCTTTTTTAAAGTTATAAAACTTTGATTAAAACGAAAACACTCCAATGAGTAAACTGTGCCCACATAATAATCATTTAATGGTCCATGAGAAGTGAAGTATTCATCCATTCTTTTGCAACAATCCACACAGTGCAAGGTCAACGGTGAAAACTACACACCTTGAACGCTGTTTTTATAATCCGCCCTCCTTTAGCAGATTTTCTTTCCAGAAGGTTTTATTTTTCTGTCAGTTTTAACAAACCAACCTTGGATTTCCTGTTTGCATCTCCAGCCAGCCTTGCCCTTGCTGTGCCACAAAGACAACAGTGCCTTTCACATAAAAAGGTGGTAATATGCTTTCCTGCATTTTAAATGTAGCTATAATGTAATAATGCTAAAGTTAATGCTAAACATGCTAATATTCAAACTGCTATATGTTCATATGCTGTATAAATCCCAGAATCTATCTGTAAACTGCTGAAAATGGTCCTAGATCTCCATGAGGGGGCCTTGCATAAGGATCTCTTAAAGATGCTATGAGGAGGGTCTGTTTTAATTGCACTCCCTCGCCACCTTTTGGCCCGGAGTCTCCGCACACTGTCCTAAATTACTTTTAGTGTTTGTTTTGAAATTAAATGGAGATAAGATTGAAACAATTTTCTTTGTTTAAGACAACTTTCTATGACAACTCTTCAAGACTACAGTTACGTAGTGCTACGGTTTGAAACGTGGCATCAAGCAAACCTTGAAGTAGTCCGCTATAGTGCTATTGGCAGCCCGGTGCTCCGACGTATCTGTAGGCTAAATTGACAACAAGTAAACACTGCCAGTTTGTATGTAGTTTAGTAGGTGTCTATATTTGGTGCAGCTGACAGCCCGGTGCTCTAAGACAAGTCCGCAATGTTTAAAGTCAGTAAACCCTGGCTAGCTATGTCCTGACAGTTATCTACCAAGCAGAGCTAACATAACCTCACTCTTCATTTTATTGATCGACTCTCAAGTTTGAACAGCCCATTGCAGAATTACTGCTGACTGAGGGTTGGAATGGACATTATCACAAACAGATTAGCCCCTGTGTTAAAGAGTGATACAGCCCGAGCTAAAGGCTGAGTGATACAGCCCGAGCTAAAGGCTTTAGCTCGGGGTCTATCACTGTCCTGTTTATCTTTCTTCTGCTCTTCTGTCCTTTTTCTGTCCGACAGTTAGGCTCCAGTGTCCACCATCACTACAAAATTAATCACAGAAAATGTTTTTTTGCAAAGAAAAACACAGATCTCTGTGTTTTATCTCTTCTCAGGACTAAACTTTGTCACCCGGCGTGATGTTGTCATAGAGACCTAGACGTGCTGTAAATCAATCTGGTCCTGCTCGACCCAATCGGCAAGCTTAGAGGTAGGAAATTAAAATAGCTTGAAACTAGTAATGTTGGCACTGAATCTCATTTTAAAGTGTGGATTACAATGAGGCATATATCTAGAAGAGAGACTTTTTCAAGATCACTTTTAAACTCCTCACAGCTCCCTCAAGTGGTTTATGACGCGTGAGGTTTGGAAAAGTATTTATTAGGTTTTACTTATTCCAAATAGCCAGGAGAAATTAAAAAAAGCACTCCAGACTAAAGCTCGGGTCTCAGGAGGTTAAAGCCAAAATGAATAAATAAATTAAATGAATGAATCAATAAATAAATGAATGAATAAATATATTTTTTAAAACAGTAACTAACACCATAACTGCTTTGAATATCAATTTTCAAGGTGTCTGCCTTTGCCCTCACATGCTCGGAGTTGGAACTGAATACTGGTATTTAACAGTTTAGTGTATTTGGCCACTTGAAAGTTAATTTTCTCATTTAAAATCACATGAAAATATTTGTGGGATACTTAGGGCCATGAAGGATGCATCAAGTGTTTCCTTTGTGGCTTGGGGATGCATTTCTCTGTCACATTTTAAGGATTCTAAGAATTAGACAGCCTCCAACGAGCTGAGACTCAGTCTGTCTTCAAACATGCCTTTTAAACACTGCAGCTCCTGAATTGGGACACAGCTAATGACAACAATTTATTAGAAAAGTAAAATTGCATTTGAAAGAGGAGGAAATCCTCGCACCATTAAAGAATAACAATGAGACAGAAAAAAACGGAATGAAGAGTAGAGGGGCACAAAAATAAAGCTATGTCCAAAATCAAATCATTAGCTTACAGCGCTAAGTGTCTCAGAGCTTCGGAGTGAGTGAATAATTCCTTTTATAACTTTGAGAGAGACTTTTTCATATAAATGCACGTTAACATTTATTGTGGATAAAAAATTATTGATTTGAGCTTCTTCATTTGCTTTTTACACTTTGGCATCTGATACCTCAGATATTACTTTGTTTATCTTCAGTGGGATAGAAACATTCCTGTGAGTATCCACCAGCACCTACATGATTAATCTAACAGCTATATTTGATGAAATGATTGAAAATGGTACCGTGAATCATTTCTCTGTCGAGGGGCTGAGTCCTCGCTCTCTGCTGCTCTTTTCCCTCCAGACGCTGTAGAAACGGCTGATTGGTGCTTCATCTCAGACAGATTTCCTCACTGCCACTCAGGCACTGAGCAGCTCACAGAGGTCTGGGCTCAATGTTCTGGTCATTAGTTCAAGACCGTTGACTTGATAATCTCACCTGGGAAGGACAGGTAATGGTTCCTATCGGCGCAATTATGGCTACTCACACAAACAGCTATCCATACTTGTCATGTACATACCTGCTCAATTTCTCTGACCTCTGAGGCTAAGTGGTGGAGCCTGACATCTGGCACAGACCTGGGGGCATGGTCATAAAACACTGTCACATTTCTTTCATTATTTTCTGCAGTTTGAGGAAAAACTTCCACAAAAAATAAATAATTTAAATACTAATATTGGATCGGCTTGGAGGCTGGTTCTGTCCAGAGCTGTTTGGCTAAACTTAATTTGCTTACTGAAATATTAAAACTGAGCAGACATTTCCGCTCTTGCATAAAGAGCCTCTGAGAGAATCATTTTATCTTGTGTGCACAAAATAATAACTTGAGAGAACAAGACAGTAAGCTGTGTGGGAAATGGTTGTGTAAGTTCCCACTGTGATTACTGTTAAAGTTCCATGAGGCTATCAAAGCATCGCATGCATAGTATAGCAAGCGTGATTCACACTGAAATAAATCTATCTCAGTTGGTGGAAATCTTTGTTTTCACCAAGTGTTTCAGTTCGGTTCCTCTTGGCACAGCACACATTTTGTGGCATTTCCACTAACTAACCCCAGGACAGGGCCAAAAATTACCGACCCGTACCATCCCACTTTTTGGGACCCTTCCACTGGGGTGCCAGACCAAACCGATCCGATCCCAGGAGCTGGAGCTACAACAAACCAATGATAGGTTGATTACTTACCGCGTGTAATAATATAAAGCTTATATATAGATGATTTTACTAACAATATCATACAAATGTGCTTTACTATCTTGGTTGTACAGATTTGCTCATTGTGGTGGTATGTATTGCAGTACACTTGAGGGTGGCTTTATGGAGCACCCAGAGTAGGGAGTGACCAAAAGTGAAGTTCATGCTTATGCCCAATAATTAAAAAAAATCAGTTGTGTATGTGTGTGTGTGTGTGTGTGTGTGTGTGTGTGTGTGTGTGTGTGTGTGTGTGTGTGTGTATGTGTGTGTGTGTGTGTGTGTGTGTGTGTGTGTGTGTGTGTATGTGTGTGTGTGTGTATGTGTGTGTGTGTGTGTGTGTAAGTGTAACTCTAATAGTTCAAGTTAGTAATTCACTTTTGTAGAGGTTAGGAATATGTTTCAGTTGACGTAATTAAGATAAATGAAGGGAACGCATAAAGATGTGTATAACAGTTTCTCTGCAGATAAGGAAGGGGGGGGGAATCACCCCCCTTGATGAATGGCAGTCGCAGATTACAGACAGAGACAGAGGACAGCCTGGAGCCAATAAGAGGGGAGACAACACCTGAAGAGCCAATGAGATGACAACTCAACCTACATGTTTTAGTACTGTCTGTTAGCTTTTAAGGGCTCAAGGTAGAGAGGAGGGGGCTCACACTTCGTGCACTGACCACTGAGCACATGGTGTTGTAGTCAGGGGGGTATAACCTGAACCCAGAGATCTCTGTAAAACCATATTTGCTGAGCAACTGAGTGAGAGCTAAGCAACGAAAGGAAAAATGTTTGTGGTTTCATGTTTGTCTTTTACAACCAGCCTCAAGTGAACTCTAAAAGGTCTACAGTTTTTAACACTTCCCCATTAGTTTGCTGCTTGGTTCTAATAAAATGCTGTAAGAAAAAAAAAAGGACGTCATCTTGCTTTACTTGAAGTGAGGTCGCCATGAAAACTGCTCCCCTTGTGCTTGGCTTCAGTATAGGTCAAAAACTCTGTCTCCCAGTCATTCGAAATGGGCTGTGTTCAAGCTAAAAAAATTAATATACCTTTTAGAGTGTTTTACACATCGAATTGTTGTGGTGACACAAAGATATTATGTTAAACTGTGTTCTGTTACAGTCCTTCTTTTTGATGAAAAATTTTGTTTTCATTAGTTAAAAATGGGGTTTTATGTTGCATGTAACGATGATTGACAGCTGATCAGACTCTTGAAAGAAAAAAAGAAGAAAAGAAGTTTTTCATCTGGCTCTACTCAGATTCTTCTAGAGTCCCTAATAGTCTCTATGGGTCTGACCATAGACTGTATGTTAAGAGGACGACGGGGCTCCGCCATTTACCATTGTACAGCTTTACCCCCGTCACAGGCGCAGCCATTGGAAGCGGAAGAGACAGTGAGGGATTCTGGGAGAATCTGAGTGGAGCCGGGTGACAAAAATAAAAATATTTTTTTTTACTGAGAGAGTCTTATCACTTCTTGACTCTATGTTCCGACATATTTTACAGTCCCCGAAAGAAATACACAAGAACGGCAGCTGTCAATCACCGTTAAACATGACGTAAAGCCTCGTATTTAACCTCTAATAACTAATGAAAACTTAACTCTTCAGAAAAAAGAGGACTAGAATACAAGGCAGCCTAATAGTATCTTCAAATCACCACAACAATCAGACTTGAGAAACATTTCTACAAGGAGTATTAACTTTTTAAAGTTTGACGACAGTCTATCTGGAATGACTGAGGAGACAGATTTTTTATTCTATACTGCAGCCAGCCACCAGGGGGAGCAGTTTCCGTGGTGACCTCACTTCGAGCTGAGCAAGATGACGCCTTTTTTTTTCTTTCATTTTTTACAGTCTATGTTTAGACACAGTAAGATCGAATATTGTGCACACAAGATGTTAACTTGTTACCATATGTTGATAAAGTTGTCTGCAAAACAATTATTGTGTTTACACAAATCATGAATCGTCCCCATCAGATTATATCTTGTGTGATGAAAATACAAAATAGTTCCTGTGAGATGTAATGTGTAATGTGCACAGAATAGCAACATGTTCCAGTTGCACAGTTTTCTTGTGCAAACAAAATAATGAGTTGTTTCCAACAGATTATAATCTACTCTATACAAAATACCAAGTTCTTCCCTCAAAATATTTTTTTGTGCACACGTATTAAGTTTTTTGTTTCACTGAGGTATTTCAATCACTGAAAGTCATTATGTGACTTAAGTGGTTTAATGATAGTGTCAGGGTTGGGTGTTGCAATGGGTTTCTTTAGATAGCAAACTTTAAACATGTCTGTCAGATTTTCTTTTACTATTGTACGGTGGACGGCTCTGTTTTATCATGTGGGCTGTTAATGTCAGCTTTAAAAGTTGTCATCAGGCTTAATTGATGATTTAAGTGATTGAAAAATAGCACCTATCAGTCTTTAAGGAGGGATAACAGAGAGGGCTGCAATTCTGGGGTTTTCACATCAACACACACACACACACACACACACACACACACACACACACACACACACACACACACAATATGCTCTCCTCTAGCCCTGCCTGTCACTGCCTCTCCACCTCTCCGCCTGCCACACTCTTCTTTTTTCCCCTTCACTTTTTCTGTCTGTTGTTTTCACCCTAAAAAACAATTACAAAGACATCTGGGATAGTACTGTGACATTTCACAGGTAAGTGTTGGTCTTTTTCTCAAACCACCAAAAGGTCAGGTCCAGTGACACAGTGGAGCCGTTATTATTGGCTGAAATACATCAAAACAAAGGAGAAATGTGTCCTGTGACTTCAGGCTGAAATAGAAAAGAGGAAACAATCTTCTGTTTCCACTTGAGACAGTGTAAGAGCTCGCCATGTTAAATTACACACTCTTGAAGCACTGTAATACCTATCCAGCCGTTAAGTAGATTAAAGGAGATTAAACATATTATTGTCTTAAAACGCAATAAATTTAAATCTTCTGTAAACCAAAGATTAGAAAAAAGGATCATTTGTCAAGTTTTTGGAAACAAGTGGGTGCTATGAGCACAGTTTAGAGTCATTTAACCTGCGACTCTTTGAAACTAACCTTCTTATCCTCTGAGGTTTGTGCTTTTCCGACATGACTGAACCTTTAGAGCTCCAAAATTGACTCCTGCTCACTCCACTGCCCTACATTTCTCGCCTTTCAGATGGAATGTTTTGGATTTGATTGATTTCCGACTTGATCTATCTTTGCACCTGTTCTCAACCACCTCCATCAACTTGGCAGAAATGCAACTAGAGAGCTATTGATTTTTGTACCCCATGAAATCACTTAGAAGAGGATATACACTTTGCTCTCACTGTACCAAAATAATTTTATCTCTCCAAAATGGTTTTTCTATATTCTCAATTTCGCAAACCCATTTAATTCAAAGGGAACATTACTGTGGGGGGAAATTGAACATGGAAAGTCAATGAAACTTTAAGATAAAGAGCCAACATTTACTGTGTGTGGACGCACTGTGCAGCCCACTGTGATCTGTTTGAATGTGGGGCTGGTATAATAGGTTTCAGTGGACATTTATAACCCAAAATAAAGGATGGCTGGCTTCACATAGTATAATTGTTGCTTTAAAAAAAGGCAGCTCTTGTGTGAAACCCCCAGTGATGTACTGGCTGTGCGGCAGTCTTTAAAATCAGAGCGATTCATTCTCAGATTATTGCTGCGAGAGTTTCTGTTAATAGAATAATACTCCAATAAAGATCTGAGGGTTGAATTAAACATATAAAATAGCCCAGCGACCCCAGTTTATGCACTTTATTGGATACCGAAACTGTAAAAAAAAAAAAAAAGAGTTCAGCTCAAACATGACAGAGCGTCATCCACAGCTACTCTTTGTGTGAAAGTCACCTTTCATGTCACAGCTTCATGGAAAGCTGCCCAATGATGAGCTGCCAGGTATTAAGCATTTTTAATCTCACTTAATCTCCCCAGAGTTTCACACAACCTTCCTCTCTCAAGAAGCTAAAAGTTTATGATATGTGATTCGCCGGTACGATTCTCATCTTTTCATACTTCTCTTTCCTTCCCTGGTCCCTGAGGTGACATCAAGTGCACATTTCCTTTTATTTATTTAGTGAAGGGGAGTTAGCGCAACATAGAGGCGAACAGCCCGGCCTAAATAGAAAAAACCCACCCCGGATGATTAAATATTGAATCTTGTGCGACTCTTTGAGTTTGACAAAAGAATCAAGATGGATTAGCAGTAAATAAGATAGCGAGTAATCCCATCTTTGAGAAAAAGTAATCTCATTTTTTTTCATTGCTGGGTGCTCAAAGAGATGCCCCCTGACCAGATATGTCACCCTAAGACTTGAAGAAAGAACAGTCGTCGACAAACTCTGCACAGAAATGGTATTATACAAACTGATTTAATTTCCAGAGCTGCGTTCACTCCACACCGGACTGAACCTGTTATCCTCTGTGTTGTATATTCAAGGCCAGGAACAGAACACATGCAATATGAGGAGGGAACACGAACAACCACCCACAAACCCGAGGGGTCCTCGTGCTGCTGCAAATTGTGGTCCGTGAAGCCTGTAAATCAAATCATGTGTTCATTTTCAATCCAAACGATATTACTTCAAGGAGACATAATTAAGTAAATGGATTCTAAAAGAAATGAAATTCTTCAACAGACACAGGCTCGCTGACTTCAGAGCAGACTCTGTCTCTGTCTGCAATGCTCCACACCGTCTCTTCTCCTGGTTCCTTTATCTTTATCTGTCTCTCCTTTGTCTTTACCTTTTACCCCTATAACTTACACCCTTTGAGAAGCCAAACAGCCGGAAATGGCCTTGGTGGAGATTTATGTGAGCTGCCATAGGTCAAGTCAGTCTCAGATGCAATTGAGAAAGTGGATACAACGCTGGCAGGAAAGCGCGGCTGGAATCGGTTCTTTAGATGAGTGAGAAATGTCATAGAAAAGGAAGAATGATCCAACACAGGTTGTGAAGGCAGCACGCTGCAGACGGGTTTGCATAGTAACTCAGTATAGCCTGCAGGTATTCCAAAAAATTTCTGAGCTGCAACTTTTTCATGCGCAGTGGATAAAAAGAACCCCAGGAAGCACGAATAGATTCTTTTTTCTTTTTTTTCTCTGATTTTCTGACAAATTAACTGAAGCATTTCCAATGTCATAGTCGGTAAACAAAAAATAACCAAAATAGATTTTTATGTTCCTGTGTTTTGTTTGTGCTGTATAATGTGGAGGAAAATTGGTGCAATGTTCCTCTGCTCTGAAGTAGGAAGAGCTATTTGAATTCCTGCTGTGCATAATTATGATGGATGTGCACAGGTCTGGGTGGCAGTGGAGGCGGTGAAAGTGTGTGTGTATCTGTGTGTGTGTGTGTGTGTGTGTGTGTGTGTGTGTGTGCAGCAGTCGTCCACAGAGCCTGTAGTTGATGAGCTGTTACTCGGGGCAGACAGACAAATGCAGAGATTGTGTGGGTGATCTTTGGAGCTGACAGGTGTGAGAGGTTCTGTGCGGCTTGTGTAGGAACATTTTTAATAGATTCAACATGATACAATGGAACAGCTCTCAAAAAGGACTGACAATTTAGATTTTCCTCCTCTGACAGCGGAGAATGCATTTTTCTTCATTCATGTCTCTTTCTGTCTGGGCATGCACTCTACAGCTGTGTGGTTTTATTATGTTTTGTTGCTCACAGTGTCACCCTTTCAAGGCACTGATGCCCTGTTTGTGTGCGTCTAAATAGGACATCTTAAAAAGCATCCCTTGTCTCTTAATATCCTCTGGCAAAAAGCAGTTTAAAGCAGCTTTGTTTCAATTTCGAGGCCCCTGCGGACAAACCAGTTAGTCTTGATTCAGCAGAATTCTCCGAAGAATCTTTCAGTAAAACTTTGTCAGGAAAATAAAAACACAGGCTCTCTGGTTGGTGTGCAGCAAATCCCTTTAGTCAGAATTACTCTGGTGACATTGTTGAAAGGGATTCAGAATATCTTTGTGGAAATAATCAGTCTTCTGGCTGATGTTCTGGTTGTAGGTCACGCAGTGTTTTCATGCTGGGGATCAATGGTGGCACATAATGTGTTTGTACATATGTGTTTGTTAAGGATATGCACATTATCCATAAGATTACGTTCTAGATCTCTGAGGGATTTATTTTGAATTTTCTGTGAATGACTGAATGAGGTAAGACCCAGAGCAATTCAATTCCTGCATATTAACAGCAAAAACATGGCAGTAATTAAATCAATTTTTGCAACATTAATATATACCAAGTTCACTTCCTTTCAGTTGTGAGAGTGCCTCAAACATGGGCACACAGTTTCTGACGCTGTGTAATGATGACCAACGATATCCAAGCTCACGCCTCTTGTGTTTCATTGATCATTCGAAGAATAAAAACTTTGCATTCAAAGGGCGTCCGTTTGACTACACACGACTTAACTTCAACAATCCGGTCTACAATTCACTCGGTGACTCTGACAGGCAACAGTCACTACACCATTTATTTTATCTGAAGTGTTTTGAGAGAGTAGCTGCAAATTTGCAAACTTTCTCTTCCCTTTCCTTTGTGTAATTTTCTTGTTCTGAACGTAAACAAGACAAGCGCTTAAGTTGAGCCGTTTGCAGGCTGTCACTTGTAAAATGTATCCATGATTTTAAGTTTACAGAGATTATTTATCAAGTGAGGGTATAAAATGTGTGTCCTACGGTGATAAACTTTATTTCACAGTGGATTTGAGAGCTTTACCATGAAGCATATCTTTGAAGTGCACATGTATTGATGTTTAAATGATGAGTTAAAGGTATAACTGAATAACTTTACATTTCTAACAAATAAGGCTACAAGGAAACTTTGGGATAATCCAAGTGGCAAGTCTTTGTCCAAAAATATGATACTTAAAAAAAAGAAAAAAGAAAAAGAAGATGAGTTCAGCATTTCCATCATGCTCCTTGTTGACACTGTGTTTAAAAACTGTATCAGGAACAAATTGGTGATAATGTGACTAACAAAGAAACAGTGAACTTGCAGTTGAAGTTAATATATGTTGAGCTGCTTCTATTGAAGTTGTGACCTTTACAGTATGCAAATATGTTTTCCTTGAAATGCTACAAATGTTATGTGTAGATAACTTGATTTTGAGAATCTGTGATGAATTTAACAACACTCTTTTCTGCAAGAGACTAGAGAGCCTCTACACCTGACTTATCAGGTAAGCACAAGCTAATCACTTGGTTATCTGACACATACCTACTGAGCAGAAAGGCCAACTCACGCCACTCTTTGCCGTGTGCTGCTCTCTAAGTTCTCGAAAGTGAGTGAAAGTGGAGCCAAGTTTCACCCTTGTTTAGTAAAAAGCTTTTTTTGTTTGGTATTTTGTTTCACTATTGGAGCTGCTTCAATTATCTTCCACTCACTATCATCAACACGTAAAGTCACTTGTGCACTGGGCGCTCTGGGATTGGCTGCGGTGACCACGCCTACTCTCTATCCTGAAGTGTCCTGTTACAACCAAAACATTAACATACAGGCAGAGGAGAGGGTTTGAGGCATATGCAGACACTGACATTCACGTAAAGAAGCCCAAAGGAGACGACTGCGCAGGAATATTCCTGTGAAAATTGACTTTTTTTTTTTTTTTTTTCAGAATCTACCTTTAACTGAAAGACTTGTCCAGTGTTGTTATGATGACTTTTTTTAGGCTTTTTGTCTTTATGTGATGGGAAGCTTCAAAAGACTAGATTTTGAAAAAAAACAGACAGGGATTACATGCACTACATGCTGCGTGGAGTGTGGAGTGATCCTTTGGTGAGTTCATTAGAGACTACTGTAACTCTATAGGTCTCTTGTTATCAAAATTATTCCTCTTGGTCTCTTTAAAGACAGGTTGTTTATGTAAACATACATGTATTTTTCTCTTCCAGCAGGTTCCTGAAGTGTACAGTGCAACGTTTGGTTGGTTATTCAAGTTTTCAGCTGCACTGTGGCAGAGAAAAGCAACCAGCATGAGAGCAGCACATTGTTTTAACAGCCACCTGAGCAAACATCAAAGCTCCTCACAGTTATTGGGTTTGGTATGGACACACAGAGGTAATCCTCGGGCTTTCGCAACATCTTTGATGCTGATTCCTGAGGTGTTTATGCACTGAGCATCCAGAGATCTCTGAAGTCTGGGTTTCTGATGGCGCTTTTTTTTATTTAGTATGTTCAAACAAGGTGACTGCCAGTGCTCATGCTATCTACACATCTCTTTACGTGGGAACAAACCCCTTAGTAATCCTAAATCGCTTATTAAACACAGTTTGTACCTGTTAGTTGTTACCACACGTGCAGTGAAACACAACAGTAATACAAACATGTTTCTGATGACCGTGTAATCTTGGGCTGACATGCAAAATGTATTTAAAAGTGAGTCTGAGGTTGTAATTTGGTCTGTCTGTCAGAAGTTGTCTCTTGTTTATAGTTTATGCTGAGAAGCAAGGAGCCTCTTAAAGACAGATTAGCTCCAACAGATGTGTTGCTTCTTTGTTTACCATAAAGAACAAGGTCGACATATGGCTCCTTCACATTGTTTTTTACACCAGCTCATACATAAAGCTCATTTGGGAAATGACTGCTTGTTCTCTTGTCGGTCAAAGAGACAGATTAGTTACACTGGGCTGTTTTTTTCTATTTTTTGCGTTTTTATTCAACCTATCAGTAAACATTCACATCCTTCATTCAAGTCAGAGTTTAAAGTCAGAGAAATTTTTGAAAAATACTGAAAAACAAGCACATTTTTTATTAATTCATCACAAATAAATAAATGTAACAACCTTTATTTACCTTCATCTAGAGGTAAAAAAAAACATAACAAACAAAAACAAAACAGAGCAAAAGCCTTGAAATACAACAGAGAGGGCACAATCTTAGTAGTACAGGTGTCTATCAATAGAAATTAGTTAAAAAATAAAAGCGAAAGTAAGCTCAGCTGAGCATTCAAAACTGCAGTGTCTTGGCCACTTGAGGCGAACTCTTAAAGCCAAGAATGGAAAATTTTCAATTATTTTATGTGATAATCAGGCAATTGGTCCCTTTTGTTCGCTGAATTTTTGAAAACTAAAAATTGTACAATAACACAACCCACAAACACAAATTCTAATGCTGCTCAGGTGAGTTTCATGGCGTCTTGCACCTTCTGTGGGTAAGTAGCAAAGAGCTGTCCCAATCCTGGTTATACTATTTTGAGCCCTTGCTCTCTCATGTACTCAATCACTATCCAGGTGACGTCAATTAAGTCTGTTAGAGCTCAGAGCTTAGAGTTTAGGGAGGACATTGAGATTCAGGCCATGTCCACATGTAGCCAGGTATCTGGGAAACCGCATATATTTTAATACCTTTAGGCCTGTCATCCACAGGAAACCACAGTTATACATCACTTAAACTGATGTTTTCTGAAAACTCCAACCAAAGTGAAGATTCTGGAAAACTCATGAATCATGTAAACACCGGGCAACAGAGTTTTTGGTTCTCGGACATCCCAGCTGGCTGACGGGGGCTCATTCTAATTGGATGGTACGGGTTTCACATCTGGAGAGCACTGCCAAATGTTTGCGTGGTGCGTGTGGATGAAAACATTTTTAAGAACAAATCTTTAATAACAGCTGCAATCAGTCATATCAGTCACATCTTACATACATGAATTTAGGTTATAGACTTAGATAATTACAACAGAGATACAAGAAAACGTAATTCACCCCCTGACAGAAGTTAGCAATACAGGACTTTTTTTTTTTTTTTTTTTTTTTACAACATTCATTTCGTTTTTTAAAAATTATGTTTTAAAACTTGTGCTAATGGGGCTTCCTGAAGTTTTGGAGCAAGCCTCGAGTGGACATTTTAAGAACTGCAGTTTTGTGCACTTTTCCTGTAACTTCATTCTTCAACACTGGAGGTTGCATCGTACATAAAATTTGAAGCTGTGTCAACTTTGTTACATTTCTCACTCTTTGATAAATTAACATCTTAAGTCAGACGCATAAACAAAAATAATCTCACTCAGTCAGAAAACTAACACAGCAGCAGATAAATACCAGACTTGATGCTTCACATTCATTTGATAAAGCTATGGGTGATGTAACTATGGCTACTTTCATTATTTCCACAGTCCGTCTGTGGCATGCAGACTTACCTGTTCCTGATTTAATTCAGCATTTTGCAACAGTCCCCAGCTCCCCGGTAACATCTGTTACACGGGGGTATTTGCGGCTGCTTTGAGGTAAACAGTTTGATAAATCAGTTCATTGCAGGACACATAATACCTCTCAGCTTAACACACTGACAGCATGGTCTAAAATCAAAAGACTCGAAAGGAAATAAGTGAAAGAACTAAAAAACATCCTTATACAGCGGGCAGAAACAACACCACAGTCCATCACAGCACACAGTACATTGATATTCCAGAGGCTGCGCCGTAGATCTATGAGCCAATTGCTGAAAAGGCTAAACTTAACAGCAATTAAACTAGTAATTTCCTGCAACATTTGCTCGTTTGCACTCATTTTTGTTTATTCGAATCAGTCTAAATTAATTGTGCGACTCTTGTCAACATAATAGAGAAACAGGAGATTAGCTGTAGATTAATTTGGGAAGTAAATGAAATAGGAAGGAGAGAAATGGTTGAAAACAGCCTCATATCTTTAAATGAAATAAAACAGCTTCATTACACAAGAAATAGAAAACGGTAAGCTGCTCTAATCACTTCTTATTGGCCGTTATTACTTTAAATGTGTTTATTCTGGACTGTGCTATCTCCAAAGTTAATGTTGCTATTTGATGGAAACATGAATCGAACAAAAGCACTCATACACTCAGACTCCTATTATTCGTGTGTGTGAATGTGCCGTGAAATGTGTCATTGGCTTTTTATGAATACACTAAGAACTTTGAGTTGATCTGGTTACATGGGGACAAAAGCATTACATACACATTAGAATGATTACATAAAGAGCATTACATAAAAATGATAGTGATCAGAGGCAAACAAGTGTTGTACAGACAGCTCAGATCTCTCTAATGGATTTCCCCCCCGCTAGGGTTTTTTTGTGTGTGTAACCTAAAAAGATGAGTGAAACCGTGCCATTTACAAAGAGCCCTTCATGCTGAACCTCCTCTGACCCTCATTATTAGAGCTCCACCGGCGAGGGGATCATCCCGTTACTGAACCAGGACCAGTCTTCTGATTCATTTCTGATTAAACATACAATCTCACTGATTAAACAGAAGAGATCCTTCCAGTAGCGGTTCTTGACGTTCTTGATTAGATCTGCCATGATAGATTTCCAACCAAGCGGGGGGTGGGATAGAGGAAAAGTGCTGGATTTCCGCAAGTCATGAATCGCCTTCTGCTGGGGAGATGTAAATCAGCGTAGCAAGCCAAAATTGATGGAGCATCCTCTGGTTTTATCCTCCTCTCCTGAGATCACCCCTAATGCTCAGGCCTGTGCAGGCAGACACTGAAAGATGGATTACAGGCAAAAATGAGAGGTGTGAGACAAAGAATTTCGACACTAAAGCTATCAATCACATTGATCCTGTGCTGTTTTCTTCAGCACTGTTTTTTTTTTTTTTTGCATAGACAGTAATTATAGACACAGCTGAATACTGGTTCTGTATCTGTTTTGATCCCTATTGACAGTGCTTATGTTGAGTTAATTGAGCTCATATCCCTGGATACATGATGAGGGGCTGTAACATTAGCTGCTTCCTGCATGCAGCTCATTGGGATGCAAGGGCAGTGCTGGCAGAGTAAACTGCGCCTTGGCAGAGATGCTGAGCAGTGGTGGAGCTGCTGCTGCAGGGACATGACAGCTACAGTCTTCCCGGCCATAAATCCCCCCACACTCTGCAGGGCACACAGCCGCACCTGTGTATTAACCTGAAAGACAGTTAAATTCAATCCGCCCTGTCGTGCTCTGTCAGTGGGTGAGCCTGGTCGAGTGGAAGACATTTGTGCTGTTTCATCAACAGACCATTATTTATTCTGGGTGTTTTTTTTTAGATGGGAAAGGAAGGGAGGGGGTTGAGAGTCACTCAGTCTCCACTGAGTGTGAACCCAATTATGCCACCTCCCTCACTTGTCCCGGTCAGAATCAAAGCAGTTAGCTCCCAAGCTTCTCTGAGTCCGTCAGTCATGGACGCAAGTAATGCATGTAATATCCTGAATAGTGCGTGATGAGCGTCAAGCTTTTGTTTTCTTCCCCTCCAAAATAAAATAATCAATCATTGGTTAATTCATGGAGGGTGCTTAATTGTTCACCAAGCCTGTTGATATCAACCACTTGCTGCTGCACACAGGGGACAGGAGGTAAACAGCTTCATTCAGCAGCTTGTTCCTCTCATTCTGCTCCACCAGCTCAGTGTGATATGACTTTGATTGTGTACTTGCAATTTACCCAGCAACTGCCAGCTCTCTGTCTTCACCACATCTCATACAGACCTCTTCTTAGATCTCAATGGATTGCCTAGCAACCTTTTTTCCTCAGTACAAATGCCAATCTGTGCACTGAGCAGCACATAGTGACCAGAGTAATTACTATGCAAAGACAGTCTAATCGGAAATGTAACACCTTAAAACAGCACTTTAATTACAGGAAACCAGGAGGACACTCCTGCTTTCACTTGTTTTCAACTGTAGCTTGAAACAATGATGAGTCCTCACTAATGTGTTGTTGTTTAACTCCTGTTGAACCAGTGTTGTAGCCGAGTTGCCATGGCTCGAGTTCGAGTCAATGCTCAAGTCCTCCAGACTGAGTCACAAAAGAAAATTTGAGTTGAGTCAGAGTAGGGTCCTCTTCAGCTGAGTCAAGTGCAGGTTCAGTCCTCAGTACCTTAGCCCAAATCCTATAGAAAATTACCCTGCACAGGACACAGGAAACTCACCCGGTGGAAATTTAAGTGTCCAACTTCTAGTTTGTAAAGTATCTGATGAACATCATTAACACTGAGTTCAGGATAAGGAATTCTACTGCTTGACTTCAAATCACTGTCTGTGTAAGCTTGGACAGACTGTGCTGGACTGTGTTGATGTGCAGAAAACACATTCATTGAATTAAAGTGTCTGTTGATCTGAATTCTACTACGTGACAGCTCAGTAAAATGTCTCCACCCCAGACTTTAGCTTAACTGTAAGGATGCACGGTTAATTGTTAAAAGATCACAGTCTGAATTCACACATGTACTTGATTTTTATTTCTAAACATGGATGATTACATTGTACATTGTAAATAAATTACCACCCAAACAGCACCACTATTGCCTTCTTCTTCAACCAATACTAAAGTGTCTTTACAACACGTGAGGCTGAAGCTGCCGCTGGACCTTGGTTGACTTTTCTGCCTCAGCTATCTTAGCTTAGCAGATGGATAAAAAAACAAAAAAACTTTGATCCAGGATTTTCAGCTTGAAGTTTTACTGAAGAACTGAACTCAAAAAGAAATGTACATTACTGTCTCACACCAGATTCCTATTTAATACATTCAATGTGATATTCATATACTAATGCACCAAAAACTTTAAAGAAAAATAGCACTAGCTTGACGCTAATGTATATGGGTATTTTCATTGAAATGCTGTTGGCATACATTGATGATACACTGATTTCTTCAAGTTCATCTGTACAATCAACATTTGTCAAAAATCTTGCTAGAGAAATGTGATCTCAATTCTCAGCAAAAAAGAAAAAAGAAAATACAAAAAAAGAAGAAAAAAGCAATTTACATTTTTGCCAAATCATGCAGCCCTACTTAAAAGCATAGACTGAAATCATAATGTGTACAATAAATGCTAAATTATGTCACACTTCTTACACCTGCACTCAGAGTTTTTGATGTAACATTACTTCAATTATTTATTTATTTATTTAAAGATGCACATTTGTGAAGTCATAAAAAGATCACAACTTATAAAAAAACACTTTGAAACCATTGAGTAATTTCAGGAGCTAATGTTGTTATTTAGCAGCTAGCTTATAAAAACATTATCAACAGTCCAAGTAACATTAGCATCCCCATCTACTCACTTCTCTGGGTGTATCCAGGACAGATGTCTGTTAAATTTTGGTGCTGTCCCTGTCTTCTCTTCAATTATGTTTTAACATAACGAACATATTGCCTTGCGTTTGCCAGTGCTAGCTGTAAAATCTTCAAAAGCAAAATACACAACCTGTGGCACCTTCTCTGACATCTTGCGACACTGTTGCTGAATGATAAGGCATGTAAACCCCCATGCAGGTAATCGCATACACAAACACCTGCTGGCCATAACCTGAAGACTGATTTGTTATGAGGGGCTTATACCAGAAGAAATGATCATTTGAAAGGAACAAAGCATTTATTGATTAAAAAAAAAAAAAAAAAAAGCCTGAATCCTCTAAGTCCTCTAAGCACTTTGACAAGTCCTATTCAACCAGAGCTTGAGTCTGAGTCTAAGTCCGAGTCATCAGCATGAGTTCAAGGAGGATCATGAGCCCCACATAGACATGAGTCTGAGTCCTGGACTTGAGTGCTACAAAACAGCTGCTAACCATCAGACACCCTTGAGTTTGTATCTGTGACAAGCCCAGGCTCTGCTGAGGTTAGCATTATGCGACAAGTGTCAAACACCAAGGACCGTCCATATCCCTACCCCCAACAGATCTTCATGGGTCTGGCCAATCAGAGAGAAGGGGGTTTGTTGAGCAGGGAGCCTTAAAGGGGCAGCAGCTGAAATGAAGTGATTAATATGAAGGCTGAATTAAAGGTTTCTGCAACACCACCAAATCATGCTAAGATACCACGGGGTACCAGAGTGACAGAATGAAGCCCAAGAAAAGAGCAATACCCCATCTATAAAGGTCATCCTTACATTAGCAGATAAAATAGCTTAAAGCTGCAGTAAAATGTTTATATCTTTGAAAGTAGCTGAAAACAATAGTGATGCCTCTGTGATCAAAAGAGGCCATTAACCTAGAGATTAATAATTTCTATGGATGTCTAAATGCTTTCACAAAGTAGGGGTAAGAGGCATCCACAGGGAAAAAAGTTCCCCCTTTATTTTTCATGGCAAAGATTCACTTCGATTAGATTAATGGTTGAAAGAAAGATGAGAGTCTTGGTTTGAAAAAAATGACGAAATGTAATAAAACATTTTTTTGTAAAGAACTAGGTTCATCCTGCTCCTCTGACCTTACTGCTACTTTTCATTATTTCTATTACCATTTAAACTTTTCTGTTCCAACTTCCCTGCGTTTTGTCAGCGAACACTTTCATTATGTCTAACCTTAGCCTTGCCGTCTCTGAAAGAGGAACTGGTAACTTTCAGATCTGTGTTATAAAGAGAAGCATGTTTCATCTTCTTTGTGTCACACGCTGTAGAGCTGCACTGTAAAGAACTCATGAGATGACGCAGTAAACCGGGTCTTTATTTCAGATAGCAACCAACAAAAATTTCTACACCACAAGACAAAATCTGGAGGGAGATAAAAGGAACCACTTTTTCTTACAGGAGGTGCCAAAATCAACCAATTTAAACTCAAAAAGAAATAATGACTCGGCCCTCTTTCTGTTTTGAGATTGACAGTATGTTCTCCCAGGTCTTTTAACAAAACATGCATTATCTAATTACAGCGGAAGTATTGATCAGCGTTAGAGCTTTTCACATTCTTTATCTCTTCAACATCCGCAGCTGCAGCATCAATTAAGCAGCTCGTATATATGCTGTAGGTTATTTCAGGTCGCCTGCTCGGGTCATTCCAGCATACATCAATAGCACAGTGCAGCGTTATGATCATAGTGGAAAATGTGTCCCTTCATGGACCTTTACACAGATTATAAAGCAGGCTGAATCAAACAAACCATACACACTATCTTTTTCTTTTACAGCAGAATAACAAAGACATTTAACACCTCTTTCCATCCAGCACGTCAGAGCTGGTATAGAAGAAAGGAGGAAGGAATGTATTTAATAGAAATCCTTGAGGCACGCCAACCCATCAGCCTTTTAATCTAAACTGCAGCTTAATGTGAAACTAGATTAACTACATTCATGAGATGAGGCTTGATGGAGATTTTCACATTATATAGCGCATACTGCAGCTATAATCCTGGAGCCAGCATGTGTCTGGAAAAGTGAGCGACATCCAGCCTTTAATACAAGCCACGCAGCACAATGCGGGCTTAACTACGCCTCCATTTACCATAATTGATTTGTATTTCAACACTGAACGTGGCATTGAGGGAGATGGATTCTGAAACTATTTAAATAGCAGCATTTGACAGAGCATTATCCGGGCTTTCAGGTCTCAGCTACGGGAGCAGAGACAGTGAAACAACTGCAGCCCCAGATTTTAAACTTAATTTTATTGTTTACTGACTGCGTCTTCCTCCAAACCGACATGTATTTCCTTTAACCACTGCTACCAAATGTGCTCCCTCTCAGGCATCATCCAGCATTAACCCTGATTTAGGTTTTTAAGTCGACTTGACTTTTCCCAGTTGTGTTGCGGTGAAGTCACGGTCTGTGCCGGAAATCTGTGGAATCAAGGAAAAGCCTTTGTTATTAAATCTTCATCCAATAATGCCAGCAATCCTCATGTGGGTTGCTTATTATTATTTCAAGAAATGAAGATGTATTTTTTATTAGGACTTTGTCTCTACATAAGCAGATGACAGTGGGTAAGGAAGAGTACAAAATTTATTAGGGAGGAAGAAAGAGAGGGTATTCTATTATTTGGGAAAAGGGCACTCTGACTTTAGGAGAACACAGAATTATTTTTTCGTTAGTTATTTAGATCAAAGTTCAACTTTCTGTTCCAGTGTAATTAACAGCTACATAGCAACTGAATAGAAACAGCTGCAGTCAAAACTATAGTTCATCCTGGGTTATGAATACACACAATTTTGTTGTACATCTGAGGTTACTTCAAAGTATTTAGGTCCAGATTAAGGTATGACACCAGCTGTGCTCATTTAACACTTTTTATTAATACATAAATGGGCAGAGATTGTAGAGTCCACGTTAGGTACGAGGGATGAGTATTGATAAGATTTAATTTATACCAACGTTCTCATTGATTCTGCTGATCGATCCGACTCTTAATCGATCCTCTTATCAACTCCTCCTGTAAATATACTGTGTACAAAAAGTAGATTTACGGGCTTTTGTGTCAACAACATTTAATTACGAATAAAAATAAGAAAAAAAATGCATGTCATGTGACGATGTACTGTTGTTTGTTATTGACTGAAGTCGACCATGTAGTGGTTCAAAGTGGTTATAGCACACGAAGTTTGCTGCAGTTATGCTGAAGCCAGCCATGAGCCTGCACGTACCTTTTCCTCTATCTTGCCTGTTTTTTTGGCATTAAGAGTTCTCAGTATTGTTTACAATGAGTAAATGTGATGTGTATCTTTGATGAAAGTTGAAATTCTGTTGTAAAACCACATGCCGATGTATGCTAACTGCTGGCATAGAAGTGCAATTTTCCACATACGTTAGCATCAAGCTAGCACAATTTTTTCTACATCGTTTTTGGTAAATAAGGAGATGAACAACATGTTGAATGTATTTAAAGAATAGGAATCTCATGTGAAAGAGCAATGTTTATTTTTTTATATGTTCAGTTCTTTGGGCGAAACATTGAACTGAAAATCCTGAATAAGAGTTTTCTTGGGAAACTGTTATCTAACTGCAAAGCTAAGATAGCTGTAGCAGAGTAGTCATCGTAAGTCCTGTAGTTCCAGCGTAACGTAAAGAATTGATGAGGGAATTGTTAAGCATAAAGGCTAATGATGTCCTTGGATTAAACCATTTCTCATAGATTCTACACAGGAACAGGTTTGGATACTCATCATTTTAAGTACATGTCATGATCTCTAGTTTTTGATTGGTTGAGGAGCACTCCATGACTTTAAAAGATATAGTTGTGCTGAGCAGCACAGAACCCGCTCCTGTGTTCCCTGGTTGTAATACAGCTGTGTGAACTTTCTCCAGACTGGGTAAGAAGTTTGTTGAGGGGAATAACATTCATCATTTGGTTCATTTGTTCTGAGTCCTTGAAGATGAATTGAGTAACCTATTGTTCTTTCTCCAAATTATGTATCGTCTGTTGTTGTTTTGGGAAATTAATTATCAACAAGTTTCGGTGATATAATGAGGCAGCGATCTGTTTGACAGCAGAGAGGGTTCATGGAAAAGTAACTGTTCCTGTGAAAGGCCGTGCTCTTTTTCGATGGTTAATTTGGGGCTGTTATGTCTTTGTGGAGAGATCTGGGAGATAAGAGTGGGAGACGACATGCAGTACCGGGCTGTTGGTTGACGTTGAACTAGGCCACCTGATTTAAGAACCAAGGCTTTCGTACATGGGACAAATTGGACAAATGGGACAAATGGGGCCCCTTACAGGGTCAGTCTTAAAGAGTCAGGAATGTGGAATGGGGTTGAATGAAGTAAACTTTGTATACTATGCATACATTAATATATAAATAAAGAATTTGCTTTTTTTTTCACTGCTCAAACAGCGCTTTACCCTGGCACCATGTTCTAACCGTACATAGAGCCCACTTTCCTAAACATGCATCCCACAGCGGCAGAGCAGCTGTTCAGGTCAGCAGTCTATAAATGAGACAACACATGAGAGAAAAAACATTATTACAGAAGCAAGGAAATGCATTCACTGCGGAGACAAGAGGACACTCTCATAAACCGGAGAACACAGAGGAATTACTTTTGCAGATAAGGCCAACAGGAGACAGTGAAACTTCTGTTTGTTTGCTGAGTTTGTTTCAGTCTTTCATATATTGAAGCTAGTTCTCCTGATGGGCGGATAAAGTAGTGCTATTAAGAAAAAAGGGTAGCTAGGTTATTTGGTGTGGGTTTTGAATAAATCTTTCAGAAAAGTGTGGGTGTGGGGCTGATTTGTAGTGTTTTTATTTGGAGGAAAAAGCCAAAGTGAATATAAAAAATGAAGCTAAGAGCAAGTTCAAGCAGGAAGACTGTTCCATACCCGTTCATCATTCATTCAGTGCTCTGTATTTCTCAAACACCCTGTCTATCTCCTGCTTCTCTCGACAGCTGATCATGGATTATTTCTCTTTTGAGCATTTTCCAAGCAGGCTTTGCCACAACCTCCATCAACCAGTCAAACTGGGGCTGCTGAACTAGAGGGGGTATTGTGCTTTCCCATATTTTTAACATGGATATAAAGAAATCCAAAAGAGATCCATGGATCTGTCTATAAAATGATCAAAACAATCTGTTCCAAAAGTAGTCCAAGATCTTCATGAGACTAGCTGAAACGATGAGGTCATCAAATAAGGATCTCCTAACTGGTTCATTACACATTGGAGTGGCAGGCCTCAAACACCAAGGTCTGCCTTAGGTCTGCCCCAAAAGACCTACAGAGAGCTGGCCAATCAGAAGGGAGAGGGTTTGTGGAGCATGGAGCCTTAAAGTGACAGCAGCTAAAACAAATATTAAAGGACAGAGGCTGTAGTAAGAGTTTCTAAAACACCAGTCTGAGTATGCCAAGTTATTTTCTTAGCTGTAAAATCACGTTACGCCACTATGGGGTACCAAAATGACAGCAGGAGGCCTTAGAAAATCAAAAATACCCCCTCTTTAAAATACTAACATGGATCCTTCATTCCCACCCCAGTCACCTCCAAACCTTGTCAATCTGTATGTTTACAAACACCCAGCTGTCCGACCAAGGTCAAAGCACGATCAAAAAGTCCCCGTGTTGGATCTAGTCTTGTCTGCATATACATACTTCTGGCTGAGAATGTCTCACTCTGCTTCAAGATGTGACACCGTGTCCTTTTTTGATAAGCAAAGCTGCGTGCGTATCAAACTAGTTTTGGTTCACCAAAAGAGAAAGCAACTTTACATTGATGGTGGCTGAGATGGATGCAGCTGTAGCTCTTTATGTATTTATACAAGTATGTATCATAGTGTTTGTTGTATTGGAGCCATAAGCCCTGTTTCCAACGAGCGTTCAGTTCTGTTTGTCTAGGTACAACACCCATTTTCACTTACTAATCCTGGGACAGATCTCTGAATAACAAAGACGAGTCGTCCAAGTTTTTGGCGCTCTTCTGTTGGGGTGCCAGACTAAACCAATCTCCCAGAGGGTGGAGCTACAGCACAGAAATTGATGAAAGAATCATCATTTACCGTGCGACAGTTGATGTATTTCTCCTGGCGGCACACAGCCTTCTCTAAAACAAAGCTTGATTGTTCTTTGTGACAAAAAGCCACATGCTAATGACAAGGAAGGTCAATTGTTGGATGTCCCCTATCATTGCTCTTTCTTTACCATGTTGTGTTTTTCTTCTTCGTTGGATTTATAAGTGGGCTACACTGTGTTGTGCTGCTATAGCGTCACACTACCACAAAATTGATACGGCTGTCGGCACCCAGCTTACACACCTCCTACCATGAGGGGGCAGAGTTGGCAGTGGAAACGCAAACAGGATTAGGCTTTACAGATCCAACCCATACCAAACTGTTCTGATCCAAAATAGACTGCTCTGTGGAAATAGGGCTATAGACTGTATTGGCGCCGCGACCCTATTGACCATGGTCCTCTACTTCCTCTCCCTGAATGTCGAGGTGTCCCGTGGAGTCCTGCTATATCAAACTATAGTCTAATAACAGCTGCATTATCTAGGTGTGCTAATTGAGCTATGCTTAGCCCAATCTCAGTCTGACTCATCTGTTTACATGCATCTTAATAGTCTGATCTTGTCCTAAGCTCATAGTCCAATTTCTTAAGCTGCATGTGAAAATACTAAGCGTTCAGGTTCAGTTCTTGGGATGTTTACCTCTCATCACATTCTGCACATTCAGCAGTCCCCGGGCTCCATTCGGAGGTCATCTTTTCCCACAGCCAGCCTCATCACTCTTTCAAGGTATGAAGACATAAAAACATCAAAGATATGCACATTTGGTCTTTTTTTCTTAGTCTTGTAAAATAAATCATTGTTCAGTTTTAATATAAAGTTTACCTCCAGTCTGTAGAGGTTCCAGCACTTACTCACCAAAAACAGCTGATTCCCAACTTTGTACACAGTAGAGATTTCTGATGTCAGGGTGAATTGGTGAAAATATTCCAACATGTGGTTTTTGTATGTAGCTTTTTTACACATTGAGGTTTTTCCCTGACCCTGTCTACAGAAGAAAATAGCTGAGCCTCTGAGGGGGAGCTCTAGCAGGGGCGTTGCTGACTGGTCTACAAAATAAATTCGCAATAGACTATCACCCCGAATGACCTCACTTTTCGAAAACCTGATCTATCCCTTCATGACTCAGCCCCTCTGACAACCTCAATCATTTTTGTCCAGCCTTAAAACAAGGTGTCTGCTGCAAGAAGGGACGGTTTGTCCCTCCACATCACTTCACAATATAATAGCCGTCTCTGAGATGGCTTTAATTTGTAAAATAGAGAAATGACCAGGTAAGTGGGAGTTTAGGAATTCTTTCCTTCAGAGGGATCTCTTATTAAAGCATCTTTAAACGAGGCTAACACAGCTATGAGTCATGGCGAGCTTTGAAGAGCAGCTACACCTTTGACCCTGAAATGTATCAGGGAAGCAGTCGATTGCCTCGTGATTCAGGAGACAGTTTAAAAATAAAGTAGCAGCAACAGTGTCATACTGAGCTTGTGAGATGGTGAAGGTAATCTCAAAGTGTGGGCATAGCTGCAATGTAACTCTCCGGGGAAATCAAGCGCTTTCTCGGCTGCCCTGCCTGCCGGCGGAGGCAACACAACTTGAAAATGACACAGCAACGTGCAGGTGGACCGATACCGACTGAAACTTTAGCTTGACCTTAAATTGAAATGCATCAAATACAGCACAAAGTTTGGAGACAAAGCTGCATGTTTCTAGATAAACACAGCCAACCTGTTGTGTGCACGGCTCTCACCCTGAAGGCTTGAGATGAACCGTGCATCTGTTGAGAACTCTGAGGGCTAACTTTTCCTTCTTGATTTGTTTTTCATTCCAGCCGCTCTGCATCCATGAGAGGAATGTAGATCAGACTTTACCCAGAGCAGGACATCTGGCCTAGTTTTATTGGATTTTAGATAATCTAAGTAAACAAGTCTACAGATTTGCTGTATTTTAATCACAGGCGTTGAACAGAAGTGCAAAAAATACATAAAAGGAAGAGGCGCTCGTGACTTTTAGGCGGTTTCTATCCTTTGCAGTATTGTGCTTTTATGAGTCCTGCAGAGAGCCGTCTCGATGAAGTCCCGAATCCCAGCAGAAATAAGATCACCGGATGAAATCAATGGAACAGAATGAGGGATGAGAGGATTTTAAGCTCCACATAATATGAAGCGTTACATTGTCTGTCTCACTTTGACAGCACCGAAGAGGGAAAGCAGCTCAGGTCTGCTTTCCAAGAAAGTGCCAACGGATTGTCAGTAAGACCGATATGTTGTCCAAATAGATAAAATGTCAAGTGAATAACAAACCAAAAACATCCCCTGCCATTACTTTGACACTTTTCAATCCTGGACATTAGAAGTGAGATTGAACATAAATAACAGTCAGTGAGGTTACACGAGAGGAACCAAACTCTGTTTTTCTTCGGCGCACAGGCCTTCAGAAGTGATTTTCCCCTGTGTACCCAGTGATGAATTTATGTGCCCACTATTGTCAACACTTTTGGATTTCTGGTTTTCAGGCTATTTCACTTGACTTTTTGTATAAGTTGAGTCATTTCAAGGTCTCAGTTGATAACATTTCTTCCAAAAAAGAAAGTCAGAAATTGAAATATCTTCTCCTTTTGTGTGTGTATGAGTCACACAGTTGATTCAAGGCGCTCTGTGGGAGTGTTTTTTTCTTTTTCTAGTTTGTGGGTTCAAGTTGTAAAGACACAAAATCTCCTGAAGATTGATTAAGGTATCATGAGTCATCGGCCTGTTAGTGTAAATGCATGTGAACAAATAAGTCTGAGCATTATTCAGCAGCACGGCTTGCTCCTTTAAGTCCTGTTTCTCTCTGCAGACTGTCCTCTGAGCACTTGAAGCCAGGGCAGTATATATGCAATCTATCAGAGTCGTTAAACTGTTTCGTGTGTGCAGCCACAGATCGGTAAATCCTCCAGCAGCGTGAATCTGTCAGGTGTCAGAGCCAGTTGTCATAAGCAGATATATCCTCTGCATGGCCCCTTTTTTAAACTCTCTTTTTCATTTAAGGAGGAACACAAAGCAGTGTACACAAAATGTCACTGATTGAAGAGTCTCCAACACAACTCGCACACGTCCTGCATTATTTTTACGTCTTAATGACTGATTTTCAACAATCCTCTTTAAAGGTGCTGTCAGAAGTTTCTAAGTGATCTTGAAAATGTCTCCTTTCTAAATATATGCCTGATTGTCTAAGTCTCTATGACAAGACCACGCCACAGTGGATGAGGTTTAGTAGTAAGTAATGTGAGATCTGTGTTTTTCCTTGGCTGAAAACGATTTCTGTGATTAATTTTGTAGTGATGGTGGACACTGGAGCCTAACTTTTGGCATAACAAGAAAAGAAGAGCAAAAGAAAGCTTAATGGGGGAGTGATACAGCCTGAGCTAAAGGCTAAATCACGGCTAAAAGCAACGACATAGGCTACAGGCTTAATCATGAGCTAAAGGCTAAATCACACATAGTTTTCATTCAAATGAATTTAAAACACAAGCCTGATTTCCTTGACTTTGGGGTTCCATTTTTGCCTGAGAGCTGTTGTCCCGCTAGCATCATGATGGTGACACTGTTTTCTCCACCAGCACACCGCAATGAGCACCGTGTCATGCAGCCATGTTTATACAATATAGCTTTTTGTAGTAAAACACACTGGCGATCATGCATTTATTCAATGATATTTGATTCCAATAGTAAGCAAAAAAATTAAGAAATCACATTTATTACAGCTCTGGAGGTCAGGGGGTGATAAACCAGGTTGAAAGAGTGCCCACCCGTATGTGACATTCTGTTAAGAACAGCAAATACACCCGTAAACAAACAGGTATTATCTGATTGGTCAATACTAGTCAGCCTTCTATTCGTAGATCCACAAAAAATTCGAGAGCAGACAGAGATCTGTGAGCAAAAATGCCCTCAGCGCAAGAGCAAGAACTGGGGTGTGAGCGCAAGAAATCTGCACGAGCAGCATTATATCCGAGCGCAAGGACACAGTTTGAGCATGCGCAGAGCAAATTTGAGCGCAAGAGCAGAGCTTTGAGAGACAATATCACAAAATCTGAGCATAAAATCAATAAAATACTGCCCTCAAATCAATTAAAAATGCTCTTGATTTAAGATAGGATATTCATTCCATAGGGACTCCGGGCCAAAAGGTGGCGTTGCATGTCCAATTAAAACAGATCCTTCTCACAGCATCTTTGATAAAGTGATGGAACCGTTTTTTAATCATAATCTGGAAATATGGCATTGTTTATCTAAACTATGACCTCTTTTCTCTAAAGAAACAAAGATAAAAAATAAAAAAAATCAGTGAGACACAGAGAGCAGCTATTCAGCCTGAAATAAATACATTACTATGTGCAGCTCATGATTTAGATCAAACATCAAACTGTCTGTGACCAAATGTTAAAACAATGCCTCCTTGATTTCAAACAGCTCGGCAGAAAAATGAGTCTTATTTTTTTCCATCTTCCCAGCTGTAATGACAACTGTCGCTGGCAGGTCTTATTCAGCTGTAACTGGCAAGCTAATTAAGACAGCAAAATTAACATTTGGTCCAGGAATTGGCTGAAATCTCATTTTTCCCTTTGACCTCATTTGAATTATCACTATCTGTTTTTATGAAAATAACAAATAAATGATCTTAATTTGCATGTCAGCTCACAGGTTGTCATTTAAAAAGATGCAGGTTTGTGCTGCATTTTCCTCATCCCCACCTGCTGGACATAAAGGAAGGGATCATGGAGATAAAGAAAGAGCATTGTCCTTTGTGTTTCATTTCAGAGCTTAGAAGTCACAGTCATACCAACAGGGATTATCAGATTTCTTTCAACTGTGGTAGCCCAGCTGAGGCTTCTGTATTTTTTTTGCTTTTAACAGTAACACATCAGACAGGCATCAAACTTATTCTAAGGACTCTAAAAGAAACTGTTTGTCCAAAGTCAGAATGAAAATAACTTAATAACTAACAAAAGTCTGGTACCAAAATGTTAAAAGTAAGTATATTTAGGACAAACAGGAGTTTACCAGACAAATTCACATCTTACACACCTGTTTGATTAAATGGATAGGTAACGTCAGGTATCAAAATATTTAGACAAAAAGAAAAACAAAATTCCACCGCCAGCCTTTTGTACCACAGACCAAATACCTAACTTTGACTGCTCCTGCATCTGAAAAAGTAGATCCAAGGCCAATCATAAAATAGAGTTTTATCAACTCCAGTATGCACTATAGATAAGTCCATTTTATTTCATTCACAATATCTCACAGGACTCCATTTTAGCTAAACACACTGAGACAGACATAAAGACTTTTATTCAATAGTGTGTCACTTTAATGATTCAGAAGCGGGATTTCTTATCAGGACTAGCTTGTTCCTTTGCTGAGCCTGATACCACCTCTGCTGATACATTTGACAAGAGTTTTCTAATTCTAATACCTCAAAATCTGACGGCAGAGGAGGAGCAGAGCTGAGACACTAACATGTCACTTAAAGTGCAGGTGCGTGGTGTTCTTTGGTGGTGTTTCATTATGAACTTGTGCCAACAACCGCTGGCCTGGTGAGCATGCTTCAGTTCGCACAGTGGTTTCTGCTGTCATTTGAGCATCCGTGTGCAAGCGCTGTCATGTGAGCACCAGTTTCTTTAAAAACAGATATAAAAAAACAGCTTTTTTTTTTTTCCATAGCAGAGGCAGAGCCATAAGTGACCTTGGCCTCACTTAAACCCACTCTGCTAGATATCTGACCCACTGATCAACTTAAAATCTTAAACCATGACTGGCCATCTGGCTTTGTCAGGGCTCAACTCTGACTGATTGGTGGATATAAAAATCTGAGATTGGCTGTCTTTCAATTGAAGCAAAGGATTTAGGAAAAATACTTTGTTTGTACTTTTTTTTAGTTTGGAAACTTTGTGACTTCTCCTAGATTTTAGTCATAAATATTTTACTTCCTTGCTCTTCTGTTGTGTTCCTTCTTAAAGCTTAAATTGTGCACAGGCATGATCTAAACAATACTGAAATGCTAAGAGTTGAAGTGTTAGGGCGCAGTCACACTGGCCATCCAAACCATGCCGTGCTTTAGCACGCTTGCCCCCCCCCCGCAGCGCTGTTCCCCAGCTGGAGATTATGGCCAGCGGTCACACTACTCCTATGTGAACCAGACTTGAGCAGGTATCGCTACATCATCGTGAAGCGTCTGTTTACATGAAGTGCAATCTCATCAGAGTCAGCACAATGAGACACAGGGAGCACTGCTACAACTTTAGAGAATTTTTGACTTATGGTGAGTCGTTTTGGCCTGACACAGCAATCTAAACCCCCGCTTCGTTTAAAAGGATTGTCGAGAGATGTGCTCGGGGTGATCATGCGTCATGGATCACACGTGCTCTCCGAGTGCTTGTTCTCATGCATGAAGTAAACCGTGTCAAAGCCCACCTCGTCGAAGCGTGCGAAAGCAGAGAAGTGAACTGTGCTCAAGCGCGGCACAGTTGCGGTCACACTGGCCATTCGAAACGTGGTTTAGGGCTGAAGCGTGCTTAAACACGGCACGGTTTACCAGTCTGACCGCGTCAACTCAATTAATTATTCCAGTCAAACATCTAATTCTTATTTAAATCATTAATCACCCTGTCAAAGTTCACAGGTGCTAAGTCAGTGCTGTTGAACACAGACAGCTACACTGTATCATGTTGAGCACGGACAGCCCATGCCGCTTGCATAAAAACATTTCAGTGTACAGTAGGATTTTATATCCACTGTGTTCCCTCCTCACTCACAGTTACTAAAGTAATGAAATCCGAGCTGACATGTGAAAGACCTTGGATGACTTACCAAGAGGCCCTTAAAATTTGTTGTCTTCCAGAGTTTTTTTTTCTGTGCAGTTTTTGATAGTTCTCCGTGCTGCTCCACTGGGCATGTGCTCTGTGAAGCCACTGTGTTCACTCAGAAACATCAGTCCAGTTTACTCAGATAATCTTAGTTTTAAAGGCAGAGTCTACTGGATTTTTCCTAAAAAATAAAATGTTAACTTTTACAGGAATGATACTGCTCAATCGTCTCCCATGGGTCTCTATACATGTGTGTCAGTGTCTGTGTCTGCCTCAAACCCTCTCCTCTGCCTGTATGGTGATGCTTGGTTGCTTTGGGACATGTCTTGGCTGAGAGTAGGCGTGGTCACATCAGCCAATCATGGCTCGCTGAGTGCGCAAGTGGCTTTGTCTGTGGATAACAGTGAATGGAAGCTAATCAGAGCAGCTATCATAGTGAACGTAGCATGGAGGAAAAAAAACACAAACTGAAACGAAATGCCTAACAGATAAAGCTTTTTTTTAAAACTCGAATTTCACTCGCTTTCTGAATCTTGGAGGGCACCTTGGAACAAAGAGCGATGCGAGTTGGCTTTCTGAAAACCAGGTATGTGTCAAATATCCATAATTAGTTTGTGCTAACATGCCAAGTCAGGTGCACAGCTCTTGAGTCTCTCCCACGTAGAAACGTAATGCTGCAGGTGGTTTCTGGTTTAGTAACAAGTAACGAAAATCCTGCAGACCATACCTTTAAAACTCCTCTGGGAAAAATGATTACTTACTTTCATTCCATGAGTTCATTCAACAGATAAGTAAAGCACACTATAACGATTTAAGTAAGCAGAGCTATTACCCTTAATGGTGTGTATGTAGCTGTACTGTACTGCCAAACTGTGATCATATCGGTTTGGAAGACCAGCTCAATTTAAAGTCAATTCCAGGCTGACAGCCTTCCTCATTAGATTATTTTTATTACCTCCTCCATTTTCATAGCAAACAATGTATAGACGCAGATTAAGATATTGAATTAATATCCTGGACCCTAATTGAGTATTACAGTCTTCAAGACATCCTTTCCTGCTTAAACATAATTATAGGAAGTCCATTAAAGTCCATGAGCCGGTTTCAGTGAGTCCAGTATTTTGTATTATGTCACAACAACAGTAACACACAGTCACAGGGGGAGAGAAATGCAAGAGGAAGTTAGCATCAGGTAAAAACAGACACATCATCATTAATCAGTCCTGCCTTTGGCGCTGTGCTCCTCAGTCTCTAACACCTACGCAGCTGTCTAAATACAGACTGTTTGGGTTTACACCACCGATCTGAAGAAATGACACCAGCATTGGTCAGTTACCACAGTTTATTTACCATATATTATATTGTAACATCTTGTAAAAAGCACACACGTAGATATATGAGTGCATGATCAGATAGTTGGTTGAAGAACACATTTGATAAACAAAACCCATTAACTACGAGGGTGGTTTGAATGGATGATGAAAAGTAAACATCAGAAATCCCAGTGCACCCAGATCTGTACTTACTGTTTATTTTGCATCTGTTTATTCCTCAGCTCCATTAATTAAATTACGATGTGATAAACATCCCAAATCATTTAGGAAATCAAAAGTCACCATGTAAATTAAACTTACTGCCGGCAAGATGGGAAGGCTGTACATTTTATATGACAATTAATGTCCGTTATTTTCTGTCCTGTTTCCTTCGTCGTGGGTAATTTCATTTGGACGGCTCATTTCTAAAGATGAAAAAACTCTACAGGGATTTGAGTTGGAGAGAGGCCTCTGACTGACAGCCTGATCAGAAAAAGCAGCGGAAAACCTTTTAGCTTGGCTGATCTTTCATTTGTTCTGCTACTCAATTACTTATCATGCTGTTTCCCCGCTCTCTTCTTAGCATTTTGCATTTGATTACTTTACCTGACGCAGCAGAGAGGTGCCAGGATAAGGAGAAGCTGAGGAAAAATGTTTAATAAGATTAACAAATCATTAAATTATTATCCTTAATACTCCTCAGGAGGCAGAGCAGAACGTGGAAAGTCATGCTGCTGCTCAGCCTCCTTTGCTAATTGAGGACATTGAGGGTCAGGTAGGTGAGAAGCTCACTAATCGATACTGCAGCAACCCTTTATTTCCACTGAGGAATATTTTCATTTTCATTACTCTCGGTCCAGGATGCTCCGCAGATGATTAATTGTCTCCTTTGCTTCTTGACCAGTCCCAGTTCCTCCCACACAGCCTTGTGTTTTGTCTGAGTGGTCCGCTGATTGTGTGCAGCAGACACACAGGAGTTTGGAGCCTCAGTGCCACCAGCTCACTAATGGAGGGAGTGGGTCTGGGAGCAAGGCAGCACAGGCTCAGAGGGGAGGGCAGCCATTGGCCCCGGGTGGCACCTAGCCGGCCTTGAACCTCCCAGTGACTGAGTCGGGGGCTCCATACCCACATTGAGATGCAGCGACAGGTGGGCATGGCAGTAATCCAAAACCGACTGCTCACACCTGTACAATGTCAGAGCACTCAGCTGCGGTGGAATCTAAACAGAAACAGAAAGCAGAGGATGGAAAGAAGGGGGGGAAATGAGAGCCAAGAGAAAACCTTTCATATCAGCCAAGAAAGCCTTCGTTTCAACATTTTTTCAGCTTCCAGAAAATTTGGAATTGGCTTAATTTACTTCATGCCATGGCACAGCTTTGTCATTAATGCAGCCTTGGCCGTGGATACAGTGCGGGCCCCAAAGACCTGAAATCTGTGGTGCTCAAACACCCACTTTGAGCTGGAGTGATTTATATGCAAGATGAAAGCCTTAAGCAAGAGTGCACACATATTTTCTGCCCTCTTTTAAATGGAGTCAAGGCTCCATTTAGGAGAGAGTGCTTATTACATTACAAGCACTTTGCTGATTCAAAGACCTCTCTTAGTTTTACGTGCTGGTGTGGTCTGAATTATGTCAATTAAACCGGGTAAAGCTGCATCATGGTCTCTGGGAAATTGATATCCTTATTTCTATTCATGCTTTTTCAGAAAACATAAATGCCCTCATGCTTCATGTAATGCAAAAACAACATGATTCATTTCATTTCAAACATTCATATATGACAAAAAATCAGAGCACATGCAGCATGACCACATTTCATCCCTCATTTTTTCAATCAGTGTGCAGAGCATCATCTCAGGCAAGAAGTCATTCTGACCACTGCTTATTCAATAGTGAAGTGGAGCAATAAATACTAAAGCATTTAGTATTCAAGCTGCAGTATGCAAGTCAATTCAAACCCAAATTTAGACTCACAGAAGGGCCCTAAACAGTAACGGCCTGTGTCCTCTAACTGCAATTTTGCACTGACGGCGCCAGCTTACTTCTCAAAAGGAAGTTTCATTGTTTTCAGTGCCTAGAATCCTCAACAGAATATAAACACTAAGGTTAAGTTGTTTTGTTTGTTTTTTTTTGCTGCGGCGCTCACAGTACGGTCCCTTTCACAATCTAGCCTCAGTTAGCCCCGGTGAGGTGCTGTGAAAATAAGGCCATTGTCACTGCCAATACAAAAAGTTAGTGGACACAGGCCCTAAAAAGGAAGAAAGAACAAATGAAATCCAAGTAAAATCACAACATTTAATCTTTTCATTTCAGAACATAGAAGTCTAAGTGCTTGATGAAAGAAAAACAAAACAATGATGTGATGAACACCTACTGCGAACATCTCTCGGGTTAACATCCAACTAATCTGAGGCAGAAATTGTTTGTATTCCAGTTTAAAGTGCTATGAAATCACAGCTCTCAAAAGGTTATGTTTTCCTTTTCCAGAAATGATAAGGCTCTGTGTGCTCTCCTCTTTAATGGAGAGATTATTAGAAAACCCACTTTTGCCTAATTCAGTCGCTGAACTTTGCTCACCACTTTAGAGAACTGGATAAAAAATGCATGAAAACAATGCTCCGAATGCTAAATGAGTGAAGTGGATGGCTGGGTGGATGAGAGATGTGAGGGCAGGATGGCTCTGGGAGTTCTCTGTTCAAATCATCAAGGGGGAGAGGCTACACCGAGGACTTGTTTCCTCCAATTATTCCAGCAGATCAAGTCAAATATCTAAGTGGAGAAGTCAATACAGATTTGGTTGGCTGGATGTTTGAACCAGCAACCCCTCTCTGTGTTCGTACACTAAAGCACAGCTGTAGTTGGCAGAGCTTTTACAACCTTTGTCTCTTCAACATCTATTCTGTTTAACTTTCTCATTGCCTGTTTATCTCAACTGAAAGCCAAAGGTGCCATAAAGTAAACTGAGCTGCTGTTACTGAGACAATAAAAGCCTCTTTTCAATGACTCCACAGATCTGTAAGTACACGAATGAATACACCTTTGAGAGAAGAACGCTGCTGTTATTATTATAGATGTCTCCTCACAGTAAGCAGTACTGACAGTCCTCAGGGATTGAAAGTTTCCTATGAGAATTTAAATAGTAATAAGGAATGATGCCATGAATTTCTCCTGGGTGGAGTAGTGCGTGTGCGATACGGACAAAATTTTATATCCTGACATAGATCATTTTATACCCCGATAATGACATATAACATTTTTCCTTAAAATTATATGAATACAATTAATCTCTTTTCTCAATTTATTTATAAAGAACATATTAAAACACCAAAAATATACAAAAAGAAGGAAACTGTGTACAGAATCTAAATTATACAGTCTATGGAAACTACCTAAAAACACCCAGTGACTTTCAAAATGAAAAGTATATTGTGATCATCACACAACACTTAAGTCCAACTTTAATGTTATACTCCCTTTCAGCAGACTGTCTGCTACAATTTGGTGTTAGTTGCAGGTTTTTATCTGACAGTGTTGAAAATTATGATGACCCAGTACATATTTCATATTCCAGATCTTGGTATCCAAAATGTTGGCAGGATCTGGATCGTACTTTGACATCTGTCAGAAATCATTGTGAACTTGTCTTGTATCGTTTTGCAAAGCAATCCAACCATTTATGGTGGAGTTATATACACACATGGTGAAAACGGCCCAATCTCACAATGATAAAGAATCCTTTAAAAAAGTCCAGGATCCAGAGGGGGATCTGGATCACCTCCAAAATGTAATCTTTATCCCATTTTGAACATTTCCTTAAAATTTCATGAAGATCCGTTTGTTACTTTTTCAGTTATGTTGTTCACAGACAAACTTTCCCAAAAACACAACCTCCTTGGCAGAGGTAATAAAAAAAAAACCTTGTCAACACCAGGTTGTATTTAGCTCGACTATACCAACAAATGGACATAATGAGCGGAGCCTGAGCAAAAGTCTACAGGTTTGAGGTTTTACAGCCCAACATGAACCGAGAGCGGCCTATCAATGAAATGGGAAGCCCAAGAACTCCATGGTCTTTCAACAGCAGCTGTCGGTCAGTCATGTGGCATGTGGGACTGAACATGCAGTCTCTGTGACATCCACAGTCATGCCACAGTCTGTTCCTCCATTAGTGGAGAAACAGAGCTAGACCAATACACCACACATCAAAATAACGATATAAACAATGGAGGGCTATATCTTACGGTAGACGTTTGTATATCGCACTAGGACGTGTATTGTAATATCGCACAGCACAGGGTGGAGCTAAAGCAACACCTCTGTAAGGATTGTGTCACTCAGTGTTGTTAAAAAGAATTTAAATAAGTAGAAAAACTGAGATGCACAGCTTCAAAAGTAACTCATTATTTCAGCTGTGCTTCAAACATTAAGTACATCCTGCCAACTGACACGCTGCAGATTGATTTAAACTTTCTACAAGAACCTGACTCAAGGAGCTCCTCATTTCTTTTATCATTATGATGTTTGGTCGGCGGGAATGCATCAACGCCAAGGTTTCCGTCTCTCCTCACAATTTATGGTTTGCAATCGGACCTTTTTAGAGTCAAGGAAATGAAAACTATATTTTGTATGAGATATTTGTTAACCATGACATTTCCCAATGATACAGCGGAAGTTCAAAACCGTGCCAATGTCGAACTCATTTCTCAGCTCGCCCTGGAGGTGCAGTGTGATGCAACATGTGAGTGAAAAACTCAGCTCGGACTTTTTGCTGCAAGAATGTGACGTCTGTGCAGGAAGGGGAGGATTAATTCTCAACTCATTTGTAGAAAAACGTCGCAGTTATTGGTCTGTTTTACATCAAATTCTTTTCAGCCAGTCAAAAAGCACATCCTCACATATAAAGATATCCAAACGCACACACACACATACACACACTGGTATCTATTCTACTCCCTAGGCTACATTTGGTGGTTACATTTATTTTAAACAACCACTCTGCATCCGACCTTTCGCTTCATTTTATTGCTTCCTCCTCCTCGCTTCAGTCAGTTGCCGCCTTCTCCAGCACTTTGCTTGAACTTTCCCCTACAGTAGCTGATGTAAAGTGTCAGTTTGCACTTCAGCCACATCTTTACTGGCACAGAGCTGCTTACCATGAAGTAAACTTTAATTTTAGTGTCATAGAGGCTTTAATTTTCAGGCAGGCGGGTGTTTCTTTATTGACGGCGGAGGCTGGCGTATCAGTGACTTATGGCTTTTAATTTTGTAAAGTAAGACGGAAACCTTCGGCTGCATATGACTCTTCACAAATGCAGAAATTCAATATATTAATCAAACCAAGAGAGTCTTTTAAAGACACTGCAGGGTTAAAGACAGACTAAATGTTAAAGCCTCTGACACTGCACTGAGACTGAAAGAGTGAGTGAAGAGAAAGTGTAGGAGACTTTGATTTTCATATTTACAGTATGAATCAATACAATGTCATGTATTGATTGTCTTCTGGTCTGCTGTATATGTTTATATTTCAGATTCAGATATAAACCTCTATAGATGCTGTTTAAGACCTAAAATAGCCCTGCATTAAAATAACACAATGAGCTGCGTCGGTGGAGCTGTGTTTATTCAAACACTGCTGAGACAATGAATTAAAAAACTCACCAGATGCAAAAATGCTAAATAACAGTTTCGAAAAAAGTGAGACACTAGAATTTCAAATTACAGAAAGTAATTTAAGTGGCACTTCTTCAGTCTTTAATTACAGTAATGACAGGGTAAACAGTAAAAATCTGTACTCCATACATTACCATGGTTTGCATGCACTTAACTCCCCCGAGCACAATGTGCCAAATGGCATCTTTTTGGCCTCAGTTAAATAAATGAATAGGTGCATTAGGCAAAGCTTTGCTTTTACTTAAATGCAGCTGTTGGCTTGCTGACATCTTGTAATTACTATGCATGCTAATGTTAAGCAGGGATAATGTTTACAATGTACCACTCTTTGCATGCAAGCAAGCTGCGGTTTGCTAAACAGAATTAAACACGATGTATCCTTAGGGAACATGTCGGTAGGATCAGCAATTAAATAGCTGTTGAATGTTCACTGATAATATTTCAGTCTGGACCAGAGTGCTAAAATATCCAACTTATGTTTCCACTCACATTAATCAAGTTACATACCAGCTTGAGCTTAAAGCTATAAAAGCTGCTGGAACATTGACTGTAGAAACAGGTTTGTTCTGTTTGATAATGATCACAATAAAACTGTTGCTTGTGTCATTGATATGGTAAAAATATTTGAAGAACAGCTTTTCAGAGTCCACAAAGGTCTCAGTTTTAACCCCCACACATCCCACCATCCTTCACTTAGTCACTTAATTATTGTGTCTTATTTGTGAAGCATATCAAACGGCTTGTGTAACTCAGAGTCTCACTGGATGAGAACTTTCACCGATTACTGCAAAAACAAAATGTCAAAATGAAATCAATTAACTTGACGCCAGCTCTCTTCATAAGTGTAATGGAGTCTCTCGGCAGTTAAGAGTCATCGAATGAGAATAAATGCTGTTTCTGATCATTTTTCAGTTTCACAGCTCAACACAGCATTGTACTGCTTTTGAACTCGTTTCATTCTCGCTGAGCAGATGCAGCATTTTCACAGATTTTTCACTGATGAGATGAAGTTTAAATATCTGTTTTCTTGGGCGGTATACTAAAACAGGATCAGTGTCATGTCTTTGCAAAGAAGAAAAGAATAAAAGCCTTTTTGGCCAACCGAGCAGAGTGAGCATCCAGCTTTAATCAGGAATATTGGGGAAATGCTGGCTGTTATGGTTGGAGCTCTTAGAGAGGTGACTCATTGGCTAGCTTAGCTTGGCCGGCTGCCAGCCGAGCTGCTTCGAGCTGAACGCAGCATACAGTCAGATTCTTTTGCTTGAGGCACCATCACCATCTTCCCTCAACTTTAATGGCTCAGGAAGTCTTTTTCCATCTACTTGTGCAACACAGCCTCGGATAAATAAAAAATGAATTCAAATCTCTTGATTACAATAGCTCTCTAAGAATAGCCTTGTTTCCTCTTGACAAGTGTAAGTCGCTACTCAGTGAGTCACTGGCTACTGGCCAACATAATAAAGCTGGCATCTGGCATGAGCTTGATCTTGTCTTCACTTTGCGTTAACTGTTCAAACTAAAGCTCATCCTGTTTAATCTGAAATGAATTTGAAGGAGAAACAATAAACGTCCTGCTCCAACCTGTGGAAAGTACTAATCTATTCCAGGTGCTGTGGTCTATCTTTTTGTGTTGCATAATACATTTAAACCTGAAGTTAATACGTCCTGTTTCCATTTCATCACACACTAGTACATGTATCTTCCCCAATCTGGATGATGTCTCACAGGAAGCATTAAGAGCTCAAAATGAGAAAAAAAGGGAGGGAGAGAGAAAAAAAAGGGAATATCAAATTTTCATTTCCAGCAGGCTTCCAGTGGAAGCAGCTGTTAATATTAAAACCATTTAGATATGTTCTCAGTTCCTTAAGTTAAGTCTTTATCTTCTGTCTTTCGCCTTTTTCTGTGTTAGTAAAAGAGACAAAATGAAGAAAAAAAGTGAGGGTGGGTAATAGTGATTTCATCCCCTTTAATCTGGTTAAATTCCAGGGATAGACTGATAACCGGTCGGTCAATTATCGAAGTGGAAATTCAGCATTTTGAGGCATATCAGTATCCACCTTTGTATTTATCCATTCTAGTAGTTCTCAAATGGGTTACCTTAGGGTACGCAAGGGCACATCAGCAAGCAAATCCTTCAACACCATTTATTTACTCAATGTTTGAATCCAATGTAAGTTAAAGTTCATAAACTGACAACTTTATCCAACAGACACTAATAGTACAGCACCTGGTTTTTGCTTTTTTCTAACCAAACCTGCTTGCGCTTATTAGGGGGTTCTTGGCAGAAAAAAACATATCATAAGGGCTATGTCACTGAAAAAAATTGAGAACCTCTGTTCTGATGGATGATAAGAAATCAATTTTAAACTATGTTATTTTGGCTTATTCTCAGCCTCTCTGTCTGCAGTCACTACTCTGTCTCCAGCATCGTCCCACCCACTACTGTACTGTACTATCTGAATGGTTACATGCAGAGCTATTTTTCGAAAAACTTTACTGACTATAGAAAACTTTCAATTTTTAAAGTTTTTGGGAACTATTTTATCAACATATGCTTAAAGGCATTTGAACCAAGTTAAATGTTGGAGTTTATATTATTTAAAATTTTGACGTCAGTGCATTCACTTTTACTGCAAATGAATATCAGCTCAATATTTGGAGCCTCCTTGACAACTAATAATCGGTATCTGTATCAGCCCTGAAACAAACATTTCGGTCCATCTCTATTAAATTAAATTCCCCAGCCTTTTCCACACTGGTACTCAAAGTCATTAACTCCACCCTCACGTCTGGTCCATCCCTGAAGACACTCTAACTTGCACCTGTTCCCTCCATCCTCTAGAAACCTTGACTCATTCCCGACAGTGTGTGTAACTTAAAGCCCACTTCTAGCCTCCTTATTCTGTGAAATCCCCCAGATTGTCCTGTTGCCTCCCAAATCAAGTCTCATAACAGACACAGCAATCCTCAAAATAACCAATGTTCTTCTGCTCTCCTCAGACTAGGCTAACATTAACATCCTCTACAATTTCTCTGCTCTTTTCGACACCATGAACCACACTATTCCCCTCTCACACTCAGAACACACACGCAAAGTCACACACGTACTGCAGCCTCCTGGTTTAAACCCTACTTCACTGACCAATAACAGTTTTTTCACATCAACAAATGCACTTCTTCCATAGCATCTGTCTTAAGATGTACTCCGGGATTCAGTGCTTGGTCCCCTCCTTTGTCCATTATATACCTTCTTCTGCTAGGAGACATCATCTATTAGCAAGGTCTCAGTTTGGCCACCGAAACCCACTCTTCAATAATCAACTCACACTAGAATAAAATAGGATGCTTTTGATCCTAAAAAAAATGACAATTAATCATTAAAACGAGGTCCCTTACAAATTCGACCTCATGTTTCATTATCTCAATCAACAACTCAACCAAATCTCCCTCGCCTAACACCTGCAATCTCTGTAGCATTTTGACAGGCTCCCTGAAACCACCTCCTTTCACCTCAAAACCAGCCAAAATTCACCCACTTCTCCCATTCTCTGACCCCAGTTCATCCACACTTTCATCAAATCCTGTCCTCATGAGTGCCAGAGTATCCTCTACAGCACATCACCCAAAAAGCTTTGATCAGTTCCCAGCCCTCTCATGACCACATCACTCCTAAAACATCTTCACCGGCTCCCTGACACACTCCCTCACACATCTGCTTAAAAATCCTGTTCCTCACCTACAAAGTTTTTCACCACCAGGCCCCACTCTAACTCACTGACCTCTTCCGCCATCACACTCCTTCCTGTTATCTCCATTCTTAAAATGCCAACCCAGAGGTGTCGTCAGTTCTAATCAGATTGGAGGATGGAGCTAGAAAAGACAGAGGTCATTGGTCTGCTGCTGATTCACATGGGGTTGTTAGTAGAGTCGCAACCCACGTTCCTGAAAGTCGTCTTTTTCTTTTCTTTTTATTTATTTTTTTAAGTTATTCTTTGGGCTTTTCCAGCCTTCAATAATGGAGGAGGGGACAGTGGATAGAGTATGAAGGGGGGTGAGAGTGAGGAGCAACATGCAGGAAACAGGCCATGGGCTGGAGTCGGACCCAGGCCACCCGCTGGAGGGCAAACCTCATTGGGTAAGACCTAAACTGCCCCCCCCCATTTGTCCTTTAAAGGATTATATCCAAGAACTCTATCAGGTCCAGGTGCCTTTATTAGATTAAAGCTGTGAAGAGTTTAAAAGTGATCTTGAAAAAGTCTCCCTTCTAGATATATGGCCGATCGTAATCCACTCTTTAAAATTAGATTATCAGCGCCCATGTAGGTTAATTCAAAATGCTACTTCTTAGCTTCTTTGTAGCTTCCTGTTCGGGTCGAGCAAGACTGGATAGATTTGTGGCACATCTAAGTCTTTGTGACAATACTATGTCAGCTGATAAAGTTAAGAAGTGAGAAGAGAGATCTAGTTTTTCTCTGCTTGAAAAAAAAAAATCTGTGATTAACTTTGTAGTGATGGTGGACACTGGAGCCCAACTGTCAGACAGAAAAAGGAGCAGAAGAAAGCTAAACGAGAGAGAGATACAACTCGAGCTAAAGGCTAAAAGGTCTAAGCTGTTTGTGATAATGTTCATTCCAACCCATGTGCAGCAGTTATTCTGAAGTGGTCTGTTCAAACTTGAGAGTCTTTACATAAAATGAAGAGTGAGGTTATGTTAGCTCTGATTGGTAGATGACTGGCAGGACATAGCTAACCAGGATTCACTGATGTTACACATTACAGACACGTCTCTCAGCACCAGGCTGTCAGCGCTACGTATGAACTGCTACTGAACAACTGTATGAACTGACAGTTTGCTTGGTGACACGTCAGCTCGTGGATACGTTGAAGCACCGGGCTGCTATTAGCGCTACTGACGTATGGTACAAACTTATGTTTGCTTGTTGTCATGCTTTAAACAACTGCCCTACGTATCTGTACTGATAAATACCCGACCTCGTCACTCTGTATCTGGTAAAAAGTTGTGTCGACCCAAAAAATTTCTTTACCAGACACGTCTGGTAAAAAGTCACATTTTAAGACAGTGTGTGTGAGACTCCGGGCTACAAGGTGGCGAGGCAGTCCAGTTATAACAGATCCTCCTCACAGCATCTGTAAACTTTGAATTACCACGAGCTGGATAACTGAGAATGTCCCAGATGTTAAAATGACAACATTAACAACAAAAAATTGCCTAATTGAAATTTGGGGAAAATAAAGTAGAGCTGGTGCTGAGACAGGAATCCCAGGTGGGTTGAGTGGGTGGTTTTTCTATATGTCTGAGCCTCAGCAAAACATGAGCAGTGCAATCCTCACCTCAGGCAATTCAACAGATTATTCAGTTCCTGTTCCAATGACCACTCCAAGAAAAGACCTGTGGTGTAAACTTATCCATGGACACAGGAAGTAATTTTCACAGACTAGCAGAAAAGCGTATTAGATATGACCACGTAGAAATCAATTAAAAGATATTCACAGGAGTAACTGCGGCCTAAGGAAATGTCTAATTTATATTCTTTCTTTCTTTCAAGGTGAGATGAAAGGAGGCATTCTCCCTCTCATGTTTGTGAAGCTATACCAGCTGCATTATTTTACCCCAGAGGAGCGGGGCCTAATCCCGCCCTCCTGTGCTGTGATTGGCTGATACTCCTTAGCTCAAATTTCACAGCCAGGGCTTTATGCTAAGAAGCTCTTTCATCCCAGAGTCATGTACATGTAACAATCAGGAGAACATGAGCCAGCCTGCCATGTCCAGCCTATAAGTCCATGTTGACATTTAATCTAAGCATGTCAGCAGGCGGTAGTGGGACAGTTACAGTCAGGTCAGATTACTGCTCTTGGTTTGATCTAAAAAAAAAGGTCATGGTTTAAGCTTTGTGAGAGAATGAGCTGCGAAAGATTCTTTTAACATTTCCTGGATGACAATACATTTGGCTGTTGCTCCTTTTTTTTTTAAAGAAAAAATCTTAATGCTAGGCTAAGCTATCTGTCAGGCAACTAGAACTTCAGACCTCAGGGAAGAGATTCATCTGACTGTTAGCAAGAAATTGTTTCATCTCCCAAAATGTCAAAATGTTCCTGAAATCATGTAAAACGAGAACTCGGTCTCTGTCTCTAATGAAATAAAAACACTGTTATATAAAACTCCCTCTCTGTTGATCTCAAAATGAAGGCACAGTTCTTCATCAAGGCACTCACCTAACCCACTCTAAAGCACTTTACTGCACATGTGATAGAGGACAACGATCCAAACTCGGCACACTGCAATTAATTGTGACTAACTTCTGGGTGATTAGCTTTGGATTGCTTATAAAAACATTCACATAGGTGGTCCCCTTTCGCACAGCTCTGAATGTAGGTCAAGCTGCAGCTAAATGATTCCCAATTATGTGATAGGCAGCTGCACCATGTCAGCATGCCTCAGACTGGCACGGGAGGCATGAGCTCTCATTGGCATATTAACAACATCCTCCGCCTCCTAAGCTGCGCTGCTGCTCTCTGTCAGCTGGATAATTCACTCAGCGGTCAACGCTGCAGCGAGAGAGCACAGACAAGCCTCTATTATCATCGCTGTCTATTAGGCTACACACTCATGGAGGCTGAATGCTAATAGCCACCAGACCCCCTTTCCCTGATTGTTACTTGGGCTGGATAAATTGAAAAATGAGTTGAGTGAAATGAGGACGTCGCAGATAACAAGTGGTCACTGACCGTAACATGAAGCAGGGTAAACTGTGCTGTAGGTGAGATGCACTTTCAGAAATAAGGTTAATGCTGCATTTCTTAGAAATATGTTTAAAGATTGAGGATAGGTTTACTCTTACTGAAATTGAATAAATCACTGGACTCTTATCACAGACAACAGGCTATGAGCTGCCTGTCTGTAAGGCTGAAGAAATGACAACTATCTACGAAAAAAACTGAGAGTTACACATTGTAATGCTGCATGTGCCGGAATTCAAGAAAGATCATCTTTTGCTGACTTTAATATTCAGCATGTAATTACATTTCTATTTGAAAAGCGCTTTGCATTTGTCAAAATAACCATAATCCTTCAGATGTGGGGATTTATCTTCTCCTAATGCTGCTCATCCCATTTTCTGCTCATCAATGCTGGCAATGCATGCCGAGATTTACAGTTATTTAGCGGCCGGACAATTTATGAGTCACTACTGAGTCTTTTCCGATGTATGTAGATATAAGTAACCTGAATACGCATGCCAGGTAATATAGATGCATGGATTTATCCTCATTTAGCAGCGAGTAAGTAAAAAGATATCTGCTCTACAGTGTTTTGTTCATTCCCCCTCAGTGAAGGTTTCTCTCTCTGTAAACTCCTACACATAATTCTGAGTTGCACACACAAGCACAGGACTCTACATATGAAGTATGTGCTGATGCTGCTTGTCAAAACAGACATTAAAGGCCTCAAAAAGAACAAAGAAAACACAAAAAACATGTTTTTCTGAGGTTGCACTTTACTTGAAGCTGCCTTAGTATCATTGTGCATTATTCTTTCATATTTATTTTAAGCTTAATAGTTAACTTACGTAACAAACATCTCACACACAACACGTGGGGCTAACTGAAGATTTTATTCAGTAACTCGCTGAGGTCTAGAAATTATCCTTTGAGCAATTTATATAAGCCTTAAGAAAATGATTCTACAGCATCAGACGTCTTTTTGTCATTTAAATATAGACTTTAAATAACCCGACTTGATAGGAAGCCCAGTGCTCTGCTGGCACATCTAACCTGTAAACAGTATCACCTATTACATGAGTCAGCTGTCACATTATTCATCTTTAATTGTCTGTGAGTCAGAAGAAGAGACAGGAGGAAACGGTGCACAGGTTGAGTTTTTGTGCATAGATCAACTTGGCATTCAGTAAATCTGTATTTCCTGATATCACAGCCAAAACAAAAGCTTCCTGCGCAGGCCATAGGCTCTGTCTATCACCATTGTGTTCTCGCTCAGTGACAGTCACTTCAGAAATAGATTCAGTTTGGTGATAATCTTCAGGATTATAACTGAAGACTGTTAGGGATTTATAATGCTACATATTCTGTCATTTCATCAAATGAAAAGAACAACTTTGGTTTACAAGGGAAAATGTAGTTAGGATTTTCTGTTTTTAGACTGTCCAAGAAATAGACTGGACCGCTTCACTTCCAAACAGGAAAGCCCCAAATACCGGGATTTTGATGCGAATATTAGAAACTTACAAATGTAGTGCTACTGACTGCAGATTGTAAGAAGAAATCTACACTATTAGGCTTTCTTCCAGTGTGTGACACTTCAGTATTTACATAGAATAACATACATGTGAAAGTGCAGTGCTTTCTGCAGGCCAAACATGCACCATGGAAAGCATTGTTCTCTAGGAGAGTGGTTCCCAAATGGAGGTACATGTACCCCTGGGAGTACGCCAGGTTCAAAACTGCTTATCCAAAAAACAGCAACCAAGCAGAATTTCTTTTTCACTATTTATCCAATCGATGTTTGGATCAAATATAAGTTAAAGTTCATAAAGTGAATATTACATCCAGTAGGTTACTCAATTCCCTTACACTCCCCAAAATAGGATTCTCACTCATACCAGGAAAACAACACAAATAACAGCAAAGTGGCTGAAGCTGAGGAGCAATGCTGCTGAAAACATGGAGGGACACGGGCTAAAGAAGGCAGAACCAGAGCCGGCAAAATTCAGTCAGTATTAAGAAGAATATGCTTTAATGGGATTTATGTCCACAAGTCACTGTGATTTTTCTGTGGGGAGAAATTAACCAACAGGAGCATGAAGCCAGCATATCTTCAGCAGCACTTTTATTTTATCTTATTTTATAATTTTTTAGCAAATATTTTATTTAAAATGAATTTGATGTCTTTTTGTAAGAATGTTTATGTATTGTCATGTAATTAATTTCAGTTTGAGAACAGCCCTTTATTTTGATACCAAAAGAGGGCACTTACAGTTGACAATAATTTCTCTGTGCACAATTTTTTCCTTTTTAAACATGTCTTTAGTTTTTTTTATTTTACAGTAGATGTAGTTATACTGTTTTGTGCCTATCTGGTCATGGTTTCGTGGTAAATAACAATGATATTATTTAAAAAGAATATTACAAAAGTCAGACACTTATAATACAGCAACTTTGTTTTATATCTTCTTTTTTTCAACCCAAGCTGCTTTGTGCTTGTTAGAGGGTACTTGGAAGAAAAAATACTTCACAGGGGGCGTGTCAGTGAAAAAAGTCTGAAAACCACTGCATTGAGACAATAAGAAAGACAAAACAACGATGTAATAAAACCCCCTCCTGGGGTTGTGAAGATACTGCGTTCACAAGAACCTGCTAACATGACATCAGTGACACTGACCATTGACTGACTAAATCTATAAAGTTGCACCATAAATCATCCAAACACTGAAAGGTCTGACTGATATTTCACTCATTCCTGAAGTGTCATGTTCTCAAGAACCAGACAAGAACAGTATCCAGGAGAGAGTTATTCCAGGACATTATTCTGTCATAATGAAGTTGATCTTGACCTTTCCAGTGAAAAATGTCACTGTTTCCTCCTCTTAATCTGTGAGAGAACTACAATTCATTTTATCACATTAATTCCCAAATGGAATCTGTGGGAAGAGTGTATTTGAAAGGATGCGATGACCTTGACCTGACCTTTAGCTGACTTAAATCGTATCTGCTCCTTCTTGATTCAAAGTGACCTTCTGTGCAAAGTTTGAACATATTTACCCTCCTCGCGTGGAGTGATGTAGCTTTCATGAGAATGACCTCTGACCTCTGAACATCAAATCTTACACTCTCTCTTGAGACCAATTGGATGTGCCTGAAATATCTTGTTAACAAAAATGAAATGGACGGAGGGCAGACAACCCAAGAGGCATTAAAACACAGACTTTTTACCATCGCTCCATCAGTGAACACGGAGCATACTGAGGTGTTTGTGGAGGCCACTGACTTTATCAAAGTTTGAGTAATAAAACTACTGTTATGGGTGACACAAACATTTGGAGCATGCTTGGATTTAGCATGTTGTCTTTCATAACAGTTGGTTCAGTCAGGAACACTCTGGTTGTGGATTTTAACCACCCTGGGTTAGCCAAGCAGCACGCTTCCCAGTGAGTGCACTGCAAAATCCCCTCACATGGGTAAATACATACACTTAGACTTTGATAGGAGCAGGAGAGCAGGAGGAGGAAAGTTTGACCAGCAGCAGCGAAGTGTGGGTAGTGTAGGTGTTGCAAGGAGACCTGTTAAAATTCTCTCCCTTATCATGAGAAAGAGCTGTGATTGGTTGGGAGAGGTTTCAGCCTGTCAGCTAATATCAACCGGGCTTGTGAATTCTGTGTCTTTCCTGAACCTAAGTAAGCCTCTTTTCTCATCGTCAATGTGTCCAATGTTTTTGTCAGTTCAATTCTGATTAGTCATTTGATTTTGAACAGACGATTGACAGCTGTGGACAAGTCAAGATAAGAATCAGGGATCCTTAGTCCCATTTCCACCAAGCTGTCTGAAAGGGATCGGTACAGTTTGGTATGGGCTGGATCCAGTGGTGATTGCTCTAAGACTGCAAGAGAAGCTCAGCTTCCCCTAAAATGTCCCCTAAAAAAGTGGTGATATGTACTACTGTTTGCACATTTCATTGACAAAATATGAGCTAGAATTCCATCATCTTTTGTTCAGAATCAGCTACCTATCACAGGTAACTGGCTCGACCTCCTTCTCATTCATCTCCGCAGCATCTCAGCGCTTTAACACAGTCAGATGCTGGGCGTCTTCTAACTTCAGCAGGAAGCGTAGAGTGAGTTGTTCCACTGTGGAAACTGGACAGCCATTGGATAAACGCTGGGCTTTGTCCCGCCCATCGGATGCTGAGCGTCTCTGGGGATCTATGAGGCAGTGGGCTGGCCTGGACGCTGGGCTTCTGCATGATGATTGGATAATCTGTTTGAGGCCGAATCCCTTTTTGATTGACAGTGAAATGAGCCAGTCAGTGATCTTGAGCATCTTCTGAGAGGCTTTAAAGATCCCCAGCGAGTTTACTTTTCTTAAAAACGACGAGCATTGTGTTAAAAGATTCTCTCTCTTTTTACCAATAAGCAGCTACAGCTACAGCTGCCGCGGAGCTTCTCCCCCTGTCACTCACACTTACACCCTGTCGTAGTCTCACGTAGCAGCTCTAGCTGCGAGCAAGCTGGCACGAAGGGTAGAATTTATGTTTAAATAAATAAACAAATGTATGATGTAGGCCGGAAAAAAAATGAGCTTCCCCTCCGTGACTGACCAGCAGCCGCCACTGGCCGGATCGGTAAAGCCTAATCCTAAATCCTAAATCCTAAAACTTCATACGGTAAACAAAGAGCAACGATAGAAGATATCCAGCAATTCGTCTTCTCTATGACTGGCATGTGGCTCTTTGTTATGAGGCGCAATCAAGCTGTGTTTCAGAGAAGCCTGTGTGCCACCAAGAAAAATATAGCAGCTGCTGTTGTGAGGTAAGTGGTGATTCCTTTGATCAAAGAGCAGTGTTTCTAGCTCTACCTCGTGGGGCGGGTTGGCATGTCTGGCACCCCAACAGAAGAGTCCCAAAAAGTGGGATGGTATGGTTCAAGTTGGTACCTGGGATTAGTAACTGAAAACGCCACAAAATGTGAACTGTACCGAGAGGAACCAAACTAAACAGCTTGGTGAAAATGGGGCTTTAGACATTTCAATCTCGCAAGTGTTTTTGTTGGCATACGGTGATGTGTTGTAGTCATATCTCACAGTAGGAGTGAATAGAGGCATTCTGACTATATGACAGTCAGTGGTTGAGACCAAACTGGAGCTAATAGCAGTATTAATATTGGTGCTCCATTGTTGTGTTGAGCAGGAACAGAAGTCTACAGATGGCCTTTATCAGCTAACTGTGTAAATGAGTTGCACTTTGCCAAAAAAAACTTAAAATGTTAACTTTGAAAACATGGTCAAGAATTTGTCTGCTCCATCCAAATTACCAAAAACGAATCCGTCGCTGTAATCCAAACAGTTATTTAGTTTGGATCCTACTACTGTACTTCTTTTCAGAGGTGGATTAATACAAAGATACTGAACACGCATTCTAAGTCAAGTGTTTTCTTGCCTGATTCATTAATCACATTTTTTTAATCATAATTTTTTCCCCTGAAGGAAAGACATTTCTCAAGAGGGGCAGAGTAAGTCAGAGCAAAAAGAGCCCTTAAGGAATTCTCTGCACCTGTTTCAATCTATTTCATTCTCTAATGGATCTGTGGAGTTTATCAGGCTTCCTTCATCCAGATGAGATACCAAACTAATGTTGCAAATCAAAGACAATGCGAGACCCTAAGTTCTAAAACAAAAAATGAAAGACTTGACAGATAGAGGAATGTATAATAGATATGGTAATAATACAATCACCTTGGTTCAAACTGAGAGCTCATTGATCGTGCGGATGAGTGCTTCAGGAGCTGGGTGATAGTCTGTTTGATAGGAAGATTTTACAGACACAGGGTCTACAGTGAGTCTCCTCTCCTCCTTTCTGAACCCTTATCTCAGATCTGTGAAAATGCTGATGTGCAGGTACTCAAGGACATCACAGATATGCTAATTCAATCACAACTTTTTTAGAGGGTCCAATTAAGTGAATTCCTTTATTAAGAGCAGGTCTGTAGAGTTGAGGCAAAGCTAAAGTGAAAAGGATCAGTAAAAGTTTGGGGCTGAATTTGGGAATTGACTGTTAAATTTGAATATGGAGAGGATAGAGGTTGAGGTTTGGGATTAAAAACGAGGCTGGGATAAACCTAAACTCGGCTCTGGGGCTACATCAGTCTGACTTAAGAAAGGCAGCAGCTATAATCCCCCCCATCGGCTTCTCCCCCACTTTTTCTGTTCCTTTCCACTCTTCTCTCCAGTCTCTGTAGTCATTGTTAAGAAGTCACAACAGCATCCAGTAGTCATACCGTCTGCTAATTAAAGAAAACTCAGACTAAAACTTGAACTGCGTGTAAAGCAGGTAATTAGTCATGTGCAATTTGGTCCTCAGTTACTTTACCCCAATGGTACGATACTTAGAGAACGAGCAATGCGCAAAAAGTTCTGCTTCTAGGCTTACAGCTGGTGCTCAACTTTTGGGACTAACAACTCCAAATTCAGAGAGCTATAAATGGGAAAGAGGAAGAAAATTGTGCAGACTTGTTATATCAAAGTCTTTGGTTTCTGTCACTATAGACTCAAACTCAACCTTCAGCAAATGGAAGCAAAGGATTACATGACACCCGTCCTGTGTTATTAACTTTTATTTTCAGAGCTGGGCATGTGACTGTTATCTGTTAACCATCAGCATTACTTTTAAAACCAACTTTTTATATGAAGGTCCACTTCAGAAATATTGATCTAAACATTACCTTTCATGAAATTTGTTTCCCTTTACAATTTCATTTAGCAGAAGCTTCTGTCCAAAACAATTCACAACAAAAACAAGAATAAGAAGAATAGACAGAAGGGAAAACCTTACTTAGAGTGACAAAGTGCGACAAGATATTTGGCTGCAGGTTCTGCTGTTTGGTGCATTTTTTTTTCCTCATGTAGAATAATGTGTCCATAACAAACCACAATTAATTGCTGCAACACTATAGTTCAACCTTCAACAACATTCAATAATCAGTGCTAAATATTTGCTAAGAGCTGAGGACAAAGAGGAGAAGGGTCAGATTAAGTGCCTAAGTGTTCCCTGAACGGGTGAGTTTTCAGACATCTCTTAAAAGTAGAAAGGGACTGTGCAGATCATATAGAGTGAGGTAATTCATTCCACTATTTGGGCACAACAGAGGAGAAGAGTCTGGCTCGTGATGTGGAGCTGTGCTGGGCTGGGAGCACCAGGTGTCTTTCACAATTAGAGCGTAGTGGGCAAGAAGAAGTTTAGACCTGGATGAGGGACCCCAGATAGGCAGGAGCCATTCTTGTCAGTGTTTCGTTAGCCAGAAGAAGAGCTGTGAATTTGACTGGAGCTGCTACTGGAAGCCAATAAAGAGATTTACAGCGGGATGGCATGTGCTGTTTTGGGTTGGTTTAAGACTAGACGTGCTGCTGAATTCTGAGTAACCTGCAGTGGTTTAAATGTACCACAAGGAGGCCAGCCAGGAAGGGGTTGCAGTAGTTGATGTGGGAAATCACAAAAGCCGGTGCCAGAAGCTGTGTGGCCTGTTATGTCAGGTAGGGTGTGATCCTCCTGATGTTTTAGAGTTCATATCCAAAGAGGTGAAGTAATTGAGGCCATGTGAACTTTAAAGGTCAGCTGGGCATCAATCATGACACCCAGATTTCTGGCAGAGTTTGTGGCACAAGTTGATTGGAATCAAGCAGGAAACTGATCTGTGGTTAAACCGAGGGACAAGCAGGAAGGACAATGAGCTCAGTTTTGGAAAGATTTAGATGAAGGTGGCGTTCCTTCATCCATGTGGACATATCAGCCAGACACGCTGATATCTGAGCTGAGACATTTGTGTCGCCTGGTGTAAAAGACAGGAAAAGCTGAGTGTCGTCAGCATAGCAGTGGTAGGAGAAGCCATGGGAGCTGATCACTTTATTTTAGTCATTTTCATATTAACGGTTACCACACTTCTCACACATCTGTATCAAGTAGAGTTGAAAACAAGGAAAGAATCTGTGAAAGGTGTAAAACTTCTCACTGCTGGACCACATTTATCTTGCGTTTACTTCGCTTAAAATAAACAGGGGATGAAAACCCTGCTCTTATACATAGAGATGGTTCAAAGACAACTTCTTCAAGAGCTTCCAGCCTTTGTAGATATGAAGTAATCTGTGGATCATTGTGGATATAACATCTTCTACTGAACTTGCATCACTGCAGAAGAAGGGGGATGGGCCTTCAGACTTTCAACTGGCTTTGCTTTAATGTTGACAGAGCCAAAAATAAAAACATAAATTGGTTTGATATTGTCTGATAAAGCAACTCAGGCTAACTTACTAGAAAGCGCGTGTTTTATTACATCAAACAGACACTGAGCAACAGCAGCACGTACTCAGAGATTCATTCCACTTGGTTGATTCTTTTTTTTGCTCTTTTCAGTCCAAACTCATAAAATCGCTCTTTTAGACTGCTAACTGCCTCACATCGGGAAGCCAACTAATATAAACAGAGATGTCTTTCTATGACCTACTTGGGAAAAAAATATATATATATATATCAGTGCACAGTGCATCAGTGAACAAACTAATTCTACAACTTCATTTAGACCTGGAACCATCACTGTGGGGTTGGTTGGAACGAGGGCTGCCAATACTTTTAATACCAAATAAGAGTCTCAGTGCCATGACAGTGTGGGTATGAGGTGTGAATGTAGTGTTTAAACAAGGAATGTGTACCTGATCTGTAGGTTTGCCAAAACGTTCCTGTTATATAAGTTTACACAAATAAACATCTAATTTCTCTCTAAATTATCCCTGAAAGTTAAAAAAAATCATCAAACCACAGCCCTCCATCTGAGAAAAATTCTGGATAGTTTTGTTTACAGAAAGAGAGTGTAACCCTGACCAAAAGTTGCTGCTTTGCACCTTTTGCTATGTGGCTTCTTGTGCATCTCTGCAGCAGCATGCTGTGTAAGGTCACACTCACCTCCATGGCCTATTGATAACACCTGAAGTGCAGGCTTTCGAGAAGTCGGTGCTGACAGGCTTAACTCCACACCTCCTCTGCTTCATGTTGCTTGTTAGACTTAGACAGTCTTTTTCTTTTTTGAGCAACACTTCACGTTGTTTTTGTGAGCCACAAGCCAGCACAAGAACACAGAAGAAGGAAACTAGTTTCAGTGAAATTTAACCCCTTTGATGCTGCAGGTATACCTGCTGCAGATGAGGGAGGCTGTGATTGACTGACAAGTGTCACCTGACGGATGATGGGAAATTCACTGCTTTAAACCAGCAAAATTTATGTGAGTTAAAACAAGCAGCATCCTGCATAAATGAATTTACTTTGATATACAGGATGTCCTGGCTACCAACAGCAAATATATTTAAAACCATAACAATGTGCTGAAAGATGTATTAAATATTAATTATGTAATGAACTTGAAGAAATGAATAAAACAAACTTAAATATTTAACTCAAAACTTAATATTCTGAAGTCAAAACAGAAGTTTATGATTTCCTGAAACGTGGACAGAGTGAGAGCTCTGACTTTCTGGAGCATGAAGGAACTTTGGTAATACCTTTAATCCAGCAGAGCTACCGTATGAGAGCTCAGAGCTGAAGCATGAAAACTACTTTGGCTACTGATGTAAAACTGAATATGGCTGCTGAGGAATTTCCATTACTGCTATCACTGTCCTGTTTGTTCTCGATACGTCACTGACCCCCTCCATCAGCCCTGTTAAAGTTGGATCAGTGGTGCTTCAGTGCTCAAAGTGAAGCCAAAAAGAAAAAAAAAATGCTGTTTGAAAAATAAGCTATCCTTTCTGCTTCTTAGAGGAACTGACAGTTTAACTTTATACTGTGTGCAGAAACATTTCATGTAAATGCCACAGAGCAGGACCCAGGATGCTGCCGTGCCACAGCTCCATCTCCTATAATACAGCCTCTTCACTCTGTCCAGTTTCCATGGTGATAACTCTAAAGAATGGGCTGTATGTCCAACTCTTAATGCTGAGGGAGACTGCATGTGTGCGCATATGTGAACATGGCATAACACTTGATGCATCCTTTGAATATTCTCTTTGGTTTCTGACATTAAACCTTCCAGGATGTTGATGAAGCAAGGAGACAGGCACTCCTCTTGGTTAAAAAAAAAAATGGAACATGGTCTCGGAAACAACATGCACAAAAAAATCAAGACAATAAACTTCAGGGAGAAAATATGGGATTTGTTTTATCCCTGCTCTGTTTGTCTGCTTCCTTCAGAAAAAGAAGGCCGGGGGACGACCATCTGTTTAAGTGCTACAGTCTAAAACAGCCGCTGAACTTGAACAGACTTGTCCAATATTGATGTGGCTGAAAATGCGAGGCGACAAGAGATGAACTGCGGCCAGCTGTTGGCCTCCCGTGATATTTCCACAGAGAAACGCTCTGCACTCTGAGTATTGGGTTGATATTAAGGGCTAAGGCCCAGCAAAGATTCATCTGCAGTGATGAGATGTGAATATTGTAGAAGGATAATATACAGCTCAGGCAAAATGGCGTGAGGCCAGTGCTGTGACACATTGGCTGCTGCATGGAGCCATACATTATCCTGTCACTCTCCATCCTGTCAAACAAAAGGACTGATGTTGATGAAACGATGCTGGCCCACTTTAAATGGTCTCAAACTGTCAAGAAACTAATCCATGAGATTTATGGTTTTTGTTTTAATTTGGTGTCAGCAGTGACGATCACGCCACTTCCCCAGAGATGGACTCTTGGATCCAGAAGTCCTTGCAGCTACATTTCAATATGTGTCACTACTGCTACAGCAAGAGCACCAGCATCCACCGATAGCTCTGTTGATGCCAGTGGCCTCATTCCTTAAGAGTTCCTGCGCCATAGGGTGATCATTATCATCATTATCATCATCATCATTATTTAAACAACTCTTAGAGAAGACTTAAAGAGGGAACCTCATTTGCAGCAGCGCCGAGGTAAAGAGAAGAAGGGAGCAGGTACAATTAAAATCATCAGAGGTAAGAAACATACGAGGCAAGAATGACACAGTGGTTTTATAAATGAAGTGGTAAAGTGGAAAAATGTGCTGATTAAAAAGACAAAACAATTATTAAAGAATAAAAACAAAGAATGTAAAATCATTACAGATGAATGAGATCTCGAATGAAACCTGGAGTTGTCATGGTTCTCATGCAGTAGGTGGTATCAGTCAGCTTTACATTTTTCTGAATCTTTGGTGCATAGAAACTAAAAACAGATCTCCTGAGCTCCGAGTTGGATTACGGGAACCTGTTTTTCTGGAGTCTGCTCTCATTAAGAGAAAGCAGGGATGAGATAAAAGGGAGAGGTGTTTTTAAAAAGCCAGTTGTAAATAAATAAAGTTGTTGTTCTGCTAAGACAGCTGCCAGTTCCAGCATCACCATTTGTGCCTCAAGTAGAGCAGCGAGGGCATTAAACAACTAAGAGTTTAAAAACCATTGAGGAGCTGAGAGCTGAGATCGATGCTTCACAAGATCTTTCCAAGGCTACTATGTTCTCGCATTCTTGCTGCAGTATTTCCCATCATGCCAAGTGCTTGAGTGTTTGACTGAGTGCCTGATTTTCCAGGTTTGTTGTCTTACCGAGGAACTTTCTCTTTTCTATAAGACGAGCTGTGTGTGTGAGTGCATGTCTCCTTTGCTTAATGTTATTAGAGGGTTGGCAGAGCTGGGAGCTGCTGCTTCTTCTGTCCCTGATTCAGTGACAGTTTCCACAGCCTTTGTTGCTACATGTTCAAACCAGGTCATAGGATTGTAAAATTATAAAGCCTTAGAAAAATATTAACAAATATTTTATTCCCAGTTGATCTGTCAATCAACAGCACAGCTATCACTGACCATGAAAAGTCTCTGGCTGTGTCTGAAATCACTCCCTATCCATTACATAGTGGAAACACCATTTTGTAGTGCTGTCTGAATTTTGAGTGGGCATGATAATACCCTTTATAGTCCACTCAATGTGTTCCACAATACATTTTGAAAAGTAGCGTATGAGCAAAGCTAACAATGGGCCTCATTCACAAACAGTGCGTACGCACAAATTGGTGCCTAAATCCTGCGTATGAACGTTTAACACACACATTTGTGATTCATCAATATTTTCTTACTTAAATTTGTTTTACTCAACAACAAATACCTCCTCAGACCATGCATACGCACAAAGTATGACAACCAACTGTCTCAGAAAATGTAAACATAAGCAGTTTTAACTAAATATATGACAAATTTAAACTCTTTCAGTAAAATAAAAAAAGCCTTTAATAGAATCCAGAAATAAAAAACGGTGAACTGACAAAAAGTATTAAATAACCATGAAATTGATGCATATCCAACCTTATAAATATAATATTGAATCTTAAATTAAATACTTAGTTTTACAATTCAAAATATCACAATGTATATTTTAAAAAGTCACAGTTTTGATGTTAATGAAATGGTTAAGTATGGTAAATGCAGCCTCTCTAATGGAGGTCAGTTATAAAGCACGTTTCTACATGTAAAAACTAATAAAGACACGAAATAACGGCTTCTCCTCATGGCTTTATACATGTCTGAGTCAATGACATGCACATAACTTAGCTGTTCACTCAAACTTATTTATTTGTTTGCAAAAAATTCCCAGTAACTGTTTTAATATGTGTGGTTTATATTTTGGATACCCGTTGCTTTCTCCTACACAGCACCCAGGAGAGCCAACTGATTACTGATCACCTGGTAAAGACTCCCAATAAGGGGAAGGGGGGTTGGGCTGTGTGCTTTAATTGGCAACGCCAATGTCGAGGTTGATGGCGCTTCTACCTGATTCAACGAACAGACTTCCTTATATGGATGAATTAGAGTGTGCTAGTTTGCTTATTGCAGGTTGCCAACACACGCCTGTCAATTTAGAAGAATTTTGATTCACTGACATACCCACTGGCTGGCGTGCACGTGTCATGAATTCAACGGTGATTTTGCGTAAACATGGAACTTGTGCGGAGAACATTTCTATGTATTTATTAGTGAATGAAGCCCTGTATGAGAAAAAAATACCATCATGCATTGCGGTTCAAACAGACGAAATGGATGACTACATGATCAGTGATAACATGAAACGACATTAGATACTGTCAAATAATAACACTTAGCTCTCTTTAACTTTTGGACAAGTGCATCACACAACTCCAAGCAGAGAAACACGCAACACTGACATTGGCTGCTGAACCGTCAGTCGCAGGTGATGCATTCACAGGACTTTGTTTCGCTGTGTTTGAGAAAAATGACACCTGTAAATTCCCAGCTGTCTGTAAACTTCATTTTAGTTGTGTGAGAGTGATGACATCACTGTGGGCTGCTGGAGAGCCAGGGAGTAGTGTCTGAAATGTTGTTTCAATTTTGCTGATTGAGTGGACTATATAGTCCACTTCATCTAATTCACTATGAGTAGGGAGTAGGGAATGAGTGAGTGATTTCAGACACAAACCTGTGCCACCACACATAACCAGGAAATAACAACAAAACAGGCACAGCTGCCCACCTGACCCACAGGGCCTGTGCTGACCTGACTTCACACCCTCCACTCCTGCCACACTCCTGATGCATCCTTAACACTCTTTGTTTCTGCTATCCTCACATTTCCACCTGTGGCTGCTGCAAGCACCTGAAAGGCTTTTTCTTTGTAGTATCTAGTTGCCAAGGCATGTGACCGACTGCATACTCAGAAAAAATATACAGAGACATTTTTTTGTATCTTTGTCTGAGATGAAACAGGCTGGATGAAAGCACTACACTGCACATTTTTAACACCATACTACTCCCATGACAAACGCTTGCACAGAGCGCCCAATCATAGTGCCATTAACGATCTACTATCACTGCTGCAGTGTTTCACACGAGATCACTTGTCACCGCTTTTCCCCGTATCGCCTGTTGGAGCTGAAAACTTTGAGCCTCCTAGCGTCGTGCTATTTTTCCTTGTTTGCTCAGTGCTTGTGCTAACTACCCAGAATTTATTACAAACAAACTGCTGCCAACACAAAATGCATCATCCCCCATGTGGCAGAGCATCTCTTGTGGGAAAAGACCTTACAGACAGTGATTGTTGAAAGGAAATATGCAACGGTCTTTGTGAAGTGACAACACTTTGAATCAGTGTTGTGCGACAGGATGTCAGCAAAACCCTTTTATTTATGAGGAAGTGGGACAGATTTTTACTTAAAAGAATAATTGTGCTGCCAGGCATTTGGGAGTCAAATTAAAATGTGCTTCACAGCAGTTCTACAAATTGAGCGTCTCTGCCAGTGTTGCCAACAGGTAGACAGGTACTGTGCTATTCAGGAGTGTTGCTTGGAAAAGAACATTGTGTTTACTGAAAAGCCGTTCCTATAGCCCCGTCTGCCTCCCTCCCCTCCTCTCCTCTCTCCATCTCTCTACATTTCTCCTTCTGTCTAACTGAAACCTCTGCAGCCACATCAGTTTGATGCTCAACTTTATTAAGATGAATGAATCTCATCCATGTCACGCCCGCCTTCATTTTACTGCGGAACATTCCCCATTTACTCGGCGAGCTTTAGCAGCTCAGCTGTCACCTTGGTTAGCCTGACAGGATCTCCCAGGAGGTCACCTTGGGGATGCAAGTTCACGTTCACGATGCAAACGTTTCTTTATCCTGACAAAACTGCTGCAGCATGACTCAGTTACAGTGTCTGTCTGCTGAACACAGAGCGATGTTCCCTGCAGGATGTACAGTAATAAATCATGGAGAAAAACAAGTGCAGGGAACGTAAGCAACAGGGGAGTGGAGGTCAGCAACCCCAGTGTTTTATGAGTACCATTTGAATTCAGTGATATGACGGAGGAGAGGTGGCGTACTTGAAGTCAGTGAGGTCTGTTGCCTGCATGAAGAGTGTGTTGTTGTTTTTAGAGCACTGTGCACCTGTTTTTTAAGCTGAGCAGGATTGGAGGCCGTAAATGTAATTGATTACAAGTTCCAAAGGTTCGGTTAGATAATTTAGCGGTGCTTAAAAAAAAGGGCCATAAAAACAAGCAGATTAAAGGTGGACTATTAATCTGCTGTGCTCAGTATTCACATTCACACAGACAGGTCCAATGTGGCTTTGGTTTAAAATCCTTTTTTCTTAACATACTGGTGGCGTGACAGCGTGGTTGATAGGATTGATTGGCAGATGAAATGTTAATCTTAACCAAGCTATGTGAAGTCAAGCTGTGACAGGGGATGAAATGACCACCCAATGCTGCAGTTAAGAGCAATGAGCCTCTTTTCATTCAGTTTTTCTTTTGTTGTTCTTTTTTAAAAGTCTGCACATTTCTCTTTTCCGTGCAGTCTCTTCTTCCTTTTTCCCAGCAGAAGCAGGTAGCTATTTTCAGCAAAAAGAAACTGCACTCTACCTGCCAAGCACCAAACGGAGACAGACAGTCTCCAACCAGACACATAATTGTCTCAGAAGTTGGATCCAGACTAATGCAGAGAGTGATTATGAAACCCCTTTTACGCATGAACTTCTGACAACTTTCAGACATTCAGATTCTGACGTTGTCTACTTCTTTCCTTTCACATGCACCACAAAGCAGGAGACTGTAAGATCAATGCTCACCACAGGAAACACTAGCCTGAAGTTTGCAGCAGAGGTTGTCAGACTTTGCCGTGGTCTGTTATTTTGATGGACAGTGTTGTAAAATTCACATTATGTGCTTCCAAACCCCCAAATAAGGATACTTTAATATCCCTGTTAACCTTTTTACCAACTCGTGGTACAGCTGGATTCTTTTATCACTGCCTAAGATGAAAAATCACATCATACATGATCAATACAATGTTTTATAAACGTCAACACATAAGCACCAGTAAACAAAAACATGAGGGAGGCGTAGGTGTGTCAGAACTTATTAGATTCTGTAATTTATTATCAGGTCATGTTTTGTCCCTTTTGTCTTAAAAAAAAAACAAGGTGACACCCCAAGTGTCTTGTGTTGACAGTGATATCAAAACACGAAAGAGTCATTTTCAGCCTAAAAAATGAAAAGTCCACTCTTTGTGTGGCTTAAAAGTGACATGAAAACAAGCAGCAACCTCAGGTCTTAAAACATGACACCTATGCAGAAGTCCTCTAACTGCATTTCTTCAAGAGTCTGCTTGAGGCTGGCTTCAGAAACACTGGAACACACACACACACACACACACACACACACACACACACACACACACACACTCAAAGCCAAAAGATACAAGCGAAGACCAGCGAAGAAAACAGAAACAAAAAGAAAAATTAAGTCTGAATAGCCTATGGCACTCTGTAAAACCTGCACGAGGGGTGAAGTCTTTTGCAGTACATAATCAAAATAAAAAAAACAAAAAAAACAAAACAAAAATATATGCATGTAATGGCAAGTCTGACTTGTCTTACAGGGGTCACCCTATACGTCTGTGAACAGGCTTACGGCCGGCTTTTTTACCACAGCCCAACTTAAAAGAAGTTAGGTTGAGTTCAGAACTTCTATCATGTCCTCCATTGACAACAGGCTTCAAAAATCTCTGTATGAAAAAAATGGGGGATGTCCCAGAGATTGTGTACATACATTATACAGTCTATGGGCATATAAATAGTTTTACTTCACTTTTACCTCAGCCTGAAACCACAGTTTGTCTTAATGTACTTTGAAACGAGGGACTGAAAAGGCCTGCAAAATGAAATGCATTCTTTACTGGTCCTTTTTGAAGGATGCTGTAACTCTGCTGGAGCTCACTGGGAAAAGCTGACATCCTTCTGAGCATGGCATTAAGTTCACCTGGCTGAACACAGCAGGCCCTATCAGTGTTTTGAACTGGGTTAGCAACGCAACAGCCGCACTCTGACATTGACTGATACACGAGTAGACAAGTCCAAACAGCAATTAACAGCATTTATTGACAGATATACAAACAAATCAGTGTTGCAAACTTGCATATTGTTTTGATATTTCAGATATTATTACCAGGACAAACCAACACTTTACAGATAATTGTTTAGACTCATTACAGAGAGCTTGCTCAAACCTGGGCATAGGGTCACCTTTGATATTTGACATTCCCTCGGTCAGTCTCTTAACAATGAAATCACATCTCTTATTCAGTCCTGTCTGTCTCATTAGCGTTAAACTGAACTCCTCAAGAAACCACCACCTGACAGAAACACACAGAATGCAGCGGAGCTACATTATTAGTGTCATGGCTGACATTAGCATTTGCTGGCTAATGCTTATTAAACCAATCAGGAACTGTGTTGCATCAGTGCTAGCATACATGTGGGCGTGTCAGCTTGAACTACTGTTGTGTATATGTAAGGTGATTGATAGCTTAAGCTCAGAGCCTGAGCAGCTGAGAGGTTTTCCACAGATGACGTTATTCTTTCAAACTCTGAATGAAAAACACTCAGAAGCCTCAGTAAGAGATTTAGGGCCAATTCCAACTGTCCCTCTTTCCCCTCCCCCTTCGTCTTACCCTTTTGTCTATCCTTTTCTCTTGGCCCTCTGTACTGAGGGCAAGGGGAAGGCAACAGTTTATTCACTTTCAAACTAAACACATTTCTACAATGTGATAAGCCAATGTCAGAATAGGTTGACAGACAGGGCATGACATTAACACCTGCCAACCCGCTGGGTGTATTTCAGCTGTGGCGCGTAACACTGTAACTCCTATTAGCCACTTTGGCTAGGAGGCTCATTTAATTGTAGTTTTCTGAAATGGCATCTGAAATACCAAACCCATTGCAGTATAAAACTAAGACACTACAACTCCCATGAGCACTACCTGCAAACAGCGATAGCTCATTGGTCCATTCGCGAAATCTTCTACTGACAGGTGCCCAGACGCGCATGTCTCCAGCCTTCGTCTTGGACAGCCTGACAGCTCCTGGTGTTAAGTGCCTGTTAACGTGATTTGAAAGTTCACTTGCATCGTTTTTGCTTTCTGTTATAAACAGAATCTGGGATTTAAGTCACAAACTAGCGCCAAAACTCCCGCCAAAACTCCCGTAACTTTTTTAAAAGCGACGACATTTATCTGATGGAGCTCATTTAAGCTCACACTGCACCGATCTCACCGGCAACACTCACCTAGAGCAGAGGAGAGGAGTTCACGTAGAGAAGAGAAACTGGTCACAGGTATGAGGAGCTGAAGGAACAATATTTAAACCTTCTACTATACAAACATTTATCAAAGTTATATGTAAAAAGTTCACTCTGTAAATACTATAAACAAACCAAATCATAATAAATAAATGAAACTTAAAATTTTGACTTTTATTTGTTATTTTCCTTTTCATGATGCATTTTTTGACTGATATGACTTCAAAAACATGTATGATTATACTCCAGAGTGACTTATAGTCCAGAAAGTATGGTACTTAGTTTATTACTGAAAAATTACTGTTGTAAATAAATATTTAAGCAGACAGTGTTTCTAGCGAGATTTTTCAGTTTAGTTTTCATTTTTAGTTAATCTTCAACCTTCACAACTTTAATTAAATGCAATAATAAACTTGTCCTTATATTACTTTGTTTCAATAGTCTGCATATTTTCATATTCACTGCACACAACCGTTTTATAGCTGAATACCTAATTTTTGTAGTCTTTATTTGATAGGGTCATTTACATTTAAAAAGGTTGTAAATCTATTTTAAGTAAACTTTAGCATGTCATCATCCGCTTTAATCATAATGAACATAATTCTCCAGCAAGCAAATTGTGGCAAGTGAAAATACTGAGTGGTTAGTAACTCTGGGAAACCACTAGCCACAGTGGCTGGTGAGCAAAAAAGTTAATGTCAAGCCCTTTTGACAGATTTACAGCAAAAAGACTTCACTACACTGAACTCCATTTAATGAATGGTTAGAAAGCTAACCTGCATAGTGGCCTAGCTGGATTGTTATAACGAATGGTTTTGAAGTACAACCCACAATTCAAAACACGGCTAATGTTTTACGTGGAGTAGCAAAAAATTGGATATCTGATTACAAAAAATTGATATCATGGGAAAAGTTTCATACCCCTTGGTTTCAAGTCTGGTTTGTCTTCATTTTAAGCGCTGTGTAGCTTTTTCCCTTCACCAGAATTGGGACACCACTTGACAAGACGTGCACGCACAAAACCAGGGCTAAGGGATGGAATTGGGAATGGCCCCTAAAGTTACCTTGCTGTTGTTTTAAAGACTGAGGCCATGAGAGGTGTTTTAAACTACACCAGAATTGTTATCCCAAAATCCTGTGGGTGATGGAAAAAAAAACGACAACATGACCTCTGGTTTTAAGAAAAAGGAGGAGCAAGTGGTCATCTTTATTTTGACTGTTTTCTATATATTATTATTGCATGTTTTTGGACACATCAGCATCGGCACACTACAATGAAGAAGACAAACCCTGTTCAACTTGAGCAACACTATCAACACTCCCGCTCGCTTGCTACGAATGTCCCTGACTATCACCTACTGCCTTCACACACTTGCTCACCCCAACATCACGAACATTTCACTGAGGGCTGGCAGGTTCAAGACTGTCTGGGTGATAGATACAGACGTTGGCGTTCTCACATGGCGCCATCCCAGGGTGATGTTGGGACATCTTCGGGACAGCAGCGCATGTGTGAAAGGGGCTCTAGACTTGCAGTTGTTAGGTAGGCAGAAACACCTTTTACAAAACAAGGGAACAAAAAGATGCAAACAACAACAACAACTTTAAAGGGCGATAAAATGTCACTTTGGTGTTTCTTGTTTGTTCCATGACACCCAGGAGGAGGAAAAGATGCGTGAATGCACACTTAGAGACAAAGGGGAATAAAAAAATGTAGAACCAAAGCCTAATCCTGTGTCCTCATTTACTGTCCCGTTATATCTTGTCCCTAAATATGTGTTGAAAATCCATTTTTAATATTTTTTCCATCTAAACCTCTCTCTTTTCTCTGTCTGTACAGCGCTTGATGACGCATCCTGAACTCGGAGGCGTTTGCATACATTTATTCAATTAAATGTGATAGCGAGCTGTGGGTGTCATTGTAGGAGGTGTGTGTTTGGATCCCATTTGGCAAGAACTCTGTTTATATTTCCAACGACTGTGGTTGAGGATTAATTTATTCATTCCTCCCTGGATCTCCTCCTCCTGATGCAATGAGGCGTCTGAGGGAGGTGTAGGTGGAGGTCAACAATCCTCCACAGCTCTGTCTCACTGCAGCTCCACATCGAGAGCCCGTATTTGCTCAGTCACACCTACTTTAGTCAGTTTCACCAAGTAATACATCACATTACACAAGATAAGAGCGTTTAGACTCCTGTTTGACAGTGACTTTAAGACTGAAATTTGGATCACAGCCTGACAGGTTCAGTCGGAGGATCCCAGTCTATTATTTTGAGATAAAATCAAGAGGTGTTTCGAGTGGTAAGGGTCTCAAAGGAGCAAAATTTCACTTTTTCTCCCTCCACTGATGTCGTTTTCCTGCCTGGTAATGAACATAAAAGCCTCACTGGGCAGCTCATGTGGCTGTGGACTTTACCTTTAAATGTGATTAAACCTGGCACTACAGAGCACTTTCATTAGCCAGTGTCTACATTCTGTGTGCATACTCGGCTAATTACAGGATTACAATGCCTGTTCCAGTCCACCTCAACGAAGATCACAGGCTGCTGAAAAGAATAAAACAAGACAGACGCCTTTATCTAAACGAATACAACTGAACAATACCCATCTGTTTATTATATCTATAAATATCAAGGCAGTCTTTTAAATTGCAATTAAGACATTACTGCACTATCTCGCAGAAAACAAAGGAGGCAGCAGGACGATTTTTCTGAGGTCAAGGCACAGAGGATATATCACAGCGAACAGGAAAGTAGTCTGCCTTTCCTTCTCCAAACTCGAGCCGTTCTCTGCCGCCTTCCTCTTTACCCACTGTCACACACAGCTGACATTAGTATTCTGAAACAGCCTCCTTCAAGCAGTGTTCGGTGCCAGCCACTTAATTTGTCATTTATTGCTCCATGACAACTGAAGTAATTGAACCTCTTGCCCATGGACGGGATCTGCCAGCCTCGTGGCCGTTTTCTCTCATTGTAGGAGAGATGGAGCTACAGGACCTTGGTGCAAATAAGGGCGCAGATCTCATTTTATGGTGCAATGAGATGGTGGGTGTGTACCCAGGCCACAATGGGCACTGAAATGTTAGTTGCATGCTCAGTAAACTAGTAAAGGAGTGAAAGAGGTGTGAAAATGAAGAAGCAATGAGGCGACAACAAACCTGGTGATTCTTGGTGATTGAGTTTTTGGTTGAAACAATGTTTTTTGTTTTGATCTTCATATCAGAGACAGTTAGACTGAAATCTAATTGTGTTGCTACAGACTGTGGACCATTTGCCAGCTTATCTACTTCAAATATCTTGCACCTGGAAATTAAAGCAATTGTGCACCCGATAAAGATAAAACAAAAATAAAGATTTGTTTTATCTGCTGGATTACTCTTTCCGTTGTTTCTGCAAAGAAGCAATCATCCATGTCCGTCTATTTGTTTTTTGGGTGTTTGCTCAAGCGTCTGATGTCTCGATTGAGATGAAACGTGGTGAATATAACAGCCACCAGAAGGACATTATTGATTCATGGTAGGTGACACCTGATCTGAAAGAGACAGTGGATATCCTCCTCCTCCTCCTCTTCCTCACAGAGTTGAGCTGAAAGTCACACACTGTGTACAGCGTGATTGTCCCTTCAACCCAGTTTGGGGTTGACTCCTTTTATGCCTTGGTGCATCTTGAGCAATAACACTCAGAACACATTATAAACAGACTGAAACGCAATTGTGTAGCTGCAGGAGGTGATCTAAGCTACATCAATGACAGATGGTTTACTCTACAAGTGCCTGCATATTCATGTCCTACAGACACAAATTAGATTCAAAATACCCCCAACTTTCAAAGTCACACCACATTCCTGTCCAGGATCCAGAGCTAAACTATCCAAACAGGTTGGGTCTGAGCGACTCTCGCTGCCAGCTCAGATTCCTGAACAATGATGGGCTGATTGCTTCGTCAGAGTTGGAACTTACATTTAATTTGACTAATTAGGCTGTGCTGCATAGCCTCTGCATTTTTATGTTGTTCATTTGCTTTTGTTGATGCTTTAAACTGTAAAAGATTTTCAGTGTTTTGAAACCAAAACTTTGCCAGTAAATGTGATTTTAAACTTTGGCTGTGCAGGAGTTTAGCTAGAGTTTTAACTTTAAATTCTGAGTTTGGACAAACAGATGTTGTTTGTGTAGACAGAAAGGGTAAATAATGATATTCTTATGTGGGGTAAAGACCTTTGAGCCACCCTGCAGTGTAGCAAATGAAAAAAAGACTGTGTTTTTGACACACCTTCCGTTAAAATGGTAGCTTGATTCCTTACTTGTTGCTTTCTTCCTGTGACTTTTAAGCTGAGTAAAAGCAGATAAAGGCAGATACGGGGAACAAAACATTAAAGCTAATGTGAGAAACTTTCAACTTGTGACAAGTTTGGCAACCCCTGCGGACAAGGCAGCCTGTCTTTTGTCTTTGATTATGTTGAACTGCTGTGTTTTCTGACAACAAAAGTAATCCTGCTGTCTTTTAACTGTCAAACAAATCACAAACTGTGAATTGTGCTCTGAGATTGTAAACACAGACTGTTTCAGCTGTGTGCTTTTAAAGAATGGTTTGGTGTTTTTTTTCTGAAGTGGGGGTTGTGTATGGGCGTGTAAAAGCCACAGGGGATCCCGGCCAGATCGGCCCCTTTGTTTAGAAGCCAGGCGGAGAACCGGCATGAACGCTGGGCTATCAACCTCTGCAGACCATAAACAGACTTATTTTAAGAAAGTCCACTTTGTTTAATCAGGATCTGGTTTGCATTGCAGCAAAACAAACAAAATTTGTGATTAAGTCACAAACAATGACAATACACAACATAAGTGGCAGCGTTTATGTTCTTTATCATCACTTAACAGTGATTACGAGCGTTAAGAATGACCATATGGACACTATATGGTCAGGTTTGAAGCAGATGTTGCTTGTTTGATTTTGTAGGTTAGTGAGAGCTGATAATAATGATTTTGGTCAGTTTCATAACCTGTTAAACACTCTTCAAAGGAGCTCTTCAGTCACGGTTCATAAAACCAAAACAATTAGCTGAAAGATGCTAAAATGCATCATAAAGTTGAGGAGAACTGCAGCATCAGGGAATAATTACCTCTGGGTTCATTATAAGGCTGCACAAAATTAAAAAAAAAAAAAAGAAGATGATATTGCATTTTCTCTCTGGGATATCATCCATCACATTGATGATGCTCTGTTATGGTAACTTTGAATCAAATGGGAGCTCGCCATTTTTCTCTGATTCTCAATAAGCTGTAAGGGTTCTCAGGAGTGGACACCAACAGTAAACACCTTGGTCCCGTATGTGTGCTCAAGACTTTAACGACCACCGGGATGAGTAAGCATACGATGTCTTCAAATCCATCTGTCTAATTGAGCATTTGCTGGAGTGTGTGTGGCAGCAGCAGAAACTTACAGTCATGTGCTGAACACTCGGTCCACACACAGAAGTCAATTTTAGCAGGGAGGTGCTGTGTTAAGGTGATCAGACACTTGTTGTAGAGCCATCAGGGTAAATGAGGGACTGGCAATATGCAATGTCAATGTGCAAGCCCATATCACAAAGTGCTAACAGTATATCGTGAAGCTCCAGTTCATCAGTGCAATATTTTTTTTTCCATCGCAGATTGTCCTTTGAGTGATATTGGGATAAAAACCCAACTACAAAAGCTGCATCCATAACAGTGGAAAACTGGATGTTTTGTCAAACCCTGAAACCATTCATCGAGGTGGACAAATAATGTAGCCTTGACCCTGTAATGATCCCTGTGTAGAGCGCTGCAGCTACTAAATATAGCACTGAAACCACGACAGCTGATGGAGACATATTTGCTTCCACCAAAATACAATAACAATAAACCCAAGCGCCTGTCCTTACTTAGCCTTTGCTAACATTCAGAGATAAAGGTCCCTAAAAGGGTTCATGGTTAAGAAAAAACATCCAGGAAATATGCAAAAATATATATATCATGGTTTCTTTAGGTGGTAGGATTCAGCAGCTTTGTACTGTTTCTGATCTATCCTCAGGGGAAATGATGCTTGGACATGCTTCATCCGTGACTGTGTGGGTTACACAAAATGACAGTCCTTTCTCCAGATTCCTGTGTTATGGTTCTCCATTTAGTTCTCTAATCCCCCCCTCACCCCTTCGCCCTGGGCCACTCACAGCAGTTTAATTGCTGAAATGCTATGGATAGAGGTAAAAATGCTCTCAAGCAGGGTTTGGATCTGTGCAGCGATTAGCACATATATGAGAGCGCAAATTGTAAGCATCCCTTCCGGCGTGCTTCACCCATGATGAGATGTATTCTCTCTGAAACCGAGGGAGTTTAGATTTCACTGAGTGAAGTAACATGAGGTGGGGGAAGATGTTAGTTGAAGATGATGATGTACTGATGTAAGAGCTGAGCTGTGTGCTAGTGTGAAGAGGGTTTGAAGCAACATGTGAGTATTATGGCAAATGAAAATAAATCCCCCAAAAAACACAGCCAATTTCAATTTTACATTTTATTTATTAATTTATTTATTTACATTTTTCTCACCACTTCACAATCCCAACAGTCAACCCTCTCCTCTATCAGTGTTTGATTTCTCAGGTGTGTAGGTTTTGTAGTACTATCAGGGCTTGACATTAACTTTTTTGCTCACCAGCCACTGTGGCCAGTGGTATCCCTGAGTTACTAGCCACTCAGTATTTTCACTGGCCACAATTTGTTGTTGGATAATTATGTTCAATATGATTAAAGCGGATGATGACATGCTAAAGTTTACTTAAAAAAAGATTTATAACCTCTATAAATGTAAATGAACCCTATTCACACTCAAAACAAGACTACATCAATGTTAAAATCCACAGGTCCTTAATCAGGTATTCAGCTCTGATAAAGTTGTGTGAAACATTGTGCTCCTTTCATATGAAAATATGCAGTCTATTAAGACATAGTAATTAAAATAGTAGTTTGTTATTGCTTATAATAAAATGGTAAAGGGGATTCATTGAACTGATAAAAACTCAGCAAGAGACACTGTCTGCTTAAATATTTATTAACGATTATAATCAGAAAATCATTTCTTTTTTCATGAGAATGACAATGAGAGAGAGGTAAATTAAATTTCCTCAGAGATTTCATCATCAGTCATCTTTTTGCTTGTCTCTCTGCTCCATGTTTGAGATAAAATTCAACCAGCCAAAGTGGCCAGTGGGAGCGGCGGTGTTACTAGCCACTGCCGAAATCCACCTGCATTTGGCCGGTTGGCCGGTGTTAATGTCAAGCCCTGGGTACTATGTATGCTGTATGTGCATCTTTATATGAGCAGTTTGGCTTGGGTAAGTTGCAAAAGTCAAAGTACAATGATAATAATAAAAAAAGATTTTTAAATTTTTAAAAACAAGGCATGCATGTATGTTTAATTATTATTATATAATTTTATGCCATTAAAAAGTGCTTCCAAGTCAGCACAGAGATTTTAATGTGCTCTGATGAGTGATATTGTCTTTCTCTTTCTGCACCGAAAAAAAAAACGGTTTGATGTGCAGCACTGATACAACTTCTTATACAAAAACAGTCATTATTTTACAGCATTATGCAAAAAAGACACAAAATGAACCGCACCGTCAAATTCTGCTCCCAAGCATCAGAAAAGCTAGAGACTAATAGAAAAATAAATAAATAAATAAATCGACTTGCCAAACAGGCACTGAAGTCTCCTTCACCTCTCTGTCAGTCCATTCCCTTTGCAAAAAGCGTTTCCGTGCTCTCGGAGTCCTGAAGTCTCTTTTTGTCCATTTTTAAGCATGTTTTCCTTTGTAAATCTTGTGCAGAGTGGGGTACAGTGTAGCTTTTGTATTAGTGAGCCATGCATGGCCTCGCCTCAAAAGACCACATGACAATAAAACCTAAGTTCCCCTCTGCATTACAATGACTGCAATCAAGTAATCAAAAGACTTTTGTCTCCGGGTAAAATCAAATTCTGAAAAACAGTCATAGCAATAACAACAAAAATTAATGTGCTTCATGACCAGCTCCACTTGTATGGATTAAAGGTGCTGTGAGGGCTTTATCCAGGACAAAGGCTGTTCCCAAAAGCACTATCACCCGCTGTTGTACAGACGTGACTCTTTCCAAGGTGTGTGTTTGTTTTGAAAGCAAATGACTGGAGATCGGGTCTTTTTTCAAACACTTTTCTTTGTTCAAGGCAACTTTTCCCATGTTGGGAACACAGACTGTATGTAGAGTGGACAACATGGCTCCGCCATTTATCACTGTACGGTTTTGAAGCCAAAGTTCCCCCGTCACAGGCGCAGCCATTGTAGCAGTTGTGCAGCCAGAATCTGCGCAGTAGAGACTGTGAGGGATTCTGGGAGAATCTGAGTGGAGCCGGGTGACAAAAATAATATATATATTTTTTCCTTTCAAGAGTCTAATCACTTCCTGACTCTACCTCCCAACATATTTTGCAGCCCCCCCCAAAAAAATACACGAGAACGGCAGCTGTCAATCATTGTTAAACGTTACATAAAGCCTTGTTTTTAACCTTGTATAACTAATGAGAACAAAACTTTTCAGAAAAAAGAGGATTTGAATACAAGACAGCCAAATGATATCTTCAAATCACCACAACAATCGGACGTAAGAAAGATTTCTACGAGGTGTATACATTTTTTAAAGTTTGACCACAGCCCATCTGGAATGGCTTGAAAGTTGGATGGTTGGGAAGCGACAAGGTAATGCATATTAGTAGTTACATAGCACTATTTTTGAACCGTGACAACAGTCAAACTTGAGCAGGTGAGCAGACTATCTGTTTAATGCTCCTCACAGCCCAGTGCTCTGAGACTTGTCTGTAAGGTGTAACGTTACAGACACGTCTCATTTACTAACATCAACGTCACCAAGCAGAGCTAACGTAACTTCACTCTTTGTTTTATTGATAGACTCTCAAGTTTGAACAGACCACTGCAGAATAACAGCTGCATGAGTGGGTTGGAATGAGCATTATCACTCATTATCATTCTCTCATTTAGCTTTCTTCTGCTCTTCTGTTCTTTTTCTGTTGTACAGTCCAGCTCCAGTGCCCAAAATTACCACAAAACAAATCTAAGCAGGTATTTTTTTTAACAGAGATAACACAGATCTTGCTTCTCACTGCTCAACTTTGTCACCTGGTGTAATTGTCATCAAAATGACTTTCAGTCCACGTGCCGTCGATTTATGTTCAACCCGACCACATATACTGAGAAAAAGCATTTTGAAGTAACTGATTTTGGCACTGAACAGGCAAAACTGAGACTATTTTAAGATCACTTATATACTCGTCCCAGTCCTTCAAAAAAAGGGATAAGTATTGGTTACATTTTATCGATATCAATGCCCTTATTGATTCTACTGATTGATCCAATTCTTTGTTGATTTCCTTATCATTTTCTCCTCTGAATTGTCTCTAGCTTTACAGGTTTTCTGTGTCAACAACATTTCATTGAGTTTATCGGTAAATAAATATATAATTGGTCCCTGGGTCTGGATATCTCTGGATGTAAATAAATAAAAATAAGGAAAAATTGCACATCGAGCAATGCTCTCTGTTTTGTAATATATTATTGACTCAAGTAGTCATTTAGTGTCTCGAAGGGGTTTTAGCATTGTTCTAAGTTGTCAGGAATCTTGCTGTAGTTTTGAAGCCAGCCATGAGCTTGCACTCGACTTTTCTTCCATTTTCCTGCAAATATTTAGACATTTGGAGTTCTCAGTATTTTTTACAGAGTAATTGTGATATGTCTCTTTGATGAAAGTTGGAATTCTATTCTGAAGCTGACATTATACCGATGTATGCTAACCAGTAGCATATCAATGCAATTTCCCATATACATTAGCAAGAAGCTAGCACTATTTTGTTTATATCGTTTTTGGTAAATAAGGAGATTTATACCATGATGAACAGGAATCTCGTGTGAGAGAGTGATGCACATTTTGTTTGAGTTCAGATCTTCAGTAAAACTTCAAGCTGAAAATCCTGAATCAGTTTTTTTTGGAAACGTTATCTAACTGCTAAAGTTTAAGATAGCTGCAGCAGACTAGTCACGTAAAGTCCTGCAGCTCTGGCATGGTGTAAAGAATCGATAAGGAAATTGTTAAGCACCAAGGCTAATGATGTCGATGGATTGGAACATTTCTTATCGATACTTAACAGGAACTGGTTTTCAATTCTCACCCCTAATCAAAAACCTTCAAATTGTATTGATGAGTAATCAGTGATGATCCAAATTCCCCCTCAGCTTCATTCAAGGACTCATAGAGATGAATATCTCTGCAAGAGCATCTGACATCTGTGTGCTCCAAAAACAATCCTCCAAACTTTAAGGCCCAATCCCGTCCCATGAGTCATCGCAGGGCTTACTCATTTTGCAAGTCTCTACATCGGTGATATCTGTCACTTCAGGAGGACTAATTATCCCTGAGGTCTGAGCACTCAGTGAGCTACAGGATAATCACCGAAGGTGAAAAGTACAAAAACATGTGGACTGACTCATCTTTACCAAGTCACTGTTTACAAAATCAAAGTTAAATGCTCACTGAAGCACTTGTTCACATCAATCAGATCACATTAGTTCAGCATCAGCTGAGCCGTTCAGAAATGCAGCGAACTTTTTACTGAATGTTCACACTAAGAAAATCATGAATATTTCCACAGTGATGAAACAGTTTGGTGCCATTACTACATTTTTTCCCAAAGCAGTGCTGACCCTAATACATAGTTTAGGACACGTTATCACAGAAGCATCAAAGTCAAGCAGAGGCTAATCAGATAAGATTTGATCTTGCTGCTGGTGTTTGTCTAGAGATAGCAGAAAGTCTCTTTCTGCGGTTTAAACTGAACATTTTTTACAACAGTTACATAAAATGCATGTTGTAGAAAAGGGTTCCTCTTTTTCCCAGAGGATGGAGAATAACAACTCTTCCAAACCAAGGGTCCTCTCTGTCCAAAACATGAACCTTGTTGTCCTCGAAGGAGATGTACAGCTGAGACCTGGCCTGGGGAGCTTGCTCTTCTGTGCTGCTGAGCAGTTGCTTTGTTTTATCAATGCACAGACCCTGCAGTTTATGTTGCACTGTGTGGCATAAATTACATTGCTCTGTTTGTGCTGTGGTGTTTTGTCTGTAGGGTATTATGTTAAATCGGGTCTGAAACATGTTGCCATCGATCATGCAGTGATTATACAGAAGAATAGAGAGGAGACAGTGGAGGAGATGGGGTGAACAGCGATTTGGAAATGTTGTAAATGAAGGAAGTATGACACCACCCAGCACCAACCACAGGGCTCATGGAGTGTGTTGTTTTGATGCATATTATCATTTTGGAGGAGATGCATGCCAGGCTACAGGGATAGGCTTATGCATCAGAAAAACACTACCACCACCAATGCTGCAGACAACTGATGACTTATCGACTCTCAAGAAGAGGTTCAACAACTCTGCTGACGACCCCATGTGACAACATTGGCATACTAACAACCCTGACAGCCAAAATACACCAGAGACATCTTCTGTCCGGCACTACTCCATCCCAGCAGATCTGATAGACTTCTATTCACATCAATGTGTCAATTCACACTGGATCTGCTCCATTGTGTTCCAGCTGTGTCCCTGCTCCGGCAGGTCGCAGCAGATACACAAGACCCTTAAAAGAGCTGGGATGTGTCAATTTCTAAGAGATGGAAAGGCCCAGTGACTTTCAAAATAAAACAAACTGTGTCAAAAACAGATTTGATCTAACCAGACTTAAACAATAAACCAACAAAATGAGCAGAGCCAGGCCAGGAGTCAACAGGTTTGGGGTTTTAGTCAACTTGTGATGGAGTAGAGCTGGACTGGAGACAGGGATAGACCAAACACTAGCCGGGCCAATTATCAGCATTGGTATTGGCATTTTTAGGCATATCGTCATAAACCGTTTTGTTAATTCAATGGCTGATAATAAATCAATTTAAAACTGTTATTTTTTGGCTCCCATGCAGACACACTTCTCTGCCTGCAGTCACTACTCTGTCTTCAGCATCGTCCTACCCACAGTACCAACTGATTGGTTACACGCAGAGCTATTTCTTTCAAATTTTTTATTTACTGAAGAAAACTTTGGGGAGCTATTTAATTTTTTAAGTTTCCATTTAACTTTATAAGACATGCTGCTAAGCCTGGGAGCATTGAAACAAAGATAAGTGTGGGAGTCCGGATTAGTCAAAACTTTGATACCAGTATTTTTAGATTTGCTGTAAATGAATATTGGCTCTAAATATCTGTCATTGGCTTCCTTGATTAATAATCAGTATCGGCCCTGAAAAAAAAAAAAAGTAACGGTGTATCTCTACTGAGGACGCATCTAGTGTATTCGTAGCATTAGAGGCTTATATTTTCAAGCTCCAGTCTGTTGAGAAATGAAGAAGTCTTTTAGAGAAGAAATAAAACACCTTCAAGGATTCTACCAAGTCCAGTTGCCTGTAAACACACTTAATCATATTCAATACTGTTTTATTGTTAATATGAGCATATGAGTGAAGACAGCCTTAAAACATTACAATTTGTGGACTCAATCCCGCTGTCTTCTTTGTTTCCTGCCTGTTCTAGGACAAAAACATGGGCCTTTTTCCGGTACATAATTAGATACGGCCCTTCTGCACAAGTCAACCGGAAAGAGTCACAATCTCGACAAGAACATGAGCAGCTACTTTCTTCAACAAGTAAACAACAAGTAAACATCACCAACTGTGTCTCACAGCCACCCAGCTGAGAGAAATGCATCATGTTTCTTTCTGCCCTCTGAATGTATTTCACTTTTTATGATTGAGCTGTGAGATGGTGAGGCAACAACACAAGGTAATGGACAAAGTTAATGGATGGCTGCTTTCAGTGTAGCCTGTTAGCCTGTGAAGACATCAGGTCTTGGTTGCACAGCAAGCTTCTTATCCTGAAGATGCTCACAAAGTAATTTATTCCAGTGTATTTACACCTGGATTTCAAAATACATCAATCAAGACTGTATCTAGATGCAGTTTGTCTACACTGGTTTCATATTTGTCAAAACAATTATTACAAGCTGCCATAAAGGCTGATCTTAGTACTCCTTCCTTCTTTCCCGTGCTGTTCTTCTCGACACAAAAAGGCACTTTGCTTTGACAGAACTACCTTACTCAGTGACAGCTTACATCTGTTTTCATTGCACTGCATTGTAAGTCTCATCTGTGTCCAATGGTTGGAGTCAATCCCAGAGTGCATTGGGCGGAAGACAGAAACACACAAGCCTTAAGTCTACTGTGGAGAATCACAGGATAACACACACACACACACACACACACACACACACACACACACACACACACACACACACACACACACACACACACACACACACACACACGGAGGCATAGTCTTAGTCACTAAGCATGAGTGTCATCAGTGCACCTGGTTTGGATTCAGTGATTGTGTGGGTGTGCTGTGTATATATGAGATTCATGTGTTTTCTGAGACGTCCCCTGTTGGAAACAAGAGGCACTGTTTGTTAATATTCAGCGTGACAGCTATTTACATAATGAGGTACACAACTTGTTATTTCACTTCTGTTCAACAGCTGGGTGGTAAAGGTTAGAGATAAAGAGAGTACAAAGTACCAGCAATTTGTATGTTGTTCCATTGTTTGTTTTCTCACACTACTGTCAACTCCACTGATACTGAGCCTATGGCAGGTGTTAATGTAGTAATATGTGAGGATTTCTGTGTATGTATTAGCATGTAAATCACAGATTTAATCAGGTTTCTTGGTTAGCCCTCAAGCTGTATTCTCTTTTATGACCAGATGGTGGGGAACTTCTCTGGATGTGAAGAGAAGTGTGATCATAGACTGTTTATAGAGCGGACAGCATGGCTCCACCTTTTACCCTTTGTACGGTTTTGAAGCCAAAACACCCTCGTTAGGGTAGATGCCACCATTGTGCAGCCAGAGTGTGTGCAGTAGAGGCTATGAGGGACTCTGAGACAATTTGAGTGGAACCAGGTGACAAAAATGTATTTTTTTTATGAGAGATAAGAAAATATATTTTCAGAAAAAAGAGGACTTGAACACAGTGCAGTTAATATCTTTACATCACCACAGCAAACTGATGCAAGAAACATTTCTACCTGCTGCATTTATTTTTTAAAGTCTGACCACAACCCATCTGGAATGGCTGGTTTTCTGGTGACCTCACTTGGAGCTGAGTGAAATGACCGCCATTTTTTTTTTAACAATACAAATTATGAGTATGATTGTATGAAAACAGAAATTAGAGAGTCTAATGTCTCAATCACTAGTTTTAAGACATCTCGAATATAAAATGGTCTTCATGTCTTTATTAAAAACAGGATTTACATGTATCTTTGTTAGCATGGTGTTGTCGGCACGTTTTCTGAAACATGACAAGTACAGGTTGCAGAAAAACAAAAACGGGACATCAAGAGGCTTCATCAACCTTTTGTTCACAGCGTTTCTCATACTTTCTAATTTTAGACATTACCATGAAAGGGGGTCTGCAGGATTTTCCTTAAGAAAAGTCAACTTTTACAAGAATAATCCTGCTCAATCATCTTTTACGGGTCGCTATACATGTATGTCAGTGTCTGTGTTGGCCTCCACCCTCTCCTCTGCCTATATGTTGATGACTAAGTGTGGTTACCTCAGCCAGCCACAGAGCGCCCAGTGCTTAAGTGACTTTGCGTGTTGATGAGAGCTAGTGGAAGCTAATTAGAGCAGCTACGATAGTGGACTTAGCATGGAGGAAGAAAAACACAACAAGCAAAGTAAAACAAAACACCAAACAGATAAAGCTTTTTACTAAACAACGGGGGTTTGGCTCAACTTTCACTCATTTTTGGGGAACTTGGAGAGCAGCTATTTAAAATATCCGGAGCTCTGTCCGCACATATTTAAACAGTGTTGGATTAGTGATGTGTCTCAGGATGGAAACTTGGCAGATGAAATATCTGAGTCATACTCTTTAACTATGCTCTCTGGCTTGTTATCAGTTAATTAAATGTATCAACAAATGAGTGAAAAAGAACAAACTGGGAAGTAGAAGTGATTATAAGGCAGCCTCACAACCTGTCGATGTGTTTTTCATGCCGTTACGTGTTGCTTTCACTCTTCTGTTTTACTGAATACTGCTTCCAAATGAGATAGGCTACTGTGAAAACACTGAGCCAGAATCCTGGGCTCTTGTCACGGTCGCTTATCACCGCTTACAGCAATATTGGATAACCTAAGTAATCTTAAAGTTATGAATATTTAGCAATTTCAAAAATCTGCATGTTTAATCTGAACATATGGGGAAAAATAACACCACCTCTTAAATAACACCACCTCTTTAAGTTAAGGTTGCATCAAAGGGCACATTCAGTCTTTTGTGTGACCAATTAACATTAATCAAGAGCAAAAACTGACAGCTTCTGCTATCTTTGCACCACGGCAGCATTTTTGTAACCTAGCAGCAGAACTCAACAGAACACCGGTCACATGATGTTAACATTATCAACCCTGCCTGCTCCATCACTGTGAATGTTCCAAGCAGCACTCTCTCATGAGCTCACTCTGAATGCACCCTGAAAATACAGGGGCCAGCAAAGAGGATTCAGGGAGGAGTTGGACATTTCTCATGAATTTAGCTGAAGTTTTAATTACACATTGAAGTTCATGAGGCGTTTATCCAGAAACTCATAGAGCTGAGGTATCATTACGTTTAGATTCCTGGACTTAGAAGTAGAGACTGTGTCTGATTGATTTCAGGGAGTGCTGAGGAGTAGGACTCACAGGACACTCGTGCAGCTGCGTCTGCTTTTCTAGATGAGTGAGTGGGCAGCGGTTTGCTATCACAGCAGACATTACAGCCTGTTAAAATAATAGGAAACAGTAAAACAATGGCTGTGGCTGAAATTACTCTGACAAAAATGAAGGGCTCTTATTTTCCTGTCCAACATTTGGTTTGGGTGAATTCACAGCTAAAATGTATTCATGATGAAGCTTCCTCAAGAATTTCTTTCATGCAGTGCACACACATTTATTTCTGATAACAACTCCATGATGCCATGTTTGGTGTTTTATAGATACAAAGTTAACAGTTTTGTAACACTGCATCTTGCAGTGCGAACGCAGAATAATGATGAGTCATATCTGACGGAAATCTCAACTCACCACTCACCAGTAATCATCTGAGTGTCTGTTACAGAGGATAAAGATTGGGTGGGCTGGAGGGAAAAGTAAGCTTGTCTTGTATTGCCGGATCAAGGAGGAATTTTTACGCCCCTGTAGCGTATTGCCTTCATGGTAAATGTTACAAAACCTTTTATTATATTGTAGGTTTGCTATAGCTTTTAACTGAGTCCAGCCTTCATCACTTATTTTTACTTCTTTACTGATCCCACGGCCATGTGGCAGGACCAATTCACCGGTCTGTTCTGACATCAGAGGGGCGTAACAAAGGTAAACAGGATCAGCATACAGGGCTGTATGCACACTGTGAGTATATGAAGCTCCCACTGTGTTTGAAAGTCATGTCTCTTATTCTTTTGCTACACCATAACGCATGCTAAAATCACACACCAGGACTCCAGTGCAGGATTAATGTTGAAGTACAAAGGTGAGATGATAGCAGAGCTTAATTATAATCCTGTGGCAGACGCAATTAAGAGGAGCAATAGATGTGGATACATGTAATTTTCAAGGTAGGGTCTGCAGGAATTTTCATTACTTGTTAATAAACACAACATTTAAACTAGGCTCCTCCTCCTTGGATCAGTGCCAGTGGCAGCACACACCCACTGCCTCCGTAGCTACGTAAACACACCCATTAGCCCGTAACCACCTGTACCATCACGTTTCTACGTAGGAGAGACTCGAGAGCCAAGCACCTGACTTGGCATGTTAGCAAAGGCCAATCATGGGTATTTGACGCATACCTGCTCAGCAGAAAGCCAACTCTGGTCGCTCTCCAAGTGCCCGATGTGAGTAAAAATCGAGCCAAGCTTCACCCTCCTTTAGTAAAAAAGTGAAATAAGTTAAAAAATCTGTTTGACATTTTGTTTTACCTTGGTTGTGTTTTTCTTGCTCTGTGGTACGTTCGCTACAGTTGCTGCTCTGATTAGCTTCTTAAACTCACTAATCAACATGCAAAGTCACCTGCGCACTGGGTGTGCCCTGGTTGGGTGAGGTAGCCGCGCCTACTCTCCCCCCAGAAACGCCTCAACACAACCACGACACCAACATACAGGCAGAGGAAAGGGATGAGGCAGACACAGACAATGGCTATGTTTACAAGCAGTTAATATTCAGGTTAAGGTCAATATTCCAGTGTTTGAAATTTCGACTTACCCGTTTGAATGCGTGAGCAAACAGTGTTTTCTTTTTTACATGGTATCCTAAACAAAACAACGGCACATGAAAAACATCTGGATGCACGGATGATGTCATGGCACACTGTGCGTCATTCCCGCTTCTTCTTACTGTATCCATAGCAACAGCAGCAACAACTACAAGAACAGCAACACGACGGACTTCGTTTACTCAAAAGGCCAAGTTTCCTTGCAGAAACATTCAAAAACAGAACATGTGCAGAGCACAAATTAATGATTCTTTCAATAAGAATATCCCGAGAGGCGTACCGAATACTCAAGTTAGAGAAGGAGTAACCAAGGGGTAATTTTCAGGTTTTTAAAAACAAAAATATGAGCATATTCTGTTTTTTAAACAGGTTATTGGTGTCTTTATGGCCGTGCACAACTGGGTTATTGCTGATTTTCCAAATACGAAAGGGTTACTGACTGCGGGTAAACGTACTGAATAACACACTTGTATAGAGGCCTGTAGGAGATGACTGAGCAGGATTATTCCTGTAAAAGCTGACTGTTTTTTTTTAAGGAAAATCCTGCAGACTCTACCTTTACATGGAATTCATTTTACGGCTCAAATATAATGATGAAATTTTTATCCTGTGTTTTAATAAATCCAAGAGAACAGTTATCATCCAACCCTACAAAGTCTTTCCTCATGATAATACCATTTCTGAACTAGTTATGAAAGAACATCTCTCTACCAAGAAAAAAAAGAGTCCAATGAACACACAAAAAAAGAAAGATTAAGCAATTATTCTGGAGGAGAAAAAAAAAAAGTTTCATCACATTAATTTTTAAGTTTGTTGCACAGAGTTCAAGATTTGCTGAAAGAGGTTTTGAAGAACTGAAATAAAAAACAGCCTTCTAAAACTTTCTCTGTAATATTTTGGTTACTGGTACAATTATAGCTACTTACAGAAATATAAACATAGCAGAAGGCTTTGCTATAAATTCTTGGAATCCAAGAGGTCTCTGTCCTCCACAGAAATGAAAACATAAATAAAGTGTGGTTATGTCATAAGGGCTAAAAGCACTCGGTCAAAGTAAGAATCATGAGTCAAAAATTGAGTCATCACTTTAGAACCTGAAAAAATGCTGGTGTGCAGAGCTAAGCTCCCAACATGCTGGCTGATTGTTGTTCCCGCCTTTACCTGCGAGGGCATTAAAACATCATCATCACTGAGACCAGTAGCCAAATTAGATTCCTCTGCAGAGCGGCTGGGCTCACTTTGCATAACAACAGGGTGAGAAGTTCACTGATGTGAGCGGAGCCCAGAGTCCTGCTGCTGCTGCTGCTGCTCCATGTTGAGGAGGCAGGCTGAGCTTTTCCAGGGACGATAACCTGCACCATTGATTCCTGTAAATAGAGCTCATGATTGTTGGCCTCCACATAAGCGGTGATGAATTGGGATAACTTTGAGACGCCTAGAAGTTCAGCTTTGGGGTTTTGTTCCCTCAGAATCTGCTGGTTTACACCTCTGTGGTCAGTTTAACTTTTCTAAACAGTTATTTTAAAGTCAGAAGTTAATTAGGCCCCATGAATGCCCTAAAATTTAAAATAGGACAACTAAATGAATTCCATCATAAAATGGCCCTTGCTGCACTTATTCTAATCTCACTGGAGCTTTCATAAGTGATTGGGAGAAGCCTCTCTGCGAGTGCAACCAGTAGGAATATAAATACAGTTTACCAAGAGGAAAATTCATGAGCCTGAAAAATCTCTCCATTCAGCATCTTTCGAGCACATTAACAGGAACATGATGGGGTGTCAGCGAGCCCTTTTGCCGACACACAGGCTTTCAGGGCTGCTTTAGGGCCCTTGTCATGGCTTTCCAGTATCTGTTGTGGTAATTGTCACTGAATTGGAAAAAGCCACCGCCAGCCGCCCTGCTCTTAAACGCTTACAAGCGCTACATGATGAAGGATTTATCCATAATTTCCACAACAAAGGGGGAAATCTTGCTTCCTTCACTTTGCTTTCAAACATAACAGCCACACATGTTCATCTCACACAACTCTTTGCTGATGAATGTTACAGCGTCAGCAAGCATGTGGGTGCGGGTGGGTGCTTGTGAGTAAGCTGTGGAGAGAAGTCAGGGCATGCATGACTTCAGTGGAGTGTGTGAAAGTGCAGCTCCCTGGCTTGTGCCTGATGCAGATTAAACTATGCAGCCTCCTATAACCGCTTATATCAGCAGCCTTCTTCTCACACTACATTAGACGTCTGGGCGCAGAGGACCCCCTTCTCTCCTAATTTATGTGTGCCGTGCCACCCAAACGTTCAGATAGAGCAAAAAGACATAATTCACAGCGTGTACCCGTTAATGTGGTTAGAAAACATTACCCCTTTAAATACATTGTGGCCAATAAAATGCTCCGCAGGGGAAAGTATGTCTTCTATTATCGATCCTGTAACATCTTTAAGGAGACATTAGGCTCTTAACACATAGACTACATTTGCTTTATAAAGAGCTCAATTTTCTTACATTTGCATTGACAGTAGAGCTCAAAATCAGGTCAGAAGAGGAAAAAAAATCTATAGAAATAGACAGAAAATCCACTCCTGTCAAGAACTGTGCGAGAGGGTTCAACCGTGATAGAAAGAAACAAAAGCTAAATGATGAAAAAATATAAAGACAAAAAAATGTCAAGCTTTCGAGGAACCTTTTCAAAACAGCAAAGTTATTTCAAAGACTAAAAATCCCCTGCATGTGAGGGCAGAGTCTTTGTAATACAGGTAACCTATTGTATAAAAAAAGAGAACAGTATGACAGGTGGGTGGAAGAAAGGAGAAAAAAAACTACCGCTGGAGCATCAGAAGCACACAACCTCTCAGCTGTGCCGCTGCAGCGAGCTCACACCTCTCTGCTCTATGGAAATTGGGATTGACTGAAATCCAAGAGTCACCGAAAACAGGGGGGTTTCAGTAATGTCAAACATGCATGGGCTGTGGGATCAATACAAAGTCCTGATCTCCAATTGATGAAATGCCTCTCCTCCTGGCTCCAGGGATAATCTCACCCACTGATTTATCTGTGGAAGAAACGCTCCGCACAACATGCAGTGCTCCTGCACGATGAGCTCTCTTGTTTTGAATTGTTCGTCACGACAGAATTAGAGCCAATTAAACATAAGATTCTCTTTCTGTGTAGGAGGTAGACTGTCAACTACCAGGAACATCACATTTGTTAGAGAAATCACCTGAAATCCACCTCTTTCTTTTTACAAGACAAGGCTTTTGTTGTTGTTTTTTTTTTACCCATGAACCTGATCAGGCTGCAGCATTTCTCCAACAACATTTCTGATACAGTTAAATGGACAGTTGATGGATTCTGACATGAACACAGTTTTGATTTGAACCCAGACCATGATCTCTTTCTGACTAGAGGACATTAACAAAGCTGGATATGAGCCATGCCTCCTCATAACAGTTACTGGACTAGAGGATTTAACAATATTTTGGCTTCTGGCTTCTTCTATTTTCTCATGAGCAATAGATGGTGACCCCATCAGGGCAGGCGGCCCAGCAATAAACTGTGTGTCAGTGCAGTCCATGCAGATCACTGAGCAAATAAATACAATTCCAAAAAGTTGAAAACCGAATATGATGATTTAAAAGTCATTTGAACCACATATTAAACCAAAAACAGTTCAAAGAAGACATAAGAAAGCTGAAACTGAAAAATGATACTTTATCTAAAATTTATGCTTCTTTTAAACTGATGCTAGCGACATGATTTGATACAGTTGAGACGGGTCATTTTAACTACTGTTTGCCTCTTACTTATTTCACAAGAAGTATGAGAACCAGGAGATCAGTTCTTGGAGTCCTGAATATGAATTGTTGTCCAGATTGATAACACACGAGTGAGAAGTCTCTGCAGGCAACCAGACTCTTCTACTACTGAGCTACATTGTTTTTATACACACAGAATATGGTTTGGCATTGTTTTGCTAAAATATGCAAGGTCCCCTCTGAAAAAAAAAAAAAAGTATTGTTTAAATGGCAGCAAACACTGCTCCTAAAGTTGTACAGCTCAGCATTAACGGTGCCTTCCCAGCTCTAAAAGCTAATGCGTAAGCACTTCTGTGTCCTCATGCCACCACATATACTGGCTTTTGAACTGTGCTATGATAACAAGCCTGGTGGTCCCTTTCTTCTTCAGAGAGCAGGGTGTGTTGTTCATGATCTCCAGAAAGATCGTCAAATTTGGACTGGTTAGACCACATGACAGTTTTCTGGGACAGTCTCTTTTCAAGACGGTCTTAACTAGGCTCAGGTCCAATGGAGTCTGAAGTGTTTCAGCAAAGAGTTAATACATGTTGTGCTCTTGTCTAAAAGCCTGTGATTCTTAACATCTTAATTTTTCTGAGTAGTTTGAAAGACTGTTGTGGTAACTGGAGAGGTCATCCACACTGTGGCACTATTAGCTGATCTCTGCATCCTGGTTCCTAATGTTACTACTAGAGGTGTCCCAGTCCGATATTGATATTGGATATCGGTCCGATATAAGCAAAAAACAAGTATTGGTGTCGTATTGGAATGCATCTAAAATCTCCGATAAAAGCAGTTTCTGTTACCCATTTGTTAACAATAAATGGGTCAGTTTTTCCTCATACCTACTGTTGCTGACTACTGCTCTTTGTTTGAATAATATCACTTAATGACACCTTTTCTAACATGACAGACATACTACAAAATAAGTAATAAAAGTATGCATGTTTAATGCTGATATCGTATCAGATTAATATCAGTATCAGCCAATACTCAATGCTGCAGTATCGGTGTCGTACCGGAAGTGAAAATGTAACATCGGGACATCCCTAGTTACCACCAGCACAATATGTCAGTGTCTGTCAAAGGAGGTATTTTGGCTTCACTTTTGTACACCAGAACATCCATCTTTATTGGAAATCAATGGCACAAGGTAAGGTAAAAGTAACAGTATGTTTGAAGGTAGATATGTTGCCAAATAGGAGAGCGTGTAGAATGCGAAGGGGAAAAAGTGAACTTGAATGTACAAATGTTTACTTCTATAAAAAAAAATCCACACGAGTGAAATTAATTTGCTGTCACAACTAGGGAGGAAGAAATGGGAAACTGTAGAGTTAAAATTTGAACCCAAATAAATATTTACAAAGTCACAGAAAAAATATTTAAGAATGTGTAGACACATTCATATGTAACAATAATACATATATATATAAAAAAGCGACACCTGCAAAATTATTCAGATGTTTTTTTTTGTTTTGTTTTCTTAATCATCAATGCCTATAATCCTTTACATCTATGCGGTTACAAATTCTCAAATCTGCTGCTACCTTATGATCTACCTTCATAATTGTGCTTTTTAGAATTGAAAATTTGTGCACATGTGGTCAGGAAAGAGAAACACAATTTGTGTTGGCTTCAAAAAATCCTGCACAACATGAAAGGGGCATTATTATCTATACTTTAGCCCCTTATTCCAAGTTGGATAATGAAACAGCATTGTGTTTTAATTTTGGAAGGGTTCATTGTCTTCTTATAAACTGTGTCTTTGTGTCTTTAGTGTCACAGGGGCTTGAGATTGACTGATGACATGAGTCGAGTTAAAAAATGAAAACTGAGCACACTACAACAAAAACAGCTTGTTTAGCAAAATCACAGGGGGAATTCCTCAAAGTTTCAATGTTAAACTGTTTTAAAATCTGCCAAGGTACAAAGAATACAAAAGACTATTTTGACACATCACAATTTCAACAACTTGCCACTGACTCAACAAAATCACAACTTAGTTGCTGAAAAGCAAACAAGCACAGTTGCGAAGTGAAACACAAACTGCTCAAAATGTCTCTGGCTGTGCAGTTCACAATCAACAGATGGAGGTAATGAAAGTCAAGATTATGAATTATTCCCTTTCGTTGGTTTGTTAAACCTCACAGCAGCCCAAACAAACAGCACTGATAAGACACCCGCACTAAATTGGATTTCAATGCACCACATTGGTAAGTTGTGAGAGCCTTAACCTTACCTTACCTTACAGCTACAACCTGCATCACAATAAGAAAAAAACACTTCCTAACAATGTGTCATAAATATGATCCTTCAGGCTTTGATGATGGTGAGTCATTTGATCAACGATACTTGGATCTCAGTTTAATTAAATATCTCTCTGTGTTTTAACAGACTGTCACGGCGGAGGCTGCTTGCTGAGGTAAATAATTTAGCTAAATCTGCATTTCAATTATTTGTTATGAAGTTTAGTTCAACATGACAGACAGAGGTTTGGCATGATATAATTATGTAGCCAACTTTTAATTCTTGCTAATAATCTCAAACAAGGTTCACTCCTTTAACGCCAAAAATAAAGGAGATTCAAAACACCTGCATGTGGTGGCAGAAAATCCTCAAACAGAGCTGAAATTGGATCAAGTGTTGTGACTGGCCAGGCCAGAAAAAGGGAGGACAATAACAAATCAGACCTCATCTTGCAGGTTGTCTGGTCTGTATCAATTTCATGTCTGGCTCTTTTGTCCAAAACGAAGATACTTCAATCCATTGCATCAGTAAAAAAAGGACGCCAAGAAAAAAAAAGGTGCTCTGATGATGATTTCACCACAGAAACCAGTTCCCTTCACACAAGCTCTCAATATTCAGACCATCATCTACCCCAGCTCACACCATTAAAACCAAAATAATCTGTTTATCAGTATGATTTGATGGCAGAGTCTAATACAGGGAAATTAGCTCACATTAGCTCAATTGGCTCACTGTGCCGCCCTGTAGTCCTTTATGTCCTGCACGTACAGTCCTGCAGAGTTTCGCTGTGTGATTAAAACAGACTAAATGTTCGCTGAAGTACTGTCAAGAATCTGGTGTTATATTCTGCTGCCAGCAGCTTTCTGTTGTGCCTTTTCTCTTTGTTTGTCCGCAGGTTCCCTGGTTTGTTGGCCTGATTATTTTATTCCCTGTCCGAGGAAACGTGTATACAGTAGGAGAGGATGTCGAGGAAAAACAATAGAGTAGCAAACATGGAATAGGGTATCTGGGGAGAGGAGCGCTGAAGTGAGAGGAAATCAGCTGAGGTGTGTTGAAACTGTGCTCAGCCAGAGCACTTGTAATCCTAACATGATGATCTGTGCCAAATAATGTGCTGTGTAGATAGTGTTATTTTCCCTTTCTGTGAATGACCACGTTTATTATCTCTTTCTTGATGAGCTTCTCTCAGTCCTGAATCCCCAAAGCTTTTTAAATTCTGACTGCTGAAACACCGCACTGATCAGAGTGTATTACATGCCTTTCAGACAGGGCAAGTAAAAATCCTCAGCCAGAATAAAAAGGCTGACCCATTTGTTTGAATTGAAAGGAAAGATTGTCCCCCGAGGGAAGAAGGAAAAATGAATCCGTCCTCTTCCTCCACCTGTGCACAATACATGTCACAACAAATTATACGCCAGCAAATATTCATTATTCTACAGAAAGTACGGCTCAGAATGATTGACGGACATTCATGTTTCCCAGACAATGAGTCCTCATGACTTTTGTGTTCTCTAGACTTTTCCTCCAACTCCACAATGAGGCTGACATTTCTATTTTTGGGTAAACTATTTGTCTGCTGCTGCCATAACATTTGATACAGACATTGTACATGTTCCCCAGATGATTCATCTAATCAACATAAAACAAGTTTTAACACCAGACTGTGTTAACATGTTATTCTGATTGGTCAAATCCACTAACTGCAGACTGAATGGACGTGGTCCCCGTTACATCGCCCGTTTCTGAATCAGAGCTCTGAAGCCTATCATCAGTGGTTGCCACTTTGGAAAGGCTAGCTTCAATCAAACTAGATGAGGCGGAGTTGAGGCGGGTTGTCAGCCACCTTACTAACAACTGCAGCAAGCCTGCCTGTCAGTCAAGTCAGCTGTGTCATTAATTTGACAAAGCTCGTAAGTTTGATTTTTTCAAAAATAAAATTCATCCCCGTACAGCGTGTGCTGATCGAGAAATAAGCTATTCAAACCAACCAGACTGTAAACATGTTTATTTCTGCTGTAAAGATCACCTCTTTTTCAATGGGTGTGTATGAAGTTCCTGGTGCTTCTGCAGTCAGCCTCTAGTGGATGCTTAATGAACTGCAGTCGTTATCACTCCTGCATTTGTTTCATATTTTAAGGAGGTTGTCTCTTGGTCAAACTGCAAAACAACAGCGATTCATCCTCTACAGTCAAAACAACACCAAAGACAGCCAGAGCTGAAATAATTCCTGGAATAATTTGAATACCTCTATCACAAAAAAAATGATGGAAGAATTCCCTCCACCTCGAGGAATCCTTTATTTTTAAGCTCAAAGCATGGTATTTCACCTGGACTACTTCAGAGTATAAATCTTCCCTACAGCACCTCCTATCTGTGACCATAGATGAGTTTCAGTTTCTCTTCTCTACGTGCGCACTTCTTACTCACTCCACTCCTCCCCTGCTTTGCCTTAAGAAATACTGTTAGACCAATGCAGTGTGAGCTGAAGTTTGACATTAGTTTGTGACTAAAAACATGAAAAACTGTCTATGAAGAGAGAAGAAGAAGCAAGGGAATTTTTAATTCTCTTTATCACGTTATTAGGTGCTGTTGTGCTGTTCAAGGCAGAGATGCAATGCATCTTCCTCAGCACGCAATGCCATCAGGATGTGGAGATATTTCCTCATCAGTTTTTCTCATGCATGAATTTCTTTTTCCTTCAAAGTATTCAATAACAAAGCAACTAATTAATTTGATATATAAGTCACACCTGACTATAAGTCTCAGGACCAGCCAAACTTATAGTCCTGAAAACATGGCACTTGTTTCTTTTGAGGTTACTTTTGCTGGTCCGAAGCCTTAAAAATAAAATAAAATAAAAAAACTTGAATAAAATAAAATAAATCAAACAAAGAGAGACAGACAGTTCATTTGTAGTTCTAAACACATTTACAGTCTGCGATTATACGCTTTCTGTGTCTCATACAAAGGTATTCCTCTCTCTCCTTCATCGTCTACAACAATTACGTGCAAATGACTTGTTATGCAAATTAGACAATTGCGTCATTTAGCAATTTTAACCTGTAAAACAGCACTGTAAAGTGAAGAAGATGAAAAATTAAAACATAACATAACAGAGCTAGCTGGGATGTTGTCAAATTGAGCTCACAGGTTGCTGATGGATAAAGTATCAAGCAGCACTGGAGCCTCATGTGCTTCAATACAGCAGAGATCATCATTTTAGTCTGAGCACTGCAAAGACTCAAAATCTTATCAAGAATGTCTTATCACTAGTTAAAATGTCTCATTTCTAGTCAGACCTCATTGAGCTTAAAATTTATTACCTAAAGTCACTTATTTTTTACTTGTTTCAAACAAATCTTACTTGAAAAATAAGTGCTCTTTAACTAAACAAATCACTCGATTAATTGACAGACTTATTAGTACAATACTTGAATACGAAAATATTCGATGGCTGCAGCCCCAAAGACAACCAGTACAGACATGTTACACTGACTTACTGGGAGAAATCTGGCACATTTCACCTCTGCCTTCAAGGTGTATGCACTTTTATGAGCTTCTGCTATTTTTAACTGTATGAAACCCACTGCTTTCAAAGTTATGTGGTCAATCTGTCGCACTCAGTACTGCGATGAATTAATTCCTTGACTGAGAGACGTGCTCACAGTGTGGCTGTTTTGTCACGCTGTAATTAGCACAGCTACTTGGCTAGCCATGCTGGGTTAGTGAAGACTAACCTGGTCTGGAGAGTGAACACGTTACACGTCATGGAAATGTAATTTTCATTCTGCAAAATGCGGCGCTTTCTCTTTCTAATCCTCTCCCTCTTTACTTCAGCTTCCCTTTCCTTCCTTTCTGCTTCACCTGTCAATACCGCGGTCCTACGTAAGCTGAGAGGCAACAAGTAGATGGTGGCTTTGTGCATCAAGAGGGAAGCTATGATGTCATATTTTACAGTTGGCAGCGGAAACACGACAACTGGCTGAGCACATTAAACCATCTGCAGGAGTCGCACTTGCATATGACGATGCGTGCACTCAGAGTGATTATTCACTCGCTCTTGCTGCTCATGCTGACTGCTCGTGGCAGATCCAATAGACCCTCACGCCACCAGGAAAACTCCAGGTGCTCTCCGCATACAACCTGCTCCAAGTGATAACTCTCCAGTTGGTTGCTTGTAAAACGCTGCAGACAGAAAAAGACGTATTTGAACCAACAGTGAATCATGTGGACAAAAGTTGTGTGTGTTTGATGGTTGTAATAATTTAAAACATTGTTTCAGGTTCTTTTTGGTGTTTTCTGCAGTTATTTTGAGTCTGAACAGCTTTGAATCATTGTGTCATGAGCTGTTGACACGGCACTTTGTTGCATTTCGCTTTTACTGATGTATCAATTTTCCATCTTAGCCAAGCTTGAAAATATTTTTCTTGATGCTTCCACCTATTTCCAAACTTCCATCACTTCCATTCAGCTTTTTTGTGTAAATTGAAAATGTGCACACTGCACAAAGAGGTGGGTGGATGCTAGCTTTCTATTAAATTACAAGTTACTGACATTATCATTTAGCTGAAAGCAAAGCTGTGTTTGGGTCAGCCTCACAGAGCTGCTTTTCTGGCTGCAGACTATAGGAATGTGCAACTTTTCGTATCTATTTTTCTATAAGTCTTTCGATACATGTATGAGCCTGACAAAAACAAGAGCAGTGCCAAGTAGTAGGTACCAGACATGTGCCAGGTTATGTTTATTTTAAGGAAATCCCCCCACACGCATGCAGTTTTCTGACAGGCATTTCACAATAACCTTAAAGGAGGAGAAGTTGGCAGAGATGCTGCATCATTCTGAGTTTGTGCTGACTGACTCACCGTTTCCTCCCATCAGACAGACTGAGGAGGTGTAGCTACATGATAAAGGAGTTTTATTTCTTGGAAAATCACAACAGTGTTCTTGAGGTAGACTCAAACAGTACATCAAAATTCTTCCCAGCTGAGAAAGATAAAAGAAATCATCCTGTTTTTATGCAGAGGAGTGTGCTGATACACACGACTGTCCACCGACTCACTAGGACACGTAATGCACCAAGACGACACTTTATCCTCCGTTAAGTATCATTCTCAACTTCCTCAGCAGTAAAATGGAAGTGACACAGCCTGCAGAACTATGCAGCATCTCTGTCAAATTAACTTAATAACTCTAATTAAATGAATCATAATAGAATAGAGAGCTAAATAGGCAGTAGCTGCTTCATGCTGAGTTGAAAAATGAACGTGTCCTCTGTGACCATAAAACAGCATAAAACGTGACGTCTCATATTTTCGTGTTTTATTATTCATTCTGTCTGTGGTGCCTGACTTTTCATGAAGTGCTAGATAAGCTGTCAAATCCCATTATAGGCGAGGTGTCACTGATTGATTGAACAGAAGCTTAAAGTGAGGGAATCCAGGCCATGTGATGACTGACTGATAGATTTGTCAGAATAATAGAGCGCTTGATACGGGATTCAGATTTTAGGATGCTGTTAGAAATTTACATTTTATTTCTGCAAACACTCTTTTTTTAAGGGAATAATTCATTCTGATGCAGAGGGAACTGAAGCTGTTCCATTGTTTCTCAGCTCTAACTGAGACTGAAGACTTAATGGGAAAATCCACCCTTGGATACACTGTTATGTATCATCAGTCTGAGGCTCACTGCATGCCAGGAGTGCTTACTACTGAGGTGGCATAAATTATCTTTTGGGCACCAAACTTTCCCCCCCAAACTCTTCACATCTGCTTCAACTCCAAGTTTGTGTTTTCCTGTTTCCTGAATGCAATTTGACAACCGCTCGGGGCCAGTGAGGTTGAGTGTCTGGCAATATGTTGCTCTTCGTGTTTGGCCCAGAAAGTATAGCATATAGTGAAAGTCAGAAAAGTCACACCCCTGGCTCAAATCACAGCATATCACACGGCTGCATTGCATTGTGGTCTGTTGAAGCTGCTGTCAGTGTTGGAATTGGTTTCCGTGCCTCTTCTATAATGTATTTCTCTTCTGTGATGGATTGTTGTATGCCCGTGTAAAATTGTAAGACAATCCTTCAGAGTGTGCGACACTGAAACTGGAGGTTGCCCCCTGAAGTCATAGATACCTAGAAATGTTGCAGTGGATGAAATATCACATCCTCAAACAACAAAGTCTGTCCAGAGGAGCCCGCGTACATCCCACAATGGCAGATAATCAAAAATGCGTCACAACATATTTCCTCCAGGCCATTTGTATTAATTGCTCCGATAAGACCGGAAAGCGGCTCAAGACTTAATACTTTGAAAAGAAGATTGTCCTTCAGAAGAAAAACAACAGAATACACCATATATTTATATAAATATATACTTTGTTTTGATAATGACGTGTTTTTTCAAGTGACAAAGCCCTGCAGCACTTTGAAAACTTAGACTTATGGCTGATTCAAAGCAAAGGAAGAAAATAATTGGGGGGCTTGATGGGGCAATTAAATCAACGAAGAGGAGAGGTCCTGGTGGTTTGGTCTATGCTTTAACAGAGGGCCTTCTGTTAGCTCCTTATCTCCTAATTTTGTTTTGTTTTAACCCAATCTCCTTTCTGTTTCAATATAAAGATGGTCTGGATTTTTAGTGGACAGGTTATTGTTTGTAATACTAAGCAGTGAGAACACTAATGACAGATCACAGCCTCGCAGACCTAGAAAAGCAGACTTTATGGAGAACAAAAGGGGTGGGATGCTGTCTGCCATAATACGACAGTTACATGATGCTACAGGATGAATTAAAATGGTCTAACTCTGCATGTTAACATTTCAGTCCAACTAAAAAAGCACAAAGAAGAACTTCTCTTAGCCTGACTTAAATAAATAATGCAGTTTAAGATTGATTTTCTTGTGCATGTATACATCTCTGTTGGCTTAAAACTGGCCTAGGTCTCCTGCATACACTCCATAGTTCATCCTAACAGAAGTAAATTTGTCCATATTCTCACTGTTAAACTTACAACTAGCTTGATTCTTGTAAAATAGTTTGTTGATTGTGTTGGTATGTGACTTTAAAACCAAAGAGAAGGTCCCATAGTAACATGTCAAAGCAGACATTTTGCAACTTCATGTATCTGAAGCTTACTTTTGCCACTAAATCCATTCCAGTCCTTCTTGTACTTGCATAGTATTTTAGTTGTGTGGGCCTGGGAGCTACAGGTAGTTGGGGAAGTAAATGTTAACTGTAAAAGATAATGTTAAAAAAATGGAAATTAAATAATAAGGAAGAAAATACAAAGAATCAGCTCAAACTCTGTCTACCTACTACAACTCTACATCTATCCAACCTCAGCATGCAGTGTCAAACATCTCATTAAAGGTAGCCTCTAATAAGGTGCTTCATATATGCCTGGCAAAAAATAAATAAATAAGGAGACTGGAAGTAGCTCCCGGCTTGTTTTATTGTTTCAAAGTGGCTCTCATCCTAAAATTAGAAGAAGTGCACCGATCACAATTTTCTGGGCGATTACCCATCTTTAAAAAGTCTGACCTGCCGATACTGATTTTGATTTTTAATAACTGACAGCATATACCTTCAATGTTCCAATCTTGTTTTATTGAAACTCATTGAGCAATACCTGTGATACAATAAAATCTTTATGCTTTAACTTAAACAGCCAATAAAAAGTCCTGAGTTTTAGGTCTCAGAGCAAAAAGCAACAATGGCTGGCTGTCAGACCTTCCTGGAGGTAAAAAAAAGATCAGTTTCATATGTTAGGATGGGCCGATCACAGATCCCCCAAAATTAAGGAAATCGGCACCGATCGATAGGTGCATGTCTAAAAATAAGGTTGAAGACCCCTGCAATAAACCTAGCTTAAACCTGTAACCCGAGGATAAAACATAGAAATATAAATTACACTTGCATTCAAGAGGAACATGTGGTAAATAACACTTACAGTACAATCATCCTGATGAGATCAATCTTTATGCAGCCAATGTCAACCAGTGCTTTAGACAGGCTGATGAGCAGACACCACTTCTGAATCTAACCCCAGGACTTTTTCAGTGTGCCAGGTCTTTAACCTGTCCTCATTCTGCAGTTTCTCTTAGCCGTTCATTAGGCCACTCAAGAGACATTACTTACGGCGCAGTATGTTCCCTTCATCTCCTTTAGCAGGCGTTACATGACGCTCACGTGTCTGTTTTCACTGGGGGCGAACATCATATTAACGTGGCCCTACAAGGTTAAATAAACGAGAACAGGCTGAGTTAAAAGAAGATGACAGCAGAGCTCAGGACATGAACCGGTCTTCAACAGCTCATCGCGACCCTGACAAACAGTTAATTGGAGGTACAGTTACTTACTAGCAAGAGCAAAACGTACCCTTGAAGACATGTTTGATCTGCTGGTTCAGCTTCGAGCAAAGTCGGAAATTTTTCAGCTGCTTCAGTAAAAAGATTTAAACTGTGAATCAAGTTACTGACAACTTCCCTACCAGCTTTAGCTGCACTTTCTTGTGCTAATTAGCATTAGTTAGCATGTCAAACTGAAGCTCGTAAACATGAGAAAACTTTTTTTGTCATGGAGAGCATGTTAGCATTTAGCTTGCTGGTTTTATGTGGGCATACAGCTTCACATTGCTGTTAGCATGCCTCTAGACTTCTGTCATTTTCCCTCGCAGCTCGTTTTCAGTGTAACATCCTTCTGAATTTTCATTTTTTGGCTGTTTTTTTAATGACTAGACTAATTTTTATGATTTGAAAGGGTCCCCATCAAAGCAGCCTCTTAATTAGCACAAAACTGATTCAAGCTGATTCACCACTGCCTGAACAAAATGGCCCAGAAGTGAAAAGTGAAGAGAAGTTTAATATCACATTAAATATTCATCATGGCTTGTGTGTGTGGCTGCAGGAGAGAAGGACCACTGGAGATGGTGTGATGGGATAGGATGAATTAGTTTGATTTATCTGTGACTTTGTTTTTCCTTTTTCATCTCTAACCAAATTAGTTTTGGTGGAAATCAGATTGCTAACACACTTCATAGTTTAAAAAATGAAATTTGTGTGTGTTATATTCTAACTTATAATCCTAAAATACACAGACTCACCTGATTTGTTTGTATCAGACAAGTTAATTTGATCTTGGGCTTAAGTGAGGGACTGGGTTATTGTGTATTATAAAGTGCATATAGGAGTTAATGATGTTGTCAATCAATGCTGACCTCAATTTAAAATGGAGGTTTGGAGGTCAACTAAGCCATGACTTTCATTTCTTTTCCCTCAGCAGCAAAACATTTTCTCAGTGATCTACCTGCGACAATCACTTGTCTGACTTTAGGCTTCTGCCAGACGCTGTAACCATGACACAGACATCAATTCATCCTATATGTTCTGTAAATAAGAACATCTAACCCAGAGTGAAATTCAATACCGTCTGTGTCGAAGCGTGGAGGGGGAACATCATCTTTTCAGCCGGTGTCTGATTAAGCTATTAGCAGGCTGGAGCTTGTACTATTAGTGTATCTTAATGAGAATAATAAAATCATGAAAACACCGATTGGATGAAAGATGAGATGCTAAGATTAATTACTATGACACAGCAAAATTGCAGGAATTCATTTGAACAAGCCGTGTAAGATTAGAGGGTGTTATTGCACAAATCCTGTGTTGCCTCTCCCTGCATGCTGCTAAGTTTGTTAAATGTATTCCACCTCCTCACCAGCACAGACATCACACCTCCAAAAGGGAACATCTGTCAAAAGCCAGAGCCATACATATCGGAGTGGTGTGTGTGTATGTGTGTGTGTGTTTGGGGAGGATCTCACCCCACGCACACAGCAGCCTGAGAGGTGCTTAACACAAAAAAAGATAAGTCTGACGTCTGATTATGTGCATTTGTGCAAATGAATCCTGCTGAAACGTCTTAACTCAGCATGAAATCGCAGCCTTGACTCAAGTGAAGGGAGGTATTCTTTAAGAATCCAGTGATGTGTTTATACATTTAGTGCATATCTGTCACTGAAAAATCTGGAGGCCAGTATATCATTATGTACTCTACATACGGCGCAGCATCTAGGAAAGTGCTAACGGAGGTTGTGTTGCAGCTGGTATGAGAATACAAGAAGAAATCGGGCTGGTTCTGTCAGCCGCCCCTGATAAGTTTCAGCAAAGCCCAGATCTTATTTTAAAGTTACATTTCGCAGCTTGTTATGCCTTTATTTAGAGAGGAAAGGACCAAGAACAGGAAGGGGATCGACATGCAAAAAAGGAGTCACAGGTAAGACCTGCTAGATGGTTCTAAGCTTCATGGGGTGCACAATCAAACCGCAAGGCCTTAACAGTGCACCACAGCCTGGATCTTTAGACAGTTTTACAGATTTTCTCATCAGATTTTCCTGTTGTATGTTCAGGGTGATTTTAATAGTCTGGTCAGATGATAGTTGTCAAATCACTTTAAAAATGTAAATGTCCTGGTGCTCTGGGGGACCCTGAAGAAAGTCGAGCATCAGGTCATAACCCTTTGCAACAGCTTACCTCTTGTGCGTCACTGTCATCAACATCATAGTGTTAATATCTGTCTCCTCGTTTATAATCTGCTCTGCTCATGCTGCTTTAGGACTGATACATCACATTTTGTTTAAGTTAAAAACACTGGCTGACGGCTCAGCCTCTATACTGCAGTTACATATTTTCCCCTGTCCCCACTGTGTTTTGCAAACCTACACATCATAGATTAAGAAACTATTTTAACATTTTTACATTCAGCTGACAAATTCACAGCAAACAGACTTCACTACCATGTACTTCAATCCATGAGTGATGAGATAACTATGGTATGAAAAGGAAACATCAAGTGAACGTTACAGTACTCAGAAGCTATATTATATACCGTAGCATCTAATCATTCATAGCTTAGCTGTCTAATCGTTCATAATATGCACTGTATTGTGGTGAAGTCCATTTGCTGTGAATTGGTCACTTGAGTCTGACATTGGTGTAGCTATTGTTAGCTGTAGCTATAGCAGCATTAGCTAAATTGTTATGATGAGCGATTTCAAAATACAACATACAATTCAAAACATGGATAATTTTTCAATTTTTTACATTTTCAGTGCTTATCTATTTTACATTGTTCTACTGGCTCTGACAATTGCTGCTGTAACACCACAGTTTCCCAGTTTGGGATCATTCAAGTAATCCTATTCTATTCTATTCTATTCTATTCTATTCTATTCTATTCTATGCTATGCTATTCTCAGGTGAAGGGAAACGATAGCAAGTCTGGACGTAAGCAGACTGAAAAAGCAGGTGCAGACATGGCAACAAGAGTAAACATAAAGCATAAAGCTGGAAGGGCTATAGAGGACACACTTGTTGATTTGTTGCAGCAACACAAGTGTTTAAATAACTTGTGCAGTAAAATTTGCAACACCTGAACTGGTAATTGGATTAGTTATAGCAGTTAGTGAAGTTATGGAGGATTCAGGTCTCTGTTCCGCTTGACAACGATCCAGTCATCTGCCATGTTAGTTTACTTCACGTTCGGGAGGTTTTGGAAGACTTTGACTGTCTTGAGATATCCAGATCTGTTACAAGAAAACTGAATTCTTTTAGTCTCACATTTTAAACATTGTTCATGTTGAAACTTGTTTTTGTGTTAGAGTTAGCCTTTTACTTAAACATTATAGGATTTCTTCTGTTGGTTTCTTTCTTAGTGTATTTCCAATAATCCTGGGCTGAAAGACGTTGAGATAGTAATCGGGCCTGTTGCTGTTGTATTTGGTTCGTCTGAAGAGGAAACCTGATTCTGAGTCCTGCGCTTAAAGAAACAAGCACACTTTTATAATTATGTTTGTTTTATCCTCCAACAAGTTCCTGGCGTAACAGAGCTTCTGGAGCAGCCGTGACGAGCTCAGTCACGCACAAACTTCTATTACATTGATTTTCTTAAATCGTGACTAACAAAATAAATGGTACCTCACATGAACAAAGGTGCTGTATAATAACCGTAGCAACAAATTCTTCTTTGGCCTTTGTCTTCTTTTGTGTTGTCTCTATATTAAGTGGAACAAAACCCATTTTTCATGAACTCATCAGGTATAGTAGCAGCTAAGTAGTACACCAATGGATCATTACAAATCCACTCTTGCGGTTAGAGTGATTTTTTAACCCATCAGACAAGAAGACGACCAAGCAAAATGAGGATTTATGGCAAAAGATTCAACTTTTTTCACCTTAGAAGAACACAAATGATGTGCCTACTCTCATGCAGAGTATATGATGAGCTGTTTTTGTCGTAAATAGGTTGAAATGATGCAGAAATGTGTGCTGTCCTGCAGCATACGCACAAACTGATGTGTTATGAAATGACATCCTGTTTTTAGAGGCTGTTCTACTCATGTGGATACCCTCCGTTTGGCAAGTAAACAACAAATATTGAAAACTATCAGACTCCCTGCACATGATGGAAGCCTGCCGTCTGTGCATTTACGCACAGATGAAGTGCAAGCTGCCATATTGGCAAGGCGAGGCAGTACATTTTGATCGCTCATCATCTTTGTTCCTCACTCCTGAAATTTTAAAGATGGAGTTTGTATTCTGGTGCTTAAATATTAAGCAAATGTTTATTGAGTAAAATGTTCCCGCAGCTGCAGGATTTGTTCTATGCAAACACTGATGAGATCCATAGGAGCCATTAGTTTTTAATATAACCAGGAGGGTGACACAGGGAGCCACACTCTGAGTGCAAATGCAGAGAAACATGAAAACAACTTAATAAGTAATTAAGGCTTGGCCTGGCCTGAATTGGTACTTCAGAAAACTGGGTTGCTCATCAGAAAGTTAGCAATACTTTGCTGCTGACCCTGTCAGCTTGAAAAATTAGTTAAGCTGAAAACAGTAATTATTTTTCGTCTGTTTTTCCAGATAGCGTTTGTATCAGTCAGTTAGATGCACCTTCCTTCTACCCTCTCTCACAGAGCACTTTAATTATCCCTGAGCAGAAACTCCTCGCCTTATTAATGCCGGCAAATTCCGCCCAAGTACACGAATCGCCTTTGGCTGAGACAGTGGGATTTTCACCTTAATATTTTCTGAGCCAACTTCGTAGAGGGGGTGATCCCTGGTTGGACGACATCTGCTGCAGCTGCTTTGTGTGCACAGAAGTGTCTGACATACATGGCAGAGAGAGGGCTTTTCTTAATAATGTGCCACAGGAAGAGCATGGCAGTGCACAGTTCAAAGTGTTCATCAAAATTCACACCGGCCGAGCTCAGCTCGCAGAGTGGGTGCAGACCTGCTGAGCTGAGCTGAGCTGGAGGAAATCTATAGAAACAAATTCACTCCAAACTATTGGTCTGGGCATGTGCAAAAGATAACAGGCTGCAACTACAAAGCTCTTTCTCTTAATTGAAAATGTAGCTAATAGCTTAAGTGCCTGCTATCTGGGGTAGCTAAAATAATGTGCAGGGGGCTCCCTGGGTTTGAGCATTTTACAGTATGAATCTGAATGTGGGATTGAACCCTGAAGCTGCCTCTGCTCATTTTTTTTTTGGAAACATCATCCCTCCCTCTCGACTCTCCACTGTGTGCCATTCAATAAAACTGAAAAGCTCCTCGTATATCAGAAGGGATTGGGCTGCTCTGCCCGTATTGTGATGCAAATAGCCAGAGACACAATCACTACACATCGTTTGCTCCTCACACTGCAACATGGACCGAATTCTGACGCAAGTTACATGGATCATAAACAAGATACTGTGTTGGGTGAAATATTGCAGCTGTTTGCAACAGTTGGCGAGCCTAAACGCACCACTTGAACCTGAACTTGCATAAAAAATGGGGTGGTGATTTCAAAAGTCCCCTGCTGCACTGTGTGTTTTTTTCCTTTGCATTGCAGTGTTTGGAACAACACACACTCACACACACACACACACACAATCCCATTACATTTTTAACTACTGAGGCTGCTCCCCTGAGCTGTAGAGGGCATGGAATAACAAAGCTGGGGGAAGTCTCGGCTCCTTACCTCTGATGGGCTATTAGTTATTCTAGCTAGCAGAAGCCCCATTAGGTCTGCCATTTAATGCTCCCATGCCACATTCTCACATGAAGGCTACAAGATTGATAAGCCGACCATCTCACCTCAAGCTCCCCTTGTGTTTGAGAAATGCTCCACCACAGATAATCTGACAAAGAGCTGATTTAGCTGCCTGTGTGTACCTCGCAGTGTGTGACATTACTGAAAACAATGAAACATATTTGTGCCAGCCCCTCAAGTTACTTCAGCAGAGGAATAAACACGAATGTAAGCAATGCTACAGTACAACCCACACATTTGGAGATGATTTACCTAGTCCGAACAGAAAGGTAGGAAATGAGCAGCGTGTTAGCGTGAGATAAAACTTTGTCTCTGAGTGGTGCTGACAGGTACAACACAGAGGAGAGATGTCTCCTGTTCACCTCAGCATGTCTGCCCAGTCTGACAAAAGGTGCAGCTTAGATTCAAGTGACACAACATATTCCCCAACACAACATGTCCTGTTAATCACACTTAACTACACTGCCAAATGAAAATAAAAGCTGCTGGACAAAGGAAGACAGATGCAAAGCATTAGAGAGAAAAAAAAGAGTACAGAGGGCAAAAAAGTGCCTGATCAAGCAGGAGCAAATTGATTAGTTTTTCTGTCTCAATCGCTCTTTTTCTAGGAGAAGTTCAGAGTCAGTTCTGTGAAGCTGCCTGGCCTCAGGATGGGAATTTCGATTCAAACTCATATGCCACAAGTATTTTTCTATAAGTAATCTAACAAAGTATAATGCAGTTTTATTTTACTGCAGTAGTAAACAGAAGCCAGGCAGAAATCAAGCCCAGAGGCACAATTTATCTTTCATTTGGCTGCTGGTCTTTACAGTCTCCTCCTGCCTGGGGTGACTGCTTGAACCCTGTGAATAAAACTAATGAGTAAAACCTGAAGGAGATGACTTCTAACAGGAGAAAATGAGAATGGGATGTACGATCTGTTGTTATGATTGTTACAGAAATGTCAGAAGTACAGCAAAACACAAGACTCACATGACTGCTGTGTTTGCTAATACAGCTGTTGAAGCAAACACAATAGGAAGGAAAGGAAAGGACCACCTGCACAGTGACTTGATCTAACACCACTCTTTATCATTCCTCGCAAGGCAGCAATTCATTTGTGAATAAATAACAGACTGGCTGATAATACAGAGATTCATCAATGGACTCCTTTCTGTCAGGGATGACAGATGAAGCCACTTTGTGTGTAATACATTTCACTGTATGCAAGTTACCCGCAGAGAGGAGCTGCCGCTGCAGTTCCAGCTAATGGGACTCATATTTTAACAATAAAACTGCATGATTCACAACAACAGCTGGGTAATCATATGGAACCGAACAAACCCAGCACACTGCAGAACAAGTCACCGTGCACTGACCTTTACTTCCTTATCCCAAATCACACACAAGCACAGGAGAAAAAAAGTCTTTTTCTCTGCAGATTGTTAGAAAATTTACCTCTCATGCCTCGCAGTGGAAATGGATTTTTGGAGGGCAACGGTCATACCTCGCATTCCCTGGAGCCTGAGATGGTGTATGTGTAAGGTCCTGTCCCATTAACCAGCACATCCATAGTCTCTGAGTGTGAAGGCTTGTAGTCCACATAGTACTCTTGAAGAGGAGAATTAAGAGAGCGCTCGGTCTCTCGCGCCTTTTTCTGGCGCTTTTTGACCGCCGAGCGCTGCTGAAGCTGCTTGATACTGCTGGGGTAGTGCTTCCATGAGACATAGATAACCAGGAGAATTATAGCCACAGATAAGAGGAGGGCTACAGTACCAGCTATGATCTTGTGGAAGGACACATACTCTGTGTCTGGCAGAGGGATGGTGGGGGAGGCCTCAGAGGGAGCAGGGGAGGCTGTCCTGTTCCAGATCAGCTTCTTATCCACCACAGACTGTGTGGGGAGAGGAGGCAGCTCAGGCTGAAATGCTGACGTGAGAGGGGAAGTGGTAGTTGTCGTAGTGGTGGTGGTGATAGGGGAAGGTGTCGCTGTACAGATATTATACGTCTCCACCACATCCGTCACTTTCTCTCCTTGAGCCTCCTTAGGACCGGCACAAATCATCGTGGTCTCCTTGTTGCCCTTAAAGGCCTGCAGCCAGGCCGCTAGGGGACATATGTTGGGATTACAGTACCATAAATTACCCGCCAAACTGATGGTGGTGAGTGAGATCCAAGCCTCCACCGTCTGCTGAGACACATTGCTGAGCTTGTTGGAGTCCAGGTTAAGTGTCTGCAGATTGGGGAGGCACTGAAACGTGCTTGGGTCCAGCACTTGGAGCTCATTTCCAGAGAGGTCCAGCTTTTGCAGTGAGGTCCACATCCACGGCAGGCCCTGGGTTAGCAGTTTGATCCGGTTCCACTGCAAATAGAGAGCCCGCAGGTTGGTCAGGCGAGGGAAGTGGGCAAAGTTAATCTTTGAGAACTGGTTGTGCTCCAGATGAAGCTCGATGAGCTTCATGAGTCCTGCAAAGGCGTTTCTTGTCAGACTTCGCAGCCTGTTGTAGCCAATGTCCAGAAATTCCAGGTTGCGACAGTCGAGGAAAACTCGCATCGGGATTGTTTTTAAGGAGTTTGACCTCAGGTGCAAACTGAGCAGCTTCCTCAGGCCATAAAACTGCTTTGGCTGGATCACCTGCAGTTTGTTATAAGACAGGTCAAGATTTCTCAAGTTTGGAACATCATGAAAGGTATTGTTTTTCAGCAGTGTGATCTTGTTTGAGCTGAGTATCAGTTCTTTGAGCCTCCGTATTCCATGAAACGCCTGACCATCCACAGCGTTGATGTAGTTATGGTCCAGGTAGAGCCAAACCAGTTGACTCAGGCCTGCAAACTGGTGGCTTCTGAGGTTGGCCAGGCTGTTGTAGCGCAGGGAGAGGCCCTGTGTGCCTACAGACACGTTGCTTGGCACGTCACGAAAGGCATTTGATTCGCAGTATATTATTTTCCCATCACATCTGCAGCTCAGGGGGCAGGGACGCTCACGGATGCCACTTGGAGCAGCAAGCAGCCAGGCAGGCACCAAAACTGTGAACAGGAGCCATCTGAAGAGCACCTGAAGTCCTGCAGGCACAGATGAAAGCGAGAGACTAATCAGGACCAGAGGAAAAGCATTAAAATGAACAGAATTTAACAGAATACAAATATGAACCAGGGGACCAACTGTTATGACCTACACAGGATGAGACATGAGGGGTTATTCGCAGCCTGTTTCACACACTTACATTCATTATCAGAGTCAAAGTCATGTTCTGGGGACATTGGAAAGGTGATTGATAACCTCATGCCTCAGGCTAAATCTGTCACATAGTTGGAGAGAAAAAGCTCCTCCGGATCTCCCAGCCTGCAGTCATCACTCACAAACCGCAGGAGGCAAAGGCATCGGCAACAATAGCTTTAAGTGAATTCTCATTATCCAAATGACTGAAGACTTTGCGCAAAAAATTCAGAGCGTTTGTACCCCAAGAAACAGCGTACATACCCATTTTTGCACGGTGTCGACTCCTCCTCATGTTTAGGGCTCTCTGTTGCATGCGTCCCGAGTCCACATGTTAGACGTTTTTTTGTCCAAATAGTTGGACACGCACCCAGGACGCCTGTTTTCCAGGAACAAAAAAGCAATTTGCGTCGCAGCCGGATCCGTTTTGCGCACGGCCGCACACCTGTCGGAGATGTGAGTAGCTCCCGAAGGTGTGCATCCACCTCTGCCGGTAGTTTCCTACGTTACCGCACAACATCAGCCTGATAATAATGCATATTTCAGACCACCTTACAAAGTCCTTGAATGGACGCACTCAAGCTTGCAGCTTCGTGGGAATGACACTCTTTAGCGCGCGCTCTGGGAGGCTCCAAAACACATTTTAAAGACCGAGTCGCCAAATGTTAAATCTAGGTTAAGTGACGGAAAAGACACTGGAAACCGACCAAGTGGAGAATTTAGTGAGGAAAAACTGTGCTCCAAAGCCGACAAGTTGGATGTTTCCTGATTCCTTGGAGGAGAGTGGAGGGGAAAGGCGCAGTCTGCTGTGGATTAGAGCCGTTGACCGTGGAATCAAGAATAAATCAGTTGTATAGCAACAGGAATGATGTTGGTGGAGGATTAGACTGAAATCCTGGCGCTGGTTTCAGGACTTGAGATGCCCTCTCCTGGTCACTGAGTGATTCTCAGCAGCTCACATTAAGGTAGACTGGATGTCCTCGTCAACAGAAGCTGCATGTCAATTAAAGAGCCAGGGGGAAGAAGCCTGCTTCCCCTGCGTTTAGAAATGTGAAATTATTTATCTAATTTACCTCCCAGAACAGCAAACACTCTGATATGTTGGTAATTCTTACTCCCTAGTTAAGACCCTGTGTACAAAAACAAAAAAGATGCAATTGTTTGGGAGCTTGGATTGTTTTGGGAACTTTGTTCCGCCACATTTTGATGACGTACACAGGAAGTGGAACAACACTTGATTATACACGCATCCTTGATAAATATCTATACTTATTTGTGTTCATATTAGGGGGCATGGGGAAAAAAACAGAGGACCTTCATTATCAATATACAATAGCAACAACCTGAAGTGCGCAACATTCAAGCCTGCAGAGTATGACGCTATTATTATAGAGCGCCATTCAAACAGGGTTCATGTTTATTAAAACTGCATGTGTCTATGAATTCACATGTGTTTTCTGTGAATGTCAATCATTACCTGCAGGGAGAAAGTAAATAAAGTACCCCATGAATTTTTATGACTTGTGAGTATAATTTTGTCTGTCTTGCCTTGATGTTTGTTAAATAGACAGCCATTCTGTTTCTCGAATGAATGAGTTTTTTCTTATGTTGTTTTGTAAATTATGTATGCGTGTATGACTGTATGTACCTTAGACTCCAGGAAGAATAGCTGATGCTGATGCTTATGAGGAACCTTGGGAAGAAAAAAAACTGGGGGAAACAGCAAACATCATACAGTAATGTGAAAAAAGATACAGAGAGAAAAGTGTCTATTGAAGTGTAAATAAAAAAAATGACACAGCAGATATTTCACTTACAAAATACATTTTGGCTGAAAATCTTGTAACCCCCTGGTCTAACCTACAAGAATTCATCCCAAAAAAACACCATTGCATGTTTTGTAAGATCTTCATCTTTACATTATGAATAATTATATAAAAGACATGTACACAACAAAAAAATTGTTGTTTTCTAAGACCAGAACAGAAGCATCCTGGGCAGCTTGGGGAAAACAATTTAGGACCAGTCTGACCCAGGGATCACCAACATGCTGCCCACTGTGGGCACCTGGGCGCAAATAAGGGAACAACCACAGAACCACTTGAGGCAAAAAACAGCACAGATCACAATGGAGCTACTTCCATAAATTTATATATGTTTTTTTATATATATGTTTTCCACCATCATTGTAATGTGACTCATTAATAATAATTGTGAAATAATTAACATCAACTTTTGATAAGTCTCTTAACATACTATTACTACTACATTATTATTGCTGTTAAAAGTGAGCCGTGCAGTTTTGTTCAGGAAGTTTGCATCAGACAAGTAGCCCTTTGTACCACTCATTTCCTTTGAGTGTTACTAAGGGCCTTTAAAAGGGTGGTGACCCCTGGTCTAACCTGATAACTTCTCTAAAGAGTACCAGAGGAGTTTTGCTTGAGTAGTCGAACCTGATTGGACATTTATTCAAGGTGCAATATTAAGATGTATTAAATCTTAAGCTCAGATATCTGTTACTGTAATTTTCGGTTTGTTTCAGATCTTATCTTTTTATTTAGTGAGGAAACCTGCTGTTTCTTTACCAGCTGAACTTGCAAAGTGCTTCCTCTTTATTAGATCACTTTGGGTGTTTTCACACTACTGTCACATTAACCTCACACGTTCATCCACTGGTGGCTGTGCCAGAAAGGGCAGTCTGTAGTTCAGTGTCTTGTTTTATGACACTGATCCTGATGTAGCCAGCCGCCCTCTGACTGACCACTGATTCTCTTTCTGAGCCACAGCTTCCCAATCTGGCGCTCATTTGTTGTTGATGTGATGCCTGCTGACTGTGGTTAAAATGTGTTTACTATTCTTTGTCATTTTCAAACCTGGCCCCGAATGAGCAGGACAGTCTGTACTGATTTTAAAAGCATCCACTAGCACATTGTCAGTGTGTAACTACCATGCCCCCTACTCCCTTTAGAGGCCTCCCTGTGGTTTTCCTCTGAATCTCAGCTTGTTTCTGAGAAACTGTTGAACTGTTGGGAGGCTCTTGCATGTAACTGTGATTCCTAATTAGTGTTTCATGGCAAGTAGGTCTGTAATGAAAAGGTCAGGTTGTTAAGTCTAAGCCTGTTTCCGTAAAAACGCAGGAACAAGCAGGAAAAAACAGTGTGTGCTGTTGTCTCATGTCTGGTATGTGATCCAGATGTTCATTTCCAATTAAACACAATTCTGAATTTACTCTACATTTTTTAGTTTTTCTTGAAGTAAACGACAAAACAACATCAGATGTGTTATTAATTGTGTGCATTGCCATCTCATGCAGCTGGTTTGGAAAGTGTTTTTAACTTTGCGAAAAGAAAGAAGAAGTCAGTGAAGCTCAGCTGGTGCTTTTTAAACCGCTCATTGTCGTGCAGCGACTCTGAGATGCATCATGCGTAAACAAAGGGTGGCTCTCAGGTCCGTAATGGGACTGTGAGTCAGGGTCAAAGTCATCACTTTTAATGGGTCCCTCTGCTCCTGTATTTAATGAGTGGCGTAATTACCAGTGATGGACATTAATGAACATTTGACCTCAAACTGCAGATAGTTTGTGACAAAGAAAATCAGTGGAAACAAAAATAAAAGTGATGCATTTAGCACTTCAGTTGCAGTCACTGATTTAATTTTCATTGTTAGATCAATCAGCTAACTGGAGTTGAAGGACACAAGGGTTAGAAACACACAAATACACAAACACACACACTTCCCTGTCTCTCATAAACACACCAAGGTGACAGAAAGAATGGCAGACACACTTCACACGGTGGTGAATGCACTGTAACCTTCAGTGGGATACTTCACACAAAGAAATGATGAACAATGTTGCCAAAACATCAAACAGTGTTTCATCCCTTAATTCAATCTTTGAGAAACAAAATACAGTTTAAATTGGGGGATTTGTTTGAGAAATTCAGAAAACATTTCTTGGAGAAAAGCAAAGGAAGAGAAAAAGAAAGAAATTTGTCTCTGAGATGGAGGCATCTTTGTTGCGACAGATTTTTAGAAAGGCAGATAAGTAAGGTGCTTTTCCTGAACTCGGATTTTTGACAGGTGGGTGTATTTCAAAAATCTACAAGCAATTTGTCAAGATATAACTGTAAGAGAGGCGGCCTAGTTTTGCAGTATTTTAAATTTAGTCTGTTTTGTTTTATTCTTCAAATATTTCCCTGAATAAGAAATAATAAGAAAACTGCACATTTCTTCTTTGTTACTCTAGGTGCTACCAGAGTTAAACCTTCATCTACAGACTTTTTCAATTTGTGAACAAGTGTTTGACTGTATTTAAAGCTCCTGTGAGTGAGACTGACATCAACATGCATGCTTCATCCTCATCCACAAAGACAGGCAACACCATCAGCACAACAAGTGATCATCTCTGTGTGGTTGTTTTTAGTGTTTTTAATTGATTACAGGGGGGGTCAGTGTCAGGTGAGGCCATTAACAGCACACCACAGAAAACACCTTAAGGTCACTGACCTTAAGAGATCATACATTCATAGGCAATGTATGGACTTTACAAGCCATAATGAAGAGGTCTCACTAATATATATATTTTTTTTTCATAATCCACAGCTTAAAATTAGATTATCAGCTCGGGAATCATTTCATTGTAAATGCTGTTGTCGTGTCTCATAATTTAGGCTAGGTTCACACTCTTTAGTTCAGTACAGAAAAACAGTCACAGTTTTGTGACTTAGCAGTTTAGAAGATATTAGGATCACAGGTTTGTCCAATCAGAGACACAGCTCAGCTCACATGACTGACAGGCACCCTATAGCTGCTAGAAAGGAAGCTCAAAGTCTTTGTCATATCCAATATGGCCCCCACCAACAATTGGCATCATCACTCTGCATCAGGAACAGACGGGTGAAGTAGTGGAGACCATGTCCATATTTTGTTAAGTCTGTGGTCTTCAACTTTGCCATTACTTTGTGTAAACAAATAAAAAAAAACTTTCTTTCTCTCTTTTGAAAAGCCAGGTTTACGGCGATCTTTCTTATATTTGTGTCCCATTTTTTGTCTACCATTACTGAGTTAGGTTTTTTTGGTTGGTTTGTTTTGCCTTTATGTCTTTTTCCATTTTTATTTGAACAAAGATATTTTTTGTTGCAATATAGAATTGTGTGCCTGGGTCCTCAAAAGAAGTTGTTGCCAGTTATTACTCAGCATCCATGGTTGACCCAGTCAATCCATTTATAACAAAGTTCTTATAACAAAAGTACGCTAGCTGGCAAAGTTTAGCAGTGAGAAGCAAGATCAGTGTTTTTCTCTGCTAAAAAGGATTTCTTGGATTTTTTTTGTGGTAATGGTGGACACTGGAGTTGGTCTGTCAAAAAGAAAAAAGGACAGATGAGCAGGGGAAAGCTGAACAAGAGTGTGACAGAGCACAGGCTAAAGGCTAGAACATGGGTTAAACTTTTTGTGATAATGTTCATTCCAACCCACATATAGCAGTTATTCTGCAGTGGTCTGTTCACCTTTTGGACACAAACTTATAGTAAAAACTGAGTTTACAAAGTTTGTCTGTAGTCATGTCTCAACCAATAGTGCTGTGTAACTACTAATAAACACAAAAATACAGATGCATTTAGAAATAACAGATTTTAGTGTTGATAATCTCATTTTAAACTGTGGGTTACAAAGGGGCAAATATATAAAAGTGAGACTATTCACAGATCACTTAAAAAGTCACAGGGCCTTTGAAATAGGACTCTTTAGTTTTCATCTGATGACAAGTTTGTGGTTATACAAAAATAAACACCAGTTGTAATTTGATTAAACTCAAACTTTATTTCAGTCTCAAAGTCTAAATAAAAATGAATCAAACAATACAGGATTAATAGAAGCGCATTAAAACGTTGCATGAATAATGGGAATACATGCATAGAAACATAAGGGGGAAAAACAGAGGTAGTACAGGACAATTCTACCAGGCTTTCTGTAGCTGGACTTGTTATGTACCTCTCTGTTTCTGATGCCGAACAGAGCCAATATGAGCCCATTCACACTGCATCAAATCCGCAAATGAGCCTTTTCTCCAGATTCCCTCAAACAGCCCTAAATGTCCTGACTCATGCTGTAGCATTTCACTTGCACATCATCATCAAGGTGTTTAGTGTTCTTGTCCCAGTATCATTTCCTGTCGTCTCTGCAAGCTTGCATTCTTACAGTTTGTCCACAAGTGTGCAGTATACACATGTGCTCTCCACGCTCTGAGACATTGACTGAACCTGAATGTTAAAGCGTGTTGGCTGATGCTTACATCTTACAGCACTGCCTGAAAATTTCATCATCATCATCAGTCATCATAATCATCATCATCAGTCCATTTTCAGAGAGAAGATGTCCAAGGTATTAGATTATATTTTCAGATGTCATGATGATGATCAGCTGGTTTAAAGTCTGGAGGATGTTCTGCGTTTGTCCTCTTGGGTGCAGTAGATCGACACAGCTCTCTGCAAAGCATTATATTTGGTATCATGTGAAACACCATAAATATAATGTTTGATCTGATGTACTCGAGGCCAGCTCTACAAGGACTTACAATAACAAGATCATCAGCATACATTAGATGGTTGACTAATCATGCAGTCAGGCTTTCAAAAGCATTTGACAGCATGAACAAATCAGCAAACTTCGTTTCAGAGGGACTAGAGACAAAATTCCATCCTGTTCAATATCAATTTCTGAGCCCAACACTTTTGACAGCACTTTGGCTAAGGCTGTGGGCCTGTAACTAATCTGGGCTGCATGGTTTATCAGTTTAGTCTTTGATGGCTGGCACTGATAAAACAGAAAAACACCAAGTCCATAACATTTCATGAATCATGAGCTAGTAAAACAAACAGCCAAGAGAGGAGCTGATGATGTTTTTTTCCCCTGCAGATGAAAGCAAAGATCTCATTTCTACAACAGTCAGTGAAGTCATACTCATAGTTTACAGTACACACACTCATATTTCACTTTGGCGCAGCTTATGGACCATCATACTAACAGAGAACACTTCAGTGTAAGTTTGTTTCCTCACTAAGGGGCAGGTCTCTCCCGAGGGGACCACCTCAAACAAAGATAAAGGGGACATGCTTTGTTGTTAATGAGTGACAGATTCTCAGGTGTACAGCGTTGATTAAAGGTCATCTAATGAGTTTTCTTGGCAGTCCTCTACTTTCCCTGCTGTCTTTAAAATAGTTTGAGCTTACAGAAGTGAACCTCTCAAATCATACAGAGAAACCAAAAACATCAATCTCATCTGAAAGCCAATGCAACACAGAGTGATTGACCTTGGTCCTGCACATGAGAACTTTTGCCTGTTGACACTGTGGCAAAACCCTAATTTCTGTTCTGTTACTCTGCTTGATTTTAATCTTTAATCCAGGCTCCAGCTCCTGGGTTGCAGATCACTACTTTTAAGATACACTCTCTAAAACTTCATGTATGCCTATCCAAAGAGCACCTCAGATATGTGCCTTTCTGGCACAGGGAGCCCTCCTTTCTCCATATTTATGTCCAAAGCTTTGTCAACTGTCCTGAGAAGGAGGAGAGCTGAGTAAGGACAGATGTCTTAGCAAATGTCAACAAGAGTCTCCCTACAGAAGCCATATGATCAGTGGGACTATTTTTAAGCTACATTCTGTATATCATTTTTTTTAATGATTTAAAATCATGTCTGAACTGTATTTCTGTCTCATCCTGTTTGTAGCTTTTGTTGGGGACAAAAGGACAATAAGTGTGATGATGTTTAGTGGTCAGGTGATTGTGTGAATTAGATTCCTTTTACCAATGAGGCTGAGCCCCATCCCAATCACTCTGTGGGGAATCTGATTAACTTAAGCTCCGTTTCCATCAAGCAGTTCAGTTTAGCTCGTCTCATCCCCGTACGGCACACATTACAGGGGTGTTTCCTTGACTAAAACCAAATTACTGACCTGTACTGTCCTACTTTTAGGTACATTTCTGTTAGGGTACCAGACCAGTCTGACCCCAGAAGCTGGAGCTAGAAACACTGGAGTCTATTGATTGGGCTTAAGAATCGTCACCTCCAGAGCGACAGCAGCTGCTGTATTCTACACAGCCTTCTCTAAACAAAGCTTGAATGCACTTTGTAACAAAGTGCTACATGACACTCACAAAGAAGACGAGTTGTTGGATGTCTTCTATTGCTGCTCTTCTTTTTCTTTGTTTTTCTTCTTCATTGGATTTATTATCAGGGTATACTGTGTTGCGCTGCTATGCCCTCATGCTATTATGTAGCTGAGGCGCCTGCTGGTACCCCGTCATACACACCACCGACCAAGAAGGGCAGGTTTGGCTGTGGAAACACGAACAGGGTCAAGCAGCAACCTCTGGTCTAAAAATATGAGAAATGTGGAATTGCTAAAATCTGCTGTTTCTGGAGTGTCAGCTGGAGGCTGGCAGTAGAATTACAGGAAGTCACATACACACCAGCCAGAAAAAGCTGTTTTTACAGCAGAAATAAACATATCGACAGCCTGGTACAAAAACATCTTCCATCTGAATTGCTAACGTCACTATCAGCACACACTGTGGGGGGGTGAATTTTTTCTGACTCGATAGTTTAAGTCACAAGTTTGTCCAATCATATGCGCAGCTCAGCTTACATGACTGATGGGTGCCCTGTAGCTGTTGGTGTGCAGGCTCAAATCCTGCCCCACGTCCAATATGACTGCACCAGTTGATTATCTTTAAGAATCTATTTCAGAAACTGATGAGTGACGTCGTGACTGCATTAATTAATTATACAGTCCATGGGCTTTACTGATCCAACCTGTACCAAACTGCATTGATCCGTACCGGACCGCTTGGTGGAAACAGGGCTATAATCAGCTGCTCAACATATATTAACTCTTATTTAATTAGTCGAATTAAGAGGCTTTGTTAGAGGTTGATTAGGAATTAAACGTGCCGTGTCTCTGAGGCAGCACTTTAAAGGATTGTAGCTGTGCCTTGCTTTCAACAGTCCCTTTAATAAATTACAAACTATAACGAACAGCTGCTAAACCTTCTAAAAACTTTCAATATCAAATCAGATCTTGAATAGTTGCCAACACTTTACAATCTGAAAAGCTTATGAGAGATGAAGAAGAATATGTTTTCCAGTAAAGCTTCAAATCAAGGAGTGGAAATATTTCAAGCATAGCAGACTATCCAGTAAAAGTGCACTTTATGAACTCTAAAGGGTATGAAAGACTATGTGCTTTATGACACTGTATCCCTGCCAACCACTAGGTCCCAACCATACACTATAAAAATATCATACCCACACAGGAAGAATTCATGACATAGACATTTTTTTATTCCACACATAGACAGAGTATGAAAGGATATGGCGGATGTGAATCCACCTGTTAGTTTGTGAAATAGTGTTTCAAAGCCATAGGGTACCGTATTCAGATTTGAGCTCGAGAGGAGCGAGTCCACTTGAGACTTGGTTTCAAAAGCCCCAGAAAGCCTCATTAACAAGTCTGTTCTAATGCCTGTTTTTACAGCAGAGATAAACATGATTAGATCCTGGAACACAAAAAGTCTGAACAGCTTCTGTCTTATTTGTACACTCTGCTCATCCATTAAGGCTGAGTTGACTTCTGTAATTAGGGGTATGACTGAGTCGACTGAGGTGGATGTGCTGTAGCTGCTGGTCTGGAGGCCACTTTAAAAAAAAAAAAGCACACTTTAAAATCTCTTCTTTGCTGTGATGATGCTAACACCACTGGAGGAGAAAGGCCCCTCCATTTGATCCTGCTTTATAACACAGTTAAGACGATAATAAGAAAACACAGGGTTGCAGCTTTCATGAGTGTCAGTGAAATTTCTGTTTCTTTCCAGGTCAGTATATTTAGGCAGATGCTAAATATAACATCCACCCAAATATAATGTAATGTAAATATAACATGACTTTTGGTATTACTTATTGAATTAGATTAACATATATCACTTTACTTAACATAGAAAAACAGTGAAATTAATGGTGAATAATGTGTAAAATTAAACAAATAGTTAATTTAGACATTTGTAAAAGACATTATGTAACTATTTTGTGTATATTAAATATTTTGGCTAGATGCATTTTTAATATTGCATACATTACACTGCTGTCAAGACGTCATTTTCAACCATTTACAATGTATTTAGTATTTTTTTTTTTATTAGTATTATAAGATGTTATTATTGTTTTGGTTTGCTTTCATGGCTGATATTAGTAGAAAAAAATGAATGAATGAATGAATGAATGAATGAATGAATAAATAAATAAATAAATACATAAATAAATAAATATTATAAAAAAAAAAAAAAAAAAAAAAAAGAAAATAGAAAAACTAACTGACAGCTAAGCAACTTATATTTTTTTCTAGCTGATTAATAAGTCATTTGGAAAGACAGTGCACTTGCTCTGTTGGACCTCCAAGAGTTGTGACTGTTGTATACAATGACAACAATCATTAACACAAAAATGATGGTGTGTGTGTGTGTGTGTGAGAGAGAGAGAGAGAGAGAGAGAGAGAGACTTTTGAGTCTTACCAAATTAGTTATGATTTCTGACAATATTCTGTTTGAATATAAGGATATGTGTAGTTTTTCCTTCAGGACCCCAAAGTTTTTCATTTCATCTATTCGACCCAGCTTTAGTGATTTTTGACTGCATGGTGTGAAATCTGTAAATGATAAATTAATGTGCCAATGGAAAGACACAGCATGACTAATAAATAACTGATAACTGGTTATAATCGGCCTCAAAACGCTGAAATCATCTGTTGTTTTGAGGTCCTGGCTGTGCTCCTCATGCTCCCTGTGGTCCGTGCATCAAAAGGTTTGAATCAATAATTAAGTTTCGCAGAATATTTAAAGTCAAATCTCAACATTGAAAGGAATATTATAATTTGAGCCTTATCAAACCTCCAATGACTCAGAGTTTTTCTGTCTTATCTTCCTCGCGACTGATATTTCACTTATTGTGGAAACACTCATCATTTTAAAACCACTTGTGTTGTCGTTTTTGATTCGTCCTGACTCTTTAATGGTCTGCAGCTCTCTTGGTGTGCTCTTAGATGTTATCAAACAGAAACTCAGCCCTTGAGATAGCAGAACGACACTCTCTTGACATGAAAAGCATGAAAAACCAAAGCAATCAACAAAGGTATGCCACCGTATGCACTCACCTCACTTTGCAAATAACTCAACCACCAAATTGCTTCCTATGAAACTTTAATGACTGTCTCTGACTGACTCAGCCCTGAATAATAGAGCGAGGTAAGGACCTGCTTTTTTGCAGCATAATGAATCCCACTGAAACTGTAAAATGTTTGAACAGTGAAGTAATCGGGACAAACTGTGGGTTTAAACTGTTTTATTTACTTTGACCATGACCTCCAAAGTGTAACTTTAATTACCCAGCAAATTGCATACAGCCTACCCCAACAGCAGGTTAATATTTGTGGGCTCAAGCCCAAACATCTGGCACTTGATCGGCTGCCTTAAAAAAAAAAAAAAGGAAAAAAAAACCTGCACACGCTTCATTTTATCTCCTGACACCTGTGTATTGACTTTGCTCTGATTATATGTAAGAAGTGATTCCTGTGAAATCGATCCTCGTCGCAGCACAACTCACTGTTTGTGTCTGAGCAGCCGTACCTATGATAGACGACGACACCCAGAGCCCCATGGGAGACTCTTACAATTTTTTAGAGAGCTCAGAAACTGAGAAGGTGTTCATTTGACCTGGATTCATATTTTGTTTTATTTAATTTTCAAGGAAGTGTTCCCTTAGTATCACGACTCATCTATTCAGACTGATTCACAAGCTGAAACAGAGACAGCACAGGTGCTGCAAAATTCATGAACTCCATGAGAAGAGGTGGTGGAAAACACCATTAAAACACTACTGTTTTAAAGGTCGGATCAGTGCTCTTGAGAGGATTTTCCACGGTAAAATCTCACCCAAAATGATGATATCAAACCCTTACACTGTGGTCTACCTTTTTTCAATATCTGTCATGCATAAAGAAGTACATTTCTGCCAAGAAGCCTGTGAGAATCAGCTGGTAATGCATTATAGAGATGATGATAATGGGCTTCTGCATTAAAGCCCTGATTCAGCCACTGAGGTGTCTGCATGTGAGGGAATAGGATAGAGGACCCAAACACAGACACTGAGGCAGAGGAGGAAGGAGAAAAGAAGTTTGCTGAGTCTTTGTTGAAATAGGAAGGTTTGCAGACTTGAGACGGCAATGCAAATAAGCAAACAGATGCAGGGGAGCAAGGCAGGCAGGCAGGCGGGCAGGTCATAAACAGGCAGCAGGTTGGAACACAGATAGCAGATATCAGGCGGAAACTCATGCACAGGTGGCTGAACTGCAAGAGCACAACATGACAAACTGGCAGAGGGAGAGGGCTGGTGGGATGGTTTTATACACAAGAGGACTGATGAGATAATGACAGGCAGGTGTGTCAGCAGGAGGGGATGATTTGAGGATGCAGAAGTCAGGTGAACAGGATGGGTGGGGGGTGTGCGGGCATCTTGTGGACAGGTGGGGGTAGGCAGGTGTGCTGATTGTGTGGAAACATAACGTGACACAAAAAATCTCACAATCCTTTTCCGTTAAGTGAACATGTCTCTGCGTGGCAAATGTAAAGCTTTTTCTTCATATCTTAATTCTGAGTGTCTCCTCATACATTATGCATCATGATAGCATCTCTGTGCACAGAGCTCTGGCAGCAGACGCTACTTCAGCTAATGTTTCCCTCCAATAAAGATACACAAATTCAGTATGCAACTTGTATAATTTTTACATTAACTTGAACTGAGCAGTTTATTTTAGTTCTATAATGGAAATGTAAAAAGTAAATTCAACCAATTATGAAACTCAACTCTGTGCCTGTCAATCAAACTCTCTTGTATTTAAGTGTGGAGGCTGCTGGCACCTTTGCCCAGGAGGGAGGCTGATTACACTAAAATAAAGTATAAAACAAATGAACAAATTTAGCTTTAAAGCAGAAGTTAAGTCAGGAGGACTTTCCTCTGCATGCTGATTCAAAGTTCATCCTTTTCAACAAGCTATCTTAGATTTTCTGTGGCTGTCTCATCATGTGGTTACACCTATGTGAAAGCACCACAACACGTCCTCTTTCTTAGCCTATTGTGTCTAGGTTGGCTTTTTTTTAAAACTGTTTTTCTTTTTTCAAATTTCATTGACCTCAGATGACATCATCAACCACCTCCCAATCACCACTCAGCCCTCACAGCGTCAGCCTCATCATCCATTCAGCCGGAGATGACATTGTTAGCTACCTCTTCATCCACCTCCCAGTCTTCACAGTTTGACCCTGATTGGACTCTCTGCAGATTTGCTGGTAAACATCCTTGCACACTTCTTATATCTCTGTTTGCCATTTGTAATCCTTTTGTTGTCACTTTGCGTGGTTCTGTGCCATGTGTTCATGTGTTCCCTGTATCTTCCCTGTGTTGTTAAAAGAGATCAATGCAGAAACACAATAACACCAAATTCCAAGAAATCACCACTGATGCCAACTGTATGGAAGAAACATACATGTCACAGCCTGTTTACAGCAGCTTCTTTTCATGCATGCACCACAAACTTTACAGGGGTTTTAGTTTTTTAGTCACCCCCTGACTCTTCATCTATGAATGATGGGTGAGAGTAACACACAAATTAGCATATAAGGATTTGAAAAATTTACCTCCAGGTGGGCGTGTTTGCCATGAAAGGATGAGTGCTCAGTGCAGAAACCCACCCACTACAGCAGGGGTCTGCAGCCTTTACTATCAAAGGAGCCATTTTGCTTCATTTCACTTGGATTCATGTCATTCCAGAGCCACAAAATCTACTTTATCTCCCCCAAAAGCTGCAGGTGTATTCAATTTTAAACACAGTTGAAATATACTAAATAATCATCCAACCAAGTTCCATGTTTTTGGAATTTATGAAATTGTAGAACTACAAAAAGAAGACTCGAGTCATTATTTTTTGTTGTCTGCTAACTTATTGCAAGGAAAGTTGGTGGGCTGTTGATGTTGTAGGTGGTAAAGTACAGAGGTAGCAGACTTTATTGTAAGATGTGATGCACATTAAGTTCAACAAAATGTTGAATCATAATTTGGTTGGTGCAAAAGTTAGAGCTATTGGGTTAGGGTTGGTAGGGTTAGGGTTTAAGGGTTAGGGTGTGTTAGGGTTTGGGCTAGGGTCAGCGTTCTTAGGGTTAAGGTTAGGATGGGTTAGGGTTAGTGTTAGATTCATCAATTTTAGGGTTAGGGTTAGAATCATCGTTTTAAGGTCAGGGTTAGGGTTAGGGTTAGGAAGGGTTTGAATTAATGTTAGGGTTTAGTGCTTTTGTTTAGTGTCAAGGCATCATTAATAACTTCTCTAAGAAAAATAAAAATTCTTTCATCAATAATATTTATTCAAATCTACAGGGAGCCACTAGACGCATGAGGCTCCAGAGCCACAGGTAGCAGACCCCTACACTACAGCCTACCACATGAATCTTCATGCCTCCCACAGCCTGAGCCAGCACATCACTGGGGTTATCAAGTGGCCACCTTCATTTACTGATGTCTCTTTAAAACACCTCAGAGAGGTTTAACAGTTAGCTCTAGCATCCATCATATTCACCAGGAGAAGACCTTAGTTTAACAACCCCAACACAGACAGCACGTTCCACAGAGCCAAGCTCCGTACATACGACCTCCAGAGACAACTCTGATACAACCTCGTGGTCTCTGCCCCAAGACACTCCTGGAGTGCACAATTATTCTGTGCCATGGTGGAAACTTATGAACACTAATCAATATGAAACACTTGGAGCATCTCAATGTGTCCTGATTATTAGACTTCACATTCATTCATCCATCCTCAACCACTTATCCTGTTCAGGGTGCCTATCCCAGCTGTCTCAGGGTGAGAGGCGGGATACACCTTGGAATGGTCAATCACGAGGTTGACACACAGTGACGGACAACCTTTCAAGCACACACTCACACTTAAAGGCCCTTTAGAATCAACAACTAACCTGATGAGCATGTTTTGGACTGTTGGAGTGAGCCAGAGTACCAGGAGATAACCTACACATACATCGGAGAACATGCTAACTCCACATAGAAAGGCCCACCTTGACCAGACTGGGATACCTTCCTGCTGTGAGGTCACAGCACTAATCTCTGTGTCACCATGCAACATTTTACTTGCTGAATGATACTTGTCTTACTCTTTTAAAATCAAAAATGTATTTATTTCAGAATAATCATAAAAAAGATACTGATAATGAATATAGCCGCTAGCAGCAATTGGGCCTGAGCCCATCGGCCAACATGTCCCTGTCCGGGCATGTCCTGGTGGCCACATGAACCACAAAATGTGGCTCAGCCAAAAGCCATAGGTCTTGGCATGATAGTTATGCCCAAAAATTTTCAGGCCCTTAGTCCAAAGTAGCTGGAGAGGCTGCAATTTTGTGCCCCTGGATGGCGCTCTGGAGCATTAATGTTTGTGCAACCAGTGATAGAAATGCACTCACGCTGTGACATCGAACCTGTGTGAGCATTTTGGTCCTGATCTAACATTGTACAAGAGAGCTACTAATATTTTCATGAGGTGGCAAAATGGTCAAATTTGGCGGTCATTTGTGGCTACACCCATTAATATTCTATAAATCCTATGCTAACTTTTCATCCTCAATGTGTGTAATATACACAAACCAAGTTTGGAGTTGATCTGAGAAAAAACCTTGGACTGGTTCGTTCAATACGTACCCTATGAACGTATGTTTTGCCCATTTGGGACCATTGCCATTCGGGGGCGCTGTACTTTGAGGTGAAAATAATGACATGGCTGCTTCCATGGCACATCAGAACATGTGTGTCCGTTTTCATGCAGATTGGACATAGCTGACAAAATGCAAAACTTTGAGCCTTTGCCATGGCTGCGCCCAGTAATATCTTATAATATAATATAATAGCAAAGTTTGTGTTTGGAAATCACAATAGTCGTAAGAGACTTTTTCGTAGGGCTAGGCGTGTTGGTTATGCACACCAAATTTCAGGGCTGTAGCTCAAAGTAGCTTGAGGGGCTGCAGTTTTTTGCCCCTAGGGGGCGCTATGTAGCATTCATTTTTGGGCCAGCAGTGGAATCATTAATTTTCCACCAGGACTGAATTTTGGGGCTAGGCGTGTTCAGGTTTTTTTCAAGCCAATGGCACGCAATTTGGGGTTAAAGGGGCACACGGAAGAATAATAACAATCGGAAGGGTTTGAATAGTGCTCTCGCCTCGTTGGTTGGTAGGATCAGGCCCTAATTAAAAAGAACACAGTTTTCAGTGAGGGAGTGTTGCATGGTGGTGCCCCACAGCAAAAGGTTCCTGGTATGGATGACTGGGGTTTGCATGCACCCCCCTGGGCTCTCCAGCATCCTCCCACAGTCCGATGTCAGGTGAATTAGTCGCACTAAATTTTCCACAAGTGAGACTGAGTGTGTGAATGGTTGTTTGTCCCAACATGTTAACCATGTGATCTGCCAGCTACCTGCCTCTGGTCCTGTGTCAGCTGGGATGGGCTGCAGCCCTGTGAGCGGGAGAAAGTGATACAGATAATGAATGGACAGATATTCAGTGAAGGTCAGTCATTCTTCATGTGGAGAGCAGAGGGACCGTGCCCTCTATCGACCAGCTGACACTGTTTGAGTGCATGATTTTGCAGTGGTGGGAGTGATTACTCAGTGTGCTTGTAAACAAAAAAGTGAACAAGAAAACAGAAATGTGCAAACACAGAGTGCTCTATAATGAAACTCAGAGTCTAAGCTCATGTAATTCCTTTTTATTCATTAGTGTCTTCCAAATATCAGAAGTTCTCACTTTAAAAACAGAGAAAACATGTTTTTCTTCTTTATCATTTAGCCCCACAAAGTCATTCATCTTGTGAACAAGTCAGTGAATTCACTTTGTCTTTTGAACCGCTTTCATGTTTAGGTTTGCGCTCCTCTCTTTGTATTTTCATGTTGATTGTCGTCAGGAGGCTGTGAGGTTGTTGCTACTTGTTTGTTCTTTATGTGCAAATCAAATTTTAATGAAGCAGCAGACTTTGGTTGAGCGAGTATTTGCATGAGCAACAGGATGATGGGAAAACGCTGAACACGGTCTGTCTTATAATGGGCTCTTGGGCAGTAATTTCCATCTTTTTGTCCTTGTTTCACTGAAGTGAGGGATGAAACTTAAATGTAAGGGGATAGAAACAACAGCACACCACATTCAAACTCCTGCCAAGCAGGTTGGCAGAGGAAACATGCATTTGAGGGTGTTTCAGTCCACAAACACCTGCTGTCCAGCTTTCTTTACTCTTGTCTGAACACGAAATACATCCTCCAAGTTTACCACCAAGATCACATCCACTGATTTACTTCTATTTATGTACCGTGTGGTATTCAATAAAGGACTCTGTGGATTACTGCAGAGCTTTATACACATCTCAAGACAAAGGCCAGTGACTTTTACCAAGAGATTACCTCCAAGCTCCGGTATTTTTAGACATTTCAAATATCACGAAAGGCCATTTTCAGAAGATAAGCACGGAAGATTATATCTGCTGTTTGCATACAACAGTGGTTTTAGTTTCGTGACAAGGCTGCACCTTTTGCTCTGACAAACTTCTTAAAGAAAAAAAAAGGGCTCAGTGGGGAGAGTAAAAGGTCCGTGAGAGATGCTGGAAGGAGGAATAAATCCATTTATTCTTCTGTCACTCTGTTTGTCGGCAAATCAGATTGATGACGATGACAAGAAGCTGCACAGTAAAGAGTGCAGCCCGTGTTTACAGCAGAGCGGGCCTGAAACAAACCCACACCTGAGTGCACATATGAGCTCTGAGTGCCAGTTTGAATGTCTACGTTAAGACGATTTAAGTCTGATCCTTTCTAATGAAGGGGCAAAATATCACTTGCTAATATGTAATGTATTTTTAATTTTGTGTGTTTATTGGTTATTTGCATTGAAAGATAGTCACTAGCCACGTTGACTTCTGTCACGGTTGGAAGTGCTATATTTTTAGATGTTGTCAAGAACTCAAGGACCTCAAAGACCTGAGACGCAGGAGCCAAGTAAGTCCAAGAATCAGTTAATTTCCAAAAATCAGGGTTCAGTTTGCAGGTAGTCAGTCTAAAACAGCAAAGGTACAAGTCAGGCAGGTAGGTAACAAGAAACTGGAAGTAACAGAAACACTACATGGAAAATCAGGAATATGAACCCTAGAAATTCAGGTGGGCAGAAGTGATAATCTTGCAGGGAGTGAAGGGAAAATCTGGATATCATTAGGGAGGGGCCAGGTGATCAGCAGTGTGGTAGAACTTGACAGGAACTGAAGAGAGACGACACAAGAGTTAACACAGGAAAACAGGAAAAGGGACATATTATAACCGATGTAAACAAACTGGAGATTCTTACAGAAAAGAATTGTTGTTCTTCATTTTACATCGACAGCCTTCATATCTCTTTGCTCAGTTTGCCGTAATTTTGAAGAATTAGCAATTGCTAAAATAAATCAATTTCATTTGAGTGAAAGTTTGCTAATATTTGAAAGTAATTATACCCAACTGAACATGGTTAATAAGAAGGTTAATAAAGGTCAAAACTCATCTGGGAAAATTGACTCTGACCTGTCGAACAGGGTTATCATACAAGAGGTGAAAGGGGAGGAGCAGAATAGATTTTATTGTAGTGAATGAAAAAGAAGAAAAACTGAAGAGGACTTTCAAAAAATTATTATGCATAATGAAAATCTCTGCCACTGATGAGATTTTGTGGAATAATAACAACACAACTGTGAGTGTTTCAGATGCATAACTGTTGCTCTAAGAAGTAGAAAAACTTAATGAAGACCTGAGGAGAAATGTAACTTTTTAACCTCTGTTTTTGAACACGCAGCACACTCACACACACGTGGGTCCTGTGCACACGCACTAACAGAGGGATGTCACAGTGAGAGGGCTGCAGGTGAGGGTTTGATACCCTATATACAGTCATCTCAACAGTGCCCAGGAAGTGAACTGGTACCTCTCCAGCTACCAGCTCAATTTTCATCCTCTGCTCTGTACTGGGACTTGACTTGCTGACCACCCAGTTCCTAAGCCAAGTCTCCACAGACTGAATGACTGCCGCTCTAAATTGAGGTCACACTGGGTCTCTGAAAACAGCACAACAAAATGAAAAGTCACCACCTCCTCTTTTAATTTGATTACCTTTAATGGTTGGGAGTTTATTCTGATAAACAGAACACGCACCCAACCCTCCTCTTCTGCTCCTACACAGACTAAATGAATATACATCATGTAGGATCTGCTGCTCATTGGATTAACATTCATCTTTGACTGGGTATGTGTCATCTACCTAAGGGTGATTAAATCGTCAAATTTCCTCCAGGTCTGCCAGCGTGCACCCCACAGATTTCCCATATTCCCTTATCAAAAAAGACCTGCTCTTTAAACCGATTGTGGAGTTGTCACTTCGTGTTCGCTGACATGCTCAGCACCCTGCCTCCCAGGTTTTTTTCATTTTTCTGCCTAAATGTGGCGAAGCTGCCTAATTTCTCGAGGTCCCTGCCAGGCAGCACGTTTCCCCCACACTTAACTTGCACATTTCCTGAATGGCATGTGATTTCAGGAGACACATGCGAGGCAGCCAGCGTGCCCTTTGAAGAGCAAATTTTGTTTGACATTTCATGCAAAATGTGCCACTATAAGTCTGGGAGGTATTATCTTAAGAGAATGGCTCGTTTTCACGCCCCTCAGATTCACCCCTGCTGTGCTGCTTCATAAATCCATTTCTGCTCAGCACAATCCTCAGGCATCGGAGGGAATCTTGTTTGACCAGGAATATTACCACACTCCAAGCCAAATATTGATATGAATTCATTAGCTCATTTTCTTTGAAGCACATATGCAAAATCTGGATGCTTATTTCTCTCTTCTCTGCTGGAGTCATGATGCCAGCAGCTTTTGGAGCAGGACGTTTCTGTCAGTGTGCACAAGGGGTTGCTGTTACCACACGTTTGAGCTCAGACTCTGTGAGGCAGAGCTCTCAGAAATGGTGTTTTCCACCCTGCTGTGTCCACAGTGATGGATGTCTGTTCAAAGCCAGTGTAAAAAATGAGTATGAAATGACAACAGAATTACATGTTTTCATATCTGCTCGGGCTTGAAACACATTTCTTCCTCCTCCCTCTGCTGTCTGCTGCCTGCCCACTACATGAAGGCCCTTAATTTGAACACCAATAATCCTGTTGTTGCCACCTCTTCAGCAGCATCTCCAAACACCATGAGGTGTTAACTGTTTATCTACATGAACTCTCTCTGCAGCCTGGGAGTGTGGAGCGATGCTGTGTGTCACAACATCTCACTTGAGCTGTTAGCATCATTATCATTTTAACAGCAAGCTGCTGATGGTGGGGGGCCTAAAAAACACTTATTACACAACTTCCTGTTAGCTCCGGTCCTTTTTGAATGAGTGATGGAAAGTATGAGTGAATGAAGAGAGAAGCAAGTCTATTCTCTGCTTTTATTTTGAAGGGGGAAATTATTATTTCACTCCCTTTGTCAACTAAATTATCACTGCTGCCTGCAGCAATTTGTGCTGATAGTCTTCATTGTGTTTGCTAGCTTCTGTTTACTTTTGTGACTCCACGTTAAACTTTAGGTCAAAGGCTAATTAGCTGGAATTTAACACAAATAATAAATAAATAAATAATGAATAAATAAATATACCAAATTTTAAACCCATTTAACGTCAGTGGCATTGCTTGAGCTCTTAAAATGAGCTAAAATTAGCAAAAACAACAGGGCTTAATTTATAAAAACACAATATTCATATGTAAAAAGTGTGGCCCATATTATTGTTAATTAAAACAAAGTAAACAAAATAGAAATAATCTTAAAAAAATTAATATTTACTTGAATTAATTACAAACTTATAGCGAGATACACATGCAGAAAATGCCTTCGCCTATATTTTGGGTTTACGTGTGCTTAAGACGCCTACGCCTCGAAAGGGGGGAGAAAGAGAGTGAGGGAGGGAGGGAGAAAGAGAGAGACTGCATGGAGAGGGGGATTGTGCATCAGTCTACTGGCGCTCAAATGGGTTATTGCGCACACAGCAGGCTGAACTACAGCCGCGGCTCCAACTACGGCTCCAAGTGTGCGGGCGTCTCTTCCTCCCGGAGCGCCAGGCGGGCGGAGATCAAGGGGGCTCCGGACCGCTGCGGAAAACTTGCTTTTGTCTGATTCCCTCCTTTAATTGAAAGCAGAAGTGATGCTGAGCATGCGGATCGACTAAGTGGCTGCATGAGCTGCGGTTTTCTCATCTCAGAGCAGTTTAATGTGCTCTTCATCCGTTTGTTTCAGAGGATTACTCCTGCCCTCAGTAACGATGGGTAAGTCTTTATGTTCTTCAGAATTTAGTGACACAGTTCCTCCTCCTGGCTGCTCCTCCGCCAGGCTGACAGCTCAGATCGGATTTCATTGGAGGATTCATTAGTTCTAAAACTGAATTTCTTACACCTAAAGACAGAAAGAGCTCCCACTTCTTTACCTTTGATTTTTAACTTATTCTTCCTGATGCACCAGCTCCTCTGATGCTGTTTTTCCTCCTCATTCTCAAACCTTAAAAGTAGCTCACGTCAGACTCTGTAACCTGTTTTCCATAAATTTGTGCTGATGCCTCAAACTGCCCCTCACTACATGATCTCCTGTTTAAAGAATGAAAATTCACCACTATCTATGGCTTTAATGTCACTGAGCACACAATTTTCTGAAGCCTAGTCATCCTTTTGATTACCTCTGCCCACTCTACCTCCAACAGGTTCTGTGATGCTGGACTGGAGGTTATCATGTCTTCTTCTGCAGGCAGCGGCTTTGCTGCTGCTCAGCAAGGGGGAGAGGATGTGCCCCACGAGTTGCCGCTGCGAAGGAAAGATTGTTTATTGTGAATCCGGCATCTTCCAAGACATCCCAGTAAACATCACCACAGGATGCCAGGGTCTGTCTCTGCGCTATAACAACCTGCTGGTTCTGTTGCCCTACCAGTTCGCTCATCTCAATCAGCTTATCTGGTTATACTTGGACCACAACTCCATCCATACCATAGACGCTTTAGCTTTTCAGGGCGTACGCAGGCTTAAGGAGCTGATCCTCAGCTCCAATAAAATCTCCCTTCTGCACAACAACACGTTCAGCGCCATACCAAACCTGCGCAATCTGGATTTATCCTACAACCAGCTCCAGACTCTGCAGCCAGGACATTTCTATGGTCTACGCAAGCTGCAGAACCTGCACCTCAGATCTAATGGACTGAAACAGATCTTCCTCCGTACCTTTCTGGAATGCAGAAGCCTGGAGTTTCTGGATTTGGGTTACAATCGTCTGAGGAGCCTAACCCGCACAACCTTCTTAGGACTGTTCAAGCTGAAAGAGCTTCATTTAGAGCACAATCAATTTTCCAGGATTAATTTCTACATTTTCCCACGCCTTACCAACCTGCAGGCTCTTTATTTGCAATGGAACCGCATACGATCCATCAGTCAAGGTGTGCCTTGGACCTGGAGCAAACTGCAGAAACTGGACCTGTCAGGGAATGAAATCCAAATGTTGGACCCTGCAGTTTTTCAGTGTATGCCAAACTTACAGACACTGAACCTTGAATCAAACAAGCTCAGCAGTGTGCCTGTGGAGGCTGTGGCAGCTTGGACATCACTGACCACTGTCAGCCTGGCGGGGAACTCCTGGGACTGCAGCCCAAGCATCTGCCCGCTCATGGGATGGCTGAAAAACTTCAAAGACCCCAAAGACATCAGCATGATATGCAGCAGCCCTAAGTCTGTGCAGGGGGAGAGAGTGGTGGATGTGGTGAGGAATCACTCCACCTGTGGGGAAATGTCAAATGTTCTTTCAACCACCTCTCTCCTCGTCCTTACCTCCACTGAAGTAATGAACTTCACAGCCGACGTCTCCCTCTCTGACTACACTGACCTGGATTATACTGATACACCGTATGAGGGATTAACTCCTTCATCTGCCCTTCCCAGGTGGACGGACAGAAAGACAACAGAGTCCACAACCATGAGCCCCACATCCCCCATCTCCCTTGAACCCCCTACATCGTCAATCCCAGAGCTACAGTTCGAACATATGGCTTTCCATAAAATTATTGCAGGCAGCGTAGCGCTGTTCCTGTCAGTATCATTGATCCTCCTGGTTATTTACGTGTCATGGAGGCGCTACCCCAACACCATGAGGCAGCTGCAGCAGCACTCAGTCAACCATAAGCGCAGGAAAAAGGCCCGTAAGCAGGAGCAGGATCTTAACTCTCAGCTGCAAGAGTACTACCTGAGCTACCACTCAAACTCAGAGGCCATGGATTCTCTGGTGAACGAGACGGCCAGGCCGTGCACGTGCACCATTTCAGGATCCATAGAGTGTGAAGTCTGAGCTGCACATTCCACCGTAAAGAGACTTAAAGACTGCAATTTCTGAGCAGAGGTAAATGGTTTTTCCCATAAGATTAAGTGGTTTTTATCTCTAATGTGAGATGATAGATTCTGCCGCTGTGAGGGAAATACTTGGAGGCATAGTACGAAATAATTATGTGCACAGAGAAGAGGACTGGAGCGGGAGATATATTTGGAGCTAATTATCACCCTGACTGACACGAGAACAGCGACGGGGTCATCCAGGTTAGCTGTGTCTGAACTAATGTTACCACTGGACCTCTGCTACAGTAGAAGTCGGCTCTTCAGAGAGCCTGACCTCATTTGAAGCCGGACTACATCTCCATCGAACATACGAACCAATGAAGCCACTTTTTACCTGCTAGTTTTGGTTTTTACTGTGTAGCTTGTAAAGCAATTAGAACGTGTGTGTGTGTGTGTGTGTGTGTGTGTGTGTGTGTGTGTGTGTGTGTGTGTGAGTGTGTGTGTGTGTGCTCTCTGAGTGTCATGTATGTGTGTAAGCCTGTGTTCTTTGGAGGAGCAGATAATCCTCCAGGTTATTGATTGATGGTCTGAAGATTTGCAGCGGTGCACCTTATTCTTACAGATTTCTGGAATCAAACTGCTTTGGGCAGACGTGTGCAGCTAATTAAGCACTACCAGTACGAATCTGACTAAGGAACAGAGGAGCGGGTAGTCGTCCTGAGATCTTTTGCATGGTTTAATTCACCTAATTCTGGATTATTTCTATTCAGTAATTCGGTCTAATTGGTGTCAGTGTTGCATTTTTTTCAGTGTAGTAAACGATCTCACCGTACCTAAAAAGCAAAAGACTTTCATCTCAGGGCTCAGGAGGTTTCCCAAGCTGTAAAAATCTTCTGGGTCCAGAGAAGGCACAGCCTGTTTTCATTCCCATTACATCAAATACTCCCGTTTGTCACAGCCCTTGGCGTCAGACGAACCCACGTAAACCCATTTGTGTCACTTTGAGATAAATTTCGAGTAACTGCTGTCATTGATGTGCTAAAAAGACGGCTCGCAGTGGCTAAAGGTGGGGGTGGTTTGGCCAAACAGTCAACCTGATCCCATGAGACGGGAGTTTCCTTAGGAAACCACAATGTGACATTCATATACAGTGATGTTCTTACCAGGCAGCTCTCATGACCTAAACCAGAGGTCTGCAACAGGGGGTCTGCAGTCCCTAGGGGGTCCATGGAGGTACTGCAAGGGGTCCATGAAATTTTTGGGTTAATTAGGAAAATATTTTTATTTTCAAATAATCATCTCATAATATTTCTATTTTTACCCCTTTGATTGTCTTTTGAACCCACATGAGTGGACACACAGAGGCCAAAGATGTTATTATATAGTCAGAAGGGGTGGGGGGGGTCTTGGTCTGAAAAACATTGACGACCCCTGACCTAAACCATTGACTGTATAGAGTATGGATGTACTCTCAGTGGTGTCGCCCATTGTTATGTGTTGAAAACATCAATTCCCAGACTTTCTGCTGAGCTTGAAACAAGCTAAGGTCCCCAGAGACAACGCATTTAGAAGCAAAGTAAAGCTGGCCCAAGTGTCTTTCTTTCTTTCTTTCTTTCTTTCTTTTTTTGCACCAGGTTGTAAACATGTTTAGCTCTTCTGTACAAAACAGTTTGATGTGGATTATGTCATTTCTAGAGCTCTCCCTAGTGACTGGTTGCAGTATAGCTCTTAGAGCTCGCTTCTGTCATTTCAACAGATGGAACATGTGTCATATTACAACTTTAATTTGTCAAGTTTTCACAAACATGATTTTTGTCATAAGAGTTACGTCTCATCACTCCGATTTATTCTCTTTATTTTTTTTAAAGAAGTCTAGTTTAAGTTGATGTGATTTTATAAAGATGACAGATTGACACCTCTGATGACAAACGCTCCCGCAGTGTTCTCCAGTGAATTGGCAGAGTAGAGGAAGAATGGCGAGAAAGAACATTAACACGAACACAAGAGTCACTGAACTTTCTGCAACTGGGATTGTGTGCTTGAAATCAACAGAAGAGTCTGCTCTGCTGTGGACTGTACCCACCTGAGGGATCTTTAATGTTTTATAACTAAGCTCTATGTGAGTGTGTGTTTGGGTGAGCAGAGAGGGTGTGTCGTCTGTCCCATCACTGCGCCAGCCAGATCACTTCTGCGCACACTCTGGCTCCACCAGTGCAATATGTCAGCGTCCATTGAGGAGGGTATTTTGGTTTCATTTCCCACAGTGGGCGAGTTGTCCTCTCTAAATACAGTCAATGGTTTGACATGAACTATGATTCAGACAGGGAGTAACCAAGCATTAACATGTGACACTCAAAGGATGTGACAAAGCATTAGTATTTGATGATCTGGGATGAGAGAGCGACAGAGGGCCTCTATGTGTCTGAGGTGATGTTGATTTTCATATTGAATTTTGTATTTATTATTCCTTTCATTACGATTATGCATTGTTTGTGTAAAGACATGCCAATACTGGTACTTGACATTCTGTGTGACAATGACTGTATAATTAAAAGAAACACTGTCGACTGATAAGCTATTGTGTGAAGAGCGTACTGACGGCAGGTGCATCCCTCCTCTGAAGTCACGCGCCGAGCTGTTGATGCTGGATTTGTTGCTGCATGCAAGAGGAGCTGACATATTTTCCATCATGTTTCTCATTTTCTGGCTCTCCTTTTCAATCCTTTCTTGGCACTACACTATCGACAAAAGTATTGATTCTATCTGGGTGACGCACCTCATACTCAGGGTGAGGGGGGCCCCCCAATTCAGTCCGTCGTTCATAACTGTGCCTGTGCAGAAATGAGCTTTTTTATATTTTCAGTCATCTCGTAAACACGCTTGCTTTTAGTGCAAATGGAGCCCAAGCAGGAGATGCCTTTTCTTTGCTTGTCCAGGAGACAAAAACACATTCCAGTCCCTGAAACCAAAAACAGATTAAGAATCCTGCTTTTATGTAACCATGTAGTCTCTGTCAGTTTGGAAGTATTGCTCCTGTGCTGTGAAAAAGGAAAGGGAGAATAGAGGCAGACGAGTAAGGGACAGTGTGTTACGGGTCAAAGCAGTTATGCTATTAGGAAGATATCACCCACTATGGTCTGCCTTCTTCCAGCTCTCTCCATCCTTTTTTTCTCGCTGCCTCATTTTTCTCTTTTTCCTGGCTCGCTCGCTGTGAGGAGAGAAAATTAACCTGTGCCAGGGGACATATATGCATGTGTTAAGCCAGGCAGGATTAGTCAGCGCTGGAACTAGCATGCAAGAGCAAACCCAGTGGAGTATTTTACAGTGAAAGACTCAGCTCAGAACTCTAATTTATTGCTTACTACCGTCTCCTTCACAGCTGTCAGTATTTCAGACAGATTGGTTCCTTCATTCCTTGTTATCCATTAGCATTTTCACACATCACATGTGCTGTGCATTTAAAAAGTTTCAGACTGGTCAAAGGTTGCTCAGATAAGGATTTATGATCTCTGATATTTCACTTTCTAAACATGACTCAGGCTTTCTTTAGCCTGCAGGCAGGAATGGAGGCAGGCTGCCAACAGAATTTATATCCATATATTAAGTTTCCAGCGCTTGCATATATGATGAATTTCTTTTGAGGGCCAATGGGAAATTCAGCCAGGCCCTACAAAAAGAAAAAAAAAGTAATCTAACCAGAACAAATGATTTGTTGATCCAGTTTTGTCGGTATATTGTAATTAGTGTTTGATTTGTCATGTCGTGACTGATGAAAAGCCCGTGTTTTGAAAATCTTTCGGTGTGTGTGGCTAAGAGAAGAATGTTGATTACAGAGCTGCGGCCTGCTCCTGCAGATCATTACTGGGATATTTGTTTGGATGAGAAATTGTGGGAGTGCACAGTATTGACTTAGTACAATGATGCAAAAATAAAACCTCACTCTCAACCTGCAAAATTTGAAAAAAAGGGGGTTTTTCAAGGTACCTCAAACCACGAGATACTCCAGATGGGCAAGGCCAGATAGTGAGTGAGTGGAATCAGGCCTAAAAAGATGAAGAAATGACGAATGATTCCTCTTAGCTTCCTGTAAACACTTTCTCTGAGGGGTGAGCTGTTTAGTCCTCACTGACAGGCGTGAAATTTTGATTTACATCTCTCACTGGGGATCTTTTCTAACGTAATATGTGTGCAATGTTTTGATTTCTTTGCCAGAGGTTATTCTTGGGATTTGGACGCCTGAAACAATTAAGTAAACCTCTTTTTATTGCCTCAAATCAACGGGAAATTTCTGATCTGCCTGCTTGGTTCCAGCTGAGGGGTAAATAATGTAAAGAAATGGATCCACATTTTGGTAAATATGCATGTTAGCTCTCTTGCTGGGAGTTACATGAGGTGGTTGATAATGCTGCCGTGTCTGTTTAATGCTCCCATCAGGAGCTGTTAGCCTTCAGCTTTAAGACTGAAAACTGGATGGAAGAGCCGGCCGTGCTCTGTCCAGAGATACTATGGTGTAAATGAGCTGCAGGTATACAGGTGGATTATGTCTGGACATCTCTTTGCAGCAGGAATAATAACTTCCCTGAAGTCTTTGTTGGTTGCCTGGCAACATTAGAGTTGACCAAAACACTGCAGGACTTTTCAGCTCCAGTTTATGTCCTGATTAAAACTTTCGATTGAAACTTTGTAATTAGCCAGCTTTGGATTTGCTCGCGGGTAGATTTTATTCTATGGCAGAGTCTAAGTTAGTGTTTGTTCCTTGTTTCTGTCACATGTTATGGGAATATAATGGGAAGGAAGGAAGAACCTGGAGGATTAGGGCCTCACTGAAACAAACAAAAAACTAAGAAATCATCTATAATCATAATCTAGAAGTCATAGAGTTAAGAGAACACAGGTTTGAGCTAGTCTTTATTAACACTGTATTTCATATATAAAACATCAAAATATCAGCTATTCTCCTGCTCTAACATGAAAGATGTGGATAATCATGTAAAGTTAAATCTAATTGCTTTTTTCTTAGTTTGTGTGTGCCATATAACACACTCAGTTTGTTTAACAATTTATATTCATTTCTCACTTTTGGCACCGTGGTGCTGAATAGTTAAATAATGATTTTTTAAATGGGATTTATATCAAGGTGTCGCTTCATGTCCCTCATTTGAGTCTGACAGCTGCACGCTGCTTTTTCAATCTGTCCCTTTAAAACGGCACACAGGCTAACCATGAAACTGAAACTCTGTGAAGTTAAATTCATATAGATTCTTGTAAACAAATGATTTTATCGTGACTTTGATTTCTTACACTTAGACACAGATGTTATCTTTTTTCTGTGACTCTAATTCTTTTTTGCAATAAAAGTTGCACAAATCTTAAATTCACAATTTGAAAAATGATTGTTGTAAAACTTAGATTTTCACATTTTAATGAAATATAGTCATGTTATTAGGGAAGGGTACTGGTTTAGGTACTTTTTTAGGTACCGACCAAATTCCAGCTGTAGTACCGAGTACTAATTCTCTTAAAATTAAATGGTACCATATTTGGACACCTAAATACATCCTTGTGACTGTAAGGGAGTAGAAGAGTAGGCGATTTTCCGTGCTGGTCATGAACACAGCATTGCAAGTTTATCTGTTGAGAAAAAAATATGTAAAATTGAAAACTTTGATATTTTTTTATCAAACAAATACATATTTATTACCACATAAACACACACAAAAGTACAGAAAACTGGATGTACTGAGTACCAGTACCATTGCTAGGTACTGGGCATATGTATAGTATCGTTTCAAATGGGAAAGGTACCTATTCCTGCATGTGATAAATGAAGCATTTATGGTATGAAAGGATTAATGTATGGTTGGCCAGTAGCTAAGAGATATAAAACCCTGACAGGATGAAGTGGTTCTATTACTGTGGATTCTTATCAGTGTCTTTTAATTTGACAATTAACTGTCCTCATTCAGCTCTCCTTCTTCTCCGAGCTCTGTGGCTGACTCGCCTTTTAAAAAATAAATGAGGCAAAAGTCACAACTTTGAACACTTCTGCTCTCATCACCACCACTCATGGCAACCAGTAACTGAAGGTTTGTCTCATCTGCTCCTCTATTGTCTCTAGACTTGACGTACAGGATACAGTATGAAGATATCCATGTCCATTAGCTCGCTGAATTAGCATGCTAACTGAAACTAATGTTAAATCTACATTGTTTACAAATATTATGCCAACAGAAACCCCCAGTTTCGCCTTAACTTGTGGACTTGTGGGTTGTAGGAACCATTTTACTTATGTTGCTTTTTGTTTTTGCTTTTGTCACTTTCACAAACACCACAGGGGGCACTTTGGATAAACCAGCAGGTAGACCCTACAAAATGGGGCACAGGTGGAGCAGTGATTTAGGCGACAGGAAGAGCAAACCGTTTTTACCTCTAATCTTAGTCATCATGGTTATTCTCATCATACGTATCTCCTCAAAAGAAGTTGGCTGTGTTTCTTTTGGATGGATAAATGACAAAAATAATGCGACAGTAACTTCAAAATGTACATTGGACTCTTTTACGAAGGGCATGAAAAAAAAAAAAACTCCTGTACCCTGACAGTTACTGGAAATCGGTCAGAGTAGTTACTACAGTGGCGTCAACTGAAGCCATAAGGTTTTGACTGATCAGAATCAAGCATCTCACACAACCAGGAAACCAGGTAATAACAGGATCTAATCTTTATTTCTGTACCATAATCATGTAATGAACTAACAGTCTGTCAGATGGATGGTTCATAGGCATAGCTTTGATCTGTTTTTCAGTTTCATACTCAGATCTCAAGATTTAGATTTTGGGTTCATCTGCTGATGTGTATCCTCTGGGTGGCTATGGCACAATGATAGAGTGATCTCTCAACTGGAAGATTGGGGTTTTGATCCCAGGTCTCACAATCAACATGCCAGAGAGTCCTTGGGCAATACACTTAACTCCGAGCTGCCCCGATACTGTATCTGTGTCTGTGGGTGTGATAAGTTAACGCTGATGGGGCTTTTTATAGCCACCTTTGCCATAAGTAAATGAATGTGCTGCGAATGAAGGTGACTGATGTAAAAGTGCTCTGAGAGGTCTGAAAACAGGAGAAAGCTCTTTATAGACACAGTCCATCAAGTCTGTTTAGATGGAGGTAGCATGTTTCTTGTCTGACAGTTGTTCATCTGTTATTTACCTGTTTTTTTAAAGGTCATCACTCCCCAGGTTTTGATCAATATTTTTAGCCCCATTATTGTCTTCGTTCACAGCGTCTCTCAATCTTTCACCCTTTGGCATCGAAGTGGTGAGTGGTTGTAGCCGTGAGTGACAGCTGGCCTTAGTTACAAACATTTAATCTCCAAACTCCACATTTTTCAACAATCCCAATGTTTCAAACGGGTCACTGCAGTATGATGCTAAGCTAAACTAAGTAGCTGCTTTCTGTAACATGTAGAATAAAAACTTTGATGGTGGTACGGATCCTTTCAGTGTACTCTCTTTGAGGTTGAATTTGCATATTTCCTAAAAATGTTGAATAAATCAGCCAAAAGCAAAAACGTTCCTTTGTAGAAAGAAAAAGTGGAGGATTAATTATTTTATTTCACATTCCTTAAAACATGAATATGTCTCCGTCCTGCTCCCCTGATTGCGTCTTTACAGTCCACTAGTGGGGATGTCTTCATGGATGATGGAGCCTGAGAGGTCTAAAAATGGGTAAAATGAGCTCACCAGACAGAGGAGAGTCATCTTTTCTTTCTCTACTTCTTTCTTTCTCTTTCTCTCTGTCTTAACGAGAAGCAGCATCACATCTACTCTTATATGATTTTTAGCAGCACATGTAGCCCCTATGAGCTAGCTAGTTAAAATAATGAGTTCCAGGCAATTAAATTTAAAAGATTAACGTGACTTGAAAATAGAGTCAGCCAAGTATGAAAGTATTCAGGGACACTAGCTTCAGTTCAGGGAGGGGTGTGGGAAAAGTTGTCCCCCTCAGGAACATGATTTCTCTGTTACTCCACCTTTTGTGCACTGTATGCCACCTGTAAAATTCATTTGGATGTTAATGCTTTACAGCCTTTGTTGCATGTCCCAGGAGGCACCAGGAGGAGAGTCCTGGCTGCTTTGTTCATGTCAAAGTGCGGCTGGTCAGAAAGACCTTTCAGCGTGAATAACATCCTTGTTCCATCATGAGGACACAAAGAATGTAGAAACAGTTTCCAAGAAAATGATTTCGTACTGTAACGTATTCATTTATTCACATTCATATTCATCTTTCCAATTCATTACTCGCCGGGGACCTGAACATCTACAGGATGCTTAATGAAAGCAAGAATTTAAATTTGTCTGAACGTTTTCTTGAAGCAGGAGGAGGCAGAGACCTCCATCAGTCAACAAATATATTCATTGTGTGGTCTGGTCCAGTCAGGACATGCATCTTTCTCACGGCCCTGATTTCCCTTCCTGTGATGATTCAACAGGTCAAAAGGTTTTACTGTTTTTTTTTTTTCCAACAGTAAAATATCTTTTTTTGCTGTGAAATCCTTTCAGTAATGTTGTGTAACATAACAAGACCCGAGCTGGAAAGGTTACTCCAAACATCTCTGCTAATTCATCCCATCTTCTGATTTACTTTCTCATCCATTAACACTGATCCCAGAGCAGCCTCAGTTTACTCAACATCAGGAAATCATTCTCAGCTTAAACCCAGTTAACAGCCTGACCTTTAAAGCTGCGATTTTACTTCCCTCTGACAAGATGTCTGCTTCACTCAGAGCTCCATCTAATATTTATGGGTGTTGTAGCCACAGATTCAAACTAAGATTAAGTGTCTAGTATCTAACACATGCAGTGTATGCTGACTGTATGATGTAACAGTAATATACTGCTTTCTTTAAAGATGAGATCTCATATGGGTTTTGATTTATTTCCCTCGATCCTTCCCAAGCTCTGCTCCCCGCACCGGGGAAATCAAGCAAAAGCCAACAACAATTAAATGTATAAGATTTATAAGCTGTGCAGCCTGTCATGGTGTCGTTTCCTAAGTAATAAAGCATCACTGTGGTAACTATGATAAAGACGGCCAGACAGTGTCCACAGGAGGATCCACTTCAGAGGCAGAAAGTGGGAAGTTATTCAGTTCTGTTGGAAGAAAATTTTGTTTGGTTGCTTCATATACTAACACACACACGCACACAAGTTTAAACACACACACAAGTCTCTTCTTCCAAATACAGTCTTTTGATTTGACAGCTGCCGGTGTGACGGACAGGCTGACTTGACAAAACTGGAACAAAGAAAAAATGAATAAAAGATGTGAAAATGGGTACATATCCTGACTGTCTGTGCTAATGTTTGTATTTAGAGAAGCTGATTTAAAATGCAAAATAATTCATCATTAGGAGGCAGACAGGTATGAAACTCCACGTTCAAATCGTGGAAATGTGCCATATTAACACCTCCGAAAGCTTGGATTCCAACAGCAGAACCACAAACACTGCCAGCATAAACAGCAGTAATATATAGCTCTTATTAAGTGTTACTGCATCCAGACTTCTTTTGACACAAGTCCCTCAGGCTCAGCTCCCTGAGCTTCTTTGTTACTGCATGACTGATGGCAGCATTAGTGCAGCAGAGCCATGCAGCACCACCGTCCTTAGAAACATCCTAATAAAGATAAAAAGTACCAAAGTCACTTTTATTACCACGGAGACTCCACACTGAATGTTGTTAAAGGGCAGTAAAAATGGGTGCTGGATTGCTGCGGGATCACAGAGGTTTGAATGCCTTTTAGAAGTGTGAGCTCAGAGCGGCTGGGATTTCCCCTACAGGGCTCGCTCTGATCTCTGTTTAGCAGTGTCTTCTTCACTTGTTTTTAAAGACGTTTAAAAGTGTTCAGTAATCCACGGCATCCATCAGCAGCTGCTGACACTGTGGCATAAATAATAATAACCCTATTGTCTCTGGAGCTTGTTCCCTAAGCAGAGCAGAATCTGTCAGCACAAGTGCCCTAATACCGTGTCAAATTTAAATCATCCCCTAAATGCTGTGCTCACTTCCTGCTAGGTATCTGGCTTAAAAATTAAATTTCTTCAACTTGGCTGTTGCTCATTTTGGCGAGTAAAGCAATAAAACCCTCACCTGTAGACAAATCATCTCAGTTGACAAACAGTGCAATCGTGTATTGATATGATTGAAGTAGGCGTGACTGCTGGAAGACTCCCAATCACGCTTCATCACAGCTTTATTGTTGTGCGAGCCTGCCTGATGTGAATTGCCAGCTCCTGTTGATTTGAGTTTGTTTTTAGAAAACATACTTCAGATTTGTCTTTTATTGAGTGCCTGTGATTATCATCCAGCTACAAAACAACACGCTAGAGTGAGAGAAATGCTGCTCTTACTGTATGCTGTCCACCCAATACAATTACTCCTCCACAATTCAATGCAATATTAACATCAATTACACCCTCATCAGCTCAAGTAATGATTGCTCTACATTTTCTCAGTCTAATCTATAACTCGTGACATTTATGAACAAGGGTCTGCCTATAAAATACCCTTTGCATAGAGCGTTTCTCATGAGACAGAGGTGAGTTTCTGCACACGGTGGTGATTACTGATTACTGCGGCAGAGACCAAATGAAGGGATTAATTAGCTTCAAGTGGATGAGAATTTAAAAGGAGAAAAGAAATCATCGCTGTTTGTTTTTCACTGAATTATAATTATTTGTTATTTTGTAATTAACATGATTTCAATTTAAATACCTTATGCAATATGTTAATATTTGAATTAAAATACATGACCGTCACTTTCATGCACTCTGACCTTAATACAGCCATCTCAATAATGTTATGATAATTTGTGTAGTCATGTGCAGCCAGTGTTGTCATTGCAAATTGCTTTGCCTGGTTAGAGAGAGACAGTTTAACATTTTAAACAGCTTTTATTTATTTATCTCCCTTACACCGTGTCTGGAAAAATGCAGACATGCATACCCGGTGGGTAGGTACCCTGAAATGACTGAATGAGAGGGGATCTGGTTGTTCAAAATGTGTGTGGATTTTACACCCCGTTGTGTGGGATCTGCCTGAATATTACAGTAACTAACAACTATAAGTCATACATGGCATCCAAAATGAGCATTTGACTTGCAAAACCAGCAAATAAATAAATTATCACGCTCATGTTTTAAAATCACTGATTAGTGGCAACCCTGATCTCCATAGTTACAGATTTATGAAGTCACAGTTTGTTGTTTCTTATAATCAGTCTAAAGATGAGGCTGTAGAGAGGGGGGCTAGGCCTGCGGTGTTTTGATCATAGTGATGGCAAACGTCTTTGTAGAAGTGGATACATTCATCTTTTCAAAAGCTCCGATAATAACACAAAAAACCCTGCCACTGTTGTTTGGATCATGGAGACAATTCATGTTTGGATTGAATCCATTTTGACTCACATACTTGATCTCACAAGTATATCAAGTACAAAGAGTGTGTATTTTGAACCTACTCAAAGTGAAGTGTGGTATTGTTTGTATACAATATAATAAAATATAATATAATATAATATAATATAATATAATATAATATAATATAATATAATATAATATAATATAATATAATATAATATAATATAACATATCCATCCGTTTTCATGACCGCTCATCCTGTTCAGGGTCGCAGGTGACTGGAGCCTATCCCAGCTGTCATTGGGTGAGAGGCAGGGTACACCCTGGACTGGTCGCCAGCCAATCGCAGGGCAGACACAGAGACAGACAACCATTCACTCACACACTCACACCTAGGGACAATTTAGAGTGTTCAATTACCCTGGTGAGCATAATTTTGGACTGTGGGAGGAAGCTGGAGTACCTCCACGCATGCACGGGGAGAACATGCAAACCCCACACAGAAAGGCCCACCGGACAAGCTGGGACCAGTAACCTTCTTGATGTGCGCTATAATAATATAATATAATATAATATAATATAATATAATATAATATAATATAATATAATATAATATAATATAATATAATATAATATAATAAAATATAATATAATATAATATAAAATAAAATATAATATAGTATATTAGAATAGAATAGAATAGAATAGAATAGAATAGAATAGAATAGAATAGAATAGAATAGAATAAAATAGAATAGAATAGAATAGAATATACACATGCATAGTGGGTTACACACCTTGTTAGTGTGCATTCACTTTTCTGGGGAACTTGATAGAGCCAGTATGAAACATGTGGCCAAGTGATAGAGATGGGTCTTCCTCTGTCTTAAGGAGCAAGAAGTGTATACTGAGTGAATGCAGTTTGAGGGAGCTGCTGTGTTGCTGACTGTGTTCATTTCTGACTGAAAGATAAAAGCTTTGGCCTCCATATATCCATTGATGTGTGTTTAAAGGCAGTTAAAACAGTAAAAAAAAAAAAAAAAAAAAATATCTAGGAATAATTTCTTGAAAATACAAAAAAATTGTCTGATCAACCAAGAATGTCATGGACCCCCCTGTTGAAGACCTCTGCTTTAAAGGCACTATAAGGCGTTTTCACTGGACTTGAAATACACTCTGGTTCTCATGCCTCTACATGCAGTAACATAAGATTATCAGTGATCAGGTTGGTTTTTCCAAATGCTGAATTTTAGAGCCTGTGTTTTCTGTGAAAAAAAAGCAAAGTTAGCATGAAAAGTGGATATGCTTGGAACTCTGCTGGCAAGTTTGGCATTGAGAAGTCAATCAGACTTTTCTGTCATTAGAAATTGTCTTTTCTCATGATGTTTTGTGATTCAAGGCTGATGCCTGAGCAGGATAAATGAAAAGATGCATACATTCTGCTGAAGTATTCTTTTTTACAGAGAGAATCTACAACGAGGGCCATAAAAGAGTCAAATAGATACGCACAGATATACAGGCATGTGAATGCTTCACTGCTTTTGAGAACAGAGATGTTTAAAGAGGGGGTATGGGGCTTTCCAATATTTAAAACATTTATGTAAAGTAACAATACTGGATGTTTAGGTTGAACATGCAGGTGTTAAAACAGCTACATATTCAAATGCTGTAGGAATCATTGAATCTCTCTGTAAACTTCTTTAAGCAGATGGTTCCAAAAATAGATCCTCAGGAGGTTTTCTAACTGGTTCATGAAATACTAGAGGGTTGGGCCTCAAACACCAAGGTCTGCATATAGCACTGCTCCTGAGAGGCCTCCAAAGGGTTAGCTCGGGGTTTATAGAGTGGGGCACATTGAAGAAACAGCAGCCAAGCATTTCAAACAGAGGCTGAAATCAGTGGTAAAATAAACTTTTTTTTTGGCCAAAAATCAGTGAGGGCACTAAAAGAACAGTATAAAGCCATAACAGCCATGACTTCACAGTGAATCTGAGAAGTCGGATTCTGATTCTGAATTATTTCAGTAAGCCAACTCTTGATTCTCCAAAAGTTACTCTTGAGTCGAGAAAAAAAAAGCAGTGTTCGAAAGAAGATCTGTATTCTATTCATTTGCTTCCACAACAAATGAGCCACATCTTTATGACAGAGAGTGACGGTGCTCATGGGAAATGCAGTCTCCATCCTGGTAAAACACCACTGAGTTTTTCTGATGAGGCGTCACCAGAATAAAGACAATAAAACTCCTCACAGTGCCAACAGACGGTGGTACATCATGTTTATTATAGCTTGACACAATACATCTTTGCAGCTTGTTTTAGACATAGAATAACTTCTATTTTCATTGAGTGCAACAATAATAAAGAGCTCATTATCCTGTCTTTAGCAGGTATCAAGAGCCAATGTATCCTGACATGGCACTAATATAGGAATAGAAGTCTAAGTGCAGACAATAAAACAGACTTTGTTTCTCTGTGCAGCGTCAAACAACTGGACTTCTCCAAAAGTCGGCAGCTTCATCCAATCCCCTCAGCTAATTTTGTGCAGCGGGTCATTAAAACTCTCATTACACATCTTGATGAGGATTGACCCGCGCAACTGCTCGAGCATCCAGCACCTTATCACACATACACGCTGGATATCGAACTCCCCCACAACAATGATCCAGCTGCAACATAACGAAGAGAGCACATGTTGTTCTCAATACAACGTCTCTTCATCTTTGCTCATGGAGAAATCTAATCCAACCCCCTTTTTTCATTTTGAAAAACATTAGCTTGGATGTGGCAGAGAATCTGTATCAGGATGAAAATGATAAGAAAAAAGTAGCTGTAAAAAATCTATGAATATCATATTCTGTATATTGTGCTGTCTCCCATGAGAAGATTTTTGTGACTGCGTTTTATCTTTGTTATTATTTTTTTCGATGGAAAAAAAGGATTTTCAGATGCCTAACTATTTGGACAAATAAACAGTGTTTTGCTTGTGCAACTGATTCTCAAAATCCTCGCTGTTTTTTGTGACTCAACAATAGAGACAGACTGCGCAGGTGGGAGAGTGTAGCCCACCTAAGCCTCACTGTACTGTGTGTTTTTGTGTGTCTGTGTGTCTTCAGTGGACCACAGCACAAGGGCTTCTATGGTTGGAGTTCACAGTTCAGCTGAATCACAAATGTATAGCATCAAGTATCTCTGTCTTTTTAGCCCACCGGATTCAAAAATCTCTTTTCTTTCCTGTTCAAATGGCCTGCTCGATACTGAGCTGGCAATCCACCCACACCACCCATTCATCTGGATAGATGGTGTGGGTGTGTGTGTCTCTAGGTATGAGACAGAGAGGGAGAGAAAGAAAAGAGAGGGAACAGGATTAAGTTTAAGACCTTCAGCTATTATGTGAGGTCGTTGTGTGATGTCTCCCGCTTGTCCTTGCTTCTTAACAGGCTACTTTATGACTTGCGGTTTGATTTAAAGTTTAATTTGTTATCACAAGGCCCAGGAATATTAAGTTAAGGCAGATCTAATCAGTGTTTTTATATTTACAACAGATCACATGACTGTGTGTGTCGCTCATAATGAGAAAGCAGAGAATCGTCGCCTTGCTCTCCTGGGTTAGCATCATGCAGCTAATTATTTCACACAAAGGCCCACATCTAACCTCTTTTGAGGTCAGTCTCTGAAGTTATCTTTCAACAGCTAAGTGGAAATTCTCAGAAAAGAGGCGCCCAGCCTCAAGCAGCAGCAGACAGGTAAAGTAGCTCTGATCTGAAATGGAGGCAAAGATTCTCCATCAGATCAGTAAAGAGAAATTTTTGTTATCTGCCATGAATATTACTGCGGCTGTGTGTCTGAAATTTAATCTTTACCAATTAATGACCCCATGCGGGTGTTTCTGCATAATGTTAAGAAGTTCAAAATTCACAGCATCAAGCATAGAGTTAGCTCCAAAGTCCTGAATTTTTTAACAATCAAGAGGCCACAGCAACACAACCTTGAGCCACCAACTTTGATGGATGTTTTAATTGTGTGAGGTGAGGTGAGGTTGTATGTATCAGCAGATAATTGCATATTTCAAGGGAATCATTCCAATGGTGATGCAAGAATGAAATCTGGCACGAATACTCTCTAAGGACCACTATTTTGAAAAAAAAATTTTTTTTTAGACTCTGGGGAATTCATGATGGCAGCTATTTTCAAGATGGCCACCATTTCTATGAAATAAATAGTTCAAATGGTGATGCATGCATGAATTTGGCACAGATACTCCCTAAAGGAAAACCTTTTGGCAAATGGTGCTGACCACTCTTAATGTAAAGATGGCAACCTTTCTTCAAGATGGCCACCGTTTCTATTGAATGCTCATTATTTCAATGGCTCAAATGGTGACACATGTATGAAATTTAGGACCAATATTCTACAAGGGCCAATTAAAAAAAAAAAAAAAAAAACATTTAGACACCTGAAAATTTAAGGTGGCAGCCATTTTTCAAGATGGCTGCCATTTCATTCAGTCAATCAATCAATCAATCAATCAATCAATCAATCAATCAATCAATCAATCAATCAATCAATCAATCAATCAATCAGTCAATCAATCAATAATTCAATCTGAATAAAGCCCCCCCCCCCAAAAAAAAGGTAATAATAGTAATTATAATTAATATATAAATTAAAGAAAATAATTAAAAAATAAATAAATGAAAATAAAAATAATATTAATAAATAAATGTATTAATTAACTAATAGAATAAAATAAAATAAAGTTAATAAAAAGTTTCACAACTTTTGTTGCCAGTGGGATTGAATGGAGTAATGCTACACATTCATGTATGGAGGATACAACTAAGTTCACCAACATCGGCCGGATCATTCATTCAGGGTAATTCAGGTCCCATGTGAGAACACATGAACTTGTCATGTGGTGCCCCACTTACCCTCGGTTTGGCTTTTCACAAGCAGGCACAACCCTTCAATTCAGGTGCTGCTATCTAACTTCATCCTACGAAAACCTAGGAACAGACATAAGAAGTAAATTCTGCTTTATGCTATACATCATTCAACAGAAATGCTGTCCCTCTTGAAAAATGATTGCCAACTCTAATTTTTCAAGAAGGCCCTTGTCTCTTTCGGGAGGAGTGGTAAACTTCCAAATGCATTAATGAATATTCAACAGAAATGGTGGCCATCTTGGACAAAAGGTCCCCATCTTTAAATTTTGAGTGGCAACCACTGATTTCCACAAAGGTGTCCTTTAGGGGCCATTTTTGCCAAATTTCATGCTTCTATCACCATGTGAGCGATTCTTTCATTTTTCTGCTGTGCTATACTTGAAGCAGGATGTGATGTTAGTAAGGCACCTTCAGGTTTACTCCTCAATTTTCAGCTCTGTGGTGGTGGAAACTTCCAAGCAGCAACCTCTGGTGCTGAGAAATGAAGCCAGTGCTGAGGTGCTAAGACTTGAAGTTCCCAGGGCACGGGTGAAGCCTGGCAGTGTAGGTTTCACACCCCATGAGGTAAGCCCTTGGTCTGGGTTTGAAGCCACCTTGCTTGCAAGTCACTTCCCCACTCATTTCTCATTTCCCTATTCTTGCACACAGTACAGAGGGGTATATGTATATGAAACTCTTTACTTTTGAACATGTCTGACGGGCAGTCAAATTACAGCCATCAGTGAGGAGGCTAAAGGCCCATTGAAACTAACTCTCTTGAGAAATCAAAAGTGTGCGTGTCAAAACTTTGAGATATACTTTACATCTGCATTTTTTATTGACTCTTAACTCTGTTTGACAACACTCAGGCTGCAGCTGAGACAAGTCTCAAGCTGTCAGACGAGACGCAAGAATCCATTAATCGAGAATAATCTACCGAGGTAATTACAGTCAGGGCTACTTGTTTCCTTATGACTGATATTCTGATACCTACTTTAAATTTCACTCTGTCATTAATGTCAGCAACCTGCTGTCCACAGTTTAATGTAAATATTGATGTCCTGTGTTTCTGTTGCCCTTGCATCGTGTTTTTAAATGTCTGCTGTAAGAATATAATTTCCCCCAGAGCTTGATAGAGACATAAACCAACCTTATCTGTCACACATTTTAAGTGTGTTGCAGTATTAAGCAGCTGAAGCTGTGTTTTTTCCTCTAATATTTTAGAATACATGTATTCATTAATTTCACATTTGTGTTTGTTTGTGAAATATGCCAATCTGCTGCCAGTTTCATGTCTACGACTGGTCAAAGCAGCACCCACACACTCCTTTCCTGTGGCTCTGTGTTAGTTTACTAAACAGACGTCAGTTGATGTGTTTAGCTTTTGTAGTGTGATGTTTTTGTTCCAGCACAGTCTGATCAAAAGCATCAAATCAAAAAGAGCAGGTTGAGACCTGTGATCTTTGTTGAATTATTTATTACAGAGATCCTGCATTAAACCACCACCAGTAAACACTATTTGGCGACTTGGAAAATGTTATGTTTTTTTTTTTTACCAGGCAAAAACTCCAAGCAGCACATCACCCACGGAGTCAACAACAATAAATATGTTTATTACTGATGGTGGTAATGACTGTTGTTGACGTCAGGCAGTCTGCAGTAAAAGTCCATAGGAAACAAACAAAGTAAGGGACCGAAAAATCCCAGGGCGATGTGAGGTAACAAGCATCTAAGAGTGTATATTCTCTCAGCTTCTTGGTGTGCCAGCTGCCCAGAAGCCTGAGCCTATAGCATCATAACAAGGGACTGCTTCAAGTCTGAGCCAGCTCTAAGTATTAGCATCATTAAAATGCAAAGTTTAAACTCAGTCTAAAAAGTAGAAAGAGTGTCTGACTCCTGATCCTGAATGATGATCCAAAGGCAAGGGGCCAGATGATTGAAGGCTTCACTTCTAACACTACTTTTAGAGTCAATGGGCATGACGCCAGAAAACAGAAAGATATCATGAACTGCTTTGTAGTACAGCGCCTGGTAAACAAATCTGGCTTTGATAATTGTGGCTAAATATAGAAAGTAGCATTGAGGGGAGGGGACTGGAAATAGACGGTCTCACAGGACCATAAAGTAATCACATCACAGCCTGATCAAGAAATCATTGTTTCAATGTTTGAACAATTGACACAGTTAGCTTCTTTCCTAAAACGCTGAGCTCTCTTTATCATCGGGGTTAGATTTAAAAGACACCCTGCTAAATTGTGTAATGGCATGAGTGCTTGTGTAATTGCTTTGCGAGGGTGTGTTTTTACAAGAGTTTATGTTTTTATTAGAGCCCCGCTTATATAACTCTCTGACTACAACAAAGTCGAGTTTGTTCATTTGTAGCTGTGACAGACAACAAAGACAAACCGCATCAAAAGAATGCAAATTCTACTCCACAAACTATTGTTAGAGTTTGGATGGAAATTGCAGTTACTCTATGAATTATTTTTGCTTTCAAGCATGGCCGGGCATGCCTGTGAATCCATTCAATGGAGCTTCAATCCTGCAGAAATAATTTCCTTTCCAAATGAATGAGTGTTTTTTTATTGACTGTGGATAAATCAGACAATAAACAACCAGTCTTTTTCCAGGCACACGGCGCAGCAGGCTATTATTCTCTTAATTTATGTTTTTAAAAAGAGAAGTCAGCGTTTGATTACATCATTATATCATAACTCCCCAATGTGTGTGTGCGTGATTGTGTGTGTGTGATTGTGTGTGTGTGTGTGTGTGTGTGTGTGTGTGTGTGTGTGTGTAGTTCTTGAAGAAAGCAGCAGAGAGGAGGAGAGAGATCTGAAGTTCTTTTACACTGAATACAGTTTCTATCCCACTCCTGCGAGCGAGGCTTAAGGGACGGTGCTCTCCATGGACTCTCTCAGTGTGCCAGACTTCACTGGGTTTAGCACAAGAAGCACAACTTATTGGATTACGGGGTCCACCGTGCTCATTTTGCCGGGGGCTGTGTGTGTGCCTATGTGAGGGGGGTTTACGTGGGTGGGCGGCTGGTGAACCAAGGGAGGGATGGGGTAGTAAATACATGATTAAGTCGTATTAACCGTCCTATTTGATATGCAGAATTTCTAATAGAGCTCTGTCTCTTTATGCTTGGAGGTTAGAAGTTTAAGCAGGCCAGTGGGGTAGCTGACTGTAAATGCAGCACGACTGTGAAAGCTTCTCCTGTTTCACGTGGATTTAACTGCACCTGTTTAATTTCAATCCCCTGGAAGTACATCTGCATGGACAGGATAAGGTTTTGGCACAAATCCTTGGTTAGATGGACTCTCTGTTGATGACATAACTCTCCATAATTGTCCACAAATGGATGGAAACTCACCAAGCAGTGATGAACAAAATAGACTCTGTGTGTATGTGTGTGTGTGTGTGTGTCAGTGTGAGTGTGTGCGTGTGTGTGTGCGTCCTTAGTGACTATTGGATGTGTAACCTTCCTCACCTCTTCACAGATTTTAGCTCAGGCAGCGTGGGATGTTCTATTTAGCAGAGAACTTTAATCTTTCTCTCTGTTTTTCTCTTTGTGTGCTCATCTCTTTCCATACACTCTTTTAAAGGGGCTGTGAGGAGTTTCTAAGTGATCTTGAAAAAAATCTCCCTTTTAGATATATGCCTGATCTTAATCCACACTTTAAAATGAGATTATCAGCGCCAATATTACAGGTTCCAGTTTTTTTCAAAGTGCTACTTCTGAGCTCCTCGATCCGGTTGAGCAGGACCGGATTGATTTATGGCACATCTAAGTCTCCATGACAACACCACGCTGACTGACGAAGTTTAGAGGTGAGAGGAGAGATCGTTTTTCTCTGCTGAAAATGATTTCTGTGATTAATTTTGTAGTTATGGTGGACACAGGAGCCTAACTGTTAGACAGGAAAAGGACAGAAGGGCAGAGGAAAGCTAAACAGGAGAGTAATACAGCCCGAGCTAAAGGCTAAACTGTTTGTGCTAATGTTATTTCCAACCCACATGCAGCAGTTTTTCTGCGGTGGTCTGTTTAAACTTGAGTCTGTCAATAAAAAGAAGAGTGAGGTTACGTTAGCTCTGCTTGGTAGATGACTGGTAGAACATAGCTAACCAGGATTTATTGACGTTACACATTACTGACATGTCTTAGAGCACCGGGCTCCCAGCTGCGCTAAACATAGACAGCTACTAAACTACTTATTAACTGACAGTGTTTACTTGTCACATTAGCCCACAGATACATTAAAGCACCGCGCTGATGATAGCGCTACATATAGCCGACTTCTTCAATGTTTGCTTGATGTCAGGTGTCAAACCACAGCCCTATGTAACTGAACTGATAAATATCTTACCTCGGTGCGTTTTATCTAGTAAAGGGTTGTCTTTGACAATGAAAATTTGTTTTGATCTGATGAATTCCAAAAAAAAAAAACACACACCTCCTGCATAAGACTCTGGGTCAGAAGGTGGCAATACAGTTGAATTAAAACAGATCCTCCTCATAGCATCTTTAATGAACTATTGACAAAAAAACTCTAACACCACAATTAAACTGTTTCCATAGCTACTCTTCTTTCATAATCATTAATACCTGGAAATAAAAACATGGGAGGCAACAAATCAGATTCTGCCCCGCTGTGTTCAGCATCATTCGGGCACACTCTGATGGTGGATGTGCCCTTTCCTTAGCAGGTTACTTACTGAGATAAAGAATCACAGAGGCAGGGAGGAATCCTTGCATTTGCCTCTTTATTATTTATTCTGCAGCATGACACATCGAAAGCATGCAGGGCCAGAGCAGCTAAAAGTGCTCCCTGCATGGAGAGAGGGAGTGATCACACTGGTTCCTCAGTGAAACAAGAAAACAGAATTGCCTCAGCACTTACAGTGATGCTTCCTCTGTTCTCATTATTGCAAGGTGTAAGTGACAGCACACAGGCGGCTGAGTTGATGCTCATGATGTGTGTCGTATCTCTGATTTACTTCAGATTGTTGTACAGGATACAGTAATCAATTCCTCTGCCGGTGTGGATGTTTAATTGCGGAGAATCAGGGGTCATGAATGTGGAGTGCTGGCTTTGTTCCACCCACACACTGAAGCTCTTTGAGGAGCTGAGTGACTGCCTCCCTCTGCCAGAAGCGCCATACTTGTCCCAGTGGCGTTCCACCTTAAAAAAGATGAATATATGTGCCCAACTGGCTGCCTGACATTGACACACCGTGACTCACGCTGCCGTGCTATTTCAGTATGGCTGCTGGCAAGCCCAGCCTTTCTGTAGCCTCTCCCTTCCCCGCTTCGGTCGTTTGTTTGCCTCCCCTGCTTGGCTGTTTACTTGTAATTTGGACATCTGTCAAGGTGTTTTGTTTGCAACCCTGTGGTGTGATTAGGCTACCTTTGCCAAATCTGGGAAGATGGATGGGGTCATACCAAATCTTGGCTGCGAAGACAAAGCCAGACTTTGGCTTTACTTCACATCTACTTAGTTTAGAGGGATAATTAAGAAATCATTGGGCGACAAAAAGAGCGCAGTGATACAGAGGTCACAGATGTATTCATCAGGCTTGTTCACACTCGCCTCCTGCAGTGTTGATAGTGATACTGTGCAGTGTCCCAGCACTGTCTGTGTGGTCCCGCCCTGTCCTGTCACACAGTCTGTTCAGCTCAGCTCTCTCCGGTGCCAGAACCTCCTCCTGCACCAGGGGAAGGGAGGGGGGCAATTAACCACCTGCTGGGAAAGCAGCCACACACACACACCTTCACAGCGGCAGCATCACTCATGAGCAGATTCATACACAGATTTACAGACGGGTGTCAGTCACACGCAGCATCAACCCCAGGTATCCAACCTGGGAGCATGCAGCGTGTACGAGACGAGGGCGGGTTGAGATTGTTCTGATTTGCTCTCTGATCATGTTTCATCCTGAGCGTTACTAATTCCTTCATCTCCTTAATGAACATTATTGGCAGGATTGCATTAACCCAGCACTTAAGTTTGCTAATGGCTAACGTCATGCTCTGTGCTCACATCCCGTACTGTAGACTCTGACACAATCAATGCTGAATAATTTCAACCGGCACATCCGGCTTCATTAAAAACGTCTGTCTTTGGAATTTTGGGTCATCAGCCACAGTGAGCTTTTCAGCACTAAAACCCACAGAAATGACCCTGAATGGCTGATCATCCAGAGCAGTTTAACACCATATCATAACCCTACATTTGCATAACTAATTTGCAGCTGATAAGGAGTTGTTACACTGTAAGCTCATTCAAACGGCTCGTACTGATTATGATTCCTTCGATAAGCCTGGTAATCTATTAAAAGCTTTATTTACAACCGCTGCAGCAGAAGGAGCCGTAGCACGCTGCAGCTCAGACTCTGTTGGCTCAGACGTCAGTATCAACACAGTATCACGACGGAGTGTACGTCTGTAAACAAAGAGTGTGCTCTCATGGGTGTGTAGGGAGGGTGTGTCAGGGAAGGGTTCAGGAAAAATTTAACAACAACTTGTTTCCCTCGTTCAAACAACACAACATTACATCACTATCTGACTGCCTGAGGCGGAAATATGTGTGTTTTTTTAAACTACTCTCTTGAAAAGTATCTTCTTCTACATACAGCTTACAGACATCCTGATTTATTGAAGCGCTTCAGCGACTTCAGCACACAGAAGGACTCTGATATGGATTGTTACATCATGTGATGAGTATGCTGTCCAGTTTTGAAAGCAGTACAGCAGCATAGTTGTTGAACTACTCAACCCTGAGAGGTGATTAATCTCTGACATCAGCTACAGGCCTGTGGGACAGTCACTGACAGGAGATAACAGACAGTTCTTCCTCTGATTTCAGATTATTATTTTATATTTGACAGTCTCTGACACAATCCCATTCCCCAGTCCTATCAAAATAAACTTATAGACAAAAAAAAGCATGTATTGTAATGAGGTGTGAAAGTCCCCGGCTCTAGGAGTGGCCAAGAGTTGCACTATGGACAGAGAGGGTGTGGCCTCACTGACTGCTGCTGAGTTTCACCTGAGAACTAAATAAGCCAGCTCCACAGGTACTGACACACAGTCAGGCCTCACAGGATCCACTCAAACTTTGGATTATTCCTTCGCTCTAAGGTACGTCAGAGCTTCTTTATCCTCCTCTACTTGATATTCTTTGTAGAGAGTACTTAAGACTGAAACATTCTGCTTCTCTGTGTGTTTTATATTCACCGTCCACCTCACTTGCTTTAACAAAACGAGGAAAATAAGAGCAACAATTCTCCAATTTCTCAGACTGTGTTAGATTTAAGATATACATTTGTGTGAGAGAGGCAGACGGACGACATTACAGCAAAAGCCTTTTCACTTCAGGAATTACATTAGAGATAAAACAAGCATTCAAAGACAGCAGACGCTGAAATTATAGTCTAATGTGTGGCCTTTATGTTCTCTCAGGGTGATAATGGAGCCTGAGTTCACAAACTGGAGGCTAAAGGTTTCCCTGCTGCTTCTGCTAATAATCCAGCTCAAAACAGGTGAGTACTTTTTTAGAGTGTGTTCGGGGCTACAGATAAGTACAACCACAGCAAATACTACCTTCGACATGTCTCCGACGCCTCTCTTCTTCATCCATTGACTGTCCTGTTTACAAGAAGGCTTACATATTCTGATCATAGAGGGAGTGGAGGTTGTGTGATTACTCACAGCAGGTGTTTTTTCAGTCTGATCTGTGATTCACACTGGCCGGTCTGCCATGCTGTTAGCTGAAGATCCAACAGTAATACCACAGGCTGAGTTGCATAGCAGACAATCAATGAACCGTGCACAGATAATGTGGGTGTCTGTCAGGTACCCCGCATAGAGTTCAAAGCTGTTTCCATATGTGCCCCAGTCAGGGGTCCAAATGTGAGTGTGTGTGTATGTGCCTGTGTGTATCAGTGTGTGTGTGTATATGTGCCCTTATGTGTGTGCGTGGTTTGGAGAGATGACCCTGAGAGGCTCTATTAAAAAATGACAGACAGGCTTTCATCCAAGCCGACCTTCTGGATTCACAAACAACATGAAAACATAACAGAACAGAAAAATAATCAAATCAAATACGACAGACAAAGTAGAGAAACACGAAAAACTCTTATCATTTCTCCAAACACACCTCCACCCTCACAATACTTACTTCAGATCGTCTAAGAAGGAGTTCTTGGCCTTCTCTCACTCAAGGCTTTGACTCAGAGCTGACTGTGTTTTCAAAGTCTGCTTCCCCGAGCAGAAACTGATCCACTTCTTCTGTAGCCTCCTTCACATCTTGGCTTGAGCTGCTCAATGTCACTGTGGTTTGAAAAATACTCATGTCTGTATCAGTTATGTACATGAACAGATACTGCCAAATTTCGCTCATAAGTAGCATTTTCAACACCTTTTCTTGGTGGTGGTAGAAGAAGAAAGCTGTTGCTTAACAGCACAAAGGATACTGGATGTGAAGTGTTTAATAATTTTTCCTCATTAGATTATAATCACACGTTTAAAGACATTTGTGGTGTTCTCTGGAGTATGTGTGCCTGTTGGAGACCTGGTTTAATTGAAAAGTGTCCTGAATATGATGAAAAGAGGTCAGGAAAGAGGGTGTGGTGTGACTCATAGCGACTGGTTGTGGGTCAGTTTATCCCTCTCAACTATCAACGCCCTCATAGGCTGTGCTGATGTGCCATGTGGGCACTTTTTGGTACTGGAAAGAGCTACACAGCTGCATAGAAATTTCACATTGCTGAGCATGAGTGGGTTCTTCATGCAGGAGCCTCCAAAAAACAGAATGCATTCCAGAAAATTTCTCTTGAGACAATCTTTATATTTTGTTTGGCTATCATTAGTATTTGTGGTTTTCATGTCTGCATGTGAGTGAACACAGGTCCATGACCCGTTTGTGACAAGGCTAAACTTTTTTTGTTTGTTTGTTTTAAGTTACTGTAGTGGGTTTCAATTAATTGGTTCCTAAAAAAAAGGGTTGTTTTCATGGAAACCTCTAAAAACCTACAAAATGGGGAATTTGCTGTCATTTTTGACTCTCAACTTATTTTTATAAAGCACTTTATAAGCAACAACACCTGAAAAGTGCTGTGCATAAAAAGCGACACTGGCACAAATAAATCAATCAATCAAAAATAAATGAATGCATCAATAAAAACTTGAAAAAGGAGCACAGTCTGAAGCAGTATCAAAAGCCAAGGATGTCACAAAGTCTTCTTCTGTGGTGGTTGAGGGTTGGGGGTTGGAGGAGATGGATAAGAAAGAAAAACTTTTTATATAACGTAACAGTTGTGAGGTGAGAGCGCAATGTTTCAAACTTGCCAATAAGGATCATGTACTCAACCTGATTTTACTCCTGCTTTCAGCTATAAGAGCCAAAACCTCCAAAATAATAATAAAAAATCCCTCTTCAGCCCATCCATGTAGTTCTGGTGTCTAAACCTGTCCAAATCCATTCATGTTTTTTTTTTCTTTGTAACTCTTCATGCGCCAAAACTCAAGTCCTGCTCTCATGCTTTGGGCTGCTTTACTTCTGGTTTTCAGCATGAACAGGAACAGCTGTCTCCTCTGTCAAACACAAACAACTTTCTGGTAGAAAAGTTTTGTGGTTTTGCAGACTGACAGGAAAACACTTTCTGTTTCATGCCTCAAACACAGTTTCAGAACTTCCAGTACACCAGTTTGAAATTCATGCTGACTGACTCTGGAAAAAGTAGGGAGGGATTGTGTCCGTGTACACGAATCGATACATTATTATTTCATGACTATTGCACACAGTGCTGTGGGAACGGGCTGTCTTGGAACCAGCTTTTACACATAAATGATAAAACCCTCCTGTGGTAAATAGCTGCTGGTTCACAGTCTGGGTTTTTAATGCTTTGTTTATCTCATGTTGATTTTCTTGAGGTTTATGTCATCTTTGGTGTACTTTAGGTTCCTGTACAGCACTTTGGTCATCAGCAGTGGTTTTAAACATACTTTATGAATAAAATAAATGAAATAAAAAATGGATGAAAAAACCCTTCAGCCCTGCTGTTGGAGCACCTCATTAAAGCTGTAGTTTACTGCCCGCTGTGGACGCCTTGATTGATTCTTCAAACTCCAGTTCGGCTTCCCAGTAGCAAATGAAGGAGCGGTTTTTAAGCCCGCCGTCTGGGCCAATGAGGAGGTTTGTGGGATTTGAATATTTGCAGCTCTTTATGTGAAGCTTAGCATCACTGGCAAGTTAGCTTAGCTGCCTCTCCACACGGAGAACACGTCTCCTTTGGATCACAGTGCTTTTTCGCCCAAGGGGGCTTTCACAGTGTAAACATTTGACTGACTAATTTGAGCTTTTTTCAGACTCCCTTCATCACGTCTTCCTCTCTGAAATGCTTACATAAATACCTCTGACGTTCTTGGTTTTGTTGCAGTGGCATTGAAGTGCTACAATAGTGGATTTAATGAATCAAAAGAGGCTGATTTGATTTATCTGCACACTCTATTAGAGAAGGTTAAACATCTCAATGGGGGAAGGAAACATTGCTCTGTCTGGGAGGCAGCAACATTAGCAAAATAAATAAGTAAGATCTACAGCGTAGCATTGCATCGCAATAATGATAAGCATTGAGTTTGTTCTATAAACGTCAAGACATCAGTGATAATTAAAATCCAGGGCCATAAACAATGAGTCAGCGGGGTGTGTTACAACTCAGGGACAGCTTCTAACTGCCACTTGTCAAGTACATTTTTCATGTTTGCTCATGCGTTCACTTTTCATCTTCATTTGCTAACATTATTCTGACAGCTAATGAGCCCCCAGAGGTTTAAATTAAAACGTTACTCCATTTTCGCAAAAAATAGGCCGAACATTTATACTTTTATTCCAGCAACCAAATGCTTCTCTCTTTGACTTAAGAGGCCAATTAGTCTCAGATCAGCCCCTCTCCTCGTTTCGGAGATGTTTATGATCGCACGCAGGGCTCAGAGTGGTGAAATAAAGATAAAATGTGGTTGTATTTCAGGAGGAAATTCATATTTCTGTCTTTCTATTTTTTAAAGAATGACTTTTGGCCTTAGTACGTGCTCATGAAAGTCTAAGAGGGGAAGAGGTGTACTTTTCCACACACAGACACCTGACATGTATTTCTCTGCCCCCTCAGATGTTTCAAAGGCGATGCAGGTGACCTCTTCAGGACCACAAACCGTCCAGATAGCCCTGGGGGAGACAGTGAACCTAGGATGCACATACACCCCTGGCCCTGAGGACAATGGAGAGCTGGACATCGAGTGGTCCAACGTCAGCCCAGATATGACGCAGAAAGACCAACTGGTGGGTGTTTGTTTGAAGATAGAGAGGGGCTGCTGTTGTGAAACCTGTCTGTAAGGTCTGACGGGTAACTTATGCATATTGCACATGAAGGGAGAGGGGGAAGTTACCTTTGGGCTTTGTTTGCAGAAAAACCTGCTTTCACAGTATACTCACTCATTCTAATGTTTCCATCTCAGATCTTATCCTTTACAGGGGGCCTGATGCACAGATACGGGAATCCCAGCATCTCCAGCAGGTTGAATTTCATCGGAAACCCGAAGCAGGGAGACGCCTCCATCGCCATCTCTAACCTGAAGCTCTCAGACACAGCAACCTACCAGTGCAAAGTCAAGAAGGCGCCGGGTGTAGACGTCAGAAAAGTCACTGTGGTAGTAATGGGTGAGGAGGAATTTCCTTTTACCGGTTTTACCTGTTCGCTTCCTCCGCCTCATTCTTCTAAATGCTGCTCTCACCCACCCGGCATGTCAAGGCTCCTGTAGACTGTTATCACACCTTTCTTAGAAACGTCGTCTCCCCTTTCACAACCTCAGCTAAAGCATAAAAGCAATCCTCTAAAAGCAGCTTTTGAGTGTATTTATTCCCTTTCACCACCAGTTCGCCCGTCATGGCCAAAGTGTTGGGTCGAAGGTGGCGAGGAGAGGGGCGGTACTGTCTCCCTCCGCTGTAAATCCTCAAAGGGGTCAGCTCCTCTCACCTACACGTGGAGGAGGGAGACTGGAGGCACGATGCCAGCCAAAGCAACTCAAGGTGAGCAAGAAAAGTTGAGAGATAAGGTTTTTATGTAATGTATTCATGCTGCTGAGTTGGTATAGTATGCTTGGACTAAATTCTGTCTTCTCTCATTTAGACCCACAGACTGGAGAGCTTTTGATAAGGAACCACACAGACAGCAACGTTGGTAGTTACGCTTGTGAGGTGAAGAACGCAGTGGGCAAAGCAGAGTGCAAATATTCACTGCAAGCATACAACCGTAAGTTCATGAAGTGACAGTTTTATTAACTCTAAACTTCTCGACATGCATTGATGCTGAAGACATCTTTAAATTCAGATTACACTATTTTTAAAAGGGGCTGTGAGGAGTTTTTAAGTGATCTTGAAATAGTCTTACTTCTAGATATATGCCTCATTGTAATCCACAAAATGAGATTATTAGCGCCAAAAAAGGTTATTCCTAAATGCAACATCTTAGCTTCTCAATCAAGTCAAGCAGGACTGCATAAATTTATAGCATGTATAAGTCTCTATGACAACGCCATGTCGGCTGACAAAGTTTAGAAGAAAGAAGAGAGATCTGTGTTTTTCTCTGCTAAAAATGATTTCTGTGATCAATTTTGTAGTAGTGGTACACACAGGAGCCAAACTTTCAGACAGAAAAAGGACAGGAGAGCAGAAGAAAGCGAAGTGGGACAGTGATAGAATACAAGACTAAAACAAGAGCTAAAGGCTAAAACACAGGCTAAAGGCTAAAACACAGGCTAAAGGCTAAAACACAAGCCAAAGGCTATAAAACATGGGCTTAAGGATAAAACACAAGCTAAAGGCTAAAACACGGGCAAAAGGCTAAAACACAAGATAAGGTTCACTAGCTATAGGCCAAATCATGAGCTAAAGGCTCAAACATGAACTAAGGCTAAAACATGAGCTAATAATAAAAAACGAGATAAGGCTTAAACATGGCGAAAGGCTTAAACATGACACAAGGCTAAAACATGGTCAAATGGCTAAAACACAGACTAAAAGCTAAAACACAAGATAAGGCTGAAACACAGGCTAAATGCTTAGATATGAGCTAAAGGCTAGAACATGGCTTTAAGGCTAAAACACAGGCTAAATGCTCAAACAGGAGCTAAAGGTGAAAACACAAGCTAAACTGTTTGTGATTGGTTCATATCAACCCTCATGCAGCAGTTATTCTGCAGTGGTCTGCTCAAACTTGAGAGTCTATCAATAAAATGAAGAGTAAAATTACGTTAGCTCTGATTGGTAGATGACTGGCAGGACATAGCTAACCAGGATTAACTAATGTTACACATTACAGACATGTCTTAAAATACTAGGCTGCCAGTAGCTCAACAGTAGCCGACTGCTAAACTATGGGTCAAACCTACAAAGTTGTCAAGTTGTCATGTTTCAAACTGTAGCGCTAACTGCACTGATAAATATCTTACCACATTGCATTGTATCTGGTAAAAAGTTGTTTATAAAGAAAATATGTTTTAAAGACTAGATCTGATCTCTATTCATTTCAAACAATCACGCCTTATTAAGAGTCACATCTTCACAACAGTGTGCGTGAAACTCTGGACCAAAAGGTGGCGCTGCAGTCTAATATTAACAAATCCTCCTCACAGCATATTTGAATCTGAAATATATTCACAAACATCATGTGTGAGCCTCTTGATCAAGCTGGTTTGTGTTCACTGTGGAATAACGTGCTCGATCTCATGTGATCTTCAGCTACCAATAAGGCGGGAGTCATCGCTGGGGCAGTGATTGGCGCTCTCCTGCTGCTGCTCCTCCTCTTACTCCTCATCTGGCTCCTCATCTGCTGCTGCCGCAAACGCCGATATCAGAAAGAGGTCGCAAATGAAATCAGGTAATGAGCCAGAGCCAGAAACATTGATAGAGTTGACAGAATAGAGTAAATTATGGGGAGCTGGTGTGGATCGAGGGTTGGGCTGCATGTTGCGTGTGTTGTTGCTGAGGTCACTGGTTGGACTCCCAGCTATGCTCCTGTTTTGCATGTGCCCCCTGCATTTCCTGTCACTCCTCATCTATTCTATCATTAAATGCGAGGAAGCCCCAAAAAAACTCTGAAAAACAAACAAAAAAAATAAACTGAGATCTTGTGATTGATTGACCTGTCTCCTCAGGGAGGACGCCCCCGCCCCAGAAAGCAGACCCACCAGCAGAAACTCCAGTCTGCGCTCGGTCATGGGGTACCGCACCCACCCCGGGGTAGAGTACAGCTCTGTGAGGAGCCACCTCCCCGGCAGGGGGTCGGGCCGCAGCGCTGTCTACACAGGAGGGAGCATCAACTCATCGCCGTCTGTTACTGCAGGGGGGAAACCTGCTGATCTCAAGTATGATCCACGATACGGATACCCAGTGTGACACGAACACAAACATCTCATAGTGTTTTTTAATCTTTGATAAACTTATTGAAGAATACTTTGTGTTTAATATGTAAAAACACTGCAATACAGTATAACTGGAGAATGACGGGAGTGTGCTGGTCTTGGGACTCATATTAAATCTGACCTCAGCCCATGAGCACATGTTCATGTACAGCTGGCTGGCTTTAATAATGCACTGTGGCACATTTTTATGGCTGTAAATAAGAACAGGTTCTCATTATGTAAATCATTTTTACACTGATTCTCCCTTTAGTGTTTATAAAATGTCTGTGTATAGAAAAAGTTTGTTTTATTTTCTTGGAAAATAAATTCTCAGTGAATCCTTTTATAAGAGTGTACAATAAACATCTTTTGTGTTTTTTAAGTTTTCTTGAGGTCTTTTTTTTTAACCTATATTGGATAGTGACAGCTTAAGATTGTCAGGAGGAGCAGGAGAGAGGAGGAAAAAGACGAACAGCAAAGGTTTCATGTTGGAACGTGGGTTGCAGTGATCACGGCACGTGGCCTAGAGAGGGCGGAGGACCTCAAAGTGTTTTCAACTGACAAGACAAGAGCACAGGCCTATTGTGGCAAATTCATTTTTCTGTCCTGGGTTGCCCTCGAAAGGATGATACAAACAAAACAAAGCAAATAGGGCAGTCTAAGTTAAGACATTAATTGTGATCCAATTAAGGTCATCAAGATGTAGCTTTGTTTAATTGCTTGCTATTTGCACAGCATAGTTCAGCCACTAAATCATCTCTCTGCTGCTGTCATGAGACAAAATATCAACACCACTGAGCTTTTAAATGGCATGTCAGACAGCTTTGTTGACAAACAGAGTTAAAATGTCATCCAGATTTTGTCTTAACATCAACTACCACCTGTGAACTAAGTGTGCAAAAGCAGCTACAGTGGCGTTAGCAAGCAAACACACAGCTAAAGCCAGCAGAGCTCTACTTTATACACAGACGAGTGGATAGATGCTACAGAAACAGGAACAGCAACTAAACTGGAGATGGGTCACTAACACTATAAAGTGCCTTAGAATCACTGAGTTATTGTGAAAATGTAGCAGATTAATGAAACTCAAATGTTTTATTACAAGTGGCCAAACATTTGCACATTGCATATATGGACGGGGGTTATAAGATATTAAGATCATGAGTTCACCTAATCAGAGCCACAGCTCAGCTCACATGACTGACAGGTGCCCCACAGCTGTTAGTGTCTACACTCTAACCCCACCCCACTTCCAATATGTCCATGCCACATTTGCCACATTTGCCACATTTACACACATATCAGTACAATGATAAGTCTTTTGAAATGTGTTTCCTTCATTTGATACCAATTTTTAATTAGAGTTGTTAGAATGTGATTTTGGCACGTCCCACACACTGCTCTGCTAACTGCAGTGGGTGCAATAAATGGTTAAAATATACTAAATCTTTTTTTTCTTTTTTTCTTTTTTTTAACATGGTTTTACAGTTCCTAACAATTTATTTGATAAAATGAGTCCTTTTGATCATGTATATTCTTTTTTCATAATCATTGTGAACATTTTGCATGTGTCTCTGAAACTGCTGTTCACCCAAGCGGCAACCTCCGGTCTGGGAATATGAGACAATGTGGAAGTGCTAAAATCTGCTGTTTCTCGAGTGTCTGCTTAAGGCTGGCTCTGGAAGTACCAGAAGTCACAAACACACCAAGCCAAAAAAAAAACATTTTCAAAGCAGAAATTAACCTATTTACAGGCTGGTTCAAAAAACATCTCCTGTCTGAGTCGCTAATTTTACTACCGGCACCCACTGTACGGGGGTGAATTTTTTTCTAACTCGGCCGTTCAGAGGATATTAAGATCGTGAGCTCCCCCAATAAGAGGCACAGCTGAGTGTCACGTGACCGACAGGTGCCCTATGGCTGTAGGCGAAGCCCTTGCCACTACCAATATGGCCGCTATAGCCGATGTGTTCACCCTGTCATTGTAGGGTAAATTGCCCTTTAAGAAACTCTTTGATGTTTTCAGTGACATGACCACCAGAAATTTGTCCTTATTCGGTGGAGGCTGAAACAGTGTCCAGTTGCAGAATAAGTATTTACCAAGTGGCAACTGCTGTTTCTCCAGTGTCCACTTGTGGCTGGCTTCTTTGGTACCAGAGTCACATTCACTCCAGGCCAAAAAAAAACCCAGTTTCACACCAAAAACTAGAAAAGCACTCAGAGATCGCAGATCTCCGCCAAGCATATTGTGATTGTCAAAAACACTTTAGTCTGACTTTAATGTTAAACTTCCTTTCAGCAGACTATCTGCTACAACTTGGTATTGGTTGCAGGTTTGTACAATAATTTGTTTCCTGACAGTGTTGAAAATTATGATGACCCATAACATATTTCATTATTCGGATCTGAGTATCCAGAATATTTGCAGGGTCTGGATTGTACTTTTACATCTGTCAGAAATTATGGTGACCTTGTCTTGTATTATTTTGCAAAGCAATCCGACCATTTATGGTGGAGTTATATACACATATGGTGAAAACTGCCCTATCGCACAATGATAAAGAATCCTTGAAAAAAAGTCCAGGATCCAGACTGTGATCTGGATCACCTCCAAAATTTAATCAGTTCTTCCTTATCCCATTTTGAACATTTTCAGAAATTTTATGAAGATCCGTTTGTTACTTTTTGAGTAATGTTGTTCACAGACAAACAAACAAACAAACAGACAAAAAGTCCCAAACACATAACCTCCTTGGCAGAGGTAATAACTATATTAACGGCCTAAACAAAAAACATCTCTTGTTTGAATCACTAATTTCACTAACAGCACACACTGTACACTACTTTGTAGTGTTTATAAACCACAGTTGGTTGCAGGTTTGAGTGGATGAATGCTAAAGAAACAGGAACAGCAACTACACTGGAGCTGGAACAGTATCACTATGAAGTGCCTTTATTAGTGAATCATGGTTATCATGAAAATGTAGCAGAATAATGCAACATTTACACATTGCAAATTTGGGGGAGGGGTTTGAAGATATTAAGATTGCAAGTTCACCCAATCAGAGTCACAGCTCAGCTCACATGACTGACAAGCACCCTAGTGTAGCTACTCCAACCCCACCCCACTTCCAATATGGCCACGCCAGCTGATTCTCTTCAAAAATCCATTTCAGACAGATGGGTGGCGTCATGTCACGGCGTCATACAGTCTCACACATATGTGGAGTATCATTCATCATATTGTAGTTGGGTAACATCAAGCTTAACATGTCTACTCTGTAATATTGAAAAAACAAATGACATAAAAACCTTTCAGAAATTCAAAATGAGTTTGTTAAACAGCATAGAGTCAGCTTGCTAACTGAGTCATGTTGCTAAGTGAAGGTCCTCCATGCACTCATTAAATGCTAACATTAGCCAAAAATGACCTGACTGCAAACTGTGAAATAATCTCTAAAAAGTACATTTTTTACTTTAGTTCATGCACTCCTGCATTCCTCTCATTGTTTAAGATTATTATAACTCTTTTAAAAAGAATGAAAAAAGACCTTTTTTTTTCTTCTCCACTGAGTAAGCACCTTGTAGCTGTCTCTGAGTCATGATTTCAGACCACATCAGTGCAGCAGTGCAGCTTTATTTGAATAATAAATCTAAAATTTGAGATCATAAAGTACATTTCATTGCTCACTGGTATAAATTGCCTTTTATTGCTGATGTGGATTTCCTGAGGGTTTGAAGTGAAAAATAATGGTATTGCAATTAAAAATGCAATTAATCATGATTGTCTTTTCAAATTGTGGGATCAGGTGTCATTTAAAAAACTGATTATTTGGCAGCCTTAATGGAAGAAATCATAAAGAATGCAAAAATGGTAACTATCCTCTTAAAAATAAATAATTGATTAAATAAAGAACAATAGTTAATGGGTTTATTTTGTAATTTGAGATGAGATATGATCACTGAGTTACTGTTAAATGTACACACTCATTTGGAGAATGCATAAAAAATGATGCAAATATTGGACGTTCAAGTTCTGACCTCCAAGCATTAACATATTTAAACAATGTGTCGGTTTTTCACAGCCTGCTGGCTGTTTTCACGCCTGTAACTGGGTAAATACAAATAGAAACTTTGAGCTGCTCACGAGTCAGAGAACTGGGAGACAGTGAAGTTGTTTTGCCTCAGATCCTCTGTGTGTATTTGCCTCCTGGAACATTTTTCATTTGCAGAACAAAGTGCTGCAAAATTGCCTATTTTTGTCTCGTACTTTTCCAGTTTTTGAAAAGCAGCCAGTAAACTAGTTATTAGTCAAACAGCTTGTGGCTGAGGCACTAACCCACAGAGGCACAAACATGCCCACAGCCCCACCTCCCTTCTGCACTGACCTCAGCCCTCATCCTCAGAAGGTGGATATTGAATTGAAAGAGCTGCAGGACGCGGTGTCTGTTTGTAGGTTCCTTGGTAATAAATCCAGCAATGTGCTCCCTTAAAGGGCCGGCGCTGCCCTGCACTCATCTGTAATGACTGACCTTTGGATAGAAACAATATATCTGTGTGACAGAAAATAAAACATAAAAATTGCATTTTCTATTTTAGGTCGTCACTCCTTTCGATGAGGCTTTTTTGAAAAATTCATCAACTATAAACACACACACACTCACACACACACACTGACACAAACATGTTTACTTTTTGCTTTTCCAGTCTTTATTTCCTGTTTTCTCTGGATTAACAAATTGAAAACTGTCAACTCTTATGTCTGTGTCTCTATCTTTCTGTTTCACATCCATCAGAGGGACACATTCTCCATGTAAGGAAGCTTTTTTCATCCTTCCTACAAGCATCTGTCCTTTGATCTATGCAGGAACATGAGGGAGTAGCAACATTAATTAATTACAAATATTTTCTGGCAACTTCTCCAGGAAACCACATAATCTCCTCTTTTAATAATAACTTTCTTTGAGTGCAGAGCTTCTAACGGGGTTGGTAATTATTTTAAAAAATGCACCGCAGACTTCTTTCATATTGAATTTGAAAAGCCCCTGCACGTAGAAAAATGGTGCTTCTTTTGTGCCGTTGTGCAATAAGGCTGAATCTGTCCCAGAAATTTGGCCCTGGATGGTTTTTAGAAGGTTTGGTGTGAAATTAATTATTCAGGACAAAAATAGAAGATGCTTGGTTTAAGTGCTGTTCATGAAGAAAAGAGGCTAGCCACAATGACGGCTTATTTAATAAGGGTCCATTTTGCCATATTATTGGAAGGAGGTTAAAAAACAAGCAAACAATCAGAATAATGATGAATTAAATCCTCATTCAAGTCATCCTGTTAAAGTCTGTGTATTAAGTTCCTCCACAGCACAGAGTACAGTGATATGGTGTTGCATTAGCAAAGCTCCTGAAGGTGATTCAGAGGTTATTTGCTTTTCTTATCGGGTAAATAGGTGTGTGTTTTTGTGTATCTGCATGTTGGTGTGTGTGTAGTCTGAGGTTTGTAAATTTGTGGCTGAGCAGCAGGAAAAACCATTTGCATGCAGGGTTTGGTTGTGTGTGGCCCGAGCTGCCACGCCGCTCTGACTGACACACAGTAAAGCTGCGTAATGAGCTCAAATCCTGCCGTGTGTGCATGCAAATACACCGTCACCACAACCTGTGGTCATAAGTGATGCAAATCGAACCCGTAACACTGATATATAAATCCAGGTCCAGGAACAAAATCCTCAGACCTCACCCTGGTGTGTGATCTTGAAAACAGGACTTGCGGCGAGGATTAATGTGAGGACAAATAAAACAAAACAAAGGATTTCTACAACTGCAGCCAAAGGTGATGAGTCAGACAACCAACTGTGACAACTTGCAGGCGGAGATTGCAAGTCGAGTTGAGAGTGATAAAAAGCCTCATTCAACCCACTGGAGCTTCCTTTGAGGTAAAAACACAAGGTGTGTCTCTCTGTGACCTTCCTACCTAAGCTACATTTCTCTTTTTATGCAAAAGACCACCTGAATTGCTGATTTCACGTGCATTTAACCGTGATAAAAGATCTTAAAAGAGCATATTTTGTGTGTTTTATGTTGCACTAAAAGCCAATTATGTGAATCTTTTTCCCCTCAGGACCCGCTGACAAAGAGTGACTGATTTCATTCTGAGTCACAAGAGAGGAATCATCCGTTTGAGAACGTCTGAAACCTTTTTTTCTTTTGTTGTTGTTTCCTTTTAGTTGTGTCTTTGAACACAGGAGAAAAAAAAAACTTCAGAACCTCATACAGACTACACAGAGAAGTATTTTTTAACTTCTTCCCAGGAAGTTTGACACTTTAGATCTGTTTTTGGTGAAGTCTGAGCGATGCATGGCTGGGTTAAAGTGACCCTCTGGGCGCTGACAGGTCTGCTGGCCGTCACCACCATCTTCTTTAACAGCTACATCCTGCTGATGAGTCTGTTGACCTACAGGAAGAACAAGAAGTGGACTCCCAGTGAAACCATCATCCTGGCCCTCGCCATTGGAAGCATCTCCCACCAGCTGATCTGCTACTACTGGATGACCATGGCTGAGGTGGACAATAAGTGCCGCATCATTGAGACCTCGTACACCATCATGCTGCTGCTGGTCTACAGCCTCAAGTTCACCATCATGTGGGACAGCAGCTTCCTCACCTTTTACTACAGCACCAAGCTGGTGAACACGCCCAACCGCTGCTACACCGACATCCAGGCCGTCATCCTCAAACACGTCACCCTCGCCGTGTTTCTCATCCCTTTGGGCGGCCTGGGTACCTGCATGCCCATGATGGTTGTGTTTCACGCCGACAACCACACCGTAGCTTACAAGGACTGTGGCGTGTTGATGCCCGACACCCTCCCCGGTAAGGTCTACGAAGTAATCTACCTGATCCTCTCCGATGTCTTGCCAGGCTTACTCATGATGAAATGCTGCATCTCCATCTCTGTCCACCTCGCCCTCCACCTGCGCCACATGAAAGCCAGCACCAATGGTGCCCACGCCCCCAAGCTCGGCTCACAGATGAGGGTGATCCGGATGGCGCTGTCTCTTGTGGCAGTCTTCATCATCTTCCTCGTCGTCGACCTTTTCGTCAACTACCGCATCGCGGTCTACCACGAGAACATCATCATGCTCACGTTCTTCTTCACGTCCATTTACACCACTGTCACAGCCATGGTGCTGATCTACGGGAAGAAGCCGTTTTGGAAAGCACTCATACATGAGTTCAACATCTCCATGGACGTGTATCCGTGTTTGTCGTGTCTGAAGGTGCCCGAACAGAAGGCCAAACCCAGCACTCCAGCAAAAGTTAAAAACTGAGAGCACAATTTGCTTCACGCTGGAGTTTCTTTGAGCTGAAATCAATTTGTCATTGTCTGGACTTATTAAAAACTCTGCAGAGACTTATTCTTTTATCTTTTGTGGTAGCAATTTCAGTAATGACTGCTGTCCTGCTGTATCACCATAAATTACAACTTCTTACATCAATGCGGTAGATGAAAGAGTGGTTCAGGAGCTGTTGCACGGATAGCAGCGGTCAGGTAACCTGCTTTCCATCCAAATCACACACTCATCAGACCTTTCCTTCCAATATTAATATTTCAGTGGAACAAATAATAGTCAGGCCTGTAAAATAGATCCCCGAGCATGGCTGCGTGGACATGATGCAACTCTGCACCCATCTAAAAATGCTAAAAAATACATGTGACTGGTGAGAGTACAGAGCATATTAATAAAACAAGAAAGTACTCGCAACCTGAATCCTTTTTCTTTTTGTTTGCATCACAGAGGTTTTATGAGATTTTTCTCAGCCAGGTTGCAGAGATTTTTAAGCTGCACGGGAAGACAAAAGTAGCCTAAGCAGAAACTGGACACTTGCCAGTCAAAACTCCTGCACCAGTTTGGGGAGAAAAGCATACTCGATGGGAAAGGCGCTTAAAATCACAATTTTACTCCTGTGGATATGTCTATTGGTCCTCAACGGAGGTGTGCAGAGCTGTACTCGACATCTCCCAGGTGTTATTGTGTGTGTTCACGGTGTGTGAGTGTGTGTGTGTGTGTGTGTGTGTGTGTGTGTGTGTGAGTGAGGCTGGGCGTTCCTGGCAGAGTGCACTCAGGCCGAGCAAACCTTCCCTGAGTAAATAGAGGTTTACAGAAGTGCAGTGGACCTCTTTGCAATGCTCCATCAGTTCACACCCTCTGGCACCACCTAGTGAGGTTCAAAGTAGAGATACAATAGAGCAGCTAATCCCTCTCCACACACACTGTCGCTCCCTCCGGCTGCTAAATGGACAAAGTAGGAAAGGGCAGAACTTCCTTTGATGCAGGGGAATTAAGTCATACTGGGGCTTCGGTTTCCATCCCCACTGTACTCCTCACTCCAATTTAGGGTGGAGGCTGTGACATGATGGCTGAATAATGTAAAATAGTGGTCAGTGTGAGTGCAAAACCCCACTATGGAATATTTCATAACTCTAAAGCTTTTTTTTCAGTCAGGGAATGACAGCCTGGAAGTTTTACATTAAATTCTTAAAGAGAGGTATCATGCTTTCCTACATGAAGCTATACAGTGATAACAGTGAATGTTCAGACCAAACCTGCAAAGTTCAAACCACTAGATGTTGACATGTTGCAGAAATCCATGAATCTGTCTGTAAACTGATCAGCATCGTGTGCGCTACAAGTATCACAGCATCTTAAAGATAAGGTCTGCAAAATTTCCCTTAAAAAAATAAAATGTCAACTTTCACACGTGTCAGTGTCTGTATCTACCTCAACCCCTCTCCTCTGCCTATATGTTGATGTTTTGGGTCTATCGGTATAGTTCTCGGCAGAAGGTAAGCATGGCTACCTCAACCAATCATAGCACGCTCAGTGCACAAGCAATTTTGCATGTTGATGATTGCAAATAGAAGCGAATCAAAGTGGATATGATGGCAGATTTAGCACGGGGTAAGTAAAACACAACCAAGGTGAAACGAAACACCAAACAGATAAAGCTTTTTACTTAGCGAGGGTGAAGTTTGGCTCAACTTGAACTCACTGCTAACATGCCAAGTCAGGCGCACAGCTCTCGAGTCTTTCAGACATATTAACATGATGCTACTGATTGTTTCTGGGCTTGTTAGTGTATTCACATTGCTTCTGTCGATGGCTGTGGATGTGCCCTGCCTCTGGCATGGAAACAAGGAGGAGGAGCCCAGTTCGAATGTTTTGTTACCAAAAATTACTGCAAATCCTACCTTCAAGGAGACTTGCTGAAATGATGAGGTCATCCCACAAGGATCTCCTGACTGGTTCATGACACAATGCAGGGGTGGGCCTCAAACACTAAGGTCTGTCCATAGCTAGACAGGCTGTCCAGGGGGCAGGTCAATCAGAGAACAGGGTTTCACTTCACATGTTTACATTCTCTTGTGTTTTCAGAAATGGCAGAAGCTCACAGTATCTAGTATCACATAAACAGTGTTATTATGTAACTAATAGGGTGTTTAGTTATAGCTATGTTAGCCAACTTTAGCTACAGCGCAGCTTGTAAGATCTAGTTTTACTAACATCAGCAACTTACAAAACCAAAAGGAGCTGCTGTATGTGTTGAGTTAGACGTTAACTATGTTGTTTTGCCTTTTGTCATTTCAATACAGAGCATAAGGGTGTTGCTATTTTGTTGTCCGATGCCTGGTGATCCTGTTTGGTTACCATGTGAACACCAAGCCTTTCATGTGAACCGTTTCATCATTTCATTTAATTGCAGCCACAGACTGTGAAACATTGTGACAGTTCACCATTTTGGATATGCTGACTAGCTTCCAGCTAAGCTAAGGTAAAGTGATAGAGCCAAGGCTAAAGTCATGCTGCCTGGCAAACAGCCACAATGTGCCTACTTGTCAGTCATCCCAGTGAGCACTTACTGGGTTGACTGACAAGCTGAAAGAAAAAAAAAAGCAATTTTATACTTTTACCTCTGAAGAAGATAACAAAAAGACTTTGCATGCGCTGAAGCAGCTGCAGGCCTCTGAGCATGGAGATAGAGAGACCTCTAGATACAAACATAGTTTACTGATCCCTGACAGACTGAAATATTAGAAGCTGTTAGATGACTGATGGTGATGACACTGACTGTAATGGATGGGGTTGTGAGGAAGTGCATTGTTAAGAATTTTTGATGTTATAACAGCAAAAAAAAAGCTGATTTTTAAGATGAAATATGGTCATTTGGTGTTACAGATATCTTTGAATGCAGAACATTCACCCCTTGTACTACTGCCGAGTATCTGTCCTTTTCTGTATCATCTATCTTTCTGAGCAGAAACATGTGGAACTGCAGTTTTTACCACTTTAGCACTGGATTTTTTTTTCGACAGTTGATTTAGAGGCTTTCACAAAATCAGTGAAGTGACCGGTGGACAAGGTTTTGTCAACAGGGGGCGCCAAAATCATCACAAACATACCTGCTGGAGCAAAGTACAAGCACTGAACAGTAAGAGCTGGCTACAACCAGTCGCAGCCTTTCATTTGCAAAAGTTAAGTTGTTTTACATGTTAGACAAAGCTAAAACTGTGTAGGAGAAAACAATGACCAACCCTCATTATATGTGGTGTTAATACTTCTGTTCCACGTGAAAACAGCTGTTTTCTCTTGTAGCTCCTCGAAGTGAGGCTAATTAACTGTCACTACTCGGTGAACAGAAGGATAGCTCTGTCCACTGGCCCCAAACATACGGCCCTGACTCCTCCAAAGGGTCACTACATACATCTCAGGGGTCACGAGTTTTCTAATGTAGTAGAGAAAGAAGACAGAAGAATAAACATTTGTACCGCACACACTTGAGTAATTTGTTTTCTGTTGGTCTCTATTGTTTTACTTGTTTTTTAATATAATGAAAGGTTTCAAAATATAACATCTTCGGGCTTCAAGCAGTTATTAAACTCAGCCATCTGAGAGTAAATGTCTCTTTGGTGGAGCTGCTAACAACACAAAGACATTTAAACAAACGGACACTGTTTTCTTTTGTAAACGATTGCAAGGCAAACATGTTTTGAGCTACTTAAATATAGCAATGCATCACTTTTCTTTTAAAAGTGGACTACAGGTTGAAAAGAAAGACTGTCCCTAAAGTTAAACCTAAAAAGTCTAGTACAACAAAAAAAATATTTTCTCTCTAGATTAAAAATGGGAAGTAAAGCATCAGTATTATAGAGAATGACCTAAGTATCCCAGATGGGAACTTGATGAAGCTACTTTTCTAAATGTAAAGCTATCTGTTTTCATTTATTTACATTTCTGTTTTTAGGAGGAGCACTCCAGCATGTATCTATAGCATGTTGTGTAAAGGTATGGAAATCCTTTGTGTGTTTACATCCCCGCTCTATGCACCAATTTAAATTTAGACACAGATGCTTCCTGCTTCTGTTGTCAGCAGAGAGGATGTGTGCTGAAAGAAACGAGACTGTTGTGATTGATGTCCTCTGATTCTTTACATCATAAGGCTGTAAACACATCCATAGTATGGCGAGTGTTTCCGTGGAGGCAGCTGCAGTGGTGCTCTCCTTGCACTGGTGAACATCCCTTCAAATAGTGATTGCTCCTGGGACTTTCTGGCAGAGTGATATCCTGGGCCACACTATCTGACAGGAAGGAACAGGCCATTAACAATCCAGATTAGTAAGACCAGCACCCATCACACAAGTCCTATAAACATCTCGTAAACTCCGCCCTGCAGCCTCCACCCTCCAGGGAGGATGCTTCTGTGGCTCCTGCATCAGAGGCATCTTTTTCACATACCTACTCTAATTGTGTTTGAAATGCATAAATCACCCGCTTCATGCCAGTTTGTTGGATGTTTTGAGCTTGGATGGGTAATTTTTCTGGCTATCAGCAGCATCCAAATGTCAGCGAGCTCTCCAGCGAGGGCACCGGGAGTCATCTGTATTCACTGGGCTGACAGGATCATAGTTAAGAGATGAAGATGCCTTTCTAGAAGAATCAATGTCATGGCATAATGAGAGTCGGTGCTTTCATAAAGTTTTTATTTGTGTTCAGTCAACAACAGCTTGTTCATAAAAAAGATCATTATACATCTCTTGAGGCAATGTTTGTAGAAAAATTCTCTGATGCTTGTTAGAAAATGTGTACTGTACAAAACGTGAATCCCTTATAAAACAATTTAACATGTAAAAATAAATCTAAAATACTGACACCTTAATAAGAGCCTCATTTTGATCAGTTTAAAAAAAGATACATGCATAGATTGAGCACTTTGGAGGCACATATACAGTTTTTCATCCATATTGCTTTCTGTTGCTGAATTTAAGTAAACCATCTCTGTACACAACTGGTGTTCAAAACAGTGGAAATATTGATTGAAGAGCAATAATTTAAAGTCCATTAATCAACTGATTAAAAATGGAAATGTACCAACACCTGAAATATAAAACTAAAGTGAACTTCAAGGCTTTAATGCTTGTACCGTACAGCGTTTGGATTTCTTTAAAGGAACAGTGTGACGTTTGAGAAGGGTGTTGATTTTATTCCCCAGTTGAGAGAAAGGAGGGAGAGGAGATATGAGCTGCTCACATATGTCCTGAAACACCAAACTGTGACATCAGATGTGCGTGTTTTTGCACAGCTGATGAATAAACTCAGAAGTCTCCACAATAATAGTGAAAAACGTATGAGAGGACAGAAGCCTGATGCGATCTTTGCCGCTAAAACAGCGAGAGGGGGCGGTCCAGGACACATGATGGTACACACTGCCAGACCAATGTGGACAAAAGCATCCCAGACCACCTCCATATGTGCCCAGAGTGATCACATCTCTATTAGGACACACTGTGTTGCTGCTCTTCCTGTATCTGAGGCGGACCTTTTGTGATCTGATCACCCAGGTGTTGTGTTTACACCAGGCATAAACCGGGCCCTATGTGAGGGTAACAAAATCTTCCATCCAGCACCTCCAAAACTCACTGCATCACATTTGTTTAGAGAAAATCAGCCGTGAAAGTTATAATTTGGGGTTTCACGTATGGCGTTGCTCGTTGGACACTGATGCGGCCAGGAGCCTTAATTAAGTCGTCTTTACTGGTCGCCTGGCAGCTGCACAAATCCCCTCGTTAAACCACAAATAGTAATTATTACACACGTTTTTTCACTGTTTTAATTACATAAGACAAAGAATGTTAATTAGGGAGCCCCAGAGCTTGGAGGCAGATGTTGTTACCTTTTTACTGAGCCCAGCTAGCTGTTAGCTCACTCCTGCTACATGTTTACCACATGAGAGCTAAAGAAACCTCCTCAAATATCTCTTTGCTCAACACCTCGCTTCCTAAAACGTTGTACTGCTCCTTTAAAAAACAGCTCACTTCCATGAACCCCTGCATCAGTATGATTCAGTTTGGAAGCAGCAGTTACAGTATTTAGTCCTCATAAAAGGAAAAAGGTCAAAGAAGTACACATTCATTAATGCCATCCAGTGTCTTTAAACTTTACGTAAAAACTGATGATGGAACAATAAAACACCATCATCAGACACACAATAACACCTAACAGTTACATTCTGTACATTGTATTCCCTGCTTTTAGTCAAGTTTGTAATCTAATGCAGCTTCTTCCTGTGTGGAAATGTCATTTTGGAATGCCGGTAAACAGCTAAAGGGAAACAAGTCATCCAGTGTCACTCCATCAAATAAAAGCTAAAAATATCTTTTGCAGCATTGGTCATTCTTTTTTCCCTGCAAGTGATAAAGTCTGTACAAAAAAAACTGACTTCTTCAAGAACTAAAGCATCTAATCATGGTTTCATCATTACCTCTGAAATAAGGCTAGCTGAATTCAAGGCAGTAGTGACCTTCTGTGCACACACTCATAGATCATTTCTGCACAGCACTACCCTCCAACAACAATAACCCCACGCGTACTCTTCCTCGCAGCTTAATTGCAAAACAAAAGATAAAACTCGAGAACAAAATACTGCTTGGAATTTTTTGTGACTTGCATCAGAAAATCTCTTTCCCCCCAGAAGATTTTGCAAAAATCCCACGTAGATGGTCCAGCATCTGTACCCGTCTGTGGAGTTTCCAGAATGCCACAAATGAAACTGTGCTCAGCCAGACTGTGGAATTACTAGGTCCTTAAGGCCCCTGTGTGTGGGTGTAGCTTTAGTGTGGTGGGTGCTCGTACGTGGGGAACATAGACTTGCGTGTTTTTGGAGGCGGGGGAGGAGGCTTACTCTCAATCTTCATCGGCAAAGGAGGAGTGAACTGTGGGGAAAAGAGAAGAAAGTTTGGGACGTCAAATGAAGTAGAAACAGAAAATCTCAACGTTTACACGCCATTAAATATGTAGTGGTGAGCGGGTGCTTATTTTATTAGAGCTGATGTACCTCTGTTGGGAACCCAGGGTTGTCAATCTCATGAGGGTGCTTCTTGGGAGGCATGGGTGGGGGGGTCCCTGGGGTGTCAATGGTACTGACATCATTGTCACTGAGCAGCGATGAATAACCTACCACAGGGAAAAGAAAAGAGCCTTTAGACTACGAGCATCTGTGAATAATCGTGTGTGTGAGTGTGCGAGTGTGACCTGATTAGGTGAATAAACTCAATGTGCTCTCACAGAGACGGCAGACAAGATATTAAACCACGTCTGAGTGCAAAGAAGATGTTAAAGAGGAAATAAAATGATGACATGCAGCGCTGTGTTTTTCAAAGGAGACTGTTTTTTGCTACATACTGGAGCTGCGTGGTGTGCATGGCGTGTGTGGGGAGGCAGGTAGAGGGCTGAGGGGGTTAGACAGGCTGAGCTGAGATGAAACGCCCTGGAACAAGGAGAGGGTGAGCCGTCGGTCCCCAATTTGTAAACTCTTGGGCCTCTGCTGCCTCTCTGGAGGAGTCTGCCATGAAAATCAGGACACAAAAACATAAGCCTGCGTGTAAAACAGCAAATTATAACCGAACAACTCCCAATTCACAGCCGAATAACAGAAACTCAATATCAGGACGATATGGCCATGGAATCAGCTCATATAAGCTCCTGAACCAAAGACTCAAGGACAATGATATGAAAACATATATCAATATTAAAAGTAAAAAACATGATCATACCTCATCTACATCTGACTGCCTCTCTAGCAGGACCTGGGATTTGCTCACACTCCACTCCTTCCTGTTTTTTCGAGCAATCCTGTTGTCTTCCAAGACGGAGGCCCTGTGATCGCTGGGACGGGACAACAAGGAGCTGCTCGTGAATAATCCGAGACAAAGACAAAAGATGTAAAGAAAGAAAGATGAACCATAAACACAAACACGCCTTTTGGATTTGAACAGATGAAATCAGTGTTTGCGGAAAGCACTGTCTGTGACGGTGATGGGATATCAGACAGGATCAGCCGGGGATAAGGAAAAAGGAAGGAAGCAAGGAAGGAGAGGATGCAGGGACTGACTCGTGGGAGGAAATGCAGGAGGGTCCATCTGAGGATGCAGAGCCACTGGAGAGGCCAGAGGAGGCGTCGGAGAGGGTCGAGATGGTGGACATGCGGCGCAGGGTAGAGGACATGATGTAGGGCATCACCACGGAGCCCACGCGACTTTTCTTCCTCTCTGTGAGAGAGCAGGGCTGGGACACACAAATGGGATTAAGCATCATCAGGGAATCTTGGCAGAGGAGGAGCACAATGACAAGCAAAACTCTGAGGGTTGCAATGCACTGGCTAAAGGAAGATTTATGGTCCTGCGCTAATATAATGTACACTGCTTTGAATGAGAAGCGTTTGATAGGAAGGCAAGAGGGCCAATAGCTTAAGTTGGCACCCTCTTACATCAAATCGAGTTTGAGGCTGGCAACGCACCAAGGTTATGACGCCGTAATGCTTCTCCACTTTCTCCCGAAGGTCTTGGAAACAAGTAACCAGACGGTTGTGTAAGGGCTTCAGCTGCTCCGTCGTCTTCTCCCCGTGGATGCGTATCCCATCTGCCAAGAGAGGGATCTAGAGGGGAAGAGGGACACTTCAGTGTAACAAAACAATTCTCCTTTGGAGACACAGGCAGCGTCAACAATGGCAGAAGGATAAACCTGCAGGGCGATGAGGTGTTTAAGGACTTCAATGCGCTCTTGGTCCTCTGGGTGCTCCTGGATGTAGGTGTCTGTAAAGAACGCCTACAAAGGATGAAAACAGAATGAGTGCTGTGAAGCTTTTTAAACACAAAAAGTCAAAATATGGCTGCAAGCAGCAATGAACAGGTGTCCACAGCATGACAGAGGGGCCACAGCGCCCCCTTAGGAACTCAACTCTGCAGCTCGTAACAGGCTCAAGGCCAGCGGGACGCTGTGTTAATAAAAGAGCCATATAAATTCATATCATGTTTGCACTGGTATCATTTATAGTTAGTTTGTTATGTTTGAGATCAGTTCATTCTTTTCCAAATCAATTACTTCAGAGCCAACTGTGCACACAACCTGGACCTGATTTGAAGAGAGCTCAACTCTAACAACACAGAGCAGTCTGGCAGCAAAGGGACAGTGACACATTTTTAGTGGAGCTCCCTAATCTTGAATATTGGATTTCAAGGCTGGTTTTTAGCACTTAGTGCCATCCGTACCATCATTATAGTTTTTTAGATGGAAATGATCATCTGTTAGTCCAGCGCTGGCTCAAACCAAATTGGTGCCCGGGGCAGGGTTACATTTTGGTGTCCTACTTGCCCACTGCAGCGCTGCACATGACCGCAGAGATAATTTACACCACCCTAAGTAACAACCAAATAGCAGGATTTTAGCCAGACGGCAGCATTTTTTATTGACTGCATGCTACTTAGCAAGACAAAAGCCTGAAAAGATCTCATTTATTGATTTGATTTTTCAATATACATCAAACATATGATGTGATTGTAATGTTAGGATGTCCTTTAGGACATCAAGAGGCTTTTTAGGCAGCACAGCTCAGGCCTCAGGTCATAGCCATCCTTTAAACTCTATGCTTTTAAATGCACACTACCCTCATTTTATACAGTGACAACACATGTCTCTGTCATTAAAATGTATTCGTATGTTATAACTTGTACTCTCTCTACAGCTGTTATTGTCATCTTATGTTCAGACTGCTGCCTGCTGCAGCCAGACTTTCCAAGACCTTTCTCAAGTCTGCCTAAAGTAAATAAAAAAGATATTGGCCTTTACATTCCTGCACTTTGCTGACAGGAGTGGTGTGTGTGTGTGTGTGTGTGTGTGTGTGTGTGTGTGTGTGTGTGTGTGTGTGTGTGTGTGTGTGTGTGTGTGTGTGTGTGTGTGTGTGTGTGTGTGTGTGTACAGTGGTATCAGAGATTTAGTTCTCTTGTGACCCTTCTTCTAAGGTCATCAGCTGCCAGCCTTAACTATATTTTGTTTTCCATGCAATTCTGCACAAGGCCAGCATGCTAACACGCTAACTAAAGTAGTGTTCATGGGGCCACTCCTTGCTTGCTAAAACCAACATGGAACATAAACCTTGTCAGTGTAAGCCTGTTAACATTCTGGTGTTAGCATTTAGTTTAGCTGTAAACTCAAATACAGCATACACTGTGAATATGGCTTATGTAACGTCTGAACCACAGCATGTAGTTAGCATTTAATCCAGTTTGTTTTCCTGCAAGCGCGGCCTCAGAGTCTTACTCCTCTTAGGGAATAGTGGAGGGTTGGGACTGTTTACAGTCTCTGCATGTCGACGTTGAAGCAGAATTAGTATTTTATGGAGCTTTTGTTTGTTTATTTAGAGGTTACTCTTCCTGACCCAAAATAAAACGAGCAGATTAAATCACGCTGTCTCAACATAAAGCATGCTGTGCTGTTACACAGAATATCAAACCTTCTCGTAGTTGGAGAAGCCGCCCATGACAGCAGGGTCAACAATGCCGCTAAGCATCATGGACAGCGGGTTGATGGACAGCGAGCGGTCGCAGGCCTGCTGCTGCACAAGGTTACTCAGCTTCTCATTGGCCATCTCCATGGTCTCTACAGCGTTCTGCAGAGGACTGATCTCCACCTGTCAGTCAGGAGGGTGACATGGAAAAAGTGAATGTGAAGGAGTACTGAAGTTAGAGGAAAAGAAAGCATCACAGCAGAGTTTGAGCATCAAGGTTGCTTCTTACCACAGAGACGGATTTGACTTCAAACCATTTCAGGATGCCTGGGAAGCGATACGCTGTGATGTACGTTGTTCTTTCGATCCACATGGTCTGTAAGGCAGAGTATACATCAATTAAATATTAAAGAGACATATTCTAATAAAACTTGTGAGGAAGCTCAGCTGGCACTGGCTGGATTTAACTTAAAAAACTAAGACACAAAGTTGGAAGAGAAGTCCTGTTTTAGTGTTGTGATACGTTCTCATCAGCACCCAAAGCCAAAGATATGATCTCTATCCACTGAAAGAGTCGTAACAACCCCACAAATTTAACCTGTGTTCATTATGCTCAAAAAAATAACCAAACTACAGCTTTTAGGATGGTATCCTTGAAGCCAGAACACAAATTTATTTCAGAAGCATTTCAATAACAGTCAGTGAACCAAAAGTTCTGCAAATGAGAAACACCGTCTACGTGGCTGTGCTTTGCCCTGAAAGAGGAGATGAGTTCACTTCAGTTGTGAGCCAAAATTTCTTAACTGGCTTAACAGGATGAAAGTCCTGATGTTGACACCACAGCAACCGACTTAAGCTTCAAACTTTGAGGATCCATAACAAATCAGCTGTACTGATACAGCTATGAGATGTACCGAGTGAAAGCCTGATCGAGCAGGATTGCCTGTACGCTTGAAGATGACAGAAATAATGAAGTCCAGCTGTGATTTTCTCAGAAACAGTGAAAAGTCTAAACCTAACTCGTGCTTTTTTGATGAAACATTTAAACCTCAAACTTGTTACCAGTTATCTTCAGGCTGTCCCTGACCAGCAATCCTGCCAGAATTTCTAACATTTGATAATTAAGTCCACAGTGCATCTAAATGTTGTGATGTGGATGCTTCTGTAAACACATGCTAAAAAAACTCTCCCTCCCTAGCTCTCCAATCTTGATGGGAAAAAAAATGAAAACATTTTGATGCTATGGTAGTAGAAGTGTATTTAACTTCAGAATTGAACAGAAAATCATGAATCCTTGACCTGACTTTGAAGTTTCCTTACATGTGAACTGTAGCAGTTCAGAGAATATTCATGTTTGATGATCGATTTGATGCTTATTGATCAAATACAATAAAGGACATCCTAAAATCTTTTCTACAAGGAACAGAAACTACTGGGTTTATTTCCTACTTAGTTAATGTTTGCCCTTTTGTTTGCTCATAATGCACTTAAAATTGAATCATCAGCTTAATTACGGTAAGCAGATGGGAGAAGGTCTGTTTGGGCCAGTCTGTGTCACGTGACAGACCTGGAAGTTGGCCATGATGTCAAATTGGCTTAAAAACCCCACTACAATCCCTGGGGCTTCATCTTCATGCTCACTCATTATTTAGTTTCTCCCCCCTCCTCTCTCTGCTTCAAAATCATCAGCTGACTCTGGATGTTTCACTTTCCCACTTCAACCAATCATATTTTGCTTCAGCTCCTGAGAGCCAATCGCGTCCGCGCTGTCAAAGTTTAAAGCTATTCGGCTCTCTGCGGCTGTCAGTTGTAATTTGAGGCAAATCAATGTAACCCTCCTCTAATGCATTCACCTCCAATTCTCATCAAATTCAGCTCCAACAGAAGTTCTGCTCCACATTTATCCACATCTACAACTCTGGTCCTCGTCTCACCATCAGCAGCAGTGTCTAGACTCCACAAAGAGATTCCTTTTCATCTTGTGCATCTCTCCTCTCTTTAAATAAAAACTCTGTCTCGATGGGATCCAATCGTCAAAGACTCCTTCATAGACATGCTTTCTTGTCAATTATTTTTTTTGATCTCTGTTCAATCTATCTTGGATAAAGTCTTCCCCAGTTGAAATGTCTCTATTTATCCTCACAGTGTGAGCAGTACAAGGACACGGTTGTTTCTTTCCTTTTTGAGATTTATGGGTGTGTGCATAAACATATTAGCATAGTGCTTTGAAGTAAATTTAAAAAGTGCTCACTGCAAATTCATTGTCTGGGTCCTTTTCACCTTTCCTGAAGGGCCTGGAATACTGGAACTGGTCCACTTCATTGGTTCTGTAATAGCTGCAGAAGCACAGGGAAGGACAGCAGTGAGTTAGAGCTCTGACCAGAGATCTATAAATCTGAGGGTATTCACGACAAAATAAATCAGCCTTTAAGTGTTCTGTTACACACTTTAATATCTGCTCTGGAACCCCCTTGTCTTTAAACTGCTGTGGCACTGTGAGAACAGGCTTGACAGTAAAGCTCTGGATGTCTGTGGAGTTCAGCTAAGGAGAGGACCAGGCATGGTAAGACAGAGAATGAAACATGTTTGTTTTTATTATCTTTAAAAGTTAAACCAAAGACCAAGGTCATGCTAGAAGCTCTGTGAGAGTGCACAGGGCATTCAGCTTACTGCTTATGAGAACTTGCAAAAATGCTAAAAATTAAAATCCTAATATGCTGACGTGAAGCAGTTATGTGTACCATGTTTATCATTTTAATGCAGCTCATTTGCATGCTCATACTTGCAAATTAGCAATAAACAGAAGATACGTTTTGGGCAAATGAACTAACTCTGCAAGATGAAGTCATAATACAAGATTTTTCTGAATATATTTAAAATGAGGCTGTCCTTAATTGCAAAGTTTCACATTCACAAAGGTTCTTCATTTTCGCCAAGGGGGATTTGAACAAAATTTCGAGACACTTCCCCTGGTGGTTTTTCAGATGTTTCACTTAAAACTACAAGTTTCTTCTCATGGCCTCCCCCAGAGTCATCCTGTCATCACGGCTAAAATCTTGCTGGATAAAAAGCGTCTTTGAGGTTCGTTATGCAAGGATACACTGCCCGGAGGAGTTGCAGATGTTATCTCCAGGGGGCGCTGTGCTGGTCATACGGACTGCGTTTGGGAACTGAGAGAGCAGCTTCAAGCTGAAGTCTTCCAGCCACTCGTACTCTTTGCCTCGGTAGATAAACATCTTGTTCTGCAGCAGATATTTTCAGAAAGCAACACAACAAATCAAATCCAATAATGATGAAACCAGTTTTTCATTATTTATGAGTGCTGAGCCAGTGATAGGACTGTTTTCGCTCCAATATTATCTTGTGTCATCAAAAAGCCTGTAACCTTTATCGACAGTATTCAACATTGCCCCGAGAAATGTTTCAAAAAGCAAACTCTCTGCATAAACAAAGAGGACAATGGCATTACCAAATCTATTTCCACTGAAACAGACGATCACTTCCTTACCCTGAGGAATGAGGGGAATCCAAGGCCATAATATCCTACAGCAAAGTACTCCGGCTGTGGCCGCATTGCATGCATGATATGTTCATAAAACTTGGCTTGTTTTTTCTGTGACAGGGGACAAAAACGACAGTAAAGATGCAGAGCATGTACAGCCTGTTGTAATTACGCTGCTTGGTGTCACAAAAATAAAACGTGATGAATCAGATCAAAGATTTTCCAATAACGCTCTCTAAAAACAAATCTGGTAATTGTGTTTTCTTTTATAAAGTTATGAGAAAGGTTTATTGGAGCGAAATCAAACCAACCTACAAAGGCTGAGAGACTTTATAAATTCTTTATCACATATTAACACTCCACTGCATCAGCAGGCACCGTCTGGGTTGAAAGGAGTCACAGTAAACAGGTTAACACATAATTATCTCTTCCCAATCTCCTCAAGTTGTTTTCTGCAACTAACTGCCCACAGCCTTGTAAGAGCTGGACCAAGTTCTCGCACACTATTACTCTTCAGACAAATGTCAATAGTCTTAATGAGGCGGTAACAATATTATTTACTGGGCTGCCTTTTAAAGAGGTTTTAGGAGTGAGAGTGTTTGGTTTGAGTGGCTGAGTTAAAATGCACGGGTCCTCTTACCAGCAGCTGGCTCAGCTCCATGAAGTCAAACATGTGGCTCTCGTGCATCTTGGCGAGCTGCTTCCCCAGCTCAATGGCTTTCTCCCACATCTGAGAAGACATGTGCGTCAGTCAGTTTAAAGAGGACAAAACACATAAAAACACAGGAGCACGAGCTAGCCATCTGGCTGTCACTTCTGTGCCCACCTCGCAGCTTTGAGGGAAAACAGTTGTCATGTAGCTGCTGGAGATCCACATACTGACACAACAAAGAAACCTGTGGCTGTCGTGTGTGTGTGTGTGTGCGCTTAAGTAACTTCCCCCACCAGTTTCACAACGCCGTCGCAGAGAGCAGACTTTGGTTTGGGTTATTTGTAAGGACGAAAAAACGCAACTGGAACTTGTGACACCAGCTCACACGCAGAGCAGATGACTCTCACCTTGCCCTTGTCCAAGTAGCATATGATCTCCTGGAAGAGCCTCTCCTTCAGCTCCTGCTGGGTCCACACATGATCCCCGTCTCTGGGTATGAGGTGAGGGGCGCAGGGTTTATCAGACCACTGGGGAGGAAATTACCATGACATTTAGGCAGAAGCAGAGTAATACAGGCTTAAACCATTAAAATTTGAACTTGTTTCAATTGAATAAAGGGGCTAAATGTGCCAGAGACCTCCAATAATTCAGCATGGAGCAGCAGGGTGTAGGCTGCCTCTGTGTAGTTTTCACAGTCCAGGTGCAAATCTCTCAGCTTGTACAAGTACCTGATTACAAGAGCACACTGATTATTCACAGTTATAACTATGGTCCGAAACCAGACGCCCGGAGTGTGTATGTGTGTGTGGATGACTCACCGGATGTAAATGTCCTCCCTCTTTTTTTCTTTGTAGAAATTCTGTAAGAGAGAAATACTGATTTCACATCCTTTCATTTTCTCTCCAGCGCTCTGCAGAGAAACAGGCTGTTTTGTTTTTCTATATGTCCCCCGCTCAAACATCGTTAACTCTTTGGGTAAATACAAGCGCTGTGTGTACCAGAACGTTGACGGTGCAGCTCATGCGATGCTCCGGACTTTCGTCATGTGTGATGGTGCGGTAGGCCAGCAGATTCTCCAGCAGACTGCTCAGCAGCAGAGCCAGCTCCTCTCCTGACTGTGACAGGTATCTGTGACGTCTGCAGTGCTCCAGTAAACTGCACAAACAAACAAATGATCTTCACACACTATTCTGAAGTGGTGAACGGCTATTTCTGATTCCTACGCCTCTGCTGAGGCCTGCCTTTCCTCCTGATGAGCATATTAAAATATGTTTTTTGCAACTGTCAGGAATCGTACATTCAGTCCCTCCAGGCTTTGTATTGATTAGGGGCTACTTACAATTCTTACAGACTATCTTGTCCTTCTGGCTCCTTGAGGACTTCTTCAAAAACACAATTGCACAGGCGTGTGTTGTATCTGTAGCAGTAATCCTATGTGGATTCCCTATCACTCAGAATTGAAGGATTTTTCAAGTTTTCTGTGAAAATGTTTTGTTTGATCTGCTCCTCTGCCTTACGTTTTCTCCAGCAGGACTTTGTACTGCTCATCCCCTTGGCCTCCCTCTACCTCTTGATCCAATTTTGTTATCAGCTCGTTCTCAAACTGCAAAGATAAGGGTGGAATTAAAAAACACACACCACTACTCATATCACAAATGTCATATTTAGCCAGGAGCAGCTTCAGTTGAAATTAAACAAAAAAAAACATCAAAGAGGTGAGCGTCTGGACCCTTTTTACCGTTTCAAAGGTGCGACTAGGACTGAAGTTGTGCTCGCACTGCATCATATCAAAAAAGATTGGGATGGTGGCTTTCCTCAGCTCCGGCTCAGGCACCAGAGTGACCTCCAGAATGGGCCCGACCATGGCGGGGATGAACTTCATTTTGTGTGGGCCTGAGGGACAACAAAACATTATCACACAGAAATATCAGAGTGTGATTTTAGAAGGCAATAAGCTGCACCTTCATTTCTCAACAAACAGAAGACAAATCTAATAATGCGGTCAACAAAACAACAACACACTGTGAAACTGGACAATAAAAAATATTGTCTTGTTATTCCTCTTGAATTACCGGCAGGCAGTAGATAAACAATTCTCAAAGTCTATGATAATAGCAGAATTATCAGACTGAGGAAATAACTCACCCAGATTGTACCACATATCCCTGATCTTAAATCCAATAGTCTTCCTCATGTCCCCGTATCTGTGGGAGTTTCAAATCAAACTGTTAAACTAACTTCTCTTCATTTAAGTAATCGTTTGATGAACTTGAAATGATCTCACTTGTTCAGAATCTTGTTTCGTTTCTCTTGAGAAAACGACTCCAGCTGCAGCGTCTTGTGGGTTTGAAACGCCACCGTCAAGTGAAAGTAGTTATTCCACAGCTGTGAAAGGAGACGTATTTTCAAATATTAATACCATAATTACCTTCTCATTTCTCCAGCTTTTTGATATTCTGCTTCACAAGAAAGAGGAAGAAAAGAGGGAAACCCACCTGAAGCTCAAAATGTGCCTGATCCAGGAAGTACATGTTGAGGACGTCAGAGTACTGGTTGATGGCCCTGAGGAAGACCTGCATCTGAACAAGGTTCATGATCATCCAGTCTGCAGGGAAGACGTTTCCCATGAGGTCCTTAAACATGATGAACGTCTCCATGAGGAAGTCCTGAGGGCAGCAGGAGAATCAAATGTTTACAGCGCATCATGAGTTAAGAGAAAACAATAACGAGTTTCAAATGATGTTAGAACCAAACTTAACTAATCCAGAGCAGTGGTTCATGCATCAACAGCACTTCTCGGCATGTCAGAGACATGTAAGGCCCTGACAGCTTAATGGAGACCCACTGACATCCTCATCATGTCAGTCTGATCCATTGCATGAATTGTCTACAATCAATATTCTCTTACGGAGCAGTAAGTGGCCAGGGTGCTTTAATGCCTGTTATTTATAGTATGTTCCAAGACAAGATGTAGCTAACGGGGGAGGAACCAGGACACTTACAATGATGTCCTGTCTGGTCTTGAAGGTGCTGATGTAGTGGGCGTAGTGCATGTCATCCATTTGCTTCAGGATAGCCGTCATGCAGGCGAGATAGTGGCCCTGCCGTGGAAAATTCCTCCGTTACATGATTTTACTGTCAAATGTTTGTCAGAAGTACTATATTCATTTCACAAGCTCCAGGCTGTGTTTGTGTCATTGTTGTGTTATTGTTATGGCAGCATATTCAGGTACTGTCAATGTCAGGGTTTTCCATAATGAAATCAATGCTGAGGAAGTACTATTCAAGGACACATTTCAGCTGGAGTGTCACAGAGTGTCTTACGATGAGCGGGGAGGATCTGTCCATGCTGATGACAGTACGATTAACCCTGCGAAGAAGCCGCTCCATTATCAGCTGGACATGCCCTCTGGTGGGACCCTGTGCAGACAGAACAGCCTCAGGTACAATTACAGACACAAACATGGAAAAACACACAAGCTACAAAGGGTCAGATTACCCCAATTATAAAAGAGGGGGAAAAAATGTACTCTCTCAGTCTTTTGGGAGATCAGTTTGAATTTATTCACACAGGTTTATAAAACTTGTCTCTGGGATTTCTCTCTTTTTTTCTTTTGTTCTGCTTGAAGTGTTGAAAGTAGAGCTGAAAATTTCAGCAGCAGCAGCAGAAAGGCTCCAGTTACATAATTCTCTTTATTACTCATCCTGTGTCCTCTATGACAACTTCTTCAGTAAAAGAAGGAGGGAAGGTTCAAAGAGAGGGGATGAGTGGTCAGTAAAAGTTTGATTCATATGACCTCGGTGACTGATTCGCTATTTTTTTTTTGATTAAGGAATTTTTCCTTTTCTTTGTCCTAAAAAGAACACAAATTAAAACCTTTTCATTTCAGTCTGCTGGTCAGACAAACAAGGAATTCAGAGTCGTCACCTCAGGCTTTAGAAAATTATGATGCAAACAGCTTTTATCTGATGTTTCAAAGAACAGAGAAACAAATAAAACCTGGGGCACTAGTGTCAGTGAAGTCTATAGATTATCCACAGTTTGAGGACATCTTTTATGGGAAAACATGTTGCTTCCATTTTTCAATGTTCACAAAAGCATCACAAATGAAATACCACACACCTCCACGTCGGTTGGTGGCAGAAATCGTGAACACAAATCTCTAAAAACCAAGGTAAATAAGACCCAGACTATCTGCGTGACCAGATGTTCCAACTCTATCCATTCATTTTATAACACGAGTGTGGGTCTGGGGCACAGTGGCAGCATGCTAAGCAGGGTGGCTCAGACAGCTCCTCTCTTCAGCTCTCCAGCTCCTCCAGGGGGACAACGAGATGCTAACAGGCCAGATGGGATATGTAATCCCTCCAGCGCGCTCAGGGTCCGCCCCAGGGCCTCCTTCCAGTTGGATATACCCAGAAAACCTCCAAAGAGAGGACCAAATCACCTTAACTGGCTCTCTTCAATGCAAAACAGCAGCGGCTTTACTCAGAGGTCTATGTGTCTGAGCTCTGAGATGCCTGAGCTCTTCACCCGTAACTCTGAGGATGAACTCAGCCGCACTGCAGATGAAACTCATTTCTGCTGCTTATATCCTCAGTCTTTGTCTGACTCGATGTTCTTTTCCATAATTCATTGGTCCCGACCCTTTGAACTCCCTAACTCTGTGTGTTTCAGGGTGATTCAGGTCTCTCACCACGTCTTTGCGGTCCAGGTTGTCCAACACGGTGCTGAGCAGCTGGGCGCAGGCTTCGTGGTCGGGTTTACTCGAGTGGTCGTCGAGCTGCCCACTCAGCTGGTCGGTAACAAGTGGCAGGAGCACGTCCCGGCAATCTGTGGCGGCAGAGCAGAGCAAAAGTGTACTCATTGGATCACACAGCACATTTCCTTTTCATGGAGCTGACCTGAGAAAACTCATATATTGGTGTAATACGAAGCAGAGCTTTTTTTTTCTCTTTCATCTTGTGTGAAAAGTCATTATGTGGTTTTTGAGCCTTGAGCACTCCTACCTGGCTGCCTGAAAAGGTCACTCTCCACCATTTTACACATGCAGCCCAGCTTCTGACGCACGAGCTGCGAGTCTGGAATGCTCTCAATGAACTTTGCTAAGAGGACGCTGAGAAGGAGAATGAAAGAGAGTGAAAAAGCCCCAAAGAGCGGCAGCGACAATATTAATGCTATTCACATTTCACATCTTTTAATTATTGTCACAGGGGGGTTAATGAGCAGGACACATGACAGGCTGATTTTACAGCTGCAAAGACGGAGAATACCACCCGTTTACACAGAAGTAAATATGATAATTTGTACTGAGACAGGCAATTATCTTTTCCTGCCGTAGAAACCCTCGGGAGAGTTACCTGAGCTCCACGGGATCAAACACAGTCTGGATGTCATTAATGATGCTGGGGAGGTATTTCAATATCGCTCCCTGAAAAAGCAAAGAATCAGGTCTCATCAGACTAAAGCATGGAGAGTTTTTTGTTCTCTCGTGAAACAAGCTTTTTATCAGAGCTTTTTCTCTCTCACCTAACTGAGACGAACCAACAGGGAATCTCTGTTTGTTTTTCTGTTAATTTGTTAAACTTTTCAATAGATTGTCCAGGACACTGTTATACATTTTCACAGCACGATTACTGCAGTGGCTTACCATGCAACGCTGAAACATGCTGGGACGGAAAACAAATTAACATTTTAATCAAGCCTGACTGTGTGCATTCTAGGTTCAAGCTAAGTAAAATACAAAACTTGTTTCATTTTGAATCACAAGACAGGTTTTCTAAGTTAACTAACACAAAATACAGAACCATGTGTCCTCAGCTTACCTTTATCTTCACCCCCTCATCCAGCGGTCTGTCCATTAGGGTGTTGAAAGACAGGAAAAGGGTGCGAATGGAGTTGAAGAAAGCATCGCCATCCTCGCTGTTTCCATAGAATCTGAGAGTGAGGGCCACACATGGCATCATAAGCATTCATCTTTAAAATATGAGAGTGAAAAGCATATTCTGGTGTGGCAGTGCCTCTTATACCTGAGATAGAGGACTCGAGACTGTACAATGAATCTAAACAGGTATTTGAGAGCTTTGAGTGCTGCGTAGAGCCTCTCAGTCAGGACAGGCTCCTCTGCATGGCCCACGTAGTAGTTGAGGACCCGCGTTAGCTTCCTGAGAAAGTGAATGAGTCAGACGTTCAAGGACTGATGGTAATTTGGGCGTGGGTGGAGTAGAAGAGCAAAAGAAGCTCTAAAAATAGAACGTGTGGAGGGGCGTGAGCAATCAAAGTAGGTAAACACAGAATGGAGACTCACATGTAAGCCAAAGTGGCACTGAAGTGCTTGTTGATGTAAGTTTCCAGGACCGGGTTGAAGTGCTGGAATTTGATGTCGCCAATGAGTGTGATTATAAAGACCTGGTGAAAGATATGGAGACAAAATTAAAACTTCTTCTCAAGTGGAAAGTGTATACGGAGTGCCTCTCAGGGATACCAAACTTTTTTAATTTCCACACTTTAAATTTATGATCCTTTTTCTGCTCCTGAAAATGAACCCTGTTATTGGAAGAACTCTGAACTTCATTATTTTTAGCAAATCAACTCATTAAATTTACAACTTGGAAATAATTCTCGGAGATAAAAATTTACCTTGACAAGAAAAGATTAGAAAGGATTTTCTTTTTAAGAAACATTCTCTGTTGTGTAACTGCACTTTACACTAAGCATCATACTGCTGCTGCTTCATTCATAGCTGGTATTTATAGGTGTCTTTAGCAACCACAGCCAAAGAGGTGTTTACGCCCCTCTCCTGTCAGGTGTTCAGGCTGTTGCTGGTTGTTCACACACAGAATGGAGTGAAAGGCTGAGTAATGAATGAGAGAAAAGAAAAGAGTGCCGGTGACAGACACTGTGCTGTGTCTCTCAGCACACCTTGCCAGTCAGAGTGGAAAGTAGGTGTTAATGTTGCACGTGTCTTTTAAAAAAGTTGCGTGAATTCTGGGAACTGCAACACAAAAGAGGCCATTGTAGCGGTGTGTGGGAGAGTTTTTCTTTTAAAGCCATAACACATGTACACACCACGAGTCCTCTGCACTTTATAATACAGTTCACAAAAAGCTGGAATAAAAAGGAAACTCAGAGTTACCAGTCCGTTTCTTTTTCCAAACCTCTTTTCTTTGACCTCAAAGAATTCAGAAAGAACAGTTTCTTCACTCCGTGGATGCGAGTGATGTTTTTAAAATCAGCTGTGTAACTATAACCTATGATACAAACGCAGGCCTAAAAAGGCTTGGTTCATTCCCCCTGTGTTGTGTTATGCAGCCATCGAAACTGTGAAATCCTGGTGATAAATAAGACATCAAAGTTTCCACAGGTTATGAGGCAGAGCAGCTCCTCAGGACGAGACAGTCTTCAGCTGCTGTGACACTCTGAAGACCTGACAACGCGTGAAAGGCTCCCTGTCTCTGAATGTAAACTTGATTCAGTTATTCTGGTTCTGAACGCCCTAGTTCAGCGAATTTACAAAGTGCAGTCCTCTCCTGATTTGTTGTATGTGTTATGTGTAATAAAAGCTCATAATGGGCTGTTCTATCTTCGTTTTGTTTTGTATCCTCTAAAATGGATGACATGCTAATCTTAACTGTCCAACTTAAAGCTCATCATCATTATTAACTGCAAACACACACACTTCACCACCAGATGAGTATTAATCTGAATTTGACTACGGCAGTGACAATGAGCCTGTTTTGTCTTTAAGCACCATTAATGTCATTTTAACAGCAGAAATCATACATCATCTCAGCAGTGGTTGGATTTTAGCTGAAATGATTTGTATCTTATCAAACTAAGGAGAAACAAACTATTTGAATCAACGATCGATTAATTGGACATTGAAATCAAGGACAAACTGTCAATAAAAGCTTCTTCACATGAGGTCAAGGGTTGGCATGCTAAGGATATCCCTCGGCTATAAACCTCCTCATCTCAAATTTATGTACATGAATCATGAGTTTGATGAAAGCAAAATAGTTTTTTAATCCAGTGAAGACGGATTTAACTCAACTTCTGTAATATTGATGATAGAAGTGTGTAGTTTTTAATATTTAGTGTTATGACAAGCTTAATCTTCTTGTTAAGAATGGTCCACAGTCTATTCCTAAAGCAGATAATAAAGGAAAAGAACACTAAGCTCCTTTTTTTATCACACAAGTTGGCTTTCTTGACTTTGGAGTTGTGACCCCGCAGGGTTCGCCTGCAATTTCTAGAAATTGACCACATTTTAGTCCCTACTCAAAATCCATCTTTTCTGATCCGTTTTTAACTTTTGATGTTCAAACCTTAGTTTTGTAGTGGTTTATCTTCAATTTGTCTTTTTACACATGTTTTTATGACCTGTAAAGTGTATGAGAATTTTGAAAAGTACTGTATGAATTAAATGCATAATTATTATAGCATTGGCAATAAAAAAAAGTTTAAACTTAGTAATAGAAACACTACATGTAATGTGAATCAGCTGTGTGCTATGTTTTCATACCTCGTCACAAAAATTAAAATCAACTCATGTGCAAATCTTTGTTCCGTTATAACACAAGTGAGGTACATATTTTAGTCAAAGCACCAAACACAGCCTGAGGGAGTGAGCATTCCCCACAGTCCACAGACGCCACACATAACACCTACGTGTAAGCATTTCAAAAACAACAACAACAGCGTTTGCTCCAGAAGCACATATTTGAGCAAAGCCAGATTTAGCATTTTCATGTGCATGAAGTCCAAGTACCCACCAGACTCTGAACAGCTGCAGCGAGGTGTGCAAGCTCAGCTGTCCCATCAAAGATGGTGAGTTAAGAGAGACTGTAATTATGAATAACGGATATGACAACCTCTTGAAGTGAAGCACCTTTGTGTAGTTTTACCGGTGAAGCAGCCTGTGTAGTAATGCTGCAGGTGCCCAGATTTATTCAGGTACTTAACCCTATTTTTACAAGAGGGAACTTTTTGATTTATCTAATCAATTGTTGATTCAATATTAATTCTTAGCATTGTAAATATAAGCTCGCCTGGCTGTACATATCCTTGCTCTGGACGTGCCATTCTACCACAACAATACACATAAATCAGTATCTGCAGCACAGCACGACACACTTAGTAGATTTAAAACCCATCATTTTTGAAGATGTGTATGTGTGTGTTTTGAGGTTTGAGCCAAATAAAAAAGTTGGGAACCTCTGATTCAAATAATTTTAGCTTTTATCATCCCCAGTCAGACAACTCTAAGTCATTTAGCTCAGTTAGGAACCAACCAAAAAGCCTTAAAGGACCCTGGAGCTACTAACCAAGGCGTTAAACACCAAAGTATCATAGGTGTCCTTCTCTGAGGTCTCCATCATGATGTTGAACAGGGCGTCGAGAGTGTCCTGGAGAAACTGTGCATAAACAGAGACATATCATAAAGATGCCATTAACAATGAAACTTAGATGTAAAGCATCATAAACTATATGACAAGCCTCGGATGACATGAAACACATATGAAAGCTCACTTTAACAATTTCCCCTCCCTCCACCTCCATCAGCCTCTGCAGGTTCTGGTCCAGAGCTTCAGGGTTTGACCTCCAGTTCAGCAGGCCAAGTAAGTCCACTAAAAAAACACATTTACACATAAAGATACATCCAGCAGGAATTATGCCTCCTCCAGCCCAGCATCAGGTGATTTGATTGTGTTAAAGCTTAAAATTTCACTGCAAACCTAATCACATCTACATCAATCAACATCAACACATCAGCAAAATATTAGCACAACAGATTGGCACTACTGAAGATTTTAAGGAAATCTTGGGGGAGGAAATGATGGTGGCACAGCACCTCAATCATTTGAGGCTTTTCCTCTGAGATGGCTTTAGACAGGTTTTCTTTGAATAATCACAGAGGAAGGGATTTGGAAAATAGAAACATGGCCCCACGGTACCGTTCTGGGTAAGTTTAGTGGAGCAGGTGAGCGTGGCGATCTGGAAGCTATCTTTCGTCACAGGAATCACTCCTGAATGGTGAAACTGCTTCCCCGTTTGCTTTTCCTTTTCGTCGACTTCAGCCCAGGTTGCTGGCAAGGTGAGATAAACCTTTGCATCCTCTGCCTTTTTCACGTCAACCTAAGGCATTCAAAAATCAGGGAATGCATCATGAAGCATATTGATCGGCAGAGATCTAATTTCATATCTATTGATTGAGGTGAGATTCATGAATAATCCATCTACCCACAGTCGGCTATTGAAGACACCTGCTTTGGTGCTATTAGATAAAGACAATCTCCTGCTTATTTCACAGACAAGTGTTCTAAAATTGAATTACACACAGAATACGAATACAAAGCCACAACCTGCTACAGCACCTTATAGACAATCAGTTCATGTTTGCCGTCTTTCAGTGTGGTCCGGTCTGCTCTCATGAGACGGACGAAGGCCATGCCGAAGGGCTTCTCTGATTTGTCCCGAGCTGAAGGGTACAAAGGAGTGTAAGCTGCATTTAACACGGTGGCAGGATTACGTGCCAGTGTTTGTCATACAAATAAGGCACAGTCACTCACAGTCCTGGGATGATCTGTGTCGAAACATCACCCTCAGGTGACAGCGGCAAACATCTTCAATGGGAATAGTCACCTTGAGGGAAGGAGAGAAAGTGGGGGGAATTAAGCAGACTGTGAATTTAAGATAACACCCACCATAGAAGGTGTGCTATCTGCTGGGAAATTTGTATGAACAGAAGGTGTGTAGAAGATTACTCCATTGTCTTGAGCTTAAGTAAATCCCTTTGAAACACTAATTAAAGAACATGGGACACATCTCATTTGAAGCACATGTATCTGGTTGTACAAGCTTACCTTGACTGTTTCATTCCAACACGGCTGCTTCACCTGGTAGTAGATGACAGACTTGTACTCTGTGATTCCATCGTACCCGGCACCAGGAAATATAGCTTTCTACAGAAACAGAGGAGGAAGACATGATGGCAACAATATATCATTGCTCGTTCATGTGTCTGCAGTTATCTCTGATGGAAAAGTGCCAAACATCCCAAAGAAGCACGTTTATGCTCCCACTTTCCTTCCACAGCAGAGTTAAATCCTCTATGTGTGGCACACAAAGAAGATCTCATACATGTTTTTGACAGTGTTTCATCCTTAACGTCAGATTTGTAATGCATGCTTTTCCCAGATTTCTAACTGTTTATCTCCTTCAAAACTACACCCCCTGATTTGCAGGTATCACAGTTATTTTCCTTTACTTCAGACACTGAGGTACCCACAGCGAGGTTAAACAGATATTTAATATTCAAACTGCATTTGAAAAGCTCATCTCTCTTTGTTCCTTTGGAATATGAACTTCAAAGATAGCCCTTACCAATCTCTTCAAATGCCAGTGAAGATTTAATCCTTGGAGCTCAGGTTGACCCCATTACTACAAAGCTTGACAGTTTGGGGAAAGTTGATTATGTTTGTTTGTTAAAGATAGTTGGAAATACTGGAAGTAAACTTTCTCCCTGCAGTCGTTTGAGGCTGTGCTAGATATGTTAAAAAACCAACATTTACTATTCACTAAGATATAATGAGTTTATTGTAGGGATGGGAAAACCTGTTCCTGTGTAGAATTGATGAGAAATGGTTCAATCCATCGACATCATTAGCCTTTATGCTAAACGATTCCCTCATCGATTCTTTACATTACGCTGGAGTTGCCAGGTTTTACGTTGACTACGCCCCAGCTATCTTGTTTCTCCAGAAAACTCTGATTCAGGATTTTCTGCAGTTTTACTGAAGAAGTGAACACACAAAGAAATGTACAATACTTGCTCACACAAGATTCCGATTGAATACATTCAACATGTTGTTCATCCCTTTATGTACAAAAAACGACACAGAAAAATAGCATTAGCTTGATAATAACGTATATAGGAAATTGCATGAATATGCTAGCCATTAGAATACATCGGTAAAACTCTGGTTTAACAACAGAACTTCAACTTTTATCAAATCTTATTTAATCTTTGTAAACAATACTAAGAACTCTAAATGTCAAAGTACTAACAGGCAAGATTGAAGAAAAGGTACGTGCAGGCTCATGGCGGACTTTAGTACTACTACCACAAGGTCAGTGTGCTATAACCACTTTGAGACACTAGATTGCCTACTTCAGTCAATAACATAACAAAACAGTACATCAATGTCACATAACGTACAATTTTTCCTTAATTTTACTTATTTACTTCATAATTATCCAGATCCAGGGACCAATGTCATATTTATTTACTTATAAACTCAATGAAATTTTGTTGACACAGTAAACCTGTAAAGCTACTTCTTGTACAGAGAAAATTCACAGGAGGAATTGATAAGGGAATCGATAAAGAATCAGATCTATAAGCAGAATCAATAAGGGCATTGGCATCAAAATAATTTTATACCCATTCTTAGTTGAGAGCAGGGGTAAGCAACCTTTTCCATGACTAAAGCAACTTAAAAATACACTCACGCCCAAAGTGCCAATACTTGCTTCTTTTATAAAGTCATCGACAGACGATAGGAAAGTCTCCTTTAATGGTTTTTCCATGCTTAGCAATGAGAAACGGTTTCCTGATTTTTAACAAAACAGAAAGTTTGGAATGTGTTGCCATGTTTCACATGCTTTGCTAACTCTGTTTTCCTGTTTGGTCTCATAAAAGATGCTGTGTACTTCATGTCCTAACATACCACACTTCGACAGCAAAGGGTGCATATTGCTCGATCTCTGGCAATAAATCCGTACTCTCTTGTCCAACTATGCTGGTAAAAATGACTGGAACTTGGTTTGTTTGCCTTGATAACACCACTAAATCTTATTCTATTTTATTTAATCTTTGTTTAACCAGATAAAAAATGGATGCAATTGGAAGCTAGCAAACTGACCTCCAGAGAGATTTGCGGTGATGCACTTGCAGGATGCATTCGCAAATCTGTAACGTCATGATTTAAATTTATAAGATAATGTTGTTCGTTTAATTTTTAGGTAAGATCATTTATTGTTTGCTCAATTTCTTGTTATGTGGTAACCAGAATACAACACAATAGTTTTATTATTTATCTATCTTATTAATTCATTTATTTTGTCCTCTGCCTTATTGTAATTGTTTTCTGCATGCCAACATAAATAGCCTCCCGTGCCAGCTTTGGCAACCGTGTCCTAGGTTGCCTACCCCTAGTTAAGAGCATGTTAGGTGTGTATTGTGCAGTAGCTCCACTACAGTGTGCAAGTAAGGCCTGAAGGAGTTCAGTTGCTTTGCAGGTATGCTGCTGTGAACCAGAGAGCAGGACAAAAGGATAATGATTGGGGGAGATGAAACACACTAATCAAAAGTCATTGCCAGGGGAACATTACTGTGTATCCGAAATGTTCTGCCACTTATCTGACAGCTACTGAGATATCTTATTTAAAATATCAAAGAAAAACTAAAGAGATGTTAGAGGATCACTGAGGTAATGAGGGTTTAAACTGTGGGGACCGTAAATGCCTGCATGAAATTTCAAAATGCCAAAGTGGTGGACAGACCACCCAGCTGAAAAGTTAAATATTAACAACAGAATACAAATTAATTATAAGACAATGTACAAAGTTATTCATAGAAGCTTAATTATGAAAAATTAACACCACTGTTTGAGTCAAAAGTCTTTTTCACCTCCATTGGATTGCCTTCATCATCATGCACACTCAGGATAACCTCGACATTCTTTGGGGTCTTCTTTTTACCGCGGTCAAACTCTCCCTGCAGCAAGGTTACGTAAATATCGTTCCTGATGTTTCCTGGAGAAAGAACAACAGAGGATCAGGTGGATGTGCCAAGAATTTATGCACCCTCCTCACGGCTTTGTAAGCAATTAAAATGAACATGACCACGGCATATGTAGAGCAAAGCCCCAGCAACAAAGACTTCAATCCACCTGGGAGGATGATTTCTGGGAAGCCCATTTTTCTGACGATAGCTGTGCTGCGGTCCACAAAGTGGGGGTAGTCCTTCCTCACCTGGGCCAGGTCCCCCGGGAGGAGCTTCAGGGTCACAAACAGCCCTGCCAGAGAACATGTAAAGAAATTCAATGAGGCAGACACCAAAAGCACACAATTGGAAGACCCCTCACACTTCATTTATTCCCCTCAACAGAAAAGGTTCAATTTAGAGCGACCCTGGGAAATCACAGGGGAACAGAGTGTCTGTGCGCACTTCATTTTTACCCTGGCCTTTGTGATTGACCTCCCGCGTGGCAATCACTTTGTTGAAGACGGCGGTGAGCGGCTCATTCTCTCCTATGACTCTAGAAGGGATGAGCGGAGACATGATGAGCTGCCTCTGACGGATGTAGGTTTCCATAGCTATCCTGGGAGAGAAGCATCAGAGTGAGTCTAAGAAAAATCAGCTGCCAGCATCTCTGACAGGTGACAAACAAATGGACAGAGAGGCTGCAGAGGCAGAGTGAGGTGTTCTGGATCTCTTGACAAGATGCACCATTATCCCTCCAAACACCCCACTTACCTCGAGTGGCTTCTACAGAGTCAGGTAGCAAAGAGTGCTCGAAAATATACAGGGATACTTTTCTCAAACACTGCAAGCCTCAAATCCACATTCATGTTCTCGTCAGAGAACAAAAATCTTTGTTGCTTTCATTCTGAATTTAAGGCACTGCACGAAAACTGGCATCTCAAATTGATCCAGTCTGCAGGCATGCGAACTTAACAATGAGGGTGTATTTTTGAGCTAAATACTAATGTCAGCATGCCAACATACTGTTGCTACAAAAGGATTTAACAATTGTCTAAATTTAGCAGGTTTGCATGCTAAAATTTCTCTGTGTGCACTTAAAATCATTAGTGCTGAGGCTGACAGGAAAAGCATTATGAAGTGATGCCTCAAATAAATATTTGTTATTAGGGATCATTCTTTATATTCAAATTTAACAACCAAGCATTTTTAAGCCAGCGGTCTTATATGAATGCATGTCCTGATTTATTCTAATGCTTCATGCAGCTTTTTGCTCGTCCACTCTCTGTGTGTTGGAGGAAAAAAGGTTGATACAGAAGGGAGAAATGTGGATGAAAGTTTCACTATGATGAAAGAGTTTTTTTTAACAGGGACTGAGTGCATCACATCACCCTCAACAAACCACACCCACCCGAGGGGAAAAGAACTGGTGCCACAAAAAGGAGCCAAGTGCAGAAATGCAACCTAAATGCCTTTAACTATTCATAAACACAAGATTTCAGCATTTCAAAAGATTATTTCAGCACCCTTACCTTACCGGCGAGAGAAAAAAAAAAAACAATGAAAAACTCAATATTGTCAGTTCTAGTCTCCTTTGTCCTTTACTGGGTTTGATAATGTAGAAGTTTTCCCAGTCAGTGGGATAACTTCTTTTCTTAAAGTTAAATATTTTGATTCAACTATTTGATAGAGCTACAAGATAAGATCTTCATTTAACCTAATAAGATTAAAAGCCGACTTGCGTAGCTATGATACATTATTGACACGTTATTTAAGGACTGTCAGGGAGTCAAAGATTTCTCACTCTTCTTTTTCATCCCACACAGACTTAGTTTTTCTGTTCAGATGCTTGAATCTTGTTCTGGGAAGGAAAAAGAGATCCTTCCATCAATGGAAAGGCCATGAATTGTTCTGTCCCTATAATGAGAAATACTTAATGGCACCCGCCTCAAGAGTCCACAAGCAAATACATGGCCAGGCCATTTCTGTAATAGTTCTTGATTTGTGCCAAATCGTTACATTACATACTGGTGCCATGTTGCATTAGTGCTTTTTTTGGTATTTGACTCAACTGTTCCTGTAAGGAGGCTTCTGTGAGATTTAATTTTGATGACTAATGTCCAGTTAACTCCAGTCCACAAAGGAAAAACAACAAAGCTGACTTTAGTTTTTCTTTATCTTTGCTATTTGTCAGCCTTTGTTAATATGTATTAGGTCTGACTTGTTTTTAGGTTTTGACAGCTTTCTGAAGAGAAATGTATGCCCAGTGCTCAGAGTTATGCACTGATTACACTTGATGCATTGCAGTATGATGATTAAAAGAGTGAGCTTTACATAACTTGGGTCAGATACAAGTCCTCTAATGTTATTTCACCTCAGATATGAAGCATACACTTTTTTTATTGTTCATTAATAAACCAATCTAGTCTGACCTTTTTGTGATTAATTTGTAATTGTCCAGTTCGTTATTACCAGAGGCAACTTAATCCCTGAGCATTAATGAAATATAAATGCATTTTCAAGACTTGAAGGCTTAACAACTTCCCCGGTGCAGTTTTTCTCTTCTCTCACACACACTTGGGTTAGTGGAAATTTTCTAGGAAGCAGGAAATCACATGTCCTGGAAACTTTTCTTCACTTTTAATGAGGAGACATCAGTTTTGTGGAGACATAAACTATTCCTAAATCTGGATTAGCATACAGCCCTCGAGAAAAGCAATGCAAAAGACTGTTGTGTCAACATTTATTATTTTAGAATTCCTCCAATTATTTGATGTTAACTATGCAATCTGACAGAAAATGTGTCAGTATCTCCTCAAGACAGTGAACTGTGACACTGTAAGAAGAGACAAATAGAGGTTAAACCTCAGAAAATTTGGTTTAGATGTCACAAATCAGTCAAGATATTTTTGGTGCACCTCCATCTAGGATGTCTGTGAACGCGTCATTGCCTCATCCGCCCATCTCGCAGGTGCTGTGAAAACGTGGCCTTGAAGCGTGCCTTTGAAAAGAGCTAACACTTCGAATTCAGAAAAGATTTGGGGTTTTTTTGTCCTTGAAATGCAACAAAGCAAAAATTGGGCTACACAGTTAAATAAGATTTGCTGTAACACAGTAAGCAAATAAAAACTCCAGTCCTATTCAGTCTATTTCCATTACTTGGACTGAACTGTGTGATGCTACAAAACAAGGTTGAGCCTGTTAGCAATGTGGAAGTGTGAAAAAACAATTTACTTACTGCTGAAAAGGGATGAAATGTTGTTTGTCTTCGTCATCGGTCTTGCCATGAGCGATATCTGTAACGTCCATCACTGCAGGGACAAAGGAAATATCACTGAAGGGCAACAGCCTGTCTCCAAGGGAACACTGATTTCCCTGACGAAATGTTTTCCGCTGTTTTGATTGTTCATATAGTTCATTTACTCACTAACTGCACAAACTGCAGTTTCTGCTTCAAAAACAGAAGCTGAGCGGAAACTCAGATCTTGCTCACCTGTTGCCCGGCACTGCAGACAGCCAGCCAACTAAAACAGATTGAGGGTTCTTGATCTACAGCTCGCAAATGCCTCTGAAATGTTCATTCCACCCGGCCCTTTCTCTAAAGTGTTTTTCTTTCTCCTGGCTAAGAATAATGTTATTTCTTTCTGTCTCTGGTTTCAGTCCATTTGCTGGAACCGCAGAGGAAGGCATTTCTCATCAAATCCACTAATCATCTGGCCAAAAACAAAAAGAAGAGTGCTAAACCTATTTCCACTGGCTCCTTTGCCAAGCAGGGATGAAGGCATTTTCTAGGTCAGGAAGCAGGTGTTCCCATTTCATTCGGCACATGGATCCTTCATTCTTACACCTCCATGGAACTATTTTGTGCCACCACAGAGGAGCGGCATTTTTCTTGATGGATTCAAAACAAATATTACAAATACCAGGAAAGTTTTCAAGCAGCCTACCAGCAACACCAAATGGTCTTCTCAGTCCTCCTGTGTGTTTTTTGCCTTCTTTGAGCTCCATGCTGCCCACTCTGATGATCTGACACACAAGGAACAGCCGCTGCCTCATCAGGTCACTGCTGCTCAGGTCCTGGTCAACACAAACACAGTCTATGATGATATACTGACAGGTAAAGTGCTTTACATACGATAGATATCAGGTAGTTCAAATCACTGGCAAGTAATAGAGGGTAAGCAAGGGTCATCACAGTAAGCAGGAGCCCCTGCGATTATGCCCACTGGGTGGCAGCATTTGCTTATATGCAGTCTAAACTTGAAAACAAAATCAAAAAATGGGGAACAGTCGTTACGCGGTTGATCGAGCGAACATGTCTGAAAAGCAGTTGGAGCCATCTTTTGAAAGGCCACTGAAAGACAACAAAAAGACAAATTGATGGATCGCTGCAATTTACAGGAACAATCCAGGCAGCAATAGCAGGTTTTGAGGCTCCCATTATGTGTCAGTTAATATTTATTAATACTATATTTTACGGTTGAATCATTCCCTTAATTGCGAAAGCTCTAAATTTGACCATTTTTCATTCAGCTTTATTTCCCATAACTGAGACAATCTTGTCTTCTTTTGTGTGATTATGAATATTGTGCTTGATGTTCGACCATGGTTTATAAACTAACTCAAACTGAGGCTAACCCAGTTTTCCAAATGCTCCAGCACAAAATTGTTGTAGCTATATTGAAGCTAAGTATTTATTAGTAACTATACTTGAATACCAGAAATATAAATAGAAAATACATATATACACTTGGGTCAATACACTGTATAATGTATATTAAATCATATAAAGCAATTGAAATCAGGTCCATGTAAGTGTCAGGAAACCATTTCTGGGCACATGTGGATGTCTGTGGACCCCTTGTTCTTTGGTGGGTTTTACAGATCAATGTTGTGTCCAACTATCCTTATTTCAAATCATATTCCACATTTTTCCCAGTCTTGATGTGCTTACTGCTGAGGTTTGTTTTGCCACTCATACCAATGGAAAGGGGGTGCGTCCTGAAGGGGAAGTGAGGTATACGCATACCCTCCATCATGTGCGTTCAAGTGGCTCGGGGTGCAAACCTGATTCTGAATATGTCAGGATAAAAGCCATGCAGAAAACCCTTCAGTGTGAAGGGTGAACATAAAGACGCTGTGAACATCTGAGCTGCTTTAAATGTTTACTTTTCTGCATGTTCTGGAAACCAGACTGTTTTGTGCTTTGCAAAAAAAAAAAAACTTAAAAAAACCCCAGACTCTTTGTTTCAATGAATAAAAACTCTGGGTAACAAACATTTAATGGAAAACACAAAGGTCACATGCAGGTGAATAAACTGATTTGTCTTTGGGGAAATGCTGTCTGTGTTATTAGCATAAACAGCAGGAAATTAATGGAGGCAAATGTATTCAAATTTACAAAGATATGCCGTGAATGCGAGCCATTCAGTGAAACTGGCAGCAAATTAGGAGCGATCCAGGACCAAATTGTCTCTTTTGTCACAGATCTCAGGCAGCGTTTGGATTGTTCAAATCCGAAGCACTGGGAATGCAGCTGGAGGGCTGGGATTCACCTACCGTGAATAGTGCTGGCAAGTTGTTGAGTTTTTCAATTTCTTTAGGCATCCCCATACTGTCCCAGCGCACCAGGAAGTTTTCGCTGCAAGAATTTGAATAAAAATCACAGTGAGATGTTGAACTGTCTGAGCAGCTTTAGAAAAACATTTACCAGTAGCTAATTGAAACTGTTTAAACTCAATGCCCTTTGGGAGAAATAAAGAGTCTGAATCCAAAACTCTGCACCATAAAAACCTTTAGATATGGCTGGTTAAAGTTGTTAACATCACACATTTGAATGACACACAGTAACAGTGACAGTAACAAAAGCACGGCTGCACGTGTGTTTGCCTACATGTCTGAGTGTATGAATGTTGAGCTGTGTGTTTTCCTATTGTTTCCCTGTAATACAATGTGACCTAATGACACACGTATGATCAGTCTGAGAGTTTAAAGGTGTGACGACGGCAGAGCTGCGACAGATTTACTCTGGGCAAACCCAATCTGGTTTCAGGAATGCTTTCAACTTTGTTTTCAAGTTTATCACAGCGGTACCAAAGAGTCCTCTGAGACCTTTCTCATTGCAAACATTCTGACTTTCCAAACACACACTCTCTCCACTCTCTGGGTTCAAAAGCTTAATTCTGTACCTTTAACTCTTCAAAGTGTTTGAAAATGAAATACAAGCAGCAAAAGCAATGACCTTCACAAATAATCTTGACATGATTTATTAAACTAAACTGAAAAATAACCCCAGTTTGGTGCTTCATGTTTGAAATAAAAGAGATGTGAGGAGTGTACCTAATGAACTCAGACTGGTCAGGGTCATACAGAGACATGAGGAGCTCCGCGTCTTCTCCGATGTTGCACACAAAGTTCTTCAGGTTCATGAGCAGACTGTAGGTGTGAACAGTGCTGAATAGAGTCTGACGTCTCATATCCAGGTTCTGTAACCTCGTCTGATGGAAAGCAAGACCCCCAGACAAAGCATATAGTTGTAATGAGGTTTCAAATCACAAGTCACATCATAATATGCGATTAATAGCAGAACATTAAAATGAAACTTGTTCTGATTGAATCGCTCTCCTGAGATTCTTTTTAATAATAAGAACAAATCTCTGGACAACAATTCAATAAGTGATGGTATTGCTTATTTGACAAGATGATGTATCCAATGGGGAAACGATCAATATCAGATGATATCACAGGACAGTTTATTACTATCATTAACAAGCATTATGACTTTACGAATGTCAGAGTATAATTTGGCACTTTTACACTGATGTCTTGCTGTATTTTAATGAAACTTGGATATTTGATTTTTGATCACTTAATTATGATCACACTCCAACACAACAGGGCCAGAAATATGTGATGCAAGGATGAAAACATGTGATTGATACCTTCTCCTCCTGTATCCGGTCATCAACGCTGCGTGAAGCAGTCTCATGTGCCCTGAACAGACTGACCGTACTGGTGTGGTCCGGATCCAGTGTGTTTCCTGCTTCATCTCGCACCACCAGGTCGAGCCCCAGAATCCTATGCGGCACAGAGCAGTATCACTTGAGTTTACAGAGACAATCCTTCAGCCATGACTCAAGCTTATAAAACTTTACAACAGCTTTGATGTCACAAGAGGACTTATTGCACAATAAGGCAGCGGCACTCGTACCGGTTTCCATAATCAATCTTTGCCGTGACTTTCTTTTTGAGCTCCACAAGGTCATCCTTCGGCAGTGTTCCTGACACTATCTGAGATCGATACTCGATGAGACTGTAGGCCATCTGCTGAACACTCCTGAACTGGGATGTCTTGTTCGCCTGTCAGATAAACATTCCTTACAACAAATCTTTTGGAGTAGAAAAGCGCTCGTCAAAGTGTTGTGAGTCAGAGAGGACAGTGGTGTATGTATGTCCTGACGGACAAGCTGATAAGAAAGACAAAATCCAAACATACCACGTAGAGCTTGTGCCATATCTGTGCCCATTCCCTCAGCGTGGCCCCGAGCTCCTGCACCAAGGGTAAATCTGCTGGAATAATTATTTCCTGCTGGCTACCAGCCACAAGAAGACAACGATAAGATATTGGAAAAGTGGCTCATCGCTCACTGGTCATGTCACATCATTTAAAGAAGACTCCAGAGCATTTATGTACATGATGAAAACTTGGACGGTTTCCCTGAACAGCCAAGCACTAGTGGATCTTCACTCATGCAAATTATAAGTGTACAGGCAAGCTACTAGAAAACGTTATTGGAACACGAAAAGCAAAATGGGCAATCATCACAAAGTTATGTTTACTGATATGTGCTCTCACCCTATTCCCTCAACTGTAGCCTCCTTTAAGTGGATGTAGGATGCTGGAAAAATGCCCTGAGGAGGCAAAGGGGTCTCATTAGCATATATACATCACGGCTTTAGTTCTAGGAAAAATAAAGTGCTGATGACGCCCTTACCTTGTGTGATTTCTTGCGAAGTGTGTAGCCTCTGTACCAGCCTGAGGAAACAGAAATGAAGAAGGAAACATTATAGAGAGAAGGAGAGGCAGTGGACAAGACTGGAGTGGTGAGAGTCCAGCCTGTCAGGAGGACAATGTGGTAGACTCATTTACATGATTATGCATAGCTTATTGAGTGCAGCTTAGTTCAGAGTTTCATTTAAGTGCCTGTGCCAGCTTGCTTTGAAGATGTTAGCCAGAGAGACGTGTCGGGGCCTGCTGTGTGTTCAGACTCACCTTCTAATTTCTCAAGTATGTGCACCGTGTCCCCCACCTGTAGACACAGCTCCTGCTCTCCGCTCGGATCATAATTGTAGATTGCTGAAAGATAAAGCAGGGGATGTTTCGTTAGGAGAGGCACACACACACACACACACAAGGTTCATCCAAAGATGTAAACAAAGAGAAGATTTCTGATAGTTTGACGGCAAGTTTTCTCCCTCCACTAGGTCCAGTGGATTAAGAGAAACCCCAAATCCCTTTTCAAATCACTCGCTGTAACCTGGAGCAGGCCTGTTTCTAGTAAAGCTCTGGATCAGAGACTCTCACTTTCTCCCACAAAAAGGAAACCAAGCCACCCCCCATGTCTTAAACCCGGACTCGCAAGCATTTAAGAGCTTGATCTTTGATTTATTCCTCATCCTTCCAACACCAGGCTGTGTGTTTGTGCAGCAGAACAGTGTGACTAAAACCTTTAGAGCATTTTGACGATTCTTAATTGAAACAAATGCCCCGCGGTCGTGTTTAACGCTGCAGTAAATGGGACTGTGCTGCAGCAGGTAGCTCCAGTGTCATAAGTCACAAGCAGAGCTAAGAAGGAGATGGCATCACACCCAGTATTTTCTGATATTATCTCCCCACTGTGGTCTTTGGTCAGTGGTTACACTCTGCAGGGTTTCTTTCCTTCCAGCTGGCTCACCTGCAAGGCCTGGCCCTACCTTCACTCAGTTTATTAACCTAACAGCTTTCCTGGAGGAGACTCCTGTCTCTCCTTTGTGACTCTCTAACCAGGACACGTATGGGAGGAATCACAGCGGAGCACGTCACACACAGACTCATGCGCGTGCACACACACACACTCACCAGGCAGTCATTACAAAAGAAAACCTTGGCAAACAATACTGTAACAGAGGTCTTTGTCATGACTTGAGGGAGCTGCAATAGCGCGCAGCCACTCATTCTCTTAGGGAAATAGAGGAACTATGAGCAGAGCTCTGCCCTGACTTGCATGGTGATAATGCTTGTTGCTGGAGGCTAGATTTCACAGCACGCTTCAACTGGCTCAGCTTATCACACCTCAGTCTGAATACCAAAACTTGACTTGACTGAATGTGACTACTCTTCTCTCTCCATGACTTCCTCCCAGCTGATAGATTCTTCCAGCTTCCCATAAGAAAACATTTGCCCAGACAAAACATCACCGCAGGGAATCTGTTTTTATTCTTGGACTGTTTGTGTAACCACCCCTCGGGCTCCCACAATATTAAGTTGGACCCATGCTGATTAATGCTGCTGAAATCACCTGTACAGGTTCATGTAAAAAACGCCTGACTCATCTGGGCATGAAAAGACAAAAACAAACAAATATAGGTTTAAAGCTTCTGCAGCAGTAAACTTTATCAGCCTTTATTGATAATTAACAAACAGCCCCTCCAGGAATTTCCAGACGCTCTCTGTGATTGTTGTGGCTCAAAATGTCTGATTTTTGCAGCAGTTTTAGGTTGCAATGCATGTTACAGTCTTTGATGAGCAAACACTTAACATCCACAGTGCAGGGCTTGAATCTTAAAAAGCCATCACCAGGCTAAGTGAGCGTATTGTCTTCTGACACTACTTAGGGTCAATTTGTGTCCCAAGGCAACAAATAAAGGACATAAAAACTGAATACATTAAGTAAACCAAATGCAAATTTTGCACTGTGTGCCACTTATGACAATTCCATCCATAAAGGCCATGAAAGATTCTCACTTATTTATTACTCTGAGGCTTTTGGTCTTTCATGTCTGCTGCTGAGCTAATATGATACTTAATAACTTATAATAAGAAAATAAGGAATTGATAAAAGATTTCAACACCAACAAACAAAAACACAGTTTAGACAATCTCCAGATAGGGATGGGTACCTTTCACGTTCGAAACGATACGGTACCACTTTTTGGTTCTTTTGTTTGTTTATGTGCTAATAAATATTCATTTGTTTGATAATAAAATCTCAAAGTTTTTCAATTTAACACATTTATTCCTCAGTAATGATATAAACTCGCAACGCTGTGTTTATGTCCAGCATAGAGAATCACCTACTCTTCCATTCTCTCACAGTCAGAAGGATGCGTATAGGTACTTAAAAATGGTACCATTTGATTTTGCATGAGCTGGTACTCGAGACTACAGGCAGAGCCTGGTGGGTACTAGGGCTGCACGATTATCGCAATCGCAATCACAATCGCAATGTCAGCACACACAATTACGTAATCGCAAAAGAGGTTATCGCAATGTCAGCACATGCAATTCCGATTTTTCTCCATGATAACCAAGCAAGTCTGTAGACTCATCATGACACAACTTTTTTTATTAAATCGCAAGCACAATCGCAATATTGTCCACCTAATCGCAAATTGCACCTTTTCCCCAAATCGTGCAGCACTAGTGGGTACCTATAAAAGTACCTAATTGGGTACCCATCCCTATCTCCAGACATTAAGTATAGGATATGAAGCCTCTGAAAAACATACTGAAGTGCACAGCTCCTGGAAGAAATATTACTGCGCAGGCCGTCAGCAGCATAAGAAAAAGTACAAGGGTGCCGTGAAGTATTCAAAGATTATAATACTAATAATAATAATACAAAAAATCTTCAGATGCTTACAAATGTTTCTACTACTTTTCATTCAAAAGTATCAAAGTGCGCCAAGGCTGACAATAACAAAGATCTTTACTCATTAGTTCAACCACAAGCCGCCCTAAGCTAAGAAAGAGTGTGTGAATGTAGATAGTACGTAAATATAGAGATGGGCTGAAGATGCAGCATTAACAAAAATACAGAGCCCCTAAAGAGACATAAGCAGAAAAAATAAACAACCAGTTCTCATGAGTAAGTTTCTCATGAGCACAAGAAACATATTTTTATTTATTTCTGTCAATGTCCCTCTAGGGGCTCTGTAAAAAAAAAAGTAGCAAAACTGAAAAAGGAGAGTTTTTCTGTTGATTGTTTGACAGTGGTTATACTCTAAAAACTCAAAAACAACTCCACAGCTCCTCACAAACATGTGGGAAAACAACAGCTTGGGTTTTGTTTCAGCTAAATTTGCGCTTTTTCCTGCCTGCCATGTGTCTCTCTGCTCCGGCCTCTGTCACAGCTGCTACACCACCCACTGTTCTCATTCACCGGTCTGAAAGTACTGACATTTGGTGAGCTCCTGTAAGCATCTCATGATTACACATACCTTGTTCAGATGGGTGTTTCACACAGAGAGCAGAGAAATGAGACAGTGATCACCTGGTTACAATGTTTTTTGGTATTTCAGACCCGCAGATTGTTGACTGATGGCTGTAAAATCACCTGACAAGCAGGAATATTAAAAAACACAAACAGCACACTTTGTCTCAGCAGATACTAACATTATCACACACTTCTACTGGATAAGGAATGATAACTCAGGGGAAATGATTATAGATTATAGACTTAATTCTGAAAAATAATGTTCTCTATTTGGTCTTTCAGAAGTCAAATGTTGGTGTGAGTTCAGTGACCAGCACTGTGTGCAGGCTGAAAACTCAAACGAACAAAAACAGACCTTCTGGGTGACAAAAAGTTCATTTTCTGCTAATTTAAAAATTAGAAACATTGGTGTTATGACACCTCCATTAAGGATTCGTCCATCTACATGTTTATGTGCAAGTGAAATTTTAAGAAAGACCAACAGGGACTACTTTTATTAACTAATGATGTGAGTAAATGAAAGCTTGTTGATTTAAAAGGAGCTATGAAAAGCCACACACAACAATGTTTCCACATGAGCTCTGAAATATTCAGACTTATTTATCACACTGAGGCTTTCAGATTGTCATTTCTGCTGCTGAAGTCATGAAAAAACATCTGAGCTGGAACAAGCTGTCAGCTGAATTGCTATATTTAACATCTGTATTGGAGTCAGTCCTGATTTTTATAATAGGTGCATCAGAATATCTGACATACTGCAAGATTTCTTTCAAAGGGTGTTCATTTTCACCTAAATGTTGTTTGTGCAGCCAAAAAAATATCCAATAAAACATGCATCGAAGAAATGACATCTGCCTCTGGTCACGCCGTGAGTGACAATGGTCCATTCACCAACTTGACACACTGTGCAGGCCTGGCAACAGCATGGCAATTTGCCAAAGGCAGAGATCCAGTTGAGCGTATTGTGATGCCACACTGTCCAAACTAAAAGCAACAGTGTGGGCCTTGGCAACACGGCTCATCTCCACAACTCTGAGACACGAAATCTCTTCTGCCCTTAAACCTCCAGCCTGGAGCTGCTTCTGTAAAATCCAAGAAAGCCTGCGTCTAAAAGTTCATGTTAACGTGCAGACTAATTCCAAATCAAAGTCAGCCTCATTCCCTTTGAATGATTTATCATAGGAGTGGATTAGCCAACAATTAAAGAACACCACGGCTGAACAGTTCAAGCAGCCACTGGCAGCTCGTCAAACTTAACACCATTAAATGTGGATCTATTGTTCTCATCAGCAGCACGCTGCGGGAGCAAAGCATAAACAACTGTTACAAGTCACAGCCGTTGTCTCACTCAGGAATGGATACAAGAGAGGAAAAACACTCACATGCAAAATGTTGCAGATTCAAGAGTCTAGCCACCAACCCTTGATTGTAAAAACGTTACAAAAGGATCGGCCACTGAATTCATTTTCACTCTCAGCGGGGATAACTTTCAATCTAATGCATAAAAGAATTGAAGTGATAAAGCAGAAATGTGTCAGGCATAAATCAAGCTCCACAGATGTGACTGAACATCAAATAGAAACTTTTACAGCTGAGCTGAAACTAAAAAGAAGTCTCACATTGAGATGACGTTATATATGTGCAAAGGTCTTCAGTTAGATCTAATTCAATGATGTATAATAAAACATCTCTTATAAAACTTGAATTCAAGCATATTTATGCTAAAAGCCTCCAATGCAGGGAAAGCTACAGTGTCTCCAAAAAGTCATTAGGTAAAAGCACGCCTATTAATGTCTTCAGCCAACTCTCCTCAGGCAGGACGTTTCAGAAGTAGAGAAGTCCTTTGCCTCCCGTCTTCTGTCTAGACAGCCAGAAACGATCTGTAGCTCTTAAACGGTGCTCAAGCAAAGAAGTCCTTATAGGTTACCCATAAATCAAAAACTTAATTCTCAAGTTTAGAGCTAATAGTACAAAAAGGGATGGAATTAGGTCCAGTGAGGGTTCATCTTTTAAGTGTGGTTAAAGACCCTGCTGCAACATTTAACAGCCAGAAAATTACTACTGCCTTATCAGAGGGAGAAAAAGCACAGATGTCTTTCTTCAGGTTCGTCGAAAAAAACCTCTGAAATTATGTCTGATTCTGGTCAGTTCTTAACAAATTAGAACAAGGTCAACATGTCTATCGCTGCAGGCAATCACGTTTGACTTTGCAAAAACAGACACGCAAGGTTGAGGAGGTGATAATCCAAGGAGGCTGCAAATTACAACAACTCTGTATTTATTTAAGACGCCCAGGCTGCACACAACACCTGCGCAGCAAACGACTTTGGCTCCTCACCTTTTCGTGGGAAACTTATCCGTCATTTATTGCACAATATTAAAAAGAGGAAGTAGTGGCAGAATAGTGAAACACTTTTCTGATGACCACGGTGAGAGAAAGCGTTGTTCTTTCTTTATTACTACAGCTCCCTGAAGAAAAGTCAAGTTATTACAGGAGGCAGCAGAACTGCTCATGTGCATCCATGAGAGAGTCCAATGACTGTGATCATAATATTATAACTTACAGAGAGTTACAACATGTAAACTCCAGGAGTTCGCTGCCACGGTTTAAACATAGTAATTACAGTGATTATATTTAAGTCACCGTGTAAAACTGTGCGGGGGTAGGAAAGAAAAGGTCACTTGCACATTCATCTGATGGTGGAGGGAAGTGTGACTATGATTCGTGAGTTGTTAGAAAGCAAGTCATGGCCCAGTAGGCTGCTTACACAACAGTTATGTGAACACCTGATGCCTCCAGTGCACACACAGTTAAATGTGTGTGTGTTTTTATAGTCATGTAGAGACTGTTGTGCTTCCTGTTGTTTAACTTTAAAAAGGTTTGCTTATCTCAAATTCATTTATTTTTAAAATGAGAGAAAACGTGAACTTTTGACGAGTTAAATGAACTTCCTGTGGAAAACCGTGCTCATAGTGTCACTATTTCTAAAATCACAGTAGCTGCATCCTAATTCTTCCACTTAACCCGACCACCTGGGCCTGCCCTTCTGTTTTAAGTGCTCCCACAGAGGATAGTGTGTCGTGTTTTCTTTTGGGAGCCTAACCCTCCAAATGGCCCTCCCGATAGAGTGTTTAGATTCAGACTACAGATGGAGCAGCGGAGGATAATCTTTTAACTTGTGCACGCTGAGGCTGAGTATCATGCAACACAACTGCAGGCACTTATCTCTGCATGTAACCACTCAGAAGTTTAAAGAGGTTATGGTATATATGAGTTTTTGTGTTGATATGAATAGGTACTGAATGGTTATATCATGTGTTGAACAAAAAAAGCTCTTCACAGAGTGAACAGAGCCTCGTGTTTGGTGAAAGTAGTGAAGTGGTTATCTGTGAGTGATAGGAATATTGCTTTCTCTACACATGTAAGACCCTTGAATATGTGACATAAGTGCTGTCCTACTTCTCATGTCAAGGTTTCAGCCCATACACCCATCCTGAACAGCCACTGACAAGACAGGAACCAGGTGTACAGCCAAGGGGGTAGACTTGTGATGGAGCTAGAGTTAGTGCTGGGCAGTAAACCGAAAAATAATCGAAAGTGACATTTAGAGCTTCTGACCAACGTAAAACTGCTGTGTCGATTAATTTGATTTTCCTCCCTTGTTATTCTCTCCTTACAAATACACTGTAGCAACTCTAAACAACAAAGGAGTCGCTGAGAGGCTGAGGTTGGGCCTAGTAATGTATCAGACTTGCTAAATCAAAAAAATACCTTAAATCCAAAAAATAATGTATTTTACTTTTTACTAATGAAAATAATGATAAACTGATGACAAACTAAAGATATACATATATAGTAGGGCTGAACGATTTTAAGAAAAGATTGAATTGCGATTTTAGATTGTATAATACTTGACACAACAGATCCTGAGTCAGTCAGGAGCACTGCAAAAAAATTGCTGCTTTGGCAATCTCAAAATTGCATTGTCTAAAATTGTGATTTCGATCTGAAAACGATAAATTGTTCAGCCCTAATATATATATATATATATATATATATATATATATATAAGAAGTAGCCACGTGACACTGTTTGATGCAGTCCGCTACACTCAGTACCTTTACAAGCAGCTTAAGAAATCACACTATGAACGTAGTCAGCATGAGATCTGACTATTAAAATGCATGTAAACAGCTTAGTCAGACTGAGAACAGACTGAGCATAGCTTGATGGACACATGTAGATAATGTAACTGCTATCAGCTGTGGTTGGATCCGGCAGTTCTCAGAACAGGATCATCATGGAGGAAAACTCACACACCGAGCTGACAGCACATCCCGAGCAGCTTTTACCCAAAAGCAATTTGTTGTCTGTTGTTTGGACACACTTTGGCAGCAATAAGGATGACATCACCTAAAAGTAGTGAAGTACCTTTATCTTATGGTGAAAGTTATTTTCAACATTAACACCCCAGTATAAGGATGATTTATTTTGCTTGCGAGAAATATGTGTTTTTTATCTTCTCCTTAAGTAACCTTAACCCATTTTCATTCTCACAGATGTATGTTTGTTTTAGTAAGTAACCCTTAGTAGTTTATCCGTGCTTGGTCAATTCAGCGACTTGTCTCAATATTACACAAATACTTAGAGAATAAACTGAGCTAGGAGTGGAATAATTGCACATCAACCAAAATTGAGGTAGAAGGTTCAATTAATTGTCAGTTTGATTTTTGCCGTAATCACCAGCCCTAGCTTGAGTTGTCCCTCTTGTACAAGAGTCCATCTCTGAAATGGACCCAAGTGCAAACCAGGAATCAGCAAGCAGGTTTAACTGAGTAACTCCACTTCTTTTAGCAGCAGTAAATTCAGCTACACTGTTAATAACAGATGCTGAAAAGGACTCAAGGACGTCAAATAGCCGACAACTAGATGAGACAAAGTGCTATGTTCCTCCTTTGTCAGCACAGTAGCATCCTGAAAAGTAGAACAGCCTCCACATCAAACACTCTCAATTGGTAATCTTTCAGGTCTGAACTTTCTGTATCGAAAATTCAACAAAATTCTCAAGGTAAAGAACAATATAATGGTCAATTGTAGTCTAAGTGCAAAGGGAGGAAGGGTTTTGTCAGTATTCAAAAGGAGTAATTTAATCTCATGAAGCTTCCAACTAAACAATAGGCAGCTACTTCCCAGAAAGCCCGGTGCTGCTCATGCACAGGTGACTCAGGTGAAGCTCACAAGGCAAAAGAGGAACAGCTCAATCTGAAAACAGCAAAGGCTTGATTTCAAATTACAGTCTGTGAGCCAGAGGAACAAAACAGGCTGGTTATAAGGTGCGTTGCTGAAGACAAGTTTCCCCTATCAGCTGTTCAAAGTCTGTTGCTTTCAGAGAGCCTTTTACTTAAACACAGTAAGAGGAGAGACAGGGTGCTTCAAAGAAGAAAGAAGACAACAATTACTTTGCCAAAATGATGAATCCCAGGATATGTCTGTAAAATACCATGAGACCTTCACAAGATCTTCCCAGAACTTGCTGGAATGATGAGGTCATCACTTAAAGGTATGGTCTGCAGGATTTTCCAAAAGAAATAAAATGTAAACTTTTACAGGAATAATCCACCATCATCAACAATCTCCTACAGGGCTCTATACATGTGTGTCAGTGTCAGCGTCTGCCTCAACCCCCTGCCTGTATGTTGATGTTTTGGTTGCATTGGGATGCTTCTGGGTGGAAAGCAAGCGCGGTGACATCAACCAATCACAGCACACCCAGTTTGCAAGGGACTCTGGAAACTAATCAGAGTGGCTACCATAGTGGACGCAGCAAAGAAAAAGAAAATCACAACCAAAGTGAAACGAAACACCAAACAGATAAAGCTTTTTCCTGAACAAGGGTGAAGCTTGGCTCCACTTTCAATCGCTTTCGGGCACTTGGAGAGCAGTACAGGAGAAAGAGCAATGCGAGTTGGCTTTCTGCTAACCAGGTGTGTGTCAAATACCCGCGATCAGCTTGCGCTAACATGACAAGTCAGGTGCACAGCTCTCAAGTCTCTCCTATCTTCAAATGCGATGCTGCAAGTGGTTGTTAGGCTAAGGAGTGTGTGTATTCACGTAGCTTAGGTCAGAGGAAGTGGGTGTGTGCTGCTGCTAGCACTGAGCCAAGGTGGAGGAGCCCACTTATGTTGTGTTTACTAACAGGTTACGAATCCTGCAGACCCCACCCTAAAGGATCTCCTAACTGATTCATGGCACATGGGAGTGGCAGGCTTTAAACATCAAGGTCAACCCATAGCTCTGACCCTTACAGACCTTGAGAAGGCTGGCCAATCAGAGTAAAAGAGGATTTTGGAGGGAGAGTCTTGAAGAGATGGTAGCTAAAACATAGCATTTTGGACAGAGGCTGAAATAAGGGCTTTTCAAACACCAGTGGAAGCAAAAAAAAGCTACTACAGGTGCACCAGGGGGACAAAAAAAGCACAGTGCACTATCTTTTAGTAACTTCCTCAACACTGCCAGTAGGTGACAAAGACAGTTCACTGGACCTATAGCATCTCAAATTGGCCCTGACTGGTTTCAAACAGCTTAGCTTTTTATAATGATGAACAACAATGTCCTGCTAGCAGAATGTGATGTGAACAAGTAAATAATAAAATGCATTAATTTTATTCAGTCTCACAAGTTTGTAAAAAAAATAGATTTTTTAAGGATCCAAACTGTTCAAGCAGATCTAGAAACATCACCTTGATTAAACCACTTCTTCTTCTCATTGTTGAGACTAGACACCTGAATTACCCACAATGCAACTCAACTGTCTCAAGTAGAGTCTGAGATTTTCTGCTTCATTGTCGTGTCGCAGTTTATGTGACCTCCAGCAGTGAGCTGGGGTTTCAATAACAAAACAGGTCACCTCCCAAGATTTGTTTTTCATTTTGTAACTTGTCATGTGTCTGCACTGTCTACCATCGTGACATAAAGCATCTTTTATCAGAAGAATAAGTCTTTGTCAAAGTAAATTTTTGTCTTGGGAGTTATTTGCTCATGCTAGCATTTACATCACACTCAGAGATATTGTGCTGATGTGTAGGAATGCCATAGGTGTGATTAATGTGATTCTTATAGAAAAAGAAGAAGCAGTAAATCAATCTAATGAGGAAGCACACATTTGTCACCTGCTGGTTTTCAAAGCTCAGATGTGTCTCTGGAGGAGCTCCTCTCTTCAGGATGTAAAAATTAAGAAGCTGTCTTAATAACATGGCACCACAAATTCACCATTAAAGATTGTGATATCTTAATCCCCATATTACCCACATGTTCTTGTTAGCTTGCAAGCTATTACCGATATCATCAGAGACCTGGTGATCTCGTCTTTCATCCCCACTGGAAGTTGCCTGTGTTTGGGCACATCCTGGGTAGATAATCGGATTAAAAATGTAAGACCTTGTACAGGGTCTGATGGCATTTTAGAGGATTTAGTACAGTGTGGGTGACTCCTGCCCTGTTTCTGAGGCGAATGGCAGCAGAACAGCGCAGTCAACACCACCACACAGGGAAACAGTTTTGAACGCCATACTGGGATCCAAAGGGATTAACACAGAACATTCCTCAACATCAGCTGCTAAAACAAGGTCATATATAATCAAGAGAAAGAGAGTGCGCATGCTGCAGAGAGCTACCAACACTCAAATTCGTTGGTTGAAAGTGTTTTTTAGTCAACAGAGCACACAGTACACTCTTTAAAACCCAAGATAAAGTCGCTGAAAGATCCAGGTCACAGCACAAAGCTGAGGTATTTCAGTCCTGGGCTCTGATTCACTAACACACCAGAGAGACTACACACTGGGCGTTTTCACTATCACAACATGCAGGCTGTTCTTCAGGTGTAGCACATCTGCTGCCCACCAGGAAACACTGTCTGAAGCTTTAAACACAGATCCAGTGATCCGGTGAGTCAGAAGAGTAAACCAATGACTGGCCAACCTGTGCTGACAATCAAGTCAAACAATAAAGTAATTACACTTGAGCTGAGAGGAATTTATAACTGAGGCAGCTGGTTGTGCAGATTTGCCCTGAGGGTGTGGATGACTACCTGATAGCAGGAACATGCATGTTTGGTGGTTTGAAGGCCTACAAACACACATTTAGCACAAATGGGACCGGACCACACCTAGCTACACAAATACAGTCTTGTCTGCAAAAAGTTTTAGTTTTTCACAGTAACTCAGAGCTTTACAGCTCCACATGTCAGATACAGTAAAACCTCAATATAAAAGTAGCCCAATTTAACGTCTATGCAAATGCTGTTCCCTTATTTGACATGCATACAGTACAGTCACAGCAGTGGCTCCCATGTGGGGCCCTACAGGAGTCCTTAAGGGGGGGCTTAAAGGGACTTCCAATTTTTTGAAGTCCTTCTTAACTTCAACGAGTCAGCTCCGTAAGTTTTAATACAAGAATGACTGGTATGCTCATTAAACTCTTGGCACTTTCCCATTTTTCCTAAACACCCCATATGGACAGTTATAGAAGTTCAGTTCTTACTACGAGCAAATACCTGCTGTCTGTGACAACGAGGAGAGTAAATATGGAGTTTTCTGAGCTAAAAAAAATGTCTGTGAAACCCACATGAGCTAATTATACCCGACGTGTTCCAACAACAACAACAAAGTAACCACCAAAACTTGTGTTTCCCAACTCCACAGTCCCCTCTCCCTTGAAGTTTGTGGAGTTGGTGGAAGTTTACTCGGCGAGTAAAAGACGCACGCAGAAACGATTTGAGGACTTACCGACTCCGTACTTCTCTTTTTTAGTGGGAATCCAGCGAGTCATAGTGAGGGAAGACGCAGAGTCGGCGGAATAAATAAATAACTATGTACAATTTCTGAGCGAGGACGGGCGGTGCACTCCTGCTCGTCCTGGAGTCTACAGTTCCGCCATCATGACTTGTGAGCGCAGAGGGAGGGGAGGAGGGCACGCACAGCGGGGCAGGGAGAGGACAGAGCAGGGTAGGCGTGAACCGCGAGCCTCCTAAACTGAAGTCTGTCCCACAATAACAACCAGAATATCCTCATTACCACACAGACACTTATTCCAACAAGGCTTTGGTTTCAGGAACCTTGTCATTGGAGCTTTCCCTCCTACTCATCATTCAGTCGATAGCTGTTACAATTCCTCATAAATCTTCAAATGAACCAGAATTGAATTCTGGGAAAATTATAATGAGACTGAACTACCCCTCATTTACTTTCAAGGACTCCTCACGGTGTTGGCACTTCACTTTCAGAACAACTGGCACACCATTTGACAATCTTGTGAGTTATAAATCACTTATGCGTCATACATAAATTATCACCTGGTTATTGTTTTTAATTTAATATGAGATTGAGTTTTAAACTCCCGGCTGCTGCCTCATTTAGAGCCTCTGTGTTCTGAGTGAGCATGAATGGACCACACTGGGGACATAATCATATCACATTATGCTATATTTGGATTGGCTGTGCAGGCTGTTCAATTGAAGCAACATAATTAAATGTTGACAAAAGATTGTGTAGGTATGGCCTTAACAACTGGGTTCAATTTCCATTAATGAGGCTGCTGACTCAATTTAAATGTCATTTTAACATGGCCAACATATAACGAATGTTGTTCAACAGCCTCCTTCCTCTCCCTGTAAAGTCATTTACAGCTGCTGGTGGAGATCTGGTAGCCCACTTAGCCTTTTGTTTGCCCACCCCAGTGTGTGTGTGTGTGTGTGTGTGTGTGTGTGTGTGTGTGTGTGTGTGTGTGTGTGTGTGTGTGTGTGTGTGTGTGTGTGTGTGTGTGTGTGTGTGTGTCCATGTTGGTATGTGAGCGTTTTCTGTTGCCTTTAACCGGCCAAATGGTGCTGTCAATAATGCTCAGCCTTTCATTGCTTTTGTTGTTCTCTTTGACAGGGTGATGTCCATTTATTTTCCATCCTTTGTGATGCTGCTGCTTTAAAAGCAGCTTGTGGCGAATGAGACACAAACAGAACACAAATACGTCTGATTGAAAGCTTTTGTCAAATCTTAGTCTTTTATGAAGAAAAAAACAACTGAATATCTGTAAAATAGCAGTGAGAGGCTCTTTACTGGTTAAAACTATAATCAAGGGTAGTGAGATTCCAGTAATTATGCCTTTAATGATAGCAGCTCTAAACAGTTGCTCTTTTGACATGAAAGAGAAGTCACACAGGCGCAAACATACAGGGACTGTTCTCTGTCTTTTAGTCCCTGTGGTGCATTTTCCCTTTGTGTGAGTCTAAAAACATCTCGCAGTTTGAATATTCAAACATATTGGCTTAGCTCACCCTGAAAAATGGGCTATGAGGGATGCATTTTGCAACTATATGTTGAATTTCCAAGGTTATGGTTTAAGCTGTTACACATGAACATCGTGACCTATTTTTTGGCTGAGCTGCAGGTGCCTGCCGAGTGTTTGATTCTGGAGTTAAAAAAAAGAGCCTTGAAGGTGCTCTCGCTCTTTTCACCCTGATTTTCTGGAGGCCTTTAGCAAACAATCTCACACCTCTCATCTAATGTGAAGAGTTGCTTTGGGTTATCAGAAGTTAAAAACAATCAAATCTGCAAAAAGGAATACAATATTGCCATCACCTGACAGCTTTGTGCTATTGCATACAGAAGATGGTCTGAAAACCTCTTGTGCCATATGTTGTGTGACTGTGTATTTTAATCAGCAGCTTTTGTCTGTTTAATTTTTTCCCTTACTTTTTTTTTCTTTTAAAGAAATATGATGCTGGTGTTCTGGGGTTGTGCATGCGTGCATGTCTGGCATTCGTGTCTGTGACATCCTGACAAGCACAGCTGAACTCTGGAGTTCATTTAGAGTTGAATGCTCCGTAAGGAATCAGAGCAGACAGGCAAAATCTTCGCAGGAGATCTTCACTCCACTCATCCTCTAATTTGGATCAGATTGGTTTATGTCTCAGATAAACCTTCCGTTTAGGCTCCCTCAGTAGATAGTGATAGTGGTTCAAAAAGAAAGAGAATCTATCATCTGGCTGTGCAGAATTGTGCAGTAAATGGGAACAGGTGTACTCTGGAAACTGAGCCAAAAAGCTGAACATAAAGACTGATTGCTTTCATGTTTTGCATATAGTCAAGGACAGGTTCTGCAGAAAGTGGGCTGCAGTTTTTTCACATCAAAAGCTACAGTTTTTGTTCAGAAGTGAGGCTTTTCTGTCTGTTTACCCTGCCTAAAGGCTTTTAAGTGTGTCCCTACGCTGTGAACAAACATTTTGCATGAATAAGAAAAAGGAATAATATGTATGTTTCCTATCAGGCATCCCTTCCTACACTCTGGGGGATACGATTATTTGTCTGTGAGCACACATGCCTGAGTGCATGTGCCTGTGTTTGTTTTATTGTTATGGGAGGCAAAGAGATGAAGCGTCCATATGAATGCAGTGTGCCATTTAAATAAAGCTTGACCTGACTTGACTCCACTTACTCAGCAGCTGACATTACTAAACTCACTGAACTGTGATTTCTATGATGTCAGGGACTACAATGCTTCAGAGGATTTCTGAGTGGTAGAGCTCTGAAAAACTGGTCGTAGCCCCCACTGAGGTGTTCAATTCCTGGGACAAAAGAGACAAAAGGCCCTAATGGATTTATGGGGCTATTGCCAGCACGGCATGACGCCCGAGGCAAATTAGGCCCCAGATTCCACCTGGTTGTCTGGCAGCAAAATCAGGTAATAGCCTGGTCCTGCTCCGCTGTGCAGATTAGTCTGTGCACAAATCCTGTTGACGTGTTTGCCTTTGCGGCACACTTTTTGTTGCAGGTGGATCCAAACTTTTTGACTTGTACAAAATGCCATTTCACAGATTTGTCTCCTTAGCACTTCGTGCTTGACGCACATGAGGTCCTTCATGTGCGTCACCATGGTTACTGATGCAAGCTGTCAATATTTATCTGTTCTAATATTTGCACCTACATCGTTCTCGTATATCCGCTCTGTTTGTGAGATTGCATTCAGAGTTGGAAGGGTACAAGCTGGTTGGATGAACTGTTATTTTTCACAGGATGGTTTCACCTGCAGCCCTGGATGAACTCATACATGACAGCAGGGAATATGCAGTGTTCATGCATGTGATCACAGACTCAGTCTTCTGCTGGTAAGTATGGGCTTGCACATTCATATCCACAAGTCCAACAACTCATTTCTAGGTTGTGATGCATGAGGACGAATGTGCCCTGAGGCTCCCCCATTTGTCTCCATCTGACTCAGTGAAGCATCCTTTGTGCCCCTGTAGTGGGTACATAAGGCCATCTGAATACTGTAGCAAAGTATGCCACCAGAGAGGCCAGGGTCTATTTTTAGAGCAAAAATGACACACATTTTAACAAAACTGTCTCTTTCTGTGGTCTTCTGAGCCAATTCCACAGAGCCTTTTAATTAGCCATTCTCTGGGATCAGTAGAGGGAGCCACAACTCTTATCTGAGGCTTTCTTTTCTTTGTGGAGACAAAGCGTTGCTGTGTGACCGCTCAAAAAGGCAGACTGCAACGTGACCACCCTCACTGTCTGGACAGTGGCCTCAGCCGTCTGGGAAAAGTGAGCACGCCCAAGAAGGATGGAAAAATCATGATCGGGGTGAGTGTCTGCATCAATGTGAGAGCAAAATATCAAAGAGACTGGAGCATTTAAACCTTTGGAATGGTTATAAATAAATGAGTGTAAGTATGTTTTTGAATGAAGGTGAGTGCTTCTGAAAACTAAAAACAGATCTTGACCTCAGACTCAATAAAAGCCCCTGAGAGGAGTTTTCAGCTGGTGGGAACAAAAATTGATCTTAATACTGAAGAAATTACGATCATCAGTATAAAGACTGACAATTTTCAGTTATTTTCAAGGTCAAAGTCACTGGCAGGAGTTTATAAGCATTTTTTGTAGTTTCCATAGTAAATATTTCTGATAAGTACCAACATTTTAATGTTAGTTTATAACTGTGATTTTTATTTTTTTTTGTTTGAACACAATCCTTCAGCTTGTGAGGACAAAATTAGCAATAAGAACAGCTTTGTCCAGAGGAGGCGCCAAAATCAACACATGCTGAAAGTTCCCCACTAGAGCTTTAAGTTGTGGAAGTCACTGTTAAGAAGGCCTGAGAACAATGGTTCAAACTATTGTTCAGAAGTGTCCTGTACCCTCATAAAATGTAATGTGCAATATTTTAAAAAGGGAAGCCGATACTCTTTTATTTAAAAAAAAAAAAAAAAAGAAGACAATATTAGTTGCCCCGGGATCAAGCCCTTAAGACAGCCTGCTGTTAAAGGTACAGAGTGTGCAAATGGGGCTATTCAGTGATATTTGTCAGTCTGGATTGAATCAGTACATTGCTCACCTGTCAGGTTCCAGAAATGATAATGGTCTTTGAGGACAAGAAGCTCTAGCAATGCATGATAAATGATCCTCCATTTGTCAAAAATTCACTGATGTGCACATCTAAAACAGTGACACATTTCTTCCTCTTCTGAACAGTGCGTTTTTGACAGACACTTACTAAATACAAAAACATGTGTGTGACCAGTTTGTTTGTTGTGGTCCACAACGGAAACGTGGAGGTGAACGATCATGGCCCCAGTGAAAGGGGACTTGTGCCTGTAAATGGGCTCATTCTAAGTGAACAAAACCAAAACAATGTTGATATCTAATTCAAAGAAGGTCTTCTTTTTCTGCCTGGTTTATTCTACTTAACGCTGTTTATACTGCACAATGCAACATAATTTATTATTGTTTAGTTTTTGGAAGGTGCAGAAGTTTGTGTGAAAGCTACCCATACTGAGATGATCATCTTAAATGTGGGCGTCGAACACAGAAACTTCTTCCCTGAAAGCACTCATACCTATTTCAGACTAAACAAACCTGTAAAACCAAAATGTACTTTGTTTCATCTTTTTACAGGAAACTTGCTGCTGGCTATGTCTCCTGCTGCCCCTTCAGCTCTTTGTTTTTCATCAAAGGATGAGGAGTCTGGGAGATCTCCGTGGGCTTCAGTGATGGGCCTCTCTCCCTCTGACATGCTGTTTGCCCACATGAGGTAGAGGGAGTTGTAAGATTTATATACTGGTCTTTTCAGAGCCCGAATATGACAGATGAAACAGAGGATGAAACTCAATATGTGGAAGATGAACTGTGATGGAAAAAATCATACCACTTTGCTTTGAAATGCTACGTTTACAGAGTCTCACCCTGACCTGAGACACACAGGCACTTACACTTAACTCACATATAGAGTCTTTAAAGTATAGGTGACACCAAAGCACTTAAAGGAAGGTCTATAAATAAAGTGGGTGTTCTGTATCTTTTGTGGGGGCTCTCTTGCTCCTCCAGCTATCTGTTTGCAGCATGTTTGTTTACTGAAATGCAGCCAGTAGTGCAGTATTCATGTACTTTTAATCAATACCCAAACATTAACATTATTACTATCTCTTCAAGGGCTGAAAGGTGTGTATGAGTGAAGCCAAATTCATTGCAAAGTAGAATTTCTAATGATTAAATGGAGTGCTTCTTTGGACCGGCTCTGAGAGCAGCAGAAGGAGGATAATGCAGCCTGGGGCTAGGTGAACTGAGGACAAGGAGGACGGCAAAGAAGAGAGGATGAAGATTACATACAGTTTTAGGGCATCGCTTTGACACATAAAAGATCAACGGGAACATCCACCACATTCCCGAAAAGTGAAGTTAAGTGCATGTGATAGGAAGATGCAATATTTCAAAGCATACTTTGGATGCCTCAAACAGACACTCCCACTTCCCATCCATTCCTGTGTTGTCTAAACGTACGTTTGAAGAGAGGATGAGAGCGTGTGTGCATGTGTGTGTGTGTGTTTGTGGGGGTTCATCTGTGTGATTGCATCTCTGCAGATGCTTAAAGGAAGCCCCTGGTCTCTCAACCTCTTGCTTACTGAAAAAAAGCAGTCTGTCCTCTGTCAAGGTTTATTGCAGTGAGATATTTCTCCTCTATCTCTCTCCTCAATAAAATAATGAAATTGTTCTCCCCCCTCTCCCTGGCTCCTCCTGGCTCTTCCTTTCTTCTTGCCATCCTGCGTGAGTTGACACTTGGCCAGATTCTTTGGTGCAGTAGACTAGCTGAGTCATAAAGGTTTCAGCTCGCCTTGATTTATGGACAGTGATGTGGATGAGGGTGAGGCAGCAGGAAAAACACCGGTGTCAGCTCACTGATCACACAGAGACTGTGTGGGACGACCTGCTGACTGGAGATAAAGACAAAAACGTCACTTTAACTCATTTCTCATAGACTTTGGTTTTGGAGGAAATCTAATAAAGTTACAGATAGATTTGTTGAAAAATGTCAAGTGTAACAACGCCGGATTGTGATTTGCTCGTTGTGTAGGTTGTTTTTCTCACTTCAAACTTTAGCCTTGTATCTTTTGCCAAAAACATCTCAGACTTGCTGACTTTGCTGCAGCTGCCTCTTATAGAACATTGTGGACTGGCTTATCATAATGATAGAGGAGGCTCTTTGTGCTGCCATCTTTGTATTTTTTCCATTAGCCTTTGTAAACTTTGTGACAAAGGAGCATTTCAGGGACATACTTTATTTTGTAAACACAGACTTACAGGGAAACATGCTTTCTCTTGTGTTGCTTCTGTTGTTGCCACATTTTTTAGTTAAAATCAAACATTTCCATGCATTTTTTCTTTCCTGTTGATTGATTTGAAAGAACCCTTGCAAAATAAGTTTTCATTTACTGTATTTTGTGCAGATTCTTTTAATCACTGTCTATTTTTGTTCCAGCCCCTTGCTTGTTAAACCACTGTAGGCGTCATTTTTTGTATGAAGGGTGCTACATAAATAAAATTAAGTTGAGCTGAGTATTTTTTTTTAATTAATCCTGTGTGAAAAAGGATCCCTGGGCTAAATAGCAGGTTATAGAATCAATCCCTGGCTGCAGCAGAGACCCGGCAGATACATGGAGTATGAATTTGCTGCTAATGAATTTATTCCCCCTGATTGTTACTCGATGTGACAAGACAAAATGAGAAGCCCAAGGCGAGCTCTGGGTTTGAGAAAGCTTCAAGGCTTTATTGGAGTTCAATGCAGCACATCACGGCACTTAAAGCACTCAGTGAAGTCTTCAGTAAGGCATTTCAATCTGGTTATTACACGTACAGACAGTTTATAGGCATGTTTTGGTGAAAGTAAAGCACACAGGTGATTGCAAAAATAAATAAATAAATAAAAATAAGCAGAATCTCTACACAGCTCATCCTGCCGCCAGTCAGCTTTTGTATTAGTTTCATTTCTTTGCTGGTTCAGTGTGCGTACATGCTGTGAGTCACTCAGGTTGAACATACAGAGAATTTGTTGCGTTGTCTTCTGATTTCAGAGATTTTCATTTGGTTTGGATGACAGAAACATCTCTGTTCACACAGAGCACCAGAGAAGACGTCTTAAGCTACAAAGCCTGCAGGTATTATCTGAAAGCACTCGTGTTTAAACTTTTTTATCTGTTGTTTTTCCTTTTGGCTCTTCAGCCTCCTCCTCCTCTTGTTTTTTAGATTCCTCTTCCTCCTCCTTCTCACCATCTTCTCCCTCTTCCTGTTCAGCTTCACCCTCTTCTTTTTCTGGGCTTTCGTCTCCTCCTTCCTCTTCATCTGCTTTTTCTTCATCCTCAGCTTCACCCTCCGCTTCTTCAGAAAGCACATGATAAAGAGGAAAAATAGAAATGTTTTAGTGACACATATGTGCAAGTCAATTAAACATAATGAGCCCACTTACCTCCTCCATCTGCTTCCTGCTCTTCTTCCTCTCCCTCCTCTGCGTCTTCTTTTTCCTCTCCTTCCTCTTCCTCTTCCTTCTCCTCCCCTTCCTCTGCTTCTTCTTTCTCCTCCTCCCCCTCTTTTTCTTCCACTTCCTCTTCCTCACCCTCTTCTGCCTTCTCCTCCTCTTCCTCCTCTTCTTCCTTTACTTCTCCTTCCTCCTCCTCCTCCCCCTCCTCCTCCTCCTCCTTATCTGCCTCATCCACCTGCTCCTCTTCCTCCCCCTCCTCCTCCTCTTCTTCAGGAGCACTGGCCTCGGCCTGCTGTGCCTGACTCGCAGTTATTGTCTCGTCTGTTGGGAGTGATGAAGTGTACAAGCGGGAGCTCAGCAGGTAAGGAGGTGCAGAGCTCAGCGCGGACTGCAGGGAGAACTGACTCCTTCCGTATGATGGAGCAGCGTACATGGTCTGGGAGTAAACGCTGACAGATCCTGGGGCTGCAACATTCAAACGGTTCTCCTCTCCTTCAAGGAGCTTCCTAAAGAAAATAGACGCATAGAAAGATGAGATGTCAACTTAGTTTTCTTTTAAATCACAGCATAGAGAAACCATAACTCACCTGTAAGCTGCAATTTCAATATCCAAGGCCATCTTTACATTCAGGAGGTCCTGATAATCTTTCAAGTAGCGAGCCATGTCATTCTTGTTTGCCCTCAATTCATCATCCAGCTGACTGATTGTATCCTGCAGAGAAATGAGAAAGTGTTTGACACACTGTTGGCTGAGTGAAAAATGCAGCTCAGCTTATCTTTTTGCCACCATCTCATACTCAGTAAGTGACATCTTAATTGCAAATCACTATCACTTTAATCTCCCAGGAGAGGCAGTGATATTTGCAGCCCTGTCTCTGAATGCAGTGTTTGCCTCTTGCTTACCTGCAGTGCAGAGATCTCCCTGCTCTGTTTCTCTTCCACTTCCTGGAGTTGGTTTTCCAGAGCTTGATTCATCTCTTGGCAGGCATCAATCTCCAGCGTCCGGGTTTTAAGCAGCCGGCGGTATTCTCCTGCCTCATCCTTGGCGGTTTTTGCGCTCTCTGTGTTACGAGCGGCTCCCACTGTCATCACATTCATCTTGCTGCTGAACCATTCTTCAGCTGATTGAAGATTTTGTTGAGCCAGCTTCTCATACTGGGATCTGATATCACGAAGGGCGGCAGAGAGGTCCGGTTTGGCCACCTCCATCTCCACTGACACCTGTGCGCTGTACTGAATTTGGGCCTGCAGCTCTGCTATCTCACTCTCACAGAGACGCTTCAGGAAGGCCAGCTCATCCAGCAGGGTCCCGACTCTTTTCTCGAGCTCAGCCTGGCCAAGAGCAGCCTCGTCTGCTGCCTTCCTGGCATCCATGAGCCTGCCCCCTGCGTCTTCTCTGCCCAGCACCTCATCCTCATAGCGCTTCTGCAGGTTCCTCAGCACATGCTCCATCTCATCCCTGTGGTCTTGGGCTGCTTGCTTCTCATGGTGGGCCTCCTCCACAGCAGCACGGAGCTGGCGGATCTCGTGCTCATACAGACCCCTGAGGTTGGAGGGCTCTGTCTGTCTCTGCCTGAGCAGCAGGAGCTCAGTCTCCAACAACTTATTCTGCTGTTCAAGCTCATGGACTTTCTCAATGAAGTTTACGAAGCGGTCATTCAGGTCCTGCAGCTCCGCCTTCTCCTGGGTCCTTATGGCTTTGAACTCAGAGCTAACCTGGGCTGCTTGGTCAAGGCGGAGCTCGGCTGCAGCTGCAGACACTGGAGCAGAAAGCACAGAGGAGTAGCTGGAGACAGCTCTGGTGTGTGTTGGATAACTTCTACGAGAAGATGCATAGGAAGTTATCGGGGCGGAGTGGCTGATGTAGGCAGGCCTAGATCCTAGTCCTCCACCAGATCCATATCCAGAACTGCGCACAACTACTCTCCTCTTGTAAGTGGATGGAAAGTAAGGATCAAAGCCGGAAGAAGCCATGACTTAGGAGACGGGATGTTCGATAACAAGAAATGTAGCTGGGTTGACTGCACTGAGTATCTGCATTACCCCAGCTTTTATAGGCCCAGTAATGACTGTGACGTAAGCTTTTTTTTCAGCATGCTGACAGAAGGAATTGATAATAGTGCCAGGCAGCCACTCTCAGCCAACGGAGAGAGATGGGATGGGGTGGGGAAGGGTGTGGGGGGGCTGAGGAGGCGGGGATAAGTGCAGGAGCAACTGAGGACTGCAACAGACAGGGTCACTGAGGACATGGAGCGGATACTGTTACTTCAAATATCTGCAGGAGTTGTTACATCCTGAAGCCACAGATCCTGACAAAGACATAATGTATCTGTCGTGTAACTGCACAAACTGCCTGATGTAAGCAAGAGGGAGAAAACACTCCTTTTGTAGTTGGTTAAGCAGCTTTGCAACATTTTGCATCATCTGCCTATTGTGTTAAAAGAATAATAATGACTTATCATTGTTAAATGTCAGAATAAGCCAGTGTAAAGCAAATCAACTGAAGATCAAACTCACTTGGAGTCTCTGGTTTAAAAAATAAACATTTTAAAGAGAAAATTATGAAATAAAAGTTTGCCCTCTAGTGGATATCTTTTTAAATGGCCTTTGAAGATGCAGATCATAAATGTATAAAACAGACCTAAATTAAATATTTATGTGGAGCTTTCACCACATTTTCCTTTTTTGGCATACACAAACTGCATATTTTATAGAACTCAATAGCTTTGAGACTGTTATTTGGCTTTGCCCAACAATCAAATTGATCAGTTGCATCATTAAAAGTTGAAAAATTACATTGGCTGACTTTATCAGTGGGAATGTTTCATTTTTCTAAAGAAGGCCAGCATAGGTTAGGTCTGCAGAAAACATGTTGGACTGTGTAGGCGCACTCAGAGGGAGGGACAGTCTCCACCCTAGTGTCCTCATGTCTGAAAAATACAGGTCACTTATGTTCCCTCTATGATGCCTCACAAGGGTAAGCAAAGGTTGTGAGATCAGTAAAATACTGCAGAGAGTCAGTATTTCTATTTAAGCTTGTTCAATTAAATATGTTATTTGATTTCATTTAACAACTCAGCTTTACAATGACCATGTGGCTTTACAACAATATGAGGCAGTAATAAGAAAAACTATTATTATCATTGTTGTTTATTATTTATTTGTATTTCCTTGTTTTCCTTTTATATAACTACATTTACACCAGAAGTGGTTGCATGAATATTCACTAAATTGAAGGACTACCAACTGTCAAGGTTGTCCACCTTTTTTTGCCAACCAGCCTTTATTTTTGACAGGTTACATCTGAGCCTGTTGTGATATTGTTGTCTGACCTCAAAATGAATAAATGGTGAAAAGAGAGGGGTTCAGATATTAGTCTTTAAAATGCTGACATAGGCAGGTCCGGTGCAGGGGTGGTGTTATATGTGGAAGATAGATTTTTTTTCTTTACATATTTAAAAACTGTGGTAAAATTTTGTCAATTTATGCTTGTTTTTTATTGTTAGATGCCCTGCCTTTATGGGCTAAGTGTGTCAATCTTTTAGCCTGCTGGAAAAAGAAAACTAAAAAAAAACATCCAGCCCCATGTTATACTGGTAGGATTATAGAATGGTTTTGGGAAAGACAGTGATTTTTTTTTCTTTTAGTTAACAGTGGTTAATGTTTCTGCTCTTGCCTATAATAAATGAAAATCTGAGGCAGTGCAGCCCGCTGGTGCATTAGAGCATTAGGCCTACTCCTTGGCCATAGACCAATTGCAGATAGGGCTGATTGATGCAGCACTAAAATGTTATAAAATGTAATCAAATATAAAGGTGGTCAAAAAGAAACCAAATCTGCTTTAAAAACATGCACAGCGACAGTTTTAAATCTATATCTACAGTAAAAGTTATCTACTAACTTTGGATTTAAGGCCCACCCAAAACTAAAATCCTGGCTGTGTTCCTGCCTTATTGGCCCATGACCGTTGACTGTATAATAAATGGCCATAGACTGTAGACAGGTGGTATCTTTTTGAGAGGCCCTGCATCAGATAGCCAGAGTATGCTGCTTAATTTTAGAAACATTATGAAATACGTATCACAATGACTACGAACAGTGAACTCTTTATTTTTAACAGCGGTTTACATTTGCGAATCAGTTATACATATACTTAGCTAATCACGACACTTTTTATGGCATGCTGTAATTGTACTATCGATGTAAATTTCGGTGCAGTAGGGTTTGCACCATAGACTGTAAAAAAAATATATACAGTCTATGGTTTGCATGGGTTTGTGACGGCAATGTAGCATCAACATGTAACACAGCATGTGATTGGTCTTACAAAAACACCCACCGCAAATCAACCAATGAGCAATGACTTTATTAATTGGCGGGTAGCAAATGTCATCCAGTGACGCAAACGCTCACAACGTTAACAACAACAAAGGAGGATGAATTAATGAAGTTTCAAACTTGCCTCTTATCCGTGTCCAGTCATAACCGGTGCGGTTACCGGAGTGTCATGAAGCACTGTAGAAACACCAAGGTGGTCCGTACAGGTAAAAGGAAAATAAACGGTAAGTCGTTTGCCTTTTTAACAGCTCTTCACCCGGTGTAACACTCAACCGCCACTGAACGCTGTTACAATGTGTTCGGCTAGCGGCAGCTAGCTAGCTAGCTGAGGCAACAAAAATAAATGCAAGCTAGGTAGCTGTAGTTTCCAGACCCACACAGAGATTTATGCAGCACCTGCTGCAAAGGTGTCTTGTCTTATTCCCCAGTGAAGCTGTTCACTTACCCGGACAAACTGAGCGCAGAGCTAAGCTAAGTGTGGAGAAGCATTTTAGTGGGGTTAGCTTGTCTGTCCTCGCGACTAATGATTGTGATAAAGGTGTACCTGACAACACCCAACTGCTCTGCACGTTTCTCTCTAATGGATTTCACTAAAATATAGAACAATTAAAGTTAGCTTACCCACCTGGTAATAGTGTAGCACGCTAAATGTCAAGACTTTGTCATGAAATACTATCTGTTTAGTGATGGTCATCCAACATTGCTTTCACTGTGTTTTTGCCGTGCTGTTCCTGTGATCCTTTTAACTGTTTGACTGTTTGTGTGGTCACTGCTTACTTCTGTAGATCCAGTCAAAAGCTTCAAAGTGTGAAGGTAGAAGCTCTGCTCACATAACAAAATGGTAAGGATTTTTTTTTTCCATTTGCTACACCTTGTTGTTTAGCAGAATTCTCTGACCTTTCTATTCCCTCCTTCAGAGTATCATGGTTGCTTGCTCCAATAGTGTGTCTCCCCTCTCTGTGCTCCTCCTAACAGATTCGCATAGCTGCACTAAATGCTGCTTCGACAGCCACAGACGAGTCTCTAGATCCCCTGAGAACCAACAAGAGTCGGTCGAAAGAGGCTCAGGTTTGGACTATGTGTGGATGAATCAGCAAAATATGGCCTGTCTGTTTCCAGATATTTTCCTCTGCAGATCTAAACAAGTGAGCTGATTTCTGTTTGATGACTGTCCACAGGAAGCTGAGGCATTTGCATTGTACCACAAAGCTTTAGATCTGCAAAAACATGACAAGTTTGAGGAGTCTGCCAAGGCCTATCATGAACTTCTCAAAACCCCTCTGCTCAAAGAGGTAAAGTATTAACAAGTACTTTTCTGTCTCAGCTGTCAATAGTTGTCAACATGGCTGATCAGAGCATTCAGAACACTGCGTAGCTGATATATCTACATAATCACAGCAATAAATATACTTTTTACAAGAGATGAGTGTTTCAAATCTGTACAAATCTTGTGGCTGTAGACAGTCTCTTCTATAATCTACACTGGAGATGATCTGTGTGCAACAGTAGATGTTTGATAGCCAATTTGATTTATCCTCGGATGTTTTAGGCTTTGCCTTCGGATGATCAGGGAGTGGGTCTCAAACATCCCGGACTGATGTTGAAATATTCTACTTTCAAAAACTTGGCCAGTATGTCAGCATCACGGGATGATCTGGAGACTGCTATGGAGTTTTATCTAGAGGTAAAACTATAAACTAGTGCCTATTTTTTTCCTCTCTTGGCGTACTTCTTTTAGCTTTTTTTATTTGACATGCTCAACAACTATGACACACTAAAAGTTTGCTCTGTTGTCCTTCAGGCAGTTATGTTGGATTCCACTGATGTAAACATGTGGTACAAAATTGGTCAGGTGGCCGTGCGACTGGTTCGTATCCCACTGGCTCGACATGCATTTGAAGAGGGCTTGAACTGTAACCCGGACCACTGGCCCTGCCTGGACAATCTCATAACCATTCTCTACACACTCAGTGACTATACCTGTATGTAATGCATTCTCATCAGCCCTGTGCTTTATATTTCCTCTCACCACGTGTGCAGCTCAGGTTTGGAAGGGTCATTAACAGGTATCTGAATACATTATTCCAGGCTGTTTGTATTATATCGCCAAAGCCCTGGAGAAGGATCACTGTTACACTAAAGGTCTGGTGTTAAAAGAGAAAATCTTCAAGGAGCAGCCTTGTCTGAAGAGGGACACGATGCAGATGTTCACTAAATGGTGAAGCTGCTTCTATTTTTATACTTCCATCTGTTCAAAATGTGCCCCAGCTGCAGTTCTATGCTCGTACATCGCTGACCACCCTCTGTGCTCTTCTCAATTGCAGTGACATGTCCATTCACTATGTGGACGTGGAGAAAGAGGAATGGGACTCTGTTGTGGAGGAGGCAATGGATATACGAAGGCGCAGACAGGCTCTCTCTCAATGTGAACCAAAGCCTGACCTGGTCCTGACTCAACCTATCTCCAGCCTCACGTGAGCTCCACACTTCTGAGTTTCTAGGTGTTCTTATCTTTGAAAGATGTACTGAGAGTGAGATATTACTTCAAAAATAAGATGAATGAGATTAAAATGCAGGGACAAGATTCATAAAGACTTTCAAATTCTCTAACCTACAATTTTGTGAACCCTGAGATCTTTTAAAAAGTTGCGTTAACAATATTTTTTAATAAAACAATATCTGCTTAGGTCAATTTAAGCTCTGGCTATTTTTGTATATTTCAGATGGAAGAATTTGGGTGAGAGCCTTCTTGCAATGTACAAACATCAGACCACATGTGAGCCTCCACGCCCAAGCCTTGGGCGTAGAATTGATTTGTCAGAATACCGTGACCCAAACTTCCTCCAGAACCTTCCCCAACCCAGTAGCCCCGTCAGTGTGGGTCAGACCATCGTTATGAGCAGCAGTCCCAGTTCATCTCTTCCACCAGTGGCACTTGCAGAGCCACCAATGCTGCCTCAACCTGTAGTTCCACCCCCGGTGATTACCCCCACCCAGCCCACTGTGGAAGTCACCACTTCTGCTCCCCCAGTGGGTAAGTCTTTTAAAAAAAGGGAAAATAGCACATCTACTTGTTGACAAAAAATTTTTTCAAAAAGTTTTACTCATATTTCAAGATAATAAATGTTGTGTGTTTTTTTCTTATGTCACTTATGTTGGCAGCTACAGCAATGGACGTTTCACTGACAGATAAAGCAAAGAAAGCGCCAAAAAGGAAACGTGTTGTAGAAGATAGCGGTGAAACAGCCAAGCGACGATCTGCTCGTGTCCGAAACACAAAATGCAAAAAAGAAGAGAAGATTGATTTTCAGGAGCTGCTTTATAAATACCTACCATCCAGGTAGCTGATCTTAAATCTCACATGTAATGCAGAAAGAAATTTATCATCTGTCTATTGATTTAAACCTTTTTTCCTGTTTTGTTTTCATTTGTTTCAGGCTGAGGAAGTTTGACCCTGATAACGATGATGAGAGTCTGAGCAATCTGGAGACGCAGTGTGAAGGGAAAGAAGACCTGCAGCCTCTGCACGGGAGTGGTTTACCTGTGGACTCTGTTGTACATATGGAATCTGGTGAGTATTGCATTGAGGATTTGTAAAACAAAGCAATATTTTTCCATATTCCTGTCACAAAACAAACTTGGCTTTCCTTCCGTAGAAAAACAGGATGTCCACAACTTCCTGCTTAATAATATGACAAATGGTGGCATACTGGACCTGATGATGCGCTATCTGAAAGCTGTGGGTCAGAAGTTCCTGGAGGTGTGGCCTCGAGGCCTGACTGCTGTAGTGCTGGAGGTCTATCAGAACTGGAGGAAGCACAGCTGTGGGCTTCCTAACCCTCTGCTTCGAGACTGCAGCAACCAACACATCCGGGTAAATGACTAATCAATACAGAAACCTACAATAGATTACGGTGTCTAAAAAATTCAAATCTTTACCTTTGTGCAGCAGATCTGTCTTGTACTCAATGTTAAAGGTAGTTAAAACTTTGTTGTGTGTGACAGCAGATGTGCACTTATATTCTTAGACATTAGATCTGGATTCGAGTTTGAAACGGGACACACATATTTTTTCCAACAGATTGCATCTTTGATTTCTGTCTGTACTTGGTTCTCATCCGTGTTTACTGCATGTCTGCCTCCTCAATAGGACATGTTAGCAATGAGCTTGGCATGTATGGAGTTGCAGTTGGAGCAGAGGTTACACAACAAAGGGAAGATGGGTGAGTACCAGTGAGCTTTAAATAAAAAAAGAGATTTGTGACTACACTCAGTTGATAGATACTTATTCATAAAATTTGCCTCAGGGGCGGCACTGAAGTATGCAGAATTTCCTTTACAGCCCGTTTGGCTTTTTGATTTCTTTTTCCCTGCTTAGTGTCACCAAGAAGAAGCAGCATCAGCCCAAACAATGATGCAGCTGAATCAGAATTCCCAGGGCAGCACTTTGAGGGTGATTTGTTTATCCTGGCTCTTGGTTCATCCCAGAGTGACATCTTTGGGCAGGACTGGGTGGATGTCATGGTGCGGGTCTACTGGCTCAAGGCCCGATTCTTGGCCTTGCAGGTAGAGAGTGTTATGTGTTTGTCTTCTTGAATTTTAATTGAATGCCACTGAGGCTCAGCTCAGTCAGATATATCTTCTCAGTCTGTTATTCTTGTTTTTGTTAGGGAGACATGGAGTCAGCCCAGGAGAGCTATGATGTTTGTACAGGCCTGTTGCAGAGCAAACCAAAGACCTCAGAAGGGAAATTATACACTATAAACCTGCCAAACCTACGTGTGGATGCAACAATCTCTGTGGAGGAGGTCAGTGCACTGTTCATCTATGGAACCCCAAAACCCTATTATTAAAATTGTATTTATTTCAAAATGTTTTTACTTATTTTAATAATGGCTCTTTTGGGGTTCCATATTCATCAAAACAGATCTCTTTTATTAAAAAACCTAGTTTTCAACATTTGATCAGTGTCTATTTCAAAGAAATTGATTCCTTTAATGTTTTCATGAGTTATGAACAGACAGGTTATTCATCTATAACTTGAGATCCCATGAAAGTCTTGTTGAGTTAACCAACAGTTAAAGGGCAGTGACACTAAATAGCCAAAGGTGAAAAGAATAAAAACAACCTGTAGTAGTCTATGGGGTGGGACTCTGTCTGATTTGAAGTCATTTCTTTTTTGTTATTTATTCCTGTGGACAGATTGACAAAAGACTGAAGTCTCTGGAGCGCTGTCAGTCTTTGGAGGAGATCCAGCGACTCTTTGAATCTGCAGACTATAAGTCTGTGGTGCGTCTGCTGCAGCCCACTCTTAATTATGGCAGCAGAAGTAAACCACTGGAGTTTGTGAGCTCAGCACCAGAGCGGCCGGCTCAGCTGCTGCTGCTGCAGGTTAGCTCAGCTCCACTGATCCTTTATATCTTTTGAAATGTGAGGTGCTGGCCTTTCCTTACACTCCCACTTTTGACTCTCTGGTCTAGAACTCCCTGTTGAAGCTTGAGGACTACCAGCAGTGTTTTGAGAGCAGTGAGCTTGCTCTTAATGAAGCCCTTCAGCAGCTCAATTCTGGTCCAAACAGCTCGCTGCTCAGTAAGGAGGAGTGGGTCCGGACCATTGGAAAGTTGCTGGACGGCATAGAGGTCTGCTTCACCAAAGACTTAGCCCTTCTAAGCAACGTCCCGCACTACTCAAGCATGGCGCGACTGGCAAACAATCTCATCCAGGTTAGAAGAAGAAAAGCTGGTTTTCTCTGAGAGACAAAGTAAAAAAAACTGTAAGTGTAGTTCTAATATATTGTGTGTTTTCAGCTCATCGATTTGAGCATGAGCGTTTCAGACGATCCCAAGGAGCCTTACTTCTTCTCAGTTCTGCCTTGGATCATCCTGTATCGCATTATCAAACATGAGGAGGCTGCTTTTGATTGTATGCTTCGACAGCATATAACTTTGGGAGATGATGAAGGTTTGTTGACTTTTATTTTTGTACTTGCAGTTTTTTGGCGCCTTTCTGTCCTAGTGGTTTCTAAACAAAGTGACTTTATTGAGTCTAACTTTCAGAAGACTCGGACACCCCCATGCTGCCCTCCTCCTTGATGCTTCTGAACACAGCCCATGAGTATCTTGGCCGTCGCTCTTCGTGCTGCTACTCAAACGGTGCACTCCTGAAGTTCTTTGTAAGTTTGTTTGGAGACTTTCATCCGAAAATACACTTTCTGCCCAGTGTTATACGTCAATGTGCAGCTTAGATTATGTGCTTTAGGAACAAGCTTAACAGCTCAATGAAACCAATTTCTTTCCCTGAAATGAGTAGTAAAGAATCAGTCAACCTAATTGTATAGCTTCTGTAGGTTTTAACTTTTAAACAGTTTGATGGAGCTTTTTCTTCTCCTTGGTGCAGGTTCAAGTTTTGGAAAAAGAGTTTGCAGCCTCCTCTAACAGCGACACTCATCCATACAAAGAGGAGTTAGAGATGGCTTTGGAGCAGTGCTTCTTCTGCTTATATGCCTACCCCAGTAAGAAGAGCAAAGCCCGCTACCTGGATGATCACTCATCTCCACAGGTCAGTCTCTGTGATGTGTATGTAATGCAATCTGTTTAAAACCTGACGTTATTTTGATGATGGGAAGCTTTCTTGACCTTTTTCCCAACAATCTGTTATGTAATTGAAAAAAAGTGAAACAGAATTCTCCATATGTGGCTAATCTGGTTGTTAGATAATAGCTGAATGTTGTTGAAGAGGCGGTGTAAAAGTGAAGAGGTGGTGAAAATGCCTCAAGGCTTTGACAATTGGTATGAATTCTCACCTGTATTGGCAATTCTACACAAGTGTTTCAACTGGAGCAGACTGCAGATGACGCATTCATGTAGCCTCACTGACCCTCATCGCGCAGCAGAAATTTGCCTCATCCATTAATGTTGTTTTGTTGGCTTGAGAGGTACATGCTGCTGTCATTGAAATAAATTAAAGCTGTACCGAAACAGTGGCTTAATAGCATTAATTCACTGTGATAGAAAACGGATCGCATTTGAATCAACAACAAACAAAGAGCTGCATCAGTTATGAGGAGTTTATGCCACTGTTTTATTCATCACTTAAACTGTTTTCAGTGTTGTTTTTTACTAAGTAATTCTTCGAGTTGAAAGATGTAAAAAAAAAAAAAAAGCTTGAATTCATTCATCTTTGCCGTCTTGACTGCAGACTCTCTGAAGTTGGAAAAAAAACTCAGATAATGTCATAACTCAAAATATTGCAAGAACGAGACTGCAGGAATGACTCACAGCCCCGGGTAACTCCAAGGATACAGCTCTGAGAATCTGTTGTTATCGTAATGCATGCATCTGGCCACTAGGTGGAAGCCATTCCTACTGTTTTGTGACCCTGACTGTGACTGTAATTATTTAATAGTACAGTGAAAAAAGGCTCCTCACCTCCAACCCACTGAGTTGCTCTGGCTCTGTGCGCTAAACTCTAACCCCCTTGACCATGACATGACTGTTTTCTGTGGAACTGATCTGTTTGTAGGTTGAGCTGCTGTGGTGTGATGCCCTCTTCATGTTTAAGTACTTCAAACCAAAGTCCCTGCCTGAGTTTGACAGCTACAAGACCAGCACAGTGTCAGCTGAGCTAGCCAATCTGCTGAGGAGGTTTGCTGGCATTGCTCCACCAAGTGACACCCCCACCCTCAGCATGGACGAAGTGGCGGCTTACATTGAGTGCATGACAGAAAAGGTCAGTCAGTGGGCTTTAGCGAAGGGAAAAACATTAATTAATCCATAGTTAATCAGCAGATTTGTCATTGAGATTGATGATGATTAAAAAAATTGACGTGTTTTGATCTTTTTCAGGCGCCAAGTCTTCCTGAGGGCTGTCCTCCAGCTCCTCCAATCATCGATGAGATCTACTACCTGCTGGCTGATTACCATTTCAAAAACAAGGAGCAGTCCAAAGCCATCAAGTTCTACATGCATGACATATGCGTGTGTCCCAACAGGTACCTCATTTCTCTTTACTGGTATCAAGCCATACACGATGCCTAAAACATCAGTTTGAACATTTTTTGTGGAGGTATGTAGTGACTGTATTCATGAAATTACATCTGGATGTGTCAAGCTTGTTTGCAATTATCATTTCAACACTATATCAAAGTATCAGCCTCATTAGATGATCAATCTCTCCTCAGGTTTGACTCCTGGGCAGGTATGGCCTTAGCCAGAGCCAGCCGAATCCAGGAGAAGCTCAACTCCAACGAGCTAAAAAGTGACGTTCCTATATGGAAGCACTCCCAGGCTGTGCTCAACTGCTTCAAGAGAGCCCTGGAGATAGATAGCTCCAACCTGTCTCTGTGGATCGAGTATGGTACCATTTCATACGCGCTGCATTCATTCGCTTCCCGGCAGCTCAAGCAGTGGCGCAATGAGCTGCCTCCAGAGGTGGTTAAACAGGTGAGAGACATGTTGGCGTGATCAGATTATCCTGTCACTCATTTTTATTTGCCCTGTCACTTTACATAAAGTCTGTTTCTGTGTCATATTTGCCTTTAAGAGTTTAACAAATGTCACATCTGGTTATTTAAGTTGCTCTTCAGATCAGATTACCCCTTAGTGGGTTCATGTCACCTTGAGTAAACTCATGAAGCTACCACTGCATTTGCATGCATGCATGTGTGCGTGTGTGTGTCTGTATGTGTGTTGTCTCAGATGGTAGAAAGGAGAGACTCCATGTTGGAGACAGCGTTCCAGTGTTTCCAGGGAGCTTCACGTTGTGAGTGTGACAGTGATGAAGAGGAGTGGCTCATTCACTACATGCTGGGAAAGATAGCAGAGAAACGCAAACAGCCTCCAACGGAATACCTGCAGCTTTACAAAAAGGTAAACAGATTCCAGCTGTAATTTAGGATTCGACTGATAATTATCCATCAGTCAGTCACCCATGGTTCTTTCTACACTTTGTGTGTTATTATCTTTAATGTTACAGATGAGTGGTTAGACACTTTTACTCCATCAAAGAGAAAATTTAGAAAATCAGCATTCAGGATCTGAGGATGTCTGTGTTTTGGTCAGATATTATCAAAGTCAGTCGAGGCACTGCAGTAATTTAGAATGCATCTGACAGACTGATAAAAGTCAGTAAAACTGAGCCCTTAAGAAAAGTGATGAAATAATCCTTCAGTTGTAGGCTGATGGCAGACATTTCTTGCTCTCCATGGAGTTGTTTTATAATCCGCCTACAGAAAACAAAGACTGCGGCCCTTCCACCCTCGCAAGATGTTTTTTTTTTTTCCCACAGAAACAATGTATGGAGTTAGTCATAGCTCTGTTGTTGTGATTAGATCAGTGGGGGCGGTTGGACCTGTGTGAGACACGGTGTCATGGAGGTCAGCAGAGACCTCAAAGGAGGGTTAGCGTGAACATAGTGAACCATGATGTCATCTTATTGCACTCGTTCCCTCCATTTTACTAGATTGTTTATAACGTCACATGACAGTTGAGTTTGCTATACTCTGCTTTTTGTGATCACAGGCAGCACACTATCTGCACGAAGAGGCTGCCAGGTACCCCCGAAAAATCCATTACCATAATCCTCCTGACCTGGCCATGGAGGCCCTGGAGGTACAGTCCCTGTGCCTGCTAGTCTCATGCTCTGCCACATTTGTTTTGTACATGGATCGAAAATCTCATTTTGTCTGCTTCCTCTAGCTGCATTTCCGACTCGGTGCAACCATCCTAAAACTACTTGAGAGTGATAAGCCTGATCTGGATCACGACCTGGTGTTTGGTTTGCTTGTTGAGGCTGCCACTGGGCCGTTTGCCCGGGGGGAGGAGAAGAGTATGCCAAGTCTGCCCAGGTCCACTGAAAAGTAAGCTTCAGACATAAAACCCAGCTGGATTAAAGAAAGCACATCCAATTACATGTCTGAAAATTCATGTTTAATGTTGTTCATTGTTCACTGCAGGGAGAAACCCCCCTCCATGATGGATGAAGACTTTAACTCCTCATCGGCATGCATAGGCCCTCTCAGCTCCTGCATAGGCAACCTCAGCTCCTCCATCCCATCAGCTGCCACCCCAGGTCTCACATCCCCTCCTTATGTGGCCACGCCGTTTGACCACGATTACGCCAAACGCAAAACACTCCGACGGCAGCAGTGGCAGCAACAGCGGCATGAGGAGCAGCAGGCTGATGGTACAGTCCCAGTCCTAGACAGTGTCTCAGGGGTTGGGCTTTTTGCCCTTCCTGCTCTGGGACAGGAAGCCCACTGGGGAGTTCTCAGAGTGCTAATCACCACGCTTAATGGCTTTGGTTTCAGTTACAATGATCCCGTGCACTGGGTGATTGGGATGCGGTGAAATGGGCAATATGGCTGCTGATTATTTGACTACTTTGCTATTCCTGACAAAGCAGCAGTGTTGGAACAAATGGATTTTAAGATTACATTTTGCAGAGTGTTGAGGCCTGTGTGTGTGTGCACATGTGTACATGTTTGTGTGTGTGCAAAAAAACATCCATTTCTAGTCACTGCTCTGTTGCTGGTCCTTATTTCCCCTCTTACCAATCATCTTGCCTTTTCTAATATTTGACAACTGTTGCTTTGTTGTGCCCTGAGCCTTTGACTTCAAAGAGCAATGCGCAGCGTTGAAGGTCTGTGTGTTTGTCGCCTTAATCAGCTGCTGGCGATTGGTAACACCCCAAATGAGCTGCTAATGCTGAATGATCCTTATTGTTGCTTTGCTGTGTGTTTCATGCAGTTGATTAGAGTAAGGCTTTCTGAAAACTTTGGGCCAGTTATACTAAGTCTCTGTTGCACTGGTTTCATATTTGTCTGTTTCCTTTACTAATACAACCTTTATGCAGTGAGGGTAAACTTTCCCTAAGAGAGAATCCTCAGCAGACCAGATGAAACATGCAAAGGGTAAGGAAGGCTCATAACAAGCTAATGTTTATTCTGCAAGCAGCTTCAGAAACTCTGACATCTCAGAAACATTAAGAAGTAATGGAGGGGAGCTGTTCTAGGATCAGTGTTTTGACATTAGGTGTCTTTAAAGACCGCAGTGATGGTGTCAGGTTGGTACGAAGCAGAAAGCACCTCTCAGTTCTGTGGTTTTATCGCACAGTTAAGAATAGAAATGTGTGTTTTTCTCTCAGGTTGATACAATTTTGGGATGTGTGTGAGGCTGCATTGATATACTACATCAATTTAACAATTGTTTGTTATTAAATTCAGTAGAGTGGATTTAGAGCATTACTGCTGACTGTTTTGGTTAATACACATATGTAATGTGATGTTTTTTGCCATCAAAGCAGCAGAAAATTCAAACACAGGTTTAGAGATATTTGTATTCAGTTAATTCTTCATGGAAATGAAATATGTCGCTCATGATTAATCTAAAGGCACGTTGTGATTTCAGTCGTTGCTGTTCTTTCCATGTGCCAAAAACAGTTACATCTGTTCACCCTCCATGTTTTTATGTTCAGCTGTGGCGTCCAAATAACGCAGCCATGTTGCCCATGTTGCCAGTTTTGTCGCCCTTTCCAAATTCCTTCCTACCTACCTACCTGCCTGCTACCTCTTTGCCTGCTTGCTTTTACCACCTGCTTTGCCATTTATGATGTGCATGTAGTTGAAATGGGGTGAATGTCTTCTTCACGACTGGACAGAGTCAGTCCTTCCTTGTATCACAACTCACTAAACTGTCTGGTGGTTCATGTGGTCACATTGTGTTTCAGTTTGGTGTGGGCTTAATTTGACAGTCAAACTCCCTGGAGATATCAGATTCTTAGTTAATCATGTGTTTGCTATTTTGAACTAATTGGATAGAATTTCCAATTACAGCCAATTATTGTGAAAATGCCAAGTCAGAAAGAATGTGGCTGAACTCCTACTGGCATACTGCTGAGACTGAAGTCAGAAAATACTCCACTATGCACATGTTTGCTTGAAGTGTCCAAGTTTTCTGTCTGAGTCCTGCCAAGAGCTCATACAGGTGACAAAAGTGTATAACCTGATTCAGACACGACTTAAACAAATAACCATCAGGGAATATGTTTCTGTGGTGACCTCCTGCTCCTCATCTCTCTGGACCAGGTGTTTCCCTTACGTTTCTGCCTGATTGTCGGTGAAATAAGGTCAGCTGTGTCTTCAATGAAGTAAAGAACCAGCTTTGTCTTTGCATTATCAGCTGATCACACCCCATGCTTTATTCATTATTATTATTGATGCAATAATATAAAAGCTCTTACACTGAATTAGCCGTTTGGTCTTGCGTCTGAATCAGGTTGTACAGTTTCACGGGGAGTGCAATTCAATCTTTTTTTTTTACAGTTTTCAAATAATGTTAATGATAATCAAGGCAAACTGCAGATATTCAGTCATATGAAATGAGAGATACAGTTTTTCTTGTTATTATTTTACAACCAGCTCCCCATATCTCCAACAGCCTCACCAGGGTTTGACCATGATTACTGCCTGCCCAGGTCTGCAATATGGCCGGCTTCCCTGAATGGTACTGCTCTCCAAACCCACCAAACTCTTTTAGAGTCTATGTTTTTGATCAAGAATGAAGTGCATTTTTGATTAGCACAGAATACTCAGCTTTACTCAGTAGTTAACTCAAAATCTTACAGTACTGTACTAACTTTGCTGTTAGCTCATGACTGTGATTCTTTTGAAAAGTCCCTTGTGTGCATTATTCACTCAAATAGCAAAAGCTTGTTACCCTCCTGATTGTGTTATTTCCTCCTCCTGCCAAGATTTTTTTTATTTGCTGAGGCTGCACAACAAGGCAATTAGGAGGACTGCTGGCATTTCAATTTTGGACCACTTACAAAAACAGACCCTCTCTCCTTTATAACAAAGCGTCATTAGGGATCCACTAATAAGGATTTCTGGCTCATGACCTATTTTTCATAATTGCATTATTCCCCACTCTCTCCCACACACACACACACACACACACACACACACACACACACACACACACACACACACACACACACACACATACATAAAACAAGGAGTGTTTGGCATTTAAAACAACCACCTACTAACAGCTTGGTAAGGCCTACACAACATGCTTTAAAATATGCTTTGACACATTGTGGATAATTGCTTCAGATTCACACAGTATTCTAATATCAATTTGTTGACCAATCACAGGCTTTCCTTTCTAAAATCCAAGTTTGATTACTTTATTTAAAAGAAAATTACAAAAGCCCCACTTTTCTGATGGAAAGAACATCTTTGTGCCCCCTACAGGCTCAGTTCATCAGTTTATACCTGGGTCTATGCAGCTGATGGCATGACCCATGATGTCCCATGATGATGTTTTTTTGTTCTTTTGGCAGAGCGCAGTCAGGACAGTGAGGTGGTAATGCTTTCTGACTCCAACTCCACCCAAGATGCCTTCACAGATCCCGCCAGCTCACAAGACAGCAGCCACAAACCTGTGTCTGTGAAGGCTTGTTCCTCATCATCAGAAAGCACAACTCCTGTGAAGGATGGGCAGTCAGCATCAGAGGACACAGGTAGGAGTTTCTCTACCGCTACGATCAGCTCATATGACCAGAGATGGAAAAAAGTCATAAACTGAACCAGTTATTCATTTATGTCTTCTTCAGCTTCACACGGAGATCAATCTGGCATCCAGGTGGAGGAAAAAGTCATCCAGGAAGTTGTTGAATCAGTGGTGGTGACACTTCCTGAGACTTTGACCCCAAAGGTCTCAGCCGACCCCTGTCCTCTTCCCCTTCCTCTTCCTGTTCCAGCCACCCCTCCAAAGCCACCCCTCTCCCAACAAGCCGCCCCACAAACTCCAGCCAGTGAGGGAAAGAGGAAGCCCCCAGAGCCCCCCATTGAGGTTATCGAGGTGCCCAAAGCGCTTCCTCCAGAGCGTGCCGACCAGAGACGGATGCTGGTGGACATGTGTGTCCGCGCCCTCTTCCTCTGCCTCGGCCGCTTCCCTCAGCACTACAAGAGTCTGTACCGCTTGGCCTTCTTCTACAGCAACAGCAAAACCCATCAGGTCAGTGTGTCCCTGACAGCTGATGGCAGCGATCTATCCTCCCTGTGTTTTAAAGGCCAAGTGATCCATTAAACCAGAGCCATACACCTATCATCACTATCCCTGCCATTAATGGTGACATTTACAGAACATGGGGCTTTCTAAGTATTCCTACAGCTCTCTGAAAAGTCACTGGAAACCTTTGCATGAATTTTTTAAAGCTCAAACATATCAGAGCTGCAGTGGTTATTGTTTCTTCTCCTTGGATTTCTCCGTGGTGGGTCTGTGAGCTCTGCGGTGACACACGAGTTGCTGAAACAGCCTGTGTTGGCTCTAAGGCTCTGTGGGCAGAGGTGTGCGGGGGTGGTAGCACAGTGCTCTCTCAGCCAGTTTGGCACAGGGAGGTTGCGTTGAGCTTCACTGCGGTGGCATCCTTCTGTCAGCTCTCAGTTTGTCCAACCTTTAATGCAGTCTTTGTCCCTGCTTAGGGAGGGTAAACTAGGGAGGAGAAAGGTCCCTTTGCTCTGATATATTTCTAAATTTGCTTATTTGTCATATTACTTCTGTGCAGCATCTTGGTTTTTATGACTCCCTCCTGTAAGGTATTTCTAATTTGCAACAAGACTGAAGAAATATTTTCTGTTTTATTTTATTTTTTTAATTAACAGGCACAAGCTGGAAGAGCAGTTAGTTCAATAGAGATACTTTCCCTGAGGTTTAATTAAATACAAAATAACTTTCAATGCACGAAGGTTCAGTCTGGTTTTTGCCTTCAGTGGAGCTCCCAGCAGCCCGGATGAAAGCGAGTGCACCCTGGCAGCGTTGATGACACAGTCAGTCGATGCGATGCTGTTGACACAGGTTGCTTAGCTGCCCTTACAACCTGACACATTCAGTGTTAAAAGCCTCTGTGGCCCTTTGTTCCCAGAAAAAAAACAGCTCCACTCATATTGACTGGCCAGCTTTATGCTCACTCCAGGAGAGCTGGCCTGTGATTTCATGCTATAGCCTACTGGGATTGTGAAAGATAACGTGAAGTGGCGTTAGCATGCTATCTTTTCAAGCAGGGTGCTTGTGCAGACACTGATTTGTGAGTCATCACGCTGTTAAAGGAGCTCTGCATTTCCCTGATTGCAAAAGAGAATATTCCTGCTTTTCCTTTAAGTACATATGAAACACTTCATACTAACAAGAATTCAACTCTCAAGCCTGTTGTAAATTTAGGGGGAAGTCCACTGCTATCCCCTTCTAACAAATACCAATGTCTTGTCTGTATTAAATAGTAAAAACACTGTTTTTTAAAATTAATTAATTTTTTTTCCCCTGACAGAACCTACAGTGGGCCCGAGATGTGTTGCTAGGAAGCAGTGTCCCATGGCAACAGCTGAAGCACATGCCAGCACAAGGACTTTTCTGTGAAAGAAACAAGACAAACCTGTTCAATGTAAGTCACAATACCAGTTTTTCTTCTTCTACCTGCTGTCATATCACCACACATTTTCTGATACTCTGTCCACACTTCTGTCATCACTGGGTTTATTGGCCTTCAAACACAATATGACCAGAAACTGAGCTCTTATTACTGTGTATTACCTAACACTGGAGTCACTAGAAAAAAGACATAATACACTTAGACAAGTTTTTCATGGTGACTGTTCAGACCAGCACTGAGTGAAAGAAAAGGCTTGTTGATGAAAACCTGGGCATGTCTGAGCAAATCTACCAGCAGCAGCATCTAATCGTGGTTCATCAAATCACATCAGTGCACATCTGTTTTTCTGTTTTGCCTGATGGGCTCCACAGAAGCTGTCACTAAGCTCTAATGTGAGATTATTGAAGCTCTTTTGTTAAACAGAAAAGAGATAAATGGCTGCCCCCGATAGTTGATGATTCAAGCCGTCAGGGGAGATTCAGTCGACTCGTGTGATCATTTGAAGCTCTACTCTTGATTTTGTGGTCATGTCATTTTACTGAAAGCAATGCACTTGCAACACATTTGCAGGCTGTTAACTTCAACAACTAACAGGAAGTTAATCAGCGTGAGGCGGGGCTGCTCAGCTCCACTGTGTTGGATACCATTGATGTCCCAGTCAGGGGTCCAACCTGCTTCTCTACGATGTGGTGTGACGTCTGAAAGCATTTGGGATTATGAGCTGGCCAATCAGAGGGAAGGGGGTTTGTGGAGCGGGCAGTCTTAAAGAGATAGCTTATGGTGCGTTTCATTTACATAGGAGCTGGGAAGTGGGGCGTGAGAATGACATCATATTTGAGATAAAAACGTTTCAGTTGCCAAGTCGGTAAAAACTTTCCATAACAGCATTATTTCTACATATAAACATTGTACAATACTGTGTCTACAGCTACAACAAACACTCATTAAAAATGCTAAAATAAATGGAATATTACAGGAGCTTAATTACTGTTTGTACCAGAGGCAGCCATCTTTGATTTTAGACTAGGAGATGGTGTGGATCCGCTGACTTCCCAGTAGGAAATCACCACCTCAAGGGGCGTTCCAGTTGAAGTTTCCCACTCGGAACTTGTAAAACCCAACTTCCAAGTACAAAAGGAACGCACTATTAAAGATGCTATGAGGATCTATTTTAATTGCACTCTCTCGCCACCTTCTGGCGAGGAGTCTCACGCACACTGTCTTAATTACTTTTAGTGAGGTGTGTGTTTGTTTGGAATTAAATGGAGATCGGGTTGAAAAAAAAATCTTTGTTCAAGACAACTTTTTACTGGATACAACACACTGAGGTAATGTATTTATCAGTACAGTTACATAGCAATACGGTTTGAAACGTGACATCAAGCAATTGTTGTAGTAGACGGTTAGATGTAGTGCTATCGTCAGCGCTGGCTGCAGTTTGTTATGCTTGTTCTTGAAATGTCTCTAAACATTACTTTTCATTGACTGATATCTCTGGCAAAATGTTCAAAGCCTACCAGAAATGCAAAACCCAGGAGAACAAATTTGTGAGCCACTGCACGTCTGCTCATATTTAATAAATATCACTGTAATATTATTTGGTCACAGAGGGAAACTTAGGAGGTGGAACATCTGTGCAGGAGCACATTATTAAAAAAGTCTGACCTGATGTGGGAAGAATCACTTGCAGGAAATGATATAGATCAATATCAATCATTTACAGATATCAACATGATTAAAATTTTTGCTAACATAAATAGTGTTGACAGAGGCAGAGAGAGACAGAGGCAATAAGATGAGAGTCTGTTATTATTTAAGGGAAAATTCACCTCAACGGAGTGAAGTAGCAAATTTTAGAAAATATCACAACTTGTATTGCAGAGAACAAAAATATGGCAATTTAATTTTTCTCCTATATCGTGCACTCTATAGTGTATTTTTACAGCAGGGGTCACTGGTCTCCAGCTCTGCTATTTTTGAGGTCAAAGGCTGAAAAGTTTGTGAACGCCTGGTGAAGATGAACTCAACAATGCTTAGTTGGAGTGTACACACACACAAGCTAGAGGGTTATGAATGGATCTTTGTTTCTACTTTTTCATACTTGACTGTTACACATTTATAGCTGTACTGCATGTGTCATCTCCTCGCTCTGGACTGCTGCTTTATCTTAAAACATAACAGCCCAGCAGCAGCAGCTAATAAGGGACTCCCAGTGGAGGAACCTGAGAAGTGAATCCTCACGTTTTATGACTAATGAGCTGTCTGCCGAGAGGAAATGATTGGCATATTACAGTCGGGTTTACCCTTTTCACGCATATTGTTCACATAATTTAATTGGCTGCACAGAACTCATCCCTAAATATGGATCAGCGGGCACAAGCACTGCTATAAATGGAGCTGCACAGTAGGAGATTTTTTTGAATTATCTGCCTCTCAGAATTACAAGGCCTCTGTTGGGTTCTACTGAAGGAGATTACCGTCTGACTCTGTTATCTGCTCTGCGTGTCAGATTATTTACCTCTTTTCACTTGGAGCAGATAAAATGTCTTTTTAATGCCTGCAGAAAATGACTTACTTTTGATGTGGCTGTTGTATTTCTAAAGCTTTTATCTTTAGGTTGAAGTTTAAGGGTAGATAACATTAGCATAATGTCACATCATGTTCGTCTCTCATCAGTCCCTTGTCGGTACATATTTTGGCAGAACACATTATTGTGGATATAATTGTTTGTGTAAGCTGTAGAGTCAAACACAGACTCCAGAGAGCTTCTGGTAACAGACTGTCGGAGCGATGTTGGCCAGGTCTGAGCTGGAGGAAAGCTCTGCAACGCTCTGGCTCCCACCGGGTTCTCACAGAGCCCCTTCTGGAGGCAAACCTGCCACCCTGGCGTACCAACTGTCAGAGCTTTACTGTTCCTTCAAACCAAGCCATCTCTCGCTCTAACACAGGACAGCACAGACCTCTTGAAATATTCATCAAACATGACAGTTTTCATTGTGTCTGAGTTCTGGGTAGTTGGTGTACCAACAAAAGCTTCAGAAACACATTATAGAGCTTGTTGTTTTCACACTTCATTTTGTGAGTTTAATGAACAGCAGATACAGAAGTGAAAGGCATCAGTTCGCTCACAGTATTATTGATGGGAAACAGACGCTCTATATCAGGCTTTTCTGACACACAAACCCCAGAGTCAGCCTGACCTGTTACTGTCTGTATTTGATAAATATAATGTTTGTAAAAGCGTGGAAGTCCTCTAGCTGGTCATTCTGTCTGCAGAGAAATGACTTCATCACAGACACATTACATAATACATGGCACCTTGACGTGAAGGGGACTTGACTTGTAGCTGTGTCTGCACCTCATTCAGCCTGTTTGTGAATACAAACTTCTCTAATGTAGGTCATGGTGCCCTACTTTTCTTTCTTGCTTTGGCTGGGTGACACTAACTGGGGCTTCCATAAGGTAACCTATATACTGCTGTTTAGAAATGATCAGGATGAGCTTTTGCATAATTTAGTGCTTTGACTGTCAGGGAGAGTACCAACCAGGAGGGCAGGCTCACATTGAAACAGAATATTAACTACACTTTGATTCATTCCAGTGTTAGTGGAATCAAAGGGAAGATTTCCAGAGTCACAGGAATGGAGTTGTCCGTTTTAGTGGTGTGTGGTTTTGTGACAGCTTCTTTTTCGGAACAGCTGGTCTAATGACACCTTTGTTAAGGAATTAACAGTGTGAGTTATTGCCTGTCCAATACTGGATTTGAAAAGTATGAACTTAATTTTTAGTGAAACTCACTGAAGCTTTGCAGTTCAATACCAATAAAATTTTAACTACTGATCTCCAAAAACAACTATCAAATGATATTTAGCGATGCATTACATTTTTACAATTCTACAGAGGGTTAGTGTCTGCCCAGCTGGGATTCTTCACCTCATGTTGAGCAGAAAGTGCTTTGACAGCTGTTAATTATGAAATCAGTGCACAGTCATTTATGGCAAGTGATAAAACCACTTATAAACCACTCTAAGATTTGTTTTCTACTTGTGTTTAGTATAAATAAAGTCTCATCACATTTAATGACAACTTCTGGAAAGAGCTATATTAAGTTATGGGATGTGTGTTTACAATCTGTTTTGTTATTTACAATCAGGCTGATGATATTGAGTTATTGGAAGTGAAAGTATTTGGATAGAAAAAAAAGGTCCTTTACATGAAATGCTTTGGTGGCCAGTACAGCTTTTTTTATTATCTGGATTCATTTTAATTCTATCTTGGTCATGAATTACCCAGAAGTCTCCCTCATTTCACATCTCAACTCTACATGATGATATTTAGCTGTGTTGTTTATTTTTTTTTATCAGTTGTAAACCACCTAGGTTGTAGATTACTTATAGCTGTGATGCTGTACAACATGTGACAGATGTTAAAAAGGTTTTGATGGCTTGCATATCATTTAAATTCTAGATTTAACTTTAAAAATAGTGCAAAGAAGATATACCAAATGTGTAGGATCAATTTGATGCCACCAAAGTGTTTTATTAAAAAAAGTTGGAACAGAGGAAAAAGACACCCCTAAAGGAGCGTCTCCCAACAAATAAGTTAACTTTTAACAACATGAATGTGCGTAGCAGAGCATTCAGAGAAGACAAGCCCTTCATAAGTTAAGACCAGTCTATACAACTCTGTGAGAGACTGCGTGAGCAAGTAGTTTAACATCAAATCGAAGGTCTGAATTTTTTTTGGGAATCATGGACATCAAGTCTTCTGTTCTAAAGGGGAGACAGAGCATCCAGCCTGTTACACAGTTCACCAGCCAGTAACTGCGACAAGTACAAGTTGACGTGTGCAGCTTGCCAATATGGGAAGGCACTGACTGAACATATCCATGGCTTTTGAGCTGCATTTGCTGCCATCCAGATCGAGCATTTGTTCTGGAAAAACCTCTTGTATTACAGCAAAACAATTCAGATTCACGTTCTGCCTGTATTGTAACAGCTAATGGAAGAGATGATGCCACACAATTATAAATTTGCCCCTGTCCCAGCATTTTTGACTTAAGTTGCTGGTGTTTAAAGTGAACTTTTTTTTCAATAAGACATTTTGGGTAGGTTATCTTAGCTCTATTTTTGACACATACCGTATTAATATGATTTGCAACCATCTGTTTTTGTCAGCATTTTACAGAACATCCTTAACTTTTTGGGAAATAAAGTTGCATTTAATGGTTCATTTGAACTGGTTCCAATAAAGCTCTTTGTAATGCTTCCTCAGTTTATTTGCGAAATTGCTGACTTTATCTTCCGCTTAATTTAAACCAAATAGATGTGTCTCACACACACCTGGCAAACAGCAGAAACACCTTGTTGTGATGATGTTGTTACGGTGAGGAAATGATTGTCGTGCAGTGCGTTGTGAAACAGGGATCCTGTTGCAGTTTAACAGCTCCTCAGAGCTGAATCTTAAAGGTATTTGTAGTTGTGTGCAGTTCGACACCATGTTCCCTCCTTCCTCCCTCCCCAACCTGACACACCACTCTCATACATGCTTACATATTCTCCCACCCACTCACACATTGCTCTTATCCAAACTCCAAAGAAAATGGATGTCCCTGTAGCTGTATTTTGAGGAATGAAAACAAAACCTGATAACTTTTTTTTCAGAGTGGTTGATTTCAACTGATTCTGTCTTTTCAAAAAACATAAACACGTTTTAATTCAGCTGAGGCTAGGATGTCACACCGCTAACAGGTCAGCCTTTGAGCCATGTTCGATGAGATTATATAAGCTGAGGTGATTATGCTTTCTTTCTCTTGCATTCCTTGTCTTGGTTCGATGTATGACTCAAACATTCATGTGTTGAGCAGAGCGATGTGCTGTAGGTGGAGCTCCACTCAGGAGGACCTTGTTTTTCTTTTCTTTTTTTTTTCTTAGGGGAGGAGTATTGGCCAAATGACTACAGTTTGTACAAGTTGATATTTTGATTTGCATGTTGGAGGGTTTAGCCAGGCTGCCAGCATGCTTTCCATTGCCTGTAGTTCAGCTTGACATTTTTCAGCAGTTCTTATTTTTCCCTCACACAACAGGAAGCAGGAAAAACAAGGTGTGTCTACTTAATATGTTTATGGTGGCCAGCTGGAGAGACACGAGCAGGGGAGAGAGAAGGAGGAAGGTGAGGGCTGAGGAAACACTGAGGAGTGTGTGTGTGTTTGTGTGTGTGTGTGGGCAACAGGAGTCTTATCTGCTCAGGCAGCTCTTCTCTTCAGCCTGCCTTTCTTTGCTTGGTGTGGGCTTTTCCCACACTAACCTATGGTTTTCTTACTCACACTCTGTGGTTGTGTTTCTCTAATAGCATGCCGTCCTCCTGATGCCTCCCACTACACTGATGTGGTGGCACTGAGTTCATTTTTCAGCCAGTTTATGTTCTCTTGTTCTTTTCCTGTTGCTCCGTCTTCAGGGTGATCACGCTCTACCCCTCCCCCTGACTCTTATTCGCCGTACTCATCTGCTCTCTCTGTTGCACTCTTCTGTTTCCTCATTACTCTCTCCCTCTCCCTCTCACTCCTCTGTTTGTGTGTGTATTGTGTGGGTGTGCACCAATGGGCGGGAGTTTCTCCGCTCGCCTCCGATTGGCTGGTGAAGGCCTTCTAGGATTGGCTGTGCACTGTGTATAGTGCGAGAGAAAGGGAAGGAGGAGGGGGGAGGACTCCAGCAGGCTGGGGTCAGGGGAGAGCGGAGATAGAGTGCGTGGGTGTTTTTGTTTTGAGATGGCAGGGTTTGAGAGCAGGAGAGAAACGAGTCGGGTTGTCTGTCAGTGGCATACTGAGCTCGTAGGCCCTGACTTCAGCGCCATTTCTCCTCTTGCCAAGGTATCTGCCATTCTCCTCCTCTTCTGTTCCCGCTCTGCTGTGTGCAGCTGTGCTTCCCTCCTCTCCTCTGCTGCAGCTCTGGCTGCCCTAGCACCCAAATGCAGCCCACCCCTTGCTCTCTGAGCGTGAGCCACTTTCAGGGTGGAGGCGCTGCCAGGAGTGCTGGTGCTGCTACCGCCAGCAGGAAACTGTCCAAAAGAAAACTAACACAGGCGCTGTGGAGTAGCTTTCTTTGGTGATGGTGAGTTGCTTCCCTTCTGACTTTTAGCAATCAAGCTTTGGTTTGTGTTCATGTTTGTATGTGCAAGAGTTCTTTTAGTGGAGTTTGTGTTTGTGTTTGTTGTGTGGTACTTTGTAAAATCTATCAACAGAGTCGACACATGTGCTCCTTCAAGACCCAATGGAAAAGTGAACTTAGATTGATGTCAGATTTTGCCGCCCACGTGCACTTTGCTGCTAGTCTTTGCAGGTAGTCTGCTGTCTTTGGTGTCTGTACAATCATTGGTTAGTTTGTTGTTTCTTATAAGCTGATTTCAAGTTGCTTTTGGAGCCATCATCACTCAACTTCACAGCAGATATTAAGTTTTACCAGGGGTTAAATCTTGGCCTTGCGTTTCCTCTGCCACTATAGCGTGTTCAGACGTGTTTGGAATTATTTGATTGGACGGATGGATCAGCTTTCTCTTCCTACAGTTGTAGAGCAGTTTGCCACATGATTGTTTTGGCATATGTTCAAGGTTAAATAGAATACAGTCAATTTGTCTCTGCTCCTTATTCAGATGTTCAGCATCAGTCCCAGCTCTCCCAGAATCATTTAAGGAAGATGTGAGTGTCAGCACTGATTCCTACAGGGAGAATTTAAGACCGTTTTACAGAATAGAGGAAATAGTGCTCTCTAGTAATTGGATTGGCTCTGAATTCTTCGAGGTGAAAGTGTTGCTGTCTTGATTTCTGTGTGTCAGCCCTGTGTACTAACCCGGTGAAGGATTCTCTCTGTTGTAATGTGTGTCAGCTGTACTCATCTGCTTGTGTTTTGTTTCTCTAGCAGTGTTTGTGCTGCTCTCCTGGCCTGGTCACTCTAGAAAAGGAGATTAAAACCTCATTCAGGCTTTTATCAGGTTATACATGCATGAACATCTCCCCGTGCCTTTGAGTCTGTCTTTGAATTTCTTATTTAAACCTTCAATTAGCGGCAAACTGAGGTTTCTCCATGTGACATTCCCACAGTTTTTATCTCCCTCTTTCGGTCCAAACAAAAAGGAGCCTTTTGAACCTGATTTTGATCAGAAGAAAAGATCAGATTCCATTTGTATCAAATCATCCTCTTGTCATGTTTTTGTCTCTGGTCTGTGGTGGATCTTAATCTCTGTCTCATCTCTCTGTGATGGATTGGCTACATCTGTGCTGAAGCCTGCTGCTCCAGATATCAGACAAGCAGTGGTCAGTTTCTCCTCACATTAGAAATATGGAGGAAAAAGATGCTTAAAATCATTGCAGTTAAAGTCTTACAAATCTGCTTTAGCTGTTGTGCTACAGTATAATCTGTGTAAAGCCACGGCTCTGCTTTCCCTAAACAGATTTACTGCGACTGGATGGTTTTCTGATGAGGAACTACTCTCCTCCATTAGAGATGTTTTCCTGAGTGAACCGAGCCCACCCCCTCATACTTGCCCCACTCCTGACGGAGGCTTTTGGTAATCTGTGCATTGAAAGGTTAAAACCTTACAAGCCTGGTTGCATCATGTGGTGATAACAAATCTTTCTCTTCATGTGTGAGCCATACATTGGTTGATTTGGGTTGGTTGTTGAGCACTGGATCTGGATTGGATTATTTCAAGAGTTGAGCTACATCCTTGAACACCACTTTAAAGATTTAGATCTAAATGAGTCATAACTGGAATATAAAATCAATAATTAAGTTGCCAGACTTGGATCCTTGGTTTAAGATTGTCTAAGGTAGGTCCGATCGACTCTAACACAGGTTTTTCTCTTGGTCACATTTAGGACAGTGAGTTTGATCATGTTTCAAGTGAAAAGGCTCTAAGTCCACCCTCAGGAATGTCATTTGCTCTGATGGGTATATTTGCCTCACTTTTCTGCTTTATTCCCCTTCAGTGGCTTTGAAAATGTCATCTGACAATCTGGAGCTGTCTGTGAGGAGCGGCACGCTCCCCTGGTGCCTTCAGCTGCTGATAGAGCCATCTCATTTGTTCTGCTCTGTCCTGATATGGTCGTCTTTGTTTAGTCTCACACACGTTCTCTGAGGCCAGAAGCTGTACTCTGTGCCATGTGCTTTATGACTGCACACAGCCTAGGCCACCATCTGCACTCTCGTCAGTAGCTTCAGAGAGCAGAACCTCGCTCCGCTCCACCTGCTGGGAGGACATGTGCTCACAAAAAAAATAAAAAAGGTGGACTCCACCATCAAAACGCACCTCATCTCCCCTCCTGCAAAGGAAGGGCTGTGTTTGTTGGCACACGCTCCTCTGGTCTGTTGTATTGCTTGGACAGAGCTGAGCACTAATGAGGCTTCCTATCATGTGTGCCCAGAGAGAAACCCCCCCTTTCAGCCCCCCCCCACCCCACCTCCTACCCCTCCCTTTCCACCTCCTACATGGACAGCCAGACCGAAAGATCTCTCCTGCTGCCTTTCCATCCCCTCATTAGGGGTCTCTTCTTTGAATGCCATGTTTTAAACTCCCATGAATTCCTTTGGCTTCCTCCTCGACTCTCTTACCTTTATTTTTCCATGTAGCACCGTTAATAGTTTCCACATGCTTTTGAAAACTAAAGTTCCTGCAGAAAAGAGTCATTAAAACATAAACTTTTAGATCAGGAATCAGCCTGTTGGCTTTTTGTCCATCATATAACAATCAGTTGCATATCGACAGCTTATCTCTTGCAGTGTTTGGCTTCTATCCCCAATGTGGAAAATCTAATTCTGTATATTGGTGTTACTTAAGTTTTTTCACTGTTTCCAAACTTCTACATAATTTTTCTTCTTCTTCCTCTCTCCACCCCTCCAGGGCATCTGGCGTATTCCAGTTGATGAGATTGATCGCCCAGGGAGTTTTGCATCTCATATGAACCGATCCATTGTCCTCTTGCTGGAGGTGCTGTCTCAGCTCAAGGATCACGATACTCTGCTGAAAGTCTCTTTCATGCTGCAGAGAACCCCTGACCAGGGAAAGTAAGAACCAGCTCTGTCTGATGCTGTTGTTTCTATGATGTATTATGTATTTGCTCCTCAGCATCTCTGTTCTTGCTTCTCTCTTCTCCTTGAAGGAAATATTTACGGGATGTTGATCGCCAGGTTTTGGCCAAGAGAGCATTTTTCCTAACTGTAAAAGTCCTGGAGGACAATCTCAACAGACTCTCAGGGGTAAGGAAGCACAAATCACACACAGTTAAGCTTGAGGCTGGGCGTCACAGTGTGGTTTAGATGTCTGGCATGCTCCCACTTTGTGTTTTGACAGGTTCTGTTCTTTTTCAGGTGTCTGAGCAGCTTCCTAAAGCGCCTGCGCCCTCCATGGGGGAGATGACCACAACAGACGCATCCAACAGGCCCAGCTCTGAGGACAGCAAACATGCACCACCCAAGAAGCCTGGGCTCACAGAGGGAGCTGCTGCCACGGACACAGGGCCAAAGGAGGCCTCTCAGGCACAAGTCATTGCTCCACCGACATCTGTAGATAAAGGCGTGAAGGTTCAGGAGGTCTGCACGGGCAAGGCGGAGACTGCCGGGAGTGAGGGGCAGAAAGTAGGGCCAGAGGAACCCATGGAGATGGACGCTGGTAACTGGAGGAGGCCCTCCACCACCACCACTGATTTTCAGGGCAACCAAACTGAGACTGACAGCCCTCTGAGCACCGTAGGGCCCCAGCAGAAAGTGACTGACAATGTTCGGACACCAGAACTGTCTCTGGAGGAGCTGAGTATCAGTTCCAGGCAGCAGCAGCTCCAAACCTCAGCACCCAAGGTCGCCGTGGCAGCCAGCGTGGCTGATCAGGTCTCAGCGCGAAGGCCGAACAGGAAGAGGAAGCTTCTGGAGGACGTAGAGTCTGGAAAAACCTTGCTGCTGGACGCCTACAGGGTTTGGCAGCAGGGTCAGAAAGTCATGACCTATGACCTCGGGCGGATTGAGAAAATCATGTCGGAGACTTACATGCTCATTAAACAGGTGAGACTCCTCATTTCACAGCATGTCAGAGAGCTCTGCTGTGCACACCTGATAAAAGGGTTTGTAATGACTCAGGGGACAATGGCATGTTTCTCTTCCAGGTGCTGGGTCAGCTTTGTTTTGTTTCCTGGGTATTTAGTCTCATAATGACATTGTTTACATGCTTTGTCTGAAATCAGAAACATTTCCACACTCTTAATTTGTTCCCAAGAGAGGAGTTAATTACCCGTCCTCTCTGAGCTGCCCTCTTTTCTCTACCTGGTTCTTGAAGATACACTTGAAAGACACAAATGGATGACTGAAATTTTAAAGTAAAGCCTTATCTCTGAGCTAATCATGTGAGCGAATATTTGATAAATGTCAATCGATTCGATGTGCTTTATCATGCATTTGGTTGAGATGATTTCATTACATCTTAAAGATTAAGTTGTGCAACAAGCCCAACAATCTCTGAAGCAAAACTACGAACTTCATCTGTATTCCCACTGACTGACTGATTGTCATTCATAGTTGACAGCTGTTAGTGATAGTTATAATTTATTTTAGAGACATTCAGACATTAAATCTGGAAATTGTATCTCGTCTTTAATCAAATCTGCTGTGCAGCTTGGTGCTCCTCTTCCCCACTCCCCCTCATCCTACATCTGAAGTTTTAAGTTTTGTCCTGCATGTTCGGGTGATCCGAAAAAAATGGGTTTTGCATGTCTTCTTAAGAGGAACTAGCAAGTTAAAGCAAGTTGATGAAAGTATGAAAAACATTCCCCAGATTTATTCCCCACTTCTGGGAACTCAGTTTAGTTTAAAAACAAAGTGAGCTTATTTACAGACGTCTCATTTTTATTGTAATTAGTATGAAAAGTCTATTTGGGTTAAGGGGTGTCATGTGTTTGGCTCCGATGTTGTTGTTAATGTCACTTGACTTCAGCTAACCCCTGGGGAAAGTTGTTGCTGTTAATTCACTGCCCTATTTTTTTTTGTCTGTACTTTTGTGAAGTCATGCTTTGTATCAGTAGTCTTAAAAAAAATCACACCTGGGAACCCCCCGTCACAACTTAACAAGAAAACAGCATCTTTCGTAGAGTAGGGTCTTTCCCTCCTTCGGATTTCACACACGGCAGCAGGCAGCCCCATGAAATGTGGTTTTTGCTTTACTCTATAACCTAAATTCAACCTCTTTCACTTTGTTTTTCTGTGATTTTTCTCCTAAGAGAGGAGGCTGAATCTGAAAGAAGTGGTGTTGCTAAGGTAAATGAGGATTTTATGCTGGTGTTTTATTTTTCCACTCTGTGGGGATTTTTTTTTTTTTACCTTTTTGCTTCAGCTGAACTTTTCAAACTCAGGCTGCCCACAGTTTTTGTTCTGGTTTTTTTTTTCCAGTGGTTGGCACTTAGGTTCTATATCATCAGGGGAATCTGGGTATTACCTGCACCCATAAGAAAAGAGTTGTTTTAGTGGTGGTAGAGCTAACTTGTTAAGTGTTTCTGTAGAACTGTGTGTGCCATCAAAATGAAGTGTCATAGTGCTCAACAGGGCTCTCACTTACCAGTGTGGTGCAGAAACAGGTGCAGATTTGGGTGTAGACACCAGTGTACGACAAGGTTCGTGTAATCTTTGAAATGTGTATCTTGGTCAATCCACGCACACATGATCAGGTGTGTATAGGGTTTACGACATGGAGGGACGCATTACAGTAGAAAAAATAGAGACATGTCTCTGCTGGAAATTAACACCATAGCCGCAGAGGTTGAGAGAGAGTTGAAGCTTTGTTGTTTGAAAGTCTGAAAACTGACGTTAAATAGAGTCCGAAAAAAACACGTCTGAGAGGAAATCACTTCAGCAGGCAGCAGCGGGGGTGTGAAAAAGTAAACTCCAGCTGAGTTTAAAACCTTGAATTTTTACATCCTTCTCTTCAACTTTCATTTGTTTGTCCCACACTCATGTTAAAAGCATATGATGCTGAATCTTTAACATTCAGGCCTGCAGACTGGTTAACCTAAAAACTTGATTAAAGAGCATTTTGTCACATGCTTGTGCAGAATTACTCACAGAAAGTTCAAGTGTTACATAGATTATGGTCATGGTCCTGTCATCATTTGTCACTCCTCTTAAAAAACTATCCCATTTCTCATGTTGAAAGTTTTACCCTGTGTCAGAGTTTTCCACTCGAGATTTTACTGTGCATCTAGGTGTGACTTCTCTAGTTCTTAAAGTTAATCTCTAAAAAGAAATAAATCAGTTTAAAGCACCTCAACATCATTTCATAAGTAGTGTAGTGTACAGCCAGGGTTGGCAGAGGTACAGTGAAATGCTGGGTATATTTTAGGCATTGTAACTAATGTAAGTATTTACTTATTATTTCTGAGCCTCTGTTTGTCCAGAAAAGCACTACACTTGGTTGATCTAGTTTTGATTCTGCACCACTCTTACTTTGACATGAAACCTGCGCACATGAACTGAGACCCGGTGTGGGATTTGAAACCTCCTACGTCCAGATCAATAAATTCTGATCTGTGCGGGGAAATGATTCTGTCGTGTGCATGTTTGATAAATGAGGGCCTAGGAGACCAGATTCTGACTGGATTACAAAGATATTTTAGGATATTCAAGTTATATTAACTGCCTTAAGTTCATTCTTATTTCAACTAAATTTATAGAGGGACACTTCTGATAACCTCCTCCTCTATAAGAAGACCCAAAAGGGTCGGATACTGCTCTTTGCATCTCTTGAGATAAATGTTCCTCAGTCTTGTTGCTTGAGTCCAACCCCAGGGCTTCCTTGGCATTTATGATACAGTTACAGAACAGCCCACCTCAGCTTATACGGTGATATCGAGCTGAAGATCAATGCTGGCCCTACACAAGTTGCCGTGTCCCTGGCTGTGTAATGCAGAGGAGGCTGTAGCTGGAGTGGGAGGGCAGTAGGCGACTGCCAGCTGAAGATGAGGATGAAATCAGAAGAGAAAGTCCAGCTTTGGAAGTCTTTTCATTTTTGTTTTCAGATTGCTGCTAAAATAGTTTCCTTTGCTTAGTTGAAGCGAAGATTTTGTTTGACACACCCATCAGAGAAAGATGTCAGAACTAGTCCTGACATGTTTCCTGTCACTGAACCAGTTATGTAATTAATATGTCTCTACGTTTACCAGAAACATCTTGTGATTTTGCAGCAGCTGCAGACACTTTATACATTTACAGCTCCATTTATCTACAAATCAGATCTTTACCTATTTTTCCCCGCAGAATTTTGTTCTTCTTGAGTATTTTAGCCAGTTTTATCTCAATAAGCTCTGATTAGATATTTCAGCAGGCCACAAAATGTGTCTCCAGACAGATGGAGGCACAGTGTTTCCTGCCACTGGTAAACAGTATATCATTTCACATAAATGCTTTTATTGACGTGATAAAAGATGACACATTGAAATTATAATCATTATGTGATATTGATAACTCATCACTAAAAACTGTGTGTGGTTTCCAGTGAAGCAGCCATGAATTGAAAGCAGTCAGCTGTGATGCACTGATGCTTAGCTCAGTCCATTTAACAATTGTCATCACTGGAAAAGTAGAATGAAGCGGCTGTGAAAAAAAAAAAAAAGCCTTTGGGGGTCCCTGAACCGATGCATATAACAGGCTGCTAGAGGAAGACAACAGCTGTGTGAGCAAGATTGCTGCTAAGTGTGCGATGTAGGGCTGCAGCTAAGCTCGCAGACTCCCACACATCCGTCCACACCAGCTGCACCGGGCCTAATGCGAGCTTTTCTCTGCTGCTGCTGTGATCAGAGGCACAAGATCCGAGGAAATCCTCCAGCCTCTGATACAGAGTCGGTGGAAGTTGGTTGGTTTCACCAGCACCATCCTGGGCAATTAGCCTGCTATGGCAAACTATCCAGAGGAAGTCAAAGCTGTAACATGGTTTCTGCAGGTGAATCTCAGAGATATGAGAAGTATTTCCCTCAACACCCACAGCATGAGGATGTTTCACTGAAAGACAGAAGAGAGATCAGAGATGTTATGATCCCGTATTTTACCTCCTGAAACCATGAGCAATCCCTGGATTTGTGTAGTCTTACTCTTAAACACTGGTGCATGGTGCAAGAAAATGCAGAAGAAGAGAGATAACATATTTCTAATTGTCTTAGTATTCTGTACTTTACAAGTTAATTCCATGATAACAAGAAAAAAATAAGCAGAGATGATGAAATGATAATGTGATAATACATTTCATAACACCCCAAAAATGAAGCTTGTTTTCCAGATATAACAAGATAATTTTCTGGTTATCTAAAAATGAAATCAGTAGGCTTATCGCTATCATTAGCCAGAGATAGCATGTCAAGATGCAGTTCTGTCCCACAGGACTGAGGTAACTGAAGCCTATTACTGTGTGCTTTTCTTTTCATAAAGTGGCCAAAGCACAAAGAAACCCAGAGATTTACTTTCTTGAGACAACAAGATATAAAGATAAGTTGAAATCTGCATTAAAACAAAAAACAAAAAAACAAGACAACTCATATCAGGAAAAGGTGAAATACATTGTTTTCATCGTGACCTTTGGGGGCTTCCGTAGAAACGAAGTCAGAATGTGTATGAAACCAAGTATACATGGCTAAAAGCACTATGTTAAGCAGTCTTTTTTCACCTTTTATAAGCCTATTCAAAATTGGCAGGTTTAGCGCCTCCAGATTATTTATCCTCCGCACTGGTCGTCCACATGCTTTGTTCGTTTCATGCTGTCTCCGTGAGATGGTTATATGTCAGACAGCCTCAAGATAACTGTCTCTATTGTCTGCTAAACTTCCATATTAAGAGATATCATCTGACGTCTGCACTGTAGTTTTAAGGATTATGGCAGTAAATTTTCATCAGATAAAAATGTAACTCGACAAACTGAGTTCTAATTTCTGTTACTCAGCGAGAGTAAAGATGTTTTATTGTTCAGTCAACTCTGGCTTGTGTCACACTCTGCTAGCATGACGCTCTCCTTGCAGCTTGACAACAGTAGTTGCTCCATGCAGTCATTGAGAACTGATGTGTTGTCAACTAGTCTGGAGAAGTGTGAACTAGTGTTGTTCCCATAAAAGTTATGTGAAACTGTGAACTTTAGCCCTGAGATTAGGAATATGTGTGACTGTATCCTAACGGCGTTTCTTTGTCTCTTCTTCTCTCTCAGGTTGATGAGGATGTTGCTCTGGATCAAGCTGTGAAGTTCTGCCAGATACAGTTGGCCACTTCTGCCCAAAGACAGGTAAAGGAGTTTAAATTAGCATCTTTGTCTGTTAACACTGCTGCAGTGTGTACAAACTGAAACCTCTTCTTTTATCTGCGTTGATTAATAACTGGCACTAATATCATGGTTATTTCCACTGATATTCAAATTGATGCTGTTGCATCCTCGTAGCGGGTTGTGAATGCACCCTGTTGTCCCTCCAGTCTCACACAGAAGCTGCTAAACTTGTCCTTAGTTTTAGTTCCAGCCTCAGTTTGCATGTTGTGTGTATTACAGGCAGCGTGATTAGGATACACAAAGCTAAACGACAAACATCAGTATCCTAATCCATAAAGTAAGTGTGTCTAATTGAATTTAATCTGATGGCTTCATCCAAAGCCGAACCAACTACAAACACAGCTTTGTCTGCAGCCCTCGTATTCCTCATCGTGTCATTATCCGCTCTGTCTCATTCTGTGTCAGCGGCTCCCCCTTCCTCACATCCCTCCTCCTGCCCACACCGTCAACAAGAGTCCCTCTGCCCACATCCTGTTGTCACGGTGATGTTCCCCTCCGAACCTCTGGCTCGGGAGAAGTCGCTGTGGGCAGAATAAATCTGTTCTCCTTGCTCACCAATCCCATCATCTGATTTTCTGCATGAGCCTTTTTGTTGTCTTTGTTCGTTTGATGTTGGCGTTCATGTGTGGTAATGAGAAATTGAGATGATGGTGAACATGACGCAGAGATCCACACGCAACATTTCTCAGATGTTTGAAAGCTGAAAAGAGAAATGTTGCTCACAAACTGTTGTGTTGATATTAAAGTAGAAAGGGCTTTTCAAAGATGAGGCAGAAATAAAAGAAGAAAAACAGCTTTTTTTATTTAACAGGAGTTCACTGTAATGATTATCAGTCTTATAACAATTCAAAGCTTTCTGTTTATTGTAAATGTTTGTTAAAACTCCTCAAACCGTGGAGTAACTCCTTCATGGAATCAGACTAAAACAGCTGTGAGCGCTTTAGAATTCAGTTTGCTTTTCTTAATTTCTTTAAAAACTGTCAGCTTCTTCGATTTAGGCTTCATGCACATGAAACCAGATGTTTTCAGAAACGAAATCTTTTCTGAAAATGCTTTCGTCCATCTGTAACCAGGCAAATCCGTCAATGTGGCTTGAAGCATGCCAAACCCATATGGGGCAGTGTTTTTCAGACATGAATCCCTTGCCAGTCAATCAACCCCGTTTTCACCAAGAGATCTGGATTTATTCATCTTAGTATGGCACACATTTAATGCCGTTTCCATTGACTAACCCCAGCACAGATCCCCAAATTACCGATACGTACCGTACCAGGAGGGGGCACAGTTGGCTGTGGAAGCGCGAACAGGATCAGGCTTTACCAATCCAACCCAACCAAACTGTACTGATCCATACCAGACTGCTTGATGGCAACAGGGCAGAATGGATTCCTGTCAGCTGTGACGTTTAAGAACAAAAAGCTTCCTCAGATACCCAGCTATGGCCTTAGTTTCATCTACAGGTCTGTCGTGATTTGCACACCATTTGCATTTGTGCTCTGTCAGCTGATGTGGTTGCTGGGGATGGGCACTGAATTTGGCACTTCTACAGGTATTGACTGAATTCCATCTGTTGAACTGTAGAGTACCAATTCATGTAAAATCAAAAGTTACCATATTTAGGTACCTGAACACATCCTTGTGGCTGTGAATAAGTGGAAGAGTAGTTGATTTTCCATACTGAACATGAACACAGCATTGCAAATTTATATATTAAGAAAGCGGGTAGGTTCAAAAACGCAAATGAATTACAGCTTTTAAGTGTTTTTTACACTACATAAAGACATAATTAAGTTACGTTAGCCTATAGCAGGGGTGGCCAACCTGCGGCTCACGAACCACATGTGGCTCTTTGCCTTCCGGTGTGTGGCTCTTTGATCCATTCATAAAAATATACATATAAATGTATTGTTATGGGTAGTGGTTTGACAATCAATCTTAAATATTCATATATTGATGCCAACGTTGGGATCATTATTGGTCAAGACTTGGTTGATGACCTTGATACTTAAGTTTCAGTTTCTCTTCTCTACATGTGCTCCTCTCAATCGCTCATAGATAGATAGATAGATAGATAGATAGATAGATAGATAGATAGATAGATAGATAGATAGATAGATAGATAGATAGATAGATGGAACTTTATCTCTTCTGCAGTAAAAACAGAAATTGGTCTTTGACATGGCTCAAAGTACAAATTTAAACATGCTTACAAACCCACTCAATCTTGCTTTGAAAATTGGAAATGTATTGATTTTCATTTTATATCATTTCATTTATGTGTGAGAGGAAGTGCGTTTGTTAGGCCACACATGTAATGTGGCTCTTTGTAGTACCACTGTAATTTTTGTGGCTCTTGGTCTCTGACTGGTTGGCCACCCCTGGCCTATAGCCATGGTTGTCCTGAATGTATAGAGGTGCTGTATTTCACTTTATGGAGAAAAATGAGACCACAGTGACTAAAAATATGACAGAAGCAAAAAACACTCAGAAAGTGCTTGGGATTCTGAGGGTTAAGAAAAAAAATATTAAATTGGAAAACTTTGAACAGATTAATATCTATTACTGTATAAATATACAGAAGTACCAACATTTGGTACCATTGAGTGCCAGTGCCCATTGCCAGGTACCGGGCATTGGTACTGTATTGTTTCAGATGTGAAAAGTACCCATCCCTTGTGGTTGCCCACTGGAATCAGTCTTAAAAGCTGTAGCGCCTGTATGCTTAGCTCATAGGTTGAATTTTAAACCCAAAGTTCAGAGGTGATATTTTAATTCTGTGAAACTCAGAATCAACAGACCTTGGTGAGAGTGTTTAAAATGACACGTGTAATTCAGAAACACAGTGGTGTCATTATATTCCATCAGCTGGCAGCAGGAAGCGTGGGGAAGCTGCTGTGCTGTGACTGGACGTCACTCTGTGCCAGAAAGGACGAAACAGTGTGCGTCTTTACCTCCTGAGAATCAAGCTTTTGTTCGCTTCCATTTGAATTCTCCCCCACATATTGCAGATCAGAAGGAACTAACAAGTTTAAAACCTGAACCTTGTCTTTGGGCACTCAGTTTTAGTTACGAGATAACACAATCGAGTACTGTGCCACAGGAAAAACAAAATGTTATTGCCCCAGAGAGAACATGGGGTCTTAGGAGGTAAAACCTGTTGATTTCAGACTCAGTCACATTGTGATCAACATGATTGAAGACTTTCTTCAGGTGTGGCACTGTTATTGTGCAGTGCAGCTACAGGAGTTATCACTGTACCTAATGTTTGTGCAGAGAAACAAATTATCTTGATGAACTCAATACGAGTCCTTGGTTTAATTGAAACAACCATTTGTTGCGTAATAGTCAACCTTAGGTTAAATCTGTACCAGACACTCCTCATTTGTCTGCAGACTGTCAGGTGATTCTGTTGTCTCCTATAATCATCAGGTTTGCGCGTCATGTTTGTCGACTTGTTGAACATTCTCATAATTAGCCTGTAATTGTGTTTCCTCATGACGCTAACGAGACAGAGGCCTGCTGCTGCACCCATTCTTGTTCTGCCGTCTAATCTAGCTGCTGTTCAGTCATAATTATTGTGCTCCCAGCTCCCGTCCTGGTTTTTTATCTCTGTCGTGGGAATCATGAGTAGGCACCTTGGAAGCTCTCAGCTCGAGAACATGAAAAGTTGTTTGCTGCCTCTCACACATTCACACATTCCTTTAAGCCCCCACAAGTGCAGAGTGAGCTCGGTGTTGTGCCGAGTCGTTTTGTAATCTGTGTATTGTTTGCCTTTTTGGTTTAATGCCTCATCAGGGGGAAACAAACCAGCGATAAACGACCTGTGAGCGCACATTTGAACCAATGAAAGCTCTGATGTGATCTTATGGTTTTGCTCTCCTCTTCTTGTGGTGGACTTGCTGCACATTTTGCGAGGCTCAATGAACATGCCTCTTTAAACTCCTTTCCTACCTGTAGCAGGTAAATTAGCAGCCATGGAAGTTAGTTAAAGTTTTAAAGCAGAGAAGATGAGGATTGACGCTCCAGTGTCGGTCCCATTTGGGCAGGCGATTTAATTAAAATGTTCGGTTGGCCGGTCTTTTAATTGTGTTGAAGAGATGACCAAAACCGAACATGACATCTACAGCTGCTCTAATCTGATTTAAAGCCCAATCCCCATAATTGCAAAGAACCATCTTTCAGTCCGCTCTGTGGGACCTCAGTTTGGCTGCCAGCAGACAGCAACCCTGAGGAGCCTTCCAACCGCCTGCTCCCCGCGTGCTGCAATTTTCTCAGGTACTGCCTTTCTCTAATGTGCACGGTCCAGCTGACTTGTTGCTGTCTTTGTTGCCGATGTTTAATTCATGAGATATGAATCATCAAAGCCGGCTCTGGAGCTGCTGCGTGCTCGGAGCTGCTGTGGCGCTCTGTGTACGAGCTGAAGGATCTGTTGCTGTCTCAGCTTTTGGACGGCTACTCTGTTTGATTTGTCTGTTTTACGCTGCGTGAATCCCAAGGGGGGACCTTCATCATACACAGCTCTGATTCAGAGCACAATTTGACTTCCATCTCCCAGCTGAGAGATGCAGGAGAAATGAGAGCTGTTTGTGCCAAATAATCTGGTGCTAACAGTGTGTGCGTGTGTGTGTCAGACCTGCTCATTATGTGTGATGTGGCCCTCAGAGTAACACTGTTACACATGAAATAATCAGATGTAGCTGTCCTCTCTGTTCTGTGATGTATGTTTAATCACTCTGACTCATTAACCTGCTTTAATGATGACATCAGAGCATACCTGTGCGGCTCTCGGCGTCTTATACATTGCTTTAAAGTGGATTCTGTGAATGTTAGACTTAAGATCAGAAAGCTGCATAAACTGGCTTAAAAGAGCTGCTTCTCCTTCAACCTTTCATCCATTTAAAATTGAAAACTAGAGAAGCTGTATTTATTTCTTTTAACTGTGCTCCTGTGTTGCCATGACAGCAGCTCTGGGAGCAGGGCGGCTGTTGTCACAGGTTGTTTGTGCAGCTCTCGTGTTTGTAAGAGGTTTTCTAAAGGACACACAGGGAAGTGGCTCAGAGGGATGGAGCATGGTGTAGAGCAGAGCACCCACAGCACCGAGTCCAGGGAGAGTCTGAGCCCCTCAGGGGGGACGAAACTGCCGCTCTGCCCAGGACTTCTCTCATGTGAAGACTGTCTGTGCTGATGTGTGGTGTGTGAAAAGTGCAGACTGCTTCTCGGACTCAGAGGCGAGGATGAACACCTGAGAGCCCTCCCAGAGCAGAGGACGGTTTACGCCGCAGATGGATCTCTTCACGTCCTCACAACCTCTCCTCTTCTTCTCTATCCCACAGTCTGCAGGCGACGCCCCCACTACGCCGAAATACACCAAGGAGCACCGAGACCTCTTCTTCCCCGCCTCCCTGCCCACACCTGTCCTCCTCAGCCACACCGCCTGCCACCCACTCTCCACCCAGGACAGTCAGGCCAAAGCGCTCTACGAGCCTCTGAGCAAACTGAACAGACCTGTGGCCTCAGGCTTCCACGATCAGACGCAGCACAGGAGAGCAGCGAGCCACTCTGCAGCCGCCATGGCCTTCCTACCACACACAGGTACAAAGCTTTCTCTCTAACATTCAGATATGTTTTTATTGTCTCACTGTTAGAGGAATGAATCTGCCTTCTGCTGCTTAAAGAGACTGTAGAGATGATATTTAGACTGGATTAAATGCTGCTGTTGTTTCTACTACTGCTCAGCTCCTCTTTACAACCTCGTGCGCAGTTATTCATGGGACCAGCAGGGGGCGCCTGTGGATCTCCACAGCTCTGTTACATAACATCTCTGGCCTGTTAATATTTTGCCTTTTAGGTTTTTGTCAGTCCCCCAAACAGAGTTTTAGAAACCATCATCCTCCAGATTGTAACTCCGTCTCTGCCTACACGAGCCTCTGGAGGGTTTTCTCATAATCATCCTAATAATGAAAATCTGGCAGAAAGATTTGCTGCTTATCTCATGTTTAATGTGTGAATTTGCTCTCAGTATCTTTAGCCTGAAGTGCCCTGCTAATGTAAACTCAGTCTCTGAGCTTGAATCTGTAAAATGTTTTAGGGAGAGCTGTTATTCTAAATATTTGAGCTCATTTGCTTTGGTTATTAGATTAAATCTTTCAGAGTGTTTGGATAATGATCTGATAGTTGCGAGAAGCTTGTAGAGAAAGTGAAAAGGAAGTCTGAAAAGCTTTTTGGAGGCACTGAGAGCACTTTTCCTGTTATTGAGGCAGACTTTGTTGCTTTTCTGTCACTCATTAAGTCGAGCTGTGGGAAAAGGTTTTTCAGATGGCTCATCTGTTTTCCTCATTTCCAGACGCATCTCTCAAACCTGAGCCCAATTTCACTTTTATATAAATCTGTCTGGTGACAAACTTGAAAGAGTCATTGCCTTTGGAAAGAATGATTCCAAAAAATGCTGAATTACCAAACATGAAACTCAGATTATTTTTTTTATCAAACTGTCACGAAAAATGACTTAAATTACACTTAACATCATGCTTAGGAGTTTATGCAGATAAAGCAGCAGCAGTCATATTTTCTGTTGCATTTCCTTCATAGCAAACTCATTTCATGGATAAAAATATGGATTTATTCTTTGACAGGTCAGAACCTCAACTTTTACTCAGCGTGTAAATCAGCAGGAAATAAAACATTAAACACATTTTAAAGTTTCTTTACTTAATTGCATCATATTTTTTTATTGCTCTCAATTTTTATCCCATAAATTTTGAATTCTTTTATCGATTGAAATCCCATCTGCAGGTTTTCACAGAAAAAAAAAAAAACCTCTGGAGTCTTAAAAGCAAACCTTTGATCTGAAAGCTGTCAGGCAGAGTTCCTTGTTTTCTTCTTTGATCTAAAACTCTAAAACACTGCCACAGTCCTTCTGATCACGTTCCCCATCCGCCAGACGATAAATTCAGCTCGACACAGAAGAGGTCATGTGATCTGCCCGAGCAGACAGAAAACAGAGTGCGCTGGATTTAAAAATTAAAGAGTAATTTTCCTTGGGGTGTCTGGATTACAACAATAATCTGATGTGATCAAAGCGTCTGTGAGCAGAGTCTGTTGATCAGTTGTAGTGTTTCTAAAGTGAACAAAGTCAGTAAAGACATTAAGTTGTTCTGTTTAACATTCACACAGAGAGGGAGAGAGACACAAAGACAGGTTAGCATCAAGCAACACTGCAGCACTATGTATTATGTAATGGTTACCAAGGCGACACTAGTGAGGAAGAGTATTATATCATTTTTGTTTTGATTTTTGTCTGAGCTGCAGGAGCACAATGAGCACTGAGTTCATACAGTATGTCAGAGTGTAATTGTGAGGGTGTTTCACAGTCCTCTTTACATGTTAAACTCCCCGTAACGCCACATTTTTCAGGTTTGTTCCTTTTTATTTCATAAAATCTGAACACTGAGCACAGAAATGTGAGTGATTTATTCTCCACATAAAGCAACAGGAGATAGATCCTCTCTAAACATTAGTTTTTTTTTTTCAAAAGATCCACTCATTCATAAGATGTCAGTGATTTCAAAATAAAAGTGCTCATAGTTTAGTTCTCTAATGGTTTTGTTTTTCTCTCTCTGCACAGAGGAGCGAGAGGAGCCCTCAGAGGGACTTTCATACCGCCAGCAGGAGTCACACCTTTGTCAGCAGATGAAACTGGCCACTGTTTCCCAAGGGCAGGAGTCAGCAGCCGGCTGGTTTCAGGAAGAGACCGCCACATGTAGCACCGCACAAACATGCCCAGGTCAGAGGGGTGACACTGGTTCTGGTTCACAGCAGAGCACACAAAATTCAAATAGAACGTGTAATTGATGTTTCTCATTGAGAGAATTCATACATCAATGTTTCTCCCTTGACCACACGATCCTCAAAACTTAAAAAATCTGTTGCATGAAAATCCAAATGAGCAGCTTTCTGTGTTTTTAAGAATAAAGTTAAACGTTCTTTCTAATCTGTCTTTTATTTTGAGGTAATTTGACATTCTACGAGTTTCCACCTCCACTGTTCAGAGCGGATTAAATAAGATCTTGAAGGGACTAGAACCTGCAGAGTCAAATAAATCAGACAGTCAACTTAACTTTTTGCCTTGAGTTAACTTTGTTTTATTTTGTGTTCCTAATGATAATTAATTCGTTATTTTTAAGTTAAACGTTTGGAGATTCAGTTCTCACATTTTTTTTAAATTATGGGTCTGTTCGCTTCTCTTATAAAGATTTCTGGAATTAAAGTTCTCACAGGATTTTCGTCAATTTCAGAATTGTTGTATTTTCCGTCAGTGTCAATCAAAAAAAAAAGTGGAGCGGACTGCTGTTTTTAATGTCCGTTTGTATCTGCATCCTGTAACACAAGTGCAGGTTTGCATCTGTGTGGAATTTCAGTGTAGGCCATAGTCACAAACCTTAAATCTGCTTTGTGAAGTCTGCTCTGTGTAGGAGGCTTTTATTGTGGTAGCGAGCATCAGCGTGCTCTGCCTGTCGTGTCGTGTCGGACATTTATTTCGGGCTTTGGTGTGTAATTTATTTACCGACCCAAGAAGAATACCAGGAATTAGCAATTCGTAACGTGACGGAGTTTACCGTTAAAGCTTTGTCGGTGACTGGCTCGGACAGGACCACAGGTGATAACACACATCTACAGAGCACCGCGCCACGTGAAACAGCTTTGAACTGGACCGTTTGACAACACAGTTCTTACATGGCATATTCGCTCAACAAGCTAGCACTAGCTTAATTTCTTACATAGCATATTAGCTCAACAAGCTAGAATTATTTTACTTATTTACTTTGAACGACTGAATGGGTCAAATATGTGCCCTAAAATAATAAAAATAATGCCAAAAAATGACGTCATTGGAATTCACAAGGTATCCAGCTTCAGTAAATGGGATTAGCTCCAACTGCAGCAATAAAAATAAAATGAGGAACAAAATAATAATGCATTTCAGATAAAGATAAAATTAATATTCTCTAAAGCTGAAATTTTGTGAAGTAGATTTTTTTCATTAGTTCCTCCAGACCAAAGTCTGATGTGTTTATATTGTAACTTCGGTAACTTGTTTGAGGGTATCTCTATATTGTTACTACTTTAGGCTGGTTAAGGTCAAGAATAGAGGAGGCTTCTTATTCCACTGTTATAATTATAATAAAATACATAGTCCACATATGTCATAATCTAATCTAACCTCAAAAAGCTGTTGTTTTATAAATTGACGTTTTCTTTTTGGCTTTAATCCCTGAGATCTTAGGTCATTTGTTTGTATAAAAAGTTTTAAAGAAATAAAGTTGAGTGGAGTAGACAGAGCACTCAGTGACTCAGTCTGTGTAGATTAAGCGTTATGCGCGTCAACATTTTCTCTTTTCTTCTTCAGACCAGCAGCAGTACGCCAGCAATGAGCAGTCAAAGCTTCCAGACCCCAACAGAATCCGCTCCCGGGTCCCTCCCAACATGCCAAAGCTTTTCATCCCGTCCACCGTCACCAAGTTTCCACCAGAAATCACCGTAACACCCCCAACACCCACACTCCTCTCCCCCAAAGGCAGCATCTCAGAGGAAACCAAACAAAGACTTAAGGTATGCACCGTCTCTTTCTCAACACGTTATGTGCCAGTGAGCTAACATATTTAAGACTCAACAGTGCCCCCTGCTGTCTCCTCCTGCACAGAACGTCATTCTGTCATCTCAGTCTGCAGCCACAGTCAAAAAGGACACCCTGAGCCAGCCGGCGCTCGAGGTGCAGGAGACGTCTAGCCAGGAGTCGTCTCTGGAGAGTGAGTCCGACGAGGAGGAAGAGGAGGATGACTACATGGACATCTGAGCTCTGAAGGCTCTGTGTGCACGCTCGAACTGAACGAGGTCGGCCGTTCTGCCGCCTCGCTCTGCCAAACCCCGACCCCTGTCTTAAAAAAAAAAGGAATGGTACACGTCTCTGCAGCTGTCTTTGTTGATGCTATTGTTCTGTCACGTGCATTACAAAATAAGATGCAGTATTCTCATCGCCTGTCATGTCACCGTGTTGCTCTCTGGGTGCACGTGACAGGCGATGATGGCTTCAGTCCCACAGCATGTCTGTAACGTGCCATTTATGCATATCACACATCAGCTTACGGAGCTGCACCCAGCAGAATCCGGAAACACAGGACAGTCAGCCTTTTATCGCCTATCGGTCCCGTATTTATGCATCTATTTTTTTAACAGTGTTTGCTAAACCTCTGAGCCGCAGCTAAACCCTGGTCTGAGAACTCGTCGATCTGAGGTGCCTCAGTCTGAACTGACACTCGGCAGCATGAACCTGCTGTCCTCCACTCTAAACTTTTACTTTGGCATGAGAATTTCGTCTGCAGGACATCGATACATGACATACTTCAGTGAACACGGAGGTGAATCCTGGACAATCGGCTGCACTCGAGGTTCGTCCGTGGAGCTGAGCATCCACGCAGCCTCACAACCTGTAGCAGATTGGAAATGTTTACACTTAATATTTGGGATGCTTTCTTTTAGCACTTACCTTTGTGCTATTTTTGTACTCACTGTATTTCTGGTTATATTTTGTCTTCTATACATTTTTCTTTCTTCTGTGTGCATTTGTAGCTAAGAGGAACAGTTCAAACCAGGAAGTGTCCTGTCACCAGCACTGATCTGAATGAAACGAAAAGAGCTTTCAGTTATTACAAATTAGCTTTTCTACACTCAACGATCCACGAATCTTTCCAACATGTTTGGCTTTAACAGGCATTAAGCTCGGGGAGTGTGTGCATGTGTGAGAGCGTCAACATTAAGAGGAGGGTCACTTCGGATTCAAACTGCAGGAAACAACTCGCTGTTAGCAGATGCTCTACACGAGAGGGATTGAAATGCATGAGGAAGACTTTCTAATACTGATGCCTTTCCTTAGAAACTTTGGGTAAATTTGTCACAACTCTTAACTCAGAGAAGACAAAAGAATGTTTTTTACAGATTGTTTTCTATACAAAGAAAGATATTTACTGATTGTGTTTCTTGAAAGCTGTCTACAAATCATTTTTAAAAGGAACACAAATGAATAATTGTAAACTATCACCCTTGTTGAAAAAAAGATATTGTTTTGTATTTTCTTTGATAGCTTTTCTTTATTTTTTGTTGTAAAATAGTTTTCTATTGTTCTGCTGAGCTTCTGGGAATGTACCACGTTTTGAGGTGAGCAGGCTGAAGCCCCTGAGCCCGGCCTGCTGAGGGGAACTGTTCTCTATGTCTGGACTGAATGCATTATAGATGTCAAACCAAAATATATTTGAGAAACACATTCACTGTTCTGCGTGTGTTACTTCAAAGAATCATCGAAAGCTGCAGAGCGTGTTCTCCACGGGGGTCTTGATCCAATGAGACGTGGTTTTGTTTGGATGAACTCAGTTCATAGCTCCTGGGCTTTCTGAGAAGAATGGTGAGGAGCCTGAGGGCCCGGTTGCTAACTCTGGTTTATTCTGAGACACAAATCAACACATCCCGCTCCTGTGTGTGTGTGTGTGTGTGTGTGTGTGTGTGTGTGTGTGTGTGTGTGTGTGTGTGTGTGTGTGTGTGTGTGTGTGTGTGTGTGTGTGTGTACAGTTTATATTTTAGACAGCATTGTTAATTCGATTACGTGATGAGGCCAGTGCTCGACACAAGCTGGGTCAGAATCAGTTGCTGATCTGTTGTTTCCTTTGGCGAGAAGATTTAACCTCCTAAGACCCAGCGTCCACATGTGTGGACAGTACCTCATTTTTTTAAAAACTTTGATCTATTGGCCACATTTCGGGACACTGCCTATGTTATCTTTTAGTGGTGTCAAAACATTGCACTTGTTTCATTTAAAAAAAAAAAAAAAAAAAGCGAATTGAAGTAACATATAGGTAATAACAACTAATAGTGAGCTCATAACTAATAACTTCTTGTACAAAGACCAAGTTTACTTATTACACTTATTAGGTCTTACCTATCCCAAATAGCAAGGAGAAATAAAAAATGCACAACAGACCAAAGTTCAGGTCTCAGGAGGTTGAAGGAAACTTTAATTAAAATATAACTAATGAGAAAGTTCACTTGAATTGCTTTTAGTGTGCCACATAAAAACAAACTGCATGACCTCCTCTCCTCTGGTTTGTACTTTTTCTTTAAATTTAGTGAAAACCGCCTCCTCTCGGTGATGCTCCGGTCCCTTTGCGTTACTCCTTCAGAGTGAGGAGATTGTTTTAACTCTGAATGGTGCTGTGTGATTTTAGCTTAAAGGGGCTGGAGACGATGCAAGTTTCCATTTATTGTTATTCTTGTCAAAGGTCAGTCTTTCCTAAAGAGCTTTACACTTACAGTGGCTGCACAGAAAAACAACTTATCAGAAGTAAATCAGTGATTGAAAATAGTTTAAAACACAGTTTGCCCATGATTTAAACCCTATATTTAAGTAGAATAATGCAAAGACTATATATTAAATGTTAAAACCAGGAAATATTTGTAAAATATAAATGTTGTTAAATATCAGGCTAGCAGCACATTTCATGTAGTGGCATACACAACAGAATGTTGTCATGTTAAAAAACAAAAACAAAAGGTGGTTATCTCTCACCAAACTGCTCCAAGTATGTAACCTTAGTGAGCATGAAAGGCACTACAATGAGACAGAGTCCCTTGGTAGATGAAACTGAAGAGTTTCATCACTGTGTGACTGCTGAAGATATTGGGTACTGTTAGACAATAATTGATAATTAATTGAATTAACTATTGCATAAAGGGGAGTAATTACAGAATAATGTTCTTTAGCAGAAATTTTTTAAAAAGTATTTGGAGCTCATCATCTCCATTAAATCATTAAAAGCTAACAATAAAAACAAGGAACAAACAAACACTGGATGGCTGTGATCCGGTGCTTTTAATACTCTGGTGCGCAGTGATTTCTGCAGTGGACACCTATTTAAAAGTCATTTTCTCCTTATTGCGGTAGTCTCTATAGTTAAGCTGTACATCAGCCTCCAGAGTGCTCTCTGCTGCTCATCTCCTTTGAGCTTCATTCAGTGGTCAGTCGCTGCAACTGCAGGTCAATTTTCTCTGACTCCAAGATGACCCCCAGACAGCTGCATCTGATGACCCCTGCTGGCATACCCTGTCAATCCTTCAACTCCAAAAGAACTCAAGAGGTAAAAAAAAATAAGATGACATACAGTAACATCAAAGTAAGGGTATGAGTCTATTATTTTTGAAATTTTTGTTATAAATAAGGAGTAAATTACGATTAACCATGTAAGCACTGAAGTGGATATTAAGCAACACTAAGTTTATATCAAAAAGTTATAATGTGTGAAAATGTGTGAAATTGTTTTACAAAACATAAAAGAAAAATCATTATTTATGGAATTAAAATTTTGAAAAATAAAATTTATATAAAATTCACAGTACTCTCAAATGTTTATGTTAAATGCTCAGGGCAAGTCCATGTCTGCAAATTGATGAAAAGAAAACAACAACAACAACAACAAACTCTTTTTCTTTCCCATTCTGAAAAATAAAACACTTCAGGAGAAATCTTGACACACTTGACTTTCATATTTGATGCATCAGAGAGTTAAAACAGACATGACTCTGTAGTGGAAATCCCAGCATGGGCTCAAAATATCTTCAAAAAAAAAACTTTGTGAAACAGTTCCTGCATTCACCAACAGCACTCTAATCAGCAAACTACATCTTCTGGAAATGTGATAGGATGATGCAAAACAGCCTGAATTATATTCAAATAGCAATGTGTGATTGAGACTTTTTATTTATTTATTTTATCCAATTTGACCACATCTCCCAAAAAAAAACCTGTAATAAGCATGTGAAGTGTGTTTTAGAGTTGACTAAATTTTTGTTTTACACTTTTGACCATGTCACAGTGACTCCAAGAAGACAGCAAATTAACTGGTACCATCCTTCTCCAGCCTGTCAGATTCAGGAGACAAGAAGACTATTTCAAGTGTACCTTTATGCTGTGGATGAAATAAGATGTTGGAAAAGTGTTGTCATACACCAGTTGGGGAAATCATCAGGGGGCGTTCACAATGACCCTGGTGCTTTGAGGTATAACACCCGTCACAGGCTGTTCGTCAGGCGCTCTTTGAAGAGGTGATGGTTCCACGTAGCCACACGGCATCATTTCTGTCACCAGCAGAGACCACACAACAGTCACAGCTCATTTCTGGACAGTCAAGTTTATTTCCAGGAAGCCTGACCTCTGAGAGCAAAACAAGAAAATTTAATTAAATGTTGAACCCAACTGGCTATTGATAAGATTTTTTTTTTTTTTTTTTACTATTGTTTGGCTTTGACCACTAATTCAAACATTTATGAGGTTACAAATAAATGCCTGAAAATTTATATTTAACTTCCAGAAAGAAAAGCCATGTGTAAAAAAGTTTTCCTCAAAGGGTTTTACCACCTTAACAACCTGAAACACCACCTGCTTTAGCAACAAAAGCAGGTCTGATCTAAACCTTTAAAACCTGAAAAACTACAAGACAGGTGAAAGACAAATGATTAATAAACCAGATTATATTTCCTGAACTCTATTTCCTGACAAAGTATCATTTCCAAGCCTCCATGCTGCTTCCAGAGGAGCGTAGGCCGGCAGACCACCCCACTGACCACATTGACTTTGTGGTCAAAGGGCTCGTACACGGTGGTGTGAAGTCTCCGACACGAGGGAAGTCATTAGTCTTCATTAGCAACTTCCAGGAGTTTCTTATGAAGTGCTGTGAAGTTGTCATTTGCCCCCTTTGCCAGGCAAGCTAGATTTGAGGTTTGTTTTCTTATCAGGTGACCAAATGTGGCAGGCCTCCAGTTTGGTGCATGTGAGATCAGGTTTTGTGGAGCCAGGAGAGGGAAGAGGACAGGAAGTTTCTCAGTCTGCTTCATTTTTTGATTCTTATGTATGTTTTTAGATGGTTTCTCTTCTGTTGTTACAAAAGTAGAGATTTCCTTTTCTGCACGTATTTGCATCACTGGATAAAAGCTCCCTGCTGAGCTTTTAACACAGTGTCTAGAATCAGATTAAGTCACATTATAATAAACCTTGACATGTTTTCATGTGATGGCATTTCTCCTGTCCTGTGAGCCTGTGTTGTTTCCAGCCGTCGGGTGCTGCTGCTATCTCCACAAACCCCTCAAAGTGGCCAATTAAGCATCAAAAGGGCATGCTGCATGGCTAATGTGAGCGAAAGGTGTGAGATTTCTCGTCAGTCCACTCCGGGGGCTCTTTATTGGGCTGCTAGAGAGCCGTCTGATCCCCAGGCCCTGGCTGTATATTGGCAGCTGTTAACTGAGGAGCACAAGGAGGATCTGTGCAGTTAAAGCAAATGGCCAAAGACTGACACCTGGGAGGTGAAACATCACTGCGAAAACAAGGTGATCGAGGAGGACAAGGAAAGTGGAATCAGACGTTAGATGTGGAGATTCAAACTGTTGAAATGAGCTCAAATGTTAGTGAACAGATGTATCCTATAATATATTTAACGCCATGTTTTTGCTCTGTGGTCCATCGAGTCTTCTCCTCATCTCTCTCCTCATGTGTCATCCTGTCCAAATATCCCTGAGGCTTCCTGTCAGGCCTCTCTGCCCCTGACTTTCCCCTCAGGCTGTGTATCCATGAAGCCTTCCTTCACCAGTCACACCTGCCACCTCCAGACCCAGTCCATTATGGGATTAACACTGCTGCTGCTGAAACGTACACCTCAGCTCACACTCTGCTGCAGAAACTGAAATAAACCTCAGAGCTTTCATTTCTCTAACACAATCTTTCCTCTTAAACTCTCAGACAGCTGCATGACCTCTCTGACCCTCCTCTGATTTTTTTTTTTAAATAGTTCAAGGAGATGATCCTTCTCAGCTGCGCTCCAGGTGAGGACAGCCACACTGGACCTGTGACGAATAACTCCTCAACAACTGGTTTCACATGTAGAGGATAGAAACACGTCGCGTTTCCCCAAGGCCAATGCTGCACCACCTAGGAGGTGGGGGAAGTGCTGCATCAGGGCCTTCAGCGTTCAAGACGTCTGCAGCTTTAAGTGCATCATTACAAGCTGGAGGTTATTATCCTTTTTATTCTGCATCAACCACACACAAACGTGTTAAAAGGAAGGTCAATATTTTCACAGAGAGGACTTTTAGGAGTGAAGATCTCTTTATGCACACTTAACTGCTGATTCTGCAGAGTGCTTGCGTTTAAGGCTCGTTCGAAGGCGGCAAATTGCTGTTAAGACTCCTCATCGTTAATGGGCTCTATGCACGAATCACTTCCACATGTTTTGGCATTTCCTTTTATCAAAAGAAATGTTAGAAAGTGTCATGTGTTATGAAGGCAGAGATTAAATAGATAAGGTGTTTACTGGACTTGGCTTAAGTGTCTGTCAATGATATCATTCCTTTGCAACTTTTGAGGTAATTAGCTAATACAAGCTAGCCTGAGCCTGAAACCTTGCTTATGGGTTTAATGTTGTGACTCCATCCTGCTTCAGGTCAATCATACTTTAAAGTAAGTTTACTCATGTGTACATACCTCTCACTTCATGTGTTTGGACTTTTATTAAAGTATGAGGCTACAAAAAACAAGGCTACAAATGAGAACTCCCTAGTGTGAGTCCAACTCACTCACAAGAGATTCATGTTCCATACATTCAACATTTTACACATCTTATTGTAGATTTTACACGGTTTCTGTACATTAGGAGCCCCTAATGTTCCAAAAATATACAAAAACTTAGCTCTAGCTTGACGCTAGCATACAAAGGGAAACTGCATTGGTATGCGAGCAGTTAGCATACAATGAAATAACTTTGGTTTTCTGCCAGAATTTCAACTTTCATCACTGAATACACAAACAAATGTGAATAACTCTCACTTAAGATTCATTTTCAATACATTTAACATGTTAAACATCTTTTAATATACCAAACACAATATAGGACACTTAGCGCTAGCTTGATGCTAACATATATTGGAAATTGCATTGATATTCCAGCAGTTAACACAGCAATATAATTTAGGTTTTCCAGCAAAAATTCAACTTCCAAAACCAAACCCACACACACACACACACACACACACACACACACACACACACACACACACACACACACACATTTACATTATTCTCCCACAAGAGATTCAAGATTTAAGTTTTAAATCATTTTGGTACATGAGAAGCTCCCAATTTACCAACAAATACAAAAGCCTAGTAGTAGCTTGACACTAACTTAAAAAAGGAAACTACAAAAATATGGTAGCAGTTAGCACACATTGCAGTAACTTTGTTTTTCTGGCAGAATTTTAATTTTCATCACAGAACACACAAACAATTGTACAATTCAGTACATTCAATATGTTTTACATCCTCTTCACCATAGAGTGGTGGTTGCTGAAAGAGCTGTCATCCCGTCTTTGAAAGGACTTCTTTGTATTTTAACATCATTGTGTACAGCGCGTAAAGAATTAAGCCAAAATCAAAAACATTAGCACAAACAACTCAGCAACAACGAAAATGAACAGTTTTGGATGTTTTGACATGTAACATTCAGTGGTATATTAAGTTAGCACAGCACTCTATGGTAACCAGCAAATTACATGCTTTCTTAGATTAAACTGGAAATAAGCCATACTCGCCGGTGGATAACGCCTTGTGCATTGGAAAGAGATGCCCTTAATTTTGAGATATTTTTTTTTTACATTTTCACACATTTGGCTCCACATTCTTACAGTGAGTTAGACTGGTTAGCATGGTTGCTTCCCTGTTGTAGCATGTAACCTGTCATCCGTATGGTAACACATAAGCAATTTTACCCTTTGTGCACTGCAGTCAGAGAGCCAAGCTAACAGGAGGCATTGTATTCAGCCCACAGACTTGAGAATACAATGAGAAATGGAAGTGGAAGTGGTGTGTTTATGCTAGCAGAGCGCTTGAATGACGTGAAAGTTGCTTCAATTCAAATGTTCATGCCTGGATTTTGTTCCTCTATGCTAACGCTCGCCATGTTTAGCATTTGTTTTGGCTCTTTAAACACAGTACCAACCAGACGTGGATGCTGGGAGGACGCTTGGTGCTTGTTGGTGCGGGTCTTTATTCTCACAGCCCTCCTGTCCCATTCAGAGCTGACTTGGGCATGTGGTGCTAACTGGCTGTTAATTGCCTGCCTATACACGAACCTTTCTCCACATGAAGAAACTGTCCCCTTCAAGGGAAACTGGCCTAATGAGATTATCTATCAGAGCATGGGCCTGTCTAGACACCCCAATACACAACAGCCCCACCTCCCTCCTTACATCAGTGCTGGCTGCTCACGCCCTCAGGTGAGGGTTACCTGAAGACAGAGTTCATGTTGTCATTACACCATTATGGCTTTACACTGACTTTCCCTCCCACTGAGTCATTTCTCTAAAGTGGACAAGGCTCAGGATGTGGAAGAGTGTAAAGGGGGTTATGGATTTCAACATCATATTGTGTTTTTATCTCATTTATGATTCATTTAAAGGGCAAGTGCAACAATTACTGCAAGAAGGTAAAGCACTGCTGTTTTCTTCTGAGACACTAATGTGTATTTTTCCTCCACCACATGTGGATACAGCTTTAGTCTTAGACTACTTTTCTGACTTCAGGCAAAATATAATCCATTCATACATTAAATGGATAATATTATCTCAATATGGCTTTATTAATCCAAATAGAGAGATTATCAAGCTACCCCTGAGTATGTAAAGTAAAATATAAATACATATAAAAGAGCCCCATATTTGCATGCATATGCTTAAAGTGATAAAACATTAATGCAATGAGATAATGATCCAACAGTTTCATGCATATTTCTCTGGAATGGCCCTTAAGTAAAACTTCTGATGCTTCTGAAGTACTTTTGCTTTTTTATCCCGGGGAACATTTTTAATGAAGGATTTTATCTTCAACAACATTTCTATGGTGTATAACCTTTGATTTTAGATAAAATTAGAGGTGTGAGGACTTCTTCCTTCCCCTAGTTGCTTTTACTTTTAAGCAGAGACCAGTGTTTTCCATCTCTGGTTATCCTACATGTTGTGTTAAATGTTCTACATTGGTTATCAAACACGTCTCACCGACAGTCTAAATACTGTTTCTGTGTGCGCTTATGTCTGTGTGAATGATATTTACACAGCTTCTGGTGCCGCTGCTGCCCTGAACTGCAGCAGGGAAGTGCGTCCATATTTGTTTTAAAGTCTCTTAGCAGTTAATAAAGATGCATTTCCTCCGTCCCCCTTCCTGTGGGGACGGTATCAAGACTTTGTCAAGTCTCTTTGATTTCCCGCAGCCTCCAATCACAGCGGGGACCTGACTCATCATTGTGCCACTTCAAAGCCTGGGAATGGCTTCTCTGACCCCTCCCACTCTGGGGGCCCCCTTAAAAGTCATGGTCACCTCTTACTGCAAGACTCTGATGGATCTGAGTGACTATTGCTGGACCTAGCTTTTCTTCTCTTCTCTGTTTTTTCCACATGCGGCTGGAAAACAAAGAGATCTGAGCTGAAGGTTTTGTTGGATACCACTGACCTTGGATTGCTTTTGGCCCTCAGTGCATGAACCTTTATCGAGCTTTTCCTGTGCTAACAGCTCAACTTGAAGCATGCAGTCCATCAGAGGTGAGTGACTCTCCATTTATGTCCAACCAGACTTATCATTACCTGAACTTACTGATCTCTAACACTGACTGCACTGAAGACATTTGACTATAAACTTCTTCTGCTCTCCTTCCAGACTTAAAGTCAAACTTCAGCGGCCCTCCTCCCTCCTCCATGGCAGCAGGACCCGATGCTTATATTCAGGGTAACATCAGGATGACTCTGGAGGACCCTGAACTCTGGAGGACCTTCAGTGACATTGGAACAGAGATGATAATCACTAAACCTGGAAGGTAAAAACAGTCACATCGCCATCTTCTTCTGTATCTCCTGTTTCTGTTCTTCTCCTGAAAACTCATATTTTCCTTTCTGACCTACAGGAGGATGTTCCCACACTGTAAAGTGAATCTTTCTGGACTCATTCCTTGTGCAAAGTACATCTTGATGGTGGACATGGTTCCTGAGGATGGTTTCAGATATAAGGTGAGCTCTTTTAAAGGTGTATATAATGATCATATTGAGTTAGAGTAGACTTGGCTTTGGGTGTAGATCTTCCTTCATGGTCTCCAGAATCTCCAGACATGACCCCCCTGTTTATCCCCCCTCCTCTCCCCTGACATCATACATCAAAGGGTGCTATCTCTTCCTGTTTTTCTATCCCCTGCTGAGGACCCACTGTACTACCCCCTGTCTCTGTGGGTGGTGCAGGCCAGCAGACTCTCCACTCTGCCGTCCTGCTCTCACACCTCCTCTGGGGGAGAAGGAGGAAGATGAAGCTCGTTCTGTGAATCACCTTTTCCTCTCTGACACGTTGACTAACTCTCTGTCTCCTTCCTGCAGTGGAATAAAGAGAAATGGGAGGTGGCAGGGAAAGCAGAGCCTCAGCCTCCCTGCAGGACTTACCTTCACCCGGACTCCCCGGCCCCGGGAAGTCACTGGATGAAGCAATCCATCTCTTTCCTGAAGCTGAAGCTCACCAACAACACGCTTGACCAGCACGGACATGTAAGTGAATCTACTTCTGATGAGAAGACCTTGGTGAAGGGGTTAAAGAAGTGGAAGCGTTAAATCCAGTCTGTCATGTGCTCTGGTTTAACTCCTCTATTTCTCCCTGCAGATTATTTTGCACTCCATGCATCGCTACCACCCGCGCTTCCACCTCGTCCAGGCCGACGACCTGTTCAGTGCCCGTTGGAGTGTTTTTCAGACCTTCACCTTCCCTGAGACTTCTTTTACAGCAGTCACTGCGTACCAGAACACCAAGGTGAGGCTGCGTCACTGAAGGAAAAAATGTGAAATCAAGGTTAAATATTTCACATACTAACTGTCCTGATTCTACCACCTACAGATCACAAAACTAAAAATTGATCACAACCCGTTTGCAAAAGGTTTCCGGGAGGAAGGCACCAACAAGAAAAGGTGGGTAATGAGTTCTAAATAATTAAAACTGATGGAAATGTTAAAGGGGAGCCAGGTGTGAGAAAGAGTTGTTAATTTGTAATCAGGATTTAGAATAAAGATTGCATTAATTTTTACCAACTTTTTTTGTGTGTGCTGTTGCAGGCGTGCAAACAAAAACCCCAGCTGTCTGGAGAAACGAGCCAGGATGTCAGACATGTTGAACCAGGACTCTGAGGAGGACAGTCCATCAGGTCTTATTCTCAAACTCTCAAATCCTCCTGTTAATCTTCCGGCTTCTTACCCCTGGACTTCTCGAAGTTAAACTCCTGTTTTTGTTTGTTTTTTTCCAGATTACTGTAAATACGAGGGTTACGATGCAGAAGAAGGAGACCTACCCAAAAGGAAAGATGCTGGAGCAGTCAAAGAGGAGCGCTCCTCTCCGTGGGCTGCAGAGAGGGATCACAGTGTGAGGACTGACTCTCCTGCAGGGCCTGACCACAGGGACATGTACAACGCAGAGCAGCTGGTTCCTGCCGCTGCCTCCTATCAGCCGTACAGGTGAGCGCTGACACAGAGATGCTGAAAAGAGTAAAGAGTAGAGCTGGTGTTGTTGTGAGGGAAAAAGCTGATCTTTCTTCTTCTCTTCAGGTTCCACGAGTACGGGAAGTCTCCGTCTCCATCCTCCAGCGTTGGAAGCAGCAGCAGTGGATCAGGACGCAGCAGCTTTGAGTCCAGAGTCCCTGACATCGCTACTGTCCCGGATCACGACTCCTCAAAGCACCGGACGCATGAGATCGGCCACTCAACATGTGGCCCTCAGCACATCCCGGGCCCCCAGGACTACACAGGGGTCCTGAACATGAGCATGGCTCAGCCCGGCAAACCTGGAGTGATCAGCCACCACATCTACAGCCCGTATGGAGCCGAGCAGACCCTGGGCCAGTGGAGCGGCCCCGGACCTGCCCAGTACCCACCTCCTCATCACCTGACGGCCGACTACACTACACAGGCTGTGCATCACAGCTATCACCATGGCAACGTGGCAGAGTGGAGTCAGTACCCGCTCTTCTCTTATTCCTGCTGGTGAGGTGCTGATCTGACAGAGAGAAACTTTGAGACGCTGATGAACACTTGCAGCTTAAGGGATGCATGTCCACAGAAACAAACTGAACTTCCACAGGAAGGAGCTGAAGCTGCTGAGCCACAGGATTCAGACTCCGGCTGTGCTGACTGAGATTTAAGTGTGCTGCTCCATGTTGACTGTTTTGTTGTTAGGTTGTGTATTTATTTTGTATTTCATCTCATCTGCAAGTGTAAATATTATTTTTATAAAAGAAGAGATAAAACTTAAGTGTGCAATGAAGTCTGTCTTAAAACTGTGATGTGATCAAAAATAAAAAAACTTAAAGCTACACACTTTGATTTTTTTATTAAAGCACCTTTGCTTCAGGATATTCTTTAAGTAGATTATTAAGGTTCTTTTGTAAATAAAGTTTTTTGTGACTTTAGGGCTCACTGTGGAACAAAAGAACTTCCTTTTCATGCTGAAAGTATTTTCTTGTTGCTGTTGTGGTTTTTGGTCTTTCAATGTCTTTGTTTAGAGAAGAGGTTGGTGGTAAAAGCCAATAACATGACGAGAGTAGGGACTGACTTGCAGGAAAGAGGCCAGACCTCATTGAGTGTGAAACCTTAACTCTTTGAAGTCTTAACCTTAAAAAAAAACAAAAAAAAACAGCGATTTTCTTTTTTTTTTTTTTTTTTTTTTAACTGAGACACATATCCATCCCTTTAACAAAATTCACAAAATAATGTTGCTGAATAATTTTGTTTATGATACATTTTTTGTATCTCATTTGATGCATTGGGTGGTTTTTGCATTTTTTTTTTGTAAATATATAATATGATAAAATGTAAAATACTTATTTTAAAATATGAGTAACAATTACAATTTCATCTGAGTGCTAGATTCAAGGGTCAAAACACAATTTAAGCTGCCTGTAGTGGAATGATAATCCTAAAAAAAAAAAATACAGGTTTAAAGGGAACTATTTATCATGTTGAAGAGGTAGGCGTCTTTAGAACTCATGGATCAAATATGATAAGTTTGGCGATAAAGGTTTAACAGCTTGGCCATACCAGCGCCCTGAACAAGTGGCTTTTCGAAAAAGAAAAAAACAAGATTCATCCTCTTTTCTTCAGGAATCTGCCACAGTAACTAAAGGACAAGGCTGTTTCTAAAACATGCTGTATGTCATCTTGTCCTGAACTTAGCATGCTCCATCCTTACTTAAGCCATATGTCTTGATACCTTTTGTCATTCATGAAAAGGATTCAGTATGAACTCATGTCCAATTCTGTCCATTCCTGTTAGAGCCTGAGTCATAACAACGACCCAACATGTAAGAACTGGTCCATACTGTAACAAATGTGCTGAGCCTGAAATGCAATTATCAATGTAATAAATCCAAGGGGCAACATCAGGTTTGGAAACATGAAGCCTTTGCAGCAGTGCTACAAGTTGCTGTTCATGGAGGATCTGCTTGAGGCTGGCTGTAGAAAGACCAGAAACCACATCAAGCAAAAGACCGAGTTTTATAGCATTAAAAAACATGTTTACAACCTGGTTCAAAAGGCTTGGGTCTGAAACACTAATTTCACTATCAGCACACTCTGTACTGTGAGTGATTTTTTTTACTAACTTGGCAGTTAAGATTACATTAGGATCGTCTGCATGTCCAATCAGAGACACAGCTCAGCTCACGTGAATGATTGGATTGTATGAATAAAACCCAAATGTAATAACTGATCAAAAATGGAACAAGTAACCATGTTTTGGGCTCAGCATCATTACATTTTGATTCAGCTATTACATTCCAGGTTAATTACATTTTTATTACATTTTAAGCACAACACTTTTTCCTTTTTTTCATTAAATTTCAGGTTGTTGTTACAAATCAGGCTAAGTCCAAAAAATCTTATAAAACAACTGGATGGTTTGAAACTAATCTCTAAAACTAGTAAGGCATGTTAATACAGGCTAGCAGATAAGGTCTAGGTCCAGACCAAAGCATGAAAACTGGACCGGTTGTTGAAAAGGTCTCAGTTAACCTCCTGTACTCTGCTGAAATATCCATAACTCCCAGCTGCTCATGGTATATGTGCTGTCTGCTCACTTCCTTTAATACTCGTTGATAGTGTCTGTTGATGCATGCTTGAAGTATCACCTTTGTGTGTGTGTGTGTGTGTGTGTGTGTGTGTGTGTGTGTGTGTGTGTGTGTGTGTGTGTGTGTGTGTGTGTGTAAGATGGTCAGTAACAGAGATAACCAATTAAGAATCACAGTCTTCCGCCCACTTTGGCCTTAAAACATCATATTTTTGTTCCTAAACTCGAGCCGTCCTTCAGCAGAAAGTTGGTCTCAAACTTTCTGTCTGAGTCTTTCTTTTTATCTTTGTTTACCAGTTTCACATAAAGTAGCCTGAGTAAATGTGTCTTCTTCTGTTTGTGAACATCTGTCTGCCTCTTCCTTCAGCCGGCCCTGATGAGCAGCACATCCTCTGCTTGTGTTTGTTTGTATTTCCTCTTTGTTGATCTAATGAGCAGCCCTCTGTAGTTTCCACAGGCCCAGCATGCATTAAAGACTGTGTGTTACTGTGACTGCAGCTCACCTGCTGATGTTTACCCACCAGCATCATAAAGCATTGCACCACTCTCATTCTGCATCTCAATGAGCCTTAAAAAGCATGAAAATGAGGGGCTGTCTGCCCCTTTTCACAGCTGAAAAACACAGGCAGGGCCCATCGCCCCCACCCTGGGTGGATATGAGCTGCTAATGACTGTTGTAAAGTTCAGGGGGATGGAGAGAAGAGGAGGGGGAGGGGTCATCCTTGAGGAGCGGATCTGGTGTGGTGTGGATTTTATTCAGCATGATTCATTATCTTTGGGGCTTCTTTGGACCACTCTCCGTTTTCTCAGCTGCATGCTTCACACACTTCATTAACTCACTTTAATGAGGATAAGAACGGAGAGATCTTTACTTTACTGCTGGGTGAGAAGGTCAATGTGGGATGAAGTTCAAACTCAGAAAAAGTATTAAGAGATTAAATCTACCTGAGGACATCTTTCCCCCTCTCAAACAATGATAATTAAAATTCATCCAGGAGAAGTGGGCAAAGAAAGTCCCTCAGTGAAAATCTCTGGCTCACAGCTTGTGCTGCTCTGTACAGGGCTGAATGTTTCACTTCCTGTTGTGGATATCTTCGTGATAGATCCATCATCCTTATAGCATGTCTACATTCTGACTCTACAGATAAATACAAAACCAGAGAAGGAAACGACTGTAAAAGATTGTTTGATGTAAAACACTTTGAATGAATGAGATTAGGTAACTCTCTTAAAGTTTGTAAAAATGACGTGGAATAATTTAGTTTCTTCATTTTGAGACAAAATGAGCCAAATGAGCAAATTCAGAAAACTCCTTTAAAATAAAAGTGAAGAAATACATTTTCAACTAATACAGTAGGTTCTGATATAAGAAAAGTACAATCTGACATGAAAAGTCAACATGTGTTACCCAATCACAATATCATAGGATATGATACGCACAAACCTATGCTTTGCTATACATTACTGTACGATACAAGTGTGGTATGGTGTGGTTAAGCAGTAACCGTCATCTGTAAAAATCTAAGAAAAAATGCAGTGGTGCTGAAATCTGCAGTTTTTCAAGTGTCCACTAGAGGCTGGCTTTGGACATACAAGACACCACGGACACACCAAGCCAAAAAAGCCATTTTCCCTGCAGAGATAAACATATTTACTGCATGCTAAAAAAAAAGACTTCAGTCTGAATGGTTGATTTCTCTAAAGGCAAACACTGTACAGGGGTTGAAACTTTTCTTTCTCAGCAGTTTGGAAGATGTAGGATGAATAGTTTACCCAATCAGAGACAGCTCAGCTGAGGCTGGTGCCCTACAACTGCCATGTTGCTCTTCATTACAAAGCTGATCAAGTTCTGTTCCAGGGAAGGTTGTGTGCCACAAGGATAAATACAGCATCCACATATGTTAAATGATGATTCTTCTGATAATCAATGGACTGCAGTGTTTCTAGCCCCACTGAGGGTTGGATTGCTATGTCTGGCACCAAAAAGTGGTACAGTATGGATCAGTAATTTGGGGACCGGACCTGAATTTTGTCAGCAGAGACGGCACAAAATGTGTGCTCTACCGAGAAAAAAACAAACAGAACTTATAGGCGGAAACAGGGCTGAAGTGTGGAGGCTCAAAGCCTGCCCTATTCCCACTATAGTCCTGCTAGATGATTTACTTTGTAGGTACAAAATACAGTACGGTACCAAACCAAACTGTATGGTATAGGATGAAATGATGCAATTTGAGACAATATTTACAATTTACAATATCTTCTTTTTTTAGATATGAAATGAAACAAATTTATATGATATAATAAAGAATTAACTGCTTTATAAAACGAAACAAACTGATATGATACGGCTCAAAAACAATACAATATGATACAAAATTATTTGATATGATACATTAAGATAAGGTATAGTATGTCAAGAAAGGTTTTAATGCATAAAATGAAAGGATACCAGGCCACATTACACATTGCGATATGATGAATGACAGCTTCACAAATTAATGAAACAACATAACTCAACTCATCATACCGTATGACCACATTACATGTTAGAATATGACATGAAATGACACAACACAGGATAAAAAAATGACCCAATACAATACAGCACGGTAAAATAATATGATACCAGACCAGTATGTGTGTTGCAACACAGCCCCTCACCAAATGCTTTGATCCAGCCTGTGCATCAACTCCCCATAACACAACACCACACCACACAAAATGATACATTATATAACAGATGACACAACACCACACATCTTATAATACTATGTTACATGAAGTGACACTTTGTACAATACTGTGTGTTACAACGCAACACCTCACCGCACAGTGTGGCATGTCATGACACAACATGGTTCAATGTTATACAATATGATATATGACAAACACAACATCACAGGTTTCAGCACCACACAATCTGACACAGTGCAATTTACTGTTCCCCTGAAGAAAAAGCCTCCACAGGAGTTTTAATAGACAGAAACAAACAGCTATCATCATATCAACGGGGAAACATACCCTCATCCACCTCACGTCCTGCTCTCAGGGTGCACTTACCTAAGAATAGATGCTCGAGTATCGACTGGAGGGAGAGGTTCTCAGTCCTCCTCACAACCTTCACTAAGTGAACAAGCTCTGGTATTAACAGCGTCCAGAGGTTGTTTCATGATAACATCTGATACATGATTATACTTTCCCAGCAGCGCCTGGTAAATGAGAATGATACGTGAACCTCTCCATGTATCTGTGATGTTTGTGGGGAATGAAACCCTTGATTTAAACAAACACAAACTGAGAGCAGTACAGATTGTTCCTTTGTCCACCAATCCCCAATCATGAAAAGACTTTCTCTTTTTGACTTTGTGTGGTTTTTGGTTTGATGCTTCCACCATCACTACTTCTGTTGCTGCCGTTTGTCCATCACCATCAAACAAGTCTCACTGCACTGAAAGAGATCCTGGATCTGTGTCCACAGGTGACCCAGTTTGTGCTCTGTGAATTATTGAGCAGACCGTAGACCTTGCCCACTCCCGACACAGCAGGAGAAACAAAAATGAAAGTGAGCACTTAGTTAAATTCCCCCGACACACATTCACAGCTCCTCTGGGATTAATCTGCATAGCTGCACATCAATGGGTGATTTGGGCCCTTTAACTGCCGTGGTAATGGTCCAGCAAAGAGCAGCAGATCGACCTGCACTCAGAGGCCCGTAAAGGCTGCTGACGTGCTTAAGTGCAGGACATATGTCTTAAGTATCCCAGAGGTGCTCCTGCAGCCAGAATGAAAAGAGTGACACATAAAAGCTGAGGATTGTTGATGGTGGACGTCCAGCGCTGCTGTCAGCAGAGCCCAGCAGACGACATGACGGGGGCTGGCATGATGGTGTGAAACAAAGCAGGGAGGGGGGCACTCTCAGGGCTGGTGGGGGGTAACAGATGTAGATGAAACAGCCTCAGAGAGGAAAACAGCAGTCAGCCTTCATAAAGCTGGAGGAGTGGAGGGACAAATGGAGAGGAACTGGAAGAGACAGGGAGGAATAAAGAGCCGCAGACTGACTCACTGTACTTAAAGAAAAGAAGACATGTAACAGGAGAGAGCCTGGATCACATGTTTGACTTTAAAAGACTGATTTGAAGAACGCTGAGTCACAAGACAGAAGCCTTTTCCCTCTAAGATCAATTGTTTCCAAAACTGGACTGTATTAGTTTTTTTTTTTTCTTTATTTTTTGTTGAATGAAGCTCTTTCAAAGAAATCAACTTGACCCTGATGTCATGTTTCTAATTCCCAGAACTCAAAGCCATGATCATTTCCATTTGGTCAATCTGCAGTATCTAAAAAAAAAAAAACCTAAAACTCCTCATTTACTCCCATAAAATACCAAAAACGCAGCAGTTTATTTTTCTAATATCGAGGAGCAGGAACCTGCAGGCTTTTTTTTTTCTTCAAATATTGATTTACATAAGCAGGTGGCAATTAACCATCCTTGGATTGATTTATACTTCTTCTAACTGAATTTTCCTGTAATAAGAACATGTGTTTGCTGCTACTGCATTTTTTCAGACACTAGACACAAAGCCTCAGTGGTGTCTGAAAGTCCTCTCTAAAAAACTTTGAAAAGGTTGTCCTAGGTAAGCATATAAATACATTTTGACCTTACTTTAAAAAAAAAGGAAACTTGTTGCCTAAATGATTATGTTATGCTGACTTAAATATAAGTAAATACGAATAAATTATTATACAAAATGTTCCTAACATATACCTTTAAGTTAGTGCGACGTATGTCATGCTTTGTGATAACATGATTTTCTTGCTTAGTGAGTGAATGAGGCGTGAGGAGCACAGACATCGAGTTCATGCCATGTGTAACAGAGAGCCTGTCCATGCCATGGAGCACAGCCTGTGCCCACTGCACATCATCCAACTGTACAGCAGGGTCCCATATCCGTTGTGTTACTTCCTCACTCACAGTCATAAAACTCTGTCACAACAAAAAATTCTTTGCTAAAATCATTTTTCTTGAAATGTAAAGGAGCAGTTTTAAAGTTTGGTTGCAGAGAATATTTAAAAAAGTATGAAAACTTTTGGTGAGCTTGTCTATATTTTCAGCTAGATTTATACAAAGAGATGATTTGAAATTAATCAAATTACTAAGCACACGGGACTTAAACCAATTATGTTATTCCAACTTATGACTGTTATATGAAAAAAAAAACATTTGTTATCAATCGAAACAATTTTATTAAATTGAATTAACTTTTTTGTTAGTGCGGAAACAAAGGTCAGATGCACATTTCAAACAGAAACTTAACTGATTTGCTTTCAGCCACATCAAAATGTTACATCAAGGTAGCAATGTTCAATTTCAAACTGATATGAAACAGAGAAAAACTCATTGGAAACCCGAATTAAAAAATATGGAGTTTGATTTATTTGAAAAATGACATAACTTCAACTGATCATTAGTTTCCTTTTTACAGAATATGTGGACTTGTCCACAAATGTTCCAAAAGTGAATGAAGTTCCAAGTAGATCAGGAATTAGTTACACATATGTGACCTGATCTTGCTTATAACTTTATATTTCTATGTTAAACCAACTTCCAATCACCATTACATGTTAAAAATGAGTGTTTATAACATTTTGATGGTAAACAGATTCACTGAATATTTTTTCTATTCAAATCAATGTCGTGTTTTACAGTGTGCATTTAAAATGATTTATCCAACAGGTCACAGCATGTACAGGCTCATAGCTTCACCTTAAGATTAACTTAAAAAGTTAATGTACCTCAGGGATCTGACTTAGCACCACTGTAATTCACCATTTATGTCGACAGTATTAATAATGTTCCTCATAATCTTCATTCATATGCAGATATAATAATACTGTTATCTACTGTCACTCACAGGAAACTTTTTGTTCAACTCACCTTTCAGAAGTTCACATTAATATCAATTCAGGACGAAGAAAAAGTCATCTTGTTAAACTCAAAGATAAATCCTACTAAACGGGTTGTTTATTGTGTCAAATCAGGTGATTTAACTGATCCTTTATGCTCTTTTATGTGATGCTGAATGTGCTGACATGTTTATTAAATTATGCGTCGGTTGTTTTTCATTTTGCAAGATTTTATTTCATTTATTTAATCTCAATGAAGTTTTATAAATCTATATAAATACATATATTAATTAATTGATAAAACAATTAAAAAATTTTTTTGGGGGGGGATTGTACACGCTGTACACATCCTAGCTCAAAATTAACAATGCATTAAAAAACAGCTTTCCTGTTTTTAAAGTAGTCTCCAGCCCTTACCTCCAGTCACATGCACATGACACAAAAGTGAGATATATTTATATTACTATTTATTAAATTTCAATAAGAATGAAAAGGATGCTAACTTTGCAAATCAACGTGACAGTGTGTTCAGATACAGTTTGTTGTTAAACTAATCAAGAAGACTACATCTTACCACTGGCTCCATTTTTTTTCTCTGACAGAAACAAAGAAATACACAGAGGAGTGTGTGTGATCAAACTTTTCACACTGAACCAAAAGATGGGACAACAATCTCTAGAGTGGAACTAAGAGACAAACTAACCTCAATCTGCTCTTTGGGATGAGTATTCAAATAAATTAAATAGAATAAAGTCAAATGAAAGGACACTGAAAACAGAACAGATTGTTTTGGTTTTTCATTGCACAGTTATGAAGACGTGAGGCTCATACATTGGTGAACAACCTGCAGCACCAGTGTCTCATCCTTCAGGGTCCCAATAAACTGCATCTTTTCAAATTTTACATGATATCAGAGGCACAAAACCCAAGGCTCATCCTGTCCACGAGATGAACTAAAACAGGAAAAAACATGTAAAAGTTCAGGGTGCAAATACATAAAGAAGGCACAATGTTAGAACTCAACAGCTTAATGATTACTCAGTAGTTTGGATGAGATGAAAAGTTCAGAGTAGTCCAGTGAGTATAACCAGTGGAGGATCCTAAAAGTTTTCAAACTTTAAAAAAAAAAAAAAATTCAGCTCAAAATTGGGGCAGAATTTTAGCATCTGACTGCTCCCTGTTATTCTCTCAAGTCCAAACCCAATGTTACAAGTAATCAGAGGAACAAACTTAGGCAACCCTTCACGATGCCGTACATACAGTCATTGCATAGCCAGTGGTCTTCTTCATCTCTCTACGATGAATAAAGCAGAGCTCAAAATGTTAGGGTCAGTGTTTTCAGCAGGCAGGCATTCATGGAAGGAGTTTGATTATCTGAGAAAACATTTGATAAAATAACAAAACTGTGCAAAAAATCCTGAATGACACTTTGGATCAGAGGCACTCAAAGTGGTCAACGTGCAAGAACGACAAAACTATCCCCAAGGAACCTAAATGCAACATGCAGTGTAAGAAAAATGCATGAAACTCTCCATGACTCAGACGTTTAGCTCAAAGAGGAGGCTTCAGTCCTCACTGGAGTCCTCTGAGTTGCCCATGTCTATGTCCGCATCCTCCCATGATGCCTTGGAGCGCTGCTCCCAGCTCCTGGCATGAGCGATCACAGCAGGGGGCATGAGCGCCACGCAGGCGGCCAGGCCAGACACCCGCTCCTTAAAGTCGGTGTCGTTCTCCCACTCGTCTGTGGCGGTGTTGTAGACGTGGACGTATTTCATCCTGTTGCCTTTGTCATGAGAGCGTCCTCCCAGGATGTAGATTCTGTTCCCCAGCACGGCTACACCTGGCTCTCCGTGACCACCAGGGAGGGGGGCCACCAAGGACCAGGAGTTAACTTCAGGGTCAAAGCAGGCCACCTGGAAAAAAGGGAAAATTTATTCTCCATCCCACACATGATCGTCTGACAGAGAAAGGCGTGTGAACGTGTCTGATCTGGTGACTTTGACTTCATCATCAAAGTATAACCAGGAGCTCCACAGAAGAGAAATATCACACACAACTTTTTGCTCAGTTCAAGATACAAAGAACTAAAGCAGGTTTTCCTCAAAGGGCAGAGCAGAATCCTTTGGGGAGACTTTGAAGAAATGTTGGTGGTTCTTAAGGTTTTCTGAGGATGTTTTTCTCCTCTCTGGAGTAGCGGGGGACTTTTTTTATTTATTTACTGTGAGGTTAGGACAGTGAATAAAGTAAGAAAGTGAGAGTGAGGGGGATGACACACAGTAAATGGCTGCTGGCTGGATTTGAACCTGGGCGCTCACTTTGAGGACGACAGCCTCTGATCAGAATTCATAAAGAAAATGTGAACAAGTTCATTCTGAGTCTGATAAACTACATACTCTGTGAGACATTTTTATTTTTAGTTGAACATTTTACCTGCCAGGAAGTCAATTCTTGAAACAAACACAATCATATTTAAGTTCCTTACATTTTTTTTTTCATTAGCCATGGCTATGGCTCCTTAAACACAGAGGGGACAATGCACAAAAACATTGCGCTGTGCTGCAAAAACTTAACTTAAAGCAAGTTTTTATGTCCTTTTTAAGTAAAAAAGACTTAATATGAGTAACATTCACCTGACAAATCCAGAATTAAGTTTTAAAGATATTAAAAGACAAATGTTCTTGTTTAGTTTCCTTAAATGCAGAACATTATTTTTTATCTTACTGGAATTTTTTTTAAATCTTTAACAAGTAATTCAGGTGTCGTTTTTTTTCTTGTAAAACCTTAAATCAAGACATTTTCTGGACTTTTCAGGTGAATGTGGTTCATACTGAGAGAAGTTAAAACAGTGTTAGCTAAAAAATAAGACAAAATAACTTGCTTCGATTTCAGTTTTTGCTGTGTAAAAATCTTCTTTACAGCAAGAAAATACTCTAGGTTTTAGGTTTTTTCTACATTTACTATTTCATTTTTCTTTTACTTAAACATCAAAAACCAGATGGTATCATGAGCTCATGGTAATGTGTTGGGAATTATTGAATTGGTTCAGGGATGGGTACCGAATTAGGTACTTTAATGGATAACTAAACACATCCTTGTGACTGTGAGGAAGTGGATGAGTAGGCAATTTCCCATGCTGGACATGAACGCAGCATTGTGAGATAAATATGTTAAATTGAGAAACTTCGAGATTTTAAACATTAAACTTATTTATATTTATTAACACATAAACACAAAAGTACTGAAAATTGGCACTGTTGAGTACCGATACCAATTTCGAGGTACATTGATTTATAGGTACCCGACATTGGTACCTATAAATCAATATTGGTTAAATTGCTAAAAAGTATCTCAGAATTTGGGAGATATTTTGTCGAAAAATAGTTCAGAGGATTGCATTCTTGAAAGAGGTAAGTGTAAGATCAGTATAAGAAATATTTTACTGAAGTTTTTGGGCAGAGAGGAGTGGGGAGGTATGAAGAAGCTAGTGAACTTAAGTAAAAAAAAAACATAATTTTCAGACACAGTCAAAATATAACTTAATACACAATCTATAAAAATTGTCATTTTAGTTCAATATGTCGACAATACTGAACATAGTACGTGGCCCTGCTCTTAACACAGTGAGCTCTCAGACTAACAGTCACTGATGTAAATTGCAGCAGTTATATAACTAATGACTTGTGACATCATACCTTTAGCACATCACGGCGGTATTGACACTCATCGTTGCTTCCACCAATCACATAAATGCGTCCGTTGACAGCAGCCATGCCATGCCACGCCCGCTCCACCGGCCCCTCAGCACAGCCTGTCCAGTGATTGGCCACAGGGTCAAAGCAGTACGTCTCCCTGAGGTATGAATTCCCTCTGCGTCCACACGTGATGTACATCTTCCCGTCCAGCACAGCTGCAGCGTGGGCGTACACCTGGAGGTGAGGTGAGACTGCGGTTAAAGGAGTGAAGGAGTGGGGAATACCTCATGTCTGAAGGGATATCCCTGCTGAGGGTGCTTAGGTGGGAACACAGCACCATCATGTGGATGGTAGCAGGACTGCATTAATTTCTTTAAAGCTGATGCTTCATCTCTCCAGCCTCATACCTCTCTCTTTAGAGGAGACACAAACTCCCACTTGTTGGTGTGAGGGTCGTATCGCTCAACTGAGTCCAGCTCATGGCTGTAGTCTCGTCCTCCAACAGCATAAATATGTCCGTCCAGCACACACACGCTGTGATCAGCATGCTGCTGCTGCAGGGGCTGGATGGAGCACCAGCTGTTGTGTCGCGGGTCATATCTGTAAAAAACACGACAAGTGACGAACCATAATGAGAAAATATGAGATTTGAAAATTCAATCAACATCTGAAGAACAGCTGTGCCAGAATTACAGATCAAAGGGAGTTAACTATAAAGCAATAAAAGTTTGATAACACCATTAGAGCTCAACATGAGTCATTCTGCAGCTGATGAGCCTGTTTTTTCTTTCATTCCAAAAAGTTTAGGAAGAACTCACATTACTTTTTATGAGACTTTCACGGTGAACAGTTATCAAAATAAAATAATCATATACATTTTTTTTATTCATATACACATAATTTTAGATTTTCAAGAAGCTAAAACGACTCTTTTTTAAAAACTTTTTTCACAGTTGGTTTTCATCTTCTGAGAGCATAAAAAATTATGTGATTAATAAACAACGAAGCTTAAATCAAGCTTTTTTTTTCCTCACAAAAAACAGAAATGTTCAATTTTTTTATTTTATATTTTACAGTAAACAGCGGCACAGAAATGCCAAAGATATGTTTGAACTTATTTGGAAAACATCTTGCATAATTTATCGACTGGAGACAAAAGTTTTACTGTCCAGCTGTTTTCCTGGTTATTAAAGAGACTTAAAGTGTGAAGTTTTCTGTAAACAAAATGCATTTTCAGCATTTCTGCATCTGTTACATTAAAATTTCTCTTTGTCCATCCATGGAAACTAAATTCCAGGAACAGAAACATGAACTGTCATTATGTCATACGAGTGTACTCTGAGTAGTGAATTTTTTTCTTATATTAATTAATTATTAATTATTATCATTAATCATTAATCATTATGATTACACAATGGAAATGCAAATGTCAGCTTAATGAACCAAAATGTTTGTTAAATATTATTTTTTTTATGAGTATAAGGTTCCATTTACTGTCAATAGCAGTTGTTGGTTTATGCTTGTTTTATTTTTTTGGTTTACGGATACTTCAGTTTTCAAAAATAAAATATCTGCAATGATGCAGGAATAGAAACTAGAAAAAAATGTTAACCTGAGTCAATAAATTACTGTCAGTATGAAGAAGACAATGTCTCAATGCCAATATCTTATTCATTCCTTGTGGTGGAGGAAAAGCTGCTCATGCAGGAATTATTTGAATTATTTGGCTTAATGGATGTAACTCAGACACTAACAGTAGGGCGATGTAACATACTGGTTTATACATCAGGGACTTGCTGATGTATTAGCTCAACATCATCATTAACCTTAAAGAAATATTGGCTGTGCACTGGTGTTGTTAGCTGATGTTTATCTGTATGTTACAGCACTGTTTGTTTATCTGCAAGTCAGAGCAGAATGAGATGTTGTTTTCAACGTGCAGAGAACTGTATCTGCCAGACCATCTGATTTGTTTTCACTGTCAAATATGAGAGTAAGGGTTTTTTTAGACTGGTTTTGGCACTGGCTCTTCTGTATGTAGACATTAAAAAAAAAAAAAAAAAAAGATTTCAGGAGAAACACATAAGAAAAATAGCAATTTGTATCTAATAACATCTGATTTTTGCATCTTTGCTTTGATTACACATAGGATGGTTTCTTTTATTAGCAGACTAGTTATTATTCATTCTTCCAGCTAGTTTTATTTGTCTGCATTTCATGTCATTTAAGTGAAGAAAATAAAAAGAGAAATGGTTGGAGAACTAACCTAATCTATGAGGAGTACAGGGCTATTTTAAACTCAAACAGACTGAACAGGCTGAGACCTCACCTCCAGCAGCGAGTCTCTGCTCGAAACCCGATGGTGTTCTTGTCCCCTCCGACAAGATAGACAAAGTTGTTGAGCACAGCGATTCCCTGGTTTGACATCCTGGGGGTGTGAGCGGCAGTGAGCGTCCTCCATTCCCTCCAGCTCGGGTGGTACACCTGAAACAAATGCTCATTGTCTGTGAGGGAGTTGGACGTGAACATCCCTCCAAAGCCCAGGATACAGTGGAAGGTGGAGCGCGGCTGTGTGAGAGGACTCTGCAGGACGGGCTGCCAGATCTCTTGCTCGTGGTACCGCAGGGCTGCCGACACGTAGTCCTTCAAGGGACACTGACTCAGTCTGCTGTGGAGCCTCTGCAACACTTGTTTCTCTATCAGGCAGAAACGGACGGTGTCCAGCATCTTCAGATTGTCCTTGGAGGCAGAAAGAAACAGAGGAGGTGATTAGTTCAACAATCAGAGAAGTCTAGCTTTGACAAAGTGTGAGGAAGAATAATCTCTAAAAATGAGGAAAGAATCACACACACAAACACACACACACATACACAAGAGTCCAAACTTTTTTCAATTCCTCTAAATAAATGACGTGTTTAAAGCTGTGCTATGGCAACGACACATCATACAGCTAGAGATAGCTGTGGACTAAGTCTGTCAGCATTGTCTCGTATGTAGTACAGTGGTAATCAAAGTGCAGGTCAGGACCCTGGGGGCTGAGAAACACTGACAGAGGGTCCTGAAATACTTTGGAAATGCCTTCCAAAATCCCAAACTAATTACAGTTCATATTTATCCACTACTATAAAAATATAATTAAATAGTGTTCAATATTGAATTAGACCCTGAGAAGAGGAAATGTATAATGTTTTTTCCATATTTATTTGCTGCTAGAAGACCCCCGAGGGGAATAGCCTGGGGTAACAACAGAGGTGGTGTGTTCAATTGGGAAACAGCATCATGTGCACAGAGGTAGTCTGACACTCTACAGATCAGATAAATTATCTCTGGCCCTTTTTTTCTGTTTTTGGATTTTCCTACCAGTGTAATCCTACAACAGGTGGTCACAGGCTGAAAAGTGTCCTGAAAGTCTTTTCTGTTACAAAGTAGCCAAAACATTATTGCATGATTTTCTCTAAATTGACCCCAGTTGTTATAATCACTGCTTACTTTTGGATAATTGTAACACTTAAAAGGATTATCCTGGTGAAATATAATTTTCTGGGCAAATTAATATACCTCAAATCTCTCACAGAGCAGTAAACAGAGTCCAGCTGATCAGCTAAATATCACATTTTTCCTACACTGGGGAAAGTTGATCAAGTAGCAGGTCTGTAGTTTATAAGACTGTCTCTCTGGCTTTGTTTGGTTTGTTTTATGGGGTTTCTTCAGTGGTCATGATTCACAACATTTTTTAAATGAACCACATCCTCAGGATGTGGAACCTGGTGATGTAAAATGATAAAAAAAACACACACACACAAAGTGAGAAAATCTGTCTAGAAGCTTCTTTTCTGTTTCAGGTTAGGACTCCTTCAGTGTTCAGCGCTCTTTAACTGACTGGGAAAGCAGCTTCTCACATACATACATATATCTATCCTTATAGTGAGCTCTTTTCTTATCTTTGGAGGGGAACTGGAGTTCGTTCTTACTCTTCTCTGTGCCTCATGACTCTCTTCTTCTGTTTCCTCTTTCACAATCATACACTGTTTGCTGGCAGCTCTAGCACTCCTTTTCAGACAGGAGTTCACATGTACTCTGGTTGTTACTGCACATGAATTTAAAAAATGTGGACCGACTGGCTGTCGTTAATATTTCTGCTGTGTGAAAAGACCAGCAGATCTATTTATGAAGCACTGCATGTTCATGAACAAATGTGTTGTTGTTATGACATACTCTTTGTCCTGATCCTTTATCAACAGCTTCAAATCACTCAGTCCAAGCTCAGGTCTAGCTAGGTTTGTGATGTGTATTTAATGGAGCTGTAGAGATAAGTAAAAAAGGGAGACACACCTTCTGACTGACCTGCAAGTACACCTGGTCAGTTTCCACCTGCTCAGGACTGAAGTGGTAGTGAAGAGCTGCCTCATACACCTCGTTCTCGCTGGTCACCTGAAGCTCATTGCTGCTCAGCGCTCTGAAGACCTGATCGTGGGGGAGTTTTCTGTACACTTCGGTTCGGGACAAAGTCTGGATGTTCCTGAGGATAAAGGAGTGGACCCTGGCATCCAGCTGTTGCAGTCCGTAGACTTCAGCCAGATTATGCACCTCCAGTATGTTTCCCTCATCCAGCCAGGAGAAAAGGAAATCACAACAGAAGCCGATGACGATCTCAAGCTTCAAACAAGGACAACGAGCAGAGATTAGATGAAGAAAAGGAACAACAGAAGGGATGTAACAAAAGCACAACAGAGAATGTACCTGTACTAGTGTGGCAGCTACCAACACCTCCTGCACACACTCCAGGTCTAACTCAATCTGTGACGTGTAGATGTAGTCCAGTATTTTCTTCATGGCCATATAAGACACTCCGTGGATTGGGATCTCCTTTTGCTGGGACTCACGGAGGCCTCCAGCGAACATCCCCCTGGTGACGCAACACAATGCTGACATTTGTTAAATGGCTTAAATTTGATAAACCTGCTGACCCAGTGATGATACGGAAATTCAAATTAGCGAACATGACTCCAAGTCCATTTTTTTCCCACTTAAATCTCAAATATTGAAAAATAAATTTATATATTCAAAGCTGAGATCTCACCTGGACAGAGTTAGTGCCTCAAAACAGCCTCATTACAGCATTAAAGAGGGATTACTGGTTACAGGCTCACAGTCACAGATTGGCACAATCTTTCACTTTGTGCTGTTAACTTTAAAGGCTGATGCGAAGTAAAAACTCTTTTTATACTGTGATGCAATAATATCAAATTTCACAATTTGTCCGAGGACTTAGCAGGAGTCAAGATCACTTGTACATCATGGACCTGTACGTCTGATCCGTGTGCTGCAGACAGAGATGCAAACACTAACAGGGTCACTGTTTGTGTTCACATCGAGACATGAATTGTATTTCTGGCACGGTAACGTCTATTGTTTCAGATCAAAGAAGTCCAAGATCTGAGAGGTTGTGTTTTTTAGAAGAAAGAATAAAAAGAGTGTGTAAGTTGGGGATATTCTGTGTCTGTATAAAAGTAGTCAAATAACTCTGGTCTGTCAGGGTCAAAATAAACCTATTTATGTCTCTGCATTTACACTCTTAAACCACCACAGCAGCTTCAGTGTGATCCTCCATGAGTAATACATTTATAACTGTCAAGTACCTCTAACAACCACACAGAAAAAAAAACACTTCAAGGTTCAGTGTGGAGCGTAAACCAGTATATTTAAATATAAGTATGACAACAGTAATCATATGTTACCTCACTATTTTGAATTCATGCCACTTCACTGCTTTACTCTAAGGGACATCTGATGCTTTTTATTCCACTGCATCTATTTGACAACTTTATTGAGCAACCACTTTAAGGTTGAGATCATTAATAATGAAATAAATACAAGCCAATGGACTACTCATCCAAACATTAAAGAGGTGAAATGAGCTCCTGCTGAAACATCACTGATTTACATTGATGCATCTCTCATCACAACCCTGGAATGTGACGCTTATGTTCAAGGCTTTTCTGCATGAAAATCATCCTTATTTTTTGTATATCAACTACAATGGTTTATAAGACTCAAAGTTATGAAGGCAGAACTTTCTGTTTTGATTTTTTTCTCCACAAAGCGCAACTACAGCTTTCACTTTAGTGAAAGAATCAGGTACTTTCCTCCAGGGTTACACTTTGATTTGTCCCTTAATCAATCATTACCTGATCACGTCATTGTTGTGAGGTGTAGTTTTAATGTGTACTAAGGTAACTGTGACAGAGGCCCAGTAAACACAAAAACAGCACAAGTAAAGAGGAATCACAAGTAGAGCCAGATAACATAACAACACTGGTCATATGACAACAATGAAGCAATGTTTAACTTAACTCTGCACCAGTCCTTTTTTTTTGTCTTGACCCACATATTGTCCTCAAACACCTGAACTAACTTCAGATTTGTGAGTAAGTAGTGAGGAAAAAAACAGTCTGTGGAAAAAGGCAGCTGGCTGCATAAAAAGCTAACTTCCAGGATGCCATTAAGTGCCACTGAGTGTATTTATGTCTCATATATGCTCTAAGTTAACTTTTTCCTGCATGGTTGGAACATACTGAGGTTCATGTTCAGAAAATATAGACAAAAAACAGTAATGAAGAAAGTGAAAGTACAGCTCCAAGGTGACCTGCGGTGAGTTTTACCTAAAATAATCGCAGGAGGCTGCCAGAAGTATACGGTGGGCTTGGATGGGTCGTCCCTCCACCAGCAGCACCACATCAAACAGGATCCCCCCCTGTCTGAGAGCCAGCAGGCCGTCCAGCAAGCTGCGGAAATGGGCTGAACTTCTGTACATCTGTCGGCCCGGGCGGCCTGAGGAACCGGCGCCTCCTCCTTTCGGACTCATCTCTCCATCCTCAGCCATGGCAGGGTACCGATGTTCAGGCTTCATCTCTGAAACCTCTCTAAAACTATAATACTTCTGAGTCCTTCTTCGCATATAAACCAGAGACACGTCTCATGTCTATCAACAGAGGAAAACACGGCAAAGGAGGGGCTGATCCAAATGTCAATGCGTAGTCAAGTGTAATGTTACGACGACTGTATCTCAAGTTGTTTGCACAATTCACGACATTGTTTATAACACGGAGCGGTCACAAAAACCCAATCATCACAGCGGTCACAAAGCGGTCACAAAAACCACTTGCTGTTAGCTGACAACTTGCTGCCGAGCCGCCAGCTAATATGAACTTACTTTAAAAGGAACACCGTCAGCTAGCAGGCTGGTGGCTAGTCGGCTAGCTGATGCGACGCTAACACAATAACAGGAGTTTGGATAAATAAAAGCTGAAACATATGTAACCGCAACAAAAATATTCGCGTGGTTGACAAAAACCGAACGGTTTTGGACAGTCTGCTTGCTCGAAATCGACACAAATCCTTCGTAGAGGAGCAACCCCAGGCGCCTGATTTCTGACAGATCAAAACAAGACGGTTTACTTTTTTGGTGACAGGCGTTGAGCTCAAACGCTATTGGTCAATACTGTGTTCTGATCCCACCCTATTCCTGGAAACCAGCCAATCAGGAACGTTTGTCATTCTGCAGACAGATTACTGGACTTTATTGTAATGTTTATCAAAATAATCAAGGGATCACTACATAAAATAGGAAGATATTCTCCCATTCTGATGCTGTTTAGTTTTTAATCGTTATACAGACACTTTAAGTCCAAAACTGTTCATCTGTTGCGACTCCATCTGTTAAACACAAGAGGATGCTGTTTTATCAGGAACGTCAGCATCCCATTGCCAAATTGACTCCCTGTGTATCATCCATACAGTCTATGGTATCATCAAAGCAAGTCACATACATTTTTGCCAGCAGTTAATGAAAATAGTACACTCACATAAGAAGCAGTTAAAGCTGCTGTTTTACATTTCAGACGATTCAGACGACCACTGCATGTAAGGAGTATATAATGTCAACCTTTTGGGTTTCAGTGTCTACACTACACTATGATAAACTCACCACACACTATGCTCTCCTGTCAAATTATACCTTAAGAGGCTATACTGAAATCATTCCTTCATATTATTGCATAAATAATTTAAATTCAAAGGGAGTCTCTCTTTACTATATTACTTTTAGTAATTGCACCAGCAAAATTAGCTTTAGAAAAGCACCTTTTAACAGGTAAACTAAATGTGCTTCAAACTAGGATAGACACAAAGGAATTGAATAGTTTATGTTCCAAAGTCATAATGAGACAGAACAATCAAGTTAGGGGAGTGGGGGCAGTTGTAACATTTTCAAAATTTCTGTCTCCAACTTCAAGAGATTAATTTCAAAGACTTCTATGTCTTCAATGTGATAAACAGTGTCCTTGAAAACCTGTTAAATATGCTAGAAAAAGTATTCTACCCCCTTTAGGATTGTAAGTCCACTACAGGGAGCTTAATTGTATTTTGGCTTTTTTTTTTTTTTTTTAAATGACAGCTCATATGAAATCATCGGCACATTCCAATTACGCTAAATCATTTCTAATTTTCAAAAAGTTGTGGTAAGAATAACATTAGAATCAGAATTTTCTGCCTTGAAAGAATGCACATTTACTGAACAACAAACATTTACAAAAAACATGTCATGAACAAAATGATATGACAATTAGTAAACCACTCCCGGAGTGCAAGCTTCATGGCATGAAATGCACTCATTTTTTAAATGTTACAAATGACCCCAAGCAAGTTTGTTACAACTGTCCCTGGGTGCATTGGTGATGAGCTAGCTTAGCTTACAGTTAACAGTTTAAAAGTTACCACAAACAATTAAAAAAAAAAAAAGATAGCTCAACAGAGAGGTAACTTACATAATGTGATAAGTTCAACTACAAAGCAGGCTGGGTAATCACAAAAGTAATTTGAGCAAAAAAAAAAAAAACCCTCAAAGAATGTTTGACCTCACAAATTTAGCGGTGTCTGCTTCAGGGCACTACTACTTCACATATGGGCTAAGGACTAAACTGTGCATGTTTAGAGTAAATCAGGTGATTCCCAACTTGTTCCTGATTGGAGTGACTGCACGTGTTACAACAAACCTGTGTTATAACTGTTTCTGGTCTCCCCTACTGAAGCACACACTCAACAAACATATGGGACACCACATAATAACTTACGGCCGAGGGCATGAAGAAGACTGAATAAAACCCAGAATAAATGTGCTTTAAGTGTTTCTTATGATTTTAATGCAGTAGTGTACACGCTTGATGTAGCAAGTACATACAGTAGTAATGGACCTTGTGTCAACAAGCAGTTTGCTCTATAGAGAGGAGAGCCACAAGAACTCAAGTTCCCCTCACTGAACTTGGATCTTAATCACACTCAGAAGACCTCCACCTGAGGACCTGAGGATCCTAGAAGCAGGATCAAGCTTTGGTCTCTGAGCAGGTCAGGAGTATGCCTGAACCACTGAGCACATTATGGACCAATCACAGGTTTCTGAAAGTAGATCTGTATTGAATAAGTGTTGTTTTTTTTACAATCTAAATGATGTGTTCAAGTTTGTTGTGCCTGTCAAAACTCCAGCTTGAGAGCTAAATACTCAGCATCAGTTTTAGATATGAATAATTGGAGTTGTGACCTCTCAAACTGTGAAAAAGCATCAAAACTTGAAATGCTTAGTTGAGGACACTGAGGTTAGTTTTGATTAATGTTGTTTATCCCAGGACTTTATCTTGTAATGGAGTGCAACCACTTCTTGCCTCTGCCTTTCTCTACTGCCTGAGACATGTTAGCTCTTTCAAAAGATAAAACAGGAGTAAAACTACTTAAACAGTTTGTCTTAAAAGTGAATATACATCCACTCTCCATTTGAATGTTTTGTTTTGCATCACAGTTAAAGAAAATCAGAGCAAAATAAGTAGAAGTACTTTGATGCCCAGGTCTAAAATGTCTTTATCGTTCCTGCCAATTATTTGTAGCATTTTTCATTTTCGCCCCTCCAATATTTGCTATTCATCTTTTCAAATGCCTCTCAGATCGATTTACCAGCGTTTGATAACTGCACAAGCTGTCAGAGAGATTTTATACAGCAGCCAATCATGATGTTCTTTTTATAGAATTGAGGTCTCCATATTGCTGAGGGTTTTACAATCTCATTCATCTTCTGCTGCAGTTTCAATTTGCATATATCATTTCCTGACATGAAGAGTAAAGATTTTTCCACTCGCAAAAACACTGTCGGAATAATCCATCAGTTGATTCATTTTCCAGTCTAATATACATCGCACTGCGGCACACACATGGGGAATTGAGATCCCTTGGCTGTTTTTGTCTTGGGCGCAGAAATGCCCTTTTCAAAGCCCTCCTCCAAAATATCATAACTTTCTTTCCCACCTGACATGTGGCTCCATCTGTCATGTGTCTGCTGCATGCGCATATTTAGCTCCTGCCTGTTATGGACCTTTTCACGGCTCCCTGAACAGCAAACAGGCATACCAGTGATACACTGCATCACCACTTAGACTCAACCAAGGTCAGTTTTTTCTTAAATTACAAATGTGACAGCTGCCCCTATAGAAATAATTCACAGGAGCTGCAAAGAAAAATAAGATGCATGTGCTTTGATGATCAATTTCAAGTTTTAAAGTTTTAAAGATTCAAGCAACCGACGCTAAAACAATTCTCTGATGAATTCTTTGATTAATCTGTTTGTGTTTGAGTAAAACTAACTCCTTTGCCCTGGCTTGCAGGGAAGGACAACATGTTAGGACAACAAAAAATGCAGCATTATTACTGATATCTTTGGGCTTTTGATGCTTTTACTGAAGAGGACAGGACAGGGGCAGCAAGTTGGATTCTCTTTAGTTTAGAAATCATTTTTTTTGGCAGAATAACACAATTTATTAGTTACAGTTTCCTTATTCTCAACCTGCACTCCATCAGTTCTTGAATTTGCTGTTAGGTGATGTCTTTTTTTGCCACTCATGTCACAAAAATCTAAGCTGTGCTCTGTTCCATGCCTGTCAGGTGATCACGCAATCACCATCTCATCAAGTACAATGAGCGTAGTGTCTCCAGAGCTGTATTAGTCATCATTAGCACACACTAGAGGTGATACTAAAAGAGATATTGCTTTTTAAATGCTCATTGTTTTGATTTTAGATTGCTCATGCCACATGTACAGATTAAGGGTTAGAAGATTAATCTTGTTTTCTCACTCTTAAGTGAAATATCACCATCCCTCTGCAAATGTGGCTGTAGTTACTCATATTTAGTGTCAAACCTATTCTGTGGCTGTTTTAACAGATAAATACACACTTGTTTAAAAATTAAAGTAAGATTAGCAAAGTATGGACTGATCAAAGTGACAACTTGGTAACAACCTAATACGTTATATAGAGGCATTTTTGAGGGCTGCCTTAGTTCTCTTGTTGCATCGATAGTAAATACACCAAACTTAAAGGGGCTGTGAGGAGTTTAAGTGATTTTGAAAAAGTCTCCCTTCTAAATACATGCAAAAACCTAATCATACTTTGAAATGAGATTATCAGCGCCATTAAAGGTTATTTTGAAATTCTACTTCTTGGCTTTTGAATTGGGTCAAGCAGGACTAGATTGATTTAAAGCACCTCTAAGTCTCTATGACAACACCACTCCAGCTAATTAAGTTTAATGGTCAGAAGCTGTGTTTTTCTTTGCTGAAAATGAAAATGAAAATCAAATTTCTGTGGTTCATTTGGAAGAAATGGTGGAGAGACAAACTGTCAGACAGAAGAAGGACAGTAGACCAGAAAAAGATAAGCAAGACAGTGATAGAGCACAGGCTAAAGGCTAAAACATGAGCAAAAGGCCAAAACACGAGCTAATGGATAAACCATAGGCTGAAGGCTGAAAAATGAGTGAAAGACTAAGACATGAGCAAAAGGCCTAAACATGGGCTACACTGTTTGTGATAATGTTGATTCCACCCACATGCAGCAGTTATTCTGCAGTGGTCTGTTCAAAGTTGAGAGTCTATCAACAAAATGAAGAGTGAGGTTATGTTAGCTCTGCTTGGTAGTTGACTGGCAGGACATAACCAGGATTCACTAACATTACACATTGCAGATATGTCTTAACAATGGGCTGCCAGTAGTGCTTAGAACAGCTAGCCACTAAACTACTGTATAAACTGACAGTGTGCTTGTTGTAGCATTTGAAACAACAGCATTACGTAATCGTGCTGACATATGCCTTAACTTGGCGTGTTGTTTGTCCTGAACAAAGAAAATTTGATTCAATCTGATCTCTGTTTAATTCCAAAACAAACACACCCCTTGTTTAAAGTCACACCTTCACGACAACGTGGGAAGGTGGTGCTGCAGTCCAATTTAGGCCCCATTTACACAACATTTCATCTGAAAACTCTAAAACTCAGTGAAAAAATTCGTGTTTATACAGAAACACAGCGAGACTGAAAATGCTGTAGTAAGCATGCCAGGCCTGTTGTCAGAGCAAAAACTGTCTTGTCCAGAAGCCGCTATTGGGAGATCTCCACCGATGTAGAGTTGAGCTGATCATCTGGTGTATTTGGGAATACTAAGTTAAAAAGTGGAGCAACAGATGCACATCTTGTATGAAGACAGTCAGCAGATACGGCAGATTGAGCAGCACAATCACAACACGGTGGTTCGCGACAATCGTAACAACGGTACTGTTGTCCCGTTGTATGCGCTTGTGCAAAGCGAAGTGTCAGCGTTTCCACTGAAAACGCCGGCTGACTGTTTACACGGCAACGGTGTTGGCAGCGTTTCAGAAAAATTCCACTCTGGAGGCCGTTTTTAAAAATTTGCGTTTTAGGTCGACTGAAACGCAGTTTCTGTGTAAATACGAGGCTGTAACGCAACAAAACTTTTGCGTTTCACCCTAAAACCGTTGTTGTATAAACAGCCCCTTAAACAGATCCTCTTCATAGCATCTTTATGGAAGGATTTATTTTTTCTTTTTCAAAGGGGAGCTTAAAGTTACAGTGTGTAGACCAAAATACTTCTTTGCTCAACCCCTGTTGGTAAAACAGCAGTAGCCTCTGAAGACATAAAGTAGCTGTGACAAACGGTTTATAACCCTGCATTGTTTTTGCTTTAGCCTTAAAAAAAAAAAACTCTTATCAAAAACCATTCCTCTGATGAAATCAATCATACTCCTACTCTACTTCTTTGACGTCCAACAATTGCATTTCAAGTAGTTGCTCTCTAAACACTTGAAAATGTGTAAAACCTGTACTAATTTGTCCATTCTGTCCCGCCACCGAAGCATATTAGTGCAACAAGGTAGCTTCCTTATGTAGATATATAACACTTGTTCTAAATTAACAAAATGAAAGCAATGAATGTATTGACATAATTATACACTGATAAAATATATGATTTCTTCCAAGTCTTTCCAGCTAAACACTGCAACGTATTACACACTTCACTACCAAGAAGTTTTCTCTGATAGCTATAACGTTGAACAGCCAGCACGCCACAAAGTGAGCTGCATTTACAGGATAAGATGGTAATCTCTATCTCAACAGGCCTGAAAAACTGATGCTGACTGGAGTAGCATCAGGGCATTTCATAATCTTTGACCTTCAGCCTTTAATAGAATCTGTGTTGAATAGTCCATTCCATGGTTAAGATGCTCAGCCTTCACTCCGATAATTACTTAAGATGGCCATCTTACAGTGCCATTACTGGCCCTTTCATGATGAGGGGGCCTGGAGAGCAGCAAGGACAGGTTCGTGTGCATTCCACAGTCACAAAGGGCTCTAATAAGGAATAGTGCAGTGAGTGCAGCTGGTTGCTGGAAAAAATAAACCATAAATGCACCAACAATTGCCAGGCACAGACCAGAGGACAATACAGCTGATTAGTCAGGGACAGCAGAGCTCCAGTAGAGCCATTCATTCAGCTTGAACCCAGCCTACTGTACCCTGGTTTCCATGCCAACTTACTGCCATCTTAAGAGTGCCACAGAAGATTAACCAGAAATGATGCTAAGTAAACATGACACACTTGATTTTAATCAGTTTTGGTGAATAAAGGCCTAAATTATAGAAACAAAATCAAATGGCTTTGTTGGGAAGTCCATACGAGGCCACATTGAAATTCAACACTGAACAGCTCAAACAGGAATGACAGCAGCATTAAATGGAGCATGTCTGCTGTTTTATTTACAATCTGTGCTCCGTGATTCATAAGTTAAATCGAGGGTTGTAAAGTGTCGGAGTTGCAGCCCTGGCAGGTGCAATTTTGCTGGGCCTGCTCTGTGATTGGGAGGCTAGCGATCAATTTTCCTCTGCACCAAAGATCCTGTAACAAAACAACTTCCAGCTCTGCTGTTTGATGAAGCCTGCCAACCATCTTTGTGGTAGAGGCAGCCACTGGGTGACACATAATTCTCTTTCAGTGAAAAACAGTGGGGGGTCATTTACACTGCCACAGGATTTAGATGAGTCTTATTCGGTTTATTTTGTTGTGATTATGACTCATTTTGTGTGAGATTGCAATAGAACAGCACAGTGCAATTGTCAGGAGAGAAAAAAAGGCGTTTTTATGCAGTGATCAGTGAGAAATCAGGGCAATTATGACTGCACAAGAAAACACTGGTTTTTATTGTTTGACCACAATGCCAGCTTCTGCAGTGTCTCTTTCTTGTGTTTCCTTTTTTCTGAGACTGGAAAAGCTTCTGCTGCCTCACGCAAGACCTAAAGAAGATAAACCAGTGTTAGTGAAATATTCAAGCATCCCATGAGTCTGGGCTCCACATGATGCAACTGATGTTAGTTAGTGTTAGCATGAAGAAGGCAAGATGATGTGGAACCACAAAGCTTCAACAAGTTTCACTCACTCTGCTTTTTCAAAGACCGAATGAGTAATTCAACCAATCATCAATTGATCAGTTTAATATTAATCACCAAATAATAACAACATAATCCTCAGGACAGTAAAGAGTAGCTCTGGGTTTTACTCCATGTCATGTTATTGAGAGAGACCTTATGATAACACATTACATGTGCTGTGAGGAGGATCTGTTTAGACTGCATTGCAGCGACATCTTCTGGTCCACTTCACTCGCACCATTGTGAGGATGTGACTCTAAACTAGGCGTGTGTTAGATTTGGAAATTAATGGAGATTAGATCTTTTTAACACAACTTCTATTTATTTAAGACAACTTTTTACCGAATACATTGCCACGAGGTATTTAGCAACAGTTGCTATACTTACATGCAGTCGAACATTCAGATTAACATGCGTGAGCAAACAAGGTTATTGCTGTTTACATATCCCGATCTAAACAGAGACACATAGACAACATCTCGATGCACTGAGAAAGTCATGATGCACTGGGGGTCATTTCTGCTTCTTCTTCTTGTATCCATAGCAACAGCAGCAACAACAACAATTGCAGCACAGCAGAAAATTAACACCCCAGATAAGATAGCAGTCACTCTCATTTGCACTTTGATGCTGGTACTGATCCACCACTGGTACTTGACACTATTTTTTACCAGTTCCCTCAATAATCAAATGAACGTGAAACGTGAACGTGAAAAAAAAATGTGATTCCGATTCACCATTTTACAGCAAGGACTTCCTGTACTCATAAGACAGAACACAAGTTAATGTTCCTCTGAATGGGAATAGGGCTGCATGGTGGCGCAACAGTTAGTGTTGCAGCCTCACAGCAAGAGGGTCACCTGTTTGATTCCCAGCTTGGCCGATAGGCTCTTCTGTGTGGAGTTTGCATGTTCTCCCCATGCATGTGTGGGTTCCTCCCACAGTCCAAAAACATGCTCATCAGGTTAATTGGTCACTCTAAAGTGTCTATAGGTGTGAGTGTGTGTGCGTGAAGGTTGTCTGTCTCTGTGTAAGCCCTGTGATTGACAGGCGACCAGTCCAGGGTGTACCCCACCTCTCGCCCAATGACAGCTGGGATAGGCTCCAGCCACCCGCGACCCTGAACAGGATAAGCTGTTCAGGAAATGAATGAATAAATGAATACTTCATATATAATATTACCAATGTAGGTTATTCCAAAATTTGGAATAACCTATATTGGTGCTGATAATCTCATTTCAAATTGTGGATTATGATCAGGCGTATGTCTAGAAGGGAGACTTTCAAGATCACTTAGAAACTCCTCGCAGTCTCTTGAAACAGTAAAATTTTGCAATTGCAAGAAAATTCTTCCTTTTAAAGAAGACACTGATAAAGGCAAGAAAATCAAAAAATAACAACACAGACTCAAAGAAAATAATTACAAAGATGTGTAATAACATCAATAACAGCTTATTAACGGTAACATAAGCCGTACTTTAACAGAAAATGAAGTCACAGGCCGGACATTAGCATCAACAAATGTATTTATGATAGTTCAAGTATAGCAGTCTAAGTTTGAGCAGCTCCAGGGTTCACTTTAAAAATTATACTAATTATGGTATAAAGATATACTGACATTCATTTCAGCTACAGTCGGGTATTTCTATGGCAACAGGCCTAGTACATACTATTCACAAGAAATCACCAGATAAGAGAGCTCAAAAATTCCCAGAAAGTTGCCCTAATGGACCATGCATCAGTGGGACATAGGTGATGGAAACAGGAGCCCAAGCCAATAGTAACATAAGAAAGAGCTGGCCAAAGCCTAAGTCAGTGCAGTATACAAACTTGAACATTCAAAGAAGTTTAAAGCCTTCTTTTAAAGGGGCAGACTGTCTTTCATAGGTTTAAAGGTGTCTGCCTCCTTAACCAGTGCTTAGACAACCACTACAGGAAAATTTCATGTGGAGAAAGCTTCATGCTTGCATGACCCACACGTGGCAGGAAACTGGCATTTCCCAGTGGACAGTGTTATACAAGACAGCAAGCAGTGACTTGAGCGCATCAGAAAGCTGAAGGCAGGACTGTGCTTGACAGCTGCCCTCACAGGAGAGTTTGGGTCTGCGTCATGGTGGATGGTTTGCCCACACTGCTCAAAGAATATCAACTATGACAGACATAGCCTTGTGGCATCACTTTAACACTAACATCAAACGATAAATTTACATTACCCTCATCAGTGTGATGCTTTTTCTGTACATTACATCACAAACAGGCACGTACAGTAACCCTGGTAACTGCATCCTCTTTAACACCTGTGACGAGGCCAAGAAATGTGGTATTTATTGGGGTAAGGCCAAAATCCTTTGCTGGTCGTGAGACATACTTGCCATATGTCACTGGATCTGGACTTAGAGAAAAAAAAAAGGTTTCGGAGGATCTGTATCAACCTGCTGTCCTCTTCTTAACCCATTTGCTGGCTTTGAATCCAGTTTTCCCCTCTCGCTATCAGATGACGGTTATCCTGGGGTGTGATATCCACCGTCTTATTCACTGTGACAACGTTAGTGTAAATTCTGAATCACGAGTCGGTGTAGGAATGCAGAGGGAGAGGTTGTAAAATAAGTAACGTCTGCTGTAAGGAGAATACTTATGTGGTATTAAAAGCAAGAAGGACACACAGGACATTCGTATGGATTAACGAAGGAGGGTCAACAGGTCTAATGCACGCTGGATTGATTCTACCATTTGGTCTGCTAATGCAATTGTGTTTTAATAAACCCCAATCTTAGGCTCCCCTCCAGTGTTTTTCTTTTTCTTCTCCCCGTCTCTATTGCTCTTTTCTCCTTCCAGTACTTCAAATCAGGTTATTTCACCATTCCAAATGTAATTCTTAAGGGAGCATGGACCAAAATTGAAATTAACTTATTTTCTATCTGTTTTCATTTCATACTTCAGAGCAGACATTGCAGTACCAAAAAACCAAGGACGAAAAAAAAGAAACTTAACACATTTAATGTTGTGATGATCCCCACACTGTAAACAATAATACAATATTTATTGTTTAATTCTCTGTATAAAGCCTTAGTGCTGTTTGAAATATAACATTTTCAGGAGTTCAATCTGAAAACTAAAAGGAGAAGACTGAGAGGACATACACTTTATAGCAATTACAGTGTCAACTTGATTATGTCCAGCATCTGTTGCTTCAAATTATGTCAGAGTTACAAAAATAGGGTTAGGCAAAAATGACAATGTATTAACAGACAAGGCAAGTTCAAGCTAGCATGCACTTCCACCAACATTTGTGTTGTGATTTGAGTTTCTTAAAATTAACCAGATGTGGTAACACTGACCCATTCTGTGTGGTCAGTATCCCAGTTTTTGTCTCAATTCTCTGACGGGTTTCTACACAAAGAGCCTGAGCTGACCTGGACTCACAAGAAGCCAACACAATCCTGCATAAAATGAAAGTCAATAACTACTCCTACAAGTCACTTGGGTTATTTGAGGTTAATTGTACAGCTCACCTCTTAAACACGCATCAGACCTGGGATCTCTCTGAAGTGGGCTTCTCACAACATCAGTATTTTTTCATTTCAGCCAGTTGTTTATCTTTAAGGTGTGCTTCAAGGAGCAGATTTGTCGTATAATTCTGTGTTACGTAAAGGACTGCTATAATACAAAGCAAATTAACCTCCCAGAAGGTTTAAACAAATCAGTTATTTTTAATTGTCTCAGAGATGAGGAGGGTCTCTTTAACTTAAACTGTGGCGCCACCTTTTGTCCCAAAGTCTCACACACACTGTCATGAAGATGTGGCTTTAAGCAAAGCGTGTTTGTTTTGGAAAAAAATGGAGATCAGATCTACTTTTTAACACTACTTTTCTTTGTTCAAAACAACATTTAACTGGATACTACGTGACAGATTTAGGTATTTATCAACAGTTACATGGCGCTGTCGTTAGAAACATGACAACAAGCTAACATTGTACATTTGTACCGTAGTTCAGTAGCTGTCTTTATGTGGAGCTACTGGCAGCCCGGCGCTCTGAGACATGTCTGTAACGTGGAATGTTTGTGAATCCTGCATCATGAGGTCCTCTCCTTCATGGCCAAGGGGAAATGGGAGGGGCTTGAAAACATAGTGGTCAGATGACTACAAATATGATCCGTAGCCGGGATACAGGAGGTGTCTCACATAACCCACTGTTTTTTACAATTACAATTAATATTACAATTACAATTTATATTTTGTCTTAAACAAGCTAAACTAAGCTTGTCTTTCATAATGGCTGTTAGCAGTAGACATCCTGCATAGATCACAACATATGGATATATAGATAAGCATTTGTGCTCATAGCATAAGAGCAATTTAAATTCACCAATTATGCATGTTGTGAGGGGAAGTTAGAGCCCCACTTCCATGTCCGTAAGGTAAAGCTAGTAGAAGATTAACTAAATTCTATACATGGATTAATAACGTGATGAAAACAAGTTGACTTGTTCTGCCCAGAAGTAAAGAAATCCACTGAATCTTTACGCCTTGAGCCTCTGAGCCAAACAAGTGCTTGTTGGCAGGTTTTGTAAATGTATTTCCTTTCTGTCTTTTGTTTATAACTTTCACCTTGCAGGAAAATCTGAGGAACACCCGGGAGAGTTATCTTTCCATCCCACTCCTGGCAAAAATAAGAGAATGAATAACCTGAGCTCTTTTCCAAAATATCAAACAATGACTTGTTTGCCAGTCATAGCTTGACAGTTCAAAGTAGGTAGGCTTCGGCATGTAACAAATTACAAGCTTACACTGGCAGCCACAAAATGTGTAAACAAACTCTAAGATGATAAGGTGATACTGAAAAGGTTGCAGCAAAAAGTTCCCCCATTTGTTCACTTTGAATAAACCTAAGCAGAAAAAGAAATGTTCAGTATGTGAAAAACATCTTATACAGTGTTGCAAAACTGCTAGACAAGATGATCACAAAAACAGAGCTGATTCAAAGAGCGGTGAAAGAAGAAAGAATCACAGCATAAAGTGTACAGATAAAAACACAAGTTTGGATTGAGTTAGGAACCAGATGTACTTGTTCATAGTTTGAAAGGTTTATGGTTGGGGTCAAAACAAGTGAGTATGACAGCAGAGCAACATGCACATCCTTCGTTATGAATTCCACATAAAGGTAAGTTGTTTGGCCAAGTGATTTTTAGTACTTCCTTTGCTACAGAGAAAGAGGAAGAAAGAGGGTTGTGATCTGTTTGAAACAAGTACATTATCAAATTTTCATTACATGTTGTTGTATCAGGGGTTGCATTTATTGAACGGCTTAATGTCACAGTCACTTAGGCTTATGTACTGCAACAGACTTGACAGGGTTGTTCCCGGAGATCAAAATTATGCAACTTACATGAAAGGGTAACAGCATAAGAGAAAGAAAATTAGCCTTGTTGACCTAGCATAGCATATACATGCTTTACCATACCAAAAACAACCACACCATACCATGCCCTAGCCTATCATTACATAGTATGCCATACACAATCATACTGTGTTATACCATGTGATACTGTACCAGTATAAACCATAAGAATACATGTTGTAACACAGTGTGCCATACCTTAGCATGCCATGCCACGCTTTACCACAGAATAGCATATAATACCATACCATACTGTGTCATATGATGAGATACTGTAACAGGATATACCAAGCCAATCTGTAACGTACTACTTTTTTTCAGACTTCTAGCCATTCATGAAACACCAGCATACCACAGTATTACGACTCAGGGCTCTAATTTCCTGGCCGAGCGCAGGGGAGCGCAGCGCACCCTGTGCAGTGTTAATTTTGTGTGGCGCACCGCCTTGCGCTGCCAATTTGACAATTTGGTAGACCATCTGCGCAGATATGGTTGTGACTCCGTGCCATGGGGAGTTGATGGCGCACCAGGGGGAGGTGTAGGCATAATTTTGTTGGCGCAGTGACAATTTCGTGCCAAAAGCAGCGCAGAAAGTGTGCTAAAAGCTCGCCAGCTCCAACCTGGTCTATTCTCGGCGCAAAGCGGAGCGCACCCTTTGCAGCTGTAATTTGGTGACAGGCGCACATGTGCGCTCATGTCATCAAAGCCTCGGAGGCAGGTTTCCAGAGTGTCAGGCACATTTTAATGCAATAAACAATCACAGCGATCACTATTTAATGTAACCGTCTGAACCAGCATAGACATTTATATCTATATTAACTGTCCCGTCACATCTGATGTCAGATTAAAGCCGTTTGTCATAATGGAAAGTTAACCTGACGGCAGCTGGAAGTTTGATGCACATCTTAAACAATAATTAATTAATAAACAATAAACAGCCTTAACATCTGATACTGAGTATATATCTGGTTCTCTCATTTCATTTAATACAAGAAAAAGAGGGAGAGAAAAGACGAAGAAAAAAGAGACAAAATAAACGTATGTCACTCAGGATTTACCCGTGATTTCCCATGTTTCTCTGTTTTAGTCTTTATCTTTGACGTGATCTAAAAAGATGGAGAACATTATTGTAAGGAGGATGAGGTGGAGACAGCGGGAGAGTTTACAGTATATCAATAAAGGCTCTGCTTGGGGATGACAGACCAGGAGTGCAGGTGGATCAAAAGTATTCTGAATGGATAAGCCAGCTGTGTAACTGTCTCTTCATTTTGTACTCCTATTAATGACAAAGGAACAGATTAAATCTGTCCCGGGAGCTGGCCCACACGGTGACGCGCTTTGTGTCCTCCAATGTGCCCCGCTGTCCATTCTGCTGCTGCAGGGACAGCGGCTGTGATCGTCTCCACTACCAGCATTGTTTCCGCGGTGCTGGGGATCACTCAGACCAATCAGACGCTGCGCCTCAGCCACAGGGCATTTAAAGGCGAGGTGAGGTGCTTATTTGATTGGTGAAGACAGCGCTCAGCTGTGTTTAACCCACTCACGGCTTTTCTCGTCCCTCTCTGCCATTTGCGCGGAGGGAGGCATGGAAGCGCACCCCTGCGCCTCTCTGCGCCTTCAGTGCGCCTCTCTTGGCACTGCAGGAAACTTGCAAAGTGCACCGGTCACGCCCTGTCTGCGTGGTGAAGGCCAGCGCAGGGCAGGTGCACCTGCACTTGCACCTGGTCTACGAAATTAGAGCCCTCAGTATCAAGGTTTCCTTGAAGGTATATGCTTCCTTTAATCTCTTGTCTCCTTGACTTAAGTACTGTGTTTGTTACCCATTCATCAGCCCTGAATTCCTAAAAGTACATAGTTTTTGTGAACTGAATGTCATTTTAATACATCATTGTGCCATAAGGCAGCGTCATATTCAGTTCTTGTAATGCTACAGGACCACTCTGTGCATGGACCAATATTTCCACTTTATTGGAATCATGTTTGCCAAATAAAAATAGCAAATTTGGTCTTACTCTTTTTAGCCCTGGTTTCACTCTTTCACTGCTTCACATGGGAAATAGCTGTCTCTTCAGCTAAAGGCTCTGCTTACTTTTTTGGTTGTCTGCTTGTCTTCATGTATTATTTACCCTTCTTATTTTCCTTTTTCTGTTGAAACCAGCGGCTTGAGATGAAAACAGGAGTGATGAGAGCAGTGAGACTCGACTAAAACAGTTGAGAGGCCATAAAACAAGTAACAATGCGTCCGATGAGAGTAGGCAAAGCTGGAGATGGCAACATTTATCTGCAGAGTGGTATCATTTTCTCTAATGCTTAGCCACACATTTTGCTGCTTTATATAACCACATACTATTCACCATCTACAGTAGATCAAAATAAGACAGGAGAACATTCACTACTTAACATGAATACTTCAAATAACACTCCAGGAGTGTATGAACTGTATTTTTCAGCTGTATGTACTGCTCCCAAAAGTCACGTTGAGCACAGAAGAGCATCAGGGTAAGGCTTTGTCAGATGTGATCCGTGCAGCTGATGGGGGTTGTTTGTCATCCAGGAGTACCTGAGGCATCGTGGCATTTGTTCTTTGCTGGGGTTATTTAAAACCTCAGGGGATTTGTAGGACTGTGTTGCACTGATGGTGTCAAGGATCACTTCAGTTGATTTTTTTAAGGGACTGCAGTATACTGCTCACTCAGTGGCAGCTTTCTGCACACAATGTGTATGGATTTATGGTCACACTGAGAGGGGAGGGGAAGAAAAAAATCAAAATGCATGATCAATATGGCTTCTGTGTATGATTCTGAATGTTCAGTGAGATTTCAGCCAGCAGTAAATTGAAAAAAAAAAAAAAAAAATCAAACTTTCAATAAAAGCAGAAAGAATACAGGTCTCTGCTGCAACACATTATACAAAATCATAACCCATGCTTTCCTGAAATCAGCGATCATGAGCAGTGAAATATGCTCGGTTTGAAGAATTCTGAAAGATGAAAATATATGGATGCTAACATTGATTTATTATAGCAACCATAAATTCCATTTAATACATCCCTACATGTATGCATAAGGTTTTTTATTACCGCCTCACATTTGTGTCAGCTAATAAAGAACTAACACTATAAATTGATGACCCTGTGTTATTAGTGTTAGTAGAGGGAACAATAAATCTTTGCAATGCGATGTCTTTATACCAACAGTATAGGTGTTATATAAACTGAGCCAGTAGACCTTGACCTAATTTTATAACATTTTAAATCTCCATACATATTGGTAGCCTGAGACCTAAGAAAACGTGATATCCTGTTAACATTAATAACTGTTACATAACCTACTTTGTATAAAATGTTCACATTAATCTGCACTGAGAGAGTTTTTATCTCTATTATCAAAAGACAAGACAGCATAGAGCTCATTAAAAAAACCCATACCACCAATATCAAGAGCCTTTACATATATCACTTTTTTTTATGATTTACACTTTTATATACTCATTTTACTTTGTCTTTCTTTGTCAGGTTTGTACTGGTGTTGGCAAACTTTTTTTTCAAATCATGGTTATCTGCTGCACTGTAGTAGTTAATTATTGAGGTCAAATACATTTTTAAAGTCATGGCCAAAATTTCTTTTCAGTGATTCTCTTTGAACTGTTTTTTTTTCAGTCCATTTCATTAATGTAACATTGTTCTTATCAGTGTCTTAATTTGGTAGTTAAATTAATGAAATAGGGTGTTCTTCATAACCTTGACTTTGAGATTTATTACTCAAATGGATGCTTGAGTGCTACAGCAGTGTAATCAGACATCATGACTTTGAAGTCAGAGACAACCTCAAATTTTCATCCCTTGCTCTCTGGCGATTAATGGACCTCTGTCACGCTGCTGCCAACTGTCATAAGTCTATTTCAATGTACCTGTATGGTTAGCTTGTAGAAACTGTAAGTACCAGGGTAATATTTGGATTCAGTTTCACACAAATGAACCTTTCTATGACTTCCCAACAAAAGTGTTTGCTTTAGAAAGGAATTTGTCATCCAGATGTGCAGTAAGATGCTGCACTCATCGTGCAGAAAAGGTGTGCAGAAAGAGCACATAATTTAAAAACAAAGACAGCTCATTGATTTCAACTTTAGCAAAATTGGAATGACACTGCCTAAGTTTGGACTACCCACAATGCAATTCACCTCCCCTCAATGAAAAACAAACTATTTGCTTGGCAGAAAGTAAACGAATTTTACTCCTGTTCATAGCTTAATTCTATGAGTGTTACTCACAATAAATGTCAGTTGTAGTTTTCATACAGTTTCCTATAGTGATGACATATACTAATAACTTTCCACCTTTCTGGCAGGAATTAAACTTTCATATCCCCAGTTTCATTCTGAAGGTTGAGCCTTAGCTACTAATGCATAATAATTTGTCACACTGTTAAAACTCAAAGCAACATGAAAGTTTTTTTTTATTATTACAATCAATCAAGAGTTGTTTTTTTATTTCAACAGGCGCAATCAGAGAATATTTTACAAGAGGTATTGACTCAAATTTTTGATTATGTGCTGCTTTCAGTCTTTATTTCTTTGTACTTCTGCTGCAGTGAATAAAAAAATGACTGAATGAAGTGTGAAGACTCAGAGTCGCCATTTTCTCTGAGCTTTTGCTGTCTGGTGTTAAAATTGGTTTTGAAGCCTATTGAGAATATTGAAGTTAAGTGCGAGTACTTGACAATGCAAATAAGTCGTACAAAAACAGTGTGTGCACTTGAAAGTACAGAGAAATAACTGCTCCTTAATTATGAACGGACCTACAGCATACTAATGGGGCTCAGTGTATTCATTTACAGCATCAGTAACACATGACATTATTAACAATTTTCCCACGAGAACTACGTACAATTACTTTCTGTTATATGATCCCCTCCTGGGATCCAAACATGAACATACACTGAATCCAGTTACATTATGTAGTGTGTAAATAGACAAAGGACAGGAGTCTAAACAGATGGAGATGAAAGAAGTGATCAGGCACATCAGGTATTTTATGTGAGTGAAATTATATGCAGAGATATTTGGAACATTTTCTACGTTCTTGTTCTACAAAATCATAAAAGACAGCAGAGATTTTATCTGGTTTCTCTTGTTTATTACTGTGTGCTCTGTTAGTTTATGTTGGAGATTATGTGCAGTTATGTTAGTCTGGGAAAGTATGTTCCCATTTCCATGAAAGGCATTAATTCTTCTAAGATTGTCCAAGCTCCTCTGATCACACTTCTGTCTGCAGAATGTCCTCAAGCCCAGCAAGTTGTCACATATCAATCTACACACACAAACTGTCAACAGCTTAATCTCATGTTATCATACAGAGCAGAATTGTGTTGACGTTTAAAACTTGGCCTGAGAAAGGTTTTCCTGTGTCAACCCATCAACAAAAGGAAAAGAAACCCAACGTAAGTGACAAAAGAAGATTGCACGGTTGAAGAGGTCCAGCCCCTCAGTGTTTCCAGTGTCAATTATGTTCGATATATTGAAAAGCGTCTCACTACAGAAAATACAAATTGTAGCCCTGCGGCTTTGTACAGACGGCAATATGTGCATAGATTAATTGTCTTGAGTGACTTGACATCCTTGTGTCTGTGTCGAGTAAACACCCACAGAGCTGTCGTTGTTGGCAAGTCGTTTCAGCGTTCTGCCTCTCAGACAAACAGCTATTACTGTTCTCTCAAACAGCCTCCTCTTCAAACAGGAGTGTGTGGGGACTGTGTGAAGAAGCAGTTAACAATCTTCTGCACAGGCAAGAGAGGTGCAAAAAAAAAGGGTTTAAAATAGTTCTGGGTGTTATCTGCGGAGGGATCTGTGCATGCAGAGACGTTAAAGCTGATAGTAATTTAGTTTGTATGGACGTGGGGGATCATGCAGAGGCACATGTGCAGAGAACGTGAGAACTCTGAGGATAATTTTGGGAATGAACTGCAGCGCATTCGTCAATTGAAGATATTTAGTCTGTATATCTAATTCACAATGTTTAAGTAAACGACTCAGAAGGGAAATGAGTTGAAATTAGCTGAAGCTTCACACTCCCTTAGCAGCACTTCATGTTCTGTAAAACTGCACTGTCCTTAAAAATTAAAATGGTTTACATAATCTTATCATATATATTACATATGTTGATGTGGTTATAGTAGCTTTGCAGTAATCTGTTCATGATCTTGCAAAAGTACATGTAAATATCAGACAATATCATCGCATCCATCTGTGCATATTAATGATCTCACATGGTGAATGTTTTTTTTTTTTTTTTTTTAAGATATATGTTCCACAGTGTTTTAAGTGAAATATTGACACAAGATTGAGTATCCTTTGTGTCTGGCACAGTTTGTCAACACAGAAGACCCTTTTTTTCCTACAAGAGCGTTGAACAAGACTCCTTCAAGAGTGAGCACTTGTAAAAGCTTTGTTACTGTTTTTTTGTTTTTTTTTCCAGTTTTGAACATCCTCCATGACAAAAGACAAGAAAACAGTTCTCTCAATGGTTATTAAATAGCATACATACAGTTAGTGACAGACAGTCCATTGTATTTTTTATTGTTGCAATTAAATCTATGATATCAATATTGGTAAAGTCATTTCTCATTAAAGACAAATATGAAATTAAACTCATCTCATTATGCGAAGGTTCAGCTTGTCCCTTGTGAATAATCTGATATCTCACATACATTTGAGTGACACAGGCCATGTGTACACATTTCAAATAACTCAATTTTCCCCACTGGCCCCCTGTGTGGGCGCGTGCCTGTGCGCGCGTGTACATGCGTTCGTGAGTGAGCTACGTTGAAATTATTATGTAACATGTTCCCAATCGCATCCCAGCCTGAGACTGAGGCATAAGGTCGCTTTAAGAGATAACTCGGCTCCTATCTGAGCTTTTTGGCAGGACACCTCCTACCTACTCTCCGACTAAAAACTCTGCTGAGTCTCACCTGGTGCAAAGCTGCGCGCGGAGTCCGAGTGGAAGGAACAATTTGGTAAGAAACAATGGCTTATTGTCAGCTGCTTATAGACGGTATTTATGAGTGAGCAGTGAACTCAGTTAAGCGGGTACGTGGTTACCTCAAAGTAAGAAGTTGTGTGGTCTGTCCCTTTGTTGTTCGTTTGTGCCAGGACGAAGCTCTCACGGCTGCAATATGTGAGTTATAGTCACTGAGCTGCGTACGGTGAGTTTGAAATCCGCACGTGCCGGTATTTTGATTTTCATACGTCAGCAGTGCTGGCTGGTTTTAAAGCTTTCTTCCGACTTGGCGCCAGTCAGACTGTCCGTTGGTGCTGGTGTTAGTAAGTAGCTGTGAAGTGGACACCAAGCAGGTCCAGAGGTGGAAACCATGTAAAGGGTCTCACTCGAAGCACTGGGCTCACAGTGTGGTGCACGAGGAGGCTCCTTCACCTGTCCGGAGCAGAGAAAGTGTCCCCTCACGCGCGCAGACACACGGGAAAGGGAACAGCTGCAGGGACCTCTGATAGGACACATGTACAGCAACCGGTGCGTCATTTTCTTTCATCATACTTTTTCCCCCTCACATCAATATGTAGCTGATTTGTGTCGTGTTGAAGTTGATTCTTTTGACGACTGAGATAAATGGATTTGAAACCAAATTCATCTTACAATGGTTTTTTTTTTTTTTTAAAGTCACATTTTAGACTCATTTTCCTCACGAGCTTCAATTTAGTGTCTCGTTTTTTTTGTATGGACTTCATAGCTCCCCTTACACTATGTATTATGTATAATGATCTGACTATTCTCACTGTGTAATATTCAGCTAATCTGGAGTGTTTATAAAAAGTGTCAGGTCCAGTATTAATCATCTTCCTTGTAAATTTCCTTCTTATATTTCTTGTGCTGTCCTCCGCAGACACAACACAAGCGATGCATCACTTTAAGTGTCTAAAGGCTGCCATAAATACTCAGCATCAAGGCTGCAGCCTGTGTATAATATGGGGGCCACATATTTGGAAATCTTGCCAGGTTGAGTCAGGTTGACGTCCAGCAGGGTATTAATTATCATAGACGCTGAAACAGAGGAGACTGTGTCCCCCAGAGGAATTTAAGTGGTGTTACTGCACGTAGCTCTAGGTATCAGTGTTTACTTTGTTATGAATTGTCTGGCTCTGTTTGTGTTCCCCATGGAGGAAACAGCAGAGTATAATAAGACTTTTCCGCTCATAATAGAGACAGCCACAAGCTATTAATGTCCTACCTGTCAGCATTTATCATTGTTAACGAGTCCGCAATTAAAATGATAAATCTGTATTTTTTTTGTCCTCTAAGCATTGTTGAGATGCACTTTCTGGGGAATTGAGCCATCGGCAGAGCATCTAAGTTGATTGTTGGTGTTTTGTATGCAGCACAAATCTGAACACATTAAAATCTGCCTGTATGAATGTATGCACATAAGCACTCCTTCAGTAGTTCCTTGTAAACCAGAACTGTGCTTCTCATCTCTTCTGTGTTCCAGGACATTAATCTTTTTGATATTGTTCTTTAAATGCGAGAAGCTATTAGGAATGCTCAGTGACAATGAGAGGTGTCTGCTTCTTCATGGACAGAAACAGAATCAATTCCCGCTGTCAAGAAAGAGAGAAAACAGTGAGAGGGAATGATTGTCTCTCAACAAGCAGCCATCATCACGGTTATTGTGATGGAAATTTAAATCAGCATGCTTTTATAGCCGTGCCACGTAGGCTTGATGTGTGTTGATTTCTTGATGTTGTGCCATCAACGCATCATTTCTTCTCATGGCCAGCCCCTCGAGGAGATGGGAGATCCTCGCCCTGGCAACAGATCCATATCTGCATCCAAAACACTAACTGTTCTCTTCATTAATCTCTGATATTTTAAAATTCAATGTGGTGACAGCGTGAAAAACGACCAGTTAATACATCTCAGCTACAAAGAGACTCTTGTGGAATCGTATAAAGGAGCACTTCACATTTAAAACCCTCTCCTGCTGTAAAAACCGTCAGTGACAGAAAAGCAGTTCGTGCCTGACATCGTCATTTAGGAGATGAAATGAGCAATTTAGGAGATGCCAAGCAAGTCTTCCTGAGAGGTCAGGGACAGTTTCTTTCATGATGCAGTAAATATCCCAAATGAAGTAAAAGAAGAAAAAAATTCAACTGAGAATTCATGTGCGTAAAGCCCAGATACTGACATGATAAGGGGCCTTGAGTAAGTGTTAATCAGCACCTCAAAGTGTGAAGAATTCACTTGCTTAGATTGTATGTGGTTGCAGACAGATATTAATATCATAAAGCAAGCGAACGATCAGCCTCACAGACGTTAATTAACTTTTAACACCCAACACTCATGTATCCACACGCTCAGGATTGATGACAAGAGGTGTTGATTTCTGACTGAGGTTGTCAATTTTCACCTGTCAAGAATTGGTTTTTTTTTTTTCTTTTAATAATTTGGATCAAGCTTAACTTACAGATTGATAAATGCATTGAAAGCTTTTGTAACGATAAAGAGGATCTCAGTTAACAAGAATGTGAAAGTTGAAATGTTGGATCTTTCTGGTTCCTGTTCAGGTGACTCAAACAGTTAGCTCAACTAAGGGGTAAGACAACTGTTAGAGGATGTAACATATAAGCTGATTTATAATTGTTGTTAAATATGTAAGTTTGTTGCATTGAAGGCTTTTGTTCACACTGAAACAGCATTTAAGCCGACCTATAACTCAGACTTTTGAAAACGGTCTCCAGAGTGGATATTTTCTGAAACACTGCAGCCACCTTTTAACTTGACATGCCAGACGGACAGTTTCATATACCCCCCACGGAAATATTTCACTAGTCCATCTGGGTAGCAGCTCTTCCGATTTGTTTTCAGAGGCAGCACTTTAAAAAAAAAATCCGCAGCTGGTGATTGGACGACCGTTCTGATTAACACACTCAACACGGACCAATCCATATCAAGCCACGGTATGACGTAGCTTATGTGAGCGGATGCTTCTGAGAAACAATAGATGAACAACTACTGAATCACGAGAAACAGCTGTGAAAAAGGCGTTAGACGACAGCTTCCGTTTTTATAAATTTAACTTAAGAATCAAAGGAACGCTGCTGACGTCACGTCTGCTCCCACAGCTCCCACCTCTCTTCCCTGATTGGGCCGGTTAGAATTTAGCCGAGTGAATTCGTTGGTCAATGGAGCCTGGCAAGATGGACCTGCAGGAGTTCAGAAACTGAATCAGGCAGGTCCGTCTGTTCTGCAAGGTTAGCCACCTTTATCGTAGGGCTGGACAATTAATCGGATTTTAATTGTGATTTCAATTTTGCCATCTGACAATCATAAAAACACTATAATCAAAGTAAAACAATTAAATGCCACACAGTGTAGATGTATGCAAGTTCCTGTGCTTCATAGCTCTTCTGTGTTCCATGTGCAGCCACAGCGAGTGTGTGTGACTTATGTGTATCAATAATACTGTATGTGCGACTTGTTTTTTAAAGTTGTGTTTAAATCAGTACTGAAGTTTTTGAATAAATGAATAATTGATATATTAATTGTGATTTCAATATCACTTGAAATAATCGGGATTCTTATTTTTACCATAATCGCCCAGCCCTACTTTATCGTGTGAACAACAAGCCAGAGTTTTCAGTGGAAACGCTGATGTCACACTCATCTTCATGCATGCACACACAACTGTACAACAGTACTGTCACAGACTAACGTGTTATGCTTGTGTTGCTCAATCTGCTGAATCTGTTGACTATCTTTTAACAAAATGTGCATCTGTTGCTCCACTTTTGCACTTAGCATTCGCCAGTACACCAGATGATCGGCCCAACTCTACTTCAGTGGAGATCTACCAAAAGCCGCGCCTGGACAAGACAGTTATAGCGCCAACTAGAGGCCTGGCATGCTTGCTAAAGCATTTTCAGTCCCTCAGTGTTTCCGTGTAAAGACAATTTTTTTTTCACTGCGTTTTGTCTTGTAAACTGGGCCTAACACTACGATTTTCGTATTGGACTAATTCTTACAGAAGCAAAAGTTTGATGTGTTTACAGCAAACTTTTTAAAGTTAGCAAGTTTTCCTATCATTCATTTTTTATAAATGCATAATGAGGCTGTCTACTTTGAATTTTGTACCAACATTTTACTATTTAAGCCAAATATCCAGAGGCCCATAAATAAACATTTCATCACTGGGAGTTCGTTTAAACTTATTTATTCCTCTTTCCTTTTTTTTTCCAGGTGGCAAATGAAGACTGCTGTGGAAACTGACAAATGTTGAGGATGATGGAAAGCTGTAAACAATGCAAATATTATTCATGAAGTAATTACAGCAGGTGTGACACATCAGCCATTTCAATTAAACCCCGACCCTCTGAGGTGAGCCCAGAGAAAAACATCATGGAGCTGCAGCACAACACCAACCACAACCACGCCTTGTGGAAAGAGATACCATGGGATTTCACCGAGGACTGCTCTCTGTCAGTGAGTGGCACCACCTTTCTCATCATTGCTTACAGCACAGTGATGGCGGTGGGGCTCATTGGGAATTCTTGCCTGGTGTTTGTCATCACACGGCACAAGGAAATGCAGAACGTCACCAACATCTTCATCGCCAACCTGTCGTGTTCTGACATCCTCATGTGCATCGTGTGCCTGCCGGTCACGATTATCTACACCCTGATGGACCGCTGGATCCTTGGGGAGGCTCTCTGTAAGCTCACACCTTTCATTCAGTGCACATCTGTAACCGTCTCCATCTTCTCTCTCGTCCTCATCGCCATGGAGCGCTACCAGCTCATCGTCCACCCGACTGGATGGAAGCCTGTGGTGGGTCAGTCGTACCTGGCTGTGGTTGTTACCTGGGTGGTGGCGTGCCTGATCTCCGTGCCTTTCCTCTCCTTCAGCGTACTCAACTTTCCTCTCCAGAATCTGAGTATCCCGTTTCCAATCGGCGAGCATCTTGTTTGTATGGAGAGCTGGCCTTCAGTCCAACTGCGAAGAGCTTACACCACCTCCCTCCTTGTCTTCCAGTACTTCCTCCCTCTTGTCCTCATCATGGTCTGCTACCTGCATGTCTACCTGCGCCTCAGAAGAAGAAAGGACATGGTGGAGCGTGGCTCCAGGAACACCACCCAAAAGAAAAACAAGGGCTCCTCCAGAATCAACGCTATGTTGGTGTCCATCGTCGTGGCATTCGCCCTCTCCTGGCTGCCTCTGACCGTCTTCAATACCGTGTTCGACTGGAACCATGAAGCTATCCCATCCTGTGGCCATGACGTCATCTTCTCTTTCTGTCACCTCACAGCCATGGCCTCCACCTGTGTGAACCCCATCATCTACGGTTTCCTCAACGGCAACTTCCAGAAGCAGCTCAAGTCCACGCTGTTGCGTTGTCGTTGCTGGGGGGTGGCGGAAAGATACGAAAGCGTCCCGCTCTCCACTGTCAGCACAGAGGTCACCAAAGGGTCAACCCTCAGCAATGGATCCATCAGCTTCAATACTTAGAGCCAACCTTTTCAGTAAAGGACAAAGAAACTTCTGGGGCCTCTTCCGCCCTCATTGTGTCATTCTTTCGGCACATTTCTGCTTCATTTGGTCCAAAAGAAGGGTTACGGTTTTCTAACTTAGAGATGTCTTAACAGCAGTCTAGAGAATGATGTCGGAGGACCCTTAACCAGCATGGTGCATTGGCCTCAGTTCAACATGCCATCCACATGTAAGAGGAAGTAGATAACAAAATGACAGTACAAAGGTTGGATGAGTTTGAGCATTGAGGTGCAGCTGAAGGCACTTTACATGAGCACTTTTTCAACTAAAGTCTGTATAGTCCATCCCCCGTGTGTCATGGACACAAAGAGACAGCATATCCATCCATATCCAACGTATTTTCTGTGAGGGCACAGGAGGATTTTCTTCCTGTATGTTTACCTGCTGAATGTGAGCAGTTGGACCAACAGAAAACATTGAAAGGACAACACTGTTGGAGAGCTGCTGTGTTTTCACTGTAATGCTGTTATTTTGCTGTTTTATGCTAATGCTATCTCCGGAACATGGTCTGGGATTGTAAATTATGGCGTCTTAATGACTTTTGACTGAAAAGCTAATGTAGGAGAGGACATTATGGCGTGTAATGTGGCTCCAGGCATTTATTCTGATGTTTTGCTTGCGTTGTCTTAATGTCCTTATTACCTGATCTCAAACGATGTAAAGATCGCTGTCGGGGAATCTTTGCGGGAGCTTCACGTGTGTATTGCTCTCTGCCAAGGTCTGAGCTGCAGTGTATTATGTGCTTATCCTTTTTTCTCATAAAATGTGCCATACAATAACCATATATCAAGTGCCGTAAAACAAAATAAAAGTGTCAGTGAAGGACTTTGTCAGAGCGGGGTTCTTTTCCTGTAAATATCATTACTGAAGACATATGAGACCTGTAAAAGAGTGACAGCTCTGCTTTATGATGGGTCAAGAATGAAAAGCACTGTGTAGCAAAGTGTTCATCTTCTAGGAAATCTATTGTTAGCTTCTACTCTTTGTGATGTTGAACTAAATTAAAACATTTAATATTGTTCTGATGTCTGTTTTGTAATATTTGCTTTAGCAAACCTCGTAGCTCGCTTATCTTTTGCTGCCAATTAATGAGCTGGTTCATTTATAACACTCTCAACATTTAAGACTAATGAAGGGTTAGGATTTGTTTAAACTAGCCCCCAACACGTTTCAGTGTTTTAGTATTTGATGTTATGGGGTGAAATCACTTTTGTAAACATTGAACTTTGTAAATATTTGCTTCTCTCTGAGGTCAAATTCAGTGTCCAGTCAGTGGGTGCATTGTTCAGACAGAAAACTGGAATCAGAATAAATTTCAGATCAGCCTGAACTGTTGAATAAATCAGTGCTCAGCCTCAGTCAGAGCCTTAGATCTGGGCAAAAACATAGGCTTCACATTAGACTGTAAGGGTGGGAGAAAATTGATTCTTTGATTGATTCATTGATATTTTTTTCACAATTTTTAAAGCAGGATTTTTTTTGTCCAAAAATTGACTTATTTAAATTTAATCATTCATTTTAGTCTTTGTTTACAAGCTGGGTTGGAAAAAAGTTACTACTTTTCTCCAGCAGAGGGTGAAATATTTTTATTGGACTATCTAGTAACGTGAAGTCAGATCTCCTGAATAATTCCTAAAAACTGACTCACATGTGGTGTGAATTTTTTTGGGATGTCTCCTGATAAAGACTGTAGAGATCAGCATCATTATTCAACTTTTTCACATGATCTGGTGTGAAAAAAGAAAATAAAAAATCCCCCAAATCAGAATTATAGGAGAATCGCAATTTGAATCACACCAGTAACCCACAAATTGTAAAAGAATCAAATCAGGTGAAAAGCATGTTGTCCTAGTCCTTTTAGACTGTACAGAAAAATGGACACATCATTTTTGGTGTTAAGTAAAGCTAATGCCGAACTGCCTCGAACCTGCATTTTCTTTGACCACCAGCAGGGGGCGACAGCTGTTAGCATATATAGCGTTAATGTTGTTGAACCAGAAGAGGAAATGACATTTTTCCTCAGCAGATGAGCACCACAGTCGACATGTTTCTAATGAACTAACATGGCTTTCACTGTGAATTAAAATGTTAGCACCACTGCAAAATCAGCACCATTTTTACACAGCATGCATGTATTTTAAGAACCAGCAAGATGACCATGCTTTCACGACACTAAATTCAGTCAGACTGAGCTAATTCTGGCTGTCAGTCACCTTCGGTTACTGCCAGCTTTGTGATGAAACAAGCTCCTTTTTGATTCATGAAGGACATGTTGCAAAAAATAGGTTTTGTATACAACAAGATCAGCAGATAGACGGAGGAACTGAGTCACAGCTGTTAAACATTTGTTTGTTTGTCACATTTTAAATCTTCACCTCAGTATTGGACGTCTTTATTGCACACTGCATATTTATCTTGTATCCTGCACTTGCACTTACAGCTTGATCCTTACAGCTGGTTTCAAAGATCTTTGAATACAGTCTGATTTTGATTCACTGGTGAAAGTGAAGGTAAGACAAGCAGTTTTCAGGTCGTGGCTGACAATCTTTGAGCACTGTGATCTGTTGACTTGTTGAGAGAAGAAAAAGGAAAAGGAAAATTTACAGCTAACCTTGGGTACATCCTCCTCCTATATACAGCCAATGAGTTTTCTTTTTATTGTTCTAGCTTAAAGATGAGACATATATCTACCAAGAGAGAGAGGATAGTACAATGTCTGATGTCAGGGACGTTCAGCTGGAGTGTGATATCAGGAGGTCAAGTAAAGGATGTTTCCTGCAGGAAGCCAAACCTGTTTTCGACTCTGACAGCGTCTCAAACAACCTTAAAAACTGTTCTCCAAGGGCAGTTTGGACCTTAAGAGAGCTCTCAGGAGTCCTTCTCGGTGTAATTGACTGTGTCTCTTCCTCTGCCTCAGCCCAGACTGACCAATCCACATTGTCAGTCACCTCTTCTCTCTAAAATTGAACTCCTTTGACAGGCAATTTCTTTTAAAAACACCCCTGAATAAAGAGGAAGTGTTCATTTTGTCCTGAAAAGTACCCCTGATGCCGGAGGTGCTGAGGCCCTACAATGGCTGGGACTTCAATAACGCTGCTTTAAATTGTTACAAGTGACTGTTAAGAGTCCACGGGCACAGAACTGCTCTGAGAAATGAAGCTCATCTGACGACAAACACTTAATGAGTACACAGGGCCAGACTCTCCACGTTGGTGGAGCAGATCCAGCAACATTAGCATCTTGGCTCTCTCTCATTTTAATTTAGAGAAATTCACATACAAGCAATCGCTGCAGATCACAGGAACAACATGAACCACGTAGCTGTCCAGAGAACTCCCCAAGCTGTTGTTTTGGGCATTTAGACTCACATTTTGCCTACATTCAATCTGTAAGGTAAGGACACTAAGCACACCATTCTCAATTCAAGAGCTGTACTATCTGATGCTCTGTATGTTTCCCCTTCAAGCCAGCACTTATGAAACTAAGAGGCTCCTTAATATCACAACTTACTGAATTTACAGCCATACACAAAGCTACAAATTGATTTTCCCTGTTGGATTTTTATATGCGATTATGTCAGACATGGGCATTGCCCCCTTGGCCTTCTGGTCCCTTGTGAGAAGGAAGTAATCGCTTTGTTTTGGCAGATGAAAAGGTCAGAGGGAGTGAGACTGCTGCCTGTAGAATCTTAACCATGGCATTATACATAGGAACATCTGTAGGTCGCACTGAACAAACAGGTTTGCTCATCTGAGGGTCAAATTCAGAGACCAGGTCTGTCGATATGTCCTCATTCTCTTATCTGTCTATTGAATTGTCCTAATGGTCCTGCCCCTGAATCAGCCGCTTCCTTACATCTGTGAGGGGAGGGTTTATTTCAGGGAGCATTTCCTGGTTTTATCTTTTTATTAGTTTGGATATCATACATGTGTGAATATTGTGTTCATAAATGAGACCTGGGTTACACACATGCGCACGTCGAGCCACAAGCAACACCAGCGTGTGGAATCTGTAACCCCATATACAGCAAGATATTTCAGAGCCTTTATTCCCCATGTGCGTTCTCAAACTCATGCACACTCACACACTCACACACACATTCACACGTGCACAGAAATTTTTGTCTTGCATAACACAAGCAGACTTGACAGCCAGGAATAGCAGCCCCCCGATTGGTGTCGGCAAGTTTCTCCTCAGGATTTGTTTTGTTGCTGCATGTTTAGAGAAAGAAGATGACACAGAAAGACGGAGACAAAGATTCATAAACGCAGTGATTGATATTTCTTTTTTAAGGCTGGTTCAATCTCCATAATCTTGTCACGGTAATTTGAGATTTAGCCTCTGCATCTGGTCTGACCTCCCACTTTCTTTGGTCAGAAGAAAAGCGGTTGACCGCAGCCGTCCTTTGTTGCCTGGTTACAGCTTCCTCAGGGGTTTCAGTGGGTTTCCTTCAAGCTGACACAGAGCACCAAGCTATTAGAGGCACTTTATTAAACACTGACAGAGGAGCCTGAGCCATTAGCTGGTTCTCTGGCTCATAGAAGGACGACAAAGAAAGTGAGAGATAATATTTATTGCTGGAAATCCTTGTTTACTCTCACAGTACCTTTCGTGTTGACCTACACTGACTTATCAAAGGGTTATAATTGAAAGCAATAAAGTCAGAGGGGCTTTTTTATTGCAACATTTTAACGTGTCACCTCAGAAAAGTACAGGTACAATAAATAACCTTGATGATGACTGAAGCTTTTATTACTTTGAGGGTTTATTTTCTGGTTTGGCAAATCATGAAGTCTGGACAAAAGCATCATAAGAAAAAGCATAACATCAAAAAATAAGGCAGGAGGAGGCAGAGACCCCTCTGATAGCTGGTTCACCACCCCACAATCCTAAACTCTGACTAGTCACCTGTTCGGCAAGGCAATTGCATTCTAACTGCAGTAGTTATGTAGCAGTTGCAAAAACCTTTTTTTTCTTTTAATGTCACTTGAAACAGTGAATTTTGGAGAAACATCATGTTTATGGTTCCCTAAAGCATCTTTAACTTTACACGTCCCCACTTTAATGTGATTACATTATATTCACTCATGAATAGAATGTTCTTGAAACTTAAGAATTGTTTGTGTGTGTGTGTGTGTGTGTGTGTGTGTGTGTGTGTGTGTGTGTGTGTGTGTGTGTGTGTGTGTGTGTGTGTGTGTGTGTGTGTGTAAATCGGTGCCTGGGATCAGCCAACCCATTTAAGGACACCCGTGGAACAGGGTTGTGACGTTACATCAAAAACTCTTTATGATTTAACCCCTTATTGCTTGAATTAATTTACAATTATATAAAAAAAAAAAAAAAATTCAATACAAAAATTGAAATCTTACCAAGCGGCAACCTCCGGTCTGAGAATATGAGACAATACGGAAGTGCTAAAATCTGCTGTTTCTTGAGTGTAAGGTTGAGGCCGGATCCGGAAGTACTGTAAGTCACATACACACCAAACCAAAAAAAAAAAACATTTTCAAAGCAGAAATTAACCTTTTTACAGCCTGGTTCAAAAATCTTCTCCTGTCTGAGTCGCTAATTTTACTACCGGCACCCTCTGTACAAGGGGGAGGGGATTTTTTTCTAACTTGGCCGTTCGGAGGATATTAAGATCGCGAGCTCACCCAATAAGAGGCACAGCTGGGGGTCACGTGACCGACAGGCGCCCTATGGCTGTAGGCGAAGCCCCTGCCACTACCAATATGGCCGCTTTCGCTGATGTGCTTCATTTTCTGTTTCAGAAACAGACGGGTGATGTCGGCGAGACTATGTCCATGTTTTATACAGTCCATGATTCTTACAGATGCTTGATTAAGTGGGTATTGTAGATTTAAATATAGCACATACGATAGTTATGAATAAGTTATATAACACATGTAGAAATTATAAGTTCACCCTCAGACCAATATATTGGGACACAGTGCATTTGATATGATCATTGGTATGTTTATGATAAAAATCAGTGGGCATTCGTGGGATACAAAGGTCGTCTCAGCCGCATCAAGACCCGACAGGGTACGTCGCAAATTCATGACAACTGGCATCAAGGGGTTAAATGGCCTCCAAAGATAGTATCTTGACCATACGGATAAAAACTAGAGCTCCTTAGAATTTAACTCTTTGCAAAATACAGCAAACAAATTTAGATAACATTCTTTTAACAAAGGAAATGTTGAGCTCCATTGAAGATGTGGATTTCTCCCAACTGGGTATGTCCTTTTTTCATCTCTATTTGTTTGAAACTGTAGGTATAAAAATTAATCCCCAACAAGGTTCACCAGCTCCACCTGCTCTGAGGTGGCACCTCCACTGCCACCTCTGAAGGGAAGATTGCTGCATTCCACTCAAACGGGGCTTTTTGTTGAGTTTCAGTTATATGATATTTATCTGATTGTTTCATTTTCTTATAATAAACTTTATTGTTTTGCCTGTTGAGAGGGTTTGGATCATTATGCAGATACTTGTTAGCCCCCAGGGCCACCTTTGTGCGAAATAAGAAAAATATTGACGTTTTAATTAATTTACTGCTGCTGTGCTAAAAATTTGATGAGAAGATTGTAAAGTATTGTTGAGCCACAGCCCAATGCTGCTTCCCAAGACATCAGTGACAAAAAGAAAAAAAAATTGAAAGTGAAAGGAGGTGGGGCAGGTGTTTCATCTTGAAAGGTTAAACAGTTTTTACCGCTGTACAATAAGGCCAGCATGAAGCTGCCGGAGGGTGAACAAACATTTGTTAATTGTATTAGACAAGCTTGTTCTGTAAAATAAAATGACTGATCATTGAAAAAGCTAAGGAGTTTCATTCATTGAGAAGGAGCAAACAGCAGCGCATCAGTTACTATCCAAGTGGCTTGAAGCATTAGCTTGGCATGTACAGTAATATTTCAGCAGGAAATCTACTGCTCTCAAGTTTTGTCACACAAACACACATAAACATGAACTCAATGAACTTGCATCAATTATGGCTGAAACAATTATGTTGCACAGAGTCACAGTCACCAATGATACAATGAAAAAAAACAAAAATAAAAAACAGGACAGTGTAAAGGGGTTTTATCATGTGACTGCCTGCATCCAGTTCCAGTACTCATCACTGTCTGCTCACAGTCTTGACCTGTCATGTATGAATTATCCATGGGATCTTGTAGGGATGTCTCTGAAACCTCTTGTTGACACCAATCAGTCCATACATTACATCTGTCACTGAAAAGATGCAATCATTACCATAATAAACACATTTCTGGCAACATAAAACAAAAATATCTACCACTACACTTTGATGTCTTACTTTTTAGTCAAATTCCTACATTTAAATCTGGAAAGTGCCCTGGGTTTACTTAATTTATCACAGGGAAACAAGGGAACTGATGACCTGACTCTGCTCACAGATCATTTATCACCCCTGACAAAGAAAAGCAAGTAATTTACCTCCCGTTCTTTGTTTAGCTTGGGAGCAGCGCTGGCAGCTTCTTCATGGTTTAGATATAAAGTCAATAAACTGAGAAAACTCCCAGGAAGCTCAGGAAAACAAATAAAGCAGACAAACAGCTCTTTCTACAAAAATGTGCTCAGCAATTGATACTTTAGTATAACTTGCTGTATAAATTTTCTGGCTATAACAAGTTAAAATATCAGGGTGATACTCTCAAAGCTTTAGATACAAAACATTTATTTGACTCCTTGCTGGCTCCACTGGGATTATAACCCCCTGTCCTCTTTTATTACCTCAATCTGTGGCAGACTTGTCTCCATGGAATTAATTAGTGTAACCCACTGGACCTCACAGCTAGGAGGTCGAGGTCTTCAACAAGTATTTTCTAGATTATAGACCTGCTGGAAACCTTAAAGTGACCCACGACTCCAGTGACCCTGCTGATCAGGACTGGGCTGCACTCACTGACTGTATATGGAATGGAAAATATGCCTTCATTAAGGCTCATTGTGAGATGAGCAGATGTGACACACAGTGTTTAACAAGTTCACCTTTAACCAGTGTAAGGTGTTTGCCACCACAGCCCTAAATGAACAGTCCACTACCATAACACTTGTCATGTTTCTGTAATGGTAAATCCACCAAGATGTGCAAGCTCTTTAAATAGAATTAGATATTCAATGTTAAAATTCAAAGGTAAAAACTGTTTTTATCTATGAGCTTTTAAATGTACAGTTTTACAAAAACAGAAAACAGTGAAGCACACAACTATTCTTTGATTGACAAATTACGTTTTTTTAATTCTCATTCCTGAACAGACAGGGGCGTTTTCATGATGGTATGTTCTTGATTCCTTTCTAACTTCTCAGGGAATTCCAGTATTTTGGCTCAAATTGGAAATTTTGCTGCTGCAGGAAAGCTTCACTTTTCAACTCGTGCCTGGTTTTCTTCATCACTGTTATGGCTGCATGTTTCTCTGTTCCTTCTCTTCACTCTGCTTGTTTCCAGGTGAGGCCACTGATCGATAAAGACGTCCTCCTTAGACCTGGGCTTCTGAAAGATCACTGCTGTTTGTTGTAGGGAGAAGTATTTTGGTTTGGAGACTGCTGTTTGCTGCTCTTTTGGGGATTTTTGTGATGATGATTTGATACTTGTTAAAAAATATATTCCCCTTTTTATTGGTTTAAGGTCTTCTCTTGTGTGGGTCATTTTGTGTATTGTTGTTAGCCCCATAGGAACACCCTAATCTGATGCTAAATGTAGTTTTACTGCTCCGTGTTCCAGTTTACCGTTCTATTACAGCCTCCCCAAGAATGGGTATTGCTAATTAGCATGAGCTATAAACACAACAGCACTTACATTTGATGGCTGTTTTCAGTTTGGTACATCTTCTCTGTCCCTGAAATAAACCATGTATTAATCTCTTGACTTCAGTCAGTGAACTCTTTGCACCGTAGGTTTATCATTTATTTTGAAGGTTGCAGGAGCTGAGATTGATCTGACTCACGTGGCGTAAGTTAGCTCTAACATCTTACACCCACACTCTGAGTTGATGTTAAGTCCTCCGTCTGACACTGATTGTCATGAGCTTGGTTGTGAAAGATGGGATAATGTGAAGGATGAAGAGTAGATGGCTTCATCAGCAGTCTGGCATCTGCAGGCCGTTCTCTGCTCACCTTTGGAAATGTGCAGCTTTGAAATGTGCTATCTTTTTCAACAAATAGAGATGCTTGCATTGAGTAACTGTTCTAGTTAAAGCAGTCTAAAGCAAACATTTTATGTCCTGCTCCACATTGTCTTTTCATGACCCTTATCAAAAAACTTCCACTTAAGGCCGACACTTGACCCATATGGTGTCTATGGTACATGTTTGACAGAAATAGATACAGGGTGAACTCCACAGATGTGTTTTTATGTCTCTCCTGTGTTTGCTATGTGACAGACAAACATAAAAAAACACACCCACCATTAATGATAAGAGCATGGCCCTGTGTGCTCATTAGCAGGATATTACAGGCTGCTGTATAACTGTCAAGACGCTATGATGAATGAACCTTGATTTGCCAGTGAATTTGTTTGAACTTCACACACCACTGGAAAACACACACATCTGCTGGTCAAATCATTTTCATGCTGCTTATCAGACCACAAACTAGTATTTTAGTAATACAAACAAGATTGGGAAGTGCCAGGAGGTAGAAAAGCAAGCATTGAGCTATTATAATAAATTTACTTTAGACACATGTCCTAACAGTGTCAAACTCAATATAGCACGGTAACATACAATAAACTGCAGTGTTGAAGAGATGTGCAGTTTTATGAGAACTATTGCATGAGATATCAGCACCTTTAAAAGAGATTTTGGTGAGATTGTGGAGCTTTCTGTGTGATCAGTGAAAACCTGTGTTGTCTTGTTGTGCCATCCAGTGGCAGAAGACTGAACACCTGCTAAGCTATCTCCACCACATAAAAAATGTACTGTATAATATGTATCCAGGGTCATAGTTTTCAGCATGGGGAATGGCCTGGTTTCTGTTTATAGCATGTTTGTTCCAAACACAAATGGTAGTTTCGTTAATAATTTTCTGTTAACCTGAATGCATCGGATCAAAACAGATTAACATCCATTCAACAACAACAAACATTTTTAAGTCACCGATTCCCATTCTGAAGATAATTTTGAATGTATGTCAGTAAAAAAATGTAAGTATGTATGTTGATTATCTACAAAGCTTGATCATGGTGTTGTGATTTCAGCAAACTTAATTTTATTTCAGTGAAAGGGATAAAGGGGTCACACTTAATTGTTCTAGACATGTACAATAAAAAACATCTTGTCGATGGATCAGTTAATCAATCTTTATTCTTTTATAACTCCACTTCACAAAAAGTGATATCCAATGCACTTCCCATGAAAAAAACCAATTGTGATTAGACTCTATGTTATCTTATTAAGATAGACCCAACATCAAGAAGAGACAAGACTCAGTCCCACTTTACAGGCCGGACTCAGTCCCACTTTACAGGCCGGACTCAGTCTCATCTCGTCTTAATCCACCATGAGTACAGCACTTTACAGCATTTTGCAAAGTACAGAGCAAGGAAAAACTTCCCTTTAACGGGCAGAAAACCTTGAGCAGAACCAGACTCATGTTAGACGAACATCTGCTGAGTCCGTGTTGGGGTTGGAGAGGGTGATAGAGATAGATACAGAAAGCGAGGGTAGAGAGGGACAAACAACAACAACAACAACAACAACAACAATCACAACAAAAACAAAAACATTATAATTACGCTTGCAAAAAGATTAAAGATAATGATGATAAAAGCTGGAGTACTGCTTGCAAGAACTCATGATTACTTAAAAAAGACAAAGCAAAAAATACACAATACAATACAAAACATCAAAAGCTATAAGCATTGAGGAAAATAGTCAGTGAATAAAAAAGAAAAAAAAGTGAAAACAGAAAAAAAGATTACTTATATACTAAACAAAGGATAAGTGTCAGATAAAAAAAAACCTCTTCAAAAGGATTAAAAAAAAAAAAAAAAGACTCACCATAGCCTGGGAAAAAAAATAAAAAGGAGAAAAACATAAAATACAAAGACAAAACAACCAAGTATACCATGCAGTGGACAATTAAAGACAAAAAATTGAGAAAAATCTCATATTCTCAAAATAGAACACAACACAATACATTCAAACAAAGAAAAATATTAAGTTAAAAAAATCTATATAAAACAATACAATGCTAATATGTACATAGATAAATAAGTACAAAATTATTCAGCGTACAGTCGAAAATACAAATAATTGATTATTAAATTATATATGAAAACAGAAAAACATTAAAAACAATTAGTTGAGAGGGCAAAAAAGAAAACAGGAAAAAAATCAAATTCATAAAACAAAGCAGTCCAGTCATAAATAAACCTATGAGATCAGAGAAAAGTAAACAGAAAACAACACACTGAAATTTGCAACAAGAGGACATAAGGTCCTGTTACATACAAATAGAAAAATATCATTCAGATTAAGACAAATATAAAGGTGCGAAAAAAACATAATAAGACATTCAATACAAAAATAAATCAATTATTAAAATATAAAGCTGATTAAATAAATAAAAAATATAAAATAAAAACATAAACAATAATCAAATAAATAAATAAACAAATTGTTTAATTAATTAATAAAAACTTACCAATATCTATATAAAAAGGGTACGTGGTAAAGGAAATTGAAAAAATGAAAACAACACAACAAAGTACAACACAGTCAGACATGCTAGTAGTACATGTAAAAACAGCACAACACAATACACTACAACAAAAAATGAAAACAAAACAAAAAAACTAGTACAAAACAATAAACACATCAAACAACAAAATACAATCGAATACAACAACATAAAAAATAAAACACATTGCAACACATCATTAATTATATATATATATATATATATATATATATATATATATATATATATATATATATATATATATATATATATATATATATATATATATATATATATAAGGTAAATGTTATACAAAATTATAGGAGTAAAACAACCCAACACAATCAGTATAACTACAAATATGAAAAAAAAAAAGAAACACAAAATAATACACTATAATACAATAGTACAACACAATGCATTATACTAGTTCTACTGAGTTTTCAGAAACTGCTCTCTTAAAGCTCAGATTTGAGTGAAATCCTGCCCCAGGACCTGGTTTCTCTTGTCAAATGGATAGAGAGTGTGACCCGTGTCAGCTGACCTCTAATGATATGTCTGAGAGAGAAATTGAAAACTCCAATTGAAGAGCACTTAATGACCTGAGACCCGACATTCCAAAAAAAACTCAAGCTTAAAATTAACAAAACTAAGCTGGGTTAACCTTTTTCAAAGAAAATTTCAGTGCTAGTTCTGCTGAATTTTCAGGAACTGCTCTCTTAAAGCTCAAATTTGGGTAAAATGGCTGGTTTCACTTGTCAGTTCAATAAAGGGGGTGACCTGCGTCAGCTAACGTCTCCTATCGTATCTGACTGAAACTCCAATGAAAGAGCACGCAACCACCTGAAACCTGACACTCCAAAACAACTTCAGCTTGAAATTGCCTCAATCAAGTACAACCTACAATTTAGCCTTGCAAGCTGGGTGAAGCTGGGTGGCGTGCATGCAAACTCCCCAGGCAGAAGTGCCAAACATGTAACACACCCATTACATTTAAACTGTGCATAACCCCCCCAAGTTAACCGTCTTCCTACCCTCACTTATGGTTATTTACCCTCACAGGGCTTTTATACTCACTGTTATGCCAATGATACTCAACTTAAATCTTTATCATATCCATCTACCCCTCGATTGCACTGACTGCCTTACTGCAATGAAGAGCCAAAAAAGAAAATTACTTAGCTTTATGTGGTTGAAGCCAGCCAAATGGTCAGCAGGGTTTACCCTTCACTTCCTTTCTGTGACTTCAGGTCCTCCTCTCCCCCAGGATCTGTCTTGAATCCTATGAGGACAGGTGGACATAATGCATCGTGAGGCATCTGCCTTTTCTGATCTATGTAGATCTTGAACTAGTTAAATTCCAGTGCTAGTTCTGCTGAGTTTTAAGAAACTGCTCTCTCAAGGCTCAGATTTGAGTGAAATCCTGCCTTTGTGGCTGGTTTCAATTGTCAGTTCACAAGAAGGTATGTCCAAATGAGCTCACTTATCCTACTGTATCTGAAAGAGAGACTGAAACTTCAGTGAGAGCACTCAACCACATGAGACCTGACACTCCAAAAAAACTAAAGCTTGAAGTTAACTCACCCAAGTAAAACCCAAATTTTAGACTTGCAACTTGGGAGAAGAGGGCTTGCATGCCACCTTCCCAGACAAATACCATAAATGTATCACACCCATTACATTTAAACAGTGCCTAACCCCCCCCAAGTTAACTGTCTTCCTACCCTAACTTGTGTTTTTTTACCCACACAGTACTTTTATACTTACTGTTATGTCAATGATACTCAACTTCAATCCTTATCAAATCCATCACCTTAACCCCCCATTGCACTGACTGCCTTACTGCAATAAACAGCTTAAAAATATATATATACGTAGCTTTATGTTGTTGAAGCCAGCCAGATGGGCAGCAGTGTTTTTCAGTTACTTCCTTTCTGTGACTTCAGGTCCTACTCTCCCTCAGGATGTGTCTTGAATCCTATGAGGACAGGTGGAAATGATGCTTGATGAGGCATCTGCATTTCTGATCTATGTAGATCCTCAACTAGTTTAATTCCAGTGCTAGTTCTGCTGAGTTTTAGAACTACTCCCCCATTGAGCTCATATTTGAGTGAAATCCTGCCTTTGTCGATGGTTTCAATTGACAATTTACAAGGTGTGACCCACTGAGCTCACCTATCCTACTGTATCCAAGAGAGTGACTGAAACTTCAGTGAAAGAGCACTCAACCACATGAGACCGGACACTCCAAAAAAAATTAAGCATGAAGATAACTCACCCATGTACAACCAAAAATTTAGACTTACAACTAAGGTGAATAGGGCTTGCATGCCACCTTCCCAGGGAAAAGTACCATAAATGTATCACACTCATTACATTTAAACTGTGCCTTACCCCCACAAGTTAAGTGTCTTCATACCCTCACTTATGGTTATTTTCCCTCAAGGTACTTTTTTTCTCACTGTTATGCCAATGATACTCAACTTCAATCCTTATCAAATCCATCACTTTAACCCCCATTGCACTGACTGCCAAACTGCAATAAAAAGCTTGAAAAAAATACTTAGCTTTATCTGGTTGGAGCCAGCCAAATTGTCAGCAGGGTTTTCCAGTCACTTCCTTTCTGTGACTTCAGGTCCTCCTCTCCCCCAGGATCTGTTTTGAATCCTATGTGGACAGGTGGACATGATGCTTCATGAGGAATCTGCATTTCTGATCTCTGAATATCTTGAACTTGTTAAATTCCAGTGCTAGTTCTGCTGCTTTTTCAAAAACTGCTCTCTCAGGGCTCATATTTGAGTGAAATCCTTTCTTTGTGGCTAGTTTCAATTGTCAATTCACAAAGAGGTTAGACCCGTGTCAGGTGACTACTCATATTGTATCTGAGAGAGTGACTGAAATTTCAGTGAAAGTGCACTCAACCACATGAGACCTGACACTCCAAAAAAACTCAAGCTTGAAGTTAACTCACCCAAGTACAACCAAAAATTTAAACTTGCAACTTGGGAAAGAGGGCTTGCATGCCACCTTCCCAGACAAATACCATAAATGTAACACACCCATTACATTTAACCTGTGCCTAACCCCCCAAGTTAACTGTCTTCCTACCCTAACTTGTGTTTTTTTACTCACACAGTACTTTTATACTTACTGTTATGCCAATGATACTCAACTTCAATCCTTAACAAATCCATCACTTTAACCCCCATTGCACTAACTGCCTAACTGTAATAAACGGCTAATAAAATACTTAGCTTTATCTGGTTGAAGCCAGCTGAATGGTCAGCAGGGTTATCCCCTCAGATCCTTTCTGTGACTTCAGGTCCTCCTCTCCCCCAGGATCTGTTTTGAATTCTATGAGGACAGGTGGACATGATGCTTGATGAGGCATCTGCATTTCTCATATATTTCCATCTTTAACTTTTTAAATTCCAGTGCTAGTTCTGCTGAGTTTTCATGAAGTGCTCTCTCAAGGCTCAGATTTTATTGGAATCCTGCCTTTGTGGCTGGTTTCAATTGTCAATTCACAAGAAGGTGTGACCCACTGAGCTCACCTATCCTATTGCATCTGAGAGAGTGACTGAAGCTTCAGTGAAAAAGCACTCAACCACATGAGACCTCACATTCCAAAAAATCTTAAGCTTGAAGTTAACTCACCCAAGTACAACCAAAAAATTAAACTTGCAACTCAGGAGAAGAGGGCCTGCATGCCATCTTCCCAGACAAATACCATAAATGTATAACATGCATTTCATCTAAACTGTGCCTACCCCCCCCCCCCCCCCCCCCCCCCCACTTACTGTTATGCCAATGATACTTAGCTTCAATTCCTTTCAAATCCATTAATTTAACCCCCATTGAACTGACTGCATAACAGCAATAAAGAGCTAAAAAAATGGTATGGTTCTGTGAATTCCTGGATGACTGCCAGTGGCAGTAAACAAAGTGAATGTGATTTCTCGCACTCTGTGCAGGTCGAGATCTAATGTAAACAAAGTTACGTGAGTGACATGTAGGCTACCTGACCACACCTCTATAAATACCAAATACCACATGGTAACCCACTTCCAGTCTCTCAGAATCTTCTTGCAATGAAAAGCTCCAAGTGACCACAATGACTGCCAGTCATCCAGGAATTCACAGAACCATAGTTACCCCTGTAACTTCCGTTCTGTTTCATTCCTTCCTCTGACTGCCAGTGTCAGTAAACAAAGTGGATGAATTATGCCAGCAATGTCACGAGGAACCAGACCCACCTACTGACTAGATGTAGATGCCAATGGAAGTATGGCTGATGCCAGTGTGGACTCTGAAGCCACATTAAGGCGATAGAACCTCGAAAATGTACAAGGGGCCTTCAGGATGCCGCTTTACAGATCTCTGAAAGAGACCCCCCCCCCGACCCCCATCGCCACCCAAGATATAGCCACGTCCCTGGTGGAGTGGCAGATAACATCTGAAGGAGCAGACAAACCTGAAGCCTCATAAGCCTCCTTAATGGTCCAACAACCCAGTGGGATAGCCGCTGCTTAGACAACGCACGCCCCTTATTTTGTCCACTGAAGCAGACAAACAGCTGCTCTAAGAGACTGAAGCTCTGTGTAGCCTCAATGTACAAGCGCAGTGCCCTGATGGGACACAATAAATTGGCCACCTTCTCCAGCTCTGATCTAAATGGAGGAGGACAGTAGGCCTCTAATTCTAAAGCTTGATTAATATAATTGTGGGCCAAGACTTTTGGCAAAAAAGAAACATTTAGCAATAGTGTCACACCTGAGTAGTCTGCCTTCCACTGAAGGCATGTGGGAGAAATGGAGAGGGGGTGGAGCTTGCCTACACGCTTGGTGCTTGTAATTGTCAAAAGAAAGGCTGTCTTAGGCCCCGTTTACACGACGCCGAAAACGGTCGATTCCGCAAACATTTCGTTGCGTTTTGGCCTTCCGTTTAGACGAGACCACGTTGCGTTTTCAGTGAAAACGCAAACTTTTGAAAACGCTCCCCAGAGTGGAAAGATCTGAATCCGCTCCTCCATCCAGCTTCGTGTAAACACAGAGCGGAGCGTCTCAGGGTGAAACGCTGACGTCACCGCATGCGCACTCGCAGTTTCAGGTGAAGGCTCCGCGCTCAGCCACATTTCCAGTTGAGCCAGTAGTTGGCAGTAATGCGCGTTATGGTTGGATTGCCGACCGTCTCACACAACAAAACGGCAGAAAAAGAAAGAACAGAAGAGGAGACTTCTCCTCCTGGAGTCGTATGAACGCAGATCGTTTTCACGCCGTCCTCATGTAAACGCGGGTGGCTTTTGAAAACGCAAAGGAAGAATCGTTGCGGGAGTCTCCGTGTAAACGGGGCCTTAAATGACAAATTCTTCAGGGCTGCCCCTGCCATAGACTCAAAGGGTGCCTGGCTCAAAGCCCGCAGGACTAGAGGAAGGTCCCACATAGCTGTAAGTTTAATTCTAAGGGGGTGCATCCTCCGAGCACCATGGAGAAACTGTGACACCAAATAATGTGATCCTACTGGTCTACCATCAGCAGGGCAATGATGTAAAGATATTGCTGCCACATAAACTTTCAAAGTTGAAGCTGCGCGGCTAGCCTCAAAACAATGCTGCAAGTAGCGAAGAACATCTTGTATGGAGCATGATACAGGATCCAACCCTCTGTCTCTGCACCAAGAAGAAAATGCAGACCAACAGTTCCTGTATACTAACCTTGTTGAAGGAGCCCTTGCATTATGCAGAGTCTCCCGAATTGAAGGTTCAAGGTCAACTAAAAGTGGCCGCTCCCCCTCAGTGGCCACACCCATAGCTGAAGTAAGCCCAGGGATGGATGCCACACCCTGCCATCCATCTGTGACAGGAGGTCGGACCTCACTCGGAGCTGCCAGGGGACTCCCTCTAACATACTGAGGAGTATGGGAAACCAAATCCTTGATGGCCATCTGGGTGTTACCAGGAGGACCCTGTGGCCAAACAACTTCACCCTGTGGAGAATTGGCATTATCAAGGGGATGGGCGGAAATGCATACAGAAGCCCCCTCAGCCAAGCATTGGCGAGGGCGTCCATTCCCAGTGGAGCACTGGTTTCTGCCCAAGAGAACCAAAGGGGGCAATGTGTTGTGCTCTCCGAAGCAAACAGGTTCACCTGTGCCTCTCCGTACTGGTCCCAGATCAGCTTTACCACCTGAAGGTGCAACCTCCACTCCCCCGGGGGCAGGGTCTTGCGTGAGAGGTAATCTGCCACTGAATTGAATCTGCCTGGGACATGAATTGCCCTTGGGGATGCAAGTCGAGAATGGGCCCACTTCAACAGCCTCTGGGCCTCTCTCAGAGACCCCAGTGACCTGGTTCCCCCCTGATGATTCACATGAAACACAGCCGAAGTACTGTCTATTCGGACAAGCACATGCTTGCCCCTGAGAGAGGGGAAGAAGTGCTTGAGCACCAAGTAGACAGTGCGGAGTTCCAATATATTGATGTGTTGCCCTTTCCACGAGGGCCCTAGACCCCCTGGACTGTTCTCGTCTGCCATACTGCCCCCCAGCCATGGGGTGAGACATCTGTTGTTACAACCTCCCGCCTTGTAGGAACCAAGCCAAGAGGAACCCCGTGAAGAAGAAAAGTGCTCTCCTGCCACCAGTGCAGATGCGTGAGACACCCTCTGGTGACCTTGATCTTGACCCACCTGTGCAGTCGTGGGTCCAGGTGGAGGCTGTTGTACCATCTCTGCAGGGGACGCAGATGCAGCAGCCCCAGAGGTGTGATGGCTGAGGCAGCCGTCAGCATCCCCAGCAGCCTGAGCCACATGTTGGCAGTGAGACGTGCCCCAAGGCTGAACAACCTCAGCAAAGTCTGGATCCTTTCCACACGCTCCATTGTTGGGCGTGCCTTCATAGACACCGAGTCCAGGGACAAGCTGATGAAAGAGGTCTGTTGAGCTGGAGTGAGTGAGCTTTTTTCCCAGTTCACTGACATAGCGAGGGCCTGGATGTGGGTGGAACCCTTAATGTTGCCCGCTCTGCCTCCCCAGACGTGGGAGCGCAGATGAGCCAGTTGTCGAGGTAGAGGAGAATTTTTATCCCAGCCAGGCTTAGTGGCGCTAAGGCTGCCTTTGCACATCTTGTGAAGATGCGGGGGGCCAGCGACAGACCAAATAGAAGGACAACAAATTGGTATGCTTGGCCCCAAAAGGCGAAACGTAGATATTTTCTGTGGTCTGGGTGAATGGGGACATGAAAGTAGGCGTCCTTTAAGTCTACTGAGGTGAACCACTCCCTTGGGGAAATGACCTGGGAGACATCGACCGTGCGAAGCATGTGGAACGAAAGGAGCTTCAGATATTTTTTCAGCCTCCTTAGGTCTAGGACAGGCCGAAGTGAGCCGTCTTCCTTGGGAACCAGAAAATATGTTGAGTAAAACCCATCGTCTTGTGTAAATGGATGAACTGGGGTGATAGCCTTTTTGTCCAGGAGGGTGGCTATCTCCTGTGACAAACATTGTGCTTTTACGGGATCTGTGACCTAAGTCACCACGACCCCTGAAGGTCGAGGGGTCCGGTGGCGGAACTGCAACCTGTAACCCTGAGTGATAGTTCTCAAAACCCACTCGTCCTGGGTGGGCTGCCCAGTATTCCAGGTGCTGCTGTGAAAACCTGCCCGCCACCGGCCCCGAGCCCTCAGCGTGTGCCCTGAGGGTTATTTGGGGGTTTGGGGGGCAGTGGTTATGTGCCTGTGCCTGCTGAGACCTGCCTTGGGGAAGGCGATCTGCTCTGGGCTGACGCCAACTAACCCCTGGTCAGCTGGCTATCGGGTGGGGCAGTGGGTGTCCGCCGAAAGAACGGGTTGCTAACGAGGCTCTGAGCTGCTGGTGTGTCATCCAGTCCAATCTTGGCCAGGGCTGCACGTAAGGTTGCTCGCAAAGAGTAGGCTCCCTCCCCTGGCTCAGCACTAAGGGAGCTTCTTTGGGAGGTCTCTGAGCCATCCCTGGCCTCCACACTTACTGGTTCTCCCCCCTGGAACTGTTCAGAGAAAAGGTCCTCCCTGGGGCTGAACATGGATTCCTGTCCACACTGAAACTGGGAGTTTGAGGCCCTTGTTGACATGGCGTCATCATCATCCTCACCTGAATCCCAAGCCTTCAGCTGAGGAGCTGGCAGGGATGGTGGAGCTTGTACCAGTGCTCTGAGCGGGTCAATTTCAGCTCTAAGCGCTTCCATTTCACGGCGAGAAGGAGCCTTCTCTTTTGCCTTTTTACTTAGGGGGCTACCATCCTCCTGTGCCCCCCCTCTTCTGTTGCTGTCTCCCGCTTACTGCGGGAGACAGCGCTCTTTTGCGTGTGCCCAGAGAGTGGAATATCATCCCCAAACAGGAGACTCTCCACCTGCTGCAACCTTTCCTCTCTTACTGCTAGAGGCAAAATGCTGCAGTTAATGCAAGGGTCTGAGAGAGCCTCCCTCAGATGACCCACACCCAGACACTTGGGGCACAAATCATGGCCATCCTCAACATGCAGTTGAGCTTCACACAAAGTACAGGCCATCACACAAACGGAAAAAGGGTGACGCTAGGAAATCTGAGCGGGAGCTGTGACGATGAGCCTCAGCACGGGATCAAAAGATCCAGCCACAAACAATAATACTACCTTACAAAACACACCAGGTGAGAGACGTATCTCTCGCCCTGTCGTGTAATATTGGAGAAATTAGCTGCTACCGCTAGCTGTTTAGCCCGGTGCAGCTAAAATCCTCCCGGCAGGGAAGGAAGGGTTGCTTGATAGTCCCCGCCTTGGAGGACAAATAATTTGCGCTCCGACGAGAAGTCGCGGGCAGGCTATCTGGCACCCAAAGAAAAAACACAAATCATTCTTACCTTTCCTGGACCTGCAGAGTCAAGAAACGGACTACGGACCTAATGGAGCAATTAACCCGCGGTATGCACCAGGTTAACAGCGAGAAGATCACAGAGACCAGAAAAAGACTATCATGTGGTATTTTTAGAGGTGTGGCCAAGTAGCCTACATGTCACTCACGTGACTTTGTTTACATTAGATCTCGACCTGCAAGGAGTGCGAGAAGACACATTCACTTTGTTTACTGCCACTGGCAGTCAGGAAGGAATGAAACAGAACAGCAATAAAGAGCTAAAAAAGAATACTTAGCTCTATCTGGTTGAAGCCATCCGAATACTCAGCAGGGTTTTCCCTCAGTTCCTTTCTGTGACTTCAGGTCTTCCTCTCCTGAGGATCTGTTTTGAATCCTATGAGGACAGGTGGACATGATACTTCATGAGGCATCCGTATTTCTGATCTATGTAGATCTTGAACTATTTAAATTTAGTGCTTGTTCTGTTGATATTTCAGGAACTGCTCTCTTTGAGCTCAGATTTGAGTGAAATCCTGCCTTTGTGGCTTTTTTCAATTGTCATTTCACAAAGAGGTTTGGCCTGTGTCAGGTGACTACTCTTGACTACTTGTATCTGAGAGAGTGACTGAAATTTCAGTGAAAGAGCACTCAACCACTTGAGACCTGACACTCCAAAAAAACTTAAGCTTGAAGTTAACTCACCCATGTACAACCAAAAATTCAAACTTGCAACTTGGGAGAAGAGGGCTTGCATGCCACCTTCCTAGGCAGAAGTACCATAAATGTATAGGACCCATTACATTTTAACTGTGCCTAACCCCCCAAGTAAACTGTCTTTCTGCCCTTCCTGATGGTTTTTTACTGTCACAGTACTTTTATACTGACTGTCATGCCAGTGATACTTAACTTCGATTCTTTTCAAATCCATCACTTTAACCCCCATTGCACTGACTGCATAACAGCAATAAAGCGCTAAAAAAAATTACTTAGCTTTATCTGGTTGAAGCCAGCCGAATACTCAGCAGGGTTTTCCCTCAGTTCCTTTCTGTGACTTCAGGTCCTCCTCTCCTGAGGATCTGTTTTGAATCCTATGAGGACAGGTGGACATGATGCTTCGTGAGGCATCTGCATTTCTGATCTATGCAGATCTTTAACTAGTTAAATTCCAGTGCTAGTTGTGCTGAGTTTTCAGAAAAGTTAGGTTACTCAAGTGACCCAGGTTCTCTGATAACCTAGTGAGGTATCTCACTATGGGAAGGCGTATCTGTTGTCACCGATCATGGAAGCTCCAATGACACCACGTCTGTCATCTGACAGACCAATCATCATGAGATGCACGGGCCAGCCCACCCACCTTATAAGCGCCTCTGTGCTGCAACCGCCATTCTTAAGCGTATTTCTTCCACCCCACTGATGCAAGTAGGGCAGTGTTGTGAGATACCTCACTCGGTTATCAGAGAACCAGGGTTACATGAGTAACCTAACGTTCTCTTTCAAACCTCCCTCGGTATCTCACTATGGGAGATAAATCTCAGTCCCGGATTAGAATGCTCTGAAGCCCACAGAGCCGTGACCCACTTTGGGTCGACACCCGAAACCCTCCCCAAGGGCTAGCATGCAGTTAAGATGGACCCACACTCAGGACTGAGTGAGCCAGAGAGGTCTCAGTCACATCCAGCCTGTAAAATCGAATGAATGTGTGTGGGGATGCCCGGCTGGCAGCAGCACAAATATCCCTCACTGATGTACCCTTGAACAGGGTCTATGAGGTGGCCAAACCCCTGGTGGAGTGTGCCTGAAGCCTCTCCAGGGGCTGCAACCCACGACTCTTGTATGGCAAGATTATAGCCTCCACCACCCAATGTGACAGGCGCTGGCACGTCAGGGCCCTCCCTTTGTGTGAGAGAGCCCAGGATACAAAGAGCTGGTTGCTCTTCCTCAATCCCTTAGTCTTGTCCATATAGATGCGTAAAGCTCTCACAGGACAAAGTGAATTGAGCAGCTTCTCACCCTTATTTGCAAATGGTGGTGGGTGAAAAGCAAGCAGCTCAAGCGTGGAGCAGCTGTAGGCAGAGTCACTAACCTTAGGCACAAACGCTGGGTTAGGACGCAGCATCACCTTCCCATAGTCTGGTGAGAACTGAAGACATGAGGTGTGCACAGACAGAGCCTGTAACTCACTTATCTGTCTAGCTGACGTCAAAGCCAGCAGTAGGATAGTCTTAAGAGACAGCACTCTTAAATCAGCACATTCTAATGGCTCGAAGGGCGATCCAGAGAGCGCCTCCAGAACTGTGGGTAAATCCCATGATGGAACCAGAGGTTTACATGCAGGCCGCAGCCGACGCGCACCCTTCATAAACCTATTTATTAGAGGATGCTGCCCGACAGGCGCACCTCCAAAACCCAAGTGACAAGCTAAAATAGCAGCCAAATAGACCTTAATGGTGGAAAAAGCTTTATTAGCAACCAATAAGTCCTGCAGGAAGCACAACACATCCGGGACAGAACACTGAAACGGAATGATATCTTTAGTCTCACGCCACCTTTCAAACACGCGCCATTTATTATCTTATAATGATCGCGTGGCGGGCGCTCTTGCACACTGAATAGTCTCAATCACCCTCGTCGGGAGACCAGACTCGTGTAGATACACCTTCTCACGTACCAAGCCCAGAGAGCCAGCCATTCGGGGATCGGATGAAAAATCTGCCCATGCCCTTGTGACACCAAGTCCGTGGGTAAAGGCAGCGGCCATGGCTGGCCGTGGACGAGCTGTATCAGCTCTGCCATCCACGATCTGCTGGGTCAGTAAGGGGCTATCAGGATTAATGAAAGCTGCTGCTACCTTACTCTAATCAGAGTGGGAGTGATAAGGCAGAGAAGGGGAAAAGCATACAGCAGCACATTTGGCCACAGGTGGGCCAGTGCGTCCGCACCCAGCGGTGCGTCCCGGTCTCGTAATGAGAAGAACAGGGGACACTGCGTTTTCCGCGATGCGAAGAGATCTACGGACACTCAGCCAAATCTCTCCCACACCCAGAGGAGCACTTTGGGGTTCAGCCTCCACTTGCCGTACAGGGGATTCCCTATGGACAGTAAATCCACCCCGCTGTTCAGTGCGCCTGGTACGTGCGCCACGCCTAATGATTACAGGCGTTCGCTGCTCCAAAATAACAGGCTCTGAGCCAGTCTGTGTAATTTTACGGAGCGCGTGCCTCCCTTCCTGTTTATGTAAGCTACTGCTGTCGTGTTGTCCGCTCTGACCAACACATGACACTTCCCCAGGAGAGGCAGAAAATGTCTGAGGGCTAGGAAGACAGCCAACAGCTCCAAGTAATTTATGTGAGCCTGATGAAGCGTCGGGGGCCAGGTCCCGTTCAAAGACCTCCCCTCGAAAACCGCTCCCCACCCCGTTAACGAGGCATCGGTTGGGACTGTCTTCCTCATCACCACCGCTCCCAATGGGACGCCGGTCATGATAATACCCAGGTCTCCCCAGTGACGGAGAGCCAGGAGACATTCCGGGAAAATCCTCACCATCCGCCTGAGGTGACGTCGTGCGTCCAGATGTAGAGAGGATATCCAACGCTGAAAATCCCTCATTTTCAACAGCCCATGAGGAGTGACGGATATCGATGACGCCATCAGCTCTGACAGCCGGAGACAGTCTCGTAATGACACTGAATTTCCCTGTTGAAATAAAGCCAGGTGTTGGCGAAATTTCTCCACACGAGCCTGAAACAGAAAAGCCCGAAATGAAACAGAGTTTATTTCGAGGCCCAAATACTCAATCCTCTGAGTAGGAGACAAAAAGCTCTTTGAGAGGTTTATACTGAAGCCCAAGCTGTGCAGCCTGTCTATCAGTCTCTCCGGAGGAAAATCCTCCACTGGAGGGTTATCCCAGCTCACGCTAGCGTTGGCCGGCTTCAGCTTTACCACGCTGTCAGAGAGGCCAGCTTTTGAGCTGGCCGCCACTTGGAGGCGCCGCTCCAGGATCCTGGTCGACATGGCACTGCAGTGCTGGCAGCATTCGGGGTCCACGAGTGACGCCTGAGCATGCTGGACTCCCATACAAGAAATACAGAGAGGATGTGGGTCTCTCCCTGAAATGCTGAAACCGCAAGAGGCCAGGCAAAGACAGGACTCGCCGTCCTTCGCCTTGCTGCTAGCCGTTGTACCCTTGGCGGTAGCCATAATCTTACCTCGACGGTCAGTAAAAAAACCACCACCCTAAACCTTAACAGTTAGCATGAGTAGCGATAAACACAACTTTCGTGACGAAAGCAGCGATACAATTAAATTAAATTAAACCAGTAAGCTATCCCAAATAAGGATATCCCTGCTCGGTGACTACCTTGATGGTGTGTCGGAAGAGCAGTTTAATGAAAAATCCAATCAGGACAGCTGAGGAGCACTGTGATCTTCACGGTGGAAGGAAGCGAGAATGGCGGGTACAGCGCAGAGGTGCTTATTAGGGGGGCGGGCTGGCCCGTGCATCTCAAGATGATTGGTGTGTCAGATGACAGACGTGGTGTCATTGCAGCTTCCATGATCAGTCACGCCAAAAGGTGCTTCCCATAGTGAGATACCGAGGGAGGTTTGAAAGAGAACAACTTAAGCTTGAAATTAACTCACCCAAGTACAACCAAAAATTACGACTTGCAACTTGGGAGAAGAAGGCTAGCATGCCACCTTCCCAAGCGGAAGCACAGTTCAAATGTATCACATGCATATGATTTAAACTATGCCTAACCCCCACAAGTTAAGTGTCTTCCTACCCTCATTTATGGTTATTTACCCTCACAGTACTTTAAGACTCACTGTTATGCCAATGATACTCAACTTCAGACCTTATCAAATCCATCACTTTAACCCCCATTGCACTAACTGCCTTACTGCAATAAAGAGCAAAAAAAAAAAATACTTAGCTTTATCTGGTTGAAGCCAGCCGAGGTCAGCAGGGTTTTCCCCTCAGATCCTTTCTGTGACTTCAGGTCCTCCTCTCCCCCAGGATCTGTTTTGAATCCTATGAGAACAGGTGGACATGATGCTTTGTGAGGCATCTGCATTTCTGATCTATGTAGATCTTGAACTAGTTAAATTCCAGTGCTTGTTCTGCTGAGTTTTCAGGAAGTGCTCTCTCAAGGCTCAGATATAATTGGATTTCTGCCTTTGTGGCTGGTTTCAAGTGTCAGTTCACAAAGAGGTTAGACCCGTGTCAGGTGACTACTCATATTGTATGCATATGCATGTATGCACATTGAGATGTCTAACTATGGGATGCACGCCCCTGCTGCAGCCCTCAGAAGCATTAATCTCATTACGCCAATCCTGATTGGCTGGTGAAACGTGTCTGTCCGCCATAGGTAGTGTCCCCTACCTTAAATACTTCATGCGGACGGCACCTCATCATTCAAGATAAGCACCTCTTCTCACTCGTCCAAGCAAGAAGGGTTGTCTGGTGAGACATCTCACTGATATCACTCAGAGAACCGGGGTTATGTAAAAAACCTTATGTTTTCTTTCATAATATTTCACTTGATGTCTCACTATGGGATATGGTTGCTCCCGCATTGCCAGACAAGCTTATCTAGCGTCCGCCAACCTACAGGGAAAATTACTCCGTTCAAATCAGGACAGCAAAACTGCTAGTGCCACACAGTGAGCAGAGACGTCCAGCATATAGAAACGAATAAAAGTGAGAGGCCAGGACCAACTCGCTGCAGCACAAATGTCCTGAACAGAGACCCCCCTAAATAAGGCCCAGGATGTAGCCATGCCCCAAGTCGAGTGCGCTCGCAGGCCCACAGGAGGCTGCAAACCCTGACACGTACAAGCCAAAGCAATCGCCTCCACCATCCAGTGGGATAGACGCTGCTTTGTGACAGGTTTTCTCTTGTGAGGATTGACCCAGGAGACAAACAGCTGATCGCTCCTCCTGGCACCCCTCGTCCTACCCATATAAGTGCGCACCGCACGGACCGGACATAACGCATGTGACCGCTACCCACCTGGTGAGGCAGTAAAAGCCACAAGGTCAATGGGGGAACATGAGCCCACCACCTTAGGCACAAAGCCGGGTTGGGCTTCAAAATCATCCTCACATCCCCCAGGAAGAGCTGAGCGCATGAGGGATGAACCGAAAGCGCATTAATGTCTCTAACTCATTTAGCTGAAGCCAGAGCCAGCAACAACACTGTCTTGAGAGACACATGTTTCAGGCTAGCTCCCTCCAGTGTCTCAAAAGGAGGGCCCTTGAGCCCCTCCAGAACCACAGCCAGATCCCATGGTGGCACCAGCGGTCTGGACACGGGGAGAAGCCTGCGCGCTCCCTTCATAAAGCAGCAAACCAGCGGGTGCTGGCACGCTGTTTGCTTTCCAAACCCCACGTGACAGGCAGCGATTTCTGCCAAGTACACTTTAACCGTGGAGAAAGCTCTATGTTTGTCAATCAGGTCCTGCAGGAATGATAATATCACCCCCACAGGACACTGAAAAGGGATGTGGCTGTTTCTGTAACACCATCCCTCAGACACTTTCCACTTACAGTCGTACAGAGACCTAGTGGAGGGGGCCCGAGCACTTTGTATAGTGGAAATAACCCGCTGTGAAAGACCCACAGCTGACAGATTTAGCTACTCAGGGGCCAGGCCCACAGTGCCAGACGCTCTGGGTGCGGGTGGAATATCGCCCCTCTCCCCTGCAATCGCCGGTCCCTGCCCAGCTGGAGCTGCCAGGGTTGAGCGCACATCAGCTAATAAATCTCCGCCAGCCAATGCTTCGCAGGCCAGTGTGGAGCTATCAAAATCAGTGCGTGGCCGTGCTCCCTCACTCTGGATAGAGTGGGGGGTATCAGGGGCGGGAATGGGTATAGACGCTCGTGCGGCCAAGCCTGCGCTACAGCGTCCAGCTGGGAGCCCCAGCTGGACCTAGCCTCCGGTGCCGACACCGCAACGGCCCCTTTCTCCTCTTCGTCTCTGTTGGTGGCGCCATAGGAAGGGAGATAGGGGTCATTTCCAGACAGGCTAGCCTGGCGGGCTAGCCGTCTGCGGAGACTCTTAATCATGAACACTGCACAGTGTTGACACAAGCCAGGGACGTGCCAGCCGGGCGCGTTCCAGCCCTGGGCAGCTCGAGCAGACCTGGTGTGGATCCCTGCTCGAAATCTTGTTCTCACAGCGACAGGGATGAGCCCCAGAGTATCCTTGTCCTCTGGTGTGAGGGTTTTTGCCCTCCATTCCTCGCAAGCTGGTGTGCAGGCAGGGAGTCGAGGCAGTTAGCTGGTGTGCTAATGTTAGAACAGGGGATTAGCTGGTGTGCTAACCGTAAAAATGAGAGTATTGGTGCTAAAGAGTGTACTAAAGCTCAGAACTTGAAAGCCATGGTGGGGCATTGAGGAAAAAGTGCTAGCCAGGCAAGGGAAGCACAAATATCAATCTGGTGTGACCGACAACTAGAGCTAGTTAGCATCCGGTGACAGAAGCTAATTAAGATCTGTCTATGGACAGTTAAGCTAGCTAGCCCAGGATGTGAGACATGCTCCAAGTGAGAAGAGGTGTTTGAATGACGTGGTGCCGTCCACATGAAGTATTTAAGGTAGGGGACACTACCTATGGCGGACGGACACATTTCACCAGCCAATCAGGATTGGCGTAATGAGATTAATGCTTCTGAGGGTCGAGCAGGGGCACGCATCCCATAGTGAGACATCGCGCAAAATATTATGAAAGAGGACAAAAAATTTAGACTTGCAACTTGGGAGAAGAGGGCTTGCATGCCACCTTCCCAGCCAGAAGTACCATAAATGTATCACACCCATTACATTTAAACCTTACTTAACCCCCAAGTTAAGTGTCCTCCTACCCTCACTTATGGTTATTTACCCTCACAGTACTTTTATACTTACTGTTATGCCAATGATACTCAACTTCAGTCCTTATCAAATCTATCACTTGAATGCCAAAAGCACTGACTACCTTACTGCAATAAAGAGCTAAAAAAAAATACTTAGCTTTATCTGGTTGAAACCAGCCGAACGGTCAGCAGGGTTTTCCCTTCACTTCCTTTCTGTGACTTCAGGTCCTCCTCTCCCCCAGGATCTGTTTTGAATTTATGAGGACAGGTGGACATGATGCTTCGTGAGGAATCTGCATTTCTGATATATGAAGATCTTGAACTAGTTAAATTTCAGTGCTAGTTCTGCTGAGTTTTCAGAAACTGCTCTCTTTGAGCTCATATTTGAGTGAAATCCTGCCTTGGTGGCTGGTTTCAATTGTCAGTTCACTAGAAGGTGTGATCCACTAACCTGACCTATCCAATATTTCTAAGAGAGTGACTGAAACTTCAGTGAAAGAGCACTCAACCACATGACATCCGACGCTCCAAAAAAAAACTTATGCTTGTAATTAACTCAACTAAGCTGGCTTAACGTTTTTCAAAGAACATTTCAGCTAGTTCTGCTGAGTTTTCAAAAACCCCTCTCTTAAAGCTTATTTTTTGGTGAAATACTGCCCCAGTGGTTGGTTTCACTTGTCAATTCAATGGAGAGGGCGACCCACAGAGCTAGCCTCTCCTATTGTATCTAAGATAGTGACTGAAACTTCAGTGAAAGAGCACTCAAACACATGAGACCTTACACTCCAAAACAACATAAGCCTGAAATTAACCCACTCAAGTACAACCAATAAATTAAGCCTTGCAAGATGGGTGAAGTGCATGCCAACTCCCCAGGCAGAAGTAACATAAATGTATCACACGCATAACATTTAAACTGTGCTTAACCTCCCAAAGTTAACTGTCTTCCTTCTCTCCCTTATGGCTTTTTACCCTCACAGGATTTCATTTTCACTGTAATGCCAATGATACTTAATCATTATCAATTCCATCACTTTAACCCCTATTGCACTTACTGCCTTACTGCAGTAAAGAGCTAAAGAAAAGTTACTTAGCTTTATGAGGTTGAAGCTAGCCAAATGTTCAGCAGGGTTTCCCCTTGTTCCATTCTGACTTCAGGTCCTCCTCTCCACCAAGATCTGTTTTAAATCCTATGAGGACAGGTGGAAATGTTTCTTCATTAGGTGTTCGCATTACTGATCTTTTTCCAAGTTCAACTTGTTTAATTTTCTTCTTCTAAGATCAAGAATTCATTCACTCAAAAAGTGTACCACAGGCCACATAAAACATGTAAAACAGCACAACACAATACATCACAATACAACTCAATTAGAGATTATACACTAAATTATTATACAATAGTACTGTACAACAGAAGTTTTTTCTTGTGGAAAACTAAAATCTTCAGACCAAAAACAAAATGCATAAGCTATCAAACCCTTCCCCAACATGGTCATAAATATTTTTGGAGTTATTTTTTACCCCTTTTTACCAAATGGCTCAGGATCAGATTTTGTACTCAAACTTCTGACAGACTTGCCAACACTTAGATAATATTATGTATTGCACAGAATAGAGCAAGATTCATTTTTACATTTCTATGAGATCACTATCTTTTTCGAGCTGAGGAAAAAAAATAACATTTAATGCTCATAATACAATACTGAATTGATTAAACATAACTTGAAAACAATATCAGAATGATTTTCTCTGCATCTGTTTTTGAGCTGTAAGTCAACAGATGTTTGGACTGAGGGTGTGAAAAATCATTAAAAAGTGTTGAATAAGTCAAATAGACTTTACTTCAGGAATTTTACAAAGGAGAAATATGTCTTTAAAGATGAAACATTTCTAAGACTTAGAACAAAATCAGTTACAACAAAAAAATACACAACTGCTTACCAACACAAGTTTTTCATGCTCTGTTGACAGATTCTTGCCATATTTCCTCCCAGATGTCTGCTCCTAGTCGATGAGCTGATCTCAGGGGCTGAAAAATGCATATATTTGAAAAATAAAAAAAAGATATCTGTCCATAAGGGTTTTGTAAATTCACTCTGAAGAACAATGTTTCACTATTGAGACTTTGGAACAAACTGTCTGCTCTGAGTGAAAAATTGAGAGCAGAATGGCTCATCACATTATGACATCACAGTGGACTGTTCTGTTCACAATGATTTTAAATGATGCTAATGTTTGCTACTTTAAAGATGCTGTTTGCTCTTTATTTAGTTACTAATTTATAATGATTAAATTTCCACATTTTCCTATAATTTAAGGCAGAGATATGAACTCAGTTTCTCAAACCAAAGCAGAAACCAGTCACTCAAGAAAACAATGTCACAAATCATCACAAATTGTCATAAAACTCTGAGTGGTGTTTTACAGGACTTCACTAAAGTTCATCTTTTCAATCATTTTATGCTTTCCACATCTCTCCTGATATTGAATAAAAAAACACCCTTGTATGTCTTAAAACCTTGAAATTTTATCTCAATGGAGTTATTTTTTACCACTTTTCACTTAATTGCTCAGATTTTGTAATCAAACTTCTGACAGACTTACCGACATTTAGAGAATATCAGCACTTTGCAGAGTAGAGCAGTATTCATTCATTTTCACATTTCTTTTTCTGAGCTGAGGACCAAAACATTTTGTGCTCATGAATCCAGTAATTAAGTAATTAAATGAAGCTCAAAATAAATCTAATTGATTTTCTCTACATGTATTTTTGAGCTTTAAGTCAACAGATGTTTAGACTGAGGGTGTGAAAAATCTTAAAGAAGTATTGAATAAGTCAAACAAACTCTACTTAAGGACTTTGACAAAGGAGAAATATATCTTTAAAGAGGAAACATTGCTAAGATTTAGAAATAAATCAATTGACACAAAAAATAAAATCACTGCTTACCAACATAAGTTTGTCATGTTCAGTTGACAGATTCTTGCCTTGTTTCCTCCCAGATGTCTGCTCCTAGTCGATAAGCTGATCTCAGGGGCTGAAAAATGCATATATTTAAAAAATATCTGTCCAGTAAAGGTTTTGTAAATTTGCTCTGCAGAACAATGTTTCCCTATCGAGACTTTGGATCAAAGTGTCTGCTATCAGTAAAATATTAAGAGCAGAATGGCTCATCACATTATGACATCACAGTGGACTGTTCTGTTCACAATGATTTTAAATGATGCTAATGTTTGCTACTTTTAAGATGCTGTTTGCTCTTTATTTAGTTACTTATTTATAATGATTAAATTTCCATATTTTCCTATAATTTAAGGCAGAGATATGAACTCAGTTTCTCAAACCAAAGCAGAAACCAGTCACCCAAGAAAACAATGTCACAAATCATCACAACATGTTCTAAACTCTGAGTGCTGATGTTAGAGGACTTCACTAAAGTTCATCTTTTCAAAATATGTATCCACAGCTCTCCTGATATTGAATTAAAAAAACACCCTTGTATGTCCAAAACCTTGAAATTGTTTGATGCACTACTTATAGCTAGACAAAATGATTTAACCCTTGTATTTTGTCAGAAAGCTGCGGCCGCCTTTAGTGTTGGCGGGTAAAATTTGACCTGTGGTTAAACTTAGCTTGTTTATACTTAAGAAGCTGCAGCTATCATCCAATACTGTTTTTCACCTCATAGCTAGCTTATTATGTATTCAATGTTATATTGTTTGGCTCTATACTACTTTAATCTTACATTATACCACTCGTTTTTAATTTAAAAAACTGCTTAAAAACACTTTTTTTATTTCCTGTAGTGAAGATCATGGGTAAGCACATATGGCAAGTCTCAAAAGACTAATATAAGAGCACACCTACCAAAAAGTTAGTTGTTTTCTTTGCCTTAAACCTAAAAAATGCACTGATATTCTCTGGTATCATACTTGCACAAAAGGCCAAACCAAACACACAGAGCCGTATCCAGCAGCAAAATCAGTGGATTAAGTTTTTTGGTCAGCGTTTCTGTTTGTGAAGTTTAGATAATGCTTTTCCAGCAAATGCAATTCACCAGTGTCTCCAGCAGATATTACAGCACGGGGGGGTTAAATGCACTATTCAACAAGAGAAGAGGATGATGTGAATATTCCTGCATAAAGCAAACTTTATCGGGCCAATTGTCCACCGGTAACATTAGCCGACATGGTGACAACAGCAGTTCTCTTGAGTGGCTGTACACGTGTGTGTCCAAATTAGTGTGTGTGTCCTAGCATGTGTGTGTAAGTGCACTTGTGTTTATGGCAGGGTGGGTGCACAAAAAATAAATATTTTCATTGGGGCTCATCAATAGTGTTCACGAGATTGTTAGACATAGACTTTTTACATATCATGAAAATATACAAAAGGGATAAAATCATATCAGCTAACAATTAACCAGAAATTAAAACACAAAGAGACATTTGTTCCAACGTTTTTAGGAGGAAAAATATCTTCTCATATTCTTCTTCTGTCACTGAGTGTGGGCCGAGCAGGGACGTTGAGATTTCATTATCAGACTCAATCGACACAGAAACTTGTCATAAACTTCTCAGTACAGTAAGAAATGTGGGAACTCAACCAATGATTTCCTTTCCTACTGTTAAATAAACTGAATAATTATAATTTTGTATCATTAAAGTATGTTTATTCTGTGATTTGTCACCTGACATCAGTTGCTTATCGCATCCACCCAGAGTCTCAGGCTGAAACGTGTTCATTTCTGCAAGCTGCCATTAATATTGTAGACTAACGTTTGAACTCAGTGTTCAGTGCTGACACTTCTCTGCTTCAGTCATATGACTGAGAGTAGTCTTCTGGTTTTGATGAGTGCTGATACTGCCTGGTTTTAAAGGGTAGAAGAAGCAAAGACAAAGAGTGATAACAATACCATCATCACTTGAAGTCCCTGTATTGTCTTAATACTCAAAAGTGCTAAAGCTGAACAAACGTTGCACAAAATCAGTCTGTAAGTTCTGAAACAGACGGATTAATATCTCCCAAATAGTAACAGTAAAGCTTGTATAATTCTGCCATCTTTGATACACATACCCTGAGGAAGTCTGATACTGCAGGGACATAAATCATAATATCCATACTAAATTAGGAGGTTGACAAAAACAAACATCAAAAGAAGAGAAAAAAAATCAGATGCTGTTTCATAAAACTCTGACACATTCAGAGCAATCTGAGCATAGGTGATAAGTATTCTGGTTGTACAATAATCACACCATCAGTGAAATGCTTATTTGATCATTTATTCTGGAATCAAACAAACATTATATTTTATATTTTCTGTTTCCTCTTCCTTTTTTGGTGACATCCCCCTGAAAGAAATTACACCTGTGAGAATTCATAAAAACTTTGATCAAACACGAGGGAGTATTTTTTTTTTAATAAGGTCAGGTAGACCATTACCACCAGTGACAAAAAAAGGTGAAAACTGAGCTTAATATTGATGTTAAGCCATTATTACGAGATTAAAAGTTTAAATTTCAAGATGCAAAAAGTTGCAATATTATTATTTGTATATATGACTCACTATCTGAATATTTTTTGAATTTTATCTTATTCATGACAAAAGTTTATTGGCAGAAATGCTTTCTATAAAAGGAAACAGAAAAACTGACACTGAATCTCTGAAGATCAGAACTCACCAGCGCTCCTCTCCTTCTGCAGCTGTTAGCCAGTGCGGTTTGTTCTCCACATCTCAAAACACTGCAGGGAGCATCCACATGTGGAAGCACCTCAACTATCTGCCAAAAATGAAAACATCACAATGAATAAGACAGAAAAAGAGGATGGAGTAATGCTCTGGAGTAGTTTGAGCAGTTATGATGCTTACATTATCCAGAGTGTCTGAGAGGTTGTCCAGCTCCCGCTTCCCTCCTGGGCTCAGTCCAAACGACCAGTGCTGACAGCAGCCTGGAGGGATCACTGCAGCCACAAGAAGGAGCCAGAGAGCCAGTGATGGAGTAGTCATGCTGTGAGAAAAAAGACCCTCTGTGTGAAACAGTTTGTTCAAACCACAAATACTTCTCTCCTGTAATTATAAACTCAGAGTGTTTACCTTACCTTCTGAGCACTGAGCAGTCTGGCCTCTGCTACTTGTCCTTGCGTGCCGTTTTGTGAATCCTGCATCCAAAACATTTTCCACGGTTTATATAAGACTGTGCTGCTTTTCTCCCCCGTAAACCCAGCATGTTGCTGCGGGGGGTCTCAAAGTGGGATTAAAGAGCGCTTTGATGGCCACCTGTAGAGCTGTTTGAGTGATAACACCAGGTGTGTGATTTATGTTCGTACATAAAAATACAACTACATACTCAGGGAGAGTTTATGCAACAAACTAAGTGCTAAGTTCAGCTATCTTCATATTTTTTGATACTCTTTGGAGGCATTTCTTTCAATAGACCTAAGCAAAACACAACAACAACAACAACAACAACAACAACAGCAAAAGAAAGGAAAAAAAAAACCTCAAAACAAAAAAAGAACACAAAAACAAACAATCCCCCCACACACACAAAAAACAAAAAAAGACAAAGCTGACACCAAAAAGTCCACACAAGTCTGTATAAAAGCAGGTGTATGTAAAAGCACAGGTAAAAAACAGAAAATGTAAAAAAAAAAAAAAAGGGTGAACACAACACAAAAGCAAAAATATTTTTTGAGTTTTCTTTTATTGCATTCTCCATTTAGCGTTTCTTTCTTTTTTCTTTTTCTTTTTGCAATCTTCATTTACTTCTTGCATCTTCTGTTTTGTTATTCTTGAAACATTTCCTTGGTGTCCCGCTGTCTTTTTTTCTATTTGTCACAGTTTTGCACTTCAGTGCCAACGTAATTACTACTTATGTCTAATTTTCACCTCAGAAACAAAAAAATAAAAATAAAAAAATATTTTAAAAAATCCAGAGACTTTGCCTTCTTCTTCATAGCAGTTTATTTAACAGTCTTCAATGGAAACATATTTCCACGGTCGAGTGCAATATTCATAAATAGGGACACACACCAACTTCCCATCCCAAACACACACCAGCCATTGTCCCATATTGCATTTAGTGAGATTTACTAAAATAAATAACCATCACTTTTCTGTTGATTATATAACATGATTGCCTTCATCATTCATTCTCACAGGCTGGGTACCTTCTCTTTAAAGAACTGAGTGAATATAGTATTGCATCAGAGCAGCTTTGAGCTACAGCGAGAGAAGACGAGTATATCTCTTCACACATGCAAACAGACTGAGGCGACACCCTCAACAACACAGCTGACGACACCTTCCTAATCTAACAAGAGTTCTTTTGGAAGCTTTGGAAACACTGGATTTGATTTACATAAGAGTACAAGCACCAAACATTGTTTTTGGTGAAAAGGTTTAACATTACAAGTTTACATACACTTGTGCAAAGAAGTTCAAAGCATGATTAAGTGATACACATCGATACACAGAGCAAGTTTCCAGGCAGACCCACTTTGACAACACATGAAATGGCTTCCTGTTAAAGCACGGCAACATAAATGTATGTTCAGACTTGGTTTGGAAAGAGAATGTCATTGTACATAAACATTAGGTTAAATGCATGCAACTGTGATCACTCACAACGGATTAAAAAAGAGGTAGATTCACATAACGCAAAACAAGGGAAAGCTTTTAAAGAACACAACATTTGAATCCTCACAGCTGAAAATCACGTATTGCATACCCAAGCTGTGTCTAAAACTAGCCTGTCGCATAGTTTTAAGTTGCACGGACAGCATGTTGAGCCTTTCAGACTCTGCTGTTGTTATGGCTTTGGCTTGCATTGCTTCCTTAAGAATATGTTGAATCCAGCAAAATTAAGTTACACAACTTAAACAGGAACAAAGAACCACACAGTTACTGGTGAATGACCTCATCTGGTTCTGCTACAGCAGCATCAGCGAAGCTCCAAGCTTCACTGCACACAGATTATCTGATTCAAACTCCCATGTCAAGTAACATACTGAGTACATAAATTATGTAAAACATGAAATGTGTAGAGTCAATGGATAGCATCCAAGCACCTCCACATATAAGAGGAACATTATTTTGTTTGGTGATAAATGCAGCTGAACATTTAAAAACATGACCCTACCTTACCAACATACATGGACAACCCTGAAGAAATTCTAGTGCAAGATATTTAAAGCTAACATAACAGAGGTGGAATGCCAGGGATGTGCATACAGGTACCTGTGCTGCCGACCGGTAGAGAGATTGAAAGTAGGGGAATAAACTGGAGGAAAAGAGCAGGAAGAAGCCAGGTGTTTCACACTGGAGCAGCAGATTTATCTGACACTCTGCGACATGTGCAGAGGGGTCAGCATCTCTTCGAATATGGCTCCTTTCACGTTGGACCCTCTCAGGTTGGCTTCTTGCAGGTCACAGCCAGACAGGTCACAGTTCTACAAGGGTTTAACAGAGGTTGTTTAACGTGTGAGATGGAAAAGCTGAAGCACAAGGGTGTGATGCAATTCGAATGTTTATTAGATGAAAAAAAAATCACACTGTTGAGCTGTCAGAGCTGATGATCATTTCCTTTAGATATTTTTATCACTTAAGTGTGAAATGCCAGGAGGTGATGGCAGATGACAGAGAGTTGACTTCTCTGTATAGCTTGTTTTTTTTGTATTTTCTGCTTCAGAAGAAAATTAGAACTGGTAAATAAAATTGTTGCAGGGTCAGACTGCATCCTGCTTAACCTCCAAATTTTGATGCGTAATCCAGCTTATTATCCGACTATCAACCAAAGATACAAACAAGGTGACACTAGGTTTATATGAAAGAAGATTTGTTGATTTAAAATAATTCATTCATGCAGCTAAAAAAAGCATTCCCTCTATAAAGATGGTTTGTAGCTATTTCTCAACTGACTTTAAGAAATAATAGCAGCGTTTGATCGTGTTGGTAGTGTTTGTTTCACTCATCTCCTTGTGTGCAGTAAAATCCCTTGTTATTTTCTTTATTGCTTCTTGATAATTTTTATTTGCTGTTGACTGATCAGCCACTGAACTTTCCAAACGTGCTGAATTGATGTGATTTGAGTTGTGTGGTGCGGCTGTCCCTGGCATTGCTTTTGCTCAAAAGTTAATAACTGTGGGTTTTTTTAATCAATCAATAAAAACAAGTGTTAACACTTCACAGTTTGATGCAATCCAAAATTTTGCACAGACTACAATATTCAAAATCCAAATCACACAGAATATTTCCTGAAATCTCATCACACTGTCATAAATGTAACTCAACAGAAACAACCCACACACACACACAGTTGTGTCGTTACTGTGGCTTACAGAATATCTGGACCGGAGTTTTTCATTTTATTAAAAAAAAAGTTCTGGGGACTTAGATTAAACATGAACCAGCATTTTTTATCTTGGGAGTATCTGAAAGACTGAAGAACTTGGAAGTTGCCCTGCAGTGTTCTCTATATTCAGGCTTCTCACTGCTAAGAAATGACTTCTCTCATTCTGGACAAAAAGAAGCACCAACTATTGAACTATGTTTAACAGAGATGACAGAAACACTTCACTTAGAGAGACTAAGATAAACTAAATAAATCTGAAAAAGTGTGAAACCCTTCGATCTCCTTTTTGCAGAGCTGAATAATGAAACTTTGTTTATAGGCTTAACCTGTACACGAATGAAAATAATCCTGCCTGATGACAATAAGAGAGCTATTCGACAAGGCCTGTTAATTCAGGCCTGTAGAAATTACTGTTGTGATAGGAAAAAAGAAAGACTTATCAAGATGCTTTGTAGAGAACTTGTGTTTTACTTCAAATAAAAAACAAACAACAAAACAAGTGTTTAGCGCTGCTGGATGATTAGTTATCAAGCTGGTTGATAAAACCATTCAAGTAAAACTTCTAGGATGCACCACAAACAGTCTGATGACCAGAACATTTTACCTATGATCTACATTTTTCTCCCTTTTTGCTTGCTACATAACTCAATACGTAACGCTACCAGCTGAGTCAACATGACTATGTTCGGAGAGATAATCCCTCCCAACGTCTCAAACTCACCTCCAGATCTGTCCCTGCCAAAGTGGCTCCCCGCAGGTTACAATTCTTCAGCTTTGCGTTTTTCAGAGTGGCCACACGCAGGTTGATTCCGGTCATTTGGCTTCCTTCCATGTCGACTCCTTTCAGGTTCGCACCTGAGCACAAAAACATCAGGTTACAACATGACATCAATGTGACACCAGCACCACTCTGGTTAAAAGTTGTACTCGATCACCTTCGAGGTTGGCCTTCAGTCCGGATGGGTCTTCAAAGTTGCATCCTTTAAGTGACGCTCCCTCTGCGTTGGAGCAGAGCATCTTCACCCCCTGTAAGTTTGCACCCTACAGGAGAAAAAGAAATTGCTGTAATGTTGTTTTGAGTTCATACAGAGAAACACCTCCCTGAAAGTTGATTTAAAGTCAGCAGATTAGAAAAACAAGGTCTGTCTGTTACTACTATAATGAGGTGGATATAAGAGTGGGTGTGTGTCTTTAACAAACATGTTCAAAAACAGAATGGCTCCTTCCTCCACACATTTCTGAGGGGCAGCAGGTGTTAAGTCTCCAAACACAAAAAGAAAATACCACTGTGTACCAGCAGGAGGGCAAACAATCTAAGACAACACAACAATGACTCATGGGATTTATAATGGGAGAGTGAGAGGAGTTTTCAGACTCACATCCAGGTTTGCTCCCGAAAGGTCAGCCCGCTCCAGGTTAGAGCAGCAAAGGTTAGCATGTGTCAGATTGCAGCGGCTCAGATTAGCCATCTTGAAATTGATGTAACGCAAGTCAAGTCGAGACAGATCAGCGCCACTGAAATTAAGACCCTGGGAACAGTTTAAAAGACAGAGTTTAATATCCTCTTTGTATGTTAGAGCTGGGTAAATTTCCAGATTTCTGTTTCGCTGTACCTGACAGCGGAGCTCTGATTTGGTCGGTGTTGCCAAAAGAAAACGAACAAATTCTTTGCGGGAAATGGGAGAGTGGTCTTCAGGTGGCTGTGAATTCTGTAAAAAGAGTTAGTATTAAGACAGTCAATCTTTATGTAAAAGGAAGTGGCTTTCTACTTTATTAACTTATATTACCTTGATTGCTACTTCCAGCTGCTCAGCAAGTTGCTCAATTCCAAAGAAGCGAGCTTCCTCAAGGACACCTGGGTGAAAATGATGATAACTTCACACATTTCAGCTTCTGGTCATTACACTTGAAATCACTTTTTTTCAGAGAGATTTAGGTGGACAGCATGTTAGGGGTTGTACCTCGTATATTTATGCCTTCATTAATAATAAGCTGTCCATGTCTTAGGTAGTTGAGAATCGGCTCAAAGTACTCAGGGCTGCGGTCGATTAGGTAGGCCCCGTGCTCATCGCGCTTGTTGCCCCACACATCTGGAGAAAACACAGGTGTGGGAAAACAAACCGGTAAAAGTCTGCTTACGTGATTAAGAAAACCTTACGTGTCAGCTGTAGCCATTATTTACCTTTCTCTCGAAACATGTGAGCAAGCATACTCTCTGGCTCTTTGCTGACTAAGGTGCTCCTGAACACAAAACAGACACATTAAGGACAGAGGACGATGGATTTGAACATGTATAAACACTCAGGTATAGATATTATTTTGCTAAAGCCTCAACACTAATGTGTTCAAAGCTTTGAACCCACTGATACCTGGTGGTGGTGAAGGAACGACCACCGATATTAAGTGTCAGCCAATCAGTGTGAGCTCCATGCTGATCAGATGAAACCTTGGCTTCATTTTGAGGATCTGTGATGTACAAAAGCGGAAGATGAAAAGTCTCTGAGACTATTTTTTTTTCACACTTCGACTAAGACTAGATGTAACATGACAGCACTCACCAATAAATGGATCACCTTCTGACACATACAACACGTCGTCATCTCTGTCAGAGACACAAGACACACAGATAAATCCCCAAATGAGTGTTTAGAATGAAACCTGAGACATACTGGAGGAGGGTGTGAGCTTACCGTATGAGGGCAATGTCATCTATGAGACCACCCTTTCCATTGTAGAGACAGGAGGCTTTGATTCCTAACTTATTGCTTGCTACAGATAATAGATCTGACAAGGTCCCATACACTGCTACAACCTACAGAAAAACAGATTTAAAAACATGGGGGGTTAGTAGGATTAAAGGCCGAAATAAAATGGGTCACTGCTGCAAAACACAAAATTAATAACTCGATGGGTGCGCAAAAAAAAAAAACCTATGCAGAATAAGTGTACAGATGAAACCAAAAGAATTTCCGTCTACCTTAACACGAGTGATTGTTGATACACACAAAAAATACATGACTACAGTGGGTAAGGTAGCATTATTAAGCTATAATGAATCACGTATGTTCAGTGGAAAAAGCCAGTCATTCTGCGGCCCAGACTCCCTCCCTAAACTACCATTACCCACCTTGCCATTTTTAGATGTCCCGTTAATAAATAAGGTAACTCTTCTCATTCTACAGGCGCTTTGGTTACACGTATTTTGTTACAGTAGCTACAATAATCTGTCGTCTGCCAGCCAACACTTTGTCGATTCGGGATGGCTAGCTAGCAACATCAGACAACAACACGAGACGAAAGATGCATTCGTAGGATATCGGGAAAAAAAACTATTATGAGGTTGCACGGACGATAACTCCACCAAAGCGGATAAAACTCATAACTAATGTACATTTCTGTATTTTTGACACAATCAACATAAAACGTGCTTTTATTTATAGTTATTTTATCAATTATTTTATATATGACAATTCGACATTTCTTGAAGCATAAAAAAACCGTTGTTATCGTTTTATCACGTATGCAAGATTAAAATCATTCATTCCATGAAGACAGGGGAAGGTAACTTTTCTTTTAGTTTCACCTTCAATCCCTCCATTCAAGATATACGTACAGGTGACGGGGTTAACAAAAAAAATATTGTAAAATCCTACTAAATCATGGGACACCTGAAGGGTACATTCCAACAGCAGTTTCTTATTGGTTTTAGGGCTCATACGTAGGTACGTTTGCTGTATTCAACAGAATATGTGCTAAACAACTCAAATGTAGCTGTTTAGAGAACTTTTAATTTCATTTTGTTGAAGAAAAAAAAATGTTTATTAATTTTTATTAATTTTGAGTGAATTTATTTCAGTCATACAGTGAAATACTCGTTGGTTCGTGAGTTTAGGTCTCGTGCCTTTCCAGGTGGTGGCGGTAATCTTCAAAAGTTTTCTGTTAACGGGTAGAAGAAGAACTACGGAACTGTCCAACAGCAAAATGTTTATTCATACAGAAAACCGAACTGTAAACTTTTGGTAGTCTTTATCTGTAACTGTCTTGACCTCAAACAAACGTAGGAATGGCATCTGAAAGCCACAAGTGTTCGTGTTGCTCCCATCCAGTCTCCTCCTCCAGTGTTTACCAGACGCTGGATGAAATGGATTTTGAACGAGGTTTGTTTCTATGTGAATAGTTAAATTAATAAACAAATAAAACTTAAAAATGAAGCTTAGACTTACATGTCCGTGTCACTTTTGAAGAGACGATTTTTGTTGTCAGTTAAATTCAGAGCTGCTTTATTTGATCTGACCCACATGTGCACTGCTGTGTTGTTATTCCCTGCAGGTATCTGGTCTGCTGCCATGGACGGTGATTTGGAGAGGGTTAAATCTTTGTTCCAGAAAGGCACAGACCCAAACCTGAGAGATAAAGCTGGATACACAGCTCTGGTGAGTTTACTGGAGTTATGGTTGGCAGTAATTCCTGTTGTGTCTCCTGTTTATTATTGTGTTTTGTTTCAGCACTATGCAAGTCGCAGTGGTCATCACCCTGTATGCAAGTTTCTCCTGGAGAATGGTGCGTGTGCATCTCCCCAGACACCAGGAGGTGCCACGCCAATCCATCGATCAGCCTACTGCGGTCATCTTGATGTGGTGAGGCTCCTGCTGCACCACAGAGCGGATCCAATGATCTGTGATGATGACGGTGCTTCCCCTTTACACAAGGTAAAAAAATAACCTTCCAACACATAACCAAACACAATTGAAAGATAACTTTATTAAACTTAAATATGTGCTTTTACTTGTGCTCTGTTTTTAATGCTCAAGCAGGCTGCAGAACGGGGTCACGAGGAGGTATGCCAGCTGCTTCTTGAGCATAGTCCAGCACTCTGCAGCCAGGCAAACAAGAGACTGCAGCTACCCTACCAGCTGGCACCCCGGGGAGACCTGCAGGAGCTCTTAAAACCACCTAGGTGAAATCAGGGACACAGCATCTGCAGCATTCAGAGGTGCTTAAATCAGACAAATGAGTTCACAACGGATGAGGTTACGTTCATTCTGAACTGGATTCAATGCATTTGGCTCCTTTTGTTCTGGACTTGGGCAAAGAGCCACTGAGTGAAACAGCTTGGACACAACAATGCATGTGTTAGTGTGTAGGGATACAAGGAATGAGCATCATGTTTATGCTGAAACATAAAAACGGACACAAAAAATGAAGACTTTATGAAATAAAACAGCAGATGGAAACTTTTCAAGTGATAGCATCTCAAGATCTTTTTACACAGAAATACGTAAAAAGAAAACTTGACAAGTACAGGTTCTGATTTGATTTCCCAGAAGTGGGAAAAGTCCAGGCTCCAAACTGTAGTGATGTTACAGCAAAAAGTATTCAATTTTACTGTAATGTTTAGGTTAGCTGGTTGGGCAACCCAGAGCTGCTTCTCTGAATCTCTATTACGCTCAGTTGAAGTTAAATTAGATGAAAAGAAGAGCGATTGAAATGTTTGAGAGTCAACAACAGTTATTAGAAGAAGTAAAACAGTAAAGAAAAGGATCATGGTGTCTCTACTCAAGTGAAGTTGTAAGTGCTTTAACCTCCACCTCTTTCTATAAATGGCCACACAAATGAGTCTCTTCACTTGCATGCAGAGATGTACAGCATGTGATATCACTGTGGCACCATCAGTTGTTTACATTGTACTTGTGCCATCTTTTTCAAGCTAATTTGTATGAAAACCTGAGGCTAGCACCTCATCTGTGTTGGGCTATTTGTTTGTCAAATTTCTGTGAAGTTGGTATCACAGAGCCTTTAAAATCCAGTGTCCAGCAGAGGGAGCTGTTGTTTTAAATGTGAAGGCGTTCATTCTAAGTAGAGCATGTGAATTTGCTGGCAGCTCACAAACAGTGACCTCATTCGATCCTCCCTGCACCCTGTCTGAAAACTGAAAAGTGAACAGGGTGAGTGTTAGAAAGAGAGAAAAGACTCAGAGTAGCCGTTGGAGCTGATAGTGGGACATCATGAGTGGACATCACTGCTCAGAAAAGTCATGTTTATCTCACTGGATCAGCTCACTCACGCATTGGTGCAGTGACTCACCGGCAACTTCAACAAACTGTGGATGGTGTTTTAGGTCACTTTGACATATTTCACTCATTAAAAAAAGTTTTAAAAATTTGACACAGTCTTATGAACACTTGTGTTCAGTCAACATATTTTCCCAGTGACTTGTTGCTAATTACCGAAATGTTTCATCTGCTTCTTTGTGAGTATTTTAGCACAAACTTTGGTCCCAGTGCTGCTGATGTGAAGTACCAAAAGTTTTCCACATGAGAGCAGATACTGAGGTTTTAAGGAGCTCTTGGCAAAGTGAAAACCTCAAACTGTTTGATTTTTCTCCATTCTGGAAACTTAGGATGCTTATTAGTGACTCACAGAACCTCTTTTTATTCAAATGTGACCTGGGAGACCAAGCCAAATTGAGGATAGCTTCTCCTTTGCACATTCTTGTCAGAAGTCTGTTGACCTCAATACTTTTTAAAAGGTTTCACAGTTGGTAAGTTTTGCCCTCTAAGCAAGAGGATTCTTCCTTTCTGGAGTTATCAAAAGCACATTACTGGGAGTTTTTTGTTTTAGTTTGAAAGGGACCAAAGGATGGAAGCCTGCGGGTGAATTAAGGATGTTGATATTTCCATGCCTACAGAAACAGATGGAAACACTCTCAACAATTGTCTAATATACTTACTTATTCAAAGCATGTTCAACAAGTAACACATGCACATACATGAGGCAGATACCCTCTCGTCTGAGCTGGACTGCACTTCTCCTGCGCTCCTTCAGTCCGCACAAACACAAACCAGCGACAGGAAACCTCTCACTGCACTCTGAGGAACTTTCATTGGGTCCGCTGGTGGGTGGTGTTTCAAAAACTACCTTCAAACCACATCCAGTGCCGTGACTGGAGGGGTGCCAGGCCACATCTGGAGCTCATTGCAGCTGACGCCACACAGCACAAGGAGATGGGGTGTTGGAGCAGGGATGGGGGGGTTGATGGGGTGGGATGGGGGTATTTATGCTGGGAGAACGAAGCCAAGAGAGCTGTTTACGCTCAGTGACAAGTTCCTTCCTCCACACAGCTGAGGAGCCGTAACGAGGATCACCCATTTTGAGGGCCGAATGTTGGTGGTAGCAGGGGTTCGTTCAGGCTCTTCCGCGCTGCTCGGTGAAGATAACCCCGTTATAACTCTTTCAAACTGACTCTGCTTCAGATCAGTATTTTTGACTGGCACTCAGACGATCACAGCCGCCCACAGCACCTCCTAATTGTTCCCCGGCAAGGTTCTTTGTAGCACAATCAAAGTTGATGTCTCAGATTTGCAAGCAGTGAGTGAGGTAATGAAAACCCTCTGTGTCACTCAGTAAAAGCGGAGGAATATTAAAGGCCCTCAGTCTTTTTTTTTTCGATAGATTTTCATGAGCTGCTTTGCATTTGAGAGCAAATGTGGAAACAATCAGAAAACTGCTCTGTGTTGAGGAGCTTGTAAGGAAAAAAAGCTGAAACACATTTTCAAAAATTTCTTTCAGTGAAGTTTGTTCTTGAACAGTTTTCCTCAAGTAAAAAAAACTTCCCAGTCAGTGATTTCATGAAGCATGAGGTGTGATTTTAAGGCTTAGCTTTGGGAGCTTCCCTGTAATGTGAGGACTCCACAAGACGTGGAATTTGGATTACAGCTCTGTTTAGTGAGATTTATTTGGAAAGCAATGAAACTTCCTGGCCCTGGAACCCACTTCCACCATAATGAGCCTGAGTTAAACCAGGACTGGATGCTGTTTTCTTCTGAAATAGAAGGTGGTCTGTGTGCCATGCTTGAACAGCACATTTGAAGTTGGAGCTTAGACTTTACTTTAAACAGCGCTGTGGCCTGAAAGTGGATGATGAGAACAGTTTGTCCTCTGTGCAGAGTTTCCTCTTTAAGAAATATGTTTAGGCTGCAGAATTAGTTGCTTCAAGGCTACAAAATGGTCCAGTTCATTACTTCTAACAAAAAAAAGTCCTTATAATGATTTTTTTATCGTAGCAGGAGTCTCTTAGTGATACAGGGATGGTTGTTTTCATCCGGTCCTTATCTTTCCTGGCCTCACCTGTACAAAATGAATGCCTCCTTCTGGCCTCCCAGCTGCCCTGCAGAGCCCGACCGGTCTGAGCTCTCCACAAGTAATCAGGTAAATGGCTGGCAGATGGGCACACATTACGAAGTGGAGTACCAGTGTCTGGCTTGGAGGACCGCCCCGTGTTGTCTCATCTGCATCTGAGAGGAAGAAGGAGTGTTGGTGTCGGACAAGATGAGGGGGCGTGTGTAATCAAATCTAAGGGAGCTGCTACTCAGAGATGCTGCATAATCCAATTTAGGCCCACTCCCACTTCAAAGCAGCATGTTGTCTGCTGCTTGAAGAGATGTTGCAGAGCTTGAGCTCCTGCTTTCCAGGTCAGCGGGTGATAAGAGCCATGAGTCTGGAGGCTGCAGCTCAGCTCGTCCCAGCAATCAGCACTCGGACTGTCAGGCTTATCAGGTGATCCAGACACATGTGATTCAAACTTTTTAGTCCAGCTGAATGATTTTTTTTCTAATAGTCTTTTTAACATTTTACATTAAGGGATATCTAGTCAACCTCAGGTCACACTTGGACTAAAATGCATCAAACACATCTGGATGATGTCAGAACTTCACTACAGGCGATAATAATCATGTAAGAGTTTACCCAGGAAATGGTTCTCAGTGCACGCGCTGTGATTTCACCCTTATTACCGTATGTTTCAAGAGGAAGGTTTATTTTCCCAGATCTTTTTTTCCACTCTCTTTGGTGGATGGTTAAGCTTCTTTATATTGATTATGGAGATGTAATCTTCTCAAAAGCGCAGCCAGACAAACAACCCATAAGCTGTACCATATGAGTCAGAGGACGATTAATGAAGCTTTTGGGTTCATATATCCAGGTCCCATCGTACCTGACGGCTGCAGGAATTAGATCATCATGTATCCTCTCATTAGTGTACTCTAGAACTTTGGGAATCTTCTCTAAGTGCTCCTGGTTTAACTTTTACAGCGTGTTTTGCATTTTTACATTTTCTTCTACATGTTGACTTTTAACCTAAAAGCCGAGTAATTACAGTGCATGTGCAGACTGCTGCTGAGATTCACAAAGGGTCAAGACCACAGAATGTAGAGGAAGATGCACGGCACAACTTCTGCCTGATGGTCAAGCCAAAAGTTGTAGAGCTCCCAGAGTTGACTGACAGTTGGAAGTCTCAAAGCCCACCTCCACTGTTATAACAGATTGACTGGGTCAAACACTAAAACGTACAGGTTATTTTTAAGGTCCCATATTCTGCTCCTTTTCTGCAGTTTAATATGGATCATTGATGTCTTCATGAAATGGTAATGGAAATGGTTTGGTCCAAAAAGCCAATAAATCAAGCACAGCAGCATTGTTTCCAGGCTCTCATAGCCCCTCTGTTCAGAACGCTCTGATTTAGTGGGCGTGGCCTCCATATGTAAATGAGCCACCACTGATACCGCACCGCTCTTCCGCGTCACTGAGAGCGGTACCACGAGCTCCGAGTTCATAATGTTTAGAAAACAGCGAAGCTCATTTACCCTAACATTATAGGCTAAAACAACAGGCTAACCACAGCTAAAGTTAGCATCCTGAAGCTAAACAGAGACAGGGCGGACACTGAGGAAAAGCTCTTACATCTGCTCCACAGCACACAGCATTTAAAATACTCACATTTCCAGGGTCCGAGGTTTGTTGGCAGATGGTTGGTAATGCGCCTGGATTCAGGACCAGTCTATTCGCTAGCCCTCTGTTGTACTGTCCAAAGTTGGAAAAGCAGTTGGCCGTGAAGTGACAAGCACACACATGCACAGTTTTACTGAGTGTCTTCTAAGATGGGAAGCTTGTGCATGTGTCTGTTTACAGCCAAAAACAAAGCAGTGATGGCTCTTCAACCTTAGAATTCTCCTCCCTGCTGCTGGAGAGATTTTCTCTGCTTAAGTGCAACAAAATTGTTGCACTTGTTGAAAATTAATAAAGTGATTTTTGCATAATATGGGACCTTTAAGTGAATTATTGGTGCTAACAAGAGGAACTGTCATACTTTTTTTTCATTTTCTTTAGTGAAAAGATATATTTTCTTTCTTCTTGCTTCTCAGGGAGTAAACTTATGCGACGCATCATGTTTTTAGCATGAGGACAGTGACACAAATGTATACAACAGTTGGGAGGCAACAGTTGAGAGAGGAGGAAGATGTGCATTTTCTAGCTGGAATTACAGTCACTGTTTTGAGTTTGTGTCAGCTTAAGATAACAATATTAAGGCTCGTTCTACACTCTGTATGGGTAGCTTCCGTACAATCTTTGAAACATTCATGAATCAATTTGAGAGAGCACTGCAGCCATAAATGCTTGGGAAATTGTTTGACTTTTACCTGGAGAAAGTTGAGTCCCATCTTTCACTGTGACTCCCTCTATTCCATGAGCTGAATCCTCTGTTACGCTTAAATCCATTTGTTTATGAGCAGGGCATCAAAACGTAGGCTACCTGCAACAAGATACGCACTGACAAGCAGGGGTGTGCCTGGATTTTTTAGACTGGGGTGCCCCACATGGCAATGACATTTATTTTTGCATATTTGTATTACAAATTCAGGTTTAACAGGCTACAACTTAAACAAAAAGTGAAACTGATAAAACCAAACTAGTTTAAAACAAAGTGTCTAAAATTTTAATTTAATGCTACAATTTAACTGAAAAGTAGTGTAATGTGCCAAATCAAACTTTATGACCATTCTTTAGTTATAATTTAAAATTCTAAACATAAAAGAAAACATGTTGACTCATATTATTCACTGTAATCGCATTCCCACAATTTTGCTAAATCATGCAGCTTTATGAGGCGGTGGGAGGAGTTGTCAGCAGCTGCTGAATGTAACTGAAAAAGTAACTTGTAATCTAACTTACTTTTAAAATTGAGTAATCAGTAAAGTAACTAAGTTATTTTTTAAAGGAGTAATCAGTAATCACATTACTCTTATAAGGTAACTGTGACAGCACTGCTAATGTGGGCTCCTGCTGGGTTTTTACCAGGTAAGCGGCTGGATCATCTCTGCCTATACATTAGCTGCAAAAATGATGCCCAGTGCAATATGTGAGCTCTAGATGTTGTGGAGAGACTAATTCTTTGAGCAAGCATCATCAGCCCTTTCGTTATACAGGCGAACATAAATTAGTCACTTTCTAACAGGTTAGGTTTATAACGCTGTTATATGTTTATGTTATCAGAACTTTGTGTTCTAGGTCAAATTACTGCCAAACTGGGCCATGCTGTAGGATGCTATCTTTCATCTGTGTTTGTTTACATCTGGGTCGTACATCATTAAAGCATTAGACACTGACCAGAGATACATCTCAAGGACTGCTGTGCCACAGCTCAACACAACATATGAATTGTAATATTTGCATTCAATAGTAAACAATGATTTGTCTGACCAGCAGGTAATCCTACTGAGTAGCAAAAGCAACAGTGATGATAATGGTTAATCAGTCATATCCCTAGTAGGAACAGATCTTGTCAGTGCTTATTTTTATACCCTACCTGTGAATAAATTAAGAGTACATTGCAAAAAGTCCAAACTAAGCAAGCTTTTTTTGTAATCCTAGTAAAAAAAACATCATTTTCACATTATTTCAGGGTATAAAAAGCCAAACATGAAAGGTGGGTTACTTGTAATGAGTGTCAGAATCTTCCAGTGGAGTGTGAAGACAATAAAATACATTTCTGAAATTAAAACTTAATTTCTGTTTAAAATAACTTTAAAAATATTTTTTCGTATTACCATGGCATGTTTGTCAGCTATACTTTGTCTCTTAGTATTTCAAAATGAGATGTTTTTCTGAGCTTTGTAGGTAAATGTGGCTTGTTTTAAGTCTTATAAGACACTCTTAAGAGAAATGATTAAAATGCAGTTAAGTTGTTTAAGTTTGTAGTGTAGGGTTCAATCAGTGGCATAAATATGGAAGGTGTTGCAGCTTAACCGGGGCCCAGATGCTGTCAGGGGCCTGTGAAGGAAGAAAATAAAGCGTGCATCTGTGTGCGCATGTATTTAGGGCGGGGATGGGTGCACAAAAAAAGTTTGCACCAGGGCCTATCACTGTGATGTTACGCTACTGGGTTCAATGAACATGAGATGAATTGTGAGGACTCAATCCAATATACAAACATAATCACAAAAACTTGTCCTAAAAATTCTACCTTTACACTTTTATCATGGCTCAGGATTAAATATTTTTCTAAATAATGCCTAGATAACTATCTGCTTCTTATAACCATTTAGAAACATTTTTGTTATACTAGATCCCACCTTTGAAGTTGTGAATATCCCATACCAACCATGGTGGGTTATTTTTCATTTATTTATTTTTTGTGTGTAAAGATCAAAATCTTAAATTTACATCACACTAAAAATTCCTGAGCATGTAGATACTAAAAGTCAATTATTTCACCTGGATGTCAGAACACAAACAGCAACAAGAAGAGGCAACTTTGGAATAACATTCATTTGGGAAGCGAAAACAAAACTTTACAAGATGGACACTTTATTTCTGTCCCATGTGTGAAAAGCACACTGTCTGCTAAGAGCTTTGTGTATCAATGTGAGGGTGTAAATGCTTCATTAGGTCGTGTTGCTGTTGCCCCCACAGAGGACATACAAATCTTTGGTCAACAGATATGCTGATATGTGGTCACGGTACGTTAGCCACTCCAGTTCTGGTAACCATCATCTTTAAATGTCAGTCAACTTTGATTTGTTTTTCATGTTTGCATCAGTTGAAAAGTACAAATAGAAAAACTCTCACACCATAGAAAGCTACATAAAACTGGGCAGGAGAAAAGTCATTTTTTTCTTTTGTCTCTATAGAAAGATATCACATCAGGATGTTGGGTGTAAATATTTACATCGACTCAATCAAGATAAGATAAGATAAGATAATCCTTTATTGATCCCCAGAGGGGAAATTCAGGTATTGCAGCAGTACAGGGAAAATTCAAAGGTAGCAGGATGCACTGGGAGAAAATAAAATAAAAATAGAATAAAAAATAAAAAATAAAAAAAATCAGATGCTAAGAGAAGTAGCATTTTGAAGTAACTCACATTGGTAATCTGATACACTGATGGTCTCATTTTACAACAATCAGGCATATATCTAGAAGGGGGACTTTTTCAAGATCACTTTCAAACTCCTCACAGACCCTTTAAATTTAAAGTGAGCTCATAATTTTGATGAAAAGAAAAAAAAAAAGATCAGTTTCTACATATTGAATGGCAGCTTCACACTGCTGTGTTTTACAAACAGTAAATAATTGACTTGCAAACCATGAAATTGTACACTGTGTCCTTTTCAGTAAATGGTGTTGTAATAATAAGCCGTCATATATAGACTGTTGTAGAACTGGGTCTGAGTTTTATGGGTTCATATTTTATGTATCGTGTCTCCTCTATTCAATCATTGACAGAGCTGACTCATAATGGATGGATTTCCCGTAATGACAAGACCCTGCAGGCCTTTCCTATTCGGAGATCAGATCTGATAAATCCCATCCTTCAAAGTCCTCACACAGCACGGAAGATTGAGTCTGAGGGCAGAACTAAAAGCTCCATTTGATGGAAATTATCCACAACTAAAACAAAGCAGCTGACACCAAATTAGTTAAGATTCTTGTTACACCAAACAGAAATACATTCACCAACGCACTGTGACAATCCTCCCTTTCAGTGTGATTGACCGGGAGAACGTAACACCGGGTTGCACGTGTAATTGAACAAGATGGTTACGCTGATGAACTGAGACTCACAGAGGCACACCGTCCCTCTGTCAGCAGGTGCCCAGCACACACTGGCCCATTCATATGCGCATTCCTGTCTCTCCTCTCGCAGCTCAGCAGGTTCCTCCCGGCCACTCAGGACAGGGGCCGACGCACACAAAGGGTCTTCAATCTGCCTCAGACAACAGGCAGCATAAAGGCCCGGAAAGCCACAACAGCGTCCTGTCAAAGAGTGGGGGGGTCAAGGGGTGGTGGTGAACAGAGCTTGGGGGGCCCTGTGCGGAGCAGGGGCGCTGCTGACTGATGGATGAGGGCTGGGCTCTGAGGTTTTTTGTGTATAAAGGAGGATATTTGTACTTGCTGGGTAACAATGGAATGCAAACAGTAAAAAGCCGGGACAATAAAACAGCACTTTGGGGCGATGAAGAGGCTGCTAGGGAAATCATCATGCAAAGCAAACCCCGGGGGCTGGGGGAGGCCAATATTGTTCACTCTGAGGATTGCATGACTTCATGTTTGTCCTCATGCTGATGTGTGGCTTAGACTGCCTTCAGTTTGCTTTTGCATAAGGTATCCCTGGCTTTAACAGCGTCCGGCACATTTCCTTACACTGAAAGGAAGTGAGGAGTGATCAGAGATGCCCCACCTTCTCTTAAAAACAGGCGGTGTTCAGGCTGAGCTTTTGTGGGCAACATCTAAGCCAAAGTTCAACTGACACACATAGATTTGGCCCTATCTCCACATAGCATTGTGTAATTATTAATGAAAATGAGAAGTGTGATGCTGTCATTTTATAGCCAGTCAGTATCTGTAGGTCTGTCTATATGTTTCTTTAGAGACCATGGCATGTGCATATCTCTGGGACAGGTTAATGATTCATGACTGAGATGTTTCAGGTTAGCTTAGCATGATACAACTTCTGCTTTCATTCTCCTACAGGTGCTAGTAAACTGATTTAGCTAAATAAGAGCCACATTCACCAAACAAGTCAAGAAATGTTCTTATTATTTCTTTATTTATTATTTCTATTCCCCATTAGCAGTTTTTAGGCACTTCAGGCTCATTTTCATCTATTTTCTTGCAATAAAATATTTTTCTGGTGAGTGTGGCTCATATTAAGTCTAATACCACAACAAATCCTTTCTTAAAAGTAAGACAAACACATGCTTGGATTTAATTTTTTTTTTTGCATTGTAGAGAAAGAAAGCAGAGCTTAACTTTGTTTACAGCAATCTCTTCACCAATAGGCTGTCCAAAGCACTTAATTGAAGAACAGGCTGGAAAAAGAGTCAAAAACACCAGTAAATATAGTTTCTGGAATACAACACCAACATTAAGATCAAGAAGGTGTCCAAAAGCTCAGATGAAATAAATTCCTGAGGTAAATCTTAAGTAAAACAATGAAATAAAAGTCTGACTAAGACCATAAACCATCCCTTTTTGCAACCATAAACAATCAAATGCCATCTTTTATTGGTCTCCAATTGCTTTTTTTAATTATGTCTCATCTGTTTCACACACATTTTACCACCCTCAGCTTTCACTGTTCACACAGAGAGGAGAGATTTCCAGAGTTCCAGATATATGACTCATCTCTTATCATAAGAAGAAAACAATAAGCATCCAAATGAAAAAACAACCACCACATGTTAGGACTCCTGCCAAGGCTTTTGTGTCTTGTGTGGAGCTTATTATTAACGGCCTACAGCACATCTCAAGGGAACCCTTTATCAGACACACTAACAGAGAAAGAAACGTCTATAAACTGTCTGGTACCACACTGCTGTTGCATCAAAGATCTTCGCCGTGTTTTGATGCTCTGAAAGCGTAAGATGTGGCCGATGGCAGCACATGCATGTTTAACTCTCACTATTAGTTAACCTTATAAACATGCCTGCTTTTTCTCTGGTATGTATGCGGTTGTCAAACTCACTCCATCTGCTATAGGCAGTAAGAAACTCTCTTTGAAGGAGTGAGTTAATTTCAAGTTGAGCTGAATTAAACAAAAAAGGAAAACTAGAACTGTAAAAAGTGGGAGTCTCACCACAATCCACTTATTTCAACACAAAGACAGTGTGTCCTCTGTCTGCCAGAAAACTGCTGACTGTTTGAGGTTTGCATTTCTGTTTCCTTACCAATTTTCATGTAAAAACTAAGGGTTGTCAGGTAGTACTTTATACTTAAAACATGAAACCTTAGCTATTAGCCTGTTAGCATGAAGACTGGCTAAAGACAAAGAAGACATATGTTTCACCAGCACCTCCAAAACTCACTGATCTTTCTTAAAAAGTATCTCTGTTATTCTTATGCTGAAAACCCTTATTTGAGCCTGTGATTGGGAATGTTTTGTTTTAGCCGCTGTCTCTTTAAGGCTCCCTGCTCCACAAACCCCCTTCCTTCTGATTGGAAGCGCTATGGAAAGACCTTTGCAATTGAGGCCCCTCCAACTTGTCATGAACCAGTTTGGAGATCCTGTTATATCTTCATCATTCATGTAGGCTCATGAAGATCTTGTGAAGATCTCTTGCAATTTCTACAACAGACTATTTTAATCCATTTACAGGCAAATTCAAGTATTTCTACAACATTTCAATATGTAAATGTTTAGCAATCTGCACATTTAGTCTGAACATCCAGCGTTGTTACTTTGTATCCATGTTTAAAATATGGGGAAGCAGAACAGAGTGTTAAAAGTTGACTATGTTTCTCTTTAAAAATAAATAAATAAATAAAATACTCTGCCAGTTTATCATCACTCCAAAGCACTTCTGAATCCAGTTTGACTATTCTGTTTACAGATTCTACATGACAATAAATCTGTCCACAGCAGCCTTGATTTTGAACATGGACAGTGTTCTGGTTTCAGTTTATCCTATTTTGTAGTCTAAGTATTACTGACAAACTCTCTATCAGCAGTCTTTAATGTTTGCAGGAAAACCAGTTTTTATGAAGAGCAAATGTGGAATGTAGACCACTGTGGTGACATCCTAGCTCCAGTCAGCTGTAATCTGAGGATGATTTATCCACAGTGTCTCTTTAAACAGATATTTTCATGCAAGTGCAGAAAATAAACCATTGTGGAACAAAAATTAGAATTTGACCAACAAATCTACTTGATGTTGTGTTACAGAGGCCCATGGGCATCTACAAATGATTGAGCCAACCTTCTTTAAACTAAAAAATGTTGTAAAAGTTGCTTCCTTCAAAGCAGTTTTTAGTTTTTACACAACTCTGTCATTTTGTTGTATTCAAGCAAACTTAAAACCAATACATTGATTGTGGACTATCAGATAATAGATTCCTTTTTTATGTTTCGTATTTGAAACATGAACTGACTCTACCCAGGGCATCAAAATGGACAGAAATAATGGGGTTAACATATGTAAACAAACTACAGTTAAGAAAATATTTGCTGGAAGTTTCCTTAAATGCTAGCTACACAAGAAAAACTGAATAATTGCCTCCCGCTACTGGTAGTTACTTTATAAATTGCCCAATTTTGCCACACAGATTTGGGTCAAGACTAGGTTTGTGTTTTTCTAGCCATTGCTATAGTAGTGTCTTAGACTTAGTGCTGTTAACATTGATGCTTATTCGTGACCCACTTAAACTGATCCAATCCACATGGAGGACTTATAACTTCTATAAGGTTAGTTTTCATGTCTAAATAGGTGGTGGTGGATGTGAAAGAAACAATTTTTTTTCTTTTTTCCACAGCCAATACTTAAAATGAGCGATGCTTTAGACAGTTAGGCCCCGTTAACAAAACAACTTTTCTCCCCAAAACACAGAAATGCAGAGGAAAGGTTTGCGTTTACACAGAAATGCTGAGGGACTGAAAACACTGTAGTAAGCATGCCAGGCCTGTAGTAGGCGCTATAACTGTCTTGTCCAGAAACTGCTTTTGGTAGATCTCCACCGAAGTAGAGTTGGGCCAATCATCTGGTGTATTGGTGAATGCCAAGCGCAGAAGTGGTGCAACAGATGCACATTTTGTTGAAAAAGAGTCAGCTGATTCAACAGATTAAGTAACACAAGCACAACATGGCATTTTGTTACAATCGTAACAACAGTATTGTTGTACCAGACATGTGCAAAGTAGAGTGTGTCATGAGGTTTTCCACTGAAAACACCAGGTTGCTGTTTACATGGTAATAGTGCCTACTGCTACTCCACTCTGGAGGCAAATGTTAGCATTTTAGGTCGGCAAATTTCTGTGTAAACGAAAGGCCAAATCCCAACAATACTTTTGTGTTTCACCCTCAAACTGTTGTCGTGTAAACGGCCCCTTAGAGGCATGTTGGAAATGATTTTGTCAGAACACACAACCTAAGCATGAACAGGACAGGGTCATCAAAGAGATAAGACCTACAGATATGTCCACAAGGAGCACCAAAGTCAAACTAAGAGTTTCTCATTGGAGCTTTAAGAGGAGATGAATGGTGTGCGAGCGAGGTTCAGTTCCCTCACTTCTTTCCTACTCTTTGCAGCTACATTCCTTTCATTTCCAAACCTTGAGTCATCAAGAGGTTTGACAAAATGTGTTAAATTATGCTTTTTGCTCTTCAAATGCTGACAGCTGGCCTAAAAATGTAAGATGGCCTTTGAATAAAGGTATTTTAACAGTTTTAAAACTTAGGATAACAAAAGAAGACTTAGATGGTGACTTAAAATCAAACTATGTGTGTGTGTATTAAATAAAGCTGCTTTTACAGAGGTAGTTATTCATTCCAGCATCTGTTAGATTTCAGTGTTTTCACTGACTTCAGAGGTAGTTTGTGGTTTGATCTCATGTGAAATTTTAGTCTTTTTTTACTAAGTATATTTTTCCGCAGTTGTCTCTTCATTCACTTTGCCAAATTTGTTTTAGTGGTTAAATGATTTGAACTAAAAATGGATCAATAACAGCCAATCCACCCTTTATCTAATCTGAAGTCAAAGCAGTTGTACACGCTGTTACAACATGCAGATATCCGCCTGCGTCCCCTGATAGCAGCTCGGTTTGTGGCTTGTGCCACAGTCAATATAACAGTAATAAGACACTGGTTTCTTAGTAGAGCAGCAGTGAGTAAAGACATAAACTGTTTAAAAACAGAGTTTGATCTTCTCAAAGAAAGGACAGTCACCTCGTTTTGAACCTGTCCTCAACACCTCACTGGGTTCACTTTGCAGAGGAGATAAAAGACAAACACATGTTGGAACACAAGTCTTTTTTTTAGTCCTCTTTAACTTTAATCCGTCCACCAAGCTGGGCTTCACGTGTCTCTGCAGCTTCAGTCGTCAATCACTTGTGACATGTAATCAAAGACCACATGGCCTCTTCATATATGAACTATGTGTTTGATCAGAGCAAACTCTTATTTGTGCTGAGCTGACAGAAACATTTAAAATTCTGATGCTCTTTGAAATGCTGCCAAGCCATATGATCTGTATGCCAGAGCAGAAAGCTGTTTTATGGATGGACTGAACGGGAAGATGATGAAAGTGCTCACTTTAAGTCAGTGAATTTTCATTCATGTAACTTATGTGAAACTATGCATGGAAAGAAGTTTTATCTACCAAGAGATCGCTTTAGATTTTACCCTCTGCTTTTGATTAGTTTTTTATTATCACCCACCTGTTTGTAATGTCAAGTTTTATCTTCCATCATGTACAATTTTTCCCCTAGAAAGTTAAGTTCTCACTGAAAGCTTAACTCCTCTGTAAAAGGGAACACTTTTATGTGTGAAAAAAATTGATCTTTTTTTATAGTCCCCCTTCAAAGTGAAACCGTCATACAAGGAGAGCCAAACGTCTCCTGATGAACTCTAAAATATTGGTGTCATTTATTGATGGGGTCTCTCATAAAGTTGACACTTATCAACTCTGAAGTTTTAAAAAGGTTGACTGTGATTGTCGATTATCACCGTTTCAGGCTTCCCGTGTTGTCTAGGTTTTCAGTCCCATTGTGAAAAAGACGGGATTTGGGATTTCTGTGGAGGAAGAGGTGCCGTGGATGGCAGGGGGAGCCAGGTCTCCACCAGCCCCGGCAGACCTGCGTCAAGATAGAGACTAACAGCATGCACAGTGTCATGAATTCCGGGTATCTTGTATTCAAAATAAAAGTCCCAAACCTTTCCCGGGGGTAAATGAAAATGGATTAAGTTTAGCAAAAACACTCAAAATCTAGATAAATGACACTAAGAAGCATTAAGAAGAAAGGTAAACATGTTGTAAAAAATAGAAATGCTTCCAGATTAAGAGTCCAGCCATGACTCATTTTCTTACTCATTAGTTGTATAAAAATGACTCATGTCGTGAATCAACTGAAGGTCATCAAACATAACAAAAACAAAGATTTTGGTGTTTTATTATTATTATTTTATTTATTTATTATTTATTTATTTATTTATTTATTTATTTATTTATTTATTTATTTATTTATTTATTTATTTATTTATTTATTTATTCATTCATTTATTTATTTATTTATTTATTTTCAGTTAAGGCAATAATTCCCTGAACATCTGACAAGACCGTAATGCATTTTTATTTTCTCGATATTTTTTCTTTCTTTCTTTCTTTCTTTCTTTCTTTCTTTCTTTCTTTCTTTCTTTCTTTCTTTCTTTCTTTGTGTAAATGATTAACAATGGACATTCATTAAAATGTATAAAACTTCACTCCTTGGAGAAAAAAAACAAACAAACAAAAAAACACCTTTTGTGTTCAAGGTTTTACTTCTTTGGACAACAGTGATACACAGATAAAACACGGATGTTGAGATTGCATGGGGATTTCCTATTACGGATAAATGATGTAAGATGAATAAGATAAAGTGAGATAACAAAAACCTTTATTGATCCAGAGAGGGGAAATTAGTTTTAGGCCTACTGCAGCATCACAGGCATATAGTAACACAGTGGGAAATAAAATACAATAAAATCGATTAAAATAGAATACATCAAATTCAAAGAGTAAAATTGAAAATAATTATATATATCAGAATAACCGTAATTAGAATGGACTTTGTTTTACGAAAAAAAAACAAGGTAATATGACACACAGATGAGTTAAGCCTTATAAATCAGTTAACAGTAAAACATATCGTTTTTATTTATCGATTAAAGCTGAGAAAAGATATGCGACCACTTTAATGTAGTTGTATGCGTTGGAAACGTTCGCTTTTATTTTGAAATTATCCACCGGAAGTGACCTGTGTAACTTGGTCGGTCTTGGCCGGTCTTGGCTAAAGCCCGGAGGATGCGCATACTCTCAGATTTAAGGGGGGAGGTTTGGAGCTGCCCGGACTCTCGTTGTTTAACAGCATTTCTCCGCCAGGAATGGTCCAGACTCTCTCCAGGATTGTTTTACTACTTCTTTTTGGTCGAAACAAAACGGTTAACGACACTTTGTTTGTGGAAATTTGGTCAGAGAGAGCTAAACAACTTTAGGACTGAGTTTTCGGAGGTGAGGGCATTCATTTCATCGGGACGTTTTGGGATAAAGGGACTACAAACCACCGCACGGGCTGAACTCGCGGTGTTCCTCCAGAGCTGCTCAGGTTAGCGAGGTGAGATTGAAGAAATTTAATGGAGGAAATAAACCAAAGCTAGCGAGTTTGTTTCGAGAAAGAAGAGTTCACACCGTGTGGGAAGTTTTTCCCCGCTCGGTTGATTATTGGTTTTTCTTCTGGGACATTCTTTTCCTCTGTCGCACAAGTTTGGCTGAAATATGCGCAAACTTGTTGGCAAAGCGTGCATAGCTCGGAGTTAGTGAGCTTTGTTAACTGGCCACTCGGTTTCACCTCTCTGGATATACAGTTTTTTTTGTGGAAGCTTTCCTTTTTTTCCTGCATCCAATCTCAGCTCGGGAGTCTTCTTATCTGAACAACACTGGCTGTTTCTCAGCCCCCCGACTCTGAGGTGAGTCTGCTCTGCTATTTCTCCTCTCTCTGGTGCAGCTTCACTTTAATGTTTACGCACTAAAGGGTTCATTTCATCACACTTATGCACGTTTATGTCATAAAAAAGAATGTAACACATCTCAAACATGTGTTTTTAAGGCAAGTACAAATGTGTCTTTGTGTATTTGTCACATTGTGCTGTGCTCATGTTGTTATTTTACTCTCTTGAGGCAGTTTTCTTCCTGCCCGTCTCCTCCATGCTTGTAAATGAAAGAGTACAACCTGAAAACACAAGGCCCAAGTGTAGCCTGCAGTCCTGTTAAAAACTGCTTTGCTTCCTATCTGGAGACACAACAGGCGCCTGTGATCAGATTAGATTATTTACTTGGAGAAGGGACTCGACACATCAAGGCTGAAGAAAGCAAATGTTCACAGTGCAGATGAAGTTTGATCTCATGAATCTGTGAGACTGATGTGTCTTATTGTTTTCTTGTGATACCTCTTTGCACAAGTCTTCCAAAGTGTGTAATATCTCTGGAAATGTTTGTGTCTTCCCCCTTTACTATCTCAGTGTGAGTTGTGTTTTCAACCCTGCAGCCTCAATGCCACATGCAGGCTCAGACTAAACTAGCAAACATAAAAAGTAAAGTTCACTCCACAACATTTCTTCCTTTCTTCCAAATCATGGCCTAAATTACACATTCAGAAACACTCTGAGGTTAAACCACATCTGAAAATTCTCAGAGGACGGCCATTATAAGTACATCTGTCATGAGGTCTGTGTCTGGAGAGGCCAGCCTGATGTTATGTAAAGCTCTAAATGTTATGATATAAAGGAAGAGGGAGAAGATGGATGGTTTAGGAAGGCAGTGTTTCCACAGGGAGTTCACCACAAGGGGGAAAAAAAACCTTTTCCTGACACATATAATGGGAAGTGAGGAACCAAGCTGCCTATTAATTTACTCAGCTGCTCATGTGGCAGTGAAAAAGTGATGAATCTGTAGAGACGTGGTGTGAAATGAAATGATTTCCTTGTCAGCTTTGTCTGCAGAGTTAGAATTTATTTCTTGATGCCGCCCTGCAGAATTAGAAACCTTAAAGTCACATTTGTGCCAACCAAATGGCGAGGTGTGATTATTTGTCTTTACGTTTTGGTGTTATCTCTTGACACCTGAGCTCCCTCCGCAGCACACTGGTACCAACCCCAGCTCCACATTGTGAGGCTGCAAAAGAAAAAAAAAACAGAGTGTGTGTTTTTGTGAAAACAGTAGCCTTGGGGGAATGGTCTGATGCTCTTGTGTCCACTGAACTGCAGCCGTGTGCAGACCGGCCTGTTGCTGGCTGGGAGTGCAGAGTTGAGCTGGGGCTGGGGGGGCTGCAGAATTTGGGAGCTGAGGAATTTTATGCATGGATGGCAGTGAACAGTAATTATGGTGCGGGCCATGTTATGGGTTAGGCCTGTAACCTTTGTCTTTGTATAATGAGAGAAGCTAAATGTGTCTTGTGTGTTGTAATCTGTTTAGTTTAACCCCGTTCATCTGCCAGATTTTCAGTCAAGTGTAACCATGTCTTAAGAACTTGTAAACATAAGAGTACTTCTTGTCAAGTTTTGCAATAAGAGAAAAGTCCCAGTCTTTTCAATTTCAGGTTTTCTTTTAATTCTGGAGCATTTACTTTTTAATAACTTTAAAACAGTCTTCATGTGCTTTGTTTTTAGATTAGTTTTCATACATTTCTTAATGGAATTTTTGCCCGAGTATGACAATAGTGCCAACAGTGGATGATAGTCTGTCAGGACTTGGGTTTAGCTGAGTTTGATGTATGGAGGCCATTATATCTATCAGTATCTGCATATAAATTGCATTTTGGCAACAGTTGAGGGCTGTTTAATTTTTCCTAATTTGGCACTCACAGTTAAGATATAGTGAGGTTTTTTCATGATAACTGCGTTCTTGCTTTGATTTATTCCTGTGAACTCAATCTGCCATATACACTTTACTAATAGATAGTTTCAAACAGTCCAAGATTACTGCGGCTGTCATTTCACAACTTAAATACCAAGATGATGACAGCGTTTACCTGCTTTTATATTAATTGTCTACTCAACTTAAGTATAAAGTATGAAGAATTGCTGCTAACAGCCCTGAGGTCGTATATTTGGATATTTGACGATTAATTCTAAAAATGATTGTAGAGTAAGTTAACAGTGATCATGAGATACCCATGAAATTTACCTACTGTATTATAGACAGTTTGTGTTATATCCAGAGCTTGGTCATGATAGTTATCTTGAACAGTTAGTTAAGTTAAAAAAAGCAATGAAACTAAGTTGCATTGAAAAACAAAAATAGGAAAAGTAATAATCCATTAACCTCACCCACCAATGGCTGTTGTATGTTAGTACAGCATGTTTGATCAAAGCTGTTTCTTAAAGAGATAATCATGGTTTGACTCTATAGATGAGGATATTATGACACTGTGATATTTTCAGTTTTCAATCTCAAACCAGTCTGGACCACAAACCGTTACATAACAGCTCTCCCCATATGAATCTGTTACAATTCCTTTGCCGCTGAGTTATGTCCAGTATGAGCAACAAAAGAGACTTTTAAAGGTTTAAAGAGAAAAACAAAACAATAAAACTGAAATCATAAGGGCCTGTGTCCACAACTCTGTTTTTTTGCTGGCAGCTTCTATTTAATTTACTAAAGCCAACTTTGAGAATATTGTCACACTCAATAATTTAACCTCTTTCTCAACAATTCCTCAAAATTATGAATGGACAGGCTTTCAGTATTAACAAAGAAGAAAAAATCACATGCATTTTTTTTAAATTAAGGGCAGAATTCCACTCTATAAAAACTGCCACCAATGCCAGGACCAGTTCTTTTCTATTGTTTTCATTCTTTGTAATATGTCCTTAAATGAAAGCAAACATGAAGCTTACTAATGTTGCTGTCGCTACCAATAGAGGTGGAAAGGCTTCAAGACAATTTTTTTTGTTTCATAGAAACAGTATGGGCAGGTGAGAAGCTCTCCATAATTGAGCTAGTGGGTGCTGCTAACAGGAACACTGTCAGTGGACACAGGCCCTGACTCTTCTTGTATGTTTTTTTTCTGTGCTTTTATTTCTTAAAGCTGTTTTACTGAAGTGTATTCTGTACTCACAACAGTTTATAAATCCAGATAAATGAAGCAAAAAAAGCTGTCCATATGTTTGTAGCATCTATTGATCTGATTGTGATATATATGATGAGCATGGAGTGGTTAACATCAGCCCGCTCACACGTCAGTCAGCCTCCTCTCAGAACAGCTCATTGATACAACATGAGTGTTTGCTTTGTGTATAACACAAACTGTGTTTAACTCCTGCTCCCATGGGAGCTGATGACACAGTGTTGTGTCACACTTAAAGAAGCCACTTCCTCCTCTTTCAATTATTGACGGTTGTTGCTGTGACGAGGGTCGAGGGAACGCTGTGCTCCGCTCTCTTCGGCTCCTTCTGTCTGGCAGCAGAAGCACTTTCTTGGATTCCTCCCAAACACTGACTCACTGCTTACAGAGTGGCGATGACCAAGCTTCTTTATCCCCCTCGGACCCCCTTGGCCCAGCTCAGCTGCTGGAACACTGGACCATTCTTGGAAAGTGAAATTGAATTGGTTTTTTAGGAGAACACAATGACTGTTTCTGTGACACACACTCACACAAGCCATTACCTCTTGAATGAAACCGCAGCTGCATCTGAACATGACTTTGTGTGAAAACATAAACCATGCTGGGGTTTCTCTGACCCAGATGTGACTGTTGATTTTTCTTTCTAGAGCTGTCACTGACCTAAAGAAAGTAAAAAAGTTTCTGTCAGATTTTCTTGAAGCCCTTTTTGACAAATTGTGGGAGCAAATGGCTGCAGGGGAGGGGGTCATTTTAGGCTCAAAAAACCAACTGTTAGGTGATAGATCTCTCAGCATAGAAATGATGGCTTGGCGGTCTCTCTCTACAAGGGTGTCACATAACCAGCTGTAGTTTTTTGGTCTTAAACAAATTCCTCAAGGGGGGTTATGGGGGTCCAGGCCAAGTGTTAATCTCTGGAGCCAGATGCTGCAGAGGTGATGATGTGAGCAGATGTGCAGAAGAGGGTCACACACTGGTACAGCACTGTGCCCAGAGGTTTCTCCACCATTTCTGGATTGAAGCAGAAAAAGTTGCTCTAAAAAAAACTTTATATCTGAGAGTCAGGAGACTCTTTATGAGTTCAGACTTCAGTCGACACTTTGAAGTTTGAAAGAAAAACAATTAATTCCTCAGATGTGAGCAGGATGTCTCCGTGTTTGTTTGCCCAAGCTATCAGAGCGTTTCTGGAGCTGTGCAGTTTCTTATCAGTGTTTTTGTACGAGAAGGCCTGAAAGCTGAAGTTCCCACCTTGAACCGCGTAGACGAACAGAATATTCTCTTCTATCCTTTTGAAGAGCAAGGAACTTCCTTGTCAACAAAAGTACAGTTTGCTACTCGTACATGGTTTCTCCTTCTTGTTTCAGGTTTGAAAAACCACAGAAAGCCTTTAAGAGAATTTATTTGGCATGCTTACTTTTACTTCTACCTTCCTCATCTGAAACTTCAATAAATGCATTTTCCCACCTTAAACTGCCCTTTGAAATCAGAGTTACCCATGTTGTCATGCAGTAATTTTCTTCTCTTATTTTGGTGTTTCCAGTCGAGCACTGCAGATGCCCTGCTGCTGATGCCCCGTGGGTCTGAATGGAGTTCGAGTCGCAGAAAAGCCAGCGGTTATAGCTCCTTCAGCAGGATGCTGATGAGGCCAAGTTTACTTCTGTTTCTGACTTTATTTTGCCAAGTTTTAAGGACTCAGAGCCGGCCTGCCAGCAACGATGAAGGTAAGACGGCATCACAACTTCAAGCTTCTCGTGCTTTATTTGAAAGTTGCTTTTTGCTGGTTGCTGTATTATTAGATATCAAGTAGCTGTTTGAACCTCCAAACTTATTAAGTCTGACTTATCTCGGCTCCCGCCTTGATAATCAAAGCTTTGTTCTTTGTACAGGAATGTTCCCCTAACTCAGTCCAGGCTTTGGTGGAGTCTGTCCTTTGTAGCGTCAGTGTTTCCTCCACCACCCCCTTTTCAGTCTGATGTTTGAACGCTCTTTACTGCGTCAGATGGAGCGCTACTCTGACTTTTAGTAACACCAGTTCACATGGTGATCATTTTCCCTCTGAGACTTTTCCCCAATTATGCTATTTTCATCTTAAACGGAAACGTACGGCTTTAGGTTTTCTGTCTGTCCTGGCTGTTGCACAACTAAAGTTCCGAAAAGGGGAAAGAGGCACTGAAATCGAATCCTTAAAAATGTGTGTCTTGGAAAGAGTCCAGCAGCGTAATAGCTGCCTGGACTTGTGGGTAGATGGGTTTGGATGTTTACACTCTACAGTCGGAAGTGGAGAGCAGAAGAGAATATGATAAAGCACAGCATTATAATTAGAGTAATTAAGCAAGAGGGTCTCTGTTGGGCTGTAAGCCTTAAAATAAACTTGTTGCGGCTGTGTTCAAGCCGACAGTGGAACAGGGAGGAGTAAATGACTCCCATCTGTAGCCTGAGGGCAGCCCCACTACCTCCAGTCCCTGCTCCTCTCCTCCTTTGTAATGAAAAGGTATTTGTTGTCACTGAGAGGGGAGTTAACTGCCAGGGAAACTATAAATTAGCCTGTTTTTGAAAAAAGGAAAGAAGATGCTACTCTCAGCCCTCTCTTATCCTGGAGGATTGGGTTTCTGAAGGGAATGTTTGTCTTCTAAGGTGAGCCATAAATTTTCAGGGGGGTGGGGGAAGTCTGATGCAGTTACACTCCACCCTGTTCTTAATCACCAAATGGCCAGGTACTATCTATGCAGCTCCGTGCCTTTTCCCTCCGCTCCCCCACTGACTCCTGCTTGGGAATGCTTCACTTTCCCCCCGCTCCCCTGCTGGGTGACGGATGGCTTCAGCTGTCCACAAACAATCAGAGCAGAAGCATTTGGTTGAATTCCTTTTGTCTCGGTGAGGGAAACTAAATGATAGTATTAGGACTGGGCGATATATCGATATTAAAATTATATCGATATATTTTTAAATGTGATATGAAATTAGACTATATCATTTATATCGATATAGTTCAAATTTCTGTTCTGATGCGCTGCAGACCCAGAGCTCTCTGCACCCGCACCCTCGCCCCCGCCCCCTCCTCTTTCATGCACAGGAGGGGGAGGGGCAGAAACACTCCGGCACTCTTCAGTAAGCATGGAGGAAGCAACAATGGCTGCGGGACAGAAACTCTTCGGTGGGACAGAAACACTTCGGCACTCTTCACCAAACATGGAGCAAACAACAACGGCTGCAGAATACGCGAAGGAGGAGTTGGTCAGTAAAAGAAAAAGCAGTGGCTCAGTAATTTGGAGGTGGTTCGGTTTCAAAGTGTCAGACGAGCAACAAAATCACATTATATGCAGAGAGTGCAATAAACAAGTTGCAGCCAGGGGTGGAAGCACGACAAATCTTTTTCACCACCTAAAACAGTGGCATAAACTACAGTACGAAGAGTGTGTGAAGCTGCGCGCTACAGAGGCCCCAGCCGCAAGTCATCCTCAAACCGAAAAAGCTCCCGCCCTGAAACAAAGCCCACTGCAAGCCTCATTTTCCCGCAGTGTGCCTTATGAAAAGAAAAGTGACAAGTGGTGTGCTATAACGAAAGCGGTGTCCTATCACATCGCTAAAGATATGGTCCCTGTTGCAACTGTGGAACAAGTCGGATTCAAAAAGCTACTGAAAACTATGGACCCGAGGTATGAGCTTCCCAGCCGCAACTACTTCGCACGAGAGGCGCTGCCACAAATGTACACTGAAGTCAGGCAGAGCCTAGCTGACCAGCTCGCTAACGTGACCCATTTTGCATTGACTAGCGACATGTGGTCGAGCAGGACGTGTGAGCCGTACATGAGCGTCACAGTTCACTTCATTAAAGACTGGGAGCTGAAAACAGCATGTCTCCAAACAAGTTATTTTCCCCAGGATCACACCGGTGAACATATAGCTGAGGCCCTGCAGGACGCTATTGCAAGCTGGAAGCTCCGAGAAAAGCATCAGGTTGCTATAACAACCGACAACGGGAGCAATATTGTTAAAGCGGTCGAGCTGAACGAGTGGCTGAGGATGCAGTGCTTCGGGCACAGACTACACTTGGCCATTGGTGAGTGCATAACACAGAACGGTAGATTTCATAATACATATTTATAAAACTACTGGATAAGAATTAGTGTTACACTGTTGTGTTTACCACTTTAATGTTACAGCTGGTAAAGGTGAGGTAATTATGACTTTAAAATGCTGGTTAGCCTGTTGATTTCATCAAGGTAACAGATTTAACTATTATGATAGACTTAAGTTTTTTTCTCTGGATTGAAAGAGCAAACTGCAAAATGACTAGAAACTTATGTTAATACATAGGCCCAAACATTGTGGAGTTTTTGTGGAGTTATAATATGAAGTAGCATTAAAAAATAGTATAAATACTAAGAAAAACAACAAGATTAGGACTGGTGTTGATTAAAAAATAAACTATGAAACAAAATAATTATATATTATGATGTGGAGTATTTCTAAAGCTTGATTTTGGAAAGCACTTAGTTATATGAGTGTGTTAAAGTGAAACCAGAGTCAAATTTCTCACATAAGCCCATTTGATTAATAGTTTTTTATTATTCTTATAGGACATGGCATGAGTGACAAGCGCGTCACCCGGGCCATTTCTCTGTGCAAGAGAATTGTGAGCTGTTTTTCATACAGCTGGAAGAAAAGGAGACATCTTGCTGAAGTTCAGATTCAGCTGGGTCTGCCAAGTCACCAACTCATAACTGAATCTGCCACACGCTGGGGATCAAGGCAACAGATGATAGAGAGAGTCCTGGAGCAGGAAGCAGCACTGGCCAAAGTCCTGTCTGGTGACAAAAAGACCAGGCACCTTGTCCCTAGCTGGCAGGACTTGGAGGTCCTAGAAGCTGTTCAAAAGGTACTGAAACCTCTCCAGGAATTTACCGATGCTTTGTCAGGTGAGGAGTACGTCACTCTATCATATGTGAAACCTGTGCTGCACCTTTTTAACGAAAGTCTCCTGGCATGTGAAGAGGGTGACAGCGAGCTTTGCAAATCAATCAAGACCAGCATTCTTGAGTACCTCAACAGCAAGTATTCTGACCCAGCCACTACTGACCTGTTGGAGATGGCTTCATTTGTGGATCCACGGTTCAGGGCCACCTACATCCCAAGTGAAAAAGTTGATGCATTGAAGCACAGAGCTGTCTTGGATGTGGAGATGCTACTGGCTGATCAGAGCAGCTGTCAGCCACCTTACCTACTCACTGTGCCTGAGCCTGCAGATGGAGAAGGTGCAGTTGCACCAAAAGCTAAGAAGACACTGGCAAGCTTCTTCAAGCAGCGCACAGCTACCACCACAGCATCAACCCTGAGGGAGGCTATTGAAAATGAACTGTCAAGTTACTTGCAGTCAGCAAGTGTGGAGAGTGACACTGATCCCCTCAAGTGGTGGAAGGATCATGAAGTTGTCTTTCCAGCTCTGAGCCACCTGGCAAAAAAATATCTCTTGGTTCCAGCAACCAGTTCACCCTCCGAAAGGGTTTTCAGCTGCAGTGGCAATATCGTGACCTGCCACAGAGCATCTCTGAAGCCGGATATGGTTGACAGGCTGGTGTTTCTCGCACAAAATCTTTAAATGAAGGAGGACACGCTTCTCTGTCTTCTGATGTCTACCTCAAGACCGCACTACTGTTTATCAAAATAGAAAAACAGGGGGAAAATGTTTATTGAGTTGATAGTCTGTTTCTTGTGCAACTGGTTGAGACTGTTCAGATAAGAAAATGAGTTAACAAAAAGGAAAAGGTAAATCTCAAGCTGATGTTTACATTTTTTGCTTAAACCGAGCACTTAATTTTGTTATTTCTTGATATATAAATGCTGCTCTTACTAGGGGCTGTCATATTTTGTTCTTTTGTAATGTTCCTTGGTTGCATCTGTAAAGGTGTTGGAAAGGAGAAGAAAATCAGTAATTTGATTTCAATGAGCAATTTATAGTTGTCAAACTAAAAAAAAATTATCTTACTTTTTTCATGAATAGATTTATTTCAGAAAAAGATTGGCCTATTTTATTTTATAGGCTATTTTTATTTAAGATATATTTTTATTTAAATGTGCACCTTACAGAGCTTTTATTTCAAAAAAGGTACTCCTGTTGTTACACAGTATTTATGTTTACATTTTATTATTTGAACAACTGAGCGTTTTTTCATGAACCAGGTGAAGAAACCTGTTTATTATTTATTCATTTGATTTTGCCACTTTTCACTGAAGTAGCCAGCTTCAATAAAACTACTTGTGACATGTCATATTTGACTTTGACTTTGACTGAACATTTGCTCTCACTTTGCAGAAAAAAATATCGGGATATATATCGTATACCGATATTAAGCCTAAATATATCGGGATATGACTTTTGACCCATATCGCCCAGCCCTAGATAGTATGTAAATGGTCATGTTTTATGCGAGCTGCTTTGTTCGTTGTCAGGCTTTTTCTGTTGTTGTGCAGCGTTCACATAAGAAAAGAATACTCACTGGACTTAGAGTCAGGATTGGATGTCCTCGAGGGTCACATGGTCCCCCTCATTTTTGATTCTGTGTGATCATTCCCTGTGTTTTTAACATTTCAGGGTTCATGTATTTGTTTTTTGGTTGTGAGGCTAAAATGTCAGGAAGTTATTTATATGCTGCTCTCAGAGGAAGTGTTGGACTCGATGCTCTGCTGTCAGTCAAAGCAGACGAGCCTCTGACCCTTCAGTGGAGCTGCCACAGTCTGAGAAAAGACTCTTTTCAGGAGGCCCAGAGGAGCTGGGCTCTGCTGATGAATAACAAGTGGACCAAACTTCAAGTTCACACCAGATTAACTTGTTACCTGCCAGATTCATTCACATCCAAAAATAAACAGCTATAAACGTTAGAAAAATTGTTTCGACAGAGTGCTCAAATAAAGTAAGTCTTTCACAGAGCAACTTCTTTTTTTGTTGTTTTGTGTGAAAGTTTGGAATTATCAGGAAACAGGAAGAAAATCATTCAATATCAGATACTTAAATACCTGAAATCTTACAGTTAAAATTCAACTTTAATTTTTTTAAAATCAAGGAAACTGATGATCAGATGCTTTATGACAGCAACCTATACATGCCATGTTGTGAAACAGTAGTTATGAGCTACAGATGGTACAATTTATAACAGTTTATTCTAATAGCATTTCCCAGGATGTACTGTTTGATCATCAGCATCGATTGACTCTAGTGAATAGTGCCAGCATAAATTTTAATGCAGGCAGGCTTGTAAATTTATCTGCAGACTTACAGAAGAGTTTTTTTTTCTATCAGCCATAAAAAAAGTCACCTGTCGGACAAACTCTGAATGAAAATGTTACAGTGTTAGAGTATGACACTGTCACAGAGAAAGATCAGCAACATGCAGTGTGTTAGACATGCTTCAGTGACAGTTTTAGAAGATGAGCTTCCAGCAGCAACATGAACATATGAGAACCACATCATCCATTTGAAAAACAGACACAAAGAAACCAAGAAGAAGCGTGAAAAACATCAATCTTTCTAAATGTAACCTTATCTCCCTATGACGTGAGCTGCATGTCTTGTGATTGGTCCATTTGAAAGCATAGTGCTACTTAAATGTACAAAACTCTGAATTTAGAAATTTAACATCTCCTCCTTGTTCCTCCTCCTTGTAATTACTGCTGTTTGTTAAATCCAAAGAAACATTATAAGCACTGAATTTACTTTTGTTTTTCATTCAACTTTTTACATGATCAGGCAAGTCACAAGACCAATTTGTAAGCTGCTCCCCATGAAAAAGCAAAAAAAAGAAAGCAATACTGGAAGCAGGTAATCAAAATATTATACAAACCACAATACTTTCAAGCAGAGAATTGCAGAGTGACATGGATCCATCAACGCAGAACTGTTTAAATGTGAGCACTACATGACTTAAACTATTGTTACTTCTCTATCAGCACAAAGATTAAGAAGTGCTTCTTGTCGTTTTGAAATAGTTGGTCCTTAGACATCTGTAAAACTTTCCCCAGAATTTATAACAGAAAAATATTTAATAAAACAAGAGTATCATTAAAATATAGCTAAATTCTTGATCTACCATCAAACCAAGTTTGCAAGTCTATCACATTCCCTTACCCTTGAGAAACTAACTTTTGTTCAGAGGTAAGCACAAGACATTTAAGAAGATTGGGGGAGACAGCTGTAGGTACCTTCTTATCTAAAAATAAACAAACACATTTTTATATGTCTTTTATTTATTTATTTCTAGATAATTTGTTATTGCTTTTTTCAATTTGTAAAAAAAAAAAACTAAATAAAAATCTGCTCTAAACGTTTATAATACTTTTTAAGAACTATGCAAGGAAAAAATGCACTGCTCTAACTCCATTGATTTGTGCCTTTACTTGTGCTTTATTGGTTTATTTGTTGTTGTTATTGTTTACTATTTTCTAAAAAGTGTAATGTGAATTTGTGTTAAAGAATAATACCATCAGAAAAAATCTCCCTGCAATGCAAACATTAGAGTTAACTGTTCAAAATATTAACATTGAAAAAAAAACTTTGTCGTAATGTGAGTGTGGTTAAAACAAAAATTTAAGGATTCACTGTAGAGTTTCTCCCAACTTTTGTGGGTTTGAATGAAAAACTAGATTTAAAAGTATTAAACAGTGTAAAATAATCAAAAATATTTTCTCTAATCATCATGAATGGACAAGGATTGAGTGGTGAATGAGTAAAAACTTCTGGATCAGCAGAACTTTATAAGTTTTTAGATGAAGAAAACTTGTTTCTAATGAAGCTTGCTGCAACAAAAATCAAACATGTTTGAATTCACACGTTTAAACAGATGTTGTAGGCTAGCGTAGAAATAACAAAACTCTCTCCGTAATCCTGATAATTATTAATCAGTGAAATCTGGAGATTATCAAACTGGATTCATTAAATCTTCTGGGAGGTTCTGTTTTTCCTGCTTGTCCATTAGAGCTGTAAAGTGAGGCTACATGTAGCTGAGCTCATTTGAATGACACTGGAACAACTTTTGCTGTGCTCAGTAATCCTCGTAGCTCCCGAGTGTTAATCCATGCTGATTGTCAGCGGCTCATTTAGGAATGAAAAGCTCCTCCACTGGAGAGCTTTCAGGAGGGACACTCACTCTCTGGATGTTTGGGGCTTGCTAATAGGCATTGTCCCATTTGTCCTGCTAGTCCTGTCTTTTGTCTCTAATCAATCCCCCCTTTACGTCACCCTCCCCTCACTCTGCTGTGGTTAAAGGGAGCTTCAACTATTTCCCCTGTTTGTGCCACAGCAGAGCCTCGACCAGGCGGACTTTACTGCATTCAACCATCACTCCAGTGAGAGCAGGAAATCCCACAAGTCATTCACGCGGCATATTGCTTCCTATCCCGTACCCGGAGAAGGTTTCGAGTCTGGCGCCAACTTTTCCTTTCTGTTGGTCCTGGTTTTTACAGACTAGTGAGCTTTCTCCCCCATGTTTCACCTCTCAGTGCTTTCTCCTGCACAAAATTCCTTTCATGATTTCTGTAATTAGGCTGATTTTGAGCTACGTCAATCAATTCTTCCAAGTGGTTGGAAGAACACACGAAGGAGCGTTCCAGATGGGTTACTTTCTGAAAATATGCCCCTTAATCCATTTTAATCCAATCACAGCAGCAGCAGGATTAATTAAGATGAAACGGTCAGATTCAAAGGAAATGTGTAGCTCTTACCTCAGCGTCAAGACTTTGCTAAAGTTTACTTAAAGTTACACAAATGTGTTGCTCTTTGTCTGCCTTACATTTTCAGGCAGATGTACTGCTGTTTCTGCCCTTTTTTTTTTTTTTTTTACAGTGGTCGAGATGACGTGACCGTGTTGTGTTTATCTGACTTTAGTTTAAAGGAGGTTGTCACAGAAGCACAAATGGTCCCGACTGTGGCCTACAATAAAGCAACGAGCAAATTTAACAGCTTTTACGGGCCGTTTATGATGTCTGCAGCCAGATTAACAGCTGGGATGTTGACACAGTCTTATCAGTGGCATCTCCATTTAGAGGGCAGGGACAAAAACACACACTTGGTCGCCCCACACACGGCGCAGAGCGAGACCTCGGGTTTAAAGCCGCGTGCAGGTTTGATATCTGCAGCCCATCTCTGCGTGCCTCCTCTGCTTTCCCCCCTTTGGTTTTGTTTTTGAGGAGAAAGTTGATCCTACCCCCTGGCCCCTTTTCCTGCTGGGATTAAGGGCCTGTCAGACATATGTGATCCAGGAAATACCTTTACTAGGCCCAAGTGGGGTCACCATAGCAACTGGCACTAGAACCTGCCGCTGCAGGCCCCGACCGGCTCCCGCTCCTCTGCACATGCTCAGTGCTCCCTCTTCCCCTTTATTGTTAGGGGGCCTTTGTTGTGATGGAGGGAGGGATTAGTCAGGTCTGCTGATGTTGTGCTGAGGTTGAGCCGTACAGATATGCTTCCTGTTGTGAGGAAGTACGTGAACAAACACACTGTGTGCTTTGAGCCGGGTTCAGATCTCATCGGTGGGGATCGCTCCCAGCAGGAATTTGCTCATCTAGATTAGATTTTGTTGCTGAGAAGAGACGGTGCTGGTGACAAGATTGAAACTGCACTTCTTCCACAGGTGTTGACCACAGGGTGCTGCTTGAATGAAAACAAGATGTCCAGTTACTAAATGTTAGACAGCTGCTCTGATACTTAATCAATAAAGTCAGTATTTTCCATTAAGATGGATTGTGAGAAACTTTGCCTTTGTCCTTTTAATAAAACTATTTTCTCTTTCGTTTGGCTGCAAAATAAGACTTAATCAAATATCATGTGGACTCAGGGTTATGAGGAGCAGTTTGACCGTTTAATTACATTTAATTGATTCTACAGGGAGCACAATGAGTAAATACTGAAGTATCTGTAATTACAGACTTGATTTATGACAGATGTTAGATTACCAATATAAAATCTGTCAGCCATAGATCATTTCTGCTATCACAAGTGTTCTGGTTTCATTTTGTAATGTTAATATCTTCGTTATTGGTTGAAGGGGCTGTATACAGGAAAAAGCCATGTAGACAAGAAAAGAAAAGAGGTCAGATGCTCAAAACCCATAAGATTCAGTTTTGTTGTTGTTGTCTTCTTCCTTTAATCTTGACAGAAATTGTATCTGAATTTACTGACAGACATTTGTGAATAAAGGTTGTTCAAAAAAAAAATTAAACAGCAAGATATTGCTGAAGCTGCCATGAGCAGGAGAGAAAGCAGTGTTTACAGAATTCAGAAATGCTGCTGCATCTCAACATAAACTTGCCGGAATAAACACAGGATAGTTTGTATGCAGCTGCTCTTCCCTCTGGTCTGTGTGTGTCTCTTTCTCTGTCTCAGACAGTTTTTACAGCCACATCACAGAAAGTTCAAATTTACAGTTTGGCATTTACAATGTTGTTTCTGCTCTGATGGCATCTGATTAAGATTCACGGATTTATCTCAATAAATTTGAATGTTATGGATTTTTATATTAGTTCAATTGAAAAGTGAATCTCCTGTTATTTAGATTGCATACATACAGAGTGATATGTTTCAAATCATAATAATCACAAGCATTGAATCCAGTAAATACTTAAATGCTTCACCCTGTGTGTGCTGAATTTGTATTTAATAAGTCTTACTGTTTTTATTCCAGCTTTGAAGATACATTTACCTTTACACCATATTCAAATTATGAGATTCAGCAGTGCACACTAATAAACTTAACTTAAATAAAGGTTCTCATACAAACAAGTTTGTGGCCCACGGTGCTCCATAAAAGAAAACATTAGGAACAGATAAAACATAGATAATACTGGTGGAGTAAAGTAAGTTACATCAGTTACAAAAGTTCAGAGACTGCAATCTCATCTGGTCCCTTTGCAGTTTTTTATTTTCTGTGTATTTTTCTGAGGCTCCAACTCACACGCTGTTGGCTTTGAGCTTCATACCTCTGAAATACTCGGCGAATGAAGCTGATTCTGATTCAAAGTATACAAGAAATTTGACTCCGGTTTAAACTGCAGTCATTGATAAACAGAGCTGACCAAAAAACAGTCACAAAAATCCATAAAATAAATTATAATATAATATAATATAATATAATATAATATAATATAATATAATATAATATAATATAATATAATATAATATAATATAATATGATATGATATAGTATAATATGATATGATACAATATAATCAAAATATATGATTAAAAAATATATAAAATTACGGGAAAAAATGTAAACTCCCTTAATATCGTTACCATTATCTCATACTTGTCCTGGATTTTAAGTGATGATTAAGATTTAATATTTGATATGAAAGTGCTTGATAGGCCACCCTCGCTTGGAAGAAAACATTCTCATTTTGCTTCAAGTTACTTTTTACAGAATTTTCAGGTGAGCTTGAGTTCAGATATTTTCCTGTACCAGCACTGTGAGCACTAGCAGGTCCCTAGTTATTGATAATAAGTCCAAAGACCGGCAGCCAAAGGCTAAAGCCAACAGGATGAAAAAATCATTCTTAACACAAGCTGCTGCACAACTAAATTTGAGTTTTGGAAAATGACAGATACTATACATTTGTTTCCTCTGCAATGTAATGATAGTGCTGCCTACAGTTGTGCTTCAGGGTATTTGTGTACTCGCCCTCTTCAGTGTGGTATCTGGATGTGATTTATTGTGTTTTATTTGTTTTTGTGTTTTCTGTCAGCCTGCAAAGCAAATTTTCCTTAGGGGAAAGTAAAGGTGAAGTTGGGAGTTTGTATTTTTTGTGCTGCTGTAATGAAAACAGGTATCACTGTTGTTAATTTTTAAATTTTGTCATTCAGGGAAAAGTTTTAATATTGTAACTCTTTGCTGCTGTAATAAGTTGGAAAGGGATTTTCTGATTGAATAGATTTGACTTGGTTACACAGCAAATTGTTTTCTCAGCTCCTCTTAAAGTTTTCTATATAGAGTAATTCAAAATTTCACATAAAGATCCAAATGCACATAATGTGGGATCTTTAGGTTTTAAAATCAGGATACAAAGCTACAACCAAAGCAGTCTACTGTACCAGATGCTCTTAACCTCCCAGAGTTTAAATCAGCTTCAGAATATTTACTGTACCATACATTACTGTCCGTTGACTTGATGTGCATACCTTGTTTGCCTTCTTGGCACGTTTGTGTGATCCTAAAGAAAGAATGTCAAACAAGTTGACCAGCGACAATCTTTACCTTTGTAACCAGACACACAACACCATTGTGATGGACAACGTGTCAGCGTAATTGGGTTACTTCTCCCCCCCTGTCGACTCTGTAGTCATTTAGAACAGAGGGGCTCAGGTGTCTGGCTCTGTGACACCTCCTCTTTCTTCAATCCTCTAATTGAATTTCACCTTCCTCTCCAAAGAAGCTCCCTGCCTGCCTGACGATGGGGCCTGACTAATTTGGGGTCTGATTTAATTTGTGGGAGAGGTAAGATGGGCTGTTTGCAGGGAGGAAATCAAGGAAGGACTTTTCTGCTGGGCCCTGTTTTTATGGTGGAAACACTGATGGTAGTGAAAACAGAGACAGCCTCGTTGTGTGTCTCCTGGCTCTCTTTGACACTTAAATCCCCCATTACTTACTTTTATCATTTATTCTTAGGCGTTTTGCCGTTGTGTTATAAAATCATTGTTGTTTATCTTTCTGATGGGGATCATACTCGTCAGTCAAGCCCAAGATTTTATTTTTCCCCAGTTAACAGAGTCCTTATTGTGCCTATGATTACATAAATAACTGAGCTGTTCAAAATGAACCACGTCCTGTTGTTTTCCTTGGCAGTCTCGGTGGAAACGCAGACGGAGCTGTTCACGCTCTATCCCGGGAGTCGTTTGGAGCTGAGCTGCGATGCCAAGGCCTCCCTCCATGCAGTCAACTGGACCAAAGACCATGTGGCAGTCGTGGACGGAGAGCACACACAGATTCACGACGGCCAGCTGAAGATCGAGGCTGTGGAGCTGACTGACTCTGGGCTGTACGGCTGCACCACATCCGGCAATCACACGGTTTTCTTCAACGTCACAGGTACAGGCACAGGTTTTCCTCTGCATTTCTCCTTGTTTGTTTGTTTGTTTGTTTGTTGTGTATTATCTGCACACATTATTGGTGGTGTTGTTCTTTTTTATATGAATAATAAATGTAACATCAAGAAAACAGTATGTGGATCTGTTTGTATCTGACCTCACAATAACCCTCTGTCCCCCCAGTTGATCCCCAGGCTTCCAGTGAGGATGACGATGAAGATGAAGAATCTTCGTCGGAGGAAGCCAAACTGTTGGGCAGTCAGAAGCTGCTGCGTAAGTGTGCTGATCTCCTCACGTTACTAATGCTGCTGCAACAAATGGTCATTACCCGCTCGCCCAGTGTCACAGGGTTATGAGTAATTGTCACGCTCAGTGATTTGAGAGCTTTATGATTCAATTATGGGTCTGCTGTGTGTGTGCGGGTCACGTTTGGGTGAATGATTTCACTCTGAATCAGAGGGTTTTTCACTACCTCAGTGACAGCTCCTACATGAGGAATGTCCCTGCGGTGACTCGCCGTGGTTAACCTTAGATGTCTTCCAATTTGTCTATCGAGCAATTAAGACACTCAGGCTTCATCATCCAGCTACTGCTGCCCACTGACCACAAACATTCAGCTCACATTCAGCCTGCACTCAGACACACATAGCTTTATTTTTCCTCACACAACACAAAACAATTTGCTTTTTAGAGACACTGCACCTTTCAATGTCTCTCCAAAGTGAAAAAAAGCCTCAGCTGAGCCTGTGGATATGGATAACAATCATCTAGAAATTAATTAGGATAAGTACACCCCAAGGTTAAAAAAGTGGGACACTGTTTGAAATGATTATAAAAACAGAATTTTCTTTTTAACAAAATATTTAAATGAGAGTGACTCATTTTATTGTTAGAGGAAAAAGATGTTCAAAGATGGCATCTGGACTTTGAAGAACCTGAGCTCTAATTTATAATTCATGCATATTTTACTGCTAATGGAAACAAAGCAACATCTCCTGAAGCATCCCCAAAAAGAAATTTTGTTCTTCTTCAGCATGTTGTAAGTCTGTTTTGGGGTCTTTTATCTTCTTCCTAAGTCTAATACAAGAGAGTCCAGGTACCTACAGCCTCTTCTCTGCTGTTTCATCTGTTTTGTACAATGAATTGTGTCCTTGCTCTGCTCCCCTCTCAAATACTTTATAGTATCATTCATGAAAAGGTGTTTATTGCGTTGCAACTCAGGGGTAGCATCCTGTGAAGAACTCTGCTTCCATACTTTGAAATAAACTGGGTAATATTTGTTAGCTATTCCTGCTCTTACCATTGCATCACATACTGCTGCTAACAACCTGCTGCCTCTGTCTCTAAGCAGCAGGTTGTTAGCCGGCTAACTACTAACTTGTCTTCATTTAGCTTGACAGTAACTTGTTAAGATAGTTTCATGAGGCCTTTCTTTCCAAAATGGCTAGTACAGATAGTTCATTAATAAAGTTTGAACTAAAAAACTGATATTGAAAAGCAGATTACTTGGCTGCTTAAGAGTGGGCTGTTGCATTGAATTGATGTGCCATGAATCAAAGGACAGGTCAGGCCTCAAAAGTTGCTCCCAGTGGAGCCCTCGTAAGCTGGAAAGGATGGACGCTTGCAGAACACCCTGGACTGGTCGCCTGTCGGTCACAGAGCTGTCGATGGCATCTTCAAAATGGGATGCACTTTATCTTGAAATGTGCTATTTAAAGGATGCATCACCTGAGTAGAGTAGATTGACAGTACCATTTTAGTATAGCACCTTTTGAAACGAGATACTCTTTCGAATACTTTTGCTTTTCTACCAAAGCAAACCATAAAAACCAAAACAATGAAATAATCCAAAACAGGAAATTCAGACAGCATTTGAACTCAAGCAACACAAGACCTTTTATTCCAGACATTGGCATTTGTGTTTTATTAGTTTTTTTATATCATAACTGTAGTTTGAGCTAGTGAAAACCATAGACTGTATAAACATGTACATAGCCTTTGAGACGTCACTCGTCTGTTCCTGAAACGGTGAAATGAAGCAAATTTGATATGACGCTGGCTGTGAGTTTCCTTGCGAACAGCTACAGGGCACCTGTTAGTCACGTGACCTGAGCTGTGCCTCTGATTAGACAATCAAACCATCCCAGTAACTTTTAAACTGCCGAGTTGGAAAAAAAATCACTCACCATACAGTGTGTGCGAATAGTGAAATCAGTGATTCAGTCCCAAGTTTTTTTTTGAAGCTGTAAATATACTTTTTAATGCCGCAAAAGTCTGTTTTTATGGCTGGGTGTGTATGTGACTTCTGGTCTTTCTGTAGCCAGCCTCAAGCGGATTCTCGATGAACAGCAACTATTAGCACTTCCGCATAGGCTTCATTTTTATAAACCGGATGTTGCCTCTTGGTGAAAACATTTCTAGCAACTGGACTCCACTTGTTTTACATAGCATAAAAACAACAATGGCAAAGTGTAATGTTGAGAGCTTTAAAAGTCTATCTGCCTGCAGTTCATTTTGTCAGTATCACTGTGTATTCATCTCTATCAAAGCCTTAATTTGTTGCTCTTCTTTTTCTTCTTCTATTCTTCCTATAGCTATGGCTCCACAGTGGGCTCATCCAGAAAAAATGGAGAAGAAGCTTCACGCTGTTCCAGCCAGTAAGACCGTGAAGTTTCGATGTCAGGCCAACGGCAACCCGACCCCCACTCTGAAATGGTACAAGAACGGCAAGGAGTTCAAGAGAGACCATCGCATCGGAGGCTTCAAGGTACCTGATAGTAAAATGTTGCACTTCCTTTTCCCCTCTGCTTCTCTCAGTGACAGGACACTCTCTTTAGCATTTCTTATTGAATCACAACAAACTCATTCACTGTGAGTGGAGATGTGCCAGTGATCTCATCCCCACATTAGCTCACCACCCCCTCCCCTGGAGTGAGAAACACTTCCTGCTAGTGAGAAGACGAGACAAGTTTCATGTCTGACCTGGGAAACAATGCAAGATGAAACCTAAAGCCCCAAAAAGGAACGCTGTGCCATAAGAATATAAAACAAAAAACCTCCAGGTGGGCAATCCTAGCCTTCTGCACAGATAGGGATACGTTGGCTGTCCTCATTCTGGGTATCGGTGCATCATCTTTTCTGAAATGATATATCCACACACGACTCTGATACCTCCCATATCTGGTGTGTGATGCGTGGTGTGTGATAACTCTTTGTAAACCTCTTCCTGTTTTTAGGCGGGTTGTTTTAAATGTGACCATAACTGCTGATAAACTGTGAGGTCATAACATTTGATAAGACAAGTTTATTGCACTCTGGATTTACTAAGCAGAGGTGTAGACCGGATCTATTATAACCCAGTTTCGATTATCACCATTTACTGTAAATGACATCGTGTCCCATTTAAAAGGCAAACATAATTAATCAACAACAAATTATTGTGGGCAGAAGGAAGTTATGAAAGACGGACAATAAAAGTTGACAGTGATAACAACCAGCATGTGAGACGGATTAAATTTTAACTGTAACAGCAAAAACAATCATAGATTTCAGGAGAAGATGGATTTTGAAACCAAGGTTATAATAGTTTTGGATTTGTCATTGTATTAGTTTTAGTTAGTTTTGACATTTTATTTCCATTACAGTTTAGTTTTAATTAGTTTTAGAGCAGGCATTCTAGTTTTTATTTAGTTTTGATTTTTGCAACAAGGCTTAGTTTTAGTTTAGTTTCAGTTTAGTTTTAGTTTTTTCATACCTTATTAACCAGGTGCAGGATTCAAAAAGGTCAGAGTAAATATTTTGTCATACTATTTATTTTCAAGTCCAACATAGTGCTCACTGCTTGGTCAATGCTGATACCGAAATGTTGGCTGCTGCCTTAAACGCATGAAAATAATATTTACCTAGTATAAAAAATTTAAGCATCAATTATTTAAAATAATGTTGACATAAATTACATAAAAATGAGGTTAACATAAATTATAAAAAAAACAATACAATATGAGCTTCAATACACAGTTTTAGTTTACTTATTGTTTTTGTTTTCTTTTCTAGTTTTTTTTTTGTTTGAGTTAACTGCAATATATTTTAAATTTCAGTTTTCATTTTTAGTTCCGTTTTAGTTAACTATTATAACCTTGTTTGAAACATTAAAGATTCTGCTCTCCTTTATCCTCAGTCTTGTATCATTCCTGATCAGCTTTTCTACACCTCTATGATCATAAAAAGATGATGTTTCTGAGGTTCATTTTTGGGCTTTTTATGTCTTCTGTTTAGAGGAAAGCAACAGGAATATCTGGGCGAGAAAGTGGGAAAAGACATGTGGCAAAAGGTGTAAATAAACCCAGGCCACCCGCTTTGAGAACTGGATCATCTGTACATGGGATGTGCAGTTTACCACCCAGAAAAACTGACGCCTCAGATTCTGCAGTTAGGCGTGATTGATTATGAAAGCAAGATGTCAGAAAATAACAAATACAGCTTCAGTAGAAGTAATCAAAGTAAAAAACCAGGGCTGAAAAAGTAAAGTGAGATGTGGTGTCTCTAAAAAAAAAAAAAAAAAAAAAAGTCGGTGTATATTAAGCGCTTTGTGTTGTAACACAGGCTTTTGGATGGATATCTGTAATCAGTGGCAGTCGTCTCACAGGTGTGCATCGTCTGTGCATATTTGGAGACTCCCCTCCTCTTCCCCCACATCTGCTCTTCCCATCAAGGTGCAGGCCAGTCCAGCCTTGTCTCGTGCTTCCCCAGCCCATCTCTCCCTCCAGCTGGGACACATTTAGGAGTTTCCTCTCAGCTGCCTGCCTCCCCTCACCACCCCCCCACCTGAGCCCCCCACCCACCCACCCACCCTGCACAGCCAGGCAGCACACTTCACCATCTGGCTGCTGTGTTTTTAAGTCAAGGTGCAGAGGTCTGCATCAGCGGCTGTGGACGTCTCTCATCCCTCCCACACTTTTGCTTTTATGGCCCAGCTTCTATTGTTCATACAGTCTGCACGGAGACGTACAGGAGAGGGGGGGGTAATGCTGACCACATGTATATGAAGCCAAGCACAACACATCTGGCAGCAGGCAGCTGGACTCCTTCATCACGTTTTGAGCTAAATGAGGGAAACCGTATGGCTCAGTCTCTGTATATGCATGTTTGATGTTGCCGTTGCCTTAGAGGTCTGCTGCTTAATCACACACTGCCGGTCTTGGCAGATTTATGGAAGAAAAACTATAACATGTCTCTGAAAAAAGAACCAGACATCAGTCGGTGCTAATAAGACAGGTTGGGGCAGATTTATATAAAACATGTACACATTTTTCCTCTGGCCTTTGTGTGGTGGGACAAAGATCCGCTGTTTGAAACACAGGGTGGTGTCACAGGAAGAGGGAGCAGTGAGTTATCTTATTATCAACACATCATTGACCTTGTTAGGCTTGGCTTTAAATTGAGCAGAATTTGATTTACAACAATTTATAGTGGAAGAAAAACAGATGGAGAAAAATGGGCTCTTTCAAGATATAACTGTTGGAGGAAGAACTACAGCCATTAATGCCTCTGTGGCTCCCTCCCTGACTCATTTTATTTTATTTCTGTTTTACTGATAACATCCTGGCTGTGGCTGAGCTTTCGGGAGTATAGAATTTGTAGGTTGTAGGTTAGTAATCTAAAGACAGAAAGTGAAGCTTTATCAGGTTGTATCTTTTGGTACATATGGAGTAAACCTTTAAAGAAAAGGGTACACTCAGGGAGAAACGCTCACACATTTCTCAAAGCTGATAAATTCTGTTGCCCACCACAACCCAGACATTAAGGCCCCATATATACAACAACATTTCATTTGAAAACGCTAAAACGCAGTGACGGAAATGCCGAGGGACTGAAAACGCTGTAGTAAGCATGCCAGGCCTGTAGTTGGCGCTATAACTGTCTTGTCCAGAAGCGGCGGTTGGTAGATTACCACCGAAGTAGAGTTGAGCCGATCATCTGGGTTATTGGCGAATACTAAGTGCAGAAGTGAAGCAATGGATTCACAATTTTTTAAAAGACAGTCAGCAGATTCAGCAGATTCAGCAGATTCAGCAACACTAGCAACAGGGTAGTCTGCAATGGTCTTAAAAACTGTACTATTGTACTGTTGTATGCGCTTTTGCGAAAGCGGAGCGTGACGTCAGCTTAATGTTTACACGGCAACGGTGTCTGCAGAATTTCAGAAAAATTCCTCTCTGGAGGCTGTTTTCAAAAGTTTGTGTTGTAAACATGAGGCCAAAAGCAACAATACTTGTGCGTTTCACCTTAAAACCGTTGTCGTGTAAACGGCGAGGGATTGACTGGCAGTGGGAGCCAGTACAACTCTGAGTTGTTCAGCTAGACGCCTCCATCGACCAGTTTTTCAGTGTTCTGGCCAGGTTAGCTCTGCAGCTCCCCATAGCTCCTTCCATGCTCTGAAAGAAATTATTAACCTGTGGTTCTTTTTCTTGCCTTTCATCTTCTATTTTAGTAATTATTGTTTTGTTGTACCTCAAACCTTCAGGTTCGTGACCATGTGTGGACCATCATCATGGAGTCTGTGGTCCCCTCTGACAAGGGAAACTACACCTGTGTGGTGGAAAACCAGTACGGCAGCATCAACCACACGTACCAGCTGGATGTAGTTGGTGAGTGTCGACTGTAATTGTGTTATTTATACGAGCCTTTACTGTAAGTTTTGATCCAGGTTAAGTAATCTGTTAAAATTCACGAGGCTTCAGTATCATTTTTATAAAAACTGTAAACCAGTGCAGCTGATCGCCCAACAAACTGTGAATACGGATTGTGAAAGCTCAGAGTCTGAGAGGGAGGACCAGGAGGGTCTCATGGTAAGGCATTTAAAAACTGAAGTCTTGTCTTTGAGGGATGAATTCATCAGGATGAGAGTAGCGATTTCTCCTTTAGGACCTGTTCGGTCTTGCTTATTTACCATCAGGTCCATAAATCACAGCTCCACCTCCTCCACCACTGTTGTCCCCCGGGTGCAGCTGAACCTCAGCCGAGGTCTGGGCCCTGAAGAGCAGCAAGTAGCTTCTCTGAGAGGAGAGTTTTTTTGTTTGCAACATCCTTCTAAGATTTGTTGGCCAGAAAATCCTGGACAGTTGACTTTCTGCCAGATTCCTCGACTGTAACTTCCCCCCAGAGAGTTATCAGTCTTTTAAACAGAGCCACAAAAACATTTCCCTTCACAGTTACGACTTCAGTTCAGACACTTGACTTTCTTACCCGTCTGTTGTTGCCAGCTTTTAATGGTTGCACAAGTAGCATGTATCTGGTGAAACAGCCACTTAACTCTTCTTCTGCACAATTACAGTCTGTGACTTGAGAAATCATACAGATCAAATCATACAGGCAGCAGCTTTGTTTACCGTCCACGCTGGACTCTTCCAGTAACAGAGCTAATTACCTGACGGTTTTATTTGGCTAATGTTTGGAAATCAGTCAGCTTGGTGTACTCTCAGACTGATACACGTGTTTATTGCTGATACACGCCTTGGGCTCCCCCCCTCACCAAACTTTTACCGTAACTTTCATGTGTGTTTTGGCTGTATTGCAGAGCGCTCTCCTCACAGGCCAATCCTGCAGGCCGGGCTGCCGGCGAATCGCACCGTAGTGGTGGGTAGCGATGTGGAGTTTGAGTGCAAGGTGTTCAGCGACCCCCAGCCTCACATCCAGTGGCTGAAGCATATTGAGGTCAACGGGAGCAGAGTTGGTCCTGATGGGTTGCCGTATGTCCGAGTTCTTAAGGTAGGATGAATCTACTTGAAGTCTGGTTTTATCACCAGGAGTAGGACAAATGAGTCTTTACTGCCTGTGATAAATTGTCCAAAGTGCATTCTTTAAACATTAATGATCAGATTTATTAAGCTGTTGTTACTCTGAATGTATCCTAAACACTTCAAAACCCTCCCTCTTCAGTTTGATTCTGTTTGTGCTGTTTTTTCCTGTGATGCACATGCCATGTTTTTGTTTCCAGCATTCTGGGGTCAATAGCTCGGACGCTCAGGTGCTGACCCTCTACAATGTGACTGAGGAGGAGAGCGGAGAGTATATATGTAAAGTGTCCAATTATATAGGAGAGGCCAATCAGTCGGCCTGGCTGATTGTCACCAGATATGAGCCCACAGGTAACCAAACTCAGCTGCACAGGGACGACACAGCGGAGACGCTTCCAGCACCTCCTGGAAAAACCTAGGGCTGTATAACTTGAGACAACCTCAGCTGTTTCTCTCCTCCCTCCCTCCGTTTTCTCCCTCCCTCTCTCCTGCCTCAGTGCTCCTGACTGTAAATGACGCTATGGAAAATTCCCAGCAGAACAGTTGAAAGTGTTTAGTCTCAGGTTTATGTTGGACCCGCTCTCATTCCTGCTCCATGCCTGCGCTGTGCCCTCCTAATAAGGGCCTCTCTTGCCATCCTCTTCTATTACTTTCGCTCCTTTGCCCTTCAAAGTCCTCCTCACACGCCTCACAGGCTCCCTCTCTCCCCCTTTTGTTTTTTTTTCCAGCTGTCCTCATCTGCTCACCTTTGTCAGACTTCCCGTTGTTTCTCAGACTCTCACGTCTTTGCCGAGGTGTGAATGTGTGTGAAAGAGTGTGTGTGTGTCCTGTTCAGCTGTGGAGTTTTCCATGTTGCCCATCTCTTGCATGTGGAGATGAGACTGAGGTATTTGATGTGGTGATGGGTTTGGACCAGTTTGGGGTCCAGCAGCGCAGACTCAACCTAACCAGCTCCTCCACTAACAGAAACTGGGGGGCTCTCTCTGACTGAGTCCTCTGCAGGGGGCTCTTGGTGGTGTTGGATGGCGGAGGAGAACACTCCTCCATCCCCTTTTTCTTTTTCCAAATCCTTTACTCATGGTTCCCTTTCCCCTCTTGGGCCTCTTGTTGGGTCTGCTTCCTTTGTTATTTTCTAGACCGCTGGCCTTAACACCACGGACAAGGAAATGGAAGTCCTCCAACTGAGAAATGTGTCTTTTGATGACGCTGGGGAGTATACCTGCTTGGCGGGCAATTCTATCGGGTTCTCTCATCACTCTGCATGGTTGACCGTTTTTGAAGGTATCAGTGGTTCTGTCTCTCTCCTGTTTCCCTTCTTTTCTTTACTAACCCCAGCCAGGCTGTCCATATTCAGTTTTTCCAGAAAAGGGTCTGTTTGACTCTGTTTCTGTTGAAAAAATGTGAGAGGAAGCCAGGGCAAGTTACAGTGTACTAAAACTCTTCTGTCTGTCTGTGTGCTCAGCATAACTCTGCTCCATCTAAACTCTGTAGATGAGAGAGTTTATGCTCTGATGTCTCTAAAATAAAGTCAGAAAATGCCAAACAACCAGGGGGTTTTCTTACAAGACTACAAAATACCAGTTTGAAGCCGAATCAAGTTGCACAACGAGCATAAAATCATTAATGAAGGCAGTCAAAACAGAATCATTAAAGGCACAAACTCCAAGAATCACATGATTTCCTAAAAAGGGTATCAAATAATAGGGTAATAAAATAAAAAGAGCCAAAATCCAGTGCAGTCAGAGCCTGTTGATCAGCTTAACGCTGCGTTAGACCAAGGTGGTGAAGTCTTCTGGACATTCTGCACCCTGAAGTTAAAACCTGATCTTCAGCCCAAAAAGGGGAACCAGCCAGAGACATTTAACAAGCAGCGCACTGATTGGTCTTTTCATTTCTGTACAGGTTGTTTGGCAGCTCTGATTACACTTTGAACTCCCTCCACCATTCTGCTCTTTAACCGGTGTTTGTATTTGATTTGGTGTAAAGCTGATTTTCTCTGACAAGCGCTGCAAATGACATGTATCCCTGATGTCATTTCCTGCTGTGAACACAGCGGCTGGCTCTGATAATTGGCTCTCTGTGGTGGACGTGTCTCATTCCTGAAGCTTGGAATGGGCATTTGTCCAATTATCAAGCAGCTTGTCAGTCAGCCTCTTCACACAAGTGCAGCTCACTTGTGCTGCTGGTGTTGGTTAGGGGTGTAACGGTGCACCGCGGTCAGTACGACATCCTTGGTTTGGGATGCAGAGTTTTACATAAAGAGATCTGAAGATATCCAACAGACGTGATTCAGATAAATTTAGAATTCGATTGTTCAGAGGCTCTACTTTTTCTAAATGATGAGTGCAGGTGTCCTGTGGTTTACATGACCAAATCACATCAAGAAGGCAGCCGATGAGAAAGTGTTTTTAGAGTTTTTACAAGTAATGCTGCTGCCATGTTTATAAAACAATGGGTCAAAGAAAAAATGATGTGTTACAGTATCAGAATTTTTTGTTTAAAAATTTTGAATCTTAATGTTTTTGTTCATTTTTTTTTTTTTTTTAATCTTTCATTTGAGTATTTGTTTATAAGCTGAAAAAAGTTGAGATGTAATACCTTAAAAATGAGTCAGAAAATGTTGCTACTGATGCTGTTTGTAGATATCATCATCATCATTGTTCAACTTTTTCACATAATCTGGTGTTGAAAAAGCAAAGTTAAAATCATAAAATTTGGAGCAACTAAAGATTTAAATCAAATCGGCACCACAAAAATCGTGTAAAAAATCGAACAGGAGAAAAGCAGCTGTACTACATGCACTTTTTTGTAGCATTACAAAAAAAGCAGTTAAAAAAAAACAGAAGACTCTTCGTTACAAGTTTATAAAGTTGCGTAAAATAACTGCATCTTTAATTAATCAAACTGTTTGTATTCATTAGAGATTTTTTGAGTGTAGCTCCTGTGCAGAAAGCCACATCCCAAGCCAAGGTTTGCCCCGGACTGTTTTTCATAACTACGGTTTCCATTACATCCCTAGTACTGGTATGAATAAACATTGGTGTTTTCACTACAAGGGAGGAAAAAAACAAGATCTGAATTTGACTATTTTATGATTTTTTTTCTTTTCTCTAACACAACACACGTTAAATGTTGAAGAACATTATTTACCAGCACCAACACACGTTTTGTTAAAGATAACATCACAAAAGAAGTGAAAACTGGTTAATTTTATGCTCGAGTCAAACAGTTGACCTGCTTTATATGTAGTAAATGCTTTGTTGTTTGCTTCTTTTAGACTTTTTTTTAGTTAACATGAAATAAGACCTACATTAATTAATAACTGGAAATTGTGTGAAGTGTTGATACTCTGTATGAAAATCAGATCCTTTGAGCCAAATTCAAATGATGTTGATGTTTTAAATTAGTGATTACAGAGACTCTGACACTTTTCTTATACGTAGAGATGAAGAGTGAAAACTTTTTTAAAAAGTAAAGAGACACTAACCACGTGTGTCTATGCTAAAGGCTCTGGTTTTCAGACAGGGCAGCTGTTTGTGTGTTTGTGTGTGTGTGAGTTCAGGTGTTTGCCGTGTGTGTACAGCTTGCTGTGTGTGTGTCTGTGTGGTGTTACTAGATGTTTTACCATCTGCGATTTCATTGATGACACTTGACCCCAACCCTCCCTGCTCCTGCTCCTGCCTCCCCCCTTCCTCCCTTCATGTAGCTGTCCCACACTATCCCCCAGCCAACCACACCTACCTGGAGGTCGTCATCTACTGCGTGGGCTTCTTTTTCATCGCTGTCATGATCGCCATCGTGATCATCGTTAAGATCCGAAACTCCTCAAAGAAGAGCGACTTTAACAGCCAGCTGGCTGTCCACAAACTGGCCAAAAGCATCCCACTGCGCAGACAGGTAACAGAAAGTAGATAGGGGGTTTGGAATATTTACACCTCTTCATCTCTTCTCCCTCTATGCTATTATTAATTATTGATGTGTTTTCAAAGCTTTTGGACTGTTTAACTCTTTCAAATGTGCAAACTAAGCATGCATTCAAAGACATTTCAGGTTTACTTTAGCTTTTACCTCCAGGTCTTGGGCCTCAGGTAAGTATTAAGTCTAGGAATGACTGAGGTACCAAACACAACAACCAAAAACCTTTTCATCTTTTATCTCTCGTTTTTATCTTTCACTGAATATGCTCTTTCTGCTGGTGTCTGTTCCACGATGAGGGGAGTAATGTCAGTGTCTCTTCCTGCAGGTTTCTGTGGACTCTAGCTCCTCCATCCACTCTGGAGTGATGCTGGTTCGTCCCTCACGTCTTTCATCCAGCGGATCCCCGATGCTGTCAGGGGTTTCTGAGTATGAACTTCCTCAAGATCCGCGCTGGGAGCTTCCTAGAGATAGGTATGCCCTGGTTACAACTATGACCAAAATCTTTAGCAGTCGAAAAGAAAAGTTAGGAGTAAGAAATGTTTAGTCTGATGAGAAAGAAGCCAAGAGAGCAGCAGGTTTGTGAAGCGTTTTATGAAACTTGATCAAGAAATAAAATGCAAAACTCAATCAGACCGATCAAATGAAACAGATTCCGTTCCAGTAACCATCAGTATCTCACATTTTTTTCTCTTATTTCAGACTCATTCTGGGGAAGCCTCTGGGTGAAGGCTGCTTCGGTCAGGTGGTGATGGGAGAGGCGCTCGGCCTCGACAAAGAGAAGCCAAACCGTGTGACTAAGGTGGCAGTCAAAATGTTGAAATGTAAGTTGTTGAGGTTTTCCTCAATCCTAAGAGTGTGTTTCAGACCGCCAAAAGTAAGTCAGGGATTTGTGGAGCAGAAAGTTGCTTAGGATTTGGTAATAGATTTAACAGAGGCCTCAAGTCTGGTCTCCGGGGACCAGAGAACTTGTAACACCACAGCAGTAATGAAGACATACTAAGAGACATCTGCCATTGGACCCCAGCCACTGTGCAAAAGGGAGAGCAGAGTAAAAATTTATGAGAACCCTTGACATCCCATATAAAACAGTGTTCATTAAAGTGCACCGAGGAGTGAGGATGGGGGGAAAGTAGCATTTATTGTCCAGTACTCTAAGTGCCTTACCCCAGAGAGCATTCTCTTAGACAAACGCCAGACAAACTCTGCAAAGTTGGAAACTAAAGTCATTATCGTGAGGCCTCTGTGGACCTTTTTAACAAAGAACATCCACTAATTACCCAGATTTCTCTCTTTCCTCTCCAGCTGACGCCACAGAGAAAGACCTGTCAGACCTTATTTCAGAGATGGAGATGATGAAGATCATCGGGAAGCACAAGAACATCATTAATCTGCTAGGAGCCTGCACACAGGATGGTAAGACCAGACATACTGGGGTCTTCTACCGACCGTCCATGGCCTCTGTGGACCAACACAAACACTCACACACACACACACATTTACGCACAGTTGTTCCTCAGACGAACAGTGAACTCTGCTTTGAGAGAAGTGTGGAAGCGCATGATTAAACGTTTCTGACACCAGCTTCCGATCTGTCTGTTTGAATGGAGCACAGCTGCTGCCATTTCTGTCCAATCACCCCTGACCAAAAACTAAAGAAAGTAACCCTTCATGACCCGCTGTGCACATCGCTCTGCTGCCCCCACACTGAAGCACAAAGCTCTTTTTCCTCTCCAAGTTATTTACAAACTGAATCTTAGATAACAGGACAACTGATTTCATCTAAGCACAGATATGAAGTGTTACAAATGCAGGTTCTTCTCTGGCCCACACTTTCAAGGATTGTAGGCTCGTTTCCACTGAACAAAGAATCTCTGTGACTCTTTCTGAACTGATATCTATGTGTTCATGTTATGGTGTTGCCTCTTTCTAGGATAAAATTTTGCATTTCTTCTTTTTCCTCCAGGTCCTCTGTATGTGATAGTAGAGTACGCATCCAAAGGAAACTTGCGAGAGTACCTGCGAGCTCGGCGCCCTCCAGGCATGGAGTACTGCTACAACCCAGACCAAGTGCCCGTGGAAAACATGTCCATCAAAGACCTGGTGTCCTGTGCTTACCAAGTGGCCCGTGGCATGGAGTATTTAGCTTCTAAAAAGGTAACAGAAAACAAAATTAGTTTCTTCATTAATTTTTTTGTTACTAACTAATTTTTATTATGTGTAATGCATATTTGCTAGGGGTGTGCCAAAAAGGTAAACTCACAACACAGTACAAAATATGATAGGGCTCACAATTCCAAATACTACAGTATCACAGAAAATAATTGCTTTTAAAAAAACATTTTTTCCTCAAATAATTGATTCTTATGTCTGACTGACAGAGTTGGAATCATTATTTTTAGTATCAGGAGTAATATTAGGATTTACTATAAATGTATTGTTTCACAACACAATAAATAGCACAGCGCTTGCCTTTGAAATTAATGTCCGATCCTGATGAAAAATGACACTGATCCACATTCAGGCTCAGTGAGTAAATCAAGCGCTCTTCCCAAAACTGAGCGTGTTAATGAAGCAGCTGACAGCTCCCAGTGGATCAGTCTGAAATCAAAGTCATATCTCAAGTTCAGACCCTCAGAATTAAACTGAACACTTTCAAATGAATAACCACCACCCACCAAAAATACCAGCACTTAACTTTTGGTGCTATACCAAGTGGTAACCTCTGGTGTAAGAATATGAGACAATGTGGAAGTGCTAAAATCTGCTGTTTCTAGACTGTCCGCTTGAGGCTGGCTCCGGAAGTACCCAAAGTCAAATACACACCAAGCAAAAAAAAGCAGTTTTCAAAGCAGAAATTAACCTATTTACCGCCTGGTTCAAAAAAACATCTTCTGTCACTGGCCCCTGCCACTACCAATTTGGCTGCTATAGCAGATGTGCTTTATTTTCAGTGTCAGAAACAGACGATGATGATGTCGGGATGCCCACTATGCCCATGTTTTATACAGTCTATGGGCTTAACATCAGCTTTAGCTCACGCAAGCGCAAGCTGATGAGAAGGAGGATGGTTGACGGTTAGCGTTTCCCCTAACTCTGGTACAGACATCATGTTGAAGCTGGGCAAACACACTTAAACAGGCAATTAGATGCTGCCTTGCTGTAGTTTTGATCAAATGAAATTGACGTTATTTGTAGTTTGTCATGCTAAGATGGTTGTTATGATCTCCTAATGACAGCAGCCTCCTGTGCCCCCATGCACTCAAAGGAGAGCGTGGGGGCATGCGCTGATCCAGACTGATGCATCATCATCCAAACTGAACTCTGCAAAACCTTGCTGTTGGTTATTACAGCATAAATATACAGTATATCCCACATATCAGCGCCAGGCTAGCAGAAAAGTAATATTTTGTGCAGAGAACCCACAGTCACACTCTAAAAATTTTGTCCCTTTGATATTTTTTAAAAATTATTTTATTTAGGGCATCTTAGAAATGTCACTGTTTTCATTTTTTTGTATTTTGCGAAATTTTGTGCCACGAAATTGGATTATACCCCTAATATTAATAACTTTGATTTACTCCTGCAGTGCATCCACAGAGATCTAGCTGCTCGTAATGTTCTAGTAACAGAGGATAATGTGATGAAGATTGCTGACTTTGGCCTGGCGAGAGATATCCACCACATTGATTACTATAAGAAGACCACCAATGTGAGTATTTTTGTCAGTCACTACATTTCCACATCCTGTTGATGAAAACTGTTAGTGCATAAAATATAAACTAGTAGATGTTTTGTATTTTCTTATCGTCAGTACTCATTCATATCTCCTCCACAGGGTCGTTTACCAGTCAAGTGGATGGCTCCTGAAGCTCTGTTTGACCGGATATACACACACCAAAGCGATGTGTGAGTATCACACATCATTACCGCTATGATTATGTTTGGTTGTAAAGTGAAGAGAACAGTCAGACATTCACCAGCTTGACGCTTCTTTCTGTCTGTCTCTGTCTCTCTCTCTCTCTGCAGCTGGTCATTTGGGGTGCTGCTCTGGGAGATCTTCACCCTGGGAGGCTCTCCGTATCCCGGCGTGCCCGTGGAGGAGCTCTTTAAGCTGCTGAAGGAAGGACACCGCATGGACAAGCCCTCAACATGCACTCATGAACTGTGAGGAAACAATTCGCTCTTAAAATCTCAGCATTTTCTCTTTTAGTCACTTCATGATGAAACTATCTGGAGGTTGTGTGACAGATCGATCGTTTGCTCTGATCAAAGTGTAGAGGAAGTCAAAAAGGGGGATGACTTTCTAAAGATGATTTTCCAGCATGTGATTCTCATAGTGCTGCAAATTAAATCCAAAGTGACTCAACGTGTTTGTCCCACTGTGACACAAAGACTTATTAACTGAATAAAGTAACGTCTGTGGTTTCTGTTTAGAGGAGTTTCTGGTCGCGATCAGAACCAGATGTTGCTTCATCTTCAATGAGGGTCGTTGACAAAGTGTGTGTTGAGGCTGAAACTGTTTGAACTTTGATTTACAGGGGAAAATATTAGAAGAAAGCTTCTCTAAAGTAAAAGTCAGTAAAAGTTTGATGTGAAGGATGATGTTTGAAGCACTTCATTGATCCTCAGTCTCTACTGTGTGTCATGCTTGGCTGAAACAGTTGGCATCAATATTTACGTTACTGCTGCTGCTGTTGTATATTAGAAACATCAGCGCTTAGCAACGTCATAATAATCCCCACCTTTGTTTGTGTGACAGCCACTCAAAAGCTCAAAGGTTACATGAGCTCTAAATGGCGCCGCATGCTCAGATGTCCTCTGTAAATGTCATTTTTCAGCCTCGGATGAATCACAAGACTTCAGTCATTTCTAATAAATGATTTTATTCACAGGCGTTTACAGGAATCATCTTCTTGACTGCTCTGTTGTGAATCTTGCTCCCTGCAGGTACATGATGATGAGAGACTGCTGGCATGCTGTCCCCTCTCACAGACCAACATTCAAACAGCTGGTGGAGGACTTGGATCGCTCCCTGGCCATGACATCTAACCAGGTGAGTCCTCTCCCCATCACTCAGGGAGGAAGCAGGAACGTATCTGTGAAGAGGTTGGACTAAATAATTACAGGATGGATGGCTTGGTAGTTCATGAAGCATCTATATCATGCACCGACTTGGGCCAGGAGTGACTGTATTTGAAGCAGGGGTTGGAGTGTTAGAGGAGTGAGTGTCAAAGGAAGTGATCAGAGCTAAACAGTAACGTCTGCAGCTAATTTGATTGCTGATTTAAGCTCATTTATCCTTGTGTTCCTCACAGAGTAAGGAGGCTGTAGCTAGCTGGAGTTGTTAATTTAATAGACTGCAGAAGCTGAGAGTTTATGAAATGAAACAGATTGACTGATAGCTGAGGCTTACTTTACATAAATGGTCATCTGGTCACTTCAATTCAGTGTAATCTCTCAAGAGGAAGTCAGCATTAATCCTGACTCCTATGCAATGACTGACAAAACAAAATACCATATGTATGCTAAACACTGCAGGCTAGCTGTGTCGAGCACAGCTAACTGCTACCAAATGCAAAACCGTCATTATATCAACACAAGAAAATATTCATCAACAATAAGTTCATCAACACTTGAATTTCCCTCACTGACTCCTTGAGCAGCCAGTAAACCACACACGCACGTTATGTTTGTACAGTTTTTAAATAAAAATCTTTTAAATGAAAATTTCTTCAACTACAGTCAAGTTGAAGGTTTAGTGAATTTTTTAAAGATAATATTTGAATGAGGCCTAGTGTGTGTGTTCACGATCACATGCCCTCTTGTTCAGTCACAGCTCCTGCTGAAATGCCTTTAAAGGTGACTCACTCACTGGGAACTCAGATTCTTCTCTAGTGACTCACACTGGACTGGAGGTTTGGTGACACAGCACTGCAGCCTGCAGAATCCACCTGACACTCAAAGTGACCATGTCCAAAACTTTAAGGCTTAATATCATTTGAATAGGTGTGGAAAAATGTTACTCCCTCAAGTTTTTATGCTAAGATAATATTGGTTTTTCTGCTGTTCACATTTTTCCTGCTTAAAGTAAAATCGGACACTTTAACATTGGACCTAATGGGGGTGAATTTGCGTTCGAAACAAATCTCCAGTGGACATCAGTGGAACTACAGTTTTTTGCACTTCTACATTAGTGTTATTTTTTTAACATCAGATGCATCTTTCAGTCAGTACGTTTACATGCACGTAGCGGTCCAACCAAGGTCATAGCTCGATCTTAAAGCCACAGCGAAGGAACTAGTCTTTTCTATGTATACCATAGACTGTAAAAAAAATGGACGTCCGCTTGTTAGGCTGGAAGTAAGGTCTCAACAAAAACTGCTCCCCCTGGTGGCTGGCTGCAGTATAGGTTAAAAAATCTGGCTTTCCAGCCATTCCAGATGGGCTGTGGTCAAACTTTGAAAAATTAATACTCCTCGTAGAAATGTTTCTCACGTCCGATTGTTGTGGTGATTTGAAGATATCATTTGGCTGTCTTGTATTCAAGTCCTCTTTTTTCTGAAAAGTTTTGTTCTCATTAGTTATATGAGGTTAAAAACAAGGCTTTACGTCATGTTTAACGATGATTGACAGCTGCTGTTCTTGTGCATTTTTTCGGGGGATAGTAAAATATGTCGGGAGGTAGAGTCAAGAAGTGATTAGACTCTCGAAAGAAAAAAAATTATTATTATTTTTGTCACCCAGCTCCACTCAGATTCTCCCAGAATCCCTCTCAGTCACTACTGCGCAGGCTCTCGCGCTTCAATTGCTACCAATGGCTGCGCCTGGGACAGCGGTATTTTGGCTTCAAAACTGTTCAGTGATAAATGGCGGAGCTACGCTGTCCACTCTATATACAGTATGGTGTATATATGCAAAAAAAGAAAATCAGACTTCTGGCTGAGCTCACCCTGCTTCGCTTCGATAGGTAGCGCTGTGTCCTTTTTTGATAAGTGAAGCTGCGTGTGTATCAAACTTATTTCTGTTCACCTGAAGAGGAAGCAACACTTTAACGATGGCCAAGATGTATGCAGCTGTAGCTCATAACATTTTATTTATGTGCCACAGTGTTAGTGTGTTGGAGCTACAGACTGCACAAGCACAGTCTCTCTATTTTTCATGGTCATCTATTTCCTCCTCCAGCTAAACACTGTGGCGTCCCAAGACATTCAGAGTCCCGCTGAATCCAACCATAGTCTAATAGAAATTTCAATTTCTATGTGTGTTAATGGAGCTATGCTGAGTCTATTCTCAGTCTGACTACGCTGTTTACATGCATTTCAACTGTCCAATCTCATGCTGATTAAGCTCATAGTCCGATTTCTGCAGCTGCATGTCAAAGCACTGAGTTAGACACAAAGCACTTAAGTTTCTTCCCTCCAATTCTCACCCACAGGAGTATTTGGAGCTTTCTGTGCCTCTGGACCAATACTCCCCCAGCTACCCGGACACCCGCAGCTCCACCTGCTCCTCTGGCGAGGACTCTGTCTTCTCCCACGACGCAGGCGCTGAGGAGCCGTGCCTGCCAAAGTTCCCTCCTCACTCTAACGGGGCAGCCATTAAGAAACGCTGATACCTCATTTTCATGCAGACAAACATTGACACTTCCTCTGCTCCCTGCCTCACGGGGTCGAACTCTTCCCCACATTCCCAGAGATGAAGCTAAAAAATACTGGTGCTCTGTGAGAAAGGAGCTCAGAGGACACACCGGAGGACTCGGGGGATCATGCGGACTGAAAACAAAAAAAAAAGCAGCAGATTCCCGGTTCTTGGTGGTTGCGATGTTTTTATGGGGCACTTTGCATTACAGGGAGTGGCAGTTTGCCCCTCCCTCTCCTCTCTCCACTTTGGGCATTCCTCGAGTCAGGAGAATCTAAAAGGACTGACTGTGATTGTGTCAGGTTTATGTCCGTTTCGTCGTTTTCTCCCCTCTGCGGTTATTCCACCAGTAGTGACGGACAATGTTCTGCTTTTCAGACCAAATCCAGAGAAAGTATAACCAGTGGACACGCAGCACCGTGCTCCATTCTCCACTCTCCTCTTGTAAATACAGTTAGAAAATTATAAATATGAATATATATTTACATTGTACTCTTATTTTTATTACCATAATTGATTTATTTTCTTTTGTACAAGGATGCTTTTGTTTGATCTATTTTTAATATAGTCTTTAGGGGCAGTTGTTACACAAGAGTATCTTAAAAACCGCTGAGGATGAAATGGCCAGTTTGTTTGTTTTTTTCGCTTCCCCTGAATTTCCTGCGTAATCATGGATGGAAAAATATATATTGGGTTTTTCTATTTTTTAACTGTAAGTGCTTTTCATGACACAACCAGAAGAAATGGATTTCTGAAAAGACATGTTGACTGTGCGTGTGTGTGTGTGTTTGAGTGGCTGACTGTTTCTGTGAGTGTGTGTGAGTAAGGAAGTGTGTGTGTGGAAAGTTTGTCTTGTTTCTTTTCATTTATTTTAAGGACGGTCTCAACTGTAAATACTCGGGATTGTACGCCATGCTTGCTAACATCCAGAGTAACTGCCTTCAGTCAACATCATGCACTTTCACTGTGCATGCCTTCCATGTGACGAACTTTATCTTCTACTGTAAATGCTTTAACAGGAGTTACATTTGCTGCCATATAACTTCTGATGAAGGGTTGCAGAACACGTATGTCATCGTAAAAGGATTACATTAAATAAAATGCTATTGAAAAACAAACCGCTGAGGCTTTCAGAGTTTGACCTCTACTCTATAAACAGCTCTATAAATACACAGATTTTCATGCTGATGATGTAAATCATGATTACAGAGATGGAGCGACGGCTACTTCAATCTCCACCCCTTGTTAAACACAGGTTGCTGGGGTCTGATTAGATATGATAATGTGCTGCTGACATCAGAAGAAATGTTGGCCAGCGCAAAGAGCCACCGCTGGCAGTAAACATGTGATTTATGGTCGTGGGAATGGCTTGGCAAGTGCTGGTGCTACACTTCCATCCATCAGCCGCACCAACCTTGGTGCCCGTGTCCCACTCTGGCTTCCTGCCACTGGCTGATGTGTCACCTGGATTGCAGTCTCCACGCAACAGAGCCTAAAATGAGCCGAACAGCACGACTGGTTGTCGACCTTTTTTAAAAGCAGGCTCTTACAGCTTGGGTCAGTGCTGTTAGCCTTCTGTGTGTTAGAGCGATGAAGAGTTTATATGTTAATAAAGAGGAAATCCTTGTGACTTCATCCCAGCAGTTTATCGGATTCAGGCTTCAGGGATGCCATGGCCCTCAAAAAAACAGGGCTACAGATTCACACACTTCCAGGATTTAGACAAACAAATGAGCATTTTGTTTTTGGAGAAATATCATCCCCTCCTGGAAACAGGCAGCAATAAAAAAGTATCACCTATGCCACAGCTGAGGTGATGATGAAGAGCTTTATTTGAGGGCATGAAAGGACTGGAGAGGCCTGGCTTTATAACCTGCTAATGGTGCAGAGCCAGGAGCAGGGCTGCTATTAGGTGGAGGGTGTTATCACTTCTGACAGATGGCACAACAAGAGTTTAAGAGAGCAAAGTTCACCTGCTGGTGTCCAGTGAAGCTGCTACTTCGGTGTTTCTTTACTTTATTTGAAGGGTGTTTGTTGTCAACAACTGTTACTGTTTAATCACATTTTCTGTCTTTTCTATACCTGTCAGCCTGACATTAAGTCTCCATTATACTTGTTTTTCAGGTCATTGTCCTGTATATGATGTTACAAATCACATATGAATCATGGCATGTATTGTGAATAAGAGTCTTGATGTTAAGGTGGGCCTAGGCTTGTGTTACAATATAATAATTTTCTACTCCCCACAAAAAAGGAACAGTTTAAAATGCTCATTAATTTTATGAAACATGCCCTCAGTAACTCTTTCAACCAGCTACATAAACAGATCATTAATCTTTACAAGCAATTCAGGCACCACTTTAAGGCTTTAATATCTAGTCAGATGTTTCTCTGAATTCTATAAAGACAATTACAACCATGCACTGTAGCTATATAGAATGGACAGCATAGCTCCACCTTTTACCACTGTACTGTTTTAAAGCCAAAATCCCGCATCTGAGGTGCCGCCATCTTGCAAGTAGAGTCTGCGCAATAGAAAATCTGTGTGGAGCTACAGTAACAGAAAAAAGACAAATTTCTTTCTTTCAGAGTCTAATCTCTTCTGGGCTCTTCCTCCTGACATATCTTACTATTCCTGAAAGAACTACGCAAGAAAAGTCATCATTAAATGAGACGTAGAACTCTGTTTTTAACCTCCAATAAGTAATGAAAGAGATTTTTTTCGATAGTCTTTTTACTGTACCTCTGGTATCCACTAGGCTTCACAGTTAGATGAAATCCCAACATTTCTCACACCGAGATCAAATTTCTGCCTAAGCTGCCATCTCTTTAAAGACGCAGTCACACTGGCAAACCGTACCCTGCTGAAGTACACTTCAGTCCGGATCGTTTGCAGACAGGGCATATGATCCATGACGAATGATCGGTACGACTGCTCCTCTCGACAATCATTGTAAACAGCAGCGGGGTATTAGGGCTGTGTCACGCCAAACTGACTAACCATGAGTCAAAAAGTTGTTGCGGTGTTGTTTGTGTCTCATTGTGCTGACTCTGATGAGATCGCGCTTCGTGTTAACAGACTCTTCACAATGTGGCAGGCCATGGGTGTGTGTGACACCTGCTGAAGTCTGGTTCATAGTTTAGTAGTGTGACCACTGGCACTGTGGGGGTTAATCATGTGTGAGTACGACACGGTTTGGATGGCAAGTGTGATGGCGCCTTAAAGGTCCCATATTCTGCTCCTTTTCTGCAGTTTAATATGGATCATTGATGTCTTCGTGAAATGGTAATAACATGTTTTGGCCCAAAAAGCCAATAAATCAAGCACAGCAGCATTGTTTCCAGGCTCTCATAGCCCCTCTGTTCAGAACGCTCTGATTTAGTGGGTGTGATCTTCATATGTAAATGAGCCACCACTGATACTGCCCGCTCTTCCTCAACACTGAGAGGGCACCATGTAACCATGACTACCAAGCTCTGAGTGCACAATGTCTAGAAAACTGCAAAGCTCGTTTACTGAAACATTACAGGCTAAGACAACAGGCTGACCGCAGCTTGGCTGTTTACAGCCAAAAACAGCCACACTCCTCTCTCCAGTGGGGGGGGGGGTTCGGGGATATCTGCCTAGGTGGACCAATAATGTCAGACTTGCTCCTGATTGGTCAAAAGAGGGAATCGCTGATGTCAGTAAATCCCCAAAATCCAAACAGCTTGTTTTAGGTCAGGATTTTACATTCACAAGCACTACTAAGTACAGGTTTTGTCATTAAATATCACGTTTTGTGGGCTGGGAGGAAAGCTGAAGACCCTAAACTTTCCCCAAAAGACTTAATAAAGTGATTTTTGCATAATATGGGACCTTTAAGGCTCCCACTCCACAAACTGCCTTTCCTCAGTTTTTCCAGCGCTCTGGAGCAATGGACAGACCTTGGTGTCTGAAGCCCAGCCTTCCTATGTGTGATGAACTGGTTAAGACATCCTAATTCAAAGACCTCATCATTTCAGTAAATCTTGCTAAGATCTTGTAATCTTGATCCTACTTCTTTGAGCAGATTTTAGATAGATTCATGGATTTCACTACGTATCAATGCATAGTGGGTTGATAATTCCCACTTTGAGTATGAACATCCAGCATTGTAACTTTGTAGTAGTAATGCTGATGTTGCTCATTGAAGTGTTTCAGTGTGTGGCCTCCATCTTAGTGTCTCAGCTGAATTTTGAGGATGGATGCATTTTGGCATTTTGAGGATAGAAATGACTCAAACCCATCATCCTCAGTCTTTACATCTTTTCCCAGAGTCAGTAATACGAACAAGATGGGACCCGTGTGTGTCTCCTAGGTGGCCTGTTAGATGAATTGCTCTGTGTTCTTGTTTACCAGGAATGGTTTGATTTATTCCGGTGTAGGATTATCATCTCCAGGTCTGGAGAAAAGCCCTGAGCCTCACCAACATCAATCTGCACCTTGCGTTTATCCTGTCAATGCTGACGGACGCCCTGCCCTTCAACTCTCTGACACCCTGAGCAGGAGACACGTCGTCAATCAGGGATCATTTCTTAGGCTCAGTTGGGTGAGAGGGGGGTCCTGGGAGGATGACGCCAGCAGTGGTGATGGTACTGGGGATGGCATGTGTGTGTGTGTTTATGCTTATTTCAGCTTTCAGAGAACAAAGAGTGGTGACATCAGCCTGTTTTTGTGCACCCCTGTCTTCTCACAAATGAACTGATGATTTATGATATGGGGGGAGGACGGTTTAGTGGAGAGCGGCTGTCACTGCACATGCGGGGACAGAGGGGAGGGCTACAGCAGAGCAATACTGGAAGTCATGAATCTCATTCTGGCCAGCGTCCATCTGCAAGGTGAAGGAGACATGTCTCTGTCCTGGCAGAGTTCTCTACAGAGAAGTACATAAAAATCAGACCTCAGATGGTTCAGCATTACATGCGTGTGGTGAACCGCAGACAGGCTGAACTCTGCAGCTCCACAGATTTCAAAACAGACGAGGAATTTTAATTTCTGTTGTTTGCTGGCTGTGAACAATACTTCATATGATAAACAGCTGTTCTGTTCAGAATGTGGATACTGTGGTTCAGGGTGTAGTCCACTCTCAAGGATGTGTTTACTGCAAAACAAAACATGTAATTCTTTTAATGCTTATTTATGAACACCGTACTCTTGGCTTTGTGCGGTGGAAATGACAGAAATGGCAGCTGATGTGCTCTCTGGTTGTTGAAGTGTCTGTTTCCATGGAGGGTCCGGGCCCCTGTTAGTGAGATGGCTGTCTGTGTGACAGGTCCCCAGTGCCCTGGCTGCTCTGTGGGACAGACATGAGAGAAAGGGTGAGTGTGGGGCACAGCTTGTCACTCACTGTGTTTTTTAGTCACTGCCCTTTTCTGTCTTTTCTGGGGATCACAGAAACACCAGAGAGCTGCAGAAGAACATGTTCTGTCCAAGGATTACAGGGTGTCCAAAAAGCCTCTCATTTGAAACTGTATGACAAGAGCAAATTAACAGATGAATATGTGGAAACTGTTACAAAACGCAGAGTAGATGCAAAGCAAATTTTGTAGTGGGACACTGAAAGGCTTGTCTTCCATGATAGATGTTTTCCTCAGATGTTCTCAGTCATCTACTCCTCCCTCTATCCAACACTGTCCATGTTACCATAAATTTCTTGTGCCATGCACAAATTGACAGATGTGGCAGTGGATCTCTGCTTTGTTCCGTAGTTTACAGAGTAGTGTTTCTGATTTTGTTTCAATAAATCATGACACACATTGTGTCTTTTCTTGACGAGTTGCCATTTTTGGGGGGTTCATTTAACAGTAGCTCTTTCATCAAACGGGAAATGAAACACACAAATGCAGTGCGGTTAAAGCTTTGAGTACTACTGAGTACAAAGAACAAATCTGTGTGATATTTTTTTTAACTGAAAGGAGACTTTATTGACACCCTGTATACCACTATTACCAATTTAACTATGCCTAACAGTGTCAGTTTAAAGGTCCCATATTGTGCAAAAATCACTTTATTGAGTCTTTTAGTGAAATTTGAGGGTCTTTGGCTTTCCTTCCAGCCCACAAAATGTGATATTTAATGACAAAACCTGTACTTAGTAGTGCTTGTGAATGCAAAATGCTGTCCTAAAACAAGCTGGGGATTTGCCTACGTCAGCGATTCCCTTTTTGGACCAATCAGGAGCAAGTCTGACCTGATTGGTCCACCGGAGCAGATACCCCCAAACCCTCTTCACACCCACTCCTCTCTCCAGCAGCAGGGAGGAGAATGCTAAAGTTGAAGAGCCATCACTGCTTTGTTTTTGGCTGTAAACAGCTACATAGTTCCATGCTCAAGCTTCCCATCTCAGAAGAAGACAAGACTAAGTGGCTAGAGTTCATTTATGAGAGAAATGTGCCAGCTACACTCAGTAAAACTGTGCATGTGTGTGCTAGTCACTTCACAGCCGACTGCTTTTCCAACTTTGGACAGTACAACAGAGGGCTGGCGAATAGACTGGTCCTGAATCCAGACGCATTACCAACCATCCACCAACAAACCTCAGACCCTGGAAATGTGAGTATTTTAAATGCTGTGTGCTGTGGAGCAGATGTAAGAGCTTTTTCTCAGTGTCCCCCCTGTTTCTGTGTTAGCTTTAGAATGCTAACTTTAGCTGCGGTTAGCTTGTTTTTTTTAGCCTGCAATGTAACAGTAAACAAGCTTTGTTGTTTTCTAAACATTGTGCACTCGGAGCTCGTGGGGCCGCTCTCAGTGACGCTGAAGAGCACGGCGGTATCAGCGGTGGCTCATTTACATATGAAGGTCACGCCCACTAAATCAGAGCGTTCTGAACAGAGGGGCTATGAGAGCCTGGAAACAATGCTGCTGTGCTGGATTTATTGGCTTTTTGGACCAAAACATGTTACTACAATTTCATGAAGACATTAATGATCCATATTAAACCGCAGAAAGGGAGCATAATATGGGACCTTTAAAGTGGGGGCTATGTCATCCCCTCGGGACACACTCTTGGTTTCACCCCCATTACTTTGTAACTTTAGGAAAGTTGGTAAAAGTTATTTTTATTCTGTCTTGAAGCAACAGACAATCACAACTTTGTCTAAATAGTCACCAAGAAAGGAACAAGCAGAAAAAAATATAATCAATCCAAAAATATAAACATAAACAAGTTCTCACTGGTAAATTTTTGTTATAATTTACATAAAAAGAACAAGAGCTGCTACTATGTTCTTGGTGATTTCTCTTTTATTTACTTTCAAAGCTCAAACTTCTAAAATAATACTTTTCCAACCTATTTATTCCCTCCACGTTCTCCTTCTAACCACAGAGAGGAACCCAGTAAGTATTTTTACCGGTGTGTCTGAAATAAAACTATAATTTGTGGTCAGTCATGTTAAGTCTTACCAATTAAAGTCTGAAAAATGTCACAGACATGACTGAAAATAAGTCATTCAAGGCAAAATGTTCAGCTCATTGTCTGGCAGCTAAACATACATGTGTCCTGATTCGTGGAGAGAGTATTTATGGCGTCTAGAGGCCCGGGTGTGGTCAGGTAAATGAGATGGGTGAGGGTGTTTGTTTGGTGTCTAGCTAGCAGGAGGGGGAAGGTGGTGGTAGAGAGGTGTGTGCCTGACAAGGTGTGTGTTGGCGTCCACACAAAACCTGACGCCTGCAGGCACGGCCCCGCCTCTTTCCCACCAGATCGACTTTCTTCAGCGCAGGAATGAGCACAGACACCTCCTCCAGGCTGAGACATATAATCTGGGCCTGTCAGGGCCTTTATCAAACAGGATCAACTGGTGTGCTGGGCCTTTCTCCACAGTCCCCACAGGCAGCGGGATACCTGCACATGCATTCCTTCGACACATCCCTGTCCCAGGAGGCGTATCACCTGTCTTTTATAGCAGCTCAGCCTAAGGATGTGTGGGGAAGGGGTTAGGACACAGTTGCTCCTCTGCATTGTTCTGATTGAAAACTAAGATAGCAGTGTGGCCTTTGGTTTGTACAATTTTTTGATTCCATGAGTCTCAGAACGTCAGAACGCTGATCGGCAGAAAACCCCTCTGAGATTATTTCCTTATTTTGTTACAGTCTGTGTGGGAAAAAAATGTTTTTGATCCATATTTTGATTTTAAAATTTGACTCATATCCCATCCAATTATATGAGTCAAACTCTGAAATCAATGTACACACGGCGGGCATGCTTCATGACCCCCTCTAAAAGACACCATTTCACCCCAAGACGCTAAAAACACGCAGTGCAAAAAATCTGGGTTTATATGCTGAGGGACCGGAAACGCTGTAGTAAGCATGCCAGGCCTGTAGTTGGGGCTTTATCTGTTTTGTCTTGAAGTGGCTTTTGGTAGAGCTCAACCAAAGTGGAGTTGGGATGATCATCTGGTGTATAGGTCAATGCTGAGTGCAGATGTGGAGCAACAGACGCACATATTGTTTAAAGACAGTCAGCTGATTCAGCAGATTGAGCAACACAAGCACTACATGGTAGTCCGTGACGATTGTCAGTACTGTTGTAGTGTTGTATGTGCATGCTCAAAACAGAGCATAATGTCAGTATTTCCACTGAAAACTCCAACTTGCTGTCACATAGAATAGAATAGAATAGAATAGAATAGAATAGAATAGAATAGAATAGAACAGAATAGAATAGAATAGAATAGAAAATACTTTATTTATCCCCGAGAGGAAATTCAGGAGTCACCGCAGCATTTAAGAAAACAAAAGTAAGAAAGTGTATAGAAAGTGCAAAAAGGTCCATAAGAAATTAGATGACGACATCCCGTCCACCACTCATCCACCACTCTCCAGCCCAGCCAGTCTCCACCTCCACAGAGTCCAGGACTGAGCCTCCCCAGAAGTCTGTTCAGTCTCTGTCTCCTGGATCCTGTCTGCTCACAGCAGGTAAAGCTCCTCCATGTGGCGCCGGCGTCCAATGTCAGCTCCGTCAGCCTCGTCCGTGAACAGCACGATGCCGCTGGGTTAGCACGGCTAGCTCCTCCATCCCCCGGAGCTAGATCCCACGTTCCCAGCAACGATGGATGGAAGGAAAGGTCCCTGTCGTCACCTCCCAGCTCACACCCGAGAACCAGCACGTCGTCCTCAGCTCGAGGGAAATCATCAAGCCCTACACTAGTTAGCATTGACATGCTACAGGCTGCCAACAGCTAATTTCGCATGTAAACAATGCAGCCATGGTTACATGTACGATCTCCAGACAAACACAGGAAAAACGTAGTAAAAAATATCACTGAAGTCACAAAAAGTTTGTTGTCTGTGACCAGCAATGAACCATACAAAGTGTTGATCCACTCCAAATACAAAGATTACGAAAAAGACACGAAAAAAATTACGAGAAACGGACAAAGACGAGAGAGCTGCTGCAACAGGCAGCTACTTGGGCAGCGCCTAGCAACGGGAAAAAAAAAAATGGCAACAGTGGCTGCAGTGGTTCAGAAAAATTACACTCTGGAGGCTGATTTCAAAAGTCTCTGTTATAGGTCGACTAAAACGCTGCTTCTGTTTAAACTGAATTGCAGCAATACTTTTTGCATTTAATCCTATAACTGTTGTTATGTAAATGCCCCTGAAGTGTTTTGGCCTCACTTTTTGAGGAGTTGTCATATCGTCCATCTCTAATACGTTCTATGATCCCTGTATAAGATTGGTTCAGGAGGCCTTTTCAGAAACTGCGACCCACCTCAGGGAGCCCTCGGTGACTCAAGCCTGTCCCTGTGAGAGACCAGACAAGAGAGGGTATGAATCAAAGCAGCAGCGTCATTCTGCACAGGACTCTAATCATATCATGCTCCCCTCAGCCATATGTCTTTGTACTCTCTTTAATTGAATTGAGGCTGGGATGAGATTGGCTGACATACCTTCCAGTCACTGAGCTGTTTTCTTGGCTCACTTTAGTATAAAATCTTAAAGGTATCCTACAGCCAGTGTTTTATCTCCCAGGTTTCATTGCAGTTAATAGACTTGTCCATACTTTTAACCTTTATTGTCTCATAAGAATTAATTGAGAATTTTATTGGCATGTTTGTGACCTTTCGATTGCTTTTTAACGGCTGACTCATCAAACATGACGGATTCACATCCAGCAGAGCGCCTTGTTGCAAACACTTACTGTATTGAATTTCTTGGTCGTGTGTGAATGCATTATTTGCTCCTATCACACCGAGGACATCTGACGTCAGCCAACAGAATCACTAACATCTATCTCACATGGCCCCGTGCAGACACATGAGGATTAAGAAAATGATTTAATGCCTCAGAATCGCCTGTTCATTCGTGCCCTCCTCAACCTCTCTTCATCACTCTGTGTGAAGAACTGCAGACCAGGCGCAGACATGTTACATCCATGCCTCCTACAGCACTGATCCACACCTTAACGTGTGCATACATGTCTGTCTGAAGTCTCTGCACCTTTGTGGCTCCTGTATGAAGCACGTTGCCTGAAGCAGCTGGGTTTTTCCCCTGAAAAGAACTGAGGTGAAGCAAATTTCTTCTTTCTTCCTATTTTGTTTTCCCTGCTTCCTGTGCAGCCAGCAGGCTTAACCGTGAAAACCAACCAGAAATGGAAACAGACAGACGGACAGAGAGGGCTTTTCAGGCTCTCTGGCCCGTAATCAGAATAGGATGTGGGTTTGAAACTAAAGTGAACAAAGTCAGTGTTGAATCTGTCTGTGACGTATACCTCGACTTGTCCAAACATGGTGTATTCCCGGTAGAACAGGGCTGACTGATGCAGTGTTGAAAAGCCGTGATTGAAGAAAACACACAGGACATAATGAGGCGATGAGAGTCTGGCACAGGAAACTGACACTATCAGATGTTTAATGACTAATTTCTGCTAAACCCAGCACGGCCAAGTGTTGAGCTCTCGCAGTGAGTGCTAACTTGGCTGAACTCTCCTTTATTACTGAAATAGTTGATGTAAAACAGCATCAGCTCAAAAAGCACAGCTGTAAAAGCTATACTAGCATAGTACCCGACTGTGAATGTGCTGATGCTTTACTTCATACAGGAAGAGCAAGAGCCCAAAAGCTATTTCACTGCTGTAACAGATCAAAATTGGATGTGCATTAGATGAAAACTTCACCACCGAAACACCCATGAAAACAACAAAAACTTAATAAAATGGATAAAAAATATAGATGCTATCTTTAATTTGGCTTAAAGATACTACAATGATTAGACAGCTGAGAAGAAATGGAATAAAAGAGATGAAAAGAAAACAAATGGCTGAGGGTCAGAAGGTAGATACAGCAAGGACCAGTCTAAAGGAAACATGTTCAGGTGTGTTTCCTAATTTCTTACAAATCTGTTTGTAACAAATAATAACAGAAGAACACAATAAAAATGTTTGTGAGTTCAGAGAATTATAATCTGATGCTCTTCTCAGCCATAACTTTGTGCTAGTTCATTTTTAATGTACAGTGCTAAACAAATTCATTACAGTACCTGTTGTAAAAACAAGTAAGCCACTGAGCATTATGAAGGTGTTAAAATTTTGTGAGGAGTTTCGAAGAACATTTTTCTGTTCAGAAATATAAGTAAAAATAACTGTAATTGTCATTTAAAATATAATAGTGCACTTAATTTTTTCTGCTTCTTTCTAAAACAAAACATTTGAAAACTACTGGATAATAACAATAATTATTTTTTGACACTGATTACATAATCTTGATTCTAACTGAAAGAGCTAGCACATCCTGATAGATCAACCATTACAGAAACATAAAAAGTACTTTGGTACCCAACTACATAATCTACAGCAGGCTGTATAAGATATGAAAATAGTCCCGGCTACACCCCTTGTCTGTTCTTGATGCAGAGATTTAAAGCTGATCGTCTGCAGAGGGCCACAGAGGAAATGTTGATTCAAGAGGTGGGCTTTGGGCCTCTCTACTAACAGCTACACCGTGCACAGCGTTAGTCAAGTGAGTAAAGTGAGCTGCACTTCTGATTGTAAAAACTTGTGATCTTAATAACTTCTAAACCACTGAGTTGGAATCAATCAAGCAATCATTACTTGTATAGCGCCAAATCATAACAAACGTTGTCGCAAGACACTTTACAAAAACATTTACTGGTCTAAATCCGTAAATGTTTGTGAAATCTTATTTGAAATAAATTATTATTTTTACTGGAAAAAAAAAAAATACCCCCCCCCCCCCCCCCCCCCCCAAAAAAAAAAAAAAAAAAAAAGAAAAAAAAAGAAAAGTGTGCTGACACTGAAATTAGTGATTTATACCTGAGTCTTTTTTCTTTCTTTTTTTTAAACCTGGCTGTAGATAGGTTTGAAGTGTCCTTAAAGTCTTTTTCTTTTTTTTTCTTTCTTTTTTTTTTGGGCTTGGTGTGTGTGTGGTTTCTGGTCTTTCAGTGTCCAGCCTCTAGTGGATTCTCAATAAACTGTGGCTTAATGTACATCCACATAAGCTTCATTTTTTTCAACCAGATGTTGCCCTTTGGCGGTGGTGGTCTTATGAATTTGTTAAGCACTGTGTACTATTTTCTTGATCTTGCCTTTGTCTGATTTTACCCATGTAAAAACATTCCCTAGTTTCAGAAAAGTGCAATAAACAAGGTTAGTATTAATAAAAGAAATTCACTCAGCAGGAGCAAAAACTTTTATTTGATAAAAAAACAAAAACAAAGGCTAAGCAGTTCACTTGTGTTGTACTGAACCACAGGCTGAGAGCTGACCAGCTAGCAAGCTATCAGCTAGCTCATTGTTGGGAAAATCAGCTAAAGAAGTAGATGTCTCTCCACCAGAGGAAGGTAGGACAAAAATCATGGCTAAAATTAAGGAGTTGGACACATTTTGGCCTTGTGGTAAAAAATACAGCTATAAAAGCACTTACTGCTAAATTTGTTAATTTGTAACCTTTGCTAACAAGGTTTGCTATCTGCCAGTGTTGTGATGACTACCTGGTATTGCAGCCTAGTAAAACAAAAAATGTTGAACAAGTTCTTAGTGATACTGAAAGTATAGTTAAAAATAGTAGAACATTTTGGTAAAATGCTTGCTGACTCCCCCCCTTGTGCTGAATTTGTTAGCAGCTAGGTGGCTCAGCTTAGCTTTAAACACTATATATAAAAAAACAACTTGCTTAGTTCTTGCTGAACTGGGGGGAAAGCACTTGGTACAATTTGGTGATACTTTTCTTTTCATAAATTCATTTCTTTAATACTTCAAGTTACATTACATTGAATTTTAGTTTCATTTTTCAGGCAATTTATGCTGTTGTGGCTCTAACTTAGCTAACCTAGCTCTGCTGTTTAAAACTGAAAAAGAAATCTAATTTCTGACCCTCTACAACAAACCCAGCAAGCACATCCTGTTCTACTGTATTATTAATGAAGTTAATATTTGTTTTCATTACATCCAGCTTTACATCAGGTTCTCTGTAAGGATATAATTAGGACACAAAGCAACTGTACTTTTCAGAGTTGCTAAGGCCATGAAAATACACAACAGTTATTTCTCAAGGTGATATCATGGATTATCTAATATAATTACTGGTTTTTGTCACCAAGCACATTACCCAAAACAGTATTTAGACAGAAACCTGTGATTTAGTTTGCGTGCTTGTATGCAGAGAATTTGGAGGATTAATCCCAGCAGCATTCAGATTCCTCGGCCTCACACAGGGCATGTTAGGGCTCCCAGCTGCTGTTTCATGCTCTGTTTTCTATGCCATGCAATTATGCTGGTTCCCACCGGAGGTTTGGATTGGGTGGAGCTCAGCAAGGAGTTAGCTGAGGCATTATCTGCTCCTCGCTGAGCAGAACTTACAAATACAGTCTGAAGAAAAAAGCAGAGTGGCACGCAAACACAGAGCAGTGAAGCACAAAAGAAAATAAACCATACAAAACAAACTGCAGAAGAGGAAATGGCACCGCTTAACTGGATAAAGCAGAAAGAGACACCACCCATAATCCTGTTACCAATTCACGTAAGAAATGAAAAATTACTGCAAAGTACAGTGAGCCTTCACAGAATTCAGGGACGCAACTCTTTGAACCCTTTCAGAGATAAACATCAAACCGGTCCCAGAGCAAAGAAAACATCCAACAGATTTCATGTGAAGCCCCTGAAGACATTTTGAGCCTTTCCCCCTCTTTCATCCATCTAGATAATGCTCTTTATTTCATTTCATGGCTTGGAGTAGGCGTAAATCAGAGAAAATGGGAGTGGGGCAGAGAAGAATGAAGGAAAGAAAGAAAGTGTGTTGCAAAACAGAACAATAATATTTACAGTAGTAAAAATAAACATTGTCTGCATAGTTGTTGTTGCTGCTCTGGTTCAGACATTAACAGAGATATGTTGTATCTCTGTTAGCTGTCTGGGCTCAACCGGAGGAACAATGGGATAAAAAGTGAACAGAAGGTTTCAGGGTCTCTCTGCTTGTGACAACAGATTCGTTGTGAGGGTAGGCTGGTAATGCCTGGCACCGAGGTCTTTGCTGTGGCCTGTCATACCCCCTCTATGCTCAGCCAACAGTCATGGATATTTTATTTAATGGTTCAGAGTGCCCTCTGGTGGCAAGGACCTGAATCACTGCTTCTTCTTTTCTGAATTGTGCATCCATTTCTGTTTTGTTTGTAGATGAAATAATTTAATGAAATAATTAAAATAATAATAATAGTAATTATAATAATTTAATAACCCCTGCCTCCCACCAGGTGTGATAGGCTACAGCCCTACCCAGTGAAAGACAATTAACGTATAGATGTATGAGTGGATGGTTGGGTCATTTTAATCATTATGATGAATCATTTCAACAGGCAATTAAAGTGTGAAAGATGTTCATGTTAACTAGACAGGGACAGTTTTATGCTGCCAAGATGCATCATGGGAGTTGTAGGGTCCAAAGAAGATGGCACACTACAGACTCTACTAACCAAAAGTAAAGATATTTATTAAAAGGTGCTTCAGTTTTGTGTTGTTTTGAGAAAAAAGAACATAATTTAAGTTTCATATCATTTACAATTAAAAAATGGAAACTTTTTCAAGACCAAGACTGTCAGCAGAAAGGAGTACAAAGTTACAGGCACTAACAAGCAGGAAAAGTATGATAAACAAGAATTCAAATTTCTGATAAAAGATCAACTAAGTGTAGGGATTAGGTACTTTGTAGGTACCGACAGAATTCTGTCAAAAGTACCGTGTATCGATTCATGTAAAACCAAAAGGTACCATGTTTAGGTACCTAAATGCATCCTTGTGATTGTGAGGGAGTGGAAGAGTAGGTGATTTTCCATGCTGGACATGAACACAGCATTGCAAGGTTATATATTGAAGAATAAATATGTTAAATTGAATTTTTTTAATTTTTCATTATTAAAAAAATTGATATTTTTTACCACATAAACACAAAAAAGTACCAAAACTTTGTACCGTTGAGTACCAGTACCGATTGCCAGGTACCGGGCATCGGTACCGTATCATTTCAAATGTGAAAGGTACCCATCCCTAACTAAGTGTCAGTTATGTAATCAGGTTAACAAAAAACAACAACGTGAAGGATCAATAAACTTCACATGTAGTACCAAGTCATAAAATATGTTATCCCTAGATGTTTCTAAGAAACATTAACTGGTATATTAATCTGCTAATAGGGGACTTTGCAGCAATAGGCAAGTTACAAGTGGCAAGACCATACTTCTAGACTCCTGTAAGAGAGCCATCCACTTCAACCATGTTCAGGTTAGAAAGAGAGATAGAGGAAGATACAGGGGGAAAGTGAGACAGATGAGGTTTGAAAACTGGTGTTTGGGTAATGATGATGATGATGGTGAGACTGCATTAGCTGTAGCAGCTGGAGTCTGACAAATCCCCAGCAGGAGGCCGTCTACAGGTGCAATCCACAGGCACCAACAAGACAAGAGCTCAGGGACTTTCAGAGAGATATACGATCAGTAACTTTGATACGGCATTATGATTTTTAATTTAGTAACAGACAGATAGTGGAGCGGGGGGAACAGGAGCTCAGTGTGTCGCTCACCCCCAGCAGTCTGAGCTGGTCCAGACCTGATCCAAAAAGTTTTAAGTCTACTCTTTAGAGTAGACAGTGTATGCCTCCTGGACCCTGACTGGTGCATTAATCCAAAGGAGAACAGCCTGATAACTGAAGGTTTGACCTCCCATATTACTTTGAGAGGCAGGCTTGCATGCTGGGAGCTCAGTGATCTGGAGGGATCACTGGGCACAGTGAGCCCTTTGAGTTTTAATGATGCATAAGCATTAAGTGCTTTGTGTGGGATGAAGGACTTTGACTTTTATTCTAGATTTTAAAAGGAGCCAGAGTAGAGATTTTTGTGTGTATGGTTTTTTTTGCTGGGGTGGTGTGTTTGTATGCATGAAAGGTGCTGTACAAAACTGTACAGGATGTAAACGTGTTAAAATTATGAGTATATAGTAAATAGAGAGGAATCTTTTGCTACACTGATGGAAATGAGCAAGAAAGGTTTCTTTTTCTTTAAGTGTGTTTCTTGGAGAATGTCTCAGCCAGAAACTGCCAGGACATAAAACACCTCCCACACAAACACAACCTCTAACACATGCATACACACATTTCTCCCTGCATCCTCTCTCTGATTCCTCCTCAGCCACTCTCATGCAGCAGCAGCCTGACATGAATTCACACCTGATAAGGCTCTGCAGGACATGGCTGTTTAATCTCCCATCAGCACCAACGTGAACCTTTACTCCTGCACCTCCTCACCCCTCTCACCGCCTCCCTCTCTCCCTCCCTTGTTTTAAGCTTTTCTGCTTGTGCGTTAGTCAATAATTCATTGTCAGCGTCGCAGCCTACAGGTCCTTGTGCAGAGAAAGCAGCTCTGCTCGTCATTCCTGCAGTGTGCGCTCTGGCAGCCGCTCCTGAGAGGGAGGGAGAGACGGAGAGAGATCGCACGGACCCATAGAAGCTGCAGAGCACACACACCCATCGAGGACACACAGGACTACCCTCACTCCCCCTCCCCTCCTTTCTCTCTCATGCTGTCTCCTCCAACTCTGTGCTCAGCGTTATCAGAGCTGCTGTGGTTGTAGGCAGGCTGACCATCGCCTCCAAACAAGCCACTTTTCTTCACAGGAGTAACTTTAAGGAGCCGAAGGATGCTGGACCTCAGTCAGAGATGGGTGAGCCTGACTTGCTTGTCGCTCCTGTGTCTGTGTCTCTGCCTGCCGAGGGAAACAAACGCCAGGAGAGCCCCCAAGATCCCTCGCTGCCCTGCAACCTGCTCCTGCACCAAAGACAGTGCCTTCTGCGTGGACACCAAGGCCATCCCCAAGAGCTTCCCCCCTGGAATCATCTCTCTGTGAGTCCAATGTTTGTGTCTGTCTGCATCTTTTCCCAACCTGTGCAGGTCCCAGCAGTACGCTGGCTGGTACAGATGGCTACATCACTGATGTCACCCTCCATTATGTAATGATGCTTGAGTCCATGTCTGTCCTGTGATCACCTAGAAGTGAGGACCGGTAGGTTTGGGACTGATCTTTGATTAACAAAATAAGTCAACATTTTCAGAGAGATGCAACAGCGAGCAGTACAGGAAGGAAAGAGGTATGATGTGCTGTAACTTGTAACATTTGTTGAACTTAAGTGAGGGAGCACAGCAGTATAATCCTGTCCAGCTCCAGGGAGGAACACTAACAATAGATTCACTATCTCACTGCAGGAGATCTGCTCCTTCCCTAAAAGATTCAAACCCAAAGACGATAAAAAGATCAGTTTAATCCAAGGAGCACAAAGGATGGGATATCTGGGAAGGTCATGTGATGAAGAGAGGGCTCTTTTCTGTCCCACGTTGGATTAAATTTTGAGTTCAAACAGTCAAGGGAATAACAGAGCACAGGCTGGCCGAGGTGCCCTCATTTTATAAAAGACAAGAAAGGAAGAAGAAACTTGTGTGTCCTACTTTTTAAGATGTAGCCACCCCTGGTAGTATATTTAATCTGCAAGGACGGCCACGTCTTCAGAGAGGACGGCCCTCAGTAGAAGTAAAAATGACTCCAAGGTGTTGTGAATAAGACATGAAACACATGACGTCACGAGTTCATCTGCTGATAACTGACGCTGTTTTCTGTCTGAACAGGACGATGGTGAACGCAGCCTTCACTACAATCCCAGAGGGAGCTTTCTCACACCTTCACCTGCTGCAGTTCCTGTGAGTACCCCCACCAAGAATATATTTATACAAGTTTCAAACCTCTCAAACTCCCAGGCCTCCCTCAAAGACAGACTCACAGAAGGGCCTTCACAGATATACAGACACAACACTTCATGTTTTCTCAGCCGATGCTGCAGACGTCTTTTGTTTTGCAGTGACCTCAGCTCCTTGAAATGAATGGTTATTGAAAGCAGTGGTGACATAGCAGTAATAAGAGTAGAGCGTCTCTGTATCAGTGTCATAGCCAATCACTGACTCCCTTCAGTTCAGCTCTGACAGACAAAGAGACGTTTATCTGCTCAGATGCAATAATGAGTGTGTGCTCATGTGCAAGTGAGTGTTTGTTTGTGTGCATGGAGATCAGTGTTTTTATTTTTTACTGAGCTCTGAATTCAAAATTTAGTCAAGCTAATTTAAAAAGAGTTATAAAATCTTCTAATAGATAAAGAGACATTTATTCTTGTTATTCAATAACATATTTATCATGTCGAATAAGACACCAACACTTGCTAAGTCTCTTTTTGTTGCAGTGCATGGGTTTGGGCTGTTAGAATGTAGCTCTCTAGTCTAAGTTGATGCTTTTTCCTCTTTGCAGGTTATTGAACTCCAACACGTTCACCATGATTGCTGATGATGCCTTTGCTGGTCTGTCTCACCTGCAGTACCTGTAAGTGTCCCACCTGAACTTCAGCTGCTGATATTTGTTGTCTTGAGGTGCTTGTCTCTGTTTCTCATTTACTGTTCATATATTACACTTAAGTCTATTCACTTTTTGTTTGCGGCGCAGTTCAAAGAGTTGGACATCCCTTTTACACTCTATTTCTCCATCATAAATGGAAAATCCTGACCAGTAGAAAGCACCCTACATCTGAGGAGGTTCAGTCTTACAGCCTTATTTGGTCTGGTCTGACCAGAAGCTTATGAGGGCTAAAAGTGTAAAACAGTTCTATATCGCTTAAAGCTCCTGGTTATGAAACAGACAGAAAATGTCAGTGCTCTCTCTTTTATGACCTCAAGAATCAACTGACAGACCTACAGGTACTGTGTGTGTATATGGTAATGTTCAGGCACATCTATTGATCTGGTTATTGAAACACTCCCAGGCTCACCTCCATAGGTCAATCAATTAACCAATTAACCCATCAATCATTTAATCAAGCTTTATTTATAGGGCACCTTTTGTACAAAGCAAATGTAATTTAAAGTGTTTCAAAATGATTGAAAAGAAGGAAAAAAGCTAAACAATGTGAAAACTAGGTACATATAAAAAAATGTAAAAAGATTCTGACATCCTTTAGGAGGTTTCAGGAGACTAACGCACACCAACAGCAATTTAATATACATGCTTTAACTATCAAAGGTAAAGAGGAAAAAGGAACTTGTTAAAATTTATTAATTTACATCCAATTAGATTAAATAAGATAGACATGCAACCAAATATACATCCGATCTTACTTCTGTGCAGATGTGAAAAGCTCCTTCGAAGTCAACAAAAGCCAAACGGTTCTGTTCTGTCACTAAATACTACGTACTGCACCTTTACTTTAAAACTTTAAGAGCTTGTTTGCAAGGGAATAAGTAACAGATGAGAGAAAAACTTTTTTTTTTTAACATTTTAACACCAAATTGATCCAGAGTTCTTCACACAAGCTTTAATTTAGCAGGTCTCTTTGATCACTTTTAAACTTTATAGTCTACAGAAAGGGATGTAACATTAACCATTCTGTTTCTATGGTTTATCTGAAGCAGTATCCAACATAAAGCTGTGAAGAACTTCTGGGTCGACAGATTTTGGCAAACAAACTGGTACCTTTTAAACCTTTTTGCTGATTTTAAACCATACACATGTAAGAAGTGTTTTTTAAAACCAACATAAAATCCTGACTCTGCTTTCTCCAAGCTGATCAATCATTTAAAGACAAGACCGGAAGGTGCTGCACACTTGAGCGTTTCTGGAAAGTGCTGCTTAAGATTTTGTCTGACACCTGCCTCTGAAAGCAGAGGCAAACATTACAGATGAGTACAAGGATACAGCTAATCTTTACGCTGATGGTTTTAGCTTGTATAAACCCTTCAGTATTAATTCCAGACTGTGTCATAACCAGCTAAATGCTCCTCACAGGGGCTTTAAGCTAAATTTATAGCAGATTTTCTACTCTGCACTTTCTATTTCCTGCCTCTGTTTGCTTTAGTGAGTGATTAGTGATAAGAAGGCCTAAGAGGTAAATCTGAGCAGGTTTTTTTATGTTACGTGATAGAAAAATCTGACTGGAGGCGATGCTGTAAAATTAAAGGATTGGACCCTGCAGTATGGCAAAGAGCACCAGGAGGAAAAACTGAGAATAAATCCTGGTCTGACAGCGAGCATACTGCCTCTGTAGTGTGATAAAGCTAAATGTGTCTCTCTGTGAATTGATGGCCTTTAGAAAGTATTAGCTGATGACTTGGGGTGTGCAGCTCTCGGTGATGCTCGCTGTGTGGCTCTTGGCTGCAGCCCAGCCATCGGGCCTCACTGCATCACTGCCACTACCATCGCTACCCGCTGTGCATGCTAATAGAGTCATGTTTTCATATTCAGACACCTCCACTGTCTGCACGTGATGGATGCCCTCGGTTATCAGTCGAGGAATATGCAGACAGGACAGGATCAAATGACGCTGACATGTGTAAAACTTGCTGCACTCAGTGTCTTATTTTCAGCACAGTATTATCAAAGACAGGAAATTAGATTTTACCATTAAGCCACTTTACTTGGCACGTGTTTCCCTGAAGGATTGGTTGCACACGTTAAGTAATTCACAACATGCGTTGTCCCTTCTTTTCCTTCTTTTGTTTCCTTACCTTTTCCTTGGTAACCTGCCAGGTGCACACTGAGCAGGTACTGAAATAACTCCTGCTTGTAGTCATGTTCCTATCCAGCACTGACAGCACATCCTCCCTGATAAAACAAGGGGGACATTATATAATCCAGGTTGTATTTCATGGTTGTCATTACTGTGTGACATCTGAGTGGTTTGTTCTCTTTTTGCAGGTTTGTGGAGAATAATGACATCCAGGCTCTGTCAAAGTACACCTTCAGAGGACTCAAATCCCTGACTCACCTGTAAGTGCTCTGCTCAACTGAAAAGATGGGGAAGCTGTGTGTACTAGAACTTACTGTGCACAAAAGATGTTTGCAGAAAATAAGTGAACGACTTTTCTTGTTTTTTTAGGTCTCTTTCAAACAACAACCTGCAGCATCTGCCCAGAGATCTCTTCAAACACCTCGACATCCTCACAGATTTGTAAGTGTTTATTTGCTAACGCCCAAGTTGTATCTTGATATCCCAGGGTTTATGACCCCACGATCTGTCACAACAGCACTCTGCTTTAAGTTCCCCAAGGGTTCAATAAAGTGTCATACTCCTCCACAAAACTGTCCTGCTCTGCTGTCACATTTGTCAGTGGTTTTCTACTCAGAAGGTTTGGAGGATTTATTTTACAGTTACCAAGACATGGATTTATGTTCTGTCTTCCTCAGGGACCTGCGGGGAAACTCTTTCCGCTGTGACTGTAAAATCAAATGGTTAGTGGACTGGATGGAGAAGACCAACACTTCTGTTCCTGCAATCTACTGTGCCAGCCCATTTGAATTCCAGGGACGCAGAATCCACGACCTCGCACCGCGGGACTTCAACTGCATCAGTGCAGGTTTTACCTTTTCTCTTCTGGAACATTTAGCTTTTAGTGTTATCACTGCAGAACTCTGTGAACAGTAAGCATTTGAACTTTTTCCATCCACAGATTTTGCTGTCTATGAGACCTTCCCTTTCCACTCTGTGTCTGTGGAGTCCTACGAGTTCAGTGGGGATCAGTTTGTGGCCTTCGCTCAGCCTGATTCAGGGTTCTGCACCCTCTATGTGTGGGATCATGTCGAGATGGTCTTCAGGAAGTTTCATAACATAACCTGTGAGCTGCTGTCGATAACTTCATCAATATAGTTCTCCCATATGTTTTAAAATTTATTTTGACGGCTTCTTCCCTGTTTGCAGCTCGCTCTGCTGTGTACTGCAAACCAGTGGTGATAGCTAACAGTCTTTACATGGTTGTAGCTCAGCTGTTTGGTGGATCCCATATTTACAAGTAAGGGTTTCAATTTATGACTATCAATTTTCTCTCTCACATTATGAGATATCTTGACTTTTTTCATGTTTCTAGATTCTGCAGATCATGAGCACCGCTCATCATACAGACTGAAAACATGAGAGAGGAAGTAGCTTTACTTTGCTACAAGAGCAACATCTACCCAACTTAACTTCTTATTTCTAAAGCATGCGACATACAGGAATTTATTTGAATTTGTTTAGTCAGATTATTTTTGGTTTCCGGTAATTTTCCAGAATCTATCTTCTCCCCACCAAAAAATACCTCGCTCAAGCTTTCTCCTTCCTTATAGCGACATACTACATTAAAGGTAGTGTCTGTGAGAATTTTCATTAATTCTTAGTAAACACAACATCCAAACTGGGCTCCTCCTCTTTGGTTCAGGGCCAGCAGCAGCACACACCCGCAGCCCCGACTGTGACAAAGTGAACACACTCACTAGCACAGCACCACCTACATCGCATTTTGCATGGTAGAGACTCGAGAGCCGTGCACCGGTCTTGGTGTGTTAGCACAAGCTAATCGCTGGGTTATTGGAATCATAACAACCAGTGTCGCTCTTTGTCTCGGGTTGCTTTCCAAGAGCCCGAAAGCGAGTGAAAGTCGAGCCAAGCTTCACTCTCCTTAAACAAAAAGGTTTATTTGTTTGGCGTTTTGTTTCACTTTGGTTGTTTTTTTTTCTCCATGCTACGTCCACTGTCGTAACTGTTCAGGATAGCTTCTTTCACTCGCTATTATCAACACACAAAGTCACTTGCACACAGGGCGGGCTGTGATTGGCTAAAGTAACCACACCTACTCTCTGCCCAGAAATGCCCTGACACAACCAAAACGTCAACCTCCAGGCAGAGGAGGGGGCTGAGGCAGACACAGATACTAACACACATGTATAGAGGCCTGTAGGAGACAACTTAGCAAGATTATTCTTGCAAAATTTTAAATTTGAATTTTAAATAAAATCCTGCAGAAACCCTTCCTTTGCGTCAATCAACTCATTGCTGCCATAAGCACGTCTAGTAACAGTTATTTTCTAAGAAATGAAACAGGCATGTTCTCCAGAATGATGACCCTTCCTTTAAATGTGAAATAGCTTATTGGAAAACTACAACTCCCTTTGTGTTATCACAGGTGGGAGGAGGACCCACAGCGCTTCGTAAAGATCCAAGACATCGACACCACCCGTGTGAGGAAGCCTAACTTCGTGGACACCTTTCAGATAGATGGAGAGTGGTACTTTGTGGTAGCCGACAGCTCCAAGGCAGGCTCCACCAGCATTTATCGCTGGAACAGCAATGGCTTCTACTCCCACCAGTCCCTCCATCCCTGGCACCGTGACACCCATGTGGAGTTTCTGGATGTTGGGGGAAAGCCTCATCTGATCCTCTCCAGTGCCTCTCAGCCACCTGTGGTTTACCAGTGGAACCGAAACCAGAGGCAGTTTGCTTTCTTTTCCCAGATTACAGAGCTGGCAGACGTGCAGATGGTGAAGCATTTCTGGGTGAGGAAAGTTCTCTACCTTTGCCTCACCCGCTTCATCGGGGACTCAAAGATCCTCCGCTGGGAGGGGCAGCGTTTTGTGGAGATCCAGACTCTTCCCTCTCGAGGATCAATGGCGGTGCATCCTTTCACAGTGGGACTGCGGCAGTACCTCATCCTAGGCAGTGATTTCTCCTTCTCCAGAGTTTACCTGTGGGATGACCTCACTCAGCGCTTTCAGCCCTTCCAGGAGCTCAACATGAGAGCCCCACGGGCGTTCAGCCTGGTATCTGTCGACAACAAGGACATCCTGCTGGCTGCCAGCTTCAAAGGAAACACCCTGGCCTACCAGCACCTGGTGGTGGATCTCAGTGCCAAGTAGACATGTTACATCCAGAGAAGAAGGTGTTTCTGAGTTTATTTCAACATGTGCCAAATAAATGAAGACTGTCAAATGTAAAGCCATGTAACAGGGAGCTGCTGTGTCACCACTGTTTGAAGAAAGGCAACTAATTAACTGATTAATCTATTTTTATGCACTATCCTGTAACATTTGAATGAAATGATGTGATGATACACAACTTAAGCAAAATGCCAACACAAGTGTCTTGTCACTGCCGCATCACTGCTTCTGTTCTGCAGAACATGTATCTAGGCCAATATTTTTGAAAGCATTATATTGTATATTGAGCTCTATTAATGAAAAAAAATGATGTGCATGTCTACTGAATTATTCACTGGATGGGACAGGATATTGGACCTAACTGACTAATAATACGGAGGTTTGTAATTTGCACATTTTAATCTATTTGAGTAGAATATTGCATGTCATGCTAAATATGATAGAACTGTGTGAACCAAGCAATATTACAATATTTATCACTGCAATACTTTAAATTCTTGGCTATGCTAATCTTTATAACCTTAATATATTTAATTCTGTATTGGGTTTCATTGATAAATCTGTAATCTACAGTAAAATCATGGGATAGAAGCTGATGTGAGACCAGAGAAAATTAAGGAAGTTGTTTGTTTGTTTTTTAGTTAATTTATTCAAGACCCAGAATCTGATTTTGTAATACTTAAATTTTACCTAACTACACGACTTTGGAGTTTATATTCGTCAATTATTAAAGTTTTATATTATAAAATGTACTTTACTGATGCAAAAATAATGTACATGTGCATTTACCTTTTTGTTTACCTAACAAAAATAGACAGACAATTAACTTTAAAACTAAAGGACATGAGGTAAATGAGAGATTTGTTGGCTGCAGCATAATTTGAGAATTGTTTCTGTTACCCTATTTTGGAGGCATTACTTAAATGAGAGGATTATTTTTTGCCTTGTTCAAGATTGGAGAATGTAAGGTTACAGTAAGTTCTAATCCTGTCTTGTGTTCCTAATTAAATGAGGTCACAAAATGTATCTGCTTATTACTGTATATATTTGCACAAGGAAAGTCTGATGGGAAGGGGAGATGATTAAATTGAATATATGCCCCCTAAAAAGTCCTGGGTTTTTTTTTTTTTTTTTTTTTGTATTTCTGTGATGCAAATTATTTGTCACTGAACCACTTTAACCTCTAAAACTAACTGAAATGCATAAATAAAAATGTGACTGCATTGTATCTGTTCTGAAATAACACATTTTCTTCTTAATATTTACAACAGGAGAGGATTTTTTGGTGTTCAGTGATGTTTGAGATGTAGAAAAAGCAATGACAATCTGTGCCCAATGGACATATATAATTAATTCAACAAAGTATCTCATACTTACAGTTTGTTCTCATGTACAGCGAACTCTGAAGATTTTGGCTCCACTGTCAGGAAGCTACCACATGGTTTATCTTTTTATTTTTTCGGTGGATATATGTAGTCTCATAAGCAAGAACTCATACTAGGCTTCTTCATGTGTGAGTCCTGTAAAGGAATTGTGCATTTTCTTGCGCATTAATGCAAAAAATCGACGCTTTCTTGATGTTCTTGAGCAGACAACAGGGTATTGTTCCGGGTACGCTTGCTTTGTGTTTCCAGCCTGAGCGCGCAGTCGGGGTGGAGGCAGTTGCTGCTTCAGAAAGCTATCGCCGCCTTTTCGGAGTGTTCTGGGATACAAATCGCGCGACTACGTGTTGTTGTTGATATCTGAGACGATAGCTCGTGTTAGCAGAATCATGGTAAAGTGAGGTTTCGCTTTAGCGGCTGGCAGATATGTGGGCCACTCCTCTGATTTCTCCGTTGGCAGGTGATAACTCAGCTTAAATGCTACTTTACGGGAAGGGTTGATTTTGTTTTGGGTTAAAGTGAGGCAGGGGACAGTTATAGGTGGCTGAGCTAACGATAACTTTGCTCTAACCGAGCTAACGTTAGCTTGTTTGAACCTAGAGGAGAACCAACCTAACAGACAGGAGTTGGTAAAGCTGGTGAAGCTTTCGTTTGAACTTTTGAGTAGTTGTTACCAACTCCACGGAAATGTCTCTCACACCTGAATGGGACGACGACGAGCGGATGAATTTCATGTTCTCCGACTTCAAGGAGAACCGAGAAGTCAACACCACAGACTGGGACAGTAAGATGGGCTTCTGGACTGCTCTGATCATAAAGTGCTGCAGGGACCGAGGCTCCGTGTGTGTCAGCCTTCAGGAGCTGAACAAGATCTTCAGGAGGAAAGAGAAGTCCCCGCTGGGCTTGAGGACAGTCATCCAGTCTATGGCAGGGTAAGAGCTGTTGTTCATCTGTCTCTGCTGTCTGCTGTTGTCAGTGTGGTTACATCTTCTGTTTTCATCTTGTGCCAGATGTGGGAAGATCCAGAGGGAGTCAGAGTTTGCTGCTAACGTGGACTGTGGCTGGCTGTCCTGGGGTGTCGGCCTGCTGCTGGTGAAGCCTTTGAAATGGACCTTCTCAGCGTTTCTGGGAGGCAGCCGGGTGCCTTTGGATGAATCATATGTCATCATTGAATTAGTAAAGGTTTGTAAAATCCAAAGTATCACCATTTCGGTCAAAGAGACTGCAATGAAATGTAGACATGGCAATTTTAACTCTCTGCTTTACAATTCTAAACATGTAAATGTTTCTTTTTTTAAATACAAAGATTTTTACCCCTTAGTTTTCATTACAAGAGATGTACAACACTGTGGTGCATGGTAACTGATATATTAAAAAGATGTGAACCTGAATAGAAAGGCTAAGCTTAGTTTTACTTTCACTCTCTTTGAAATTGAAACCAGATACCTAACATGTTAAAGTTTAGGTTGTAAGATAGTAAAGCTCCTGTAATGAGATTATTGTAGTTTTATTAGACTGAAATTGATTAATGCCACTTAATGACTTACAAAAGCAAACAAGGCTGACAAAAGTAGTCTTTAAACCTAGTAACCACTATTGTGATTGGGGAACACAAACAGCCTTTGATAACAAGGTCCACAGCAAATATTTACTGTGTTTGTGTGTGTGTGTGTGTGTGTGTGTGTGTGTGTGTGTGTGTGTGTGTGTGTGTGTGTGTGTGTGTGTGTGTGTGTGTGATTAACTAATAAAGGATCAGATGTTTCATCACATCACGCACCCATAGCACGTACAAAAAAAAGATCATTTAAGACACTAGAGCAGTGGTTTTCAAAGTGTAGGACAGTAAACCTCCCTTTAGAGAATGTGAAGTCACAGAAACCTCCTCTCCTTTGACCATTTATTTTGAACACTCAGTTCTCTCATGGTTTCCAACATTTTAGTTGAAATTAGATGAATTAAGTTCAGTTCCTATTTGCGCATTTATTATAATGACTACACATATTTCAAATGTAAAAATAAGATGAGATGACAGCACTTGAACCAGCAAAGAAAACAATGGCATAATAAAACATTTGCATGTAATTGTCATGGATGCCGTAGGAGAGAGGAATAAGGTAAGGTACAGTAGACACCTTTATTCGTCCCACAACAGGGAAATGAACCTTGTAACAGCACCAAATATGAAAGTATAAAGTAAAAAAAATACAGTAAGAACATGTCACAATTTTTTTCAACAGAATGAGCTTGCAGACAAAATATGACTGAAAAAGATCCTTTTAATTATTTCTGCAGCTGCAAAACACAAACCATGCAGTAAATGCAAAATTTAAAACGCGCACACACACACACACACATACACACACACACACACACACGCACGCACACACACACACACACACACACACACACAAACATGTTAATATATTTAAATGTATAAAAACTACATTTACATATACATACTACTCATATTTTTTAAAACATAAAGAGAATCCCCTTTCTAATTCTCTGAGGTAGGTTAAACTGTACAAAACAAAGTCTGTCCTTTTCTTTAAAGTGCAAGTGAAATAATATCTTATCTTAAACAACAAAAATAAATTAAAATAAGGACTTTCAAAACAAATCTCGCATGAAAATAACAACATGTATAATACAAATAAACCAAATCTCTTCAAATAAATAATCTCAAGTTTGCATGTGTTCTGAGTCTAAGATTTACATGGAGGGCTACATCCCTACTTTTTACCTTTAAGTTATGCTTAACAAATAAATATATATGAACAGATACACATATCAGGGATGTAACAATGCATCAAAAGACAGTTAAAAAAACGATACAAACCAGTGACGGTTTAAATCGGCTGAGATAAAAAAAAATAGACTGATGCCCTATTTAAACATCAGAGGGCTGTTTTTCCTTAAAAAAAAACATGTAAATCCTAAACTCAGAACACATACAAACCTGAAATTAACTAGGACAGAGCTGGCCTTCTTTAATGGTCTGTTCAGTCCTCTCTTCTTATTCTTGTCCATCAACAGCAGGTGAAATCCTTCTTAGCTCCATTACATTCCCCAAAACGATGAATAGGACAGGCTGATGTTGTCTCTTCTTAGCTCTCACTACAGCACCAACATGTCATACTAGCCTCCTTCAACTCAGTACGTGGGAAAACAAAGACAGAAAGCATGTGAAATCACCATAAATGTGTTTATAACTACAAATAACCTTTCTTCTGTTTTTCATTATTATTATTATTATTATTTTTGTCTTTTTTGTCCAAATGTCAACCTTTCTCTTTTATTCAGGCTTTGGACCGGCAAAAGTGACCCAAAAGAGACACACACATGTGCTATTTATTTGCATGCATTCACCTGCTCTGACTGCAGCTGGGAGAGACTGATGCAAAGGGAAGTGAGGAAGACTGTGTGTGATTTGGATAGGGGAGGGGCCCACGGCAGCACCAACTGCTCGTTACTTTGGTTGCTAGAGGTTCCTGAAAAGTCACAAAATATAACAACAAAGTCGCTAAGTTAGCATCACTGTTCATGCCTCTTCATGCGCCTCCTCTGGAGCTTTTTGGCACCCTCAGGCCAGGTGCAGCTCACACTTTGAAAACCACTGCACTAGAGGCACCACATTGACCTCATGATGCGCTAAAAGCTGTGCAAAAGAAAGTCTCTCACAGGAGCTTTAAATGTGCTGTTTCTCATTTACTAGGAGAAAGCTGCAGAGTTACTCAGGGCGTACAGGAGCAGTGAATTTGCAAGCAGCCCCATCGTGTCCTTTCAAGAGCTCTGCACTCTGTCCTCTAAAGTGTGTGCTGATGAAAGCACCCTGTGCATGGCTCTCCTGCAGCTCCAGAGGGACAAACAAGTAACAGTTTCATTGCACGAAGGCGAGAAGGTATAGTGGCTAAGACCACCTCACACTATGGTCATTAATTGTCGCTGTAGGTGTATTGCTGAAGTAACAGATAAGGAAGACCCACTTGATGTTTTATGTTTTTGTAACTTCATTTCAGATTGTGAAGTTCTGCCAGACCAGTCAGGATCGTGTTTCCCCGGTCAGTGATGTTGATATCGGCATCTACCAGCTGCAGCGCAGTGAGAAGCTGCTGGGGGAGCGGGTGGAGAAGATGGGCCTCGAGGCTGACAAGTACAGAAATTCAATTATAACCTCAAAACATAGATAGAAAATAACTACTGTAGTTTTGTGATGTATAAATAGTCTCCAGTCTGTGTGTGCCTCTGGTTAATTGAGTTAGATTTGGATAAATGCGGATTGTGTCTTGCATGCTACTCTCAGCTTTAATGTATGAATTTGTGTTTGTCATTGGATGAATTTGTGTACAGTACTCTGAGTGGTTGTAAGTCTAGAAAGTAGCTTAATGAGTGAAGTCCATTTACCATCAGTGGTGAAGCTTTTGTGTTTTCTAAGTGCAGGTGTAAAGAGGAAGCACGTCTCCTGCTTCGCGAAGGAAAGAAATCCCAGGTACTTTGAATGTTTTACCACAAAAACACATTCCTTGAGAGGTTTAGCACTGTGTTTGATGGTAATATTCACTGTTTGTACGGCAGGCTCTGAGGTGTCTTAGAGGCCGTAAGAGGGTAGAAAAGAGAGCTGACAAGTTGTTCGCCCAGCTGGAGTCCATCAGAGGAATCCTGGACAGAATAGCTCAATCACAGACTGATAAAATGGTATAAACACAAACACCCCATCCAAGCCACTTCCTTTAACACAGTTATTTAGTGTATTTTAAATGTATGTACTGATGATGTATTGCAGGTTATGCAGGCGTATCAGACTGGAGTGGCCGCACTGAGACTCTCTCTCAAGGATGTGACAGTGGAACGTGCTGAAAACCTTGTAGATCAAATACAAGAGGTATCAGCTTAGTACTCACTTATTTGAACTTTTCTATGATGGTGTTTTAACTGGTTCCTAATCTTTGGCATCTTAATTCACCTTCTCTTTAATTTCACCAGTTGTGTGACACTCAAGATGAGGTGAATCAAACCATTTCAAACGTGAGCGGTGCAGGTATGTACAAACTATTAGTGCCACTTTTAAATATGTCACGCACGCAAATGCTGATTAGATCTTAATCTGTTCTGTCTTTGGTAGATGAAGACATGGATGAGTTGGAGGATGAACTGAAATCTTTGTTGGATGAGTCAAAGACAGATTCCATCTGTGATTTTCCTGAAGTTCCAACAAAGAAGCTGCCCTCAGGGGAGGCAGGGCTCACAGGTAAAGACCTGCTGAGCTCTCTGCCTGCTGTTCCTTTCACACCCCTGGATATCATTGATAAGCAGCTGGAAGATGAGTTGAATCGGTTAACACTTTCTGATTCAGGTTTGCACTCTCAGGTTTTCCTTTGTCTCTATCAAACTGTTATATGACTATTACAGAGTAACACAGTCACCTCTCTTTCTAGGCTTTGAACCCAGAAAAATTGCATCACCTGCCAGGAGACTCGAGCCGGCACAGTGAAAGCACAAGCAAAGAACGGCAAGTTTCAAGCCCTGTATCAACATATCAAACTCTCCGAATAAGTTTCTGTGAGTCAGATCTCACAGAAACTAATAATAAAGCACTAAACAGAAACCTAAGACTGCGATATTATTTTGGTATCAGTGTCAGGATAAACAAGAAGCACTTTCCTTCATAATATGAAAAAAAACATATATCTTTACTGTGGAGGCCTGCCTATGAATCCTCTGGGATTTTTTATTTGTTAATCAGTTTGAAAACCTTCAGATCTCGTTGCCATAAAGAGCTGATGGGACTATATTTAGAAGATCTGACGATTTAAGAACATGCTCGATGGTAAACCAGGATCTTATGTGTGTTTGTTTGTGGTATTGACAGCGGGGGAGAAAAGTGTATTTGTGGTTTCAGTGTTCATGTTGTTTAATGTCCTGTATAGTGTGGCCTTTTGAATTATAAAAACAAAAGTTTAAGATAATTATGCCAAATGAATAAATGAATTGATCAAAGATCTTAGCAGAACTACATATTTAGTTTAGAGCAACATACTGTATGTGTGAAGACGTAAAAGTCTATTTTAAGTGGGTTTAACCAAATGTGTTTCTCAAAATAAAATTTATTTTAATCAAACAATCATCTTTAGTGGTTTGTATGTGTCATATCTCCAGTTTTTTGTCTTTCTTAAGAGTCTGTTTCCAACTTTTTATCTTAAACCAACTTTGTATTTTATTCCTTGGTTATTCCAGAAATATCAACGTACCTCAAACATTGCTTTGAATCCTGACATGCCACCTAAACCCGGTGAATGTCTCTTAATGCTCAAAGAATAATGAATTTCTGGTACTTACAAAGCTAAAATCCAGACATTTCCTGATGTGTAAGTAACCAGTGGTTGATAGAAGCTAATGTTTTGTAGCCTTTCTGTTCAGGATGAACTGTTTAAGTATTTCTACCATATGTATAGAAGGGATTTTTTTTTCTCCAAAATAACTTCACTACTAAAGCTGTTCTGTTACATGTTTTATTCAGGTGTTTCCACCAGGGGTCACTGTGAGTTGAACCAAAACTTTAACTGATGCACTCTACAAGTAAATAGTGTTGCAAGGGGAATTATGTGAAAAATATGAATACATAAAGCAGATACAGCATAGAGGATAGACTGTAAACTTTAAGTGAGATATATGCAGGAGAAATACAGAGGTTGAGGCAAAGTATCTTCAAATGAATTACATGTCCAATAGCTATGTATTCTATTCAAACTGTGCTTTCTGATGTAAAGAAGAATTGATGTGTTTGAATTTGCCAAATCTGCCACAGGGATCGAGAAACAACTCTTACTGCAAGATCTGCATAGGGTATTTAACACATATTTCCCCAAAGTTGTTTCATTGTAGTCAATGTATGTTTTTATGTTGCCTTAATCTGAGCTTGGATACAACCAGTTTATTAAACCTGTTCCAGGTTCTAGTGGGCTCGCAGGAGAAGTGTTTAAATGTGACTCTTCAGTAAAGCGCTTTATTGTTCTGTTGGCATGGATACCGGTGGTATGTCCTGTTTCCCCTTTAACTTCCATTAATCAGGTTTTACTGTGACTCAGTGAGGACATCTAGTGGCCAGCTGTTTACTGTTTGTCGGAGCAGCCTCAATTGAGCCAGTTTGATATGAAGATGTCACAGTGAGACACCTATATTTAGTTATCATCGCACTGAATGGTTACTGGTGCATGCAGTCCACCTCCTCTCTCCTTCATACTGAGCTGTGAAATACACTTTCAGAGAACACTTGACCCTGAGCTCATCCAGTGGCCCTCTCAGTGCTCACAGGATTACACTTTCATGTATAATGTCACTGACCTTGTTATGCCCTCATATAAAAAGCTAATTACACCATCAGTTATAGGACTCAAGTAGACACTTGGGTTTTCATTAAAGCTGAACATGATGGGAATCACATGATTGGATCTAAAACAATCCCAGCTATCAAACCAACTGCAATGCTACAGTTTGTCGAGTGAAATATAAATGTGTACAGTAGCTCCACAGGATTATGTCCCATTAGCTGATTATAATCCATTTTATAACCCATAGGTCCAAACAAAAATAAAACAAGCACCCAAACCAAAAAGCATTGCTTTATTGAATTGATTTACACATACTTCAAGGACAAGTGGTATAACTGTGAAAAGCAGGTTATTAAGTGATTATAACTACAGTCATGTTGTTGGTGGCTACTGTCAATATCTGAGGTGCTGTTGTGTACTCTGTTAAACAATAAATTAAAAAAGAATTCCTTACAAATGTGCAGCCTTTATAAAGTACAGTTAGTGATATCACAAAATCCTATGACAGCAGTCTTTTTTAAAAATGCCCTTGTATCACAAATAACATCAACACATCCTTTTAAGCCAAAACGAAATGATCTCATAGGCCTTCAGTGTCTCGCTCTTCAACACACACACCCTGTACTCACTCTCACAGACACACACACACTCACATACAAGCTTTCATCTTGCTCACCATCGTTTATACTGCATTTATACATGTGCACCACTGCTGCATTAGCCAGTCATAAAAAGGTGAAGTTACAACTCTTTCACCTTTCACCAGCAAATTTAATTGCACATTTTGCAGCTCAGACCGACAGTAACGGTAGCCTACGGTTATTATACTGATATGACAATATGATATGAGACATGGAGAGTATGAGTTTAACAATATCAGTTCTACCTTACACAGCTGCAGATATCTTGTTATATAGTTTGTTGATATGTCCAGATTATTGTTGAAGATGGAGGGGAGAGAGAGTAATAAATGGTAACTATCAGCCATGACTACACTACACAGCTTGTGTTTGAACGGGTGGAGCAGGCACTGATGCAGATATTTGGCTGAGGGTTTGTAATTTGCACCACATGAGACAGAGTGATGTGAGGGACTAAGCAAAGAGTCGAGATGTGTATAATACAAGATCTCATTAGGTGGTGGATAAGAAACATTTGGCATGCTTTGTACTTGTCCCTTTTAAGTATGTTAAGAAAAACAAGTCTTAATGGGATACCATAAACAGATGATACTTTAGTTTTTTTCATATTGCAGTGTTGCGTACAAAGCAGGCTACACAGTGGATCAGGCTCCGTCCTGCTCTTGCAGTGTTGTGTGTTTACAGTAGATGTGTGTGCGTTTATGTGCATGTTAGCATTGCAGCGCTAAACTGTCCTGTCAGCCCCTGAGCGCTTCCGCACCACCTTCTCCTCACTGACCTGGTCCACTGCCAGCGTCTCCAGCTCGGCCTGCGGTGGAGCCAGAGGAGGGGTGCCGTGTGAGATACGGTGTGCCACGCCCACATGAGCCCTGTACTGGCGGTCCCGAGCAGGGCTGTGACGGGGGCTGGCCGCAGCACCCAGAGAAGCTACAGGAGGGCGCTCAGAGGCAATAGGGGGGATAACAGCGGGGCGTTCTCGCACGACTTGTGGTTCAGGAGAGTCTCTCCCAGCCTGCAGGAAAGGTGTGGGGTCAGGCATGGCTTCCACTGTCTCCCGCAGAACAAGCCGCCGACCATCTGGGCCGAGCCGGTACACCTCTGTTAACTCTGGGTGAAGAGGCTGAGAGAGACTCTTCTTCATGCGACGTCGAGGGGTTTCAGGCTGCCTGTCCTTTGCAGGGGGAGGAGTGGGCTTGTATGATGTCACTGGACTGACATTAGGGCTGGCCTCGGAGGAGCTGCCAGCCAACAGCTTTTTCTTAGTGGCGTGCAGCTGGGAGGTCAGGTACGCAATGGTGCTCGCTCGCTGCTCCAGCTCCCCAGACAACACGGCCAGTTTGTGGCTTTTCATCTTGAGCTCCTCCAAATACTTCTTCTCCCTCTCCTTGATGGTGTTCTCCAGAACAGAGATCATGGCGTTCTTCTGCTCGAGGTCTCTAAGCAGCTCTGTGTTCTCCTCCTCCTTCTTCTTCAGCTGGGCCTCCAGCTCCTCACACCTCCTTTGCAGCTCTTTGCATCGGACCTCGCCGCTGTCTGCATGCACAACATACAACTTGTTAAAACTCAAGTGAACACAAGAAATACACGCTCTGGGACACACACACAACCTCAGACCAGACCAGTCATTAGTACATTAAGTGCAGACACTGAATATGGAGAGTCTGCCAGCTGACAGAGACAGTTTGATCCTATGGAGACTCATCTACAGGAGACGGAGAGCTCCAGTTTCACATTACAGCTCAGTTAGACAGAGAGCACAGCCCTGCTCTGACCTTCATCACTACTGACACCACCTGCCCAGCCACGCCCTGTTACAGCGTACACCGCCCTGTTTATGTATGTTGCAAAAACAACACAGATTTATACAACACTGGTCTACTGTACTAACAATATATAGTATTTCACAGTTTTGCAAAAAAGGTGTAAACATTTATGTTAGCTATTAAACATTTCCCTGACTAAGTGTCTGTCAGTACGTTGGGGAGGGGCTGCTTAGACAGATGACAGTTGTTTTCATTTCATCTGGTGAATTTTCAACCCAGTTGGAGCAGCTGAGCCCGGCTGCCCTAAGCAGGATGCAGGCTGTGCATTAGCGCTGTCACAGATAATCTGATTTCCTGCACTCCAATCTCTGAGATGTCCCACACTAACATGATAGAGCTTCTAACTGGAGGTCCTAACAGCACTGGTCAGATCTGGGCCACACAAAGCCTAGCATAACGCGATCCTGGTGAGCTGCAACCCTTTCACTAACACACATTCGTGTGAACATCCACAGCCTGTAAGTCCATTAGACTGTAAGCAGGCTGCCAGAGGCCTCTCTGACTGTACTGAGCTGTACGTGAAGCCAGTACAAAGACAGCAGAGGTGGGTCTGAATCAGACCACTGTTGTGGCTCCATATCACGGCCATGGTAACGTTGGGGGAGGGGGAACTGACCATGAGCCGTGGGATCTCTAATGAACAGCAGGGAGTCCCACAATGCAATTCTTCCAGGGTGGGAATGTGTGTTACCAGGAGACAGAAAGAGCCCTCCGCTCTCAGAGCTGTCCACAGATTTACAGCCTTAACTTTGGGAAAGTTTGACTTTTCTGCTGCTCTGTGCACTTTAACTGAGGTTTTACCACAATGTATATCACCATCAAAGCAGGTGGGAGATATAAAACTCTCTACATACATCCTCAATCAATCTAACAGTTGATGTTTTACTTTAACTCAGGTTGTAGATCACTGCTTCTCCATGAAACTGCAGACATCTCTCTTTCTCTAACAAAACCACCACAGAAAATGATGAGACAAATTTTTTCATTATCATTGCTGATGCTATCATATGACTCCATACGTTAGACATCAGTGTCAAAACAGACATGTTTGTGTGTGTGCTGCACAGTACCAAGGCGGCTCACCTGAGGGATCAGAGCTTCTCACAGTGAGCTCATAAGTCAGGTCTGTAAAAAGAAAAAAAAAGAAGAAGAAGAGGGTTTATTACATGTCCTCATCACATGATGTTGCAACAGTGCAGCTGTTAAACAGCATGATCCTCGCATGGACCAACCAGCAGAGGTGAATGTCAGTGCTTACCATATGGCAGCGCATACATTTAACAGGATTAGAGAGAGTTCCACGTCAGCTTCAGTGATAGGTTAGTCAAGGCTATGTGAAATCAGGGCTCAAGTGTTGCTGTCCTGTTTTGCTGGGTCACCATATCAAAGCATACATATGAGTACTGCCCCACGCAGCTATTGACGTGGGTGTATCTAGTGATGCTTTGGTGAATTTTCAAGAACTTATCTTGACCCTCTAAATCGTTAAACGTTGGCACCACAGCAACGTTTTTCATTTAAAGCCCGAGGAACAATTTAAACCTTGGTATGACTTCAAAAGTAGTGATGGGATCATTATTGGTGATTCAAGCATTTTGTGTTTTATGTTGTTTACAAGAAGTAGGGCTGGACAATAGATCAGATTTTAATTGTGATTTCAATTTTGCCATTTGACAATCATAAAAACAATATAATCGAAGAAAAACAATTAATATGCCACACAGTGTAGATGTATGCAAGTTCCTGTGCTTCAAAGCTCTTCTGTGTTCCATGTGCAGCCACAGCGAGTGTGTGTGACTTATGTGTATCAATAATACTGTATGTGCCACTTGCTGGTTCTTTTAAGTTGTACTTAAATCAGTAATGAAGCTTTTGAATAAATGAATAATTGTGTATATTAATTGTGATTTCAATATCACTTAAAATAATCTGGATTCTTATTTTTACCATAATCGCCCAGCCCTAACAAGAAGGCTGCGTGTTCTCATTGGACATTTGTTTCCTCGACGTGCTGTTTCTTGCTGTTTAAGAGAAGAGAAAGGGCTGCTCATGCTCACCTGTGCATTGCTGTTGTAACCTGCGGATCTCTGCGTGGAGCCCCTTCAGCGTGTTGGCATGGTCTTGCTGGAGGAAGAGCAGATTTTTTTGTGCGCTGTGCAGCTGGTTTTCCAGTGTAACATTTGCAGATGCCATGGCTGATTATGTTCACAGACCCGCACCAGCCTTTGCAACCTTCAGACACAGAAAAGATGAGGGGAAAAAGAGGGAAGGAGAAAAGAACAAAGAAAACATCAGGTTTTGCTTTGTCTGCCAACTATAGCTGAGACAATCCAACTCATTAGATAGTGCAGAATCATGATGCATGAAATAGTTATACCAAAAAAAATGTTTGAAATAGAGACGTACCAAAAAACTTGTGAAACTTGCACCACTATTGGAAAGAGCCTCACGATACATATCACAATATGGAATGTATTATGATACCACAGTATCACAATATATCACGATAACACAATATTTAGATATATTGCAATATTCTACACAGTTAACTATTTAGATGTTTTTGAAATACTGAAAGTCAAATGCAGCGTTACTCACAAACACTTAACTTGAAAACATAAAGTGCAATTGTATAAAGTGAAATCAGACGTGTGACATTTAATGTTTCAAAGAAATTATTGGATTGAAGATGAGGTCTGGTTGGTATAACTGATAAATGTAGATTGGTGTAACCAGTGTTTCTCATGAAAAATCTTAGATTGCATAAAAAGTTTCTATGAATATGATTTTATCAGGCTACTGTGCTGAGAAAAATGAAACTGGAAATGATTTCAAATCAAATGACCCAAAATAGAGAGAAAACATTGATTTCTACAGCATACTGACTTGCTCAGTACAACAAAAATCCATGTTATAAAGTTCAGAAATTAAATATTTTTAAATGTGCTTTGAGATGATATTCATTACACAATCTAAGGACAACATAGAGCGGAGTAGCTCTTTGGCACCATCTATCACAGTGGAGGTGTGGAAAATATATTTTACTTCTGATGGAACTATTTTTTTTTTTTTTTTTCAAAAATATTGAAGAATATTGCTATTGTTTTGGAGGTTTAAGTCTTGTGATAACTTGCTGTATCAATATTTTTTGTGACATCTCTAGTATATGTTGACAGAGGACAAAGAGGATCCACAGCTATGAATTCACACAGTCGGTGGGCAGGCGATCATCATTAATAAGGCCAGGTCAATGCTGTGATGTGACTGTAGCAGGGAAAGGCAAGGCGCTCCATAAATAGGCACACTCCACTTTGCTTGCTGTAATAAGCGACCAATCTCTGAAATGAAGCGATCGATTGAGAGCCTGAGATTGAGGAGTGTACGCCTTAAAAAGTCAGACATCAGATGAAGGTAACACTAACCTAATACACACTAATCTCATCTAGACTGGAGGATGTAATTTTATAAAGAAAAACAATGGAAATACTCTCCTACCACTCCTTCAGGACAGAGGAAATAAAATAAAACACGCGATACTGAGAGGGAAGTAAATCTTAAAATATGTAGTTTGTCTGAGACACTGCAGCTCATCAGCTCTTCACTTGGTACAGAATTTTAAAAAAAGACACCTCTCCCTCATCTGAGAATATCTTTCCAGTGTTCATACTATCGTCAAAATCAAAGCTCAACATCTTAATTGAAACTTTATCCTACCTACAATTAATACAATTTTTGTGTTGTGTTTTTATTATTGTTTTTTTTCCAGAATGTCAAAGAACAACTGAAAAAAGAGACTCTCAATGACAAAAACACCTATAGCTGAATGGTGAGCTTAATTTGGTTAGTCAGGTGGTTTGAATGCACCATGTCTGATTTCAAAAAGAAATTAAGCATAAAAAAAAATAAATAAATAAATAAAAATCAAATATTTGTACTCTCGCAGCAACACTGGGTGTGGCATGGAGGCCATGCATGGCTCTTCCTTGGTTCACTTGTGCCTTGCCCCACCTCCTCCTCCCTTCCTCCCCCCTCCCTGATGTCCTTGTCTTCAGAGCCAGAGGCAGAGAAACAATCACTCAGCTCCAACATCTCCACCCTCTGCCAGACAACTGTGCTGTGCTGAGAGTTGAGAGCACATTGATCCCTGCAACAGCCCTCCTGAGTGCAGAGAAAGCCTCTCCCTGCATACATAAGTGTGCTTCAATAAAACATCCCTCAGCCTCTCGCTCTTACATCATCAGCTCACTTACATTAATAATACATCCTGTGACACCTCGCAGGACACACTCCACCGCCTCAGTAGTTGTCTATAAGAGTTTTTGTCATCGCTAGCTCAGGAAAAGACAGGAGAAGGAAACCAAAACAAAGACTTGATATCACAAGTGGAGCTAGCAGTGTGTCATAAAGGCTGAGGAGGTAATCTATTATTGATGAGTAATGTGGAGTCCTTCCGGGAAACCCTGCACTCCAAGCATATCTCTCATCCCAACCTGGAATAGCTTTCCATTTACAAAGACATGACCTCAGCCAACTTCAATACATGGCTCATGCCATGGCATGAAGGCGACAGTGGTACAAAGGCGTGAAGGCCTTCATTGTATCCTAGAGAAGCAAAGTTTACCTTTCTTTGTTCAGTGACACAGTAGGGGGTAAATGCAAATAACTGCGTCTGTTTAAAAAAAAACTGACTTTTTTTTTTTTTTGTAAGAGACTCATATGTGGACTTTCTTCTCCAGATAAACAAACCAGCATTTCCTCATACAGAGAACATAAATAATCAATGAACTGCAGCAGCATGAAACATTAGCTAGTAGCTTCCATCCTTAGCCACAAGCCTTGGCTGTGAGGAAGCTGTTCCTTTGAATACACATCCCCATTATTCATGTTCAGTTTTAAAAAGTGACCTTTTGTTTTCTTCATCCTTTAAGCGGTATACTAGTATTGTGGCATAAAGAAACCAGACAAAGTATTTTGTCTCCACATATGTTTATGTTTGATAAAACTTAAACAGCTTCCTCTGCAACAATAGTTATAATGGAATTCAGCAAAGAGATTATCATATATTCATATATCTTTTTTTTGTGTTTTTTTTTTTTAATTTATCATAGGTAAACTCGTGCAACCTTTACGAATCCCATGTACTGTTTGATTAAGACAAACACTACGTTTGTGAATGAACGCTTAGTACTTATCCACGATTCTTTCTATTTCAGCACCTGCATTGCGGACAGCACCCCAAACCCCCAGTTAACATTAAACCGCCGCTGCTCCTGACTGCCAGAGGATCATCACCTGACAAAAACGCTAAAGTCAAGCTTCAAACAACGTTATCATCTAGCACCAGACCTGGCTATCATTATCAATCACAACATTAGCTGTCGCCAACCCGGGACTGGCGAGTTGTACTTCTCTCTTCGCCTGTTTTACGACCTGATGTGCTGTTGGATGCCATCACTGTATTACGTCCGGTCATCACAAAGGCTGTCCTTGCAGCTAATGTTATGTACTCCAGGGAGGAGCTGTCCAGTTTCAGAAACCGCAAACATGCTAGCTACGTGCTATTTTCTGTTGAATGGAGAATACGTCAAACCAAACCCCATACACAATCCCACACAGAAATAAAAGCCTGCTTCACACCTACAGAAATATACCAACTGTAAACAAAAGCATTGTTTCTGGCACTGGAGAGGTGTTCTGGTAAATACGGCTTGTGCTAAATCTCTCGATTAGTCTTTGTTTTAATTAAATCCTAGGTTAAGTAAAGAAAATGGACATATAATCTGCCTCCTTCCCTTTAAATAGCAGTTATGTATATATCTGACAATACAACGGCCGACTGAAAGTCACTATTTAATGAATGACAATTAAGTCAGTGTGCTTGAATGAACGCAGCATTAAGAGTGAAAGATACGCTATATTCAGAAACAAATGTAATTAAAAGGTTACATGTCATTCAGCCTAACCGTCTCTCCATACAGTGAAAATACGCATGAGGCTCTGATTGTGCTAACCTAGCTGTAGAGCTAACGAGGCTAGCAGCAGCAGCACATTATCTGACAGAGGGCTTACCTTCTGGGTAATAATAAACGTCCGTCGAATATCTTGTGAAAGGTTGTATTTCGTCGTTGGGTAAACCAGCCTCACCGGCTAAGTGCGTTCAGCCTTGCGGGGCATGTCGGTGATGCTGTCAGGGGGCTCGCCTTGGTCGGGTGAGAGGGGAGGGTGGCTGTGTCAGTTTCCGATCATCTCCCTGAGCTACTAGACAAAATAAAGCGATGCATTGTGGGAAGGCAGAGGAAATCATATCCACCCTAAAGGCATTTGATCACTTTTATCTCCTAATTTCAGTTTACAATGGCGGTCTGAATGACAAACTTATTTGAAAATTTAACATACGTCACATGTGTGTTTTTTTCCCCCCTGGAATATGATAAAATGTTGAAGTAACGGTTGACAGAGACGCGCTTCGGTTTTTGTCACCAGCGTCATCACCATAGCAACAGAGTCTGTCACCTGTTCTGCAGTGATGCATTCACGCCATCTAGTGATAGCACCGGAAAAGAGCATTACCGCAACAACAGAGATATTTAATAACTTTTAGGCGCTTACCACACTAAAGTTGGGCATCAGTTTTAATGTCCATCATGAGTCAAGCTGTCAGGGTGAAGTGAATTAGTAAATACAGAGGAGAGGTTTGGGAAAAAGGCCTACAGCTGGTGGACAGCAGAGGGAGATGTTGTCATTCAGAGAATATACTGGACCAGCAAACTTTGATCCTAACCTCAAATCCCACCATACTTTCATTGTGTTTCAAGCACTATTGCTGCACTTCAGCATGATAGATTTAATTTTTTTGCAGTTGTTAATATCCTCTTATTGAAAATCAACCGTTTTATACAGTCTATGAAATCAACCTATTTAAGATTCAAATCCATCCAATGATTTACAAAAGTGAAGGTTCTAGGAGCCTGTAATAAGCAACCATTAGACCCTTTGCAGACAAATAGAAACATGTCTCACATTATGGGCAAAGTTGTATAATTTTCTTTTTTCCAGAACTTTTGGCTAAAATCCCCCAAATAAAGATATGTATCATGTTTTCAGAAGTTATTTCGAAAGTCTTAACAGAGCTTTGAATAACAGTGATAAAAATTTTAAAACTTAAATAAATAAAATAATAATAATTTTAATAATTGAATACACTGCAAAACTTATATCTAAGTGCTTATGTTTTATTTTTAGTATGGAAAAAATAAAGTCTTAGTGGACAAGATATCTGTCACATTCATTTGTTAAGTCCAGACAAATATCTTCAAGACTTTTTTTTTTCCAAAATAGCTAAACTGCATGTTAAGGGTGAAAAAGGATTTCCCAAAGAGAAATAATTCACTGCTTATTTTTTATTCTTATACTAATTTGTTCAAATGTACATCTAGAAATTTTAACGAGATTCTCATTTTGGGTTCTTCTCATTTCTATTTTCTTATTTTATTTTGCACTTTGTTGTACTGCTGCTGCTGTAACACACACACACACACACACACACACACACACACACACACACACACACACACACACACACACACACACACACACACACACACACACACACACACACACACACAAAAAAAAAAAACCCTGGAGGATCAATAAAGAATATTTTATTCTATTGTTTTCTTTTTTTTAAATTGGGAAAAGTACGTCTTTTTTGTCCCCTTGACAGAATCTTTATCTGTCAGGAACAAGTGGTTCATATCGAGTCTTGTAAGATATTTATTTTGAGAAATAAGACATTAGCACGTGCCTAGTCATGAATTTTGGAGTGTACTAGCTCCTGAAAATTTATCATGTTGGTTAATTCTGTACACTCCCCTAGTTGTTAAAATAAATAAATAAATAAATAAAAACAAAAAACCTATGAATGGTCTGTAAACTGAAATAAAACGAAAAAGCGCACGGAATAAAGTGTTTGTCAAATGTAGACGTGGCACCCTTGGTGAAAAAAACATTTGGGACAGATGCTTGATGTTTGTTTATTTTATTTTTTTTTCTTAAAATAATCCAGTAAATCTAATATCCACTTTGTAACATATTTGCCATTTCCAGCAAGAGTATAGCGTTTAATTACATTTTTAGGTAATTGTGAAGTGTTTTTGTCTCCCACTATCTTTTGAATAGTTCAGGACATCACTAATTTTCCATGCACTAATAGTAAGACACTGGATGAAATCTAAGCGTCATTGTCTTAATGTTATATTTTTATCTATATTAAAACAAATCTTGCCTTAGTGTTCCTGTCCATACCGTTTTCAGCTATGTAATTAAACTTTATCTGATAGTAAAAGATATCAACTCTTCTGACTCTGTTTTTCCTGCTCTGAGGTATGAATACTGGGGAAACAGTAGCCTTTTTATGCTGACCCATATCACCTTAAATTATTCCTGGCAAGAGGAATTCCTTAGTGACACAGCTACTGTGTAAAATGATACAAAGCAAAAACAAAAGCATCAATTTTTTTATCCCCGACCTGAGAAAGAGGCTCATATTTAAAAAGAAAATATCTTGTGGAATAAATGGAATTATTGTCCACCGTTCAGAAATGTTATTTTTTGGAAGCAGCCTTTAATCTCTCACTGGCTTTGGCATGTTTGTGATAGGGATTAAATTCTTCTCATTTCTGTATTTTTAGTGTCTCTGGCACACTTCCCAGCTGCCCTCAGAAAGGCACCAGTTGAGGGGAAGGTAAGTTATCCTTGCCCCAGTAACAGTAAGGTGAAAAGTAATTCCCCAACAGAGACCACTACCTTCTGTGTGATTTGTTTTACTTACACGCTGCTAGAGATCTCTATATATCATAACAGGTAGTAAAGGAGCTCAATGAGCGAAATCTAGCAAATAAAACAAGATGGACTGACCTCGACCTCATCCGGAGACTCAAAGGGGCTTACAGTTGTTGTTTTTTTGGCCTTTGCCTGCAGGTGATCCAGAGCTGGAAGAGATCCAGCTGAGAAATGTCTGTCATCCAAACTGGCAAAAGCTTCTCTCCCAGCTGAGGTGTCCACAGTGGGATTACCTTTAACAATCCACAGCCTCGTAAATGTGTCTGTGATTTACAGCCCAGTGTGTCTGTAGATTCATATTATTTTTTCTTAAAAGAAAGCAAGGAAATATGTACTTTCAAACTCTGCCAGGCACTCAGAAATGTTCCAAGTGGTGCCATACAGACGATGGCCCGGCTGCTGGAAAAGCAATAAGACCAAACTGTCAGGCTTTTGTTGCGACTTCTGGGCATCAGTCACACATCAATGACTTTGAGAAATCTAACATGTAGTATATTAGAACAAGCCTCAGTGGTATAATTGCTGCATTGTGAGCAGATAGTAAAGGTCCTTGTCGTTTTCATTGAAATGAAAGTTAAATGTAAGCACATGGCAGCCAGGCTCTGGCACTGTTTTACTGCCCCTGCTCTGACAGGCAGCCAATACCAACACTTCTCAGGTTGTAATAGTTTTACAGTTATTATGTTGAGTTTGGCAGAAGAAAATGGCTCTAAAACTCTGAAAACCTAATTTAATTTTCCAAGACCATTTTTTTATTTGCCTGTCCAAGGAAAGTCATAATCGCTTGCCTGTTGAACTGAATGTGTCATTTATGTGAAAACTTCAAAGTAAGGCACTGACAGTACGATGGCATTAACATATTGAAACGTTATTTTAGAGCAATGTGTTGAATGTGTCAGTGTGAATACATACAGACTCAGGTTTAGCTCATTCAATATCACTTAAGTATCTTTTTAATACCTAGACAGAGCATTGATAGAGCGTGACTTTTGAGCGTTAGGACAGTACCCCTCATCCTGCTGTTCAGCCTCTGACAATGATCTGAATCTTCTCTCTGTCCAAGACCCGGATACTTTTTTCATTTTGATTGTCCCTGGTATGGAAAGTATTTGTCCTCCTCTAAGGTCCTCACACAGCATCAGCACTGTGAACGCCAGAAGCATCTGGCTTTTATATGAAGGACATTTCTAAATGAAGGGGCCAGAAAACGTGAAACGAGCACTTCAAGAAAAGGTTATTTCAACAGCAATCAGCTTCACTGACACAGTTTTGTACCTGTCAATTAATTCATGACAAATTTACGAGCTGACAAAACACAGGTGAAAAAAAGAGAGGAAATTGTAGCCAATATGTTACATAGAGCCCACATGGAAAGCTCTGCTCTGGAATCACTGCGTGGCCACTGCCAACATGTTTCGACCTTTACTCTGGTAATGAGGGTGGACTGCAGGAAACCAGGCTTTCAATGCAACATTTTTTTCCAGTTTTACATTTTTTTAACAGTCCAAGGAGAGCAGTGAGCTGTATGCTGTTTAAAGTGACACTTAAATTGCTAACGGTTAATGGACCCACTTACACCAGACTTTGAAGTGGCGGTAGCTCAGGGTGTCAGCACAGCCAGCCTCTGCAAGAAAATGTCTGCTTTTCTAAAACGGTCTCCGCTATAGTGGTTCAAAACAAGGTATAACAATGGATGCTGTCCTTATCGAATGAGTGACTGATATACAATACATGCCTTGTTTAATTCAAATAAGCAACCAGGCTCTAATATCCTCAATGTTTCACCAACTATGAGCAAAGGACACATTAAAAAAATACCACAGGAGCATGTCAAAATTGTTTTTTCTTTTTTTCTTTCTTTTTTTTTCTTTCTTTTTTTTTTCTCTTTTTTTTTTTCAAATTTTCTACAGGTGTAAGACATTTTGTGACTGTGGCCAGCCATCACCAGCTGTTGTTGTGCCAGAGGGGTTGAAAATGAGAGACTTGGTGAATACAGTTGCACAGTAAGTAGGGAAGGTAACCAAAAATGGAAAGAGATTGAAAAAATGATGGCATTATGCAGCCTTTTTTCTAGCTGCAGCTAGTTTAGAGGTAAGTTTTTATGAATGTAACAGTGCCATTTTAATATTTTTCAAATTCTATCTCTTATCATTGAAACAGTTAAGGACCAAACACTGGTCCTTGATATACACCTAAGTGCCTTCATATGACTGAAAAGGACATGATAAACCTGATCCCATTGCATCCTCCATCCATCCATCCATCCATTTTCTATACCGCTTATCCTATTCAGGGTCGCGGCTGGCTGGAGCCTATCCCAGCTGTCATTGGGCGAGAGGCGGGGTACACCCTAGACTGGTCACCAGTCAATTGCAGGGCTGACATAAAGACAGACAACCATTCACTCACACCTATGGACAATTTCAAGAGTCCAATTAACCTGGTGAGCATGTTTTTGGACTGTAGGAGTACCTGGAGAGAACCCACACATGCACAGGGAGAACATGCAAACTCCACACAGAAAGGCCCACCAGCCAAGGTGGGGATCTGAACCGGTGACCTTCTTGCTGTGAGGCTGCAGCGCTAATGGTCGCACCACCATGCAGCCCCCCATTGCATCCTATCAGATAAATCTGAACTCATTAAGAGCAGTTCCTTTGTTTAAGTCATAAAAGCTGTATGATGGACTGTTTTACACTTCTGCAAATTAAATAGTTCACTTACCAGTAGTCTTAAACCAAAATTTATTTATTTTTGGAAGTTTTTAAGGAGCTGTATTAGCAGATGTTCAGGTTCATAAAGCTCTGTTTAAGCCTTGAGTTCATCATAATTCTGAGCAAATACATGCTTTAGCCTGACATCTGTGGTCAGGTTTGTGCAAACCATTGTGCGGTTTGCGGCTGACGCTCTCCTCTCTGATTATCACACTTTGGTTGACAAGCAGAGGAGAAGCAGAAGCACACATGCCTTTCCTGGATTCACAGCAGTCATAAAATCCCCCAGGCTCCTATTTCGACCACCTCAGCCATCCACAGTGCACAACCATAATCACTGCTCTCAGATACAAGGAAAAGGATCTGTTTTTTTCCAGGGAAATTAGAGACAAAAATGAGAGACGTGTTGTAGATATTTCCTGTTTTCAAAGTACATTTTTTCACTCTGGTGTCTGGTCACAATGAGGATGAGAATTCTGCTGACTTCTTCTTTTCATGTGCCAATGTTTATACATCAAAACCACTGGCTGAGAATGCAAAGAGGGAGTCTTTAAACACTGGATGTTCAAAGGCAAAGAGACCATAATCTAATCTTTCTAGCCGTGAGCAGTGCCAAATAATGCATGTTTGAACAATCTAACTAATTCAGATCCCAGGTGCTTCATGGCAATGGAGTATCTGAAATGTCTTGGTGTCTGATTTGGTTTTCAGAAGAACTGTCATTACAACTATTTGGTTGGATGGACTTGGGCATTATTTCCTCAGAGAGGTCAGAGTAGTTGTAGTTTAAATATATGAACAATTGAATGCTCCTAACCAATCTAACCCTGAAATACTAATCTCAAACCCCTCTATGTTTGTTTAGTTAATGTAGAGTTACCAATTCTCACCAGGTATTTGCCAGAAAAAGTAACAGGTGGACACTTGCTGCTCAAATTGCCACCATGCTAAACTGGTAGTGTGTTTAGCTCAGCCCAATGAAGGGTCCTGAGACAGCTTGATGTTCACCCAAAAGATGGCTACTCAAAATCTTACAAATTACCAAGTTGGGCTGAATGATTCGGGAAAATACTCTCACTGTAATTTTTTCCTCAATATTGTGGTTGCAATTTAATGTGCATTTAGTTTTGCAAGGTCCTCTCCTCATGTTCTTTTCAACAAACGTAAGCAATAAATTATTCCATATTATGATAAAATCAATTTTATTTTACATAAATCCTTCTCTCTTATGGGCTAGGCTTATGTTAAGTAAGAGGCAAATGTAGCATGAAATAAGTATAAAAGACATTTTAATTATCTACTTCAGTTATAGTTGTAAACCTACTAAATACTTTGACCTGCATTCTTGCAAGCTTTCACCAAAACAACTTAACAAAATTCTGTCAAACAAGTGTAGTGTAAACACAAGTACAAACGTTAGTAATAAGTTTATAAGTGAATAAATGTGAAATTGGTAATTTGATCCTGAAATTTTTGGATGTAAATAAATAAAAATAAGTAAAAATCGCATGTCACATGTAGATGTATTGTTTTGTGGTATGCTATTGGCTGAAGTAGGCCATCTAGTGCCTTGAAGTGGTAATAGCATTTCTTTGAGTTGTTTGGAATCTTGCTGTAGTTATGAAGTTGGCTATGAGCCTGCACAAAGCTTTTCTCTAATCTCCCTGTTAGAAAAACATTTACCTTTATTTTGACATTTGGAGTTTTCAGTATTATTTACAAAGAACAGTTGTGATGTGTTTGTGCTTAAAGCTGACATTCTGGTTCAAAACAGAAGCTCTTTCTATGTATACTAACTGTTAGCATACCACTGCAAATTCCCATATATGTCAGCATCAAGCTTGCGCAATTATTTCAACATCATTTTTTAAACATTAGGACAGGTACAACATGTTGAATGTATCGAATAGGAATCTCTTGTGAGAGAGAGTTTCTTGGGAAACTGTTATGTGTCTGCTGAGCTAAGATAGCTAGGGTGACTAGGTCCAGTAAGGTCCGGTGCAATGCAAAGAATTGACAAGGGAATGGTTAGGCAAAAACAGTAACGATGTTGATGGATTGAAGCATTTTTAAATCTATTCGTAGCAGCCCACCCTAATTGTGCAACTGGTTAAGCGGGGCATTGGCCTTTTTCCGTGCCTTCTTTGCACCACTTGCTGGCAAATCATGTGATCAGATCACTTGACTAGTTTTTGCAGTGAGAAAAATCCTGTTTTGTCATATCGCTACATTATTGCAAATACAGTTAATTGCTCAGCCCTATCACCAAGTTATGATGCTTTTTTTCAAATCCAGTGACTCAGAATTTGAACCACACTTTTCGATTTCAGTTTGGGTTTGTCTGGATTTCCTTATTTTTGAGATAGCCAGGCTGCAGTGAACTTCAGTGTTCCCAACGTATAGCTGGTACAGTATAGCAGGTCAGAGCAATCGGTAAGAGATGGAAGCAATCTCAAATTTCAGCTAGAAACTTCCGCCTCAAGTAAATACTCCAAACAGGTAATCTGTTGCTATCAACTTTGTATTACTCTTTTTTTTATCTATGCTTTTTAAATCAGCATTAACGTGCATGCATGTTGGACTTCCTGTAATGAATTGTGGGATTGCTCTCTTTGGTGAAACTGCTGGGCTAACATTAACCATATTAGCTTAATCAAGCTTAGATACAAGCTCTCAGACTACATTTGTAATAAGACAACACAATAACCTTTGAGTCATCACACACCACTCATATACCAGTGAAGAAACCAGCACTCCAGTCTAGTGTTGACCACATTCCACTGGACTCCAAACACATGCCGTGACACACCATGAGCAACATTTAAATCTAGGTGCTGCTGATTTTTTTTTCATGGACGGCTGATAAAGTGCTGTTTTTTCTGTGAGCAGATGTAAGAGTGGTTTAACTCCTCACTTTAAAGTCCTCAGATAAAAGTCTAAACTATTTCCTCAATATAAAAATATCAGACATTGGAAGCTGACACAGGTCTTGTTGAAGTCTCTGGCAAACGTAAGTTAAACTCTAAAATAAGAGGATGTTGTAAAAGCTACTTTTCTAAAGATATTACCAAAGTTGAATTGAAAGACAGCTTGTAAAATCTGTCACTTTGTGTTTAGTGTATGTGCTTGTTCTTATCTAAGTTGTGCTCCTTAGATGCATCTTCTTGTTTTCAGAGTGCAATTAGCTAGTACGGCTTACATGCTGAGGAATCAAATGCTGTAAATAAACACTGGCTGCTGTTTATATCTCTCACATATGGATTTTAGTGCCTGTGCGATCTCCAAAGGCCTTTGGGCGTGCTCCAGTCAAACTGGGCGACTCATCCTCAGGCGCAGGGCTCCAAATAAAACAGAGCTGCCTCGCCAAGCAAAACCAACTACAGAGCTATTTTCCACCATCTGTGTGGCCAGGCAAAATACAAGGGAACCATTTCAACCTCTGAGGCCTCCCCAGATCAAGAAACACTAGATCAGACAGATTGACGAAAAGGCCCAGTCAACACACTGTCAAGGCCTTTCCTAAAGTTGTCCACTGCCTCTGTGGGGGTACGTGAAAAGCTTCACGCAGCCTTGTGCCTCTCCCAGCAGGAGAGCTGCTTCGCTCTCATCCCGCCCCACCCTGTCTGAGAAACCTCCTGAACTGAAAACATTTGCTTTTTAAACCACTGACTTTTATTCTTCCTCACTGTCTGAGTCTGACACATTTCAGCCATCCTGACTTCCCACATCGGTTTAAGACCTTCCGAGTCTGTTGCCAGATATTCTCCTTCACACTGGTGCTGTGTTCACCTGTTGCCAAGAGTCTTCCAGCTGTTCTCAGCCATCCTCTTATCCTTTTGGACGCCATAGCCTCACGGACGTCTCTCCTCTTCTTCTCTATGTAGCAGCAGCGTCAGGGTCCTCAGGGCCTCATGGAGGGACTCGTCTTGACTATCCGCTTTCAAAGACGATTGAAGAGGACCACAGAACATCCTAACCCAGCTGCTTGGATGGAAACCCAACACCAGCTGGACTCTGTGGGACCAGTCGGCACAGGAAAGCCATGGATTTAACCTCCTCTGCCACACCATCCTCAGTAACGCCACCTCTGTCCTGACACTCCACCTGGACTTTTATTCAGAATAAAAAAATCTCGTCCGACAAAGTCAAATATTTCAAGGTTTGAAATGCCATCGATGATGCCACTGAAAAAACTACTTTTTTTTAGATAAAATATAAAACTGTGATACATTCACATGATTCTTTTGAACTTGCTATTCTGTATTTTAAAAGCCGCTTTAGCAAGTGTCTCAAACACAAGGCTTTGCTGATGAGTCCCCCCGTGCATATTCTGCTGTTAAGCAGCAAATGTGATTGAGTTTCACTTCAGGAAATTCTTTCCATGCTCTTTTTTTTTCGTTCAGGCAGGGGCACAGCTCTGCCTTGAAACTCTGCTGCAGAGCTGCAGAGTGCAAAGAAAAGAGTCTTTATCTGCCGCTCACTCAAACTCATTATCATGAATGACACCTTGCCAGAAACAATTAGAGTCTATATCACTCAGAAAGAAAAAAATTATCAACAACATGAAGGAGCAGCGTATTCACCTGCTTGATTGACAACAGAGGCATTTGTTGTGTAACCTCAGATTTTTATTTGGTCTTGCAACAATTGAACTGCTGTGATTGTAAATCTACACATGCCAAAGCTCCATTAAAACTGTAATTTTCAAATACCATTTCACTTCCTGGAGCAACATCGTCAATAAAACACCTCGACATAAATCACTCCATTGACTGTTTTGTTTTGTGCAATGAATCAAGAGCTCAGCAGTGTTTGCAGGCTTTAATAACAGCAACAGAAGGTGGCACAGTGTTCTGACTTGCACCTCTAAACACCCTGCAGTAATGTAATAAACGCTGCATAAGAATCTACCTGGATGACATTGTTGCAGGAGACGCATGAGTCTTAAAAGGTCAGGCTGACACATGCTGCAAGGACAACAGGAAATACCATGTGGTGTGAGGCAGCAGTGTCAGACAAACTCTGTGCTGTGAAGAATCACTCCACAAAAGTCTTTAACTGTGATCGTCTGTGGCTTAAACTCTACTTGAGTGGCGTGTGATGAAGAAATTATACTAATGAGAGTGACATGCATGAAATAAGTTACACAGACCTGATGGAGGTAAAAATTGGAAGTGGGGGTTGTGTAAACTAATCTGCTGTCTGTGCTGTCGACCCTCTGCTGAGTGAGCAGCTGCTGAGGCGTCAAGGTGAAGTGAACAGAGCAGGAACAACAACAGACTGCCGTTACAGCTACCAGGCCCCAATATGGTAATGACCTGGAGAGAGGGACCAGCGAGGTATAGAGGTGTGACTTTCCTGCTAAGTGTTTGAATTAAAATCCAAACACTTTAATATGCTTAGTTGGAGGGTTACAAACATGAATTTATTAGCTGAGCCCTGCACAAGAACAGGATTTAGAAAATGCTGAATATCTGAAGCCCTGTTACCACCAAGCAGTTCAGTCCTGTTCATCTCGGTATGGCACACATTCTGTGGCGTTTCCACTGACTAATACCAGGACAGATCCTCAAATAACCGAGACTAGCTATCCTACTTTTTGGGACCCTTCCTTATGGGTTTCAGACATACCGACCAAGAAGGTGGAGCAACAACACTGCAGTCCATTAATTGGTCAAAAGAATCGTCACTTGCCACGCTACAGCCACTGTTGTGTTTCTCCTGGCAGCACACAGCCTTCTCTGAAACAAAGCCTGATTGTACTTTGTAACAAAGAGCCATGTGGAAATCACAAAGAAGGCAAATTGCTGTATGTCCCCCATTGTTGCTCTTTGTTTATTTTGTCACATTTTTCTTCTTGTTTAGATTTATTAGCAGGGCACACTGTGTCATGCTGCTATAATGGAGGGCCAAAAATGCCAAAATTAAAAATAAATAAAAGTGAAAATAAAAACAAAAATTAAAAAAAAATACATAAGTAAGAAAAATTAAACATAAGATCCGTCACTGCACAATGTTTTATTTTACACAAGTTGTGCACAATTCTCGTCATAATGGAAACACCAGCAAGGCACAATTGTACTTTATCAAAACTTCAGAAATATTACTTTGATTTGGGGATAAGTTGTATTGGAGACGCAGCTTTTGAGAGCTGTGAGGTGAATTCCTCTTCCTGAGGCTGTTGAAAGTCCCGTCAAGTCCATTTCTGCACTCACTTGTGGATCAACCAATAGGGAAACAGTTCAACCCAAGACACACATAGGATTGCCCCCTTATATGAATGACATTCCCTTCTGTATTTCATGATGGCAGTGTCTGCCAAACAATGAACATTTAAATATAAAAATAAATAAATATGAGAGCAGAGCGCTTTTATTTCCTCATTTATTGATATTTAATTCCATTTTCACATTTATTTTGTATTTATATCTTTTTTTTTTTTTTTTTTACTTTTATTTATTTACTTATGTATATTTTTTTCTTTTTTCTTTTAATTTTTATTTATTTTTGATTTTGGCAGTTTTGGTCCCCCATAGCTTTGACATCACGCTATCATGTATCTGAAGCGGCTATTGGCATCCGGCTTACCCGCTGCCTTTCAAGATAGGGCACGGTTGGCTGTGGAACAAAAACAGGATCAGGTGGAGTTGAGCCTCTTTGCTTACAGCTACAGAGTGATGCCTGTCATTCAGTCAGTCCCAGTTTTTAATAGTAAAATTTTTTAAGTTGAAAATTATGTTTGTTATCACATGCATAGAAAGATCATTTAGTGATTGGCAGCTCAAAATGCACCAATAGGAAGAGGAGGAGGACAGTGTTTATGGTTGATGTTTTACACAAAAGACTTTATTTACATCACTGATCATTAAAAGTTGACAGATTCAGAACTATACTTGCATTACTGAAGCTTTTTGTCCTCAAAGGCCACCAGAATCCATGGTCACATTTGATATAATATTTGAATCCATTCCTATTTACACACAAGCAAAAAATTTAAATTTGCACTAAAAGCTTGCGATGAAACTTGTCTGCCCTAACCCCACTAACGTCCATCTACAGATTGTATGTGTGACAAACAGAGAGATGATACCCGGCTCTGAGGGTAACAGAGAGGCGCTGTGTGTTTGTGCACATTCCTGGGAGCCAGCTCCTGTTGGCAGGTCGTCCTCCTGTGCCTGTTAGCTCTCTTAGCTCCACGTGTTAATGTCTTGGGTTTCTTTCCTTCTCCCTCCCTCTCCAAATATTTTCTAATGCCACTGAAGAATGTTCGAATGTTGTTGAAGAAGTGGAGCGGTCAAACCCAATGAGCAGGATCATTGTTTTTTCTTCCAGCTGATACTTTATGAAGAGGCTGTACTCAGCAAAATCTTCGCCTGCTAATCCCAGCTAAATATTTGAGAGATGATTTACTACCTTTAATGTTTTCAAAGCACACCATCAAACACAAGACAGAAGCATAAAAATAAATGAATGCTATAACTGCTTCTGTACCTCTGGTAGATTTGTTGTTCCCCTCTTAACTTGAATGACTTCTTTGTTAAGTTGAAGAATGTGGGCTAAAAATAAATCTGCTCTCTGTGGACCGCTTGGTTCTGCTGCTGGACTCAGAGTGGGTCTGATTCTCTAATTCACCCCACACACTCCTCTCTCATACATAAATAAACACAAACCACACACTCTGACCACAGTGTGACAGGAGAGGTGTAAACTACACAACCACAATGAAGGCACCAAAACCTGTCAGAGCTCTGGTGTATCACTCAAGAAATTCTGATATCCACAGAATATGAAATCACTGTGATGTGAAGAGTTTCACATTTTTGTTAACTGAAACTTGGAAAAAAAAATTGTTACACTCCTGTGTCTCTGTGAAGTGTTAGCAAGGCAGCAGAAATGTTAGCTTAGATTTGTTAGCATGAAAACCTGAGTCATGGGAAAGCTGTACTAAGTTTGAAGTACTGTTGTCATCATGGGCTATAGACAAGAACTGAGGGAGTTTTTTGTTCATTAAGAAGCAGCACAAAGACAAACACAAAAATACAATGGTGTATTTTTAGCTGTGCTGAGATTCACTTTAACTGTTTCCAGGCGTTGTGCTAAGTTTAGCTAAACTCCTCACACTCTGTTTATCAAAGGATGGTAAGTCTTCTCATCACTCTCTCAGTAAAGAGAAAAATAATCCTGCTTTAAAAAACTTTAAACTACACATATTCTTACTGTATACAACAATCTTTTGATTTAATCAAGTCTGAGCCAGTAGGAAGTTAGCTCAACCAACAGGAAGTAGAAAAATTAGCCTGCCCAAATGAAGTTATTTCAGGATGAGCTGCATGAGGAAACAAGTGTTAACATTTTACCCATATAAAACTGGACTTTTACCTTCCAGTCCCTGAGTAAAGATGTTTGCAACCCAAAAATGCCCGTAATTATGAGACTTGTCCATGGGATGGAAAGCGCGGAGTGTCTTGTGACTCCAGCTGTCTGTCAGTCATGCAGCTTTCCGGACTAACTACGCAGTCGCTATTATTTGACACACGCGGTCAACACACAAAGGAATGAAGTCAGACTGCAGACGTATCTGGTGTATTTGAGGCGTTACTGTTCCATAACCTGGTGTTTTTAAACACAGCGATGGCCATGTACTGTAAACATTACACATCCCTTGGAGGCAAAGGTAAGTATGACTGTACTTTATGTAGAACATTTGCATGTTTTATCCACACTTTAAGAAGTGTGTGTGTGTGTGTCTGTGTAAGTACAATACTTTTGTTATATTGTGAGACATTTTTTTTACGTAAACTTATAAAAGCAGTTTCATTAAAAGATAAATATTTAAATGAGATTTTCATTAATTTTCTGAACCGCTTATCCTGTTCAGAGACCCGGGTGGCTGGAGCCTATCCCAGCTGTCATTGGGTGAGAGGCGGGGTACACCCTGGACTGGTCGCCAGTCAATCACAGGGCTGACACATAGACATACAACCTTTCACTCACACACTCACACCAATGGACAATTTAGAGTGACCAATTAACCTGATGAGCATGTTTTTGGACTGTGGGAGGAAGCCGGAGTACCCGGAGAGAGCCCACACGTGCACGGGGAGAACATGCAAACTCCACACTGAAAGGCTCACCGGCCAAGCTGGGAATGGAACTGGTGACCTTCTTGCTGTGAGGCTGCAGCGCTAACCGTTGCACCACCCTGAAGCCTTAAATGAGGTTTTCTTCATGTAAAAAGTACAGGTAAATTGGCATGTTTGACGTATAGTGAATCTTTGTGTTCACTTTATTTTTACTCAGCATGTTTTGTTTGTCAAATGAGTTTCCAACTTTCCCACAGTATGTCGTCTGGTCTGCTCCTCAAGGGGCGGAGGGGACACATCTGCTGCAGCCTCACAGACGGTAAACTCGCTTATTACTGCACTGAAAATGATGGTCTGCTGCTGCCAACAGGGACTGCATTATTTCAGCGGTATACACACCACACACTGGTGTCAACATATCTGATAAACAAAGTGTCACAGTTTGACAGGACACCATATTTAAGATCCTTAATGAGGCACAGTCTATGTTGAGGGTGTTGAGACTTGTTTGCACACCTGGTGCTTTAAGTTAATTTAGATCTTGATATCTGCCAAATTTCTTTTAGCAGTGAACAGATTCAGGGTTGAAAGGTGTCTGCTCTGGACTATTTCAGGTGCCACTAAAATCCCGCCGTGGGTTGTTTATTTTTTACTCTTAAACTTGGGGAATGAAAGGCCACTATCCAACACCAACCTGTATATTCAGCAGCTGTTTGCTCAGGTGAAAAAACCTTACTTAGCCCTGCTTACTCAGGGGTTTACCGGCAACATTATGGAGGTACCATGCTTTAAAATGTATGAATCAGAGTTAACAGGTCACAAAAAACAGACTCTGCAAAAAAAGTCTTGTACAACTGTTAATTAAAGAAAACAATCAGTTTATGGCTTTGGGTCCTCTTGTATTCTCCAGTTAGCATACACGGCAGATTTTTTGAATGGGAGATTCACCCCATGTATCCTTCAATGAACTCTAATGATCTGTGTTTTAAAATCAAAGCTTCTTCAACAATTAGAAGTCATAAACTACATTTTAATGAACCACTTTACTGGAGTTTGTCTTAACAAGTTTCCCTCAATGAAAAATAATGTCGAGACTGAGCTGCACCTCTCAGTACTGGAAAAAAAAAAACAACCTCAGAAACAGAGAAAATGTTTTACAGGAACAAGCAGATTCATAACAGGCGAGCTGTCAGGGACATTTTCCACTCCAAACACGAGCCACACAGGAAAGAGCAAATGAGCAACCAAACAGCTGTTAAAGTTTACAGGCCTACAGCAATTTATTCATACTTTAAAAGAGCACAACTTTGAAGAGGTTGTTTATTTGAGGTCATACATGACGGCTCATGCTGTGAGGGTGAGACAGACGTGGGGGAGAGGCAGTGGGACAGACACCTTTTCATATGTGAGAATGCAAACTCGTAGACAATGGGAGTAAACTTGTAAAAACATTTACACACTGAGGTGAAGCTGTTAAATCTTTGACCATAGCGTCAGTCAGGACACTGGCATAAAATGACTTCTAGTTACCACTGACATCAGTTTCCTTCCATGTCAGCTCTTTAAATACAGGATACAGACTCACTTTCTTGAGTGGGGCTCACACAACTAACATAATTAATTAAACTTTGGAAATTTGCTTTATGACAAATTACCTCCAGAGTTAAATATGTTTCCAGAGATGTCTGAGTTGTAATGTTTTGATTTCTTGATGACTAATTTCACTGCACTAACATTCTTGCCTAAAGGTCTGTTGTAGATATGAGTAAAATAATCAAATATTACACCTTGAGAATAAAACAAATGCACTTGTTTAAGAGAGAACTTTAAAACATAGACAGTTGTAAAAGAAGACCAAAATATTCAGAGCTCCCCCTACTGACTGGCTGCAGTATAGGTCTAAAAGCTCATCTCCGTATTAACAAATGGGACATGGGTCCAGTTTGAAAGTTAAAATACAAGTGACAGACATGTTTCACAAACTGTGCTTCTGTAGTTATAGTTAGTTTTAATCATGCAAATTAAATGAATGCCCCAGTGTCTATGAAGTTCAGTTTTAGTCATTTGATTGGATTTAAAGCTATGGTGTACGATATGGAAGCTTTGTACATCTTAATAACACTTTTTATAGGGCTGTTATGGTCCTATGGTCCAATCTTCACAATGGAAATACCAAAAAGAATGAAAAAAATCCATTCAGTATATCCACTGCAAAGCTGCGTACCAGTAGACCAATCCAAACTGCCCGGTTCGGATTGGTCCTTAAGTCCATCCAATCCCCTGTCTCCCTCGCTTTGCACTGTCATGCCCATGGTCCCACCTCGTCCTTCCCCACTACCCCTCTCACGTCAGCTAGCTGCTCAGCTACCGAAGCGTCATGGAGCCAGAGAAGACCGAAACCAGGAAGCTGTTACTGGTAGCCTCCACAGGGGAGGGAAGAAAACGAAAAAGTTTCAAGGAAAAGGCTGAAGCAATGAAGAATTATAAGCGATACAGGTGCCAACAGAGACTGCATTTTGGAGAAATGGTGGACCGGTGGAAAAAGCTGCAGAGGGATTTGGGACTGAAGACTGATGCCGAGACAGCTGAGTTTCTGTTGAACAGGTAATGACTTTGTTTACCACAGTGGGAGATGTCAGCTGAATAACTCTAGTTAGTCTGTGCCTATACTGGCTAATGACTAAACGCTGCTGGTCGGAACGGGTCGGCTCTGTCAATAGATTTTAGCATAAGTTAGTCACACATCTTTAGCATTGAAAACTGAGCTGGTGAAGACTCCCCGAGAAAGGTGAAGCCTCGCCCACAGTCGGCTCTGCTCTGATCAGCTGGCAGTGGCAATGCCAGACCTGCTTTGCCGGCTAATTCATGGTTTTGATTGTGCCGGTCCAACTGAAAAAGTTACCACTGTGTGTTGCAAGGAGGATGACTGTCTTGTTTGTTACATTTTCTGCCCGCCGGCTTCTTGCTCTGTCGTAGGGGGCGTGTTGTTAGGAGGCGAAGAAGAGCGATACAAGCTGGGGGGCGGGATCTTGAAACATGGAGGGGAGGGGTGAGTGAGGCTGCCTTTTTCAAATGTGTCTCATCAGACAAACTAGGTTTCAGATCGTAGACCATAGCTTTAAAAGTCGTTAATTCCATGATTAAAACTATTTTCAGAAATGCCATTCCTGCTGCACTGTGTGCACTGAAGTCAAGGAGCATAACTAATGCTAACACTAACAGTTTTAGCCACCAAGACGTAAACCCCTTACTTCTGATTGGCCAGACCTCTGCAGGTCTGTAAAAGGGCAGAACTTAGGAACAGACCTTAGTGTTTGAGGCCTACACCTCTTATAAACCACCTAGAAGATTGGTATGCAAAGACCTCATCATTTCAGCAAATCTCATGAAGATCTCATTAAGTTCTCGTACTATTTTTAGAACAGACCCTTTCAAGCACTTTAAAAACAGATTCAGGATTCATTTCTACAACATGTGAATATGTGAGTATGGATGCACCACAGTTACTTTATATCCATGTTTAAAATATGGGGAACCATGTTACCCCCTTTTAATCGCTTCAAAACTTGTAGCTCATTTCTATATTTGTGACCACAATACAGAGGGACTTCTGTCTGTGAATCATTCAAGTGACTAAGGACCACCATCATATGGCTGCATGGAGCTTCTTAAGACACCAGCAGAGGTTCTTCGTAGTAGTCTGTGGTCAGGGTCTGTTGTTAAAGATATTTTGGCTTCACTTTTCTGCACAGCGTGTGCATTTTAACAGTAATTTCTGTAAACGATTGAGATTATCAAAATTGTTTTTTTTATGACCAAGTACCAGGAGAACAAAGGACACCTTTACTGGCATGAGTTATGCTTTGTGTTGAGTGCTAATTGCTGATATTAGTGTAAATAATGGTGGATGATAAGTATTTTACCTGCTATAAATGTATGTTACCATTGTCAAGTCAAGGCTCAGAGACCAGCTGTGCTTAAGTATGCAATACAGAGCTGCTGGCATGACTGTAAACTCTTAATTTTGGTGGTTCTTACTCCAAGTTTTAATAATATTTTGAAAGGAAGACTTTTTTGTCAAAACAATAAATCATACTTTATTCCGTCTGATTAGGCGTAACATAACAACACAAAAAAGTAATGAATCAGCTTTACATTTCATTTTTATCAATTGTAAATGAGGGTTTCCTCTGTCAAGAAATGTTCTTCATCTGTCAATACAGAGACCTTTGACATAAAATAACACCCTGCTCCTTCCAGACATGCCTAAACATACTCCCATAAAACCACACAGGCTTTGGCATCAGCTTGTCTGCATTCATCTGCACAAGGGGTTAGATTGCTGAGTTACACAAAGCTATAGGCTCTGAACTATAAAGGGCTGAAACTAAGAGCTGCAGGATGCAAATAAAGCTGTAAAATATATATTGCCTCTGCGGTTTTGGCTTTGTTGCAGGCAGGAGTTCTGAGTCAGACAAACAGGACAGCAGAACCGCAGACTGCAAACCAACCAAGTTCAACAGCAACTAATAACAAAGGAAAGAACATGCTTTGCTCATACAGACCCATGTAGTTTATGTGAACATCAGTCAGTCTGCATGGTATAGGTCTGTGTAATTCTCACCCATGCCTAAGGCTTGAAGAGAAACAAACCCTGGTTACAGGGGATTCTTGTGCGTTAAAAGGTGGCCCACTATTCCAATTTAATTTCAAGCTTGGACAGTGACGCCACTCTCCCTCCCTCTGTATGTTTGTACAGGTGCACTCGTGATGTATGTGTTACAGCCACTGTGTGACTGAGCACTGACCCGCCTCCACCGTTTGGCACGCTGGCACTGCTGCCTCTGTCTTGAGCCGAGAGACCATGAGGCCCTGCAACAAACAGCTCTCTGTCACCACTAAGACGCCATGCACACAACCACTCGCCTCGAGGGCTCTATGATACATGGTTATTCATATATTTATGCAGTTGATGTTAATACAGATCTATTTAGTGAATATACTGATCAGACCCTTGAGGATTTATCAAGTTCCTCTGGGATTGCTGCAGCCTAAAAATGGGACTTGACTCAGACTCAACTCGTAGTCTTCAGACTTTCTGTGCAGATATACAACATTTGATATCAAACTGGGAACATAAGTTTCTCCCTTTATTGTGACTCTTTGAGTTCAACACACATCAGAAAGAAAAAGCCTCTGCTGATGAAGTGTAGAAGAGCAGCTTGTAAATGATGGATGGCTAACAGTTTCAGGACTTCGAATAAGTCTAACCCCGCTACACATGATGTATGAATTGTATGAAATTTGCAACCACACTTCAGAAATGTCTTCCCAGTCACAATGGGTCTTAACATAGCTCTGCCACTTTAAACCAAAAGTGAAAGCCCTCAGAAGTGTATCCAAACACAGCCAGATTAATGGATGGCAGAAACAATCAACATGAAAACCATCAGGCATGATGGGAGATTGGGGTTCGTAGTCTGTCAGGAGCATAATTAAAGTTGAACCATGGGGTTAGAATTACATGAACGCCCTGCACCGATTCAAGCATATAAAGAGCTGGAGCGTCAGCAGGCGAGTGCTTCTCCATGTGGTCCCACTCCTCAGAGTGGCTGAGCTGCTTCATGCTTGACTGTTCAGATTTGATTTAACCTGCATCGAAGAGGTTAAAGTCGCTGACATATTTCAAAATTTGAGAGGACTAACATTATGATTATATTTGATAGTGTAAATAAAGCAAGAAGAGCCAAAATGTGGGTTTTGATTGGCAAGATATAAATGTGGCACAGTGCTGGGAACATACTAAAGGATAAACCAACCAACTGAATCTCTTTCAAAAGGCCTGAAACAGATGATAAAAAATGACAGAGAGGGAAAAAGAAGAGAAGAAAGGCAATTTTTGTTTTCAGATCTAAGTTTAAAGGTCCCATATTCACTTTATTAGGTCTTTCAGTGAAATTTGTTGGTCTTTGGCTTTCCTCCCAGCCCACAAAATGTGTTATTTAATGACAAAACCTGTACTTAGTAGTGCTTGTGAATGTAAAATCCTGACCTAAAACGAGCTGTTTGGATTTTAGGGATTTGCCGACGTCAGCGATTCCCTTTTTTTGACCTATCAGGAGCAAGTCTGACCTGATTGGTCCACTGGAGCAGTTACCCCCCTCCCCACTCCTCTGCTTTGTTATTGGCTGTAAACAGCTACATAGTTCCATGCACAAGCTACCCATCTCGGAAGAAGACCAGACTAAGTGACTAGAGTTCCTTTATAAAGGAAATGTGCCAGCTACACTCAGTAAAACTATGCTTGTGTATGCTAGTCACTTCACAGCCGACTGCTTTTCCAACTTTGGACAGTACAACAGAGGACTAGTGAATAGACTGGTCCTGAATCCAAGTGTGTTACCAACCATCCACCAACAAACCTCAGACCCTGGAAATGTGAGTATTGTAAATGCTGTGTGCTGCGGAGTAGATGTAAGAGCTTTTCCTCAGTGTCCCACCTGTCTCTGTGTTAGCTTCAGGATGCTAACTTTAGCTGCGGTTAGCCTGTTGTTTTAGCCTGTAATGTTACGGTAAATGAGCTTCGCTGTTTTGTGCACTCGGAGCTCGTGGTGCCGCTCTCAGTGACGTGGAAGAGCGGGGTGGTATTAGCAGTGGCTCATTTACATATGAAGGTCACGCCCACTAAATCAGAGCGTTCTGAACAGAGGGGCTATGGGAGCCTGGAAACTATTGGCTTTATGGACCAAAACATGTCACTACCATTTCATGAAGACATCAATGATCCATAGTAAACTGCAGAAAAGGAGCAGAATATGGGACCTTTAAGAGCACCATATTTGCTATAAGAGTCACTTTAAAGGATGGTCCAACTTATTATTATTGTTGTGGGATTATATGAGGCGCTTGTCATTAGTAAGTGTGTTACCCATGGGGTATGTTAGTCAGTTTGATTCCTTTACTGAGAAACCAGGTGGACAACAAGCATCATGGATGCTATAGACTACATACAACAGCAGGAATATAGTGGGCAGGGTTCACCTCTGTCTCATGATTTAGCTACGTATAAGAAACTCCCACCCAAACTCCAGTGTTGATTCAAGCGTAAGCTCTGTTCAGAAAAACTTTCAGCTCTTTACTTGGCTGTCAGAAATTATTCACAGACACATTAGTCTTCCTTAGTCTGCTGTGCAACCATCAGCTCCCCGAGCTTTTGGTCTACGAAAGAGACAGATACAAACAAACTAAAAAATATGAGCCTTTCTTACGATCTCACGATCCTGAGAGCTACTTGCTGTCATTAGTGGGGCTATGTAGCATTTTTGGAGGAAGCTTTCTGAGCCAGAGGATTCTATCCCTTTGCTAACAGCTGCAGTCCCATACTCAGTAATGTGTTGCATGTGCAGCATTTGTGGGTTTAAATGATGTCTAAGTAGGATGCACTAAAATCAGTAGTAATAATATAATGATGATGATAATGATAATGATTTAGATGGAGGAGCAAGTCTGTGTTAAGATGGTAAAGGGCTGAAATGTTTCCTTAAAGGCTGCAGCAGCTCAGAGCCGGTTTACACCAAGGTCTACAAAGGAGGTAAAGAAATCAGCAATGAAAAAATCTGATAATGAAGAAAAACAGTTTTCCTCACAAGGAGACAACTAACACTCAAACAATTTAATGTTTTAATTTAAGATGAAAACAAAGAGAATGTTTCTGGTAATTTAGCTGTTATTAGGGGAAAACGTGACAAATTTTATTTAATTATCATTAATAAAACATCAATTTTAGTTCAATACCGATACTTCTGAATGGAATATTTGTGACAGTTTGGCCCCTGTGTGTAACAAATGTGTTGTGTTCCTTAATTATTAAACCATGAAAATGAATGCCCTACAATTACTCCTTATAAGCATATGATTTATATTAAGTCCAAATGATCATTTCACTCTAATCAGTTAGTTTCCCTGAAACAAAATCTAAACAGGCCACTAGATGTCTCCTGTCTCTACCAACAAACACTCATTGTCAGGCTCTCTGTGCTCATTCAGAAACACTGTGACATTGCATTCAGACCTGAGGAACAAACACCACAACAAAAAAGGCAACACGTGACAGAAACAGGTTTTTACACACACACACACACACACACACACACACACACACACACACACACACACACACACACACACACACACACACACACACACACACACACACACACACACACACACACACACACAAACACGGGTTGGTGTTGGTAAGAAAAACTTCTTGTGGATTCGGGGGTGAAGTCTGAACAAACAGTATGCAGCCCTGCATTAAACAGCTTCATCATTTTTCTGGCTGTCCTTCTTCATATTTTTGAGGCTGCAGTTCAGGTTTTGGCTGCGTCTCAGTGTGAGCAGAGCCGTTTACTGCAGGAGGCTATTTCAGGGTCCATGGGCAGACTTTATGAGCCTTGGGCCACAAATTCAGTCACACAGAGACACTTTTGGCAGCAAAAAGAAGCTTGGAGGCTGTTAGAGCCAAATTTTTATGCACAATACAAACTAAGTTATAAATGGGCACTGCAGACAAAAACACTCAAGGCACCTGATCTGACTTAAAGAGGCTTGAGCTCAATGGATGTTTTCAGTTGGCTCATAAATCAACCTCCCTGCCATCTCCTCTCTCCCTGGCTGTTTCAGGCAGGGAGTGGTGTGTGAATCTATCTGCCAGCTTCCTGTACAGCAGCTCTCAGACCTCTGCGCTGCATCTTAATGGTCTAAAATTATAGCACAGCGTTTGATGGCTGCCTGGCACAGCGCAGGTTCCCACACCTGAGAGCTGACAGAGCAGAGAGGCTGATTCCTGCTGGACAGGGAACAGTCACTTCGGCCAAAGCTGTGGAGCTATCCTGTTCGTTCTGGCCGTCTCTCGCCCCCTCTTTACTCTCTGGGAGGAGGCCAAGGCTTTTGGGTGTGCGCCTGCTTTCGCTGCGCTGAAATGCAATATTCTGACAAGTTTACATGTCTGTCCAAAAAACAAGCGACAGTTGAGCGTCAGAGAAGTTTTTCTCTGGGCGGTAGGTCTCAAGTTGACTCCCTTTGACCTCAAACTGCAGGCGTGTGGGAAAGCAGGCGCAGCTCCACATCAGGGGCTAAACCGACAAGCTCACAGAGTGGCTGCGACACTGGGCGGAGGTAGAGGGTGAGGCTGCAGTGTATCACATTTAGCAGTAAAATCTAAATACATGTCAACATCAAAAATAACGTCTCTTTTAAAGAACGCTGGAGCTTGAAACAGGCCAGCTCCTTTTTTTTGACTGAGAGCAGACGCTGCATTTCCTGGGACATGAGTCAACAGACTGGGAGGCCGTGGAGGAGGAGGAGGGTGAATGAGTGACACTTTCCCTCATTTTGGATGCATTTATAACAGCTTGATGCCTTTCTTTCTTTTCCCTTTGAGCTACACTTCACAGAACTTATCCAAATGCCGGGACAGAGTGCAGTCACCCACCATTAGCCCATTTTGTCAGACAGAATCTGATCCTTTGACTGGCTCTGACTCTGCATTTATATGAGTGAAAGAAACCTCTGAAGAATACTAGTGACTAAAATTCCTGATCTGCATGCGGTTTATCTGTGCAGCGACCAAAACCGCTGCTCACTCTGCTTCAGATGGAGGTCTGGCCTGCGTTCACTGAAGCATGGGCGAGCCCGTCCAAAAAGAGGCTCGGCTGAATTGGTGTCAGCTGTTGAGATCCTGGCAGATTTGAGGTGCACCTCCAAGAACTGATTCTGATCTGTTTTCTGTTTAAACGTTTCTTTGGTTGGAGATGTTTTCCTCAGTTTGATAAGCACGCTGTGGTCGCTGTTGTTTCCATTTTGTGCTGGAGTTACATTTTTGTTGTTGGGAGTCTTCCAGCAGAGCGGAGCAGAGGGGGTTGCTTGAGGCTGCTGGAGCGCACATTTCGCATCTGGGGCTTCGAGCGGCGCAGAGCAGGCTCCTTCCTGCCTCTCGCAGGATGTGGGGTATCCTGTCTGGCAGCGGGAAAGAGGGGCGCCGGGCTTCAAAGGAAGCAGGAAGTGGTCAGGGGATGGAGAGAGGTGCAGGACAGGGGGAGGAGGCAAACAAGGCCAAAGACTGAGCCCTGTGGTGCTGAACAGCCTTGCAAGTTTGTGGAGCACAGAGCAAGCCAGCACAAACTGAAAAAACACACACTTCATAAAACGCTGGAACAAATAAGAGAGCAATTTATAGTTTTGTACAAAGGATTTGTGCTTTTGTTTCCTTATGTTTAAAGTCAGAACCGCATTCTGACATTTCAGATATTTGCTTAAAAGGACACTCAGAAAGCACAATAGTCTATTCAGAGTTAATAGCAAGTGGGGTTCAGTTTCCTTCCCACAGACCCTTGTGCTATTTACGAGGGAGGGGGGCTCTCTCTGAAAGACATTTGCAAATCTTGACTTCGAAAATATGTGCAGTTGGCAGTTGGAGACGCACCCTGTTCCACTGGCATCTGAGTCACGCCGCAGTCAGTGGCGAATGTGTCAAGAGGCATGAATACACACACACACACACACACACACACGCACACACAGAGCACACAGACAGGAGAGAAACTAGCGTCAAAAGATGAATAACACACTGGGGGAGAAATAAAGCAGGGAGCGAGGGGGGAAAGGAGAAGCCTTAATCACACGTGTAGCCGTAAAAAGTGGGGCTTTTAAACTCATTACGCTCTCTGTAATTGTACGCTTGTCGTGCAGAGCGACTCGCAGGAGATCAAAGGCCAACGCCGAAAGAGAGAGAGAAGCAGTGAAGGAATCAAGTAATTATCACTTGAAAGATGAAGAATCTTTGCTTTCCTTCGCTGTAAACCCTTTTCCTCCACACATGTGTTTGACATTAGCCATCCTGTGCCCCACATTGGTAAAGACCTTCAGAGACCACTGAGAGGGCTCGACTAAAAGGAGGCTCGAGGCACAAGGAAGTCTATTTATAGAGCTGGGTCACAACAAGCCGCCACTAATTAGTCAGGTTCATTACAGAGCTGGAGACGTTGTGAAACACAGCAGAGATGAGAAACACTGACTGTAAGGAAGAAAAACAAGGTCATTCAATACACTTTGACACATGGATTAAAGGTTTAAAGGAAAACTTGTGAGACATTTAATGGGGACATTATAGGAGTGCAAATCCCCTGATTATTTATTTATGTATAAAACCAATCACAACAAAGATAAGACACTGTGAAAGAAATAATTGAGAAACAGATTTTGACGGTCTGCACAGAGGCAAATTTGGCAGCTGCTGCTAAATGTGTTGTTTGTGTTTGTACAGAACTTTGGTCAACTTCTGTTGTTTTAAATGTGCTCTATAAATAAAGTTTGAGTTGAGGTGGACCCTTCTACTACAGAGACATGCTGTCGTAACACATGTAGCATGTGATTTGGCAATGTCTTAATTAACTCCTTTGAAGTCTGACTCATCTAAAGGTTGCCAAAAATTCTAATTTTTTGACAAGAGGTGTTTATTAACCATTTTAACAAAGTTCTCAAAAATATGGCTATATATTTATATTTGAGTAATTTATTTTTATATCACATTTGACACATTGGTGACTTTTTATACAAAGTCTTTAGTTAATGTGTATTCCATCGATACAGAAAATACTTATTTTAAAATGAGTAACAATTTGAATGTTTTTTTTTTTCACAACTTCTTGAAAGATAGCAATGACTCAAATTGTTATTAAACAACTACAGAAAGCCAGAAATTTATTAAAGTTGTTAAATTTAGGGCAAAAAATTGTTACATTATGGGTTTTAATACATTTTGTATTATTTAATTTTGGGTGTTTTGTTACATTTTGTGTTGGCATTACATTTTATGCTCTAACACGTCATTTTGAAAAGGGCCAAAAAAAACCTCAACCTTTTTTTTTCACAGGTTTTCATGAAACTGAGCTGCTGCTGGCACTGAGCCATGGAGGAAGAGCCCAGTTTGAACTTGTGTTTACTAACAAATAACGAAAATTCCCCGCAGACCCTACCTTTAACCTGAGACATTTGTTACAGGTGCATAAATGTGTCTCACCCAATAATATGAAAAGAGCTTATGATAGCTTGACCAATGCTAAGTGAAAAGAAAGACAACCCTTGCTCTTGTTCTCTGATAGTAAAAAAGTTGTGCTAACCAATTCTAGTAATTCTCAACTCTGGTCGGACCTAACAGCTCAAGGCCACTCTACCTGCTGAGTTACCACCATAATCTTTGACTGATTTGTCAACAGTTGGGATGCAGTGTTGGCACCAGTTCAGTTTGTCTGCTATGTGAACTTTACATGTTGTCCTTATACATGTGTGGGTTCTCTCTCAGCACTGTGGCTCCCACTCACAGCTCAAAGACGTGTTGGTTTGGTTAATTGGTGAATGCTGGCAGTAGGTGTGAGTCTCTGATGTGATAAACTGGTAACCTGTCTCAATGGATGTTTTGGGATCTTTCAGTGTGGTTCCAACAATGTTTCAGGAGGGCAGTGCTAAGTTTTTACCACAGTCAGAATGTTTTGCACTCTGGAAACTATCTTGGCCGCTTAAACTATAATTTGATGGTGTTTGGTTTTAAAAATGTATGAAGCAGGTGTGAATGTAAGTGTGAATATTTTTGTGGCTGTCGAGAGTGTCTTACCATTTGGTGCATGCTGGGAGCGTCATATCTTCACTTGTCTGCACACCGTGGAGATTTGCTGCACAGCAACACTTTAAAGCAAGATTATATGAAAACACATCAGGCAGTAAACTCAGCTGAGCCAGAGGAGTAATAATATATGTCCATTCACGTAAGGATCCAAAATACACTAATGTTGCATGCGGTGCGGGTGAAATACTTGGCTGGATTCTTATTTGGTCTGTGGCTCTGAGTCAGGGGAGGATTTTTTTTCTTCACAAGAGCAGAAACGTTGGAATAACAAAATGTTCACAATGCCAGACCCTCCTCATAGATCCTGCCAGGGTGTCAACATGCCCCACAAGAATGTGCTGAGCCTCACTGGCCAAAGGGTCACTCCAGTAAGTGTGTGTGTTCACATGTGTGTGTGTGGATATGTTTCTGTCTGTGGGATTCACTCTGAGTGTGTGTGTATGAGCAGGGATGAGGGCAGTGTGCTGCAGCTCAGGGAAGACACCCTTCAGTCTCTCCCTGAAGACTTCAAGCACCAAACAGACTCTGACAACAGCTTGATATCTCATCATCTCTAAGAAATAAATGATAACTTTGATTGGTGAACTTGTATCTCCTGACTGAAAGAGCTTTTTTTATGATTATTATTATTTTATTTAAGCAAATTATAACAGCACAGCACAATGAACTGTAAATTGTGGAAGACCTCCTGCAGCCCACCTGGTGTGGCCTTGTGGCGCTTCAAGGGGCCTCAGCCCTCACTTTGCGAACCATTGTTTTGATATATGACAGACAGTAGGCGCGTGGTTAACCCCGAGGTTCAAAGGCTTAAACAGCTGTTTGGAGCGGCACCAACCTGTGAAATGAAAAGAACAGATGAAGATACACATTGTAGAGTCAAATTCATCGACTTTTAACGAAACTGTCTACATGATCCATACGTCCATATCATCTTTTCCTGCGTGGAAGTATTGACCACACAGGAAAAGTACCGTACAATTTGATGCAGTGAGCCCTGATCTTGCTTGCATATCCACAGTCAGCTGTTCCTGTCTGTGTTCTCACATTAAGCCTGATGACTGCGAAGGAGCTCTGGAACAAACTGATTTTCATTTTGACGTATATGTAAACAAATCAAATGGTTACCTGAGGAGCACATCAGGCGACAGTTTGTTTCACAGACCGAGAGTTGAAGGTTTGTCCATTGTTACAAAAAAACATGGACCAAAATACACAGAAACATAATGAGGCCTTGTATAGGCTCGTAAAATGCAGTATGGCAGCACATCCCACATGCTTTTAAAACAAAAGCCTGGTCCATTTTCTGAGGAGAGACTACCCAATTTTTTTTTTTGCAAGATGCTTCTATTTTGTAGTGGTATTTAGGAAAGTTATTTGGTAAAAGAATTACCTTGGATTAACTGAGCCTATTTAAGAATCCATTGGAATGGGAGTTGTCTGTAATCACGGTGACAGCAGGTGGTTAGTGAATGACATCAGATACAGGATTTTCCAGACATTTTTGTAACACCCCTAGACTGTACAATACATGGATGTAGTTTCCATGATGTCACCTATTTATTTCCAATGCAGAGTTCTGAGGCACGTTTAAAGCCAGTGTCATATTAAAACGTGTGACTGGTCCTAGCTTTGTTCAGGTTGGATCAGTGTTGTGCCAGCTTACACAAAAAGTGAAAAGTTCAGTTCACACTTTTTAAACTGAACTAGTTCACGTTCATTTTTTCGCTACAAGTTCTCTTTTTCAGTTGAGCCAGCTGTGCTTTTATCCATATCCCCGAGCTAATTACCTAAATATATAAATCCCTGTATGCCGTTATAGCACCACAGACAGAAAAAACGTTGCCATATTGTGTGAACTGTCTGCAGGAGACATGCTGAACGCACGGAGTGTTGTGGTAGTAGATCTGAGTTCTGTTGCCCTGGTGCTCTGCACCTCCCATCACCTATTGGCAACTCCCCTCATCTCTCTGCACCTTTGGCCGTGTCTCATCCTTTGTCCTTTCTGTTTGTGTCCTTAGAGAAAGGAAGTGTTGTGTCATGTACAATTAAGAAGTTTTTCACCCCCAAAATTGACTTTTCTTCATCCATGGCGTCGGATTCCCGCTGGATCTAACCTGCTGATGACTTCTGGCCATGCATTAATGACAATGTTTCGATAAACAAGAATAAAATTTACAATCAGGAGCCAGGACAGGGAGCTTTATTTTGAAATGACCAGATACTCGTTTCTGCAGCACACCCCAGCAAAGAGTAGACTCACAGCGAAATAGCACAGCCATTGGTGATCATGGCACCGGTGAACAGCAGCACGTAGGGGTCAGATTGTGAGCGACCGCTTACTGCCTCAGGAGTGAACTTCGCTCACAGGTCAGTTCACCATTCATGAAAATATGAGCGCGCCCAATGAACAGGTTGGATAAGCTACAGAGATGAAGCTTCACCCTTTTTGCAGGCAGTTATGGGGGTTTCAATCAGCCAGTCCATTCAGCTGCGCCCTCACATTGGAAAAACTAGCAAGTATAATAGCTTCAACAATAACTGGTTATGAAAAACATTCATACAGATTATGCCCATAGAGAAATGACGTATCAGGCTGTCAACATGTTTATTTTCGTTTTAAAGAGCTACTCTTCTGGATGAGTGTGTCATCATTTCTGGTGCTTCTGCAGCTAGCCTTGAGTGAATGCTTAATGAACTTCAGAGCATTTCCTGTTTCAATAAAAACATAAAAACTGTCTCTCTTCTCAAGGTAGACAGTTTAACCAAGCAAATATCATAAGGTTGGAGAGACAGAATCCAGTACAATCTCTTCTCCCTCCTCTTTTCATTCTGTCATTGAGAATCTCTGTCTAGCGCCTCTCTGTTAAATGCTTGGTATCCCAACAGAGGGGTGCCAACAAAGTAATACCTTTTGAGATAAGAAATGCAAATAATCGTGTTCAGTGCTGTACCAAACAGAACCAGACCTTAGCTTAACTTTGCTCCTTACAGAAGCCGTTGCTCAGCTCCTATTTTGGGTCCCTATCCAGAAGACTTACTGATAGCTAGGTTTCACTTTTGACTGTGTCACAAGAAACACATACTTTGGCAACTTAACTGTACCTTTTTGATAATTAAAATCAGTTTAAATTGAATAACTTTTCTAAAAAGTCTCAGTGCCCAGTCTTTTACTGTCCTTAGTACTCCTACTGTTGGTGAGTACCTCGTACAACCCCACTAAACTATCCCTCCTGGAGAATCAAAGCCTTTCTGCATGTATGCAAACACACTTGTGTGACAGAATATACCCTGAAGCTATATTTGCATACTTGATTCTATTCTTACAGTATGGAAATCATATCTGCGCCTTGTTTATGGGAACAGCCAGTGGAAATTTTCATGCAGCTGTTGCCAGAGCAGCAGTCGTCCCTGCCTGCCTTTGGTGTCTTTTCAGGCCAACTGTGGCCACACACAGTGGGGATGAGAGGTGGCACCACCAGCTCACCGCTCTGTCCTATAATCTGCCTGGTAACAGGGATCAGTCACAGTCTATAGGGGTAAAGGTAGAGGATAAACTCTGCTCATTGTGTGCCTGCCGTCTCTATCACATTTTTGTCATGCATGCACAGAAGAATTTCTCAACTATGTGTGTGTGCATAGTTCTTCAAGGGTGTATACACACATACACACACACTGTATAGGATGGTGAGGGTTGTTTCTACACAGGTGGGAAGGCAGACAAGGGCAGTGTACGCATGGAGGTAAAAAAGTGACTGCAGAAGAGGATGCTGCTGCACAAAGACTGATTCACAGCGCTGAGGGGAACATGTGTGCAGCACATGGTAGAGTCTGAACACAGGGAGAGCCACGGGCTGGAGAGGCCCACAGAGACCTGGCTGCAAACAACACACACAGAGACATGCACACACTCACACACATGCACAAATACCCATGTTTTGTACATTCTCTGCTTTTACAGGGAGTACAAGCTTCACACTATAGTGTTAAGTTTCCAGGTGGACTCTGTGCATGTGTATGTGTGCGTGTGTGTGCATGTATTCTTGTATGCATGTGTGTGATTGGAGGAAGGAGATGAGGGATATCCGGTGGAGCACCAGCGTGTGAAAGTGTCTCAGAACACCCAGAGAGCTCAGAGAGTTGATTACAGCTAATTGCCGAGATGAAGCACAACAGCTGGAGCCGCCTCGCTGCCATTCAAAGACAGACACACAGACAGACACGGACTGATCCCGTCTTCTTGCCAATGACCCCCTGGTTTTTACTGAGACCGAAATGAACTCCGTCTTCGCACCTCACCCCTCATTCCTCTGGCTCCCCTCCTCTTGGCAGACACAGATCTGTAGCTCAGAGAGCTCTGTGAGATGACTGAGGGCTTGTTGGAGTCGATATAAGCTGGCCTGCTCTCAGATTGCTGAGGCTGCTTTTTTCAGCCGTGGGGTTTCCCCCCTCACTGTGGTATTGATGGAATCTGAAAGATGCTTGCAGCCAGATGTCTCAAAGACAGAGCGAAAGACAGAGAGGAAGAGAGGGAAGCGGCCTGCAGTTCTGCACATGTTTGAACTCTGCAGGCTCAAACAACCTTTAAATCCAGTATCTGTAATAATCGAAAATTACCTGGGACTTTCTCAAGCCTCTAGACTCAAAAGATATTAAGGAAGTGTAAAGCTAAGGAACTGATGCATTAACAAAAACAGTAGAGAGGATCTGTTTGTAGTGGCAGCCGAGTGCTGTCAGCTATTAGGTGGAGATGCTAGGACAGCTCCTTGGGCAGCGAGGACTTCATGCTAGTTATCACGTCTCAGAAGTTGAAGCAAGTCTGCTGGTTGCAAGACAATTTTGAGCCAGATTTAGGGCACGATAAGCCTCCATCTGTGATCAGGGTGTGTGACCTAATTCTAGGCTCGTCCTAACCAATTATTTGTCCAAGCAATTTTCAAGTTCATGGTGTCAGAACTGCTATTTTAGCGCTTTGGAGACTTCCTTATTTGGAATGGTAAATGTTTCACCAATGAGAGGAGCAGATAGGGAAGTGTCATCAACCAGATGTTACAATTCATGAGCATGGCAGCAAACATAAACAAAATTGTGCCCAGAGCCAAGTGGAAAACTGAAAAAGAAGATGAGCCTGTGACATTATTTACCAAGAAACTTTTACTCGGGTTTGTTGCTGCATGACAGAACACACATCAGGACGGCTGGCAGACTACGCTGATTGCGCTCTGTGTGTGCTCGACTTCTCAAGTCACGTTTGATCACACAGGATTCTGTGAGATCTCACGTCTATGGAAATGTTGCCCAAAACCCAAACTGCAACCTGTGGTCTAAATATGTGAAGCCTATGAGATGGTGGTAAAAAATTACAGTTCTTTGAGGATCCACTTGGCTGGCTGCAGAAACCGTGGAAACTGAAAACACACCAAGATTAAAATAAAATAATATTAAATCAAGTTGAATTAAAAATAAAAGAAAAGAAAATAAAAAAATAGCACTGAAGCAGTCCTTTGCAAAGAAAAATGTCCATTTAATGTCTTCCAAATGTGCAGCCGGCTGGTTGTCAGTCTAACAGCAATCATACCATCTTCTCTTGTTTGACCTATCACAAACGTTAAAATAACTCTGACTTCTTTCAAATCAGAAAGGATGGAAGCAATTATTGATACTAAAAAGTCAAGTAGACTGAAAAAGATGAAACGATGAAGCCTGTTTACAGAACACTCACTGGGCTGTGAAGATGCAAATCCCAAAGTCAAACAAATCAAAGGCGTGCATCACATTCTCCTCTGCAGCTATCTTTCCTTTCACCCAGTCATGGGCACATTCTCTCTTCCCACATCTCCCTGCCTCATCTACCTTTCCCCCTGCCTCTCTGACCTTCCTTCCTCTCAGTCCTCTGTTCTTTCTCTCACAGAGCAGACAGGAAGTGTGGCCTCTGCTGGGTTCGAGCCCCTCAGTGTGGTGTTTATTGTCCTAACCTCAGAGAATTAGCACAGAAGACAAAGTCAAGGGCATCGCAGCCCTCTGAGGCTGCAGGAGAGGAGGAAGAAGAAGCAAAACAGGACCAGACGGGGTTGTATATTTGTTTAGTGTTGGGTGCAGGGCTGCTAACAGGCTGTGATGTCCAGGTGGGTGAGGAGTGGCCTGGTCGGGGTCAAGTGATTGGTGCAGAGCTAAACCCGTTCCTCCAATTGTGCCCTGTGCACCTTATTGTAATTATCTTGTTATCTGGGGACGGTTTGTGTATCCTGAACCTTCATGACTCATTTAAAAGGATTCTCAGCTCCACTTCTTACAGCTCAGCCCTGAATTCTTTAAACCACATTTCCACATGTGTAAAGCAGCCCGCAGACGCAGACAATGAACAATCCTTCATAGGGTACCTTTCTCTCCTGGATACTTTAGGCCAATAAAAGGGGAAGTTAACAGCAGTGAGAGTGTGTGTTCACCCTTTGTTAAATGCCATGCAGGGCTGTTAAAGCTGCTCTCCTCTGCAGCAGCAGGGAGCAGGGCGCTGCAGGAATGTGCTCTATGCGTATAAAGAGGATGTAAGGAATACTTTTAACCGCCATGGGGAAAGCATTGAGGAGCTTTTAGCTCCCACCAGCATGAGGTGTAGCGTGAACATACCCGCAGTATAACTGCTTTCAGTCTCCAAAGCTTGATCCTAAAAGGGAAAGTTTCACATAGATGGCTCCCACAACGCTTTGTTCAAAGCAGCCGTCATCTCTGGCTAGGATTTCTACCTCACTGTCTTCAAAGGAGTGTCCTGTGCCCTTTAGGTCCATTATATGGATTGTATGTTTGTGAATGGAAAATCTTGCTTCCTCAACGAGGGTCACCATAAATGTCTCCAGGAGCTAGCAAGTCCAGCTGAAATTACAAGAACAACTTTGACTTCCTGACTTCTTATATATAATAGATTGTCTATTTCAGTTAGTTTATAGAAAATGCATTAGAATTAATCATAGAGTATCCTCCTTTGCATAGAGTATATATACAACACAAATAAAACACAACAGTATGTGTTACTAGTATGTTGCAAACTCATTAAGAGCAAAGAGAAAATCAAATCAGTGCACTGAAACAAAAAGGCTTTGCAAAAAAACATAATCAAACAGATCACTAACAAACAGTATCCTGCCAAACACCTGTATGAGGCGTCTGAAGCTTTTTGCATACTGTTGCACATCACTCTACTGCAAGCGAAGTGGCGACTGGTAAACAGGGTGTTGCATTTTGAAGACCAGTGTTTTTGATTTGAGCTGACATGAAACACACCAGCCCAACAAATCAACTCCAATAAAAGAAAAACACATGAAAAGGACATCTCAGATAAGCGTCCAAAAGCTTTTGGGAGGTAGCCCAAATTCAAAACAAATCACAACAAACAGAGCTCTTCACACAAAACACAACAAATGAAACAACAAACACAGCGTTCCCTTAACACTGAATTAGTCAAACATTACAGTAATTCAGTATAATAGACTTGGACGCAAACTGTGTTTAGGGATTTCAAAAGTCAGTGATTGAGAAAAACATGTGAGGGAAATCGTGGATCTGTGCTGAGAGTTCAGCAGTCTGAGGAGACATTTTTGAGTTTTAGAACAAAATGGAGAAAAACTGCAACATGTGTAAGTTTAACTCCTCACTCATCAACTGCTGAGGTTTATTATTTAACTGTTAGGCCATTAAGTAATGATACAGTCTGCATGGATTTTTCATTTTATATTGGTTTACAAGGTCAGAAAATAGCTCCCAGTCTCATCTTCATATTTAGGAACAGAAAGTGTTAGATTAATACTGGTATTGGACTGGACTAGTACCAGTATCTGCAGATACCACAGTCCAGCTTTCGGTATCAGGACTTGAAAGTTTGATTGGTGTACCCCTATCTGACAGAATCATGCACTTTCTAATGTTATAAAGTGTTGGGCAAAATACTTTAAAGGTCCCATATTATGCTCCTTTTCTGCAGTTTAATATGGATCATTGATGTCTTCATGAAATGGTAGTAACATGCTTTGGTCCAAAAAGCCAATAAATCAAGCACAGCAGCATTGTTTCCAGGCTCTCATATCCCCTCTGTTTAGAACGCTCCGATTTAGTGGGCGTGACCTTCATATGTAAATGAGCCACAGCTGATACTGCCCCACTCTTCCGTGTCACTGAGAGTGGCGCCACGAGCTCCGAGTTCACAATGTTTAGAAAACAGCAAAGCTCTTTAATTGTGACATTACAGGCTAAAACAACAGGCTAACCGCAGCTAAAGTTAGCATCCTGAAGCTAACACAGAGACAGGGGGGACACTGAGGAAAAGCTCTTACATCTGCTCCACAGCACACAGTATTTAAAATACTCACATTTCCAGGGTCCGAGGTTTGTTGGTGGATGGTTGGTAATGCGCCTGGATTCAGGACCAGTCTATTCGTTGGCCCTCTGTTGTACTGTCCAAAGCTGGAAAAGCAGTCGGCCGTGAAGTGACTAGCACACACATGCACAGTTTTACTGAATGTAGCTGGCACATTTCCTTGATAAATGAACTCTAGCCACTTAGGCCCTTCTCACACGAGGATGGCTCCGTAATGTCTTGGCGTCGGCATCAAAACATGTATCACTGTTTACACATCCTATTGTACATAGGCGTGTGCATTTACATGACAATGCAAAATCCTGTAGGGGTTGCCCGTCTGGTTCCGCTCAAAGGTGGATTCCACGTCAACAAGTGCTCATGCACGCGTAACATGCTGCATCTCTTCATGAGCACTTGTTGCTGTTGTTGGTGTTCTGTGAGCAAATGTTGGTATAAAAGTCGTAGCAATATTTGTAGCTGCTGGAACAAGATCAGAATCAGCCCGGCTGCCGCAATTGTTGTTGTTGTTGGTGTGTGTGACAGCGTGGGTTTGGGGGCGGGGAGGAGGAGGGGTGCTATGAGGTCACCGTCTTTTCTGGACTTATCTGTTTATACCAACTATGGCATGAAGACGAATACGCAGATATCCACTTGCAGACCCGTTTTCAAAAAAGATGTGGAGTCATAGACAAATACACCTCTGCATGTGTCATTATCACCAGATCGATAGTTTATTTTACTGGAGTCTTACAAATTTGCACACCTGTAAAGCCCACCTTAGTCTTGTCTTCTTCTGAGATGGGAAGCTTGAGCATGGGACTATGTCACTGTTTACAGCCAAAAACAGAGCAGTGATGGCTCTTCAACTTTGGCATCCCTGCTGCGGGGGAGTATCTGCCCCAGTGGACCAATCAGGTCAGACTTGCTCCTGATTGGTCAAAAAAGGGAATCGCTGACATCAGCAAATCCCTAAAATCCAAACAACTCGTTTTAGGTCAGGATTTTGCATTCACAAGCACTACTAAGTACAGGTTTTGTCATCAATATCACATATTGTGAGCTGGAAGGAAAGCCAAAGAACCACAAATTTCACTAAAAGACTCAATAAAGTGATTTTTGCATCATATGGGACCTTTAAGTATCTGTTATTGTCACATATTTTGTGTAAAACAGTATTGCATGAACTAGACATCGGCCTTTCAACAGCTGAACAGACATGGCAATCCTGCCATTAGCGCTTGTATCGTAAATCCACCTCCAGGGAATTTAATGTTTTGTTGAGCCAATAACCTGGCTCTTCCTTACAGCTAATCAATTTTTGTCAATGTTTGTACAAACGGTTCCTGGAGACTGGATATGCATACGGGCCCAGGTCTTTGCTGTGCTGAGTGAGCCAGATCAGATAACAGCTGTTTGATATCAGTGTGTAGTAATGCCCACATTTCACTGACAACGTCATTGTAACGTTATAAAAAATGATTAAATAGGTTACCTGTTACTGGAAAAAATACTAGTAATAATAGTAATAATAATAATAGCAATAGTAATAATAGTAATATTAGTAATGCCGTTTTTTTTAACACTGGTATTCGCAACACTGATGTTATATGAATTGTGGTCTCGACAGATACGCTAAGGTCCTTTACCATCGTACAGGCTCATATGTTGAATAGTTTGGAGTAAATCAGCGGTATCTCTCTTTGGTGACTCAGACTTATTTCAGACTAAAGGTTTAAATGACTTAACATTGTAAGAGTCTTCACCACACAGATTTCCTCTCAGTTAAACGATCTTAAAAGAGATTGGAGACTCTGGGAAGAGAGACTGTCGATTCTCACAGAACAAAGAGGTTAAGAAACAGAGAAACCTTTATAATGCTTTGTAAACTGAGTCAAATGTCAATGGCTTATGGAGTTAAAGCTTATTCCCATGGTCTGTGGTATTTTGAAATGCCAAATGCACAAAGCCAAAGGTGGTCAATAAGAAAAAGTCCCCACATTCAGCTTGAGCCAAGAAATTATCTGTCTCATTAGGAGAATAAAGCAGTTTCAGAGGTTTTTGTTGCAGAACGAGTGCAGTAAAGAAAAGTCATCGGCTGAGCTCCCCTGGTGCTCTCTTTCTCCCCGTTCAAATGAAAGCCATTTTTCTTCCTGAAAAAATGCAGGAGGGGAGAAAACGACACGGTGCAGAAGCTGAGCGCCAGCCGTACCAGGATTAGTTACGCTGTGAGCAGCCAGAAAGAGAGTTGGACATCATTAAGGCAATCTGACCTGCTGAAATTAAGTGGATTACAAATAAAAGAAATGGGGTAATGACTCAGAAGTTGCAGTAACAGATTTGTCACCAACGTCCAGAAAGCAGCGGAGAAGTGAACACAAAGATTTATGAGGTGCATTAAAGAAACAGCGGTTTGGAGGTCAGCCGCTTACGAGAAACAAGTTTGTGTTTGTTTGCCTTTGTTAATCACTGAAGGGAACATCTATGCACATAAATCCTTCAGCAGCGATCGGGCTGACGTCCAACTCAGATGTTTCACAGAGTTTCACGCTTGTGCCTCTGAATTTGCCAAAGAGAGGGAGGGGGGAAAAATCACAGGAGGCCACACAAGTCCAGTTATATCAAACTTTAAGAAAGTGAGCGGACGCACAGTGTGACATGAGGAGAGACTTGTTTAAAGAGGATTAAAGCTGCACTGCACGCATGACAAATCCTGTAGATGTAAAACGCTGGAGGAGCGTAAGAGGGCCTGGCACTCTGAGGGAGGGAGATCTCGGTCTTTTTCACCCACAGAGCTCTGTGACAGTAATCAGGAAAATCTCCCTGAAGTGGAGAACTTGAGATTAAAACCGCAAAATGTCTGCAAGACGCAGAGTTCAGGGGAAAGAGGGGCTAAGGTACGATACGGCCTGGGCTTAATCTTAAGTGCTGAAGTGGTTATGAGGAAGTGCCCCAGATAGAAGCACTGATTATTGTAAATGAATCCGCCTGCCTACCAAAACATGGACTGTGCCTGGGAAAAACATAGAGCGCTGTGGTGGCCAAAAGGAAGATTTCGAACCTGTGTGTGTGAGAGTGTTGGTGTGTGTCCACAGCTTTAACCCCAGCTGTCCTGCCACTCTCAAATCTCTGTGAGTTTTTGGCCGTTGGGTTGAACTGGCAGAGGAATGCTTTCAAGTTGTTCCTCATCGGGGGAATGGAAGTATTAAAGCAATTCAAAACATGACCCTTATTTATTAAAAGTCATCTGTTTCCTATAAGTGAACGCTAATTAATGGCCGAGGCCGCGGGGGGAAATGAGAGGCTGCACAGATGAGAAGCAGAGAGAGAAAATGGGGATTAGAGAGAAAGAGAAACGTTTGTGTGGGTTCGGGAATTAGAGGGCACAAAGATGCTACACATTACTCACTGTCACATGTCTCAAATGGGATTACTGTTGGAGTTAGACAAGCAGGCTACGCTCAAAAATCATTTGCACTTTCACCATGTTTTGATTACGACCAACTTGCTGTGTTTGTTTGGGGGCAGGAAACGCCGGGTAAACAAAGCAGAGGGTGGGTTTCCTCTGTGTTTACTTTAACAGCATACGTCTGTATGTCTGAGTACCACTTATGACAGCAATTTTCTCAACCTCTGCAAGATGCATGGAAATTATTAAAGGAGGAATGTGCACTGAGGAGCTCACAGTTACTCTGGCAATCAGCAGGAGAGAGGAGGTTAAAGCTGGCCTGGATGGATTTTTCCTTTACGTTCCCCTGCACCTGGACTCATCCTGACAGAGAGGGAACATGACTGGTCAACTTACATTAACTGAAAGGCTGCGGATCCTCCACACAGGGTCGCCTTGTGTTTGCCTAAAAACAACTTGGTTGCGATTTATCAACTAAGTCTTAAAGTTAGGGTCTGCAGGAATTTTCGTTGCTTGTTAGTAAACACAAATTCAAACTGGGCCCCCCCTCCTTCACTCAGTGCCAGCTGCAGCGCACACCCACTTCCTTTGTCTGAAGCTACATGAACACGCTCACTAGCCCAGCAACCACCTGTAGCATCGTGTTTCTATGTGGGGGAGACTAGAGAGCCCACTAGCACAAGCTAATCACAGGTATCTGGCACAGCCTTGGTTAGCAAAAAGTTAGCTTGCATCGCTCTTCGTCCCGTGCTGCTTTCCAAGTGGCTGAAATTGTTAATTCAGTATTCAGTAAAAAGCTTTATCTGTTAGTTTAAGTATCACTTTGGTTGTGTTTTCTTCCTCAGTGCTATGTCGACTTTTATATCCACTCAGGATAGCTTCTTCCACTTGCTATCATCAACATGCAAAGTCACTTGTGCACTGGGTGCTCCCTGATTGGCTGGTGTGACCATGCATACTCTCTGCCCAGAAATGTCCCAAAACAACCAAAACATCAACATACAGGCAGAGGAGGGTATTTGAGGCAGACTCAGACACTGACACATATGTATAGCGTCCCGTTGGTAGCAACTGAGCAGAATTTTCCTGTAAAGATTTACATCTTATTTTTCTAAAAACATCCTGCAGACCCTATTTTTAAACATAGGCTGTAATTGACTTGACTTGGCTTTTGGGGCAGGTTTCAGGTGGACACTTAAAAAACTACAGTTTTTGCACTAAAACATTTGTAGTTGTTGTTTATTTTGATATTAGACACTGGTTTTCTTTTTGATTGATAGAAGTATCAACACCCAGGGGGAAACATGGTAACTTACTAACTTTCCTCTCCACATTTAACTTCAGTCACATTAGAAAACAAGCAACACCTGCAGATTCTCTGTTCAGACAACCCTCAGCGAGTGCTCCTATCTATGGTGAGAGGAAGAGTCCAGATTAAATCTTCCGTCTGGACAAACACATCATCAGACCGGAGAGCATCAGGTAGCAAAGACAAAGCCTTTCTTCCTGATCCACAGACCCTCTGACACTCACTCCCCCCATGTGCTGCAGACCTGCTGGACTCCATGTTTGCACAGCTGCTGCTTTCTCAATATTTCTCTGTACTGCACCACCGTTTCTTTCTCTCCCACTGTAAGAGGAAACATCACAGAAGCCCCAAGGTACCTCAGCTTCTACTCAGTGGTGGGAGACCAGTAATGGAGCCCCTGGATGACCACGATCTGACCCACACACCGGACGTCCGCTCTCACGGTCACACTGGACGATCTGGTGTTGACAGAGAAATATGAGGATGTCTTCATTAGAAAGTGGAAGCTTTTTCTTTCTTTTTTACAATATAATAAAGTGCTCAGGTTCCCAGGAAGCACAACGTCTTGGTTAGCTACAGGACTGTCATCAGTGCTTGACTTCTTACCACCAGCTTTGACAAAATATCTTTACATCAGTCTGGGTAAAACTCTACTGACAGACCGCTGAGTGCTGAGTGCTGCTTGCTGCGGAGTTGTACAGAGGAGATTTTTTGTAGCCTCCTGAGTAAAGAAATAAAACCAACCATCTTGATTCAAACCTCTCTGCTGTAGTCTGAGTGTGCTCTGTGGAAACTATGAGTAAGAACTTTTAAATAAGACAATAGAAAGTTTATTTGTACTGTATGTTCAACCGACTTCACTGAGTCATGAGCCTCTTTCTCACAATTTTTTAAATATTTTCTGCTGCATTCTCTCAACTCGGCCTGACTTCTCGCAGAAAGTATTCAAGAGAGCTCACAGGACATATTTTTAGGTTGTTTTGATGAGATTTTTATGCGTGTGTGAGCACAGCTTTAATCCTCTTCCTCTAGTTGTTTGCGAACATACTTCTTTTTCTGCCAGAAATATCAAACACACTAATTCCTGCATGAAAGAAGATCTATCTGTTTCTCTAAACATAGAGTTCGTAGATTTTTAAAAATACAGCATTGCATCTTCATTTAGCAGACCCTTTTGTCAAAAGAAACATCTGAGAGTAAAGACGACACAGGCGCAGATCTAGACAGGAAAGGAGGAAACAACTTGGCGCAACAAACTGCTTCAAGTTCAATCAGGCTCAGGTGCTGACACGCAGAGCCGGAGGCCAAACTGTAATTATTTTTTAGTTTTTAATTCTCGCCATCATTGCCAACAGCAACAACATCAATCATCTAAATTTCCAAGTAACTGTAAAATTACCATCATCATCTTCATCATCATCATCATCATTAGAGCCTTTGACATAGGCATCATCACAAGCTTCAACATCATTTAGTGCACGACATTCCCAAATGAGACTCAAATGTAGAATTAATTCATTCACACTCTGGGGACTGCAGATCAGAGGAGTCTACTTTAAGGTGTTCATGAGGGAGCTGGTCTCTTTTTTTAAAGGTTATGAGGAACTGTGCAGATTGAATGGAGTTTCATGGTTCATTCCATCCCTGGTATGGTGACCATATTCTGAAAACCTAAAAGAGGACACACTACCTGGCCTCTTGGTAATCCTGCAAAAATATCCAAAGATACTTATGTGTATGTATGTGGTGGTGTTTTTACTTATTTTTTGCTCCTGTGTGTGTCCTGAGATCCTTTGTGTAAACATGGTTGCATTGTTAACACACAATGTTTCACCTGTTCACAGCCTGTAGCATGTCAATGCTATTTGGTGCTGGGGCTGTTGAGGAGAAAGATGTGAGGATGACGTGCTGGTGCTGCGGTGTGAGCTAAGAAGAGATGATATCGACCTTCCATCCATCTTTATGAAGAATTTAAGATCTATGGAACTCCAATAAGATGGAAGGGTTCGCCATGCACCATGCTATTCACAGACATGGCTAACGGAGCCAACACTAGACACAAATGCCACACAGGAAGGATTTCACCTGCTGCAAGCAAATAGGTTAGAGCAGAGCAAGACTGAACAGACTGGTGAAGAAGTCAAGCTCTGCCCTCAGCCCTGTGGAGGTGGAGGCTGACTGGGGAATGATGGCCCAGCTGTCGTCCCTGATGGGCACTTTTGTTGTTGTTGTTGTTGGTGGTGGTGGTGGTGTTGTTGTTTCCTAGTTGACTCTTATTGTATTATTCTATTTATATAGTCTTGGAATTTTGCACTATATTCTTTATTGTCTTAATGCTGTGACTCTGAATTTCCCTTTGGAGATAAATGAAGTACATTCTATTCTATTCTATTCTATTCTATTCTATTCTATTCTATTCTATTCTATATGGCCACACTAACCACTGGGGAGCTACACTGAAAAAGAATCCATGCACTTAACATCACAGAATAGAATAGAATAGAATAGAATAGAATAGAATAGAATAGAATAGAATAGATACAGCAACAAGAAGCTTTACAGCACATCTTAATCCTTTTTACTTGGAATGAAGTGAACTTCTTGATGCTGATCCCAATGTGAAAAAATAGACTGTAATTTTTCAAATTCAAACAAAGATTTGTTTTTGCACTGATGGGATGTTGACCAGAGCAGGAATCAAGATGTGACTGAAAGCAAATAAAACACTACCAAGCTTAGAAAAAAATGCCCAGTTAAAAAGATTTTTATTTAACAGAAAAAAGTCTGAGTGTTGGATTTCTCTCTGTAGGAGGGTGGGCGGCAGAGATAAGAAATGTTTAGATTAAATATGCCAAGTCTGCTTTGTGGGAGGTGGAGTGTGTGGGTGTGTGCATGTGTGTGTGCATGCGTGTGTGTGCATGTTAGAAAGGGGCAGGTCCTCCCAGGTTCAAGGTGAAGGTGAGATTAGGTTTCCCTTTCGGCTGACACTGTTGATAAGGACTCTGGGAAATGTAAACACTTTTTTACTCCCTCCCTCACCTTTGTCTCCCTCACACTAACACTCCCGTAAAGGCAGATAACTAAAAATAAACTTTGTTTCACATTTCAAGAAGCTGTGGAAATTTGTAAAGAGTCATTCATCTTCGCCATGAGCTCCAGGTAAACTTATTTTTCACACAGGCCAACTGTTTGGTTGTAGGATTAAAAACAGAAATGTTATATTCCCAGCACGCTGCCTCCTCCCATAACAATATTGTGTATTTTTGGATGGTGCCACTGCTCCTATAGTTGGTGCAGCCCCATGATATTTTTAGATGGACCCCCTTTTTGTATTTTCTTTGTGTTGTACATTTAGTAGGCAGGCTACATTCCCATTTTGCCCTAGGCCGTCACTTATAGCCTGCTGAAGTTTAGTTTGGCTGTGGGCACAGACCCTCATGTTGCTGAAGAAGGCGGTGGCACTGACAGGGAAGGGTGTGGTAATAAATGTCCCAAATTCACGCCAGGCTGAGAGTTAAGTTTAGCCCATTTAAAGTGGCAACAAGCAGGGAGGCCCAGCAACAAACATATGGAGGAGGAGTGAGGGGAGGAGTGTGATAGGACGGGCCTGAGATGCCTCTGTGTGAGAGACAGAGACGTAGCCTTGTCATATAATCTGTCATCAACACGGCAACTCTGCTGTATCACGCTATCATGTCTCCGTCTATTTTTCTTTGCTGTTTATAAACGCTGCATGTGACTAATACATCTACCGCTGCTCACTGTCTAGACACATTAGAGCAGAATGTTCTATGTCTGCAAGTTGACACCGAAGCTGTGATTGATTTCTGTTGGGTGCAGAAACAATTCAAATACTATACGCACCAGTGCAACGGAGCGTGCAGCAAGTGAGTGATGGTGTAGATGCTGCACGCATACATCAGCACGTACAGTACATATATCAATTCCAACATGCATGTCATTCCAGGACATAGGAGTGTGAGTGTGCTGCAGTGTGCCACAGCCGTAGTCTGTTTATCACTCTGCCTACCTCTTTACTACTTATGAAGTATTAAAATCTTCAGTTTCACTGATTCCTGTAAATTTGATGTTCTCCAAAGAATAAACTGAACAATCAGACGTCAAATTTCCCTAAAGCATGAATTAAAAGTTGATGATTTCATCATGATATTTTGGCAGCTGCTTCATCACAGAGCATGAAAGTGAGCAAAGAAAGAGATATCCCCTTCTGGATGAACTCCAAGGTCACCCATGAACACACGTTTGTGCACATGCAGCCACCCTGCTGGGTGTTTCAGTAGCAGAGACACTAAATGCATCAATAAAGGGATGGAGATTATGGATTTTTTTTTTAATTGAAACTTATTCCAGCCTCAAACACCTCGATCACTTTGCCCCATTTATATCCTGCAGGTTTAAACACTGTATGAAGATTTTTTTTTTAACTTTTAAGTTATTCTTGTATCTATTTGGAAAGGACAAGACATCAGATGAATATAAAATATAGAGTTGGATCCTTGCTAAGGCTTGAGTTTGAGCTCCATCCTTGCCCTTATGGTATTTACAGAAGCTGATTAATGTCTCCCTGGGTTTTAAAGTCACAACATTTGAACTGGAAAATTCTGGAAATTCAAACCAGGATTTCCTTCAGTGACTGCTGTGATCACCCCAACATAACAATACAGCTCTAGTTGCATTATCAGACAATATCTAAACATTTTCAGCTTTGATTTGAGAAAAAAAATCTTAAACCTGTCGATTGCGCTGTAAGTTTCAACTTGCTGTAACTGCAGTTGTGATGAAAACTCTTTAAGATTTTTACAAGCTAACATGCTAAATAAGATGGAGATAAGCGATTATCATTTTGTTGAAAGGACCTTTGTGAGATGCTTTTATGTTAAGTCTTTCCAATGACTTAAGCCATTTAAAAGAAACACTGACAAATAATGAATAAATTGAACAGAAAGTACTTAAAATTTAAAGGTAGTAAACTGGTTTCACAGCAGCAGAGATTTTTAGATGTATTATTAGAAAGAAAAGTCATTTTGCAGAGGACAGTTACATAAGTTTTCCTTCCACAGACAAATTGCTCCTCAGCCAGTTTCCCAGGATGACAATGGAGGATGTGGGTGAGGATTTCATTCCAATCGTTCCTTCCTGGAGTGGGAGTGGATTCACCTTAAATGTTTGAATCGACCTGTTGGGACTCAGATCTGTTACCTCTCATGATCTGTTATGAAACACAGCAGATGTGTCAGCTGAAGCAGTAAAGTGAAAAATAAATTATGACTTGACCTATGTCCCACTGAGAAACGCAAGTCAGTTATCCATTAAAATAACTTTATCTGAAAAGGTAGGACTGTGTGTTAGCTTACCATAAAGAGGAACGGTTGAACATTCAAGAGTAAGTCACTAACATGAGCCTGAGCCTGTGTGGTCAGGGCGTTTCTTCAGAAGAAATATCTAATGACAAGTTACACCAAACTGAAGGAAACTAAATCTCAGGACTTCTTGGCAGTAACTATCAAAATCCCTGAAACAAAGCGTTTCTTCAGTGTTTAGGTCTGTGGGCTTTTAGCAGCGGTTAGGACTCAGGCTCTCTGGAGAAACACATTCATGCCCAGCATGCATTGCAGTGGCAAGAGTGTTTATGAAGCCAGCCTTCCTCTCTCATTTACAGTCAGTTCAATCAAAAGGGTTTATTGGCAAGAAAGTTGAAGGAGTGACTTTGCCAAAGCATCAAAAAGCGATTTGTCTAAATGTTTTGGCAGAGCAAAATAACAGAGTAATTAACATTAACACAACATTTAGATTAAGATTTATTGCTGTTTCAATGTTGTGCTTTCAGTTTATTCAACACATTTATTTGTGCTTTGTGCTCATTATTCTACTCTGAAGTACAGCACTGTGTTATGGCCTTTTCTCTTCCCCTATATTTGAATGTAGAAATCCTCAAAAGACCCAAACAACACAAACATATGCAGGAAGGTAAGTTTTGTACCTGAGCTAGCTGAGATGACTCGTAGCACACAACTAGCAGCAGTTACTAGTCATACCACTCTAGGTATTTAAGTGGTTCAAAAGAGGAGCAAAGTAAGCAGCAATGACTAAATCAATACAGGCGATAGACACATTAGTTCATGATTCTAAGGTCAGACATTTTAACATGAATTCTCATTGTGATTGACCAAAACCTGCATGTAGCATCAATGTAACCTTGGTGATGTGGTCCACTGACTTCTGAAGCTTTGTGAAATTAATGGTTGGAGCCATGTAGGAGATGCTGACTCAACCTAAGTGAATGGGTCTGAGCCAGTTAGCAAACAAACTGACCTTCAACCAAACAGAGCACTTTACATAAAGACCAGTGGAGCTAGTTTGTAAATATAATTCATCAAATCCTGTCAGTGCTACAGAAAACACATTTTTATTACCAGTGAATGCTCAAAGTAATATAGCTTTTTCTTTTTTCAACAAAAACAAAGTATTTAAGTACGATGAAGCAGTCTCCTAAATTACATGCATGCAAAAAGGCTGAAGCTGGGTTCTTTGTGTTACCTTGTGTCTGATTAAAGGACTAATATTGGTCGAGTACATCTGAGAGCACTAGGAGTTAGACAGCAGGTCCAGACCCACATGTTAGTGAATATGGATTTGAACTGGCAGATAGGTCTGCTGGTTCAAGCTCATATTCAGTTGGACTTTCTATTCTGGGAATAATTGGGGATATTTTGGCTGCGTGCAGTCACACTGACCACCTACACCGTGCCATAATCAAGCATGATTGCCCCCACAGTGCTGTCCCACCACTGGCCATTACAGCCCATGATCACACTACACCAATAGGGACCAGACTTAAGGCACATACATGGCCCGCCTTCGTCAATATGAAGGGTCTGTTTACACAAAGCGCGGTCTCATCAGTCAGCACAATGAAGAACACACAGAACTTTGATACATCTTTCGTGACTTTTTGGCTTGTGTTACCTTGTTTTGGTCTGACACAGCTCTCTAACACCCCCCTTATTATTTACAATGATTGCTAAGGGGAACAGTTGCAGCGATCACACATCATGGGTTATACGTCATGCCCTTGTTACATACACATTTGTGCTCGTGCATGAAGTGGACCAAAGCACACCTCTCTGAAGCATGCCAAAGCAGAAAAGTACCATGCCTGGACACGGTACACTTGCAATCACACACTGGCCAAATGAACTTTAGGACTTTAGATTTGAAGTGTGCTTGGTTACAAATGGCTAGTGTGACCATGCCCTTAGAAAAGGTCTCAAGTGGACGACTGAAGTTTTGGTGTCTAAACTGTTGAAATGTTACTGTATTTCAATGAACGTTTCATCCTGCAACACAACTTGCTTTCCTTTTCCAGCCTCACCTGTGCAAAAGTGACAACACAACCAATTTTTCTGTTATTATCTGATATTTTGTGTGTCTTCCTATTTGGATACCCATTTTTCCCTTTCCTCTTGCGCTCTCCCTGTCGTTGCACCCCCCCCTCCATAACATCTCCCAGGCTGCCTTGACAGTGGCAGTCCATGGCCTCTGCTTCTCACCTTTTAGGTCGAGTTTGAAACCCAACACTGGCACCAGGAGTCACCTTCCAGGCATGGCTCAGATGCCCACCACTGTCCCTGTGCCCCATAGTCACAAGACTGAGGTGGGACAGGAGGTCAGGGTGTAGGGCAGAGCTGCTGTGGTGCTGGACCCCCCTCTTGTGATGCTTACATAACTGCAGGACTTGTTGGAGGACAGTGGATGTGACAAACGTCTCAAATCCCACGATCAAAGCAGCTCTCCATCTGTTTGATCAGTGCTGGGGCTGGACTGTTAGGTGGGCTCTAGCGTGACCCCCCATAAACCTGTGTGACCTCCCCCAGGCATGCTGCTCCCACTCAGAGGATTGAGTTTCAGTGGAGCCTGGCTGCGTAATCCTGTTACACACACAGGGACAAATAAGAGAAGGCATGAGTGAGAGACAAGGAATGATTGCAATGAAACAGTGAGGCTGTCTGCAGGAGCAGGAGAGTTACAAAAATACTTAAATAGAGGGATGAGGTGGCAGTGGAGACAGAGGAGAAGCAGACTGGTTGGTGCTTTCTGTGGCTGGCGGTGCCTCAGATGAGAAGATTGATGGTCATTCAGGGTGTGTGACGGGAAAGTGATGTTTGTGGGTGGGCAGAGTTTGCTGACGTTACAGGAGGACATGGGCGGTGCAGAACCTGAGCCCTTCTCTGATCACCTAAACTGCCTCCAAAAGGAGACCCTGTAACAGTCATACGAGCTTTACAATCATGTGATCAACCATGACAGTCTATTAATTCATGTTTTAATCCATCGATACCTTTTGTTTAACAACTGACCGAGTTTTAGACATCACTTCTACCTTTAAATGGATCAAAACAGTGGTCTCCACTGACACGAGCTAGCTAACATGAGCTAGCTTACACAAGAATCAAGTCCTGTAAGGTGAGAAGCATGAGCCACTGTTTGGTAAGTTTAGAGATTATTGTGTGGATGGGATCAAATTTTATATCCTATCCTGGTTACTTTTTTCAACACGCAACTTTTACTTTTAATCAAGCTGGAGTTTAGTGAAACCGTGGCTGATAATTTGACCTAAACTTCTTTCCAGGCCAGCCACTTAAAACCTAATGTCCACAAATTTCATTTAAGAAAATTCTGTACAGCGTTCACGTCATACAAGGTTAACTCATTGATCCCAGTCAAGCACAGTAAATCATGACCAGCAAACTGTTTGTCAGTAGTTTTGGCGCTGTGGGCCGGTGATAAGTCAGGAGACATAAATTGCTCTGAATTCCTCTGGTAGATGATTGAATTGACTTCAGACTTGACTTGAACACGATGGACCAACATTAACAGATAACATGGAGGCTTCATGATTTTCCAAGATTCAAGGCCTCAGATGCAATACTTTATATCCATGTTGACTGGTATTTGTCTCAGTGGGTGCACTGACACTTACTCACACACTATACAATAAAGATAACTCAACATATAAAATAGAAGAAAATACAGCAGTGATGTAAAAATAGTCCAATAATGAAATAAAATCATCAGACAATAAGATATGATGAATAAAACCAGAAGAAATTAATACAGAGGCACCTGTGGGGAGGTTGACAGGAGTAAAATTGCCCATAAATGTAAATAAACATGCACTGTGCAGTCCCAAACTCTAAATAAAAACCTGTTTATGACAACTAAAACCAAAACCTGTTTATGACAACTAAAACCTATATCTGAAGGTTAAAATCTGTATAATACGAACAGTGTTTTGATGCTCTTTGCTACTAACCGATAAGACAGCAGTGTATCATTGTTATAAACTCCACACAGTTTTAACTGCTTCAAAAAGAAAATCTCTCTCTGTCCTTACTGGAAAAGGTATTATACTTCAGATTTTGAGATACAGTAGTGGAGATCATTGTTCCCCAGATTAAAGCAGAAAATGATGAAAACATTTTTTTCACTTTGTGTAACAAGTCTTGGATATATTGCATTCTTTCACTTTTTAAATACCTTTAGGAAAACATCCAAGATTTACTTAATATTGCAATTGGTTTAGTTGCAAGTGTACTCATCAAACTTTGTTTAGATTTATTTAAAGCTCAAACTGTTTATATGATGAATAACTTGGAAACAAGGCTGAAACTGTGAAGCTCATGACAGCGTTTATTCATCTAATAAACTTTGTTTCACAACAAGTTGTCGTGTAGAAGGTGTCACTTGGAAAAAAAAACCCAAATACTTCACACTAGACTCTGCAGTTTCCTGTTCAAAGTGTTTGGACATCTATAGGATTTTTTTTTTTTTTTTAGCTTGCACAACACCTGCTCTTCAGTCAACAGCACACAGGCGAGCTACAGTCTAGTTAATGAACTTTAACCTTCCTTCCTGCATGTTACCAAAAACTGCACCTCTGTGATTCAGCGTCCAGTAAAGGTGTACACATCGTCCTAACATCAGATCGCACTCAGCCAGTCCGTCACTTACTTTCAGCCAGTGGCCTGATGTACGCTTACACATGAGATTCTTATAGGTAACTGAATGCTGCGGGCAGCCATGCAGGAGCCTCTGCACCCACAGCGAGTTATAAAAAGAGTGTGAGCAAAAGGGCACTCCCTCTCTGCTTCTCTCACTCTTATCCAACCATTATCCAGCTCTGATGACATAATTACAAATAACTGTTATGCACATTATTGGGTCTGTATGTGGCGTCTTGCCTGTCTAAAAGTCATTATAATGTCTTTTTGATGTTAGCCTTCAGCATCATGGAAACCCCCTCAAATATCACCTTGCAGAGCAGCAAGTGAGGAGCTTTGACAGCTGTGGCTGCTTTTCTTTCAGGTTGTGGATTCACTGGAAAGTAAAGGAGTTCAATTGGACTGGGTTAATCTAAGGTTTATTTTATGATGTACCTCACTGTTTCATTTGATAGATACACATGGTGCTGCTCGTAGTCACATGGATTTAAATTTGTTTTGTTTTGGGGGGGGGGGGTTATCTCTAATTCCAACCGAGAATTATAACCAATTTTTTCTCACAGTTATTAAAGTGGCTCATGAGTTAACATAAAAACTCAAATTCCACAGGCTCCTGACTGAAGCGGAATCTTGTAGCATTTGAAAATAAGTATCCCAGCTTCCTCAGCAACAATTTATTATGCTACATCACACATCAGCGTTGTAGTTTATTCACACACATCATCACAAATACATATGCATCACAAATAAACATATACATCTAGATGTGTAGTTTAAAGGATGCATGGGAGTTGAATTGTAAAATCTATATTTAAACTGATGCACCCATCAATTCATGAATATCAAAATAGTTGGTTCTTTAAATGCTGTTTAAATGTAAGATATATGTTAATTCATGCTACTGCTACTGCAATCTCACCATCAACACCAGTTGTATTTGCATCTCTCTCCATTTCTCTCAACAGATGGCAACTTTGTCGAGGTGAATGTCTGTCTAACATGAGTCTGGCTGTTTGGCTGGCTTTTTATTGTTTAGTTAGTAGGTTAGTAGGTTGGTTGGTTGGTTGGTTGGTTGGTTGGTTGGTTGGTTGGTTGGTTGGTTGGTTGGTTGGTTGGTTGGTTGGTTGGATAGATGGTTGACTGGATAATTGGTTGATTGGTTGGTTGCTTGGCTGGTTGGTTGCTTGGTTGATGGTTGCTTGGTTGATGGTTGCTTGGTTGCTTGGATAAATGATTGGTTGGTTGTTTGGTTGCTTCAGACATGGTTAACGGAGCTAACATCAGCCACCAACGCCACACTGGAAAAGCTTCACCTGCTGTGAGCAGACAGGATCTAGGAGACAGAGATGGAGCATGACTGAAGAAGCTGAGTCCTGGACCCTGTGGAGGTGGAGGCTGGCTGAACTGGAGAATGATGAACAAGATGTCATCATCTATTTTCTTATGGACCTTTTTGCACTTTCTATACACTTTCTTACTTTTGTTTTCTTGATTGCTGCTGTGACTTCAATTCCGTTGTACTTGTTACAATGAAAATAAAGTTTTATTCTATTCTTTTCTATTCTATTCTATTCCATTCTTATTCATTTTTTCATTGGTTGGTTAGTTAATTGTTTGGTTGGTGTGATTAACGGTTGATTGGTTGTCGGGTGGTTGATGGTTGAAGGACTGATTTTTTTGTGTTTAGTTTTCAGTTTCTTTTTTAAATATGATTGATCAACAGCTCTATAACAAAAACAAGGCACCCTCAGTGCTTCATTGAAAGAGCGGAGGAGAGGAGAAAATGTAACAAACATCAACACAAAGCCACTGAAATTAACATAACTGTCAGTTTCTGCTTTAAAACCACGCAAAAACACTGTTCTTCTGTGCAGTGTATTGACCTGAGGTATGTGACATTTAATCAGAAAATTGACTGGGTGCTTTGGATTAAAAGAAAAAAAAAAGGTCTGACATCAGTCCTGTTTATCTTAGTTTTGTTAGTGTTGTTGTTTTTATTTATTTATTAATCATTCATTCATTAATTAATTTATTTATTTATTGAAAAGGATGCAGCATAAATTTACAGAATTTTCTCCTTACTGCTATAAAGTTTAACCTAAACTTAGTACAAAGGATGCATGTAAAAGCATGCTTATCCTTCCAGACATAGGAAACAAATGAAAAAGAGGGGCTGCCAGTGAGACAGGGAGGCCTGTAGGTCTGTCTGCTGTCTCATGTGGATAAAGTGTTGAGGTGTTGAAACAGCCCACTGAGCCAGAATGTCAGCTCTACACAGCAGATAGGACAGAGCACCGATCTGTCCACAGCTTACAGCCGCTGCTGGGCTCCCCACCGCCTCAAAACCACTGCTGACACTTCAGGGCCAGTGGAAACCTCTCTCCCTCCCCCCCGCACACACATACAATAAATACACACAAGGTGAAGATAGCAGCCAAGTACATACATGTCCGTCTTCAAGCAAGTTTTCAAGTGAGTGGTGTTTTTTTTTTGTTACATTTTCAGAAACAGTCTGGAGCCCATTCTGCCCACATTTTAATCCATCGCCATTGTGAAGCATTCAAAGGCGTCTGTTCCCTTCAAATGCCACGTCCTTAACAGAAAACGCATGGAAAGCCTTCACAAGGCCAGCATTGTTCCTCAGGCCTGTTAAAATGCACATGGAGACATTGTTGAAGGAAGAAAAGCCCACTATAGCACTGTGGGTGAGAAATCAGGCCACTGGCAGATATGATCTTCAGAAGTGGGTGAACAAAAATCTCCCCTGTTATTATTTATGCTGTATTGGCTCAAATACAGACTACACTACAGTGGTAGTTTGATTTTTGAGAATGGGAAGAAGAAAACTGGCACATCTGATATTTGGATCCCACTAAAAACCTCAAAGCAAAGTCTCTAACAAAAAGCATGAGGGACATAAAACCTCAAAGCAGAAGCAGGCAGTTCAACAGGAAATCTAAATATGTGACAATATAAAAACACTTTTATTCACTTATTACTCAACTTAACACAACTTGTGCAAAATAATAACAGACCAGAGGACCCAGTGCAAAAGCAGATATTGTTGTTCTGTTTACCATTAACCCCATTTGAGCATAGATGACAGGTCCAATGCCACAGCAGCACAGGTGGTCCATGGCATACTGATCATAATGCTCTAAATGTATGAGATAAAGATCATACACAGGGTGCCTGCAGAGCCACAGTATCCAGCCTGCCAAATGGGAAAGCTGCTCTACAGGTCTACAGGTCTAATGAGCGGAGAGACAGAAATGTGTTTGACACGCTCTGTTGATGACTGAGCTCCCACTAAAGCCCTGGCTAATTAAAAGCCACCACAGCGATGCAGGTTTCGAGCCAAAATAGCCTCCAGACCCAAACTGCTTTAAGGAGACAAACACGGCTGCTTTCTGGAGTTTCAGTCATGCAGAGAAGTACTGAGATGCACTTTGTATAGCGAGATGAAAAAACATCAAATGAAAGCCATTCAAAGTTTCTGCATGAAGGGGATGCTGAAAATGACAGGTATGATATGATTATTTTGGCTGCATTTTACCCAGCGTATGGGCAGATCATCCAAAATTAAAAACCAAGTCTCTACACCTGAAAAAAATGTAATGACACTTATGAAACTATCTTAATAACACAAGCAAAACATATCTTTCAGAATATTATACTTTAACACATAAACTTTAACTGCCAAGTGGTTAAATCTACTAAAACTGTGGAAAATTGTAAAGCAGTAATGGGCTACTAGCTGTTAACAAATGTATGACACTCAAAGTTGACAACAATCTGAAAATATTTCTGTTTAACTTGGCACTATCAGTACAATAAGTTGTTGCTTACAAATAATTTTTAAAAAAACATTCAATTTACTTTAACGTTTCTGTGAGCACTTTCTAAGTGGTCTTGAAAAGGTCTACTTTCTAGATATATGCCTGATCATGATCCAGACTTCAAAATTAGATTATCAGCACCAATATAGATTATTTCTGGATGCTTTTTCTCAGTTTCCCCATCAAGCCAGACAGGACTGGATTGATTTTCTGCACTAAGTCCCTCTGACAACACCACACCTGCCGACGACAAAGTTTAGCAGAGAGGAGAGAGATCTGTGTTTTTCTCTGCTGAAAATGATTTCTCGCACGAATTTTGTTGTAATGGTGGACACTGGAGCTGGACAGAAAAAAGGCCGAAGAGCAGAAGAAAGTTAAATGAGAGAGTGATACAGCACAGGCTAAAAGGCTAAAACACAGGTTAAAATGTTTTTGATAATGTTCACTCCAACACACATGCTGCAGTTATTCTGCAGTGGTCTGTTTAAACTAGAGAGTCTATCAATAATATGAAGAGTGAGGTTACGTTCGCTCTGTTTGGTGAGGTTGGAGTTGGTAGATGAGCTCTGGTAGGACATAACCAGGATTCACTAATGTTACGAACACTGTTCTAAGACGTACATCTTTAGAACACTGGGCTGTCAGTAACACTAAACAGATAGTCTGCTCACATTAAGAACACTGAACTACAAACTGAGTTTACAAAGTTTGCTGAAAAAGTAGTGTTGAAAAGAAGAAAACAAACATGCCTTGGCAAAAGTCACATCCTCATGACAGTTTGTGCAAGTGCTCATGGGTAACAGAGTGTTTATCTTGACAAAATACTTACTTTTCCAGATCGTCCTCACAGCCTCTTTAGCTGCCCTTGTAAATACTGCGTAGTGTCACAATAGAAAATGTTAGTAGACAGCCTTAGAAACAAACCCATCATCAAGATCTTCTTCTGCTCACTCGTGGCAAAATTAGCTAAGAGACAAACTACAAAACTGGTGTATTTACTCACTTAATTGGTACTATTGGTAAAGCTATGTTATCAAAGTCATCCTCCTTTGCTAACAGGAAGTAACTTTGTCTCAAAAATTAACCCAACCAGTAAATTACAGAAAGGGCAGAACAGGGTCAAAGTTAGTTAACATACAAAATTAGCTATCTGTCAAAATTAGCCCATAGAGGAAGTCATCTGATTACATGGTTAGCTAAAAAATAAACTTAGCAAACAGATAACCCAAGGTAGCATGTTAAGATAGCATCCCAAGCTAGTAGACAAAGTGAGCTAAAGACTAAAGTTGAGGGCAGTCAAAAGTTGACAAACTTGGAAAGTTAAAGACTTGAAAAAAAGACAGAAAAATAAATACAACTGTGTCCATATGACTACTGTTCTTTGCAACTTTTAGCATCTCTAAATCGGAGAGTGTGTGAGTGTTTACAGCTTGATCAGCTGCACAAAACCAATCCACTGGTTTGAGGACACTTTGACAGAGCTGTGATAAGCTGGCAGATGTTGATACTTCTATTTATTGTTCTTACAGGTACATCAGTGAATCTTTTATCAAGTCATCCGAGCAGGTATATCGTGTTCCCTGGTTCATCCGAGGCAAAAGAGAGAGTTGACTGCAGGGTATGATATGTGCTACTAAAACTGTGGCGGATGGCCAAGCCCCTCTGTAAGTAATGGAGCGAATGTTACAGAAAGGTGATAACAGTTCGTTCCCTGCTGACAGTGCTGAGACCGGCCGCAGTAAGACCTCCTGGGTCTTACAAGCCCCTCAGCAGCCTCTGACACGTCAGCAGGACTCACCTCCCATCCAGTGAATGGCAGAGCAAACACAGGAACCACATCAAAGCAGCGTAGCCGGACTTCAGTGCCCCTGTGTACCGGTTTGTTATTCTCCTCAAAAGGTTAATTACAGAGAGGCTTCAAAGTGCCGGCTGGCCATCTGCAAGGAATTTGAAAGCTGAAGTCTGAATTCCTGTCAGGGCCTAACGCAAAAATAAACAGACCAATCAATCAGTGCGCTGCTAAATTACTCCCCCATCACAGAGGTGATCGGGGTAATGGCAAGTTAATGTCTCACTTAGAAAATAGCTTTTGACCACAGGGGAGAGACTTGACACTTTCATAATCCAGGGCGCCACGTGGTTCTCGTGATGAGGTTATGTGAGGGCATATCACTGTTTATAGAGGCTAGAACGGGCAAAATCAATGTGATGCACAAATGCTCTGCTGGGAAACCTCTTTATCATGATGAAAAATGTCAGGCTTAGGTTTGTCTCAGATCAGCACTGCAAAAGTTTGTCTGAGGGAAGATTACAGAGCAGAGAGAGAACAGAAGATGAAGAGTGATTTTCCTCTGAAGAAAAATGAACTGAATGATGAAGACAAAGAAAAATACAAGAGAAAGGGGGAGTTCACAGGAATTTCTCTGCACCTCCAGCCCTTCATCCAGCCATGGTTTCCACCTCAAGTCGTGCCATAACTCCACAAGTGGCGACAGTCCGTTTCAAGGCCTGCTGGTGTCTCTGGCAGCCCTCATTAGTGCTATGAATAGTTGGCTATTTGTGTTTGTGCAACTGAATCCTGGGCTTTTTATGACTGTTTACCATGGAGGGAATCTGGTGAAGTGTCCTCTGCACTATAAGGTGTCGCAAATAAAAGATATCCAAAGCCAGAGATTGGTCAAACAGTAGTTCAAATAAGCTTTTGTTTTCTCTCCTCAGGGAATTACATGAGAAGTATCAGCACATTTAAAGGGGCTGTGAGGAGTTTCAAAGTGATCTTGAAAAAGGTTTCCTTCTAGATATATGCTTGGTCGTAATCCACAATTTAAAATGAGATTATCAGCAGCAATATTGCTGGTTACAGGTTATTTTAAATTGCTACTGCTAAGCTTCCTGATCAGGTCGTCCAGAGCGGATTGATCTACGGCACGTCTAAGTTTCTATGACAACACTACACCGACTCACAAAGTTTAGTGGTAAGAAGAGATAGAACACAGAGATCTGTGTTTTTCTCTGCTGAAAACGGTTTCTATGACTAATTTAGTAGTGATGGTGGACACAGGAGCCTAACTGTCAGACAGAAAAAAGGACAGAAGAGCAGAAGAAAACTTAACGGGAGAGTGATACAGCCCAAGCTGAAGGCTAGTTAGCCTTTAGTTCAGGCTGTATCACTCTATAACACAGGGGCTAAAGTGTTTGTGATAATGGTCATTCCAACCCACATGCAGCAGTTATTCTTGAGAGTCTATCAATGAAATGAAGAGTGAGGTAGATGACTAGCAGGATATAGCTAACCAGGATTTACTAACTTTACACATAACCAACATGTCTTAGAGCACTGGGCTGCCAGCTGTGCTTAATATACGGCTATATAACGGCTACTAAAATACTTACAAACTGACAGTGTTTACTTGTTGTCATGTAGGCCTACAGATACGTCAGAGCACTGGGCTAACATATAGCCGGCTGCTGCAACGTTTGCTTGATGTCAGGTTTCAAACTGTAGTGCCACGTAACTGCTCTGAAAAGTCCCCTACCTCATCATGTTGAATCTAGTAAAAAGTTGTCTTGAACAAAGAAAATTTGTTTAGATCCAATCTCCTTTTAATTCCAAAACAAACACACACCTCACTAAAAGTAATTTACGACAGTGTGCAGACGGAGTGCAATCAAAACAGATCCTCCTCATAGCATCTTTAAATAGTCTTGTTTATCACAAGAGAGTGAAACACAGACAGTTTTTAGTATACCTCTCTCTAAAACACACACAGGACTGGACATTTACAGTTTCTCTAATTAACCTGTAAAGCTGGAGATTTTAATGAGAAAAATTAAAAATCTAAGAGGACTTATATGATATCCATATTTTTAATTAACATATTTTGGCATTTAGCTTTTCCTGATTAAAACCTTTTACATAATATGTTTTTGTTCCTGCATATTAGAAAGAAGAGACAGTATTTTCAACTTTCACTAATGGCAGTTGTCTCACTGCTGTAAATAAGTCCCAACCAGGGCTTAAGCCATCTCTTTCACACATACACTGAGAAAATTGGGTTCATAGTTTTGTCAGTTACTATTATTGTTATTTGCAGCCAAATTCTCACTGAGGTTGGATACAGTCGACATGTTTTATAGCTTGCAGCCGCAGACACCGCCAGTACTTCAGCAAAAAGGGTGACCTTGGTAACTGGCTTCCAGCTGACTGTATCTGTCCCAAATTCCTTTACATATTTTTTTAAGGTACAGTTTATCTGGCAAGAATATCTTTATTTTGATAAAAGCTATACCAGGATGCACTTCAGGGACTCATTCAATGTACCAAAACTGTAACCACAACCACCACTGAGACATTCAACTGAAATTCACCAAATAATAGGGTAACTCTTTCAACCAAAACATCTGTTGATCTAAAACAGTCACAATCCTGTCTGAATTATGCAGGACTTAGGTCTTTGGTTGGGCTGCTGATTGTGACAACAGACCATTATTTGACTTTTAATTTTGATAACAGATTCAGCATTTAAAGCTTGTTAACTCACTTGAATGAATGGAGCAACATGCGTCTTGCTGAGATGTGTGCTCTTACTGTTAACGTCACAGACTGAAAACTGGTCTGTAGACTAACGTGCCGCTAATTATTACAACAAACTGATATTTACACTGTATGGGATTAAAGAGAGTGCAGTCAGAGAAATTTTGTGACGTTTGCTTGCGAAAGAGAACTTACTACGAATCTGAAACCTTTCTTTTAGTTTCAGCTTTCAGATTGCAACACTGTTTAGTTAACTTATACATGTATTAACTGGTGCTGTGGTAAGCTTTGGCAAACCACACAAAACTAATGTTAAGACTGCTTGAAGTCATCGCTATGCTTCCTGCTCGACAACTTTCCTGAAACCTGGAAACTCCTCTGTTTGCTCTGATGAGGAGCATGAAGCTGCAGCATTAACTCAGTACAGTGCTGCTGCAACCCTCCATCTGTATTTGTTATTCCAGCATGAGAGACAGGTGTTTCTAATTGGTTGAACAGGTAAATACTGTTTGTGTGAGTGTGTGTGTATGCCATCAGGCCACGAGTACACAAACTGGATTGAGCCGTGCGTCCCTTGCAGAGTCAGCCTCACATGGTTTCAATGCTTCCTGCTCGTTGCTTTATGTGTCTACATTAAATGGAACCACATGTCATCAACACACTTCCACACATGTGGAGAGAAATTCAGACTTGAAAAAACTCCAGTCCCATTAAGTTTGACACATGACTGGGGAAATCGATGAATTAATCAATGGAAACGCAGGCATCACCGCTGCAGCAGTTAAAGGCTCTTAAAAACCCTGTCAGGCTGAAAGGTCTCTCTGTGCCTGCAGGGTCCGACAGGCGGGATCAGTTGCAGGATTTACGTCAGAAGTGGAGTTTTTGCGCAAGCGGGGTGTGGATCAGTGACATGTGACAGGCTGGTTGGTGCAGGTGTCACGTATGTTGGCTGAGTCATTGTCTACATCCTCCTCTGCTCAGACACCCTAAACTCTGCAGCTCAGGGGTGTGTGTGGTGAGCACCCTCCAAAAACATGAGACCTGCGAGGCACACACTCTTCCCTGGGTGCCTGTGCTAGCATGTTGAAGCACACACACACTCCATTACTCTGTGTGCAGCAGGAAGCAATAATCTAGCAGGATTATGATGATTTTCTTTCCTGGTTACATTATTGCCAGAGGGAAACACATAAAGAAGAACTTTACGTGTTTTCTGTGCTTTTGAGGCCTGCTGCAAATCAAATTTCCTCCACGATAATAAAAATAAACCTGAACCTGAGCTTGAACTTCAACAGCAGCATTAACTCTTTGAACCTGAATGACAACTCATACCGAAGTGATCTTAACATGACTAACACTGCTGTGACAAATAAAGGTCAAACTCACAGATCAACAAACGTGTTAACAAATGTATCATCTTCTTGTTGAAACTGAAAGATTTTGAAGAAAACTCTACTATGCTGTCATGGTGAGTGCAATTCATCAACATTATGAAAGATGTGGAGGGTATTTTTATAATACTTATGCTTTAAATGGTGGACTGGTGGTATGAAACCTAAAATGAATGATTGTTCCACTTTTTATATGTTGTCAAGGATGGTTTCGTTTCGATTTTATCTTAATAGGTTAAAAAAAAAATACTCTTGCACGACTGTTTATACCCTTTGCATTACCCATACTGGAAACACAACCATATGTTTATTTTCTAATGCTTAAAATGCAGTTTTATATTTGTGTGTTTGATCTATCTGAGAAAAATTTAGTTTGTATGAATGGAGAGGACAAAATCAGATCCAAACAAAATGAAAACTACATTGATGCTAGAATCCACTGAAAGCATGCATCCTCATTGGATTGTTACCTCCAAAAGAGCCTGAGCTCAGACAGGTTAAACCTCAAGGAACAAGAGAAGAAAAAACTGCAAGGAACGAAATGATCTGTCTGCTTGGCTTCTTATCAGTTATCACTTTGTCAACTCCGTCCAGAAAAATTACGAGATCCAGCTATTACCTCACTCAACTGTACCCTAAGGAGGAGACTTCACTAACCTGGCAGCCTAAGACGGATGGTTTTAAATATATCCATCAGCAGCATCAGCAGTAAATCTTCATCATGTTTATGATCTCTGGGTGTCAAGGGAGCAGGGGGGCAAAAAACCCTCGACTCACTGCTATACTGCTGTATCTCTTTAGGTGAGAGCGTGCCCACAAAGTCCTCTAGGAACCATTCAAACTATGGCTAAAACAAAAAACTGTGAAGAGACTTAGTGCAGTGAAATGTGAAAAAAAGTTGGGGAATATCTCAGTTTAAAAAAAAAAAGCCAGAAACTAAAAGAAACCTGACACTTTTGAGGAAATATCATAAACTGAACCAGTTTGCTCCTGCAGATCCATCAAAGCCGTGTGAGCCATGAACTAGTTTAAGTGTTAAGAGATGCTAAATTTATGGAAGCTTCCTTACACATAAATTAGTTTGTCTGACTAACAGCTGTGATACAGCTGTAAAGACATTGTTACATTCAGTCACCTCTTAATGAGTAAACCTGCCAAAGTTTAACGAGTTTCATGGCTTTTTACTCTAGGAGACAGAATAAAAATTCTCATCTGCAAATGATATTTTACTATTTTGCAGAGTCAAGAATGTTGACACCAGTTTTCCGTCCATTTGTTAAAATTGTGAGGAACTTACTGGTCGCATACAAGTAGTGACCCCTGATGACAAATCAAGAAAGTTATGCATGACCCCAAGCAACTTCTCTGAGCCCAAACCTATTTACGATAGACTGAGGTGAACTGTGGCCTATTGAATCAAACTTGACATTTGTTTTGGAAATCTTGGACAATGTGATCTTCAGTCTTTTAAGACAAGGAACCACGGTAGTTTTTATCAGCTCACAGCTCAAAATCCAGCATCTCTGATAGTTTAGGGATGCATATGTCCCAATAGCATGGGTAGCTTTCAAATCTGGGAAAGAAACATTAATGCTGAACTATATATACAGGTTCAGGTTTCAGAGCGACATATGCCGCCGTCTAGATGACCTCCTTGTCTGAAAAAACCTTGCAAAAATAATGTCAAACTAAATTCTGCACATTTAGTATTACAATAGCATGGCTCAGTAGTAGAAGAGTCTGGGTACTAAACTGGCTGTCCTTTAGTCCCAATTTTCCAAACGTAAAACCTTGTTTCCACCAAGCAGTGCAGTTCAGTTCATCTCGGCACACATTTGTTTCCATTGACAAATCCAGAGACAGTTTGTTTACTGTGTAGTATTTTCTTCTTTGTTGGATTTGTTTGCAGGGTAGACTGTTTCAAGCTGCTATGGTGTCATGCTATTGCATAACTGACGGAGCTATTGGCATTCGGCTTACACGCTGCCTACCAAGAGAGGGCACAGTTGGTTCTGGAAAAGCAAACAGGATCAGGCTTTACCCATTCAACCTGTATCAAACTGCATTGATCAATACGGAACTGCTCGGTGGAAAGGTTGAAATCCTAGATTAGACAAGAATGGTACCATCTGCATTCAACAAAAGAAAATCTGTCTCCAATTCACATGTGAAAAAGAAGATGAAAAATAATGGAGGTGCTGATTTTGTTGCATCAGGTTTGCGCTATGCTAGCTGTGTCCTCTGTTAGCAAAAAACACTGTGTTATAGTATGATGCTATATGCTAACCAAAGACAGGTCTACATGGCTGTCAAAAAATCATTTGAAACAACAGTAAAGGGGTATAAAAATACAAATTCATTTTAAATAACAACACCATTTAGGATGAAACCTGACGTATATACCCTTTAGGTCGACTGTTTGATTAATCACTTGTAATAGAAGCCATAACAATAAATGAGCTTCAAACAACATGATTTCTGAAAGCAGAGCAGATTCCTGACACGGGGGAAGGGGGAAAGTGTGACACGCAGCAGATTCACCATCTAACAACACCTCTCAACACACGTTTCTCAGGCTGAGGTGAGACCACCATTGGAGATAAGTGCTACCAGTTCCCTCTCTGCAGTCCACAAAAATGTTCATTAAGACTTTAAATTACACAGAAGATGCAAATGAAGTGCACAAGAAGGCTTACATCCAAACACCAGGCAGGATAATCACTGTGCTTTATAACTGTTCAGGTTATTATACAGCTGCCTGTTTGGGAAACTGCTGATTTAGCGTGATTACAGACAGCAGGCAGGTGGAGTTTGTGCTGATTCATGAAGACAAGGAGGAAATCTCAAATCCACCTTAGAGAAGAAAATCAAACTCAGCTCTTCATGTAGCTCTTTGTGGTGTAAACAAAGATGCCTCCAGGCACATTTTTTTTTTTACCAAAAAATACTTTTTTTGATGAAAGTTGCTGAGTTGCCACATTGAAATGAAAGAGGGAGTGTGGCTCTGTCTCTGAGACGACATAAACCTCTCATCTCAAACCCCCAATGCCACAATAACTCTCAATCTGTCAGTCAGCAGCCTGGAGCAAATGAGTTGCTGGTGAAATATCTTCAAGTCACAGCTGAGACGCAATATTTCACCGGCAGCACAATATACTCAACAAGATGTCTGACACAGTTTGATACGATACTGACGTAAAAGAGGGGAGCTGAAATCATAAAGAGACACCCACATGACAGGACAGACTCTCACAGCGGCTGTAAATCTCTCCTCCTTCAAATCAGACCAGAAAAATGAACTTCTGATGCCAACACATTAAACCCATTAACAGAGTTCTTACAGTAGAGCAACAAATACAGCGCAGCATTTAAAAAGCCATTTCTTATTACATTAAACATAAAAATAAAGCTGTCGTGTGAAATTGGCCCCGTCCCATTTTCTTTGTGGTATTTGAGCTTTGTGAGGGATGAAGGCAGAGGGTGAAAATGGATGGAGGATAATGGAGCAGTTGGCTGAAGTTGTAGAGAAGCATAAAGAAACACATCAGGTCCAAATCTGTCTTCTCCAACCCAAACAAGGTCCGGGGTTTAATGGCACCGTGACACTGCCACAACATTCACCGCTCCTTATAGCTTACATGTGCACAAATCTCATTATGACTTTCTCCTCGGGATGCTCGGAGACAAATGGACCAGTCAATGTGAAAATATTACCTTTTAGAGGGAAATAAACCATGAAGCACTGACAGGGGAGCAGCACTCCTCCACCCACCTGATGGTGTTTTCAGACGTCACGAGGAGGCCGGAGGAGGAGGCAGCGTCTGTATGTTCTGCTGCTGCTGGCTGCTTGTTAAATCCACCCACAGGTCAGTCAGGATGGACTGGTGGGACAGCGGTTTAGACTTGGTCTCAGTCCAGTTCCACACAGCTGAGCTGATGTACTGCCAAAAACAAGTTAAAGTGTGAACCCTCATATCCTGTGCAAGAGTGGCCCAGAGTAACATGTCCTGGTCTCTAAAACCAAGCGGGGTGAATTTCTGACGTGGTTTGTCTAGACGAGACACAAGAGGATCAAGTTCCAATCAAACTGAATAATGTTTTCAGAATACTCTTGGCTTTCCTAAGTCGGTTTGCCAGAACGTTTGCTCCTGCCTAATGCTATTTTCAGGTTCTGCTTAAAATGAAGGATCTAAAAGCCTGGGCTGGGACGATGCTAGAAATCAAGATCTTACAAGTTAAATTTAGCTGGGTTAAATACATTGTAGCTTATTTTTGGCTTAAACAACCAGATTTAGTGCAAGTTCACTTGAAAATCTGTGCTATTCCTTGACCACAGCAGCATTTTGCTGTCCTTTGGTTGTTGTTTTTTTTCTATTATCAAAATTGTATTGAACTTTTTTTAAGTTGTACTAATGAAATATCTGTATTCTTGATGTATTGGTAAGAAATAACCAATCTGAGAAAATATATTCAGTAAAACACTGTGGCAGCTCCAAAATAATTCATACCTTTTTAAAATCTCATTCTGTTGATTTTTTTAGTAGGATTGACTTTTCCAAATCAATCATATTTTCTTAGTTATTAATAAGATTCCTGTATCTGGAGATGCCTCAGGTATGAAGAATTGTGAGTGACATTTGTTGTCCTGATGTTGCAGTATCATTGCTCTCTAGCCCCGTGCTGTCAGTCAGACATACGACAGACCACCATGTGCCACAGAGAGCACTCGGCGACAGATTTTACTGTGTCCTTGTGAATCGTTTCATACACACTGTCAAGCCATTCATTTGAACTTTCTCACTTACGTCTGTGTTCCTGCATCCTTTGCTTTACAATGGGTCACAGGGCGGAGTACCAACTGCAGCCACAGGCACAGCCATGTTTACTTCTGACTTCCTGTGACTTTCTCTCACCCAATTAATGATGAGCACTTATTCCACACTTCAAATCAATCAACCAATTAACTGCCGTTTCCAGTGGGCGGACGCGAACGCATGTTGAATTCAGGCAGTGTGGTGTTGCGTTCAAGGCAAACTGAAAATAAGGGACAAATTGCGTCCTGTATTGATTTAAAACGGGACGCAACCTCTGAGAGTGAAATACGTGACGATTTCGTATTTCACGGAACGGGTGGCGACCCTAACATAGAGTCAAGTAAGTTTTGATAAAACAACTTGTTATATTACCAAATTTCTCAAGCTGAAGCGGAAAATGTTTTAACCCTTTGCAAGTATGTGACACACACTGACAGTACGTTCTTTTGTTTGTTTTTGTTTTTTGGGGGGGGATTACAGATTCATCAAAATATCTCTCCTTAGTTTGACTGAGGGATCTCTCACAGCACTTGTTATATGAACACTCACATTGATGCCACAAATCGACAAGTTTGTCTTCATTTACTGTTGTTGTCGTGACTGCATTTGTTGCACTTCCTTCTTCAGTTAGTTAGCTAGATTGGCTATGATTGTCAATATTGATCTGCTTTAATGGTTTCAGTGTGGCCTTGAATTCTCTGAGAAGATCAATAAAGTAAATTCACTCTTAATACCTCTGACCTCAGGAAAATCTAACTCTTTAGAAGCATCAGAATACACGACTTGGCTGACTTTTGTCAGAAGCATGGGATCTGGCCCAAAATCAGCCTGATTACTTTGTGGTGTCCCCTGCTTCAGAAAGTTTTTCACATGACCAAATATATTCTTGCTTTTCCAATTAAAAGTAAAACAGTGGACAATGCAGCACAGAAGAGGAAGTGTTGGTCTGAAGTCCTGTATCATTGACCACTGACTGCCTCAGAAGCTATGGAGAGTTTGCTGTCACTGATGAATAGAAATTACTAGGGTGCTGTGAGTAAACATGGCTGATATAACTCATAAGAGCCAGAGCATCTAAAACAATCAACTTAAAGTAGTCATGCAATGAGTTTGTGCAAACCATTCAATAAAAAGATTAGATACAAGTGAGACCCTTAAAAGATTGACTGGTTTGAGGTCATAATTATAATAATAAAATAAATAAATAAACCACCAAGGAAACAGGAAAACTGCCTGCTGCCAAAACAAAGATTAAACTGAACCTGTATTGAACAGGTAGCTCATGGCTGTTTGTGTAATCTAGGTGTCAAAACCAATATGAGGAAGAGGAAAACATTGGTAGGAACTTTCTCTGCCTAAAACTGTAGAAAAAGTGAACAATGCTTCTGATCGCAAAAGAGAAGTCAGGTTAACTTTAGCCACCTTTAACCTGTGTTCCTTTCAACAGTCTGTAGGAGGCGACTGCACTTGAAGTTTACATATAACAATGTGAAAATCACTTCACCTGCATTAATTAAAATTCATGGGGATACAGAGCACAGTTTCAGTGATTTATTTCATATTATTTGGAGAATCAAAGACAAAGCAGGTCACCTTGAAGTGCGGCGACCTGTGACTTTGTTGCCATGGTGACCTGATAACTAAGATGTAAACATGTAAGCTCCTAAAACCTTAATGAAAAAGGCCAAAATGCTGAACCTGAGGATTCCAAGGAATCACAAACTAGCTTTGCATTATCTCTGCCTAAAAGTGACTCTGACTGTGTCTGGAAGCCGCAGAGGTAAGTCCAAATGTCTGGTATCACCACCAGATAAAATCAGAGAAAATAGAAATGTTATTTCCCTGTGAGTCAGACCGACCAGGCGTCTCAGTCTGTATCAGCAGTCATGACAGGCGGGAGATGACTGACCTGCTTTTAGGCAATAACATCCTGGAATGCTGCAGCCACAGTGACAAACTGCTGTATATGTTTCAGCAGATCACAGAGCTCCATCCCGACAGCGTTCAGACGTTTTTAAACACCAGCAGATCGCTAACACAGCAGCGTCATGTTCAGTCACTCAGACTCGGCAGAAAGTGATTTTTGTAGATAATGTTGATTTGGGAAAAATGTCATCGCTACATAGTCAAAATTCTTCACAAAAAATGTCTGAAACCCTAAACTTGTGACAGTTAAGATCATAAGTCACATTTGAAGCATCAATTGTAACCAGCCCAGAAAAGTTTTATTTCTTCAATCTTTACTCATTTTCTCCAGGTGGACATTTATCTTATTTTAAGAGTCTGAAAATATGTTGTTTTTTTATCTTTGCATTTGTAGGCTGTAAACATGGTGATTTCAAACCAATCAACCACCTTTTCTCTCAATGCACTGTATAGATTGTGCTGATTTCTCTGTCAGCTCCAGGACAGGCCTCTGCAGCCAAACCTGGTCTGTTACTTAAATCTTAATACTGTTATGAGGTTTAAAACACCTTTAAATTGAACTGATAAAAAAAGAAAAACTGTTTGAGTTCAAATCCTATCTTTCATACCTATCATATTTTGCACACGCAGTCCAAACTTATTATGTTGGTTATATTCATCAGTTTAGTGCAATATAATAGGTTTGCCTGGTTAAATTTTATCTTTTTGTCCCGATGTATGTTGTGAGTATTTTCAGCATTGTTTCTGGCCCTGAAATTAGTTTAAAAATTACACATTACCAGTTCCAGACTCGTTACAGAAAAATATCAAAATATTACTCATTACTACTTTTTTTTAAAACTGATATTATTACTTTACTTGTTTCTCCCTGCCTAAAGTAATATATTACAATACTGACTTTTCTTTACACCCCACAAAGTTGGAAATTGTGTCCTTTCTGCTAAAGTTTCTGAGTTGGCACATGGCCTCTGTGTGAATGCTATAAGTAAAATTGCCAGCAGGTGAATGAACACTTCAGAGTAACACACTATATGAAATACACATGCGGTTCAGATATGATTTTTGAAATCCAGTCTAAGTTGATAAAAGCTGGAAGAGACCTAGTATCAGGACACAATTTACATCTGACAACGATGTTGCTGTTATCTTTCCTCCTGACAAAACTAAAGTGGTGGGCATTTTCCTGCTGCCGAACGAAAATTGTCCTGCTCTATTTTTCAAGTTAGCCAGGGTTGCCAGGTATGTACGACAAAAACTGAAAGGAAAAACCCACCACCTTAAAAAAAAAAAAAAAAAAAAAAGACTGCCCGCAGCAGTGCCTAAAAAGGTGCCCAACTCCTTAAGAAAAACGCAAATCTGGCAACCGTGACGCGATCTACCTTGTTATTCCGCTGACATGCACAGTGTAATTAATCGGCAGATTGTTGTTTTTTTGAATCATTAGAAGGTACCAACAGTAAGGGAGTAACCAGTTATTTTTTGAGTAACCAGAATATTATTGCAGGAATTTCAAGTATAATTTGTTACAAGTAAAAGTAGTATTACATTAACGCCTTGCTGCCCAACACTGCACATTACATACATTACTGAATCACTGCAAAGTATCCGACTAATACCAAAACAACTCTCAGAAGCCTCATGTTAAACTTAGTTTTTAAATGCTGGCTGACACTCTTTTTGTGTGGCATTCATCATGCCATTAGTAATTTCAGCATCACTTAGCATGCTAACACTAATGTGCATCTCTGAGCTGCAGCGACGGCGTGAATGCATGTTGTTATGTTGCATGTGTCCAACTGTGCAATTTCCTTCGCTGTGACAAGTCGTGGCAGGAGAGTTTGGTGTGGCTCTGCAAATACGCCCACTCCACAGGGTTAGTTTCCTTTCTGTGAATGTGTCCTGGCGTTATTGTGAGTGTGTGTGTGTGAGCATGTGTGTGTGTACAAGTTGAGACAAGGGCATCTAAACACAGGCTGTTTACCCTTGGCTGTGTTGAGCAACAGTTCTTTAGTGTATGTGTGTGTGTGTGTGTGTGTGTGTGTGTGTGTGTGTGTGTGTGTGTGTGTGTGTGTGTGTGTGTGTGTGTGTGTGTGTGTGTGTGTGTGTGTGTGTGTCGCAGAGAGTTTCCTCCCTGGGGCCCGAGGCCAGACGGCAGCAGCAGCAGAAACAAGAAGCGCTGTCAGCGTGTGTCACTGCAGACAAGTCTGACTCACATGTCTGCCATCCGAAGGAGCCTTCAGGCACTTTGAGCGATGATCAATTTTCCAATAATTTCACAGGCTGTCTCAGAAATTAAAACGAAAAAAACTTTCCAAAGAATAAAAAGACTTTCTGGATAAGTGTTCAGCTCAGAATATTTCCAGAGGTTGAAGTGGTTTTCACTTTAGATCCTTGAGCTGAAAATATAATGGAGAAATATGTCAGGAATTTTCTTTCCTTTCATGTTGTTATTTGGCTTCTTTTTTTTTTTTTGGCCTTTTCCAGACAATCCCAGACTTCTATGCAACTGTGCAGCAGGGACTGAATCTGCCTCTGCGCTCGTCCCCCGTTTTAGAGGTCTCTCAGGAGGTATGAAGTTTGATATGTGCTGAACTAATGGATCCATGGATGTTTACGGTCTCCTAATACGGCCACCCACTTCACATGACAGGTCTCTGCCAGGAAGGAAGACAGCGAGGAAGGAGGTGTCAGTCAGCGGAAAGAGGTCCATCCATAGAGGTCAAAGGTCAACACTTCATTGAAGAGGTAATGTCAGAGTGGAGATGGAAAAAGGAGATGTGGGGCATGGGCTGAGAGTGAAGGAAAGAAAGTGAGTGACAAACTGGATGAGTGTCTGAGTGACTTTGAGTGATGGAGGAGGAATCTGAGAGAAAGTAGGACACCAGTGTGACACCTCCTCAACATAAAGATGAACCTGAACCCTTCCTCCTAACGTCTGCTTTTGTTAACAAATCCTCTCACCGTCCTGCAGCTGTGAGTGTCTGTGAAAGCCCATGCTTTAATAAATTTAGACCACATTTCCTGTAAACCCAGCTTCCTGAGTACAGAATGAACCCCCCACACTAGAGGCCTCCTGAGCGCCTCACCCAGGATGCTCAACAAGTTGGAAACACATGTATAGCGTTAAGCTGCAGAAGAAAAAAAAAGAGCAGATTTTACTCCTGGAAACGAGCCGAGCCAGGAAGTGGGTTTGTTGCCAGGCTGCAGCAGACGCCCCTGCACGGCAAATCACCTGACCTGTAACAAAAAACTGCTCCACCTAAAAGTCTGCACATCTGAGCGTCTCCTGTGACTGGAGCTTCATTCTGTCTTCAGGATTCTGCAGAGATAAGTGGAATAAGAGGGCATGAAGACACAGATTGCTTTTGACAGAGGCACTGACAGTGATTGTAGATCCTGTGTGTAACTTTGTACCCAGTGAGTGAAAAGAATTTGGCAGGAGTCGGTCTGAATGCACACATCATGCTGTTTGAATTATTTCACTCACAGGCTGCAGGAGCTCTCTGAAAACAAAAGACAGAGACAAACTCTGCATGCACTTGTATCAAACCCTTATATTTAACATTTATGTGCAATAATCGAATGTTTAATTCATTGTTCATAACACAATATATATTACCGCAAGCACATACAGTTAAAATATAGACATTACACTCACTGTCTACATAACTTTACATACCAGTGAAGAGTTTGTGGATGGACATTATGAGGATAAGTAACTGACTTTAGAGTTGGCTCTATAAAGCTACTAGTGATGAATGTGGGATAAATTTGGAATGAGGGAACATGAAGGTATAAGGTATAGTGAGCAATTGTTATGCATATTAGAAGATTTTCAGGGTGAACAGGACCTGGATTTAAATCATAGGGGTCTTGTCTCAATCGGAGGGAATTGGGAACATGAACAAGCTGGCACAAAATATTGATTTTTGAGACAATTTAATTGATTTAAAATGATTTATTGACACAACTGTGAAGTACAGCTTCACATTTAAGTGATAAGGTGAACAGGACTGAATATTTATGTTGACATTTCTGCGTACCTGCCAACACACCTGAATTCTGTGGGAATTCCACTGCTTTGTAACCCTTTTTTTTGCCATATTCAGGATTTGTAATTTATCCCAATTTTCTCCACATTTTTAAAGTTGATAGGCAGTGAAGTGCACAAGGAGCCAGCTTGATGAGAACAGGGTGATGTGGTCAGATGATTTGGTGCAGGTGATGATCCAGGCAGCTGAGTTCTGAATGATTTGCAGTCTGCTGATGAGATTGGTGGGGAGACCAGCGAGGAGGACTTTGCAGTAACTGATGCAGAATGCGACAAATGAGTGAACCAGGATTCTGGTGCTGGATTGGGACTGTGCATAGCACAAGCAAAATGTTGAGGCAGTCAAGGGGGGGGGGGGTCTCTCGCTTTGTCAAAGTCTAATGTTGTCAGGTGTTTCTGTCCTCATTCAGCTTTTCTTTGTGGTTAAAGGTCCCATATTATGCAAAAAATCACTTTAAGTCTTTTAGTGAAATTTGTGTGTCTTTGGCTTTCCTCCCAGCCCACAAAATGTGATATTTAATGACCAAACCTGTACTTACTAGTGCTTGTGAATGTAAAATCCTGACCTAAAACAAGCTGTTTGGATTTTGGGGATTTGCCGACATCAGCAACTCCCTTTTTTGACCAATCAGAAGCAAGTCTGACCTGATTGGTCCACCGAAGCAGATACCCAACCCCCCTCCCCGCTGCTGGAGAGAAATCTTTACAGCAGCAGCTGTAAACAGCGACATAGTTCCATCATGAACAAGCTTCCCATCTCGAAGGAAGACATGGCTAAGTGGCTAGAGTTCATTTATTAGGGAAATGTTCCAGCTACACTCAGTAAAACTATGCATGTGTGCTAGTCACTTCACGGCTGACTGCTTTTCCAACTTTGGACAGTACATCAGAGGGCTAACGAATAGACTGGTCCTGAATCCAGGCACATTACCAACCATCCACCAACAAACCTCTGACCCTGGAAATGTGAGTATTTTAAATGCTGTGTGCTGTGGAGCAGATGTAAGAGCTTTTCCCCAGTGTCCGCCCCCCGACTCTGAGTTAGCTTCAGGATGCTAACTTTAGCTGCGGTTAGCCTGTTGTTTTAACCTGTAATGTTACCGTAAATGAGCTTCACTGTTTTCTCAACATTGTGCACTCGGAGCTCGTGGCGCCGATCTCAGTGACGCTGAAGAGCGGGGCGGTATCAGCGGTGGCTTATTTATATATGAAGGTCACGCCCACTAAATCAGAGCGTTCTGAACAGAGGGGCTATGAGAGCCTGGAAACAATGCTGCTGTGCTTGATTTATTGGCTTTTTGGACCAAAACACGTTGCTACCATTTCATGAAGACATCAATGATCCATATTAAACTGCAGAAAAGGAGCAGAATATGGGACCTTCAAAACTCCTGAAACAGAAATAAGGCAAATGTCACAGCTTTTAACTTTGTTGCTCTTATGACCAACTTTTATGGTTTAAAGTACTCTGTGGTGATAAACAGCGTGGAAATGCTCTCCCTAGCTCTGCTGCTGTTGCCTGGATTGCAGGACAGGATCTTGCTCCACTTTCCTCTATCAGATATGTGGTGTGTCCAGTAGCTCCTCAGGCTCCTTTCACATCTGTGCCCTCTAGATTTCATAAGTTGCCTGCTCTCAAGACCAGCTACCAGAAACTAATGCTTTTTCCACAGTGTCAACAGGCAGAGGTATAATGTGCTGATCTCTAACTGAGGAATGGTTTCATATGACAAATGTGATCTAGATGTTTCCCCAACACTGTCGCTGACTATTATCATAAAACAGATGCTTTAGCCTAAAAACATCAAAATTAAGCATTACAAAAATATGATTACATCTTCTCTTTAGGAGTAGTCATATAAACAATTATCAGTATTAACACAACACAACATTCTTCTTGTCTACTCAAAAAAAAAGAATAGTGAGACTGATTTTTCTTTTTATAGAGCACTGGCAAACCAATTAAACATTTTCAGAAACACTGTGTTTGCTATCAACACTCCCAGACACTGTAAACAAATCCACAACAACATTCACATCAGCTTTTGTGTGACTGTTTGTTTAAACATTTAACAATGTTTGTAATAAAAAGAAAATGATCAACTATTAGTTATTACAGTGTAATCACTTTAAGTCACTGTGACAGCCTTTCAAAATAAAGGTTCATCACACTGGCTTTAGCACAAGCATGTCAAACATAAACATGAGCTTAAGATTTAAAAAGACACACACACACACACACACACACACACACACACACACACACACACACACACACACACACACACACACACTCACACACACTGAAGCCAGGGGAATTCCTTAAATAACACCACGGCTAAAGCAGACATGGGTGGTCCACACTTGTCATTATACCCCTGCAGGCAAGAAGACAAACACAAAGCACCATGGGAAACACAGCCTCCCGTGATGGCAGCTCTGAAAAAGCTCTCAATCTGACAGAAGACAAGTTATAAACTCTGAGTGAAGCACAAATTACCAGGAGATGAAGGTTTGGTGCATAAAGCAGTCAGGGATTAAACTCTCCCCCGGGCAGAGAGGACGCTTTATTGTGAGAATAAATCTTTCTGTCACTGCAGAGGAAGTCACAGCTTGTTTGTTCTTCCTACTTGGTGGACTGTTCCCTTCTGTGTAGTTACAGGGTGATAAATATGATATTTCTGTGGTGAGCTGCCGTCATGTTGACATTCATCTTAAATTGTTGCACTATTTTTTTTTTTTTATTTGTGCTACCTGTGTTTGGCTAACACTCAAACCTGAACCTCAGTCCTGAGCAAACGCGCTGAGCAAACAGGCAGGGCTGCAGTCAGGACCTGAGAGTGGGACTTGTTTATGCTTTAAGGCGGAGGGAGAGGGGCAAAGGGCAGGGCCTTTTCTCCCTGAGTGTGGAGTTGAATGAGTCTGAATGGAGATGAATGGGACAAGAAACATAAACAGCTCTTATCTTTTTGTTTTCTACCCCTGCCGTGACCTTTTTTCTCGTCTTTCTCAGCTCGCCCACATGGCTTTGTTTGCTCCCCTGCAGAGCCTAACTCCCTGTGACCACTGTACACCCTGTTTGGTCAATAAATAACGCTGAGAATCGACACACTGACACAAAGCACAGATTGTATCTTTGTCCACGTTTCATTTTTCTCTGAGTGGAAACTGTTGACGCTCCCACTCCCTGCTATTTGTCTGTGACTCATGTGCACCATCCGTATCTACCCGAGAGACTGGCTATTGACCGTCTGCACTGAAAGTCGATTTTTAACAATGTTTTATGCATCTTTCTTATCTCTTTGTGTTTACTTGAGCAGCATATAAATCCATATTTATACAGATAAAGACCTCCACATTAAATCTGCGTGACAAAGCATGTCAGTAAACACATATCTGACTGTTACACATTAAACAAAAGCTATTCTGCTGTTTACCTATTGACTGTCCACACAAAGCTGGGAGGAAGTGAAAATGTCAGAGGAAGCATGTGCAGGTGAATCACTGATTACAGCTTCGAGTGAATGAGTTGCTAACATGCAATGCTAACAGCTGTGCAGCCTCAGAGAGGTTTCAGTGAGGAGGTCACAGACTTTGCAGGCTGCAACCAGAAACTCACCATCTTATCTGTGACAAGGGTTCAACAAGAACTGGGAAACTGGGGAAAACTCCACATTTTCCCCAGGAAGGTCATGCTCAGTCATGTGCTGCAGGGTTGTTTTAGGCTTTTTTTTCTTTTAGTTCTAAAATTTAACTGGAATATATTTGGTCAAACATCTGATAATGGAAAATAAGTTTCCTTTCAAAAGAGTCGAAAGAAATGTTTAAGTCAAATTTCACGTCAGTTCTGAAAAATCCCTTAAAAAAGAGAGAGAAAGAAAAAAAGTAAAACCTGAAACTTACTCATTCACAAAGTTGTAAATTAAGGACTCTATAAACTCATACATTTACAAATTTAAAAAGTCAGATACTAGATCTTGGTGTATTACACTCAACACACAACATCTGATCAGCCCAGAGAAGTAACCATCTTGCATCTGTCCTCTAATGAATTTCTTGTCAGATTGAAGTATTCACCTCCACATCAGTGTGCTGCTGTCTTCTGAAGAGCACAAATATACAATGTCTTTTCAAAGTCTGGATGCTGATGATAAAGAGATTTTTCTGGGCTAAAATCAGCAATATCTCCTTATTGCTGAGTCCAAGTAGGAAGTACAATTTGATGAGGCTGTCAAGTGGGTCCATGACGCAGTGAAAGGAGCAAAAGGCAACAAGTTCAGTGTTTTCTTGCAAAAGTTTGACTCTGCTTAAAACTTGAAATTTCAAGATTTTCTGTCGAAAATGGACAACCTTATAATCTTGAAAATTTCAAGTCTGATGTCTCACAGATTTACAACTTTTTAAACTCAAAATTTTTAATACGCTTTTGTACTCGCTAGCTTAATGCAGTGCCAATACCTCTCTCCCTACAAAATATAGGCTTTGTGGGAAATAGATAAATGTAGTGACTCCTCTTATTCACTTATTGCTGTGTGAATCATATACCTTTAACATTAATTCAACGTTTCTATGGTTTTAGTCTTGTATATTGTTTCTGAAAGTAAAACATATCAGTAGATGACACTAGTTTCCACAACATGCATTAACAGAAACAACTACTTCATTGTGTCATAAAACATAGTAACACTGCATCTCTGTATCACCATGTTCCTATCCAATGATCCATCAGAACAACAAATCAGTGAGAACCATGTAACTGTCTGTCAATTAAATGAAATAAAAAATAGATAAATAATAAAAAATTGTTATATCACATCACACCCTTTTCTCATGACACGTACGAGCTTACTCCCATTATTAGTCAACACCTTGTGCTGTTACTTTAATAGCCCAGCCATGGGAGCTAATGCTAACAGCTAGTTCAAGTTTAAATGACATGTATCAAAGTAAGTATTTGGGGATATGCTTGTAATAGGCTAGCTAGCATGATCACAGTGAGAATGCTAACACACTCTAGCTGAGTTTTTACATTGTTTTCATCGTTTGTTATGTAAGTTTAGCATGCTAGCATTTTGACACAGCAGCTATGCTGCTGTTTTCAGGTGCTTTGTAAATCTTTCTGAGAAATACAGAGAAATTTCTTTAGAGAAAGCTACTGAAACAAAACTTAAGGCTTCATAACTTTGGTTTTTGGTTTATGTACTGTCCAATTCTTTGAGGCAGAGAATATTGTTTAAAACCTACAACATACTGTGAAGAGAGGAAAACAATTAGATTGAGTTAGTATTAGCTTTCATTGCTTTGTACCATCTTGTGATAAAAGTGTTTCAGAATATTTCCCCAAGCCTCTGTGTGTTTTTATAAAGAAATGTTAAGTGTAAATGCAAGGAAATAAACAAATCTCAATGAAAGAAGGTGTGTCATCAAGAGGATATATGAACAGCAGTTTTAGTGAGTCCTTCAAAAAGCCACTCACTGAGAGCTGTTTTCTGATCAAACACAGGCAGGTGATGCTGTGATGGGTGGCAGCATTGGACCATCTATTACCACAGAAGAAGAGATTGTAAATGACAGGAGGAGTTAACTCAGGGGTCAGCTCACGTTAAAACCAGATGCAGCCAGGCTCCAGAGATGAGAGGCGCATTATGGATTTAACTTAAAGGTCTGGATGGCACATTGAGACTGTCAGGTTCATCCATCACTGAGTCAAAGCACGTTCAGAAGTCTTTCTTAAACACGCCAAGGAGGACTGAGCAAAGGGTCTGCGGGTCTCGTGCATGTGTTTATGTACATGCTGTGTGAAAAGCAAACTGGAGAATGATCACCTATCTGTGAGACGGACAAGATCCGTGGGCTGGAGTCTGAAGAAGAGCATTGTGTGTGTGGAAACCACAGTGACGTCCCCTTCGGCTCAAAACAACCTCCCTGCCAGGACCGGCCTCTCTGTGGTTTGTTTACATTGAGAGCTATTCCAGACAGCACACGCACGTGCCGACGTGCACGGCACCGCCCGAGAAAACACCTCCAACTGAAAACAGACCAGAAAAATCGGTCAAGGGGGCGGAATGAGGGTGCTGCTCTCTGTCTGTCTGTCTGTCTGTTTGTCTCACTCTCTGTCTTGCATGCACACAAAAACACACACACCTGTAGTACCCCTCCTGTTGTTTTCCAGACCCGGTTCACACAGCTGGCTTGGCAACGTAATGTGAAGGCAGTAAGACCGAGCCAGAGAGTTCTGCAGATCAGGAATGTGTGTGTGTGTGTGTGTGTGTGTGTGTGTGTGTGTGTGTGTGTGTGTGTGTGTGTGTGTGTGTGTGTGTGTGTGTGTGTGTGTGTGTGTGTGTGTGCCTGACTGCCCCATGTGTCATATGTCCGTGTCAAACTATGCATCTGTGCATGTAAACATGTTTGTGTCCTCTTGTTTTTTGCAGTGTGTTTGTGAGTGTGTTTTTCAGGAAGAGAGTGATTGCCCTATGAGAGAGCTGTAAATTAAGAATCATCAGCAAACAGCTCAGCTCTCTGCTCCCCCTCTGTGTCTGTCTCAAAGCCTCCTGGGAGCTCAGAGCTCTCAGGAACAGGATCCTGATTGCAGATCTCTTCAATCAACTCCCACAGAGCGGGAGAATGTGGGAGGCAGCTTGTAGAAATGGTAAAGGTGTATTTTCCATAAGGTTTCAGATCTACGCTCACAGTATGGAGAGGTCAGAGGTTTGATATACCGCTACAAACTAACTTTACAGAATGGATGAGAGGGACTGTACAGGGATCCAGACAGCCGTGAATGACAAGTTTTTCTAGGAAATATCCATCCCCTTCAGCTTGTGATGGATGGGACCTCATGGAGAACACATTAACTGAACCTTTGGATTTTGTTGTTTTTGTGTAAAAAATGTGACTGCTCTAGTGCCCAGAATAATAAGAAAAAAAAGATTTATTGTAATTTTGACCTTCTGAAATGTGAATTCCTGTTACACATGGACTCACGGTTGGATACTAACTCTTGGAACCTGCAGATAAAGCACGATGATACGAGCAACAAGCTCCCAGTCTTGATTATGAGGTTTGTAATCATCAAGAAGAGACTGTTCTTCTGGCGTGAGGCTTGAATCTTGACAGGCCGGGTCCTCCAACATGTGGAGGAGGAGGGTTTAAAAGTTAGCTTACTCATATGCAGTAAAACCTAAACAGCAGGCATAGAAGTCACTCAGGTGAGTTGATTTTCTAGGTGGCATTAGTTCAGTGTGATAAATCAGCAGCCACAATTGTCACAGTTGTGTCATTGTGTATATTTTTTGAATGAAGATTGTGTTTACTTTTGTTGTTGTTGTTTTGTTGTCTCTGTGTATTCATTCTTCTTCTGATAAAAAGTCTTTGTCTTTTTACAGTTACAACAAACCAGCCTGTCTGTCAGAGCAGTGTGGCCTGTCCATCCACATCTATCCCCTCTGTTTACCTACAAATAACAAAGGCAAATTTTTTATTTATTCTGAGATAACCAGGCACTTAAGAGGATTTCAATTGCTGGTGATAAAAAAAAAGATTCATTCAATTATTCATTCATTAATTTATTCATTCATTCACTCAATCAATATGAAGTGCTTCCAAAAAATATGTTAGTATAGAGCTTAAAATGAAAGGTAATATAGGAAAATTCAAGACCTAATTCAAAAATGTCCTAGAAATGTGGGAACAAAGTGCTGCTGGGGGAAAATGTGCTTTTGGAACAATGTGCTGTGAGACCATTGAGCTGTAGGAACACTTGGCTTTTGGACCATTGTACTGTGCTGTGAAAAAAAAGTGCTGTGTGACCATTGGGCTGTGGGACCATAGTGCTATGACCATTTGGCTCTGGGAACATCCAGCTGTGGGACCATTGGTCTGTAGGAACATAGGGCTGTGAGACCACTGGGCTGTGGGACCATGGTGCTGTTGGACCATTGGGCTGTAGGACAAAAGTGATGTAGGGCTCAAAAGCTGTGGGATCATTGGGCTGTAGTACTACAAGAATATGGGAGCATAGTGCTGACGGACCATTGGACTGTGGGACCGTTGGGCTGTAGAAACGCTTGGCTGTTGTACCAATGGACTGTGGGAGAATTGGGCTGTGGAAACAAAGGGCTGTGGGAACATAGGGCTGTGGGACCATTGGGCTGTGGGACCATAGGGCTGTGGGACCATAGGGCTGTGGGACCATTGGGCTGTGGGAACATAGGGCTGTGGGAACATAGAGCTGTGGGACCATTGGGCTGTGGGAACATAGGGCTTTGGGAACATAGAGCTGTGGGACCATTGGGCTGTGGGAACATAGGGCTTTGGGATCATTGGGCTGTGGAAACACAGTGCTGTGGGAACATAGGGCTGTGGGACCATTGGGCTGTGGGAACATAGGGCTGTGGAAACACAGTGCTGTGGGAACATAGGGCTTTGGGATCATTGGGCTGTGGAAACACAGTGCTGTGGGAACATAGGGCCGTGGGACCATTGGGCTGTGGGAACATAGGGCTGTGGAAACACAGTGCTGTGGGAACATAGGGCTGTGGGAACATAGGGCTTTGGGATCATTGGGCTGTGGGACCATTGGGCTGTGGGAACATAGTGCTATGACCATTTGGCTCTGGGAACATCCAGCTGTGGGACCATTGGTCTGTAGGAACATAGGGCTGTGAGACCACTGGGCTGTGGGACCATGGTGCTGTTGGACCATTGGGCTGTAGGACAAAAGTGATGTGGGGCTCAAAAGCTGTGGGATCATTGGGCTGTAGTACTACTGGAATATGGGAGCATAGTGCTGACGGACCATTGGACTGTGGGACCGTTGGGCTGTAGAAACGCTTGGCTGTTGTACCAATGGACTGTGGGAGAATTGGGCTGTGGGAGAATTGGGCTGTGGAAACATAGTGCTGTTTGAACATTGGGGTGTAGAAACATAGTGCTGTGGGACCATTGGGCTGTGGGACCATAGGGCTGTGGGACCATAGGGCTGTGGGACCATAGGGCTGTGGGACCATTGGGCTGTGGGACCATAGGGCTGTGGGACCATAGGGCTGTGGGACCATTGGGCTGTGGGAACATAGGGCTGTGGGAACATAGAGCTGTGGGACCATTGGGCTGTGGGAACATAGGGCTTTGGGAACATAGAGCTGTGGGACCATTGGGCTGTGGGAACATAGGGCTTTGGGAGAATTGGGCTGTGGAAACACAGTACTGTGGGAACATAGGGCTGTGGGACCATTGGGCTGTGGGAACATAGGGCTGTGGAAACACAGTGCTGTGGGAACATAGGGCTTTGGGATCATTGGGCTGTGGAAACACAGTGCTGTGGGAACATAGGGCTGTGGGACCATTGGGCTGTGGGAACATAGGGCTGTGGAAACACAGTGCTGTGGGAACATAGGGCTGTGGGAACATAGGGCTTTGGGATCATTGGGCTGTGGGACCATTGGGCTGTGGGAACATTGGGCTGTGGGAACATAGGGCTTTGGGATCATTGGGCTGTGGAAACACAGTGCTGTGGGAACATAGGGCTTTGGGACCATTGGGCTGTGGAAACAGTGCTGTGGGAACATAGGGCTGTGGGAACAAAGGGCTTTGGGATTATGGGCTGTGGGACCATTGGGCTGTGGGAACATAGGGCTGTGGGATCATTGGGCTGTGGGAACATAGGGCTTTGGGATCATTGGGCTGTGGGACCATTGGGCTGTGGGAACATAGGGCTGTGGGACCATTGGGCTGTGGGAACATAGGGCTGTGGGACCATTGGGCTGTAGGAACATAGGGCTGTGAGACCACTGGGCTGTGGGACCATGGTGCTGTTGGACCATTGGGCTGTAGGACAAAAGTGATGTGGGGCTCAAAAGCTGTGGGATCATTGGGCTGTAGTACTACTGGAATATTGGAGCATAGTGCTGACGGACCATTGGACTGTGGGACCGTTGGGCTGTAGAAACGCTTGGCTGTTGTACCAATGGACTGTGGGAGAATTGGGCTGTGGGAGAATTGGGCTGTGGAAACATAGTGCTGTTTGAACATTGGGGTGTAGAAACATAGTGCTGTGGGACCATTGGGCTGTAGGAACAAAGGGCTGTGGGAACATAGGGCTGTGGGACCATTGGGCTGTGGGACCATAGGGCTGTGGGACCATAGGGCTGTGGGACCATTGGGCTGTGGGAACATAGGGCTGTGGGAACATAGAGCTGTGGGACCATTGGGCTGTAGGAACAAAGGGCTGTGGGAACATAGGGCTGTGGGACCATTGGGCTGTGGGACCATAGGGCTGTGGGACCATAGGGCTGTGGGACCATTGGGCTGTGGGAACATAGGGCTGTGGGAACATAGGGCTGTGGGAGCATTGGGCTGTGGGAACATAGGGCTGTGGAAACACAGTGCTGTGGGAACATAGGGCTGTGGGAACATAGGGCTTTGGGATCATTGGGCTGTGGGACCATTGGGCTGTGGGAACATTGGGCTGTGGGAACATAGGGCTTTGGGATCATTGGGCTGTGGAAACATAGTGCTGTGGGAACATAGGGCTTTGGGACCATTGGGCTGTGGAAACAGTGCTGTGGGAACATAGGGCTGTGGGAACATAGGGCTTTGGGATCATTGGGCTGTGGAAACACAGTGCTGTGGGAACATAGGGCTTTGGGACCATTGGGCTGTGGAAACAGTGCTGTGGGAACATAGGGCTGTGGGAACATAGGGCTTTGCGATCATTGGGCTGTGGGACCATTGGGCTGTGGGAACATAGGGCTGTGGGACCATTGGGCTGTGGGAACATAGGGCTTTGGGATCATTGGGCTGTGGGACCATTGGGCTGTGGGAACATAGGGCTGTGGGACCATTGGGCTGTGGGAACATAGGGCTGTGGGACCATTGGGCTGTGGGAACATAGGGCTTTGGGATCATTGGGCTTTGGGATCATTGAGCTGGTGGACCATAGGGCTTTGGGACCACTGGGCTGTTGGAACATAGGGCTATAGGATCATTGGGCTTTGGGAACATAGTGTGGTTGGAACGTAGGGCTTACCCCAGTGAGGGAAAGGTAACTGGAAGATAATTCGTCATAAATATTCGAAGACAAGAATTGAGTGTATTTGACATCAAACGTTTTTTACCTTGAAGGTCAATTTGTTAAAAATTAAGTGATGTAGAGCCAAATTAAGTTCTACAAGGGTGGTCTCCATATTGGAAAATCTGACTTGACCAATATTTAGTCAACCTAAACACAAGCAGAGACCTGTGGTGCGTTTTCGGCTCCCTGACAAACACCCACAAACACATCCTCCTGTCCTACAACTCATCTAAACCAGAGATAATCAAACACTCTCACCTTCATACAGTATGTGCAGTCTTTGAAAGGGAAACCTGACGGAGATTTTTCAAGTGAAAAAAAAAAAAAACTCTTGGTGAACTCTAGTTTTTGCATCTATCTTATTTTTGGCAGTTAGAGGACTTCATGCTTCAATAATTTCTACTTTGTTTACAATTGAGTCAAAATTTAAAGAAACCAACCCGAGTGTCAAACTAGCCACTTAAATGAAACTCCAGCATGCCCACTCTCCCCATCCTCAGCTCCCTCCTCTTGTGGGCAACATCAGCACACCTTCACCCACAAACACACTCATCATCTGTGTCCCACTATTTCATGGCTAATCTGTACCAGACGTGCTCTGTAATCTCTTGATTGCCTGAGGATCAACATGACAGAGCCTTTAAAACGGACATGATGACACAGAAACGCACCTGACAGAAGGAATGGCAGTAAAACTCACACCACACTGCACGACTTCCAGCTGCAGCTTCAAAACAATAACTCAGAGGAGGGAGAACATTTCTCAGCAAACAGGATTACAGCTGCTTGCGTTTCACAGGCATGCAATTAAGACTATCTTTGAGACAACAAAGCAAACAGAGTTATCTTTGACTTTTTATGAGAGCTGAAAAACAAAAACAACACACAAGATTTCCTGGCACTCTGTGCTAATCACCATGGAGAGCTGGTGGACCATCAAAGATACAATCAGCTTCTTAAAAACACACACTCTGCTGTGTGCGCCGCTTCACCGCCTCGTATTTCTGCTCTGATTTCTGCTTTGGCAGAGCTGCTGTTTGTTAAAGAAACAGCGTTAACACAGAGAAGACCATCAACAAGGAGTCACTTTATTCTCCTCCGCCTGCTGTGATGACTGCCATCTGCTCATTTGTTCACTCAGGTCTGCTATGTCTGCTCGGGTGTGTGCGCGCCAATGTCAGTGTGAGTGTGTGTTCATGTGTGTGCGCACTGCTTACACTAGTTCAGTTCTGGTGGATGTGCAGTGTTCCCACCCATCTCCACCCAGTCCTGAAATACACCAGGCAGGGGTAGTTACACACACAGGGACAGACCTACACACACACTCTCACACAAAGGCTTTGTGAACGTTTTAATCCTTTAATAATCCTTCAATTATCCTTTCATTACTGGTTAATAATTTTATAATCCAGTACAAATCTATCCACAAAGTGACTTCAAAACATCTTGGATTAAACAAGAAATAACATCAGGTGATTTTTCACATGCTGATAATTTATAGCTATACAGAGATTAATAATTATTCCTTAAATTGGATAAATCTCAATATTCTGACTTTCCTTCATCTCAGTTGTATTAACATGATGATTCAGACAGACCTGAATTGAAATGCTTTGAAAACGAAATTAGGTCACAATTCAGGGCTGGGTTTCTTGTGTGAAGAAATTCAGGCTAACCTGTTGTTGGGATTAACTCTGACTGAGCAACAATGAAACTGCATCTGATCACATGACATGTTTACACTGGCTATTAAAGTCAACAAGCTGTCTGACTATTCCAAACATGAAAGCCATCAGCTCTTGATACAGTTTAATTAAGAAATTTAAGGTGTGTAAGTGCTAGCTTTAGGTTATGCTCGTTTCATTCCAAAGTGATCCTCTGTGGTTGTGATACCTTGAAACCTGGCTGGAAATGATAACAGAGAAAAGTAGGTCAGGAATGAAAGTCAAATATAACAGAACTTCTTTTAGCATCTAATGACATAAGAAGTGGGGGACTTTTAAAGTAGCCTTGAAAAGTCTCACTTCTAGATGTATGCTTGATCATAATCCATATGTTAAAATGAGATTATCAGCACCAAAGTAGGTTATTTCTAAAAGCTATTACTGAGATCCCCCATAGGATCAGACAGGATTGATTTATGGCACATGGTCCTCATGACAACACCATGATGGCCGACAAAGTTTAGCAGTGAGAAGCAAGATCTGAGTTTTTCTCCCTTGAAGGGGACTTTTTTTAAATTAATTATGTAGTAATGGCGTACACTGGAGCTGAACTGACAGAAAGAAAAAGGACAAAAAGGCAGAAGAAATTCAAACAGGAGAGGGATAGAGCATAGGCAAAAACACAGGCCAAACTGTTAATGATAATGTTCATTCCAACCCTCATGCAGCAGTTATTCTGCAGTGGTCTGTTCAAACTTGAGAGTCTATCAATAAGATGAAGAGTGAGGTTACGTTAGCTCTGCTTGGTAAGGTTGGAGTTGGTAGATGAGCTCTGGTAGCACATGACCAAATCACTCAACCACAGTACAAACTGAGTTTGCAAAGTTTGCTTGTTGTCACAGCATCACACATCTGCAAATAAATACATTACCTCACTTTGTTGAAAAAAAAAAAAAAAAGTTGTCTTGAATAAAGAAAAGTGGTGTTAAAAGATCTGCTCTCCATTCATTTGCATCAAAACAAAAACATGCCTTGGTAAGAGTCACATCCTCATGACAGTAGGTACAAGTGCTCATGGGAAAATCACTTACTTTTCCGGAAAGTGCGGTCATATAGGAACTGATAGCAGATACAGATACTTCAGTTTGGCATGAGTTAAAGCTCTCCTAAGGAACTTGAGGGTTGTGTCAGTTTTGGCTCCCACCCACTGTTCATTGGGGGTACTCACTCGACCTGCTCTTTGTGATTTGCCCAGAGGCTCCTCAGCAGGTACGCTGATCAGAAACATACTCTGCAGCTCTTTGCTGTACAGCAGGCGCAAGGAGGACGTGCACGCCGCTGTCGGTTGTACATGGAAGTGATCCAGATCATGAGGGCTGGACTGGATCCAGGTGCAAAAAAAGAAAAAGCCTGGCAGGATCATTAAGAGAGGGCTCTCCACTGGAGAGCGCACGCACACACACAAATACACACGCTTACAAACACACTGACACACAGTCAGAGCGGAGCGGAGCAGAGAGGAGCTCTCTCCAGATCGGTGCCAGACGCACGGACGACTTTTGTTTTTGCGCGACTTGTTCACTGTTTTCAGAAAGTTTTTCTTTTCAGAGAGAACAGTTTGCATCGTCTCTGGTGTAACTTCGGGGTTTTGAAGTTTCTCCTGGTGTTTCATGCCGCTTTGGACTATTATCGGGAAATAGAGTTGGATACCATCACGACGCGCAGGTAGAGTAACATTTGGGGAAATAAATCCCCAACTCTGTTAGTCTGTGGATTCTGTTTTATGGTAAATGGGCAAACATTTGACGCACCTTTCCCACTCTTTTTCTTTGCTTTCAGAACTCATACTGAGAGAGTCTCCCTGGATTGTTTCTTGTCGACGCAGGAGCGCGCAGCGGCAGCTCGACGCGCTTCAGAAGCGAGAGACTTGTCGGTGCGTCTTTGGCTGTTTTTATTGAATTAAGCCGTCCCAGAGATGGTGGGGCACCTACATTTACAAGCGATGGATGATAGCCTGAAAGGAAAGAACCGGGAAGGGCTGCTCGACAGTCCGGATTCGGGTCTGCCCCCCAGTCCCAGTCCACCCTTCTGCTCCCTCTCTCCGGGTCTGATCGAGTCGCGCTCCGGCAGCTGCACGACGCCCGTCGAAAGCCATCATGGATTTTATAAAAAGGAAAGCAGGGAAGGCAAATTGGTAAGAAACACGTCGCTGGATTTCTTCTATGATTTGAGGCAGTTTTGTGATGTGAAAGCGGTGGTTCGGCTGTGTTTTGTGTCACGGGTCGTTTCGACTTCAGTCACTTCTTTGACAACCTGAATGAAAGGATAAAAAGAGAGAAATAATGAGGCTGCTGGGGGAGAAACTGAAAATCTGAGAGCAGTTTAGTGTTTGGCTGGAAACAGATTTCCCTTCAATCCTACTCTCACAACATCTGGAAGCTCTCTCTTTCTCTCTTCACTGAATTCCTCCGCTTCAGACTTCAGATGTTGCACTTGTGCTAAAGATGCCACAGTCCCCCAATAATCCAGAAAAAAATCCCTCTGGCGCATCAGCTGAGCACAAACCACATGCTGTCAGAGAGGTCAGTGGGTTGATTAGGCCCAGTTTGGTCTCCAAGCCAGGGTCCGGGGACTCCCAGGGGTCCTTGCCAGGATTCCAGGGGCTCCCTGCGGGGTCTACAACTGGGACCAATCAACCCAATTCTTAACAACTGTTGGTAGCATGTTTCAGAGAGCAGGCACTGTGGTTTACAGAGTTCAGATCAGGCTTCTTCTTCTTCTTCTTCTTCTTCTTCTTCTTCTTCTTCTTCGTGGTCTCTGCCGATGAGAAGGCTGAGAGGTCTGAGCAGACTTTCAGCTCCATAAACTTTAGAAACTCAAAGCAGGTCGCACGCTGCTGATGGATCACTCGGCCTCTGTGGAAAACACAACTTGCAGCTCTTCTTCAGAAGCTGAGTGTTTTTAGCAGGCAAGTCATCCCCACTCCAGCTTAATGAGGCAGAGCTTAGAATAAACAGTCAAAGTTACAGCTCTGTCTCTTATTTCCTCTATTTGATCATCTCTGACTTTGTCACCCTGTTCAGGCACCTGCAGTATTTGCATCTTATGACAGTGTAGTGTTTGCATTGACCTAATTTTTTCCCAGGCACAGATGATTGAGAGCTATCTAGCTGTCGATGTTTGATTGGAGGTTTGGCTCCACCAGTTGATAGTCCCCATGTCCTCCCTTAGTCCTGATGACAGACTCACCTGTTCAAAGATGCTCATTCATAACAGGGTTTGGGGATTTTTTAGGAAAGAAGTACAAGGCAAAATGTATATTCACAAGAATAAAGTCGTAGATGAAGTTGTGATATAACAAGAAGAAATTGCACATTGTTATCTTTAAGAGCTAAGGAAAGATTTCGCAAGGTTGCAAAGTTTCGCAAATAACTGAACTCAATCTTTTGGTTCATCAGCACTATGGTGTTGCAAGTATCTGGATCCTGGATCCACTGAGCAACAAAATATCTGTGCTATGAGGAAGAGCAGGCTAATAGGCAGCTTGTTCAGTTTGTCCTCACCGGTTCAGTTTGATGATCCATGTTCCTCTTTTCAGTGCAGGCAGCTAGCTGCTCACCTAATGTCACCCTATCAGTCATTTTAGCCCAATAACAGATGAATTAAAGACAGTATTACTTCCTTCTTATGCTACTACAGTCAAGTTGTTGTAAGATTACATCTCAATTTCTTATAAAAGAACAACTTTACACTCAAAATTTGCAATCATAATCTCATAAATTGATGACTTTCTTCTTATTAATGTACAACTTTAATCTAGTGACTTTCTTGAAATCGTTTCTCGTGAATTTTTCAGTTATGCTCATAAGTTTACAAGAATCAACTCAAACATTTATGGATTTATTCTTGGAACATAACAAGTTAGTTACAATAGTTCTTGAAATCTTTTTTTTCTTTATTCCAGCTTTAACGTGGCTCTAATCCTCTGTTGTCTTCATTAAACAAGTTGCAGGTAATAAAAAAAAAAAAAAAATGCAAATCTGAGGCCGAAACTGAAGGACTTGACCTTAACAGACACCAGTATCTGTGAATTCGGGTCATCCTGAAGTCATCTGTGTTTATTTCACCATGTCATGCATGGAGAAGCTTTTGAGGATATCAGAGATGTTCCACATCAGCTGTTTACCTGATTATTACAAGTTTTGAATCACATACAAATTCTGTCAAGCTGGCTTGTTTAGAGGGAAAAAAAATACACAGTCAGAAAAAAAGTCAAAATTGAGGCGAATGTGTTGAACACAGCTTAATCATGGGGTCACAGAGCCTATGGGGAAACAATGTCCTGTCTGTTTGCTGAGTGTGGCTAATATTAGCAGAGCTAGCACCAGCAGCCTTCAGTCCTCCTTTCAGGTTAACCTCCATGTGCCTGGGCTGGTTAAGTAATGCTGTGTTTGTTTATATCAGGGTGGTAGAAAATTAACTGGGGCTTCAGCTTAGACACATTAAAGTACTCATTTATATTACATGTGTCGATTTTAATGCAGGTTTAACTTTTATTTAAAGTAGACGTTTCTGGAAGAATTCCCCTAAAAGCCAAATGGTTTATGAGAACATTTTACACGTTGATCAAATATAAAAGTGTGCAGTTGAAACGAACCAATCAAACTGTTTGTTTGTGTGCAGCTGAAGGCAGACGTGATAATTCAGCCAACAGGATCTTTTTCGTGTAAACTGAGGGGGATCGATGCTGTGCTCCTCTTTCCACCTCCCTCATCCTGCAGTGATTTGTGTGGCACATGACATAATGAGGCTGATTTGACTGAAAATAATTTCCAGGTCACTCCTACTTTCAGAGTCTTCAGAACATGTCTGCGCAGGTCGGGGTGGCTTTTAAAGTGTCTGAAGGAGGCCTCAGAAATGCAGCAGTGCATCCTGGGAGTTGCGTGACATTCAGTGAGCTGAGGCCAGAGACAGAAAGAGAAAGAGAGAAGTCCTTTAATCCTCTGGTGGTTCAGATTAGGAGGACTGCCCTGTTTGCGGTTTTTCCTTTTTAAAGCTCAGATCTGATGGGGGTTTGTGTTTCTAATCCCGTGTGTTCACGGAAAGAATCAAACTTTCCATCAGACTTACTCGTTTTGAAGTTTGCTCATGTTGTTTGGGTGAATGTCAGTCTGCGAGACGTAGATGACATACATGTACGTGCTTTTTTCCCTCTTAGTAAATCTATTTCAGTGTTGTTTTCGTGTGCAACCTCAGAACAATCCTCAGGGTCTATTTCGGGGTGTTGGGGGCTTGTTAGAGCGGCCACAGGACATTGCATAAGTGTTTGATGACCTCTCACTTCTAAATTAAACGTAGATAAACGCTCAGACGTCCTGTCTGTTTTCAGACATGGCTCAAATTTATGCAGATGCAGGATAAACGATCTAATTCATGTCTTAACATGTTATTAAATAACCAGAGGGAGTGAAAGCGTCTTTAAAATGAGGGTGGTCATGTAATCTGGGGATTTTACAGCTTTGTAAGGTCGTGTCCATGTCCTGTTTAAGGATGACGGTCAAGTGTCCGTGGATTAGACAGGAGCCAGATCTCATGACTGTCCCTGAATTCGCCTTACTCTGAGATATCGATGCTGTAACATTAACGTCGGCACAAACTGAGGACGTAAAGTCAGAGGCTTCACTTCAGCATAAGCTGGATACGACATGTTTGAGTTGGCGTTTGTCTCAGCAGCTCTGCATTGTGTATTGTACTTTGTGAGGGTTTTCTCAGCCGCAGACTGTTTTTCCTGGGCAGAAACATGCTTCCAGGGGGGTTAAAGCTTTGTGTGCACACTGGGGGATCTGCTGCCTGGGGGTGACCTGCCTGCAATTCACGAGTGTTTGCTTTGCAGAAGTTGCCAGTATGCTCCATGCAGAAATATCTGGGATGCTCTCCATGGTGGAGCAGCGTGAAGAGGACAGACATACTCATACTCGAGTTTTGCCGGTCATAAAAAAGCTGCAGAGAAAAACAGCCCGTAGATGAGCTGCTTCCAGTCTTGTGTGGCGATATAGCAGCTGTGAAAAGTTCAGCTCTACTGTGCCGAAAGTGTGTGTGGACGATGGGGCCGTAGGTAAGACGAGCTGCCATGCCCTTGGCCTGTTCTCGCTCGTCCCCTGTAGTGGCATGTGCGCTCGACTGAGGCCAGACCACAGCATGTGATAGCCCCCTGTGTGAAATGTGAGCTGTGGACGGGGCGCTGCTTAAGTCAGAGAGGTGGTCTGTGTGCGGAGACACGCTCAAAAAACCTGAGTTCATGGAGGTGGACAGGAGCTGTGGGTGTGATTGGTGCAGCTCTGTTTGTCCCTCTGAGGCCCCACAGTGGAGGCTCAGAGGTCAGGGGTGAACGCTGAAGCGGAGGTGGCTCATACAGGTGGCTGAGTACAGTCTTATCCTGAGGTGATTTCAACCTGTCTGATGACAAATATCGCTTCAAACACACTCCGTATTAGTCACATTCATTCACAGTGAGTGCTAAAAGAGCTCAAACAAAATCTTCTTTAAAAAACAAAACAAAACAGACGTTAAACAAAATGTAGAGCGCCTGTAAAACAAGAACAAAAGCTGAAAAGTTTTTGGAAGAGTCCCTGAAGCTGGAGATTCAAACATGTTAACAATACACCTTTTTAATCTTAGAGGAGAATTAATATTTTTCCACCGTTACACCCAAACTAAGTCATCAAATGAAAAACCTTATATTTGTATGTATGCATATATATATATTAAAACAAGATGTTTTGAAAAGTACCACCCAGCAGATTACAAATTCTAACTCTCCTTAATACGCTGAGCTTCATTGAAGGCACTATAAGGGATTTCTATTGAGTTTTTAATAGTCTCACCTTTGTACTGATGCCTCATTATGGGATTATCATCAATAATATATATTTCTCTTAACCTCTTAAGACCCAGAGTCCACCTATGTGGACATTACATTTCTGCCTCTCAGACCCGTGATACTTTATTCTTTAAAACTTTGACCTCTTAGCCACACTTAAGGACACTGCTCACATCATCTTTTGGTGAAATCACAACAGTCTCATTCTCCCATTTTAGTGAAAAAATAAAAAAATAAAAATGTGAATTTCCAAACAATAACTCTATTAACAAACAAATAATAGAGAACTCATGATGCAAATAATCAAACTTCCTGTCCAAAGACCAAGTTTAATTATTATACTTATTAGGTCTTATTTATCCAAAATAGCAAGGCAAATTAAACATTTCACACAAGAGGTTAACTGAATTTTGAATTTTGAGTTTTCATTTTCTGTGGAAAAAAGGTCAAAACAGACAAAAGAGCTAAACTGTGTGTATATCAAAGTTATTCAAGATCACACAGTTACAGACAGTGTGCCACTGATATGAGTGGTAAGTTTTTGTAAGCTAACTATCAATAAATAAGAGTTTGAAAACTTTAATTAGAGTGAATAGTTTCAAGTGGCCTCATCAACATCAACACACTCCTCCTCGGCATCCTTCAAAAAGTATGTCTCGAGTAAAGGTAGTAAACAGTAATGTATTTAATTAAATCAAATGCACTCTTCTGCATGAGCTATATCTTTACGTCAGTAGGTGACAATGCTCATAGGAAATGGAGTTCTCTAACCAGAAGAAAGCCACCAATTTAGTCCAAAAGGATCAAGGGAATAAATGCAACATGAAAACTCTTCACAGTTTCTTAAGGAGGCTGGTTTTAAACTGAGTTTTGACAACTGACCAAATGAAGAAATGATGTAACGTCAAAGTGCAATGGTGCTTATTCCGTATGGTCGACAAAGTGAGAGGTTGTTTTGATGTTTATGTTGATATTTCTTTCTTTGAAAAAGGTTTAAATTGAATCTGTATTTCTTGGAGGAATGGGTTGAGAGAGGTAAAGGGTCAGATTGAGCTGCAGGCTGCTGAAGAAAGAGCTCGCCTGTCGACAGAACAGTTACTGATTAAATGAGGAAATAATTATCAGATGATTAAGTGTTAAAACAATGATTAACTCCAGCTCTGGAAGCTCTCACTATGACTTTTAGTTCAACTTTGATGTCGGAGAAGACTTTGGGGAAAAATGTATGCATTTGTTTTGGTTTTAGAGTTGTAAAACACTCCAAAAATCAGCCAACTGAGCTGTTATATGACTTTAAGGACAGGCGTACTGTGAGATGAAGCTCTAACAGGCAGACAGGCTATAAAAAGAGATGTCCCAATAAATCTGTAGAAGATCATTTTAAAACAGATTCACTTTTATTTATGATCTGGAAATTTGACCTTAGCAGAGCACGTTTCTAATGACATAACCCCTTACCTCCTGGTAATGGTTAAAAAAGTGTAAATCCAAAGCAACACAGAAAACTTATTAAACTCATCAAGGTTTTTAATTCATCAAATGTTTCTGCATAACTCTCTGACATGAGATGTTGTATCTGTGCCTTCAAAAGAAGCAAACAGGTTCAGGTACACCTGTAACTGAACTGTGTTGAGCTAATACATCTACAAAAGACCTGACTCGGTATTTAATGTGTCCTTTTGTGTTGTAATGAATAACTTATCACAAAAGAGTGAAACGAAATCTAAACTATAGCAAATTCATTTGAAGGCTGTTTAAAAAAAAAAAAACATTAAAAAGTATTTTGGCTCTATATTTTGTCCCCTGTGTGAAAAGGAGTCCACATGAGACATCTTAATTCTTTGATAATTGTGTCCTGTAGGGGGTGTGAATTTAAACAAGTAGCTTTAAGCAGCATCATGAGAAACCCTTAGCACTTTCAACAAAAATCAGTGAGAGTAAGAAAGAAATGCTGCCTGTTAACGTGTTTAGTGGCACTGTTTTGTCCAGATGTCACCAGAAAACATACTTTTACTAGTGACAGTGTGCAGAAGTTTTTTGTTTTGTTTTTTTCAGTCGAAAGTACCAGCTAAAGAAAACAAACTACATTTCAAAGGAAATTACCAGAGCAGCCTTTACACCACGCTGCCGTTTCCCAACAGCATCATCTTCTCTCAGCCGGGCTGCAGCTGCTCTGGAGACTCACATTTTTAAGTGTGTTTCACATTTCTGCTCCTACTGTAGACCCGACATCTATGTGTGGTGTGTGTGTCAGGGTCACACGTCTCCAGGCGGCCAGCCTGGGCTGGAATGAAACGTCGTGAGAGGGAGATTTACCACCAACACTTCATTTAACTGGACCCACACAGTGTAATTATGTGGAGTGAAATGGAAGCGTTGCCTCACTGCTGTGTTTTCTCTCTAATTGTTGTTGTAGTAATAGCCCTATGAGTTCTCATGAGGGGCGGATCAAGGAGTGTGTTTTCCCGGAGCGGCTGGGGAGTGATGTGTTTTTAATTTGTGTAACTGGCTCTGTTAAAACCCCCAAACACGCTGGCATTTCTTTGTTTTTTACTGGAATTCTTTGAATGGACACGTTGGCAGGCTGATTACAAACAGTGCAGCAGTTCATGGAGAGTTTTATGAGATTGTGACTCTGGTGTTTCCTCTGCACAGCTGCCCTATCTGCTGCTGAACACCACAGGGGCCCAGGACCCAAAGACTCGCATGCACCCTGTGTTCTTTGGTGAAAGCATCGAGGTCAACCCCAAACCAGAGCAGGAGATCAAGTAAGTGGATTTTGACACTTTGAATGACAGAAAAAAAATGAGCTTACTTCGATGTTCGATGATCGATGTTCTTTTGTCAACACTGCCCCCTAGTGGTTTATTTTCACAGTGTTTTAAAAAGCTCACCTTTTTCTTTTCAGATGTAACTCAGAGGTCAAGTATGACTCAGACAAGCATTACCAGGACCAGGTCTACTGTGTCCCTGTGCCCACAGCAACCTCCTTCAGCGAGACAGTGGTGGCAGTACGAGACTGCACCTGGAGGAGCTACAAGTCCCAGGTGTACCTGGAGCCCCGGCAGAGGCCCATCAGCTACAGAAGCACCACCATCATCTACCCAAAACACGCCAAGAACACTTACCGCACCACGCTCAACTACAACTCCACAGGGTCCCGCCGCTGGTTCGTCTCCACGGTGCAGCTGGAGTCCAGCGAGGATACGAGTCCCTGCATCATCTATACAGAGGACCTGTAGGGCCCAGACCAGAGGGAGGACATCCTGGTCTTCACCGAGCTTTGTTCCTAGAGGACAAGGCATTGAAAGGGAAATACTTCAAGATCCTGTTTTATTCATCATGGAGAAAACTTCAGGAACCTTTTAGTGATTCTTCACCTGCGTGTATTTAGACTTTCTACTGATGCAGTCTTTAAAAATGGAGGTGCTCCTCCGGCTGTTTCAAGGGTCAATGTCTTATTTAATACAAGAGCTGACAAATTGGTGGCCTCTGCTCTCCCTCCGGTTGGAGTGTGAGGGGAGGAACAGATTGTCTTTTTATGTCGAGAAAAGTATGAGAGACGGTATGTGTAGAGGATTTTTGACGAGTCACCAATGCAAAGCTTTCTAATGTGGCTTTATTGCACTTGTTTCAGTCCTGTTGCAGGGGGTTCTTTCAGTGCTGCATATGAAAAAAAATGGACCAAAGATAGTTTGAAACATTGATGTTTTTGGAACAATTCTTCATACTGGGACAAAACAAACATCTCAAACGTTTGAGTGAAGATTCAGTTAGTAGCCTCCAAAACTCTAACTAGAGTTCAAGCAAAACAAGGGTCACGACACACTATCCAAAATCACTTTTTAATCTTAAAAGTCCAGTGTGTTAGATTCAAGATTGCTTGGGAATAAAAAGAACCCCAATACGATTAAGTTTATAATCACTCGTAGATGGTTCAAACAAATGAACCCACAATGTTGAAAAGGCATTGTATCTTTAAAGAACAGAGAAATCAACTATTACTCGTGAGAAAAACAGAGTGAGACATATTTTTATATCTGGTTAAATCACCAAATGAAATGCAATGATTAGTAGACAAGACCAGCTAAAAGTGCAAAAAAAAGTGTTTTCAGAGATGATTTTGATGGTGAAAACTTGACAAAAGTAGGATCAGGTGGTAAATGCATCACAAGAGCTTCCTGTTCTTGAAGGGCACCAGCTCCTCACTGACAGAAACTCTGAGATTTAGAATGAGGCTGCTGGATACTCCTAAATTTTCCATTTCTACACACTGTACCTTTAAGAGTAGAAATTCAGTGAGCGTGCTCCATTGGTTGGTGGTGGTGGACCACATGCAGTAGTTCATTACTACAAGATAATGTCATCAGGGCCTGGATGATGGTAACTATTGTTTGGTTTGATTTACTTATCAGTCCATTTTTTTTTAACACATCACATGTGTTGTTGTGACCCAAACCCACCGACCCTGCAATGAGATTGAATAACAGAAAAATAACTTCTTCTTCTTCTTTTTTTCCTGTTCCCTTTGCCTTTCAAAAATAAGATTCATGCTGTAGCAAATCAATCTCTAAAGTTTGTTCATAGCCAAGTTTCAGTCAATGAAAAACTTCACTGATGTAGAGAATGTTAGCTAATGTTAGCTCCTACCCCCAAAAATAATATATACAAGTTAAAAGAGAACAAAACAATATTTAAAGTTTTGCTTTGGATCCTTGTTTGACCTTTTAGCTTACACTGTGCTGTATGTGAGTATTCGAGGCATTTGAAGATCACACTGCAGGTATTCATTCAATATCCAGCTGTCTATCCTAGCTAACGTTGTTTGCTAATTCGTCTAAAACAATGAGCAAAGATTATAGAAATCTGAGGCCTGTTGCTGCAAGATTGGGTTTAAAATCATCTTCAGTACCAAATTATGTGTTTAAATCACAATATAAACTGATTATAATCTTATTATTTTGTGGTTATACAAGCTAACGTTAACCTGTCTAACCTGTCATGTTGGCTTCTAGCTGTTCATATTAAACTGCAGTTTAGCAACACCTTCCTGCAAATTCAGTGACATAGAAATCTCAAACTGTTAATACTTTGGTTTAAACTTGGCTGAAAGGCACAAAACGTTGTTGAAACAGTGTTTTCAATGTCGTTTCAGGTTCCATCAGGCCATCATTGTTAGGCAGTTTCTAACTCATAAATGACAGAAATGTAAAAAGAGGAGTAGAGGAACCACATGTCCTAGCTGAAGATGTAAAATAGATCTGAACTGCTTGTTTTCATTTCACTTTTCTTTATCCAATCACTTGCAGTTTCATTAATTACAGATAATTTGAAAAACGAGCTCTGTAGCAGAGCTGTAGGATTTGTAATAGATAAATATAAATATGTAAGAAATAAGATTATTGAGCGTGGCAAATATTGAAACTTTGGACTTTACCTCAAATCGTCTTAGTTTTATTTTATTGTTTCCCAACTTTAAGTCGAGGTCCTGAGCTTGCGCATTTGTTTGGGGTTTTTTTTATATATAGTTTGAAAAAACCTTAAGGTGTAAAGGTAAACAGAAGTAAAGGGCACAAAGGTGGGGTATTGCATCAGTTCTGTGAGGTGGCACAGTGTTTTACAGAGGGTTAGTGGAGAAACAAAGAGCAAAGTAAGAAAGCTGTAAGTTTTTTGGTGAGATGATGGAGAGTTTGGAGCGTGTTGATGGTCTGTGAGAGAGATGTCAGAAAGCGATGAGAGAAAGTTGCTGGGTGTTTGACATGTCGGTGGTTCTATGTGAGAGACTTTTGTGTTTCCGAACACTTGATTTTGTAACTGTAAAATATTTTCCTGTTGTATATGTGGCATCGAGGCACTTCATAATTCTCTTTATATTTTTGTACGTCAATCATTGCTCCTGTTCTGATCAAAGGAAATAATTTAAAAAGATGTATATCCTCCTTGAATAAAAAAAAGAGATTCCCAAACCCTAATTCTTTTGTGTTGACTGCATTTGTTGCCAAACTCTGATCACAGGACACTGGATGTTCCTGCTGAGCACAAGTTTATTTATTATGGCTCTGAAATAAGGGGGAAAGGAAGTTCTCCAGACACAGAGAGGCCCTCTTATTTTGCTCTGATCCTGTTATTTAATCCAAAGCCAAGGTAGGATTTATGAAAATATGGTCCTGGAGAAGTTCTCAGGACAAACTGGGCTGCACAATCAAAACACATGATCAGTTTACGGGTCTGATGCAGGTCAATACTGAACTCCCCGTGCCCCATGGACTTGAATGGTGTCGGACTTGCAGTGTGTGAGTGCACATGGGAGAATTAGCAGACACTTTATGTCCCTTTAAATTAGAAGCTGACATCCAAGGTGTAACTTAGCATAACCTAAAAGCAAACAATCATACTGTATTCATTTTACTGATACACAAAAAGTCTACAAAACAGAAATGTATCAGTTATTAACTTCATCATCTACTTATAAATCATGCTTGTAGCCAATTTTTATGATACCTTTTTCAGTGTATTGAGTGCATTTCACCAAGTTTGCCATCATCTCAGGCAAACTACCACAGAAAAATCTGCAGTAGTGGACTATGGGAAAGTCCATATTAAAAAAACACCATATTAAAACACCCACAATCAGGCAAAACGCCTTGAAGTTTGAGAGTGTGTACAATCACGCCATGACTGCTCTCCTGTAAAGACAGAATACTAAAAAAAACTCCTCTAAAGGCTGGGGGTACACTGATATTGCTTAAAATCTTCATTATAAACCAAATAAGGAGACAGGAAGCCTGGTTATTACATTTACAGCATCATGACCTTGCGGAGATCAGAAAGGTGAGAATCTTTTACAACAGCTGATCAATAATCAGTTACATCAGGTGTTCAAAACATCATGCTCAAAGTGACTGCACCATAAACAACTGATTTACATGTTAACTTTCTCCTCCGGTATGTTATACATCTATAAGGAAATGTTAGAACATGCCAACACTGCCCCCTGGTGGTACTTTACCTTCATTACTTCATCCTGACACGTTTCCCCGCAGGATAAATTTGATCAACGCATCAACGCAAACATAAACAGGATAAATAAACTCGACTCTGAGACCATGAATGGCAATAAGCTTTTTATTTAAACATTAAGGCAGTGTCTTTTTTGTTTTCATTTTTACACTGCTATCCACAAAGCTTGCTGGTGGGCATGTAGAATTTAACCATGTGAATATTTCTTTTTCTTTTTGTTTCATCGTAATACCAACCTTGAAGCAAGCCACATAAATATTTACATCTCTTCAGTTTTATATACAATCCTTGCTATTATACAGTGGGTTATAATAATAAAAAAAAATCATTATGCACAAAATGGTTGAACAATGAATGTACTGTTTATGTCAATCCCACCCCCACCCACCCCCAAAACCCCACCCATGTTTGGACAGTCCAGGGAACACGTCAGAAATCAACTTTGATGCCATGAATGACTGTTTTTGATGTGTGACATGGCTGATATCAAAAACAAACTGTACACACAAAAAGCAAGAGGATGCATGTTAAAACTCATTTCAGTATACTTTTTAAAAACAATGTGTGAGTCCGTCAACTGTTGAGGGAGCAGCTGGATATGGCTTAGTCTGTTTTACCGTCACATTCTTACATTTCATCAGTGGATAAATGATAAACACAGACAGACTGATGCACAAACTTCTGCTCTGCACAAGGAAATTATGACGTGTCCTTATAGGGAAAAAAGTTAACAAAACGAAGCAGACTTTAAAACAGAATCGTGCTGATGTGGCGTGTTTTAAGATTAACCAAGGACAGGTATGACGATGGAGGGAGAGGAGGTAGTCCTATAACGGTGAATGTTTGTGCTGTGACAAAGTGAAAAACAGCTGTGAGAGGTTTATCTTTCTATAAACCCTCAGCATGTTCACAATCTTTCAGAGCGCTCAGAGGACAGAAGCCCCCTGATAGCACAAAATCAGACTATTCCACATTAACAAAGAGGGGTCTGTGTTCAAACACGGCTAAAATGTTGGAAATGTGCAATCATCACCCTCAACCTCATCTGACCGAAAAAGACAAGAGACATGATGAAGTAATTTTGACAATGTGAGAGGACTCACGGAGAAAACATCTTACACACACCTGGCTTAGTGATCCCTGTGGTACAGTTTGTTTGAATTTAGTCTGAAACTGCTAAAAGCTACGGCCATACTAGACATGGAGACAACAAAAAAGTTTTTTAAAAGAGGACGTTTTGTTTGTGATTCAGATTTCCCTGCGTGGACAGTTTTCCCCCCATCATGAGGGGCTAGAAGCAGTGAATTGTGCATCAGAGGATGAATTCAGTTCTGTAAATGTAAAATAAATGGCACTTAACCCTAGGAATATCTGGTTACTGTACAAAAACCTGCCTGGACAAAGAGTTGGGCTTCAGCGTCTCTTCGAGGCAGTAAGAGGTCAGAGGTCAGACCGTCATAACAGCTCCTAGAGTGGATTCAAGCCTGCCAGCTGACGCCGACCCCGCTGTGGACCAAAGGTAAGAGAAAGATGGCTTTTTTCACATCATCTCTTCAGACTCCAAGAGATGCTGTGGAGCTTGTCTGAAAGCAGCTTTAAGGTTTGTCTGCACCTGCTCGAAGCGTCAAAATGTGATTGTCGCTCTAAGTGTGGGAGCAGTGAAGAATATCAAAACCGAAACTTTAACAGACAGGTGTTGAAGGATACCTCCATGATGGGATTTCTATTCATGAGTTCATTTTTCACCTGCCCCAGGAAACACTGATTCTTAAAAATGCCTTTGTGAACAGCTCGACAACTAAGTGCTTAATATTCAAAAACTTTGCGAACAAACACAGACATGGTTAATATAAAATCAGTGAGAAAGTGTCACTTGTTTCAGTGCCATCCATCTGGCAAATCATCTCTCCCCACGTGGACGCCTGAAGTCAACAGGCCTTCTCAGTTCCTGTGGACCCCTCCCTCCCCGAATATATGACATCAGCATGAACAGCATGTTTACCCTGTAAACCAATGATATGACCCTCCCATGTTACAATCTCTGCCCCCGGCTCTTTTTCCCCAAAAAAGATACATCATTGCAGATAATAGACAACAAATGACACCATCAAAAGTTCACCATCAAAATGTACGACAGGTCTCAGCTCACGTTCCAAACACAGGACTGGACTGACTGAATTCAAAAGAAAGAACCAAAAAAAGGAAAACAGGATGTTGATTCTCCTCTTGTCCCCCTCGCACATGTTTCTGTAGTGGAGTCCACCGTGAGGGAACATGAGAGGTGTGCCGGTCGCTGCTCAAAAATCTGTCACTGGCGCAGTCATCGTCAGGTTCACAACACACACCCTCCAAGTCCCCTCCACAAAAAGTGTCAGCACATCAGAGTGCTGCACCCAAAAGGTGCAGGTCAATGTGTCTTTATTGATAAGGCCAGTGAGGAAAAGTAGTAAAGTTAAAAAAAAAAAGTGATTTGTCCTTTAGAGTAGTCCTGGAGTGAATGCATAAGTGCTAACATACACACACGCACGCACACACACATGCACACACACAGAGCAGCAGTGTTCCAGCTCTTCTGTTTCTTGTCTCAGGTGTGTGAGGGGAGGACACGGTGCTTTTCTTGATGACTGACAGAGGAAATGCAGAGTGGAATGGTGCAGGGAGGTCTGCAGGTGCCATCAGGTGTGCATGCGTGTGTGTGGGCATGTATGTGAATGTGTGAGTGTGAGTGTGTGTGTGTGCATGTGTGGCTGCAGCAGCAGAATTGGTTGACTGTTAGTGGATCCTGTGTGGTGGATGTCTGGGTCACTCGCTGTCAGACAGGGTCTCGTACTGAGACATGAGCAGTGGTTTGGGCTCCTCCTCCCAGGAGCGACCCTGTCCTGGGGCCAACCCAGGTCCCTGGCCTCCCTGCTGCCCAGAGGAGGGGGAGGGGGCTGACACAGTGCCGCTGGGGAAACGCATCATCAATGGGTTACAAGGGAAGGGAGTCGGAGTTGAACCTGAAGAGAGCAGAGATGGATCAGTTATCATTGTCTCTCGTTTTACAAAAACTGACAAGGACTGACTTAAAGAGACTAAAAGACAGTTTCTGTACCAGTGGATGAAGGCCTGTCCTCCCACACACGGTTGGTGAGAGGGGTTCGTCTGTTGCAGTCTCCCTCAGAATGGACCGAGGATACAGAGGACGGTCTTTCCCCCCCTGACAGACCTGGTCCTGGAGATTTGGCTTTCCGGCCGTTTGAGCGTCCGCTGCCCTTTGACGACTTTCCTCCTGGAAACAAGAGGCAGAGCTTCAGCACACAGCATCTCAGTTACACATGATGAACCCTTCAGGCTCAGAAGGGGTCCATCTGAGAGCTGATGCATAACAGTTTTTGTGATCATCTTGGAAAATATTTACAAAGAAGACGCTAATCAAAACCATCAACAAACATAAAACAAGTCAAAAACTGACAACTTGTCTGAGGATTTCAAAGAAGGAAAAAAGTTTTCAAAGCGGCACCGAGGGGCAGATCTGATGTTTCAGACTGATCACTCTGGGCCCCTAAACAGCCAACAGAGGCCGCACTGATCAAAGGATGGTTGATGACAAATCAAAGTTTGGGACAAACCTCTGTAACAGATCAGACTGTTCTTTAAAAGGAGTTTTTTTCATCTTTTCTAAAAGTCATCCCAGGCTGATAAAAAAATTTCACGGCTTCTGAAAGTCTGTACTGTGCAGATCAAAGACGAGATGATAACTTTTCACAGGATGTCTAACCTTGTGAGAATCCATCTTCACCAGCCAGGTTAGCAGACACGCCAGACGCCACCATGTTAGCAGTGTTAGCTGGAGAGCGCTCGTCAGACTGGTCATCGTATTTGCCCATTAAGGCTTTTCTTATGATCGCCTCCAGACCGATTGAGTTACCCGGAGCCTCCGGTGGCGGGTGGCTTCGGACACTCACAGGTCCTGTGGGAGGAGTGTTAAAGAGTTACAGATGGTGATCACAGAGAGAAAGACATCAAGAAAGAGATCATCATTTCTACTTTTTCTAAAGCGTGGAAAACACATAAAAGTGAGTCATAACCAGCTTCTCTCTGACAATAAAAAACAACTACTGAGATAAATGAACAGCTTACCTGCAGTTGTGGAGGCCGGCATGTTGAAGATCTCTGTTCCAGGCTGACCTGAGTCTGAAAAAAAGGAAAGAAATCAGAGTCTTTTCTTTCTAACAAATCTATCTCCAAAACATCCTCTGAGAGTGTTTCTGAATGTTGCTGTGCTGGAGCCTGACTTACTGAAGTCTCCTTCGTTTCCTACCACAGTCATCTTCTTAATCATTTCCTGTTTTTTCAATTTCACAACATCTGACGTGTTCTCGGTTAACTTGCTGAAGAAAGCTGGGTGCTGGGAGGCGTTGGGAGGGGAACGGGAGCCCATCCTGGAAGAAGAAGAAGAGATCCAGGTCAGCACATGCAGACAGACGAAGGCCGGGTTATTCCATAATTAAAGCGGCAGTAAGCAACATGAATATTCCAACATGAAACCTTTTCACCTCTGGCTCTGCTATCACACTGTATCACTCAGCCTCTTAGCAAATGATGCACCAAACATGTACTCAGCTGCTTAATGTCAGACAGAGGTCAGAATCACTGAGTGACAGCTGATCAATACTGAAACAGCCAGTCAAATACACAAGGACAGACGTAAAAAAAAAGGGAAAATACACAGAAACTGGCCCAAAAAGGCAAATCAGACACGTGTATTTAAAGGGACATTTTAGCTTGATACCCTGAAAGAAATGCAAGGATGTCAGCTGTAGTTTGAGGCACATTAAGTAAAAGATATTTTCTAAACTGACAAACCTCCAGTTTGTGCATCAAAAATTAAAAACACAAGTCACGCCCAAACAGGAAGGTTTGAGGGCTAACTCTGAGATGTGTGATAACCTTATGACTGTCTGCACAGTGTTTGCGGATGTTTCCAGCAGTGTTAGCTGTTAGTTACCCTTGCTCCCCCAGCTTGTTGGAGTAGGAGGCCCCTCCCTGGACTTCAGGTTCAGAGTTTGCTCCAGCAGGAGACACTGGTTCAATGCCGTCATTTGAGACGCTGACCGGAGACGACTTGGGCTGAGGAGGAGATCTGCAGAGAAAAACAGATTTACATATTAATTTAAGGTTGTACACAAACAAGAAGTTTGTCAGTCAAATCAGATAAAACTTTGACTATGAAAACCATGTTTCCTGGTCAACACCAGACTGTGGACTCCGGTATGAGCCTAGAAAGGTCTTTTGTTTAATCACTCAGAGTGTCCAACATAAACGCAATGATTTCCAACTGACAGCTTTTTTAATGTGGCAGATAACAATACTGTAAATTTTTAGTTAGAAAGTGGATTAAGTGATATCAAGCAAGTGTCTCCTTGAAGAATCAAAGAGCTTCAGTGCTTTTAAAGGTCGAACTTGTCGAAAGTATTTGGCTCCAGGTAAAGACCATGTTAACCATAAATACTGAATTAATCTTAACCTGTAAATCCAAAACCTTCAAACAAACTGGCTGCTTCCCTTGAAGCTCTCTTTATGTCTTAAATATTCTGAAGAGCAAACAATACTGATTTAGCATTTAAACACTTCATTTGCTTTCTTTTATCATTTTTCTGGCAATCATCAGCAAGTTCACCTGATTTAGTGAGAACAAAGACATCTTTATCTACTTACTTTGGTAAATAGATCAAAAAAGGATTGACACTAAGGGCATTTCTAAAGTTTACAGTTTCTGCTGCTTTGTTTATGATGAGCCAGTTACGAAAACAAAAATGCTTTGTCTGGTTGACAAAGTTGAGCAGAGTTGGGGCGTTCTGACTGAAATAATCACAAGCATAAGTGGAAGAGAAAGGTGAAGATTATGTATATCTGTTGTCACAGAGTAATCGTGTCTGACAGTGGCTCCTACCGGTCTCTGTTTCGATCTCCACCAAGACCATCCACATATCTGGGCCCTGCAGCAGACTCCTGTGAGGTGGGTGGGGGCTGGGAGGCACTCGGTGGACGGGTCAGGTCCAGGACAGGAGAGCCGTGGTAGCTCTGCTGCTGCTGACTCTGCCTGGTGTAGTCTTTAGTTATCACCTCCTGTGAACGTAAAGCTCAGTCAATCAGGAGGCTCACACTCTAACGTTCAGAATATGTTGAAAGTATCTCTTCTGGATAAATGTTGTGACTGGTGTGCTGTTTGTGAGGTAACTCAGTCATTTTAGCGGTGCTAAGGTTGAAGAAACATACACTGATGTGCTGAGCCAGGGTGACCACCCTCTGGCTGCCTTTCACACAGGGGGACGGAGGCTGCTGGCCTGGAGACAATCTCTCCTCTGACGGAGGCCGGTACAAACCGTGTGTGTCCATCTTCTGTTGAGCTGAGAGTCCAATCCAAACACACACACGCATACACATTCACCCACACACCACACACAGGAAACATCACATCCACACAAGAGTAAACGTTAGTCTTGTCTTTAAGACTTCAGAGAAAAATTAATCAGGAGAGCAAAGATTTCAACGTGAAAACATGCAGAATTCAAACATGTCTGTTCATCCATCAGGACCTCTGGTGGATGCGAAATCTGAACATTTCATGGAGCATCTGCACATGAAGACACAAAAGAAAGGATTCCCTATGATACTTTAAGCTTTTCCAAAAACTTGTCTGTTATTTAATGACGAGTTCTGCATCCACGACTTATAAATAAAGATGCAACAGAAACTCACTCTTGACTTGAATAGTGTAGATCATCATATCCTCAAAAGCTGATGTTTTAAATTTTCTTCTTACACCTACTTGAAAAATGCGCTCTGACTGAATGTTAAGAATATGAGTAGACTATGAGCCCTGAATGTAAGAAACTTAGCCTGCACAAGCAACGAGTTATGCTACGGTGTTTCATTCCCTGAGTTGTTTTTCCCTTCTGCGTGATGTCTCACAATGTGTTTTCCTTCACAGCTCTTGCACTACAGTATTCGTCTCAGGAGAGGATGATGTAAGCCTGAGTGGGGGTGGTCAGGGCCAACTATATAGTCTCCCAGGAGGGGACATGTCCCCCAGAGAGACAGGATGTTGTGGTAATTGTTGTTAGCTAGCAAAAACACAAGAGAATCTGGGCTCAGTTCAACAACAGTGAACAATAGCTTTCATTGCTCTTCGCTACTCAGTGACTGCATGCCAACAGCAAGGTGATGATGTCCTATTAATAGGTCTGCCAAGCAGTCTTGTCTGTTATGAAAAGCATGCTTCCTGTTGACTTTAACCACAACACTCAACGGGACTCAGCATGCTGGTGTCGCTTGCCCTACAGGCTTGTAATATGTACAGATGAGACAGGTTGCTCTACAAGCAGAAAACAACGAAACAGAATCACATTCCAATGACGGACAAACTCCCAGAGGCTTGATTTAGAGAGATGTGTTGGGTGTTTGGCAGGTGAGGGGAAAAAAAGAAACAAAACAATCAGCGTAAATTACAGTGAGCCATAAATAGAAACATGCAGAGACTTTGGGGGCAGAAGCTGCAGTACCCCTCTCCCCCTGGATGGCTGACAGACTTTTTCCAAGTCCCCTTTCCCACCCTACTTTTGTGCAACTCCAGTGCTCTCTGAGACCCCAGGGAGTCAGTTTGGTGGTTGGTAAAGCCTTCATTGAGGTTTGAAAGGAAAGGACTCGCACACCAATTCTCCATTCTGCTCCAGTCATCTGGGGTACATCTGGGCCAGAGCAGTGCCACAGTGAAATGAGTTCAAATGGGTCTAGGATTATCGTCGGGAAGGAGTGCCTCATTAGAAATGCAGCGGTGGAGTAGAGCCTCTGCATGTACAAAGTCTAAGAGTCTGAATTTCAGGCAGTCTCGTTTAACATGGGATGTAAAAGCCTGCAGCGGTAAAATGCATTTTTAAGAGTTTAAAATATTCTGGTCATGCTTCACTTGAATGCAGTGAAATATTCAGTTTAAAGAACGCAGCCGAATGGGAGGGAGAAGGGGTGCTGCAAGTTAAATTCCAGTCACATCCTCTGAAAAAAAGAAAATGAAAATAAGCAGCAAAGGATGTTCTGCCTTAATGTCCCACCAGCTTCACTACCTTTAAAAGGACACCTTAAAGGACACCTAGGATCTTCTTCATGGAAAATTTAATGTGTTAAGATGTTAACCATTAAAATTTAATTCATCTTTTATCTGAGCTGCCTTTTTAAATTTTATCTCAGCCAGTCAGGTCCAATTTGGACGGGCTAGAGGTTTAGTTTTCCAGAGGGCACCCTCGGTGGTCTTTAAGTCTGAGAAGAAAAACTAATAATAAAACTGTAATAAAGCAAAAAGTAGAGCGTTGAAGGAAAAAAAAATGTAAATGAATTGGGCTGATTTGATAATGCCAACCACCACAGCGTGCAATAGGCCACAGACTGACGGGGGAAGGGTCTGGGTGATGAGGGGACCCTGGGAACCAGAGCGTCTTACCATCAGTGGCGCTGCTGGCAACAACCGAGCCCGTCTCTGGCATCCCCGTTTCACAAGAAATTTGACGCATAATAATTGCGTTTATGAAGTTGGCCGCAGTCATGGTGGTCTTACCGAGTACTCGGAGCTCTTGTTCCTGAATGGACATCGGTTTGTTTTGAGTCTTTTCCCTACTAGGAGTACCGCTTTCTCCACGACCAGGGGGGTTATCCGACTGGGGAGGCAGCAGGTGTTGTGGCCGGCCGGGAGCAGAGGGATAGGGACCTGGGTACATTCCTCCTGGGCTCGGGCTGGACATCTTGGGGTCAGATTTGCTAGAGGGCCCGTGCTGGTCCTGCACGTGCTTGGGTTGACCTCCCCTATTTTTTCCTCCATCGCGACTCTGCTCTTTGGCTACACTTGAGTCCATGACAGATGGGTAGGCCTCAGGGGGCAAGCCTGTCCGTATGAGGTGACTGGGGTAACCTTGATAGCGGCCTGACCCAGAGGACATGGACCTAGAAGTCAAACAAAGCCCACTTAATAAACAAGACAGTCAAGCGGCCTCTTTGCCGTGAGAGATGAGAACTGAAAGTTTTTCCAGCTGTGTTGATTAAACCAGAACTAAAAGGCAGTTTACCTGAACACAGACGAGCTGGAGTGTTCGCTGACAGGGAGGCTCTTCACTCCGGTGTTGTGCAGAACACTAGGCCTCTGCTGCACGGTCTCCTGGGTGCGAGGGGACACTGGGGAGTGCTGGTGGCTGTATGGCTGGGATGAAGGTCTCACACTGCTGCTGCTGCTGCTTGCCAAGCTGTGCTCCGTACCTGATAATCAGGAGTTCATTCATGTTATTAACTCATTCACTGCATCATCCTCTGTACATTATTTCAAATAGAGATAGAAACTTAAAAAAAAAAAACATCAGCTGCTTCACACCTGGTCTCCAGATGGGGGCATGCTCCACATTCCCCATAGAGCCACCTTTCTCCCTGTCCCGGTCTCTGTCTCTCTCCCGCTCTCTGTCGCGGTCCCGTTCCCGCTCTCGTTCCCTCTCCCGTTCCCTCTCCCGTTCTCTTTCTCGATCACGCTCCCTGTCCCGCTCACGCTCCCTCTCTCGCTCCCGGTCTCGGTCACGCTCACGTTCCCGATCCCTCTCCCTGTCTCGTTCCCGGTCTCTTTCACGCTCACGCTCTGAGGACGCGCCTGGGATCTTGTTCATGTGTGAGGACCCAACTGTTCAAAAAGGGAAAAGTAAAATTCAAAAAAGTCAGGTGTGCAGAGCAGTCGTGCTACAGATGAGCTGCAGGTGAGAACAAACCTTTACCTGGTGAGATTGGGGGGGTGGTGTAAGGCCTGCCTGGGAAGGTGGTGCTTCCCCCGGGTATGTAGGTGATGCGGTCCATGGGGGAGCTGGCTGCCCCTGCAGAGGGAGGGACCAGGACAGGTAAGTGTACCTGAGAAAGATCGATGATTCCTAGAGGACAGAAAGAAGGGAGGGTTGAAGAAAACGCTAACAGCAGCTTCTGTTTGGGCCTAAATACAGAGACGGTAAAATCTGAGCCCTGAGCCCTTAAACTGTGAGCCGCCTTTCTGTCAGGCAGCCAGTGGAGGTTTTAGGTTACGTCACAACATGAGGAGAACAAAAACATGTCAAATACGTTTTGAACAAACACTGCTGAAATCAACTCTGGTAAAAGGAAAAAAAAAAATCACCAACCGCCCGGTAGCTACGCCTTACCCTGAGGTTCTCCAATGAAAATGTTAAATCAACATTGGAAACAGGAAATGATTATGTAGCACTTAAAGAAGACTATTTTGAAAATTGGTACAGAAAGTTCCTGATAAAGGATGGAACCAGTGTGCTGGTAAATATTAGGACTTCTGTTTGATTAAGTGTTATTTGTCACAGCAGCGGGTCTCACCACGTGGGGCTGCAGAGTAGGGCAGAGGAAGAGGCTGGTCCCGTGGACTAAGACCTCTCAGCAGGTCTGTGCGTTGAGCAGCCATGGCAGGCCACTGGTGCATCTGCTGGGAAGTGATGTAGTCGTTGAGCAGCGTTTGGCGGTTCTCCAGGGCTGCAGTGTCAGGAAAACCACGGATGAGGTAGGGGTAGGGATGAGGATAAGCTGGGTTGGGGGTTAGGTGGCGAGGCAAGTAGTAGGCCGCTGCATGGAGAGGAAAGGATATGTCTGTTACATATGTTCAAATGAAAAAACATCAGCACAGATGAAAACAGACGATTTAACTGTTTTTCTGACAATATGTCATCATTAAACTGTGAAGCAGAGCATGATTGATGTCTCTGCATCTACAGTATTGTTTCACCTGTTCGCTTGTCCTCTGACCAACAGCCCACTGTAAGAGGCCACATTACTTTGGCTGTGCTACTGTAGCTTCTGGCAAGGGGACCATCGAACAAGGAAGTGCAGCGTAAAAACCAGCACTGATAGTCCACTCAGTGTTTCCTCTTTAAATTACTGATTAGTCAGTGCAGTATGTTGCCGGTAAAGCTGCCCAATAAATGATATCAAGGTTGGTCTGACATGAATATGAGAAATAAACGTATCTCAAGACTGTCTAAATCATAATAATAATTTTTGAAAAAATGAAGTAAAAAGCATGAACATCTGGCAAAAAGCAGCCGATGCCAGATACATTTTTTTTGGCAATTGCAAGGTTAACAGTTCACATGACGGCAGAAATTACTGAAGTGATAAACATAAGGGCACTTCTGCTTTTTGTCTTACTTTGAGGACATTGAGTAAAAAGGCCAAAAAGAAAGGTCAAAGGGAAGAGATCTAAAAGCTCATACAAATACACCTTAGTGTGATTAATGGATTAAACAATTTTAATGTCTAATTTCAGAGTTTCGTGTGATTAATGGATTAAACAATTTTAATGTCTAATTTCAGAGTTTCGTGTGATTAATGGATTAAACAATTTTAATGTCTAATTTCAGAGTTTCAAAAAGTTGAGCTTTTGATTTTGTCCTGCCAATAAGGCCACAAAAGGCTCTGCTGCATTTTAAGACCGAGGTCACACTTCCATTAGGTCTGTCCCATTAGGACAGGACCTGACCAAGCTCAACTCAGCTGAGGTGTGGTCAGGTCAGAATAACACCTGCAGAGCTCCTGGGAATACCAAACTCAGGTGTTTGAGAGGAAAAGCTTTTGTCTTAGATTTAATTTCTGATGTAATCAGACTGAGACTTACCTGGGTCGATGGGGATGCCGCGGGGTAATGCTGCAGGATCGAAGGCTAAGGGGATTTGACGGTACACGTCTGCAGCTCCCAGACCCTGCAGCAGACGCTCATAGGTCTGCGGATCGGTGACACCCTGTAGCGGTGATTTGGTAGCAGCCATTTCCCTGGGGGTTGGTGTGGCTTTGCGCTCCTGGGTGGGGTTCTTACTGGAACCTGAAGTACACACGAGAGGCAAACAGATTTTAATTTTGAGTGTTTGCTGGGTGAGCAATACTGCTCTGTATTTCCGCAGCAAGAATCAGGCCCTCAAATGGTCTTTTCAGAATGAGATTCACCCACCGTCATGCTGCCTTTGGCTTGCCTCCCTGGAGAGGGGTGATCCCCGATGTGATGGCCCAGGGTAAGGAGTCCTGAGGCCACCTTTGTCATCATAACCCACTGGACTATGATGGGCCTTGCCTCCTTGCTCTGAGCCCAGCGTGAGGGGAGATGAGCGAGCTATGGGGCTGGCTGTGCTGACGACTGCGCTGGGCCGCCCTTTAGGTGCCTCTTCATACCTGCCCCTCTCACGCATCTCCAGGTGGGAGGGCGCATTGTGGTAGGAACGTGGTGAACTGGCTATGATGGAGCGGACGTCATGGCGTTTCCCTGAACCAGCTGCCTCCTGCTTCATGGGTGTTCCCTAAAGAGAAGCACAACAAACATGAATATTAAAAGATAGAAGACTGGGTGTGAGGCAGAGGCTGGCATGTGCTGTCAGCATAAGCTACCTGTGCTATGATGCCCTCCTTGCCAGGCTGTCTCAGCTCCTCCCTGGGAATGAGATGAATGGAGCGCCCGCCCTCCTTCACTGTCGGCACCATCCCCTCTCTGCCCTTCATGGGGTCTGAGAGTGAGCCAGGCCCACGGGGCGGGGAGCCTTCTCTCTTCATCTGTTTAGCATCCCGCCTCAGGTAACCATCCTGAGGGTCCAGGTGACGAGGTATACCTGGAGTCAAAGGAATATATCATTCTCTTGTTTGTTCTCATGAGTGTGTTCTGTATGTTTTACATCATTAACTGTGACGACAGACCTCAGCATGAGGAAACAGATAAGAGAGGCATCAAAATGGATCTGATCTGGTTTTATCAATTTCTCCAAAATAAGAATCTTTCTCTAAAATTTTCTCTGGTCAAACGAGACAAGATGTTGATCTGACTTTACTGCCATCAGATGAACATGGATTTCTAAAATGGAGCTTTCCTGCCAGCAGGCAAGAGCTGGTAAACTGGCACAATCGTGTTTCTTGAAAGGAAAAAAAGAAGCTGAAATAACAAACAGCTGCAGCTCTGCTTTGTAACACAGAGTGCTGTGTGATGAAGAGAAAGCACAATGACTAAGTACCTTCAGGAAAAACACAGAGAAATCAAACAAAGATAACAGATGATCTTCAACAGTGCTATCTAGCAAGCAGATATACTTTCAGTTCAAAGATTTAATCTGCCACAACATCTTAACGACTCCTCTCGGTCCCACTGTGTCACTGACATACCAGGCTTAAACCCTTCATACTTCCTCCTTCAAAGTGAGGTCAGTGATGCATTTACATCCTGTTCCTCTTGTCACATTATCATTTGTAAAGCTTTACAACTGTACATTTGACAGGAAGAGATAAATTGTGAAATAATATTAGAAACAAAGTCTTATGTTTCCCAGACGAATGTGAGTTGAATTAAAAAAGCAAAAAAAGACGAAACCCTGAGTTTTTCATGATATCACATCATCCCACCTTGTGAGATGGAGCCACGGATGTGATGAGCATCCTTGTACGGTGCGTGGTGTGGACTGTCCCGATCATGAGGCATGGCTCGACCAATCAGACCTGAGAGAGACGAAAAGGAGGAGAGCTGTGGTTAAAAATAAACCTTTTCATTTATAGTGAGAGGTGAACGCAATTAATACAAGAGTTAACTAGTTTTTGTTGGACAGCTATTTGAGACTGACTGAGGCTTTAGCAGGTTCCTCTTTTACCTTCACAGTTGGTGGCAGACAGTGAATCCCTCATGGGGAGTCCTCTTGAGATTCCTCCTTCCATCACATCGTAGGGACGCTTCAGGCCCAGGATTTCCCCAGGCTGCCCAGAGCCCCGGCCCTCATCTTTAGGCGTCTGAGAGGGTGGGCCTGAATCACAGAAACACAACCAGAGTTTGGTAAAAGAAAGTATCACAACATGTGCAAAAATACAATTCCAAGAGATCTGCCATGATTTATTTTTTAAAGACTTCTTTCACCTTTTTTATCTGACTTAATGTATTTTCTGTGTGTTTATTATGGTAACCATTGGGCAGATCATAATATTAGATTTGTGGATCTGAATATTCATCAAAGTCCAGTTTATTTTTTGGAACTTGTGCAGATATATTCAAAGCAGGAGTTCTGAATTCATTTAGCGCTTATTCATTGATGATTGCAGTCATTCTTTTGTTTCTTTGTGTGTAAGGGGTATGGGTTGGGGTACTTTGTGATGCATCATTTGGAATAAAAAGCTCTACACATATGAGCCTTGACCGATTGAATTCAAGAAAACCTCTCTCAGTTGTTGCATCAGAGGTGACTTAAAAGGGAAACCTCAGTATTTTCATAAAATACTCCTTCACCAGGCTGTTGTACTCACGGTCATAAGTAAGAATGTGTCCACTGATGCCCTCGTAAACCACTTGTCCTTTAGACAGAGTCTCTTCCCGCCCCCTCTCAGCTCGGCTGGCGCTGTCCTCTGTGATCAGACGGGTTATGGTTCCCTTATACAGCACATCAGCCGGCGTCCCCTGAGGCGAAGAAAGAGAGAATGAGTACTGCTCTCTATCATCTCAGTGTAGAGCAGTCGCTGTTTTGACAGGAAAGTAAAGTCCAAAATGCCCTCAACTTTCATTCTGTATATTTTCATTTTCTGAGTCTGTTCATTGACTAGAATTATCCTTATACGCTCAGCACAGGCTCAGAGATAACTGCTGTACACCCCAAAATACTGAAATAAATAAAAGAAAAATGTAGTTTTTATTTATTTAATAATGGATCTTTAGGGGTTCCATACACTTAGGGTTCAGACAATGACATTGTTAGACGCAAGCTGTTCAATCCTCACCTCTACAATGTCAAGGTGGTTATCAGGGCTGCAGTTTTTTTTTCTTTATCAGACATTTGAATTTTCACAATAAAACACAGCATAGTCTGAATATAGCCAGACAAATAAGGAAAAATATTTTTTGTTTGTAAACAAATCGTCTTTTTCTCAGAATACAAACATCCTACATTTAGGTTGTAAGAAATGGATAATATTAATTATGCTGTTACAGTGTCTGGGGTTTATTTTGAATAGTGCATGTTGCAGAAACAGGTTGGGTTCAACATAGAGGAGCACATGATCACAAGCCGTATGTTGTAGTATGTTGGAAGATGCGCTCCTTAATATTTGTTCAGTTTTACGCTTCATATCATTTTCACTGGAGTGACAAATGTAATAAGCGTCAAATATTTCCCCTTTATTCCACAGGTCTGGTGTTTATCTTCATTCTATACACTAATACAAAATGATAAAAAACTTCTTGTTGCTAGGCGCCGCTCAATCGGCTGCCTACTGCAGCAGCTCTCTTCCTCACCTGTTTCTTGCAATTCTTTTCTCATCTCTTGTTTCATCTCTGCATCTGGGGTGGATCATTACTTTGTATGGTTCATTTATTGGTCATGGACACCAAACTGATTTTGTCTTCAGTGATGTTTTGACTATTTTTGCTCCTATGTTTGTCTGGAGATCATGCATGCACCCATGGCCGCACTGTTTACACATGGAATCATCTGTTAGCCGCCTTTAGCATGTAAATGCTAACTGGTGCAAAGCCTGATGTTTCCCCACAAGGTGAGGAGAAGGAGGTGAGGATGACAAGCTGGTACTGAGGTATTAGCTAAGAAGTGACCATATCCACCTGTCCTTCCATCCATCGTTTTTGGGAACATAAGATCTATCGCCAATAAGATGGAGCTAGCCATGTTAACCCAGCAACAGAGGGAATACCATGGGGCAGAGTAACATTATGATATTCAAAGACATGGCTTATACAGCTAACACTGAACACCAACACCACATTGGAAGAACTTCCCCTGACGCGAGTGGACAGGATACAGGAGACAGAGACTAAACAGACTGCTAAAGAAGCTCAGTCCTGAACCGTGTGGAGGTGGAGGCTGGCTGACTGGACAATGATGGACAAGCTGCCATCAACTATTTTCTTAGGGACCTTATTTTACAAAACACTTTCTTACTTTTGTTTTTCTTGATTGCTGCTGTGACTCCTGAATTTCCCCTCGGGGATACATAAAGTATTTTTTATTCTCTATTCTATTCCAAAAGCAAGACCATGAAAAAAGAAGCTGTCTTAGAGCTTACCCAAACAACTGTCTAATATTTATTGTAAAAATTGGATTAGAGCAGCTTACACGTGCAGTTAATGAGCTACCATGCAGGTCATAAACATCCCTAATTAATGTAATTATTGTACAGAGAGCAAAATGAGATGCTCTCTTTTAATTAATAGTACTCAGGGCAGCATTAATCTGTGAATATGCTGTAACACATATGAAAAGTGTGATGCATACCAAACATAGAACATCAACTCTTAGCTGGGCAAAACACTTCAAGAAACAGAAAAGCAAACAATGGGGATGGATGACGAAGATCCAAATAAGAAAATAAAACACACACACACACATAAACAAACACAGCTGTGAAAAAAACTAAGTAGTGCGCCCAGAAGAAGCGGAGGAGCAACAACTTGGCAACAGTGGATGACAACGCAGCTTTGTTGAAACCCTGAGTCACATCCCTCGTACCCCGACTATGAGTAATATTTCTACACGTCTTCAGAGTGAGAGTGAGAGTGAGGGCGGCTGGTTGAGTGGGAGACACTGAAGAGGCTGAGCTCACATTTCTCGTCTGTTGACTGCAGCTTTTCCAAGAAGACCCAGCTAATGGTCAGGGGCCAGACTAGTAGAGGTTCATATTGACAGGATCAGATGGCACTGACTGAAGCAGAAGCAGTCCTCATCTGCACCTTACATAGACACACTTTGGTGTTTACAACAGCAGTGAGAATGTTTGAGTTGCCTCACCTTTTTCATTACTAATCCATCATGTTGGATAACAGCCCCCTCAACACTTGTTGTCGCTGGTTGTGCCAGTTGGAGGTGATATTACAGTGGGCATATCAATGACTGGATTTAGCCAGAGTCTGGAGTAAATAGATAAATAAAAGAGGGAACAGACGCGGTACAGTGTGTACCTGTTGCCAGGGCGACAGAGCTGTGGTTATGTCACAGCAGCAGGGAAATCCAGCAGCTCCAGCACTTAGCTGGCCTAATGACATCTTTACAGCTTTCTTTCATCATAGGCACACAAAGCAAAGGATAACACAAGGGCTGCCAGTTTAACAGGAGTGGCTTTACACAACTGATAAAAGCAGTAGTGTTGTCCATCAGAAAATGTCAGGTAACTGAAAGCAGTGTGTGTGGGGGTCTGTGAACCGTCGTGTAAGCTGCAATAGTGATGAACTTTGAGAGAGTTTTTCAAAACATCATGTTTAGTTACCATTTATATCCATCCATCTGCCTCCAGACTGAACAAATCACTTTGAAATCAAACACCATCCTGTTAGTTATTACAAAATATCAGCTCATCTACATGAGCTCATCTCCCTGCCTTATCTTTATGACTGTTTATTACGGTCAGGACGTTGTTCAGAGGTTTTCCAAATGAAAGAAAGACGACACTTTGCAGTTGTGTGTTGTAATGCTGTAGTAAAACTTTTACACAGTCAGCAGAGCATTCTTAATGTCAGCTTCACAGAGCTGCACACAAAAGAGGGAAAACAATCTGCACAAACCTAAAGTTTAAATAATGCAGATTAAAAGCAGTGGTGGGGCATTACTGGGGTTTTACGTCTCAAGCATCAAACTATTTGAAAAAACTAACATATTTAAAAGGGAAACACCAAGGACTCCAATACCCAGTAGATACTGCAAAAACGTATTTTAAAATTCTGGTAGACTTAATTTATGACATGAAACAATTTAGTTATGAGAGTCTGAATCTAATCAAATCTCCACAGGGACCAGCAACAGAGAGGAAACAACTCTTTGTTTCTCCTCAGCTTTTAGAGGGACCAAAGACCAGCCGTATAAAACCATGAAGGTCTGTGCTCACCTGAGTGATGGAGCCCCCTCGGTAGGAGATTGAAGAATCTGGATGCATTCTGGTCCCTGGGATGCCCTTAGTTATACTTCCTCCCTGAACCGCTGGGATAGATGCTGTAAAGAGAAAAAGAGAGAAATGTACAGTTGAAACAACACACAGTACTTGTAATTCAGTTCCACAAATGCAGTGAAAGCCTCCATTGTGGGTTGTAGTACAAATGTTACAGGATAAATTAGGATTCTGTCAGTCTGAACAGACTATTTACTGTTGAAAAATTGCTATACAGCATTTCAGAGATGCATTTAAGAGATAAAAACTGAAGTTTGGGAACAACTGGAGGTAATTACAGCTCTAAATCTTTGTGAGTTTGCAGCGAGCTGCTTTGCACACATGGATTTGGGCAGTTCCTCCCATTCCTCACATCCTCTCAAGCTCTGTCAGATTAGAAGAGCTTCAGCGAACTCAACTCCCCACCGATTCTCAACTGAGATTTAACTCTGAACAGGGCCACTCAAGTACATTCAGAGACTTGTCCCAAAGTCACTCAAGTGCGGTCCTTGTGCCTCAGGCCGCTGTCATGCAAGGAGGTAAATCTTTTCAGCATGACAGTGTTCAACAAAAACATGTGGGAACCTCATGATTTGACTTAGTTATCCAAATGACATAAGGCAACTCAACTGATTTGAAAATATGTAAATAATATCAAATTAACTGATGACGCAACAAAACTTGGATAACACGAGTGTGAATATTCCTCAAGATGGGATCTTTTTTTCTCTCACAGCTAAGGACACAGACAACAGAAGAAATAGCATTCAGCAAAACTGTAAATAAAGTTAAAGGAAGTAACCCACCTCGTCCAGCAGCACTATCATGAGGAGGCCCCTGGATTGACAGGTTGTCAGGTTGGGAAGAAGAGCTACGAGGAGACAACTGCTCCTGCTTCACCACAGGGTAAGGTCCACCTGTACCAAGCAGACATTTTTACAAGCATAGGAAAAACAGAAAGAAGGGGATGAGAAAAATGGTGATAGAATTACTGATGAAAGATCAGTGTCAGCTGTGACAGCTACAGTAAAAGTTTTCAACCACTATAGGAAAAAAAAAAAAAAAAGAAAAATAATTTCATAGAAAAAGAAATACACAAGGGTCACCAGTCTCTTCAATCAATTTCACTTACCCACTTTCCTTTGGTCCATCCAAGACAATCCCATCTGTGTGGGTGGAATTTTCCCGTGGTCCAACCCGTGAGCCGGGCTGTGCAGCTGCACTGGAGTGCCCTGAAATAAAGTATAACAGTTATTATCATGCTGGTAACACGCAGTTTTATTGCTTTTAGAGTTTAAATGATTTACTGGCCGACACTGGTGTTATAAAGAAGGTCTTTGACTGTGCTGTGTTGTACCTGTGTGATGGAGCCTCCTGGCTTGGAGGATGAAATCAGTGGTGGAGGTTCTGGCATGGTGAGAGGCCTCACTGCTGCTAGCCTGCCGCTGTCCTGTGGCAGCCCAGACAGAGAGGGGTGGCCTGCTTGCTGGAACGCTGGAAGGAAGGACAGATAATAAGGTTGAAATCTTGGGCATTTGGTTAATGAAGGTGTTTTGAAAGAAGCAGAGTGTAAGGACTAAGCGAGAAAAGGACTCACAGTTGAAGTGGAGCAGGTGCTGATCGTGACTGATCTTGGCCATGTCTCGTGGGGACATTGGGTAGGGGGAGAGAACTTGCCGACTCAAGCTGGAGGCCCTCAGGTCATCAGGTCCCAATGCCTGCTTCTTGGCTTCACTGTGCGGAGAGAAATCCCGGGACTTTTCTGCAACAACACCACACAAACAGAGAAAAGGTTTAAATTCATACCTTAGCCACACTTAAGCTATCAATCAGCTGTCCTTTGGGCTCCGCTCATATTCTCATCATTGACATTTAAAAGCACATAGAACCCCCTCAAGCCACTTCCCAGACAGGGTGATATCACCACTCTATTATGCCAGCATACACAACAAGTCACTGCTAGTATGTGCTGTAAAGTACACACAGTGAAATCCATCAGGACCTGGTTCACCCTGCAAAGTGGTTTAAAGATGTGATTAAAAAGGGAACGGTGTGGCAAGGGGTGAACCTACTTAATCCCTGCAGGAGGGTCAGTAACCACCTCTCGTTGCCTTCCAGCTCTGAGGGGACACAAACACACCACAGTTCATCGCATCCTCAGCACTGACTTTCTCTCTCACACTGAAAGAAATGCACCACCTACATCAATACTTTACAAACTTCACGACACCTTGACTCCTCAAGAGCAGTAGGCTTCTGCAAGAGATAAATACATCTGCAGCTGCTTTTGTGATGGGCAGTCTATGAAACAAGTTTAAAAGATTTTTTTTTTTTTTTCTAAAAATAGGTGGGTGAAAAAGTGGTTTCTGTACTTTAAAGTTCATAGCTGTTGTGCCTGGATGGATAAAATCCTACACTGTGTTCTCTCAGATCCACCACCAGCTCCCAGTAAAAGCACTGAGCTAGAATGTAGTCCCTTCTGGGTCAATAGGAATACCAGATCATTTATCAGTTCCCACAAGCGTCCCAGAAACACAAGAATACCATGAGCCCTAAAGAAAACAGGCTCAAGGTTAGCACGTGAAGCAAAGACCAACTCAGTTAAACTAGATCAAATTCCTGTATTGCAGTGTGATGTAGAGCACTTTGGGTAACCTTCATTTACTTTGTTTGGTATTCCTCATTTACAGTGCTGATGTTGTTTTTATATACCAAGGTTTTGAAAAACATGGGCAGAGTACCACATTACGCACACATACAGCATGTGTTTTCAGACGCTAAGGATCAAACGATGAAAGCTGGGTTGTGACAGAACAGAAGTCAAGCTTAAAATGAAGTTAAACAAAATGTGGATAAAGCTTAAGTACCTATAGTACTGGCTCTGGAGGTTAACTGCCTGAACATAAAGAAATAGAAGGTAGTTGTCAAAGCGAAGGAGGGCATACCATCTTTGTCACCAGCGGAGGGGCTGTGAGGGCGCACACGAGGACTGCTGCTGCGAAGAGCCTCCCTCTCTCTGTCTGCCTGTGAGCTGTAAGGCTGTGGTTTGCCTGGCTGGCCTGGGAGCTGCTGCTGCTGCTGTTTGACCTCCTGAGAGGACTCCCCATGAGCCATGGTGATCTGCTGCTGGTACAGTGCCAGAGCATGGGGGGGCAGCACTGCTTTACCGCCCCCACCTCGCTGTGCACCCTGTACGGAGGCTTCTGGCATCTATACACATACAGAAGGAAGAAAAAGTTACAATGAGACACAACTCAACACAAACCCACTCCTGCCAGGTGTTGAACATATGGTGGAGCCTCATACAGTATCTGATAAACGTGATCGCTTATCAACATCTCTTATTTCTTGGTTGACCAATGTCCCCGAATGCCTGGCATCAGATTTCTTTTCCACAAAGCACTCTACCCCATCATTCTCCATCTGGCCAGCTTATCTAACACAAATATGACTTAACAATTTCACCTGCTTTTGTTTTCTGTAAGCACAGGGGGAAGGATGGCATTGATAAAACCGAAAGAGAAGATCAGGAGCATTTGTTTGTGTCATCTGGGTAAATCAATCTTCTGTAAAAGACACTCTGCAAGTCTTAGGTGGCTGAGAAGCTCTTTTATGAACTGTTTTGCCATGTATAGGAAAAAAAGAACAATGCATGGCAGAAAGTGATAATTCTACTCACAATAGGTGGAATAGCAGCAGCCCTCTGTTTCAGCTGTTTTAGGTCCATGGGTTTCTGCAGCGGCGAGGAAATAACCCCATCATGAGTGTAGTTCAGCAGGCTCGGCCTTGGAGAAGTCATTCTACACAAAGACCCAGAAATAAGTTAATTTGTTCTCTTATCAGTTTTACCAGCTTGAATCAAAACAACTTTTTTTTTCTGAAGCATATTTTCTAAAAGTTTATGAAAAAACAAAAAAGAGGGCAAGAGTCCAATTGTGTTTCCATCCCATGTGCCTGCCAACACTTTCCCCCAGGAGACATGGGCACAATCTCAAACCCTCACTCACTTATAAAGTATTTAAGTTTTCAAATGACGGGGAGCAGTAAAAAAATAAAACTCTTTGTGTGCATATGTGTGTGTGTGTGTGTGTGTATTTAGGGGGGTTTATCTGTATGCATTATGTGTGTGTTGACACAGACAGACACTGTGGAAACAAACTGCAAGGAAAAATCCATATCCATGTCTCGCACATCTGTCGAAAGCACACATCATTCTCTGAATCACAGTCGGCCACATACACACTTTGATGCACAACAACACAAAAGTGTGTACACGCATATACACACTCACTCACTGCCTTTGTTTGCTTTGGCAGAGAGGGCAGCGTTTCCCTTGGCTCTGCCAGTACATGCAGTCCGCTGTCATGGAAAAAAATTGAACAAATACCGAGCAAACAGGACTAATCACTCCTCCCACGCACTTTGACACCCATTTCTTTGGCCTCATTCATAAACAACAAGCACACGCACGCACAGGCACACACACACACTCAGCCATGCACGCGCACACTTAGCATAGCTTTTGTTATGTATGCATATAAGTGTGAATGTGGGATGAATGTATGTGTATATATATATATATATATATATATATATATATATATATATATATATATATATATATATACACATACATTCGTTGCAATATAAAGAAGGTAAGAAGGTGTCAATACAATCTGTGGTTGATAGAAAAGAGCAATCTCTGGTGAAGACATAAGTGGGTTGCCAAATATGGCTTCACTGCTTCACAGGGTATCTAGGCAACTAATAACACTTCAAAACGTTAGCTGCTTTTTTTTCAGGTGTTTGCTGTGGTAGACCACAGAAGTAGGACACCCAGTAAACCACTGCTCAGAAAGAGGAGGACCTTTGACGTTAATAACTTCAAGTGGACTGAATGATGTCACCAACAACAACAAAGCAGGAAAAAGATTCACATCAAACCCTGCGTTTTTCTTTGAGTGACCATTAGGTAAAATGAAACTTCTACTTGACTTTTAGCAAAGACTTCTAACCTGCTCTTCTCTGTGCTGTCAGTCTCCTCAACTTCATCAGCACTGCAAGTGGCACTAGAGTCACTGTCCCCATGGGGGTCTTTTTTGCCTCCGTGGTCCTTCTTGGAGCTCTTGGTGGAGCTTTTTACGTCCTCTGTTTCTGCCACTGGGGGTTTTTTGTCAGTGGCATCGCTAGGTGCTGCTGGCTGCTCCTTGTTGGACTCTCCTGTCTCAGTCTTTATCTCCTGCTTAATGGCTGAGTCCACATCTTCCTTGACAGGTTTTTCATCCCCAGGCTGGCCCATGTCAGACCCTCCCGCCTCCTTGTCCCCGCTGCTGGAGCTGGCCTTTGACCGGCCTGAGCCTTCCTCCTTAGCCTTGCTGTCCTCTGATGAGTGTGGTGAGGGCAGGCTCTCGGTGTCAGAGCTGTTGTTGGCTCCACCTGGAAGGACAAAAGAAGACGCAGATCAGAGGACAAGTCTAGGCTTATGTTGTAAATCATGTTACATGTCCCTGTCCTTTCTTTCTTCTGTCTTTGCCCCATCTCTTTCTGCTAAACCAGATTCTTCACAGTGCCAGTCTTCTGCCTAATCAGGTTTCACTGTACAATAAGGAGGAACACAAAACCAATTGGGATGATGGACGAAATCCCCCGGGGCTTCAGCGCTCCATTGTGGGAGTACGCTCTGCACAGTATACCTCTATCAAGGTGCTTTTCTTTTCCTGTCATTGCAGCACATGATTCTTAAGGTTGAATAAAAGCTTTTTCCAAAATCAGCACAAATTCTGATCATTAGTTCTGTATTTTTTAAAAAAAGATAAAAGTTAGAGAAGTGTCATCTAATGCCAGACTTCATACTAAGATTGCCTAGTGCTGCTTATGTTTCAAATAAAAATGGTTAAAAAATCTCAGGAACAATCAATTTAATGCAGTCCGGTAAAACACCAACAATAACAAGGATTTCAGTCATAAACATTTCATAGTATTAAATCCTTTAGAAAGCAGAGGACATTTGGTCATTTAGCCCTTCTTGATGATAACAGAGTAGATCTAATGGACTGGATGGCATTTAGTTACTGATCAAAGCTAAGGTAAAATATGAGTGTTCAAGGAGTTGACATGCTGGCTCACGCTGAAAATAAAATGTTTTGGCTTTAATCTTTTATGACGAGAATGATTAAATCATAATTTGAATGTTTTACCTTCAACTTTACAAACATTTTTCTGATTTAAAATAACTCTTTAAATAAAAAAAGCTTCTTTTTTTGCAGAATCAGATTCATTGTGTCCATACAAGGTAAACCCTCTTTCAAAGATAAATGCAAGTGAAGTAGAGTCTCTGATCTAACATTGCTTTGTTCCTGCTTTTATGATTGGAAGTTGTGTACCTTCTCCATCTTCAGGAGCCTCCTCTTCATTGCCACTTGCTCCTGAACCCTCCATTTCCTCCTCCTCAGCTGTGTAGGTTGCACTGGTCTCTTCATTCTGCGAGGATTTGCCCCTACGACGGGCTTTTCGCTCCTTCTCCTGGGTCAAAACAAACACACACTAAATAAAAACAGCCCTGGGTACAAAAAGGTTTCGGATGCAGCAGAAAAGCAGAAACAATCTTAATGCTCAATCATGCATAAAAAGCAGACTGGCTTTACTTTGCAAGAATAACATGGAGCAAATATGACTGACAACGTTTTTTGATGCTTACCGATTTCATTTTATGCTGCTGCAGAATCTCATCCAGTTTCTGCCTCTTCTTGTAGTTGAAGTAGAAGTTCTTGCACTGTGACACGGTTTTGGATCCCACCATCTTGGCGATGGCGGACCAATTCCTACCATACTGGAGAAGGCCTGAAATAATCAGATGGACAGATGGAGAAATAAGGACAGGAGCAAAGATGGATGGCATTGATGATCTGTTGTCTTGCACAAATTCTTTGCTTCTTCAGTACCAACAATATTCTTCCCGCAGTTGTATTCAAAAAATGATGTCAGCTGCAAAAGGCACTATTCATAAGGGTTTGATAGTTATTTTGGTTTATATACTATGAACAACATCTCAAACCACAGTCTCTTGGGATGCACGGTATGACAGTCTCTCTGTAGTACAACAAAAGCCATTAACATCTGTTTCTATAAAGCTGTCATAAGTGGAACACAGCCTAGAAGTCACAATGCTGCACAGACACAGTTTCACTCTCCCAGCAGCGGCGTGGCTTAGTGCCATTTGCTTCTTAAGTAGGGAGAAAAAGTGAAAAAGAGATTGAAGCACTCAGTCATACCAATGACATCGGTAATGCTGGGGTCACTCTGTGTCACTTTCTGACTGACTTTGATGTGACCCATTTCCAAGAAACCCTGGTCTTTTACCCAGTCAACCACATGACTGTGCCTTACACAAGAGTCTACATGCACCCGCTGGGCCCGAGCTGTGATAGATCAACCTGTCAGGAAACGCACACGCGCTCACATACATAGAGTTGCTCAGAATACGTGAGGTAAAAGGAAGATATATAGAGCAGTCACAGAGTGTGAGTGGTAGTGAATGAGTAAGACAGATAGTGCAGAATTTGCTCCCGTGCCCTCCTTCCAGAGTCTGCTGTTAGCTAAAGGCAGCTCATTAACAGTGTATGTTGTAAGAGGCTTAGCTTACACCACCCACTTGTTTCCTGTGCCAGCCTGACAGGTCCTGGCAATGGGACAGCCTCTCAAAGGGTTGTCAGGGAGGGTGGTGTTATTAGCAGGCAGAGAGCCAACACCTTCCTGGGATAACCTTGGACACGGGTTCAGAGGTCTCTGCATCTCATCGCTTAATGGAGGCAGTGGGACAACAAGCGCAAGTCAGTGCCAGAGGAGAGAAGAAGACAGCTGTTTACAGCCCTGTCATTTTAACACTCGTGTTAATCAGAGGGGCTGACTCTGAGGATTCCAAGAATTTTATGAATAATGTTATTAATGAGTTATAGCTGCAATAAAAGCTGGTCTATTAGCTAATTTCAAGGCTATTATTCATGCCTCCATTTATGAAAGTGTACAGGGACATTCATTGTGAAAACAAAGACATCAACTGGAGCTGTGTATTGGAGCTAGTTGAAAAAGTAACCTGATATAGGAGCTGTGATTCAATACAAAGTAGAGAATCACTAAATACTATATTACTGTTGGTTAGGAAGCAAAGCAGTATAACAGGATTCAAAATGAAATAGTACTTAAAAGGGAAAGTGTTGTGTGACAAAAATGTCCTTTTTTCATTTGTGTTTATTTCTGCAGTCCCCAGTGTTATAGGTTATAACGTGACTTTTTAGGCAGTAAAAGTAGAGACACTAACACTGGTACTGCCTGTTTTTACAATGCAAACCTGATAAAATCTCAACCACCTGGTCAGAGCTCGTCCAAGTATTTTTTACTGACCTGGAATCACTAGTGTGGGTTTCTCATCTTATCCTGGTCACATACATCAGCTAGCATAAACTGGGCAAAACTTGGACAAACTCACAAGTAGCTTAGCATCAGAAACCTGTTGCTAAAATATCAGCAGTGCGGAAATATGTTACGCTGACAGTTAGGTGTGCAATTTTAAGCCAATCTTTTGGACCCATACTATGTCATGGTGTCACAACACTACATTTAGTTACGACCTTACTAGAGCAGTAACGCAGGGTTTGTAACAACATGCAAAGCAATTTGCAAAATGGCATGACTGCTGTTAGCTCTACGTTTGACATTTGGAGCTCTGACATTTGACTCATGTCCTTGTTAAACTTCACTGAACACTGGATATACTTGTTTTAATAATATAGTATCAAGTGGATTTTTTTTTACGACACTGACTGAATATTCAAGTTAAACTACATTGTTAGATCATTCTGAGCAGTATTTTGATTTTATTTTTGAGTTTTACAAAAATACCATCTGGAGTAAGTAAAATAGAAACAGCTGAAAACACATTTTAGTCAATTTGTGCACTTATTGAAGCTACTTTTGTGAACTAAAAAGAAAAAAATATGTGCAGCTCTATGATCCAGGCAAATACAAGTAACAGATCGGGACTCTGTATCAATAGATACTTAATATTAAAAGAATTTAATTTGGCCACAAAAGCTGACCAAGTTTATGTGAATTGAAGTTTTCTTACTCCCATGTGCTAACTGCTCAAATTAAATTACTTGTAGATTCATCTATTGTGTTTATCTTTGCACTGAAAGTATCCCAACACTCTCACTCACACTCATAATAAGTGATATAAAAAAGCACTTTTGCCAGAAGAGCGAGAAAAGCAGTGCATCATTGCGCAGATGTGAGAGGATGAATAATATTCACAGTCATGCTGAGAATTTTTAATACCAGTAAGAAATTTTTTAAAAAAAGCAACAACCATAACAAGCTGAGGTGATTTTCAGTCTGGGCTGCTGCTATCTAAAAGCAACTGCACACCTACAACCTGTCAAGTGTTAAAACAGTAGAGTTCTTTTTTCTCCTTTTTCAGCTGAAATATTCATCACTGCCACTGAATGGATTGCTAGGAAAGCTTCCCCAGGAAAGAAAAGAAAAGCAGACAGGTCAGCACGACAAGCTCCAAAAGGGCTGAGACACGTGACTGACACCTATTAACCTTTTACAGCCGCCTCAGAAGAGGGGAGGAGGCGGCAGCAGACTGCCCTACAAGTCAGACCCACTCTGACCTGCTAGAGTGCACACAAACACACGCATGCTCTGACAAACAGAGACACAAGCAGGGTCCTAACGTCACACACACACACATACATTAACATCAAGGTGTATGCACTGAACCTGAAGCAGTAACAAGCAATTCATTTACTAAAAGTAAATGAAGTCACTTTGGACTGGGCTCCTGGTGTATCTTGTTGATTCCTTCATTTGCAGCTCAAAAAAGTAAAATCCAAAGTAGCTCTGCTTATCTCTGGGCCTTAGCTCCTGGAGCAAAACACATGGAACAAACATCCAATCAGAAGAAGTGATACTAAAGCAGGTGGTATCCTCACACCCAATCAGGACACTGTATTCCCATTGGCTCCTCCCCTGGAAAGTGCAATCAACACCTGGTGCAGCCAGAAAGTGGTTGTTCCTGTCTGTCACATGCCTGTCACTGCGTGCGCCGTGTCGTGGCCCTGTAATGGATAACACTATCAGACGGTCTGATCTCCAGAGGGCCAGCCGGGAAGCTCTTCAGGGCTGGGCCTTCCGATCCGGAGCAGAGGAGATGAAAACAGCTCAGTCTCAGCGCTCTTCCTGCCAGCTGGCTTGACACTTGAGCCGGTGTCAGGTTGACATGCTCCAAAACAGCACATGCTCTTCTGCCTCTCCCCTCCTTCTTCTCCTCTCACTCTGTCCTCCCTGTGCTTCAGTGAGCGCTGCTCTGTTCTTCTCCGCCGTGTCTCTCCCCAATGGCGGTCGTCTGGGAAGACTTCCACAGGAAAGTGGGACTGTGGGGCGGTGCTATGTGCTCTGCCTCTCTCTCCCCTCATCTGATCTCTCCTCTATCTCTCTTTTTTTCCCTCCCCCTCTCTTTCTCTCTCCGTCGGTCTGTCCCTCCCCCTACTTCAGTCTGCCAGCAGGCACAGCGGCACGAACACACACACACACAAACGCATGAGTACACACACTCACTCTCTCCCTCTTACTGTCTCTTGTTAATACTCCAGCACAGACAGACACACACACACACACACACACACACACACACACACACACACACACACACACACACACACACACACACACACACACACACACACACACACACAGGCAGTCCAAGAGTAAACAGAGGCAGAGAGGAAGAGAGAGCAGAGCAAAGAGACAATGGAGGAAAGGAAAGGATACAGAAGTGGAGAGTAAGCAGAGAAAAAGAAGTGGAAGGGGCTCGGGGGAGGATGGGGGAGAGGGGGAGTTGATGTTGATACCATGAGAAAGCATAAAGGCTTTCACATTTTTCCTGACTGACCTGCTTTTCATCTTGAATGTGACCTCTCTCCAGTCTATAACAACACCGAGAGAGGCGAGAGACAAAGTGAGTGGGGGAAAAGAGCCACTTGCCAAATCTTCCACAGCTCTTGCCAACCTGGGCCGCTGCCATCTCCAATTCCAGAGAGACGGACAGACCGAGAGACAGAGATAGAGCAACAGTGGAGGAGAAAGACTGGAAAAAAATAACGTGGCATTCTCTACCTGCTGCTCTTTGAAAATGGGTTTCTACAGCAAGCAGAGCAGGGGCCATTATCCAGCTGCCTGCCTGCCTGCACCCAAGCAAAGCCTGCCAGATTAGTGCACTTACATAAACGCCAGCCAAGAATGGTGCACATGCAAACACACACAGCTTGGACCAAGTGCACACACAAACACAACCTCTGCAACACACAGACACACACACACACACATGCAGGCAGGCAAGCAGAACTGGTGGGTTTAGGAGGGAGGCTATGCAAAGCTTGGCTGTCCCTTGTTTGAGGTAGCAGTCTTTATGAGCAGTGAGGAGAGGAGTGATCTATCTCCCCGTGTGGCCGTGCCATCCTCGAAGGCAGCTCTGGCTTGGCAGCTGCCATGCCGGAATGCTGATGTCCTGCCAGGCTCTAAAAATGCCATTATTCAGATCTGTTTAGCTCAGGGGATAAACACATTAGCATCAGGACACCTAAGCCTCTTTAAAACATACATGTCAAGCACCTGTAAGGGAGCGCATGCTGATGAGATAATTTAATATCACGAAGAAATTGGAGGTGTTATGAATTAAGCGTGTGAGTTCAAGGAGGGGGAATCCCTTTTGGCAGGTGAGGGGGAGGTTGTTAAAACTGATGGAGAACGGCAAGAGCAGCTCCTCTTTTTCGGCCCGGGTACTCCAGCCGGGGCTCTGTGGTTGTGGTTACATAAGCCCTTCATAGAAGCCCTGCTCCCACTGAGCTGCCAGGCTAATCCTCCGGGATGGAGAGCCCCACTAATCCCGCTGCAGGAGAATGGAACTGAAGACATTAACCAGGATTACTACACAGGACCGTGTTTGAGCCAGGGCAGCGCCAGTTATCACAAAATAGCCCCTTAACACACAAATCCAGACACACACTTGAACCCAAAACTGTAGGAGACACCACACACATACCCAGCATGAGGCAGATATGATAACGCCTGCAGACCAAATGTGGTTTCAGTATCACATTCAAGCCTCTGAAAGCTGCTGCAGGAGGGACTTTATCTACTTTGATGACAAAAAGCGGGACAGGTTAAAACATCAGAAGCAGAACTGAGAGTCACGAAAAGCAACATGACACATCCACAAATGGCCGCCTTGCAGTGAAACCGCACTGAGTCATGTACAAAGATTACCTGAAACTACAAAATGCTGCTTTGCCACCCAAACTTAAGATCCTTCAAACCCCTGATAACAAGATGCATTTACACTCACAGTTCCCGCTGACTTCACAGTCGGCAAAGGGAAAAGATATTCATAAAAAATCAACATGACTGCCTGCAGCTCCCGAGAATCAATACCAATAACAGATAAGACGCAGACTGACTCGAGGGAATCCCTTTGCAAAGAGAGGAACGTATCGGAAACCACCGAGGGTGAGAAGATACATCAGTAACAGACTCCTGGACTGCGTGCAACACACACTGTCAAACACACTCAGACAGAGTGCCGGTCCTAGGAAAATGGGCAGAATGTCAGTGACCTCTGTGAATCAGCCACAGGCTTCTGGGTAATCTTCAGTCAGAGACAATAAACAGGCTGAGTTAATGACTGCTGCATTTGCAAGGGCTGGCTGATAAGAGGCAGACTTTACAGCCTGCTTGATAAAAAGAAAGGCTGCCTTGACCCAGAGAGAGGGGGAAATGGCTCCAAAGAGCAGCAAGAGCCAGCCCAGGCAGACTGACACATGCACGCATAGACACAACGTTGCAGCACGTGGCGGTTCCTGTCTCACTAACAGGAAGTAACAGCCGCATCACACGACTAAGCTTTAGAAAAAGAAAACAGTGCTCGAGACTCTACTTGTGTAGTTCCCTTAGGTTTCCCCCGTATAATGCTCATTTAACGCAACGAAATTACACTTCATGGGTAGAAGAAAGGTTTACCTTTTTTGGCAGTTTCCATCTCTTCTTCAGTCCAGCGAGAGCTCTCATTCATCTCCAGATTGGCTGTTGAGAAAAATAGAGAACCACCAAGTCAGAGAAGGCGGGAGGAGGAGGAGGGGGAGGGGGGGAGTGGGCAGTTGTCACAAAGTCAGTTAGGGAGTGACTGACAAGAGGAAAGAAAGGAGTGAGAGAGAGAAATTAAAGAAGAAAAAGGAATTAGGAGGGTGGGGGTGTTTGTGCTACTTGCCAGAGAGGCACTGCAGCGTGGGTCGCTGGGGACTGTTTGTTTTAGACGGGAAGCAGGAAATCCAAGGAGAGAAGTCAGTTAATGATTATAGACATAACAACTGGCTTCTCTCCCTGAGCAGGCCAGAAGCCAGGCCGACCCTGGCCCTGCCTGGCAGAAAGCAGAGCGGGAGCCTGGGCCTGAGTGTCCTCTATTTGGACCTGTGAAGGGCACTGAGGGCCAGCTAGCAATGCTGGCAGCAGGGGAACTAACAGTGGCAGAGAGGGGCGGGGGGGTCTGCTAGAGCCCGGGTCACCTGGGGATTCCCTGTGAATAAACCTGAGCTGCAGGAGCGACTGCAGCATATACACAACTGCTGAAACATCAAAAATCTCTGATAGCCTGCAGCAAGAGAGTGTTAGTGTGTGCACGGCTGAGTTACCATCTGTGAGGAAACAAAGAGCTAAGTGGGAGGACACTGCTGACACACCGAGTATTTTGTCCTTATATTATGCTTTTGTCTTTTGCCCACAGAGGGGATTTAAAGAACTTATCTAATGCCCTCTCACTTCCTTTGTGTTTTGTTTCTTGTTGCGTCATTTATGGAGCAAAAACGTAGTGGGTGCATGACTGAATGTGAAAATTAGAACAAGAACAACAGCGCACCCTTGTGGTGTGGGACAGAAAGCCACAACTAGACCAAAGGTGACAAAGCCAGTCCTGCATGAAGGTGCAGACATAACTGTCAATATTATTGTTTACTTACTTCTAAGACACGGAAATAACCTGTCTGACACCATTTCTTCAACACTCTGCTTTGTGTGTAGATTTATCCATCATGTTATCTTGTGATTCGATCAAGTGTTTACAGGTTAAACCGTTCCCTACAGCATGAAACGTGACAACAACCCTTTGCCACGTCTGTGTTTATGTTTAAGTTCAGGAATCAAAGGTGAAAGGAGAAAACTGATGTAGTTTTGGTTCACATACTGACCAAGTTCATTGTTGAGTGGCGGTGTGGTGGTCTCCTCTACTTCACTGGTCATGGAGCGGGTGATGCGGCCCTTGCGCCGCCCCTGGCTGTTGGCTGTGCGTCGACCCTTGAAAGCCACAGTGGGCTCTTTGTCCTCTGCATCTTCTCCAGAGGTGTCATCCCTGTGTTTGAGAAATGTCAACACAGTCAGCAAGAGACACACAGGTGTTTGAAGGTGCATGTTTTACAGGTCACTGAGTCAGAGCCACTGGAGCTGTGGTCAAAGCTTTGGGCAGCATTAAAGAAGACTGAGAATAATTCAGACAAGACAAAGCAGTGCGAGTTAAAAGTCCCTCAAATCAGTAAAAATTCAACCAGGTACTCACAGAAATAAGAACATTGCTTAATGTAAGGAAAAGCATATATCAGGCAAAATCACATTGTTCAGACGAAAGTATAAATGATTTAAATTTGTGTTGTTTCTTATTAATTAACTGATCTAAATGTAAACCTGAACCTTAACCAAAATGTACATTTTTTAAAGCTCAATGTGCTGTGATACCAAAAAAAGTATGTAAATGCAAGGAACAGTCACCACTAATCAAAATCCAAAAGCTACACTGTTTTGGGTTTGGCACTGTTGAATAAAAAACACAACAAAAACTTGAATTTATTCAGTTTGAAAGGCCTTGAATAATTCCTAGGATGAAGGAGCTTTTATTTGGGACTAATAGCAGTAGTCAATCAAAGCACAAAACTGATGGTCTGACCGAACCACCTCCTTCAAAAACCGATTAATTCTTCCATTTCTGAAGCTGCAGTCAACAAAGCAATGCTAAAATCTCTAATGGCACAAGCTGCTGATGTTTGAGGGAGTCAAAGAAGCGCTAAATTCAGGTACATTTTAAGTGAAAATAACAGATATTTGTTTCTAGTGATAGTATAATCTTTGTCAAAGCCAGCGAAATGTCAGTGAGTAGAGCATTTAGTGTTAGCTGATGCTTTGGTCCAATATGAGAAAGAAAAGACAGACTCTAGACTTGTCCCTCATGCTGTTTGTCCTGTGAGTGTTTTTAGCATTAGTGAAGCCAGCAGGGGAACAGAAATGTTAGTCTGCAGGAGGACAGTTAACTTTTGGATGCTGCAGAGTGAAAAATAAACCTGGAAGGCCAAATCTGGACGTGTGTGTGGACACTGCGTTTTCTTTTTTTCCCAAAGATAATTTATTGAGTGTCAGCACAGTGGCATGTCAGGAGACAGCCACAGAGTTTGAACCCACTGCACCTCCATTCATCTTCCTGCAGCTCCATTAATCTTGCTGAGGGGAGCCAGTGGCACCCTAAATATAGGCGAGCCAGCTGTGCCGGGGACAGGCAGGCAGCAGGGTGTGCTGGGAGTCACAGAGTCCCCCAGCCTCGCCTCAGAGCAGGAGGCAGAAGGTGGTGCTTCATCATCATCCTCGATTCAGACGTATCTTGGAATAAATATGACCTGCCATAACTTTGAAGAGCTGAAGCGTACAGCCTCAGAAGATATCACCATAAAGAACATGATCACAGACAGAAAAGTGATGTCTTCATATCTTCATATTCAGGCAGCAGAAAGCACTGATGTTCCATCTGTTGTTTTGTATCCTTCACTGGCACTGTGCCTAAAAACACCTACACCTCCAACCCTGCACCCACACGCACACCCACCCAACCAGCCAGCCCCCACATTCACACACATCTACATTCCTCCTCTCACACTGAAATCTCAAATCTGACAGCTAATCATACCAGTTTCTCCCCACCAAAGCACCCCAGACTAACTAAATAAGCACAGAATTTGAAAAATGAATCTTGGCTTGCTGCTGGGAAGGGGAGAAGCACAAACAGGAAAACAGCTGTTTTAATAGGGGGAAAGAAAGGGATGCTTGAATTTGCTGTAGGTGGAAAGTCTGCCTGGAGGTGAGGGAGTGAGAGCTCAAGGGTTAGAGTTTGATTGGATTTCCAGATCTGCTCCCACCGGCCAAAACTCACTCCTACTCTTTATGCTGAAGCCTGCGCTGGAACAACTCTGAAATAGTGAGTTGAAGAATCGAGGAAAGAGGGGAAAAAAAGACTGTTGCAGCTGTGAGATTCAGGCTGATATGATGAGGGGGGAATATTTTCACTCAGCTGCATCTTTTCCTGTCTTACACAGCACACTATCTTGGAAAAGAGTAATGCCATTTTCCAGAGTGCAGTTTTGTAAACAGAGATTTGTGCCAATAATCTCATGAAAGTCCTATTTTAGTATATAAAAGGTGAAGTAAATTTACAATTTACTCTGAGCTTTATCCCTTGTTTACTTCTTTTTCTGTACTTGGAGAAGATGGGACTAATGAAAGGGAAGTATTTAATTTTGTTGAGCTGTTGAAAAAGAAATGCTGGGTCCTGAAGTATAAAGAAACAGACTCACTTCATTCCATCCTCCTTGTCTTCAGCTTCATTTTTCTCTTCATCCCTCTCTCCCTCCTTGTCCTTCTCCTCCTTCTCCTTGTCGTCCTGGCTGCTCCGGTGCACTTGTTGCTGTTGTTGCTGCTGCTGGCCGTGCTGTGACAGAGACAACAAGGCACAATGTTAGACAGATAATCCCAGGTAACTTGATACACTGGCTCACCAACAAACACCCTGACCTCTCCTGTAACCTGTACACCTTACACTGGCACACTTAGAGGCGTACAGTAATGCAAAAATTGATGCAATGAACACCTCCAGTCTGCTGCATGGTACTCTGTCAGCTCTAAAGAGCACAGTGTAGCCATTTACCCAGATAATGTTGATAAGTGTTTATCTGCCTGAATAACGTGACAAAGTGGAGGCTACACTGATGTGAAATTAGGTGTGAAGGGAAGACCTGCCTCTGGATGTTTGTAAGGCAAACGCGATTGTTTCACTTCCGGAAATATCTCAAATTTCTGTCTCCACTTAAAGCCACAGACTCTCATATGACCACGGACATTTCTCCTTATTTACAAACCCTCAGTGAGGAGGCACTTACTGAGGCAGAGCTGGTGTCTAAAACACAATTCAGACATAAATACAGTTTCAGCAGGTAGCGGCGCCTCAGTCTGATGTCTGGATGGCTTTTTGATGTGAAAAAATCAATCATGATATTAATGAGACAAGCAGACACCCAGCTAAAGATGGGGATAATTCATTCTATTGATACTGTTTTCGCGCCCCCTAACAATTGGAGCCTGCTATGGATGCTTTTCTAAAACTTAGAAGAAAGACAGGAGAATAGGCCGATACATTTTTAACTAAAGGGTGGTAGCTTTTACTGCTAACCAAGATTCTTTTTTTATAAAGTGAAAAAAGAAAAAATATGCGTCAATATAAAAAAGCTGATGAGAAAGGAGCCTGTTCAACAAATAGTTATTTACTGAGCTGGCCTTAAATGCAACATAATGTATCCTTATGTCACGTTGTTTTGTTAGCAGCCTAGCTTTCTTCCTGCTGCTTTCTGTAAAGTGCGAGTAAAAGTAACCTTCAGAACTTCTAGTCAAGTTTCAGTCTTCACCATGGCTGCTTTGAGTGGAGAAGGAGGAGGATGACAGCAGCTTATTTGTTGGACGAAGCTGAGGCGTTAGGTCATGGTTCTTCAAATTATGTAAAATATTGTTTTTGCACCTGTTATTTAAATTTCAAATGACAATATTCGACATATGGTAATGCTGCAAGATAATGCAGACCCTTATAAGAGCTTGGTTTTCATCCCAATGGAAAAATGGTCCAATTTCTGTCTTTGTCACATTTTCTTATACATAAACCCCAGACTTGTATCTATTCTGTGCATTCTTGAAACAAAACAGGATGCGAAAGTTCCAAAATATGCTCTTTGAGCACCCATGAACCGCTTCCTCACCAATTTCCTGCCTGTCTGGCCTTTTGGGGTTAGAGTTCAGATGAGCAAAGACGTGCGATCCATACCAAAAAATAAAAAAAGCAAAGCTTTGTACTGACCAAGCAGACTTTATTTTACTGATATGGTTTTGTTTCTCTGTTAGATGTATTTTCAGCTGTTTGCCTTTAGGCTTCTGCTCATCTGAAGAACCTTTGTTGATCTCTTTACTGCTTATCTGCCCTACAAAAAGATGTTATACAAGGCTGCTGGCAAAGAATCATATAAAGAAAACAGTTGAAGAAAAAAAAGGAGTGAATGCAAGAGAGTGAAGCGAAGGAGTTAAAAACACTCACAGGAGCTGCCTGTGAGTGTTTATTACCGCCTCAATAATGTTAATGACCTTTCCTTTCCTTTGTGATTAACTCAGACAGAAAACAAATAAAAGTTATAACTCAAAAAGCTTTGATAGCCTTCCACCCTCATGTGCAGCACAGACAAACTACCTTCATAATAACCTCTAATATCCACTCTGCTGTGGAGATCATTTAGCACCTCCTCTGAGTGTGCGCTGAGCTGATCTGAGGTCAGCCTCCAAGTGAGTGAAGATACCAGCTTTTTCGTTACAGCTTCTCAGTAAGGCTGATAACAGTAACATTTGCACTTTATTTATTTATCCTAACCGTCTCTTCAACACCTAAATATAATCTCTATTAGCATTTCGAGCTGCTCTGACATACAGCAGAGCACTTTCTGTTCCTTCTCTGCAGCTGCCTCCCTCTGTGACTCTGGGCTATTAGTGTTAGCTGTTACTTCAGCGTCACGATAATGAGCAGAGATTATTTTTGTTTTTGAGGAGAGATGAGAGGACACTATCCTCACTTGAAAGGAAAAGGACACCAGTAAATTAAAGTCCAATTTCCTCTGAACCTACTGCCACGGAGTTGAACAGCTAACACCTGATCACAACGATAACCAGGAACTCATTAGCTACAGAAACTATCTGTATCAAAAGACGTTTGTGATGAACCTGACTTCGGGGCCTTTGGTTTTTGGAGGTATTTCTGTGGCTTACTCTGAAGCATTGTTGTGCCAAATAATCGCTGTATAATGAAGCTCACACAGGATGTCGAAAACAACAGTGTTCTATTTTATTAACAAAGTGTTAAATCACTTCACAGTGTCCTGTTTCATTACCAGATCCAAATATTAATTTTTAGCACCCTGTTCATCTAAAGTTAGAAACATGAATCAAATAATGTTTATATGCATTTTCTCAGCAGCTCAGCCTGCTCAGATCAAACTCAAGTTTTAAAGTAGCAATAACAAGGGAACGGTAGAAAAATAAGGGAAAGTAGAAAGTAGTAGATCTTGTCAAACTTGTTTGACAGCAGAGAAAGGCTGCGGGCTAGGAATGAATTGACAAACATGGAAATCAGAGGTTACTTCAGAGAGAGATGGCTCAGTGACTGACAGCAGCTGACTTCTTTGTTGCTTAGCAATAGAAAAAGAGACTTCCAGTCATGCTGCCTGTGCAGGGCTTCAAACTACTTATGGATCGCATGTTACCCTCTGATTATCAGGCCTACAAAGCTTTTACTTTGATTCAGCCTTGAGTTAAAGCAGAGCATTATGTGTGAAGAACTTGAAAGGTGAGCATACCTGGCTTCTTCCTCTGCGCCTGTAGTTCCTCCGCACTATGTTCTTATAGTTTTCATTCTTTTTGGTCAGGTAGTAAAAGAGCACACACTCAGCCACCGTCTGCAACACAACAGAGTTTATTTTTAAATAATCATTTCCTGAGTCAACTGGAGCGCTCAGAAAAACAAAAGCTGAAGAGAAAAACTGAATCATTACCTTTCTCTCGAGAAATGACGCGATCAGACCAAAGTTTTTAGGGTGCTGGATGAACCTGCAGGAGCATGACAAAAAATCTCTTAGAGCTCATTCGTGGAGTCATTTAAAATGACTGAAAATGTACGAAAGACTTCAAAACCTCATAAATAGCAGAACAACACAAAGAGAATGACAGAAAAGACGACGCCTGTCCTGGCACAGAAAAATTACATCATCAAATATTATCCCAGTCATCTGTGATCTAATCTATCGAGACGTTTTCGAATCAATGTTATTAGAAGAAGCTGAGGCTCTTACTCGTGCATGTGGGTTGACTCTAAAGTCACTGATTTTACTGTGTGGGTTTGATCCGATTTGGCAGCTTGTAACGCCTCCGCTTATTTCTCACAAAAGGAGAAGATTCACTTCCTTACCAACAACTTACAAACCCTTTATCTCTCACACACACTTCATAGGAAGAAGAAATGTGTTTGTTTTTTTGTTTTTTTTTGTTAGGAAAGTTCTTTCAAACTATCTTCACCATGAAAATCGAGCTGGAGGCCAATATGGGATTGAGTGAAATTATAAATTTATTATTTTGAACGTAGAAGCGAAGTCAGTTCATGTAATCTGCAAACTGTAATAAATATTGTATCAGCCAGGAGGAGTGTTTGTTTTTAAAGAGTATTTCAGGCCATTGAGATAAAAACAATTTAACTAATAAAGAATTCCTGCCACGGTTACTGATGTTTTTCTTACTTCTCTCTGAAAGTGTCTTTCTCCTGCTCGCTCCACATGTTCATAACCTGCCGGTCCTTGTACACCTTCATGGGGTCATCCATCAGTCCGTTCATGTTGATGAACTTGATGCGCTGCTGCTCGGCGTCAAACAGCATTGGAGGGATGACCGCCAGCTGTCGCATTTGCTTCTCCGTGTTCTGGTGCACACAAATATCACACACAAAACAAAAACAGAAACCAACAATCTGGTGTGAGGGATATGGACTCAAAGAGAAACTATCCAACAACATGGAGCCAACAAGTCAGAATGGACTACATGAAACCTAATGTGGAAACGAGGTCTGATTTTGAGAGAACAAAGAGGAAGTTGGAGGTGTCTCATTGTTTCAGCAGGCTAATGCAGGTTACATGTCAAACACAAACTACCCTAAAACAGACTTCTTTCATGTCCCTCTTTCATTTCCAAGCTCGTCGAAGGTACAAGTCTAAAAAATGACATAACGTCTGAAGAAAATTGAGGAGGGGAGAGAGAAAAGACAGTGCGCTATCTTGTGAGGGCAGAAAGGTTGGAAACGTATCAGATGATGAGACTCGACATCCTGATTAGACACCCTGCTCAGTTTAATGAGACCTGACTGACACCAGAGGAAAAGGTCTTGTGTGTGACTTCTGGATATTACACCCAGAGCTATTATAGCATTAATCCTGCTGAACAATGAGCACACTCACACTGAAGAAAGTCATACACCTCAAGAAAAGCCAATCTCCTGCATGTGCAGCTGACCTCTAACTGTCTTTGATCATAAATACCTGAGCTTTGTGAGCCCATTTCATCTGAACTGGGCCTGTGCTGTGTTAGCTTTGAGCTTTTGTATATTTGAAGTGTAACTACAGCAACCTTGTCAGCCTAAACAGCCTGATTTTGGCTGATAGGTTTCAAGTCGAGCCAATGTTTTATATAACTTTCCTCAGAGAGCTGAAACAATAGCTAAAACATGCTTTCTAAGACAATTCTGACACTTTTCAAACTGAAACGTTTCCAGCAGGATGTGCAGGCTGTTGCATGACTGTGATTCTGTACCTAATGCTGAAATTTACCACCATTCTTTTCATAGTAAGACTCATCACACACCCATTAAACTGAGTACACAGATAATAACTACTGCTGCACCAGGAGCTGACACTGTGTGACAACTGTGCATGTTATAAATGGAAGAAGGAGAAATGAGGAGCGACTGTAAAAAGAAGAGAGAGACGGGCAGTAAAAGCAGCCAGAGACTATCAAAGTTTTGGAAGCAGCTAAATTAAAAGCAGCTGTACTGCTGGCCTTGACACTCGGCTGTGGTGGCCTTAAAGGGCTAGTATTTAGCTTTGGCTAGCCTTGCTTAGCTACCACAAATATTCAAATGGCATACAGTATAAACTGTTTAACAGCTGGATTATATGTGTATATTAGTTGGTGTTAGCCTCTGGAACAGGGCTATATGGAAGAGATTTAAGAAACCTTAAATCAGATTCCTGCAGGCTGTTTTCATAATGTTGCCACTAATATTTTTATCTTCCGAAATTAAATAACATTAGGTTACTCATGTAACCCCGGTTCTCTGATAACCAAGTGAAGTATCTCACTATGAAAAGCATGATCGGTCACGCCAGAGGGCGCTTCCCATAGTGAGATACCAGGGGAGGTTTGAAAGAGAACATCTATCAAAATCATTATATACCAGTAAATATGGTTAACCAGCACTCAAGACAGTCTGATTGCTGTGCCAACTAGGGATGGGTACCAAATAAGGTCTGTCAAAAGTACCAACTACCGATTCATGTAAAATCAAATGGTACCATGTCCAGGTACCTAAACCCACCCTTGTGACTGTGAGGGAGTGGAAGAGTAGGCAATTTTCCATGCTGGACATGAACACAGCATTGCAAGGTTATGTATTGAAGAATAAATATGTTAAATTGAAAAAAAAGAAACTTTATTATAAAAGAAATGAACACTTTTTACCACATCAACACAAAAAAGTACAGAAAATTGGTACTGTCGAGTGCCAGTACTGATTGCCAGGTACCGGGTATCGGTATCGTATCATTTCAAATGTGAAAGGTACCCATCCCTAGTGCCTACCTTTGTGAGCATGCTTCACAACTTGTCAGATACACTCAGGGATTCAAACATCAACACTGTGATTGTGAACTGTGAATGGCGATTGAGGAGCTCACCTCATGCTCTGAGATCCCATCGATGATCTCGGAGACCTCATGCTCACTGCGAGCTGCAGACGAGGCCAGTCCACCTCCTCTCTGCCCAACACGGCTACAAAAGCAGAAATACAGAAGGCTTCTCAATAACAGCATCACACGCGCAACTGTGACTGAGTCACTCACATTGCACAATGAAACAAAACTACAGTCCGTCTTTACTCAAACTACAGTCAGTAGGTAACGAAACACATTCACATATGTGTTGCAGAAATTAAAAGCTTTTTACGCTGCTAAACTATCGCAGGTTTGTTGTGAGGGAGAGAGGGAACAAAATCCTGTGATCTCACCTCTGCATGCGCTCCTGCAGCTCTCTTTGCTTGCGGATCTCTGGGAACTGTTTCTCGTAGTACTCCCGCACCTTGCTCTCCTTGGCTCGGCGCCGCGGGTTGTTTTCAATGCGCTCCACCTTCTTCTCCCAGGCTTCCATCAGCTGGTCATAGCGCTGGCAAAATTTCTGTTCCTGAAGCAAGACGGCGAGAGGAAAAGCTCAGTCTGCTGCTGTTGATACCCACACAACCATTAACACTATCTCTTCATGCCTCTTATTTGATCCCAAGAAACTGAAGTGACGGACTATTTAGTGTGAAACTTAGATTACACAACATTTAACAGAATTATTGTGAAACAAGAACTCCCCCACAGCGCAGAGTGACGTTTGAAGATTATTTTAACTTTTGCCACATTTTAATCAAAATTTTTCCACATTTTATCCTTAAAACTGTGCTTCTACTGTTCACGCTGAGTTGCTATTACTAGGTTTGAATGTGGCATTACTTTGAAATTGATATCAAAGGTTGTATTATCATCCAAAGCTTTTCCAGTAACTTGGTTTGGGACTACTCTTGTGCTTCTCTGGATGTTTAGGAGAGGGGCACAGGGTGAAATGTTGGTATTGTATGGTGAGTCTGGCCTTGAGCCTCGACCCTGGCAGACGGCAGCCCACTGTTTTCCCAGCTTCCTCGCAGGCAGGCTGTAAAGCGAACCATTAAACCTGGAGGAGACACGACTCTCGGTGGGCTCGTAAACCACAAGGTGATGTCTCCCACCACTCTGCCCACGAGGAGCTCCCTCCCCCACTTAGACTCAACACCAGAGAAGACTGGACACTCGCCCACAGCTTACAGGCTCTGATACATGTGCTGCATTTCAACTCTTCTTTCTTGCCTCACATAAACTTTGAGTGAAAGAAATGCAGGGCTGTGAGAGAGTTGCTGTTGGCACTATCTCTTACGCTGGAAGCAGTTTAAAAAAAAAGCTTTTTCCCACCATATTTCCTACTTGTGGGTAGACAAAATTTCATTAGTAAAGCAGTGGACTTGATTTGTTATAATGATTTTCTGTCAAGCTGGTTGATTTTAAGATGTCTGCCTGGCTCTGGCATCAGAGCTCACCCCAATTGATCCCTGCTTCATTTATAGTCATGCTCTTTGGCTCCGTCTCGCTCAATCACTGCCAGCTCAGACTAACCCTGCTCATTAGATGTGCTTGGCTGACAGTGAATACAACACAAGTAAAAAACAAAATGTTGGTTTTTCTTTCAGAGTATTGTGAGAGACTTTTTTTTTGTTGTTTGATTTGTTGTTCAAAAGCAGTCACCTCCCCGAGGCACAGAAGGAGTACTGACAACAGATCATGAACTGGAGCTCTATTTTTCTCCTATTTGTTCATAATGGCCACATACTTCAAGGAGCAGCTGGCCCACTTTACACCAGTCATCTATCACGGGCTGATTCCCAGCAGAGTCAGAAATCGTGGGCTCTGGACTTACCCACTGCTTGCGAGCATGATTTCTCCTCTTGAAGTACAGGATGAGCTTCTTCCTCATCGCCTGGTTTCTAAAAAGGATGAAGACAGAAAAAAGAGGCATGGTGAAAACAGATGGGCAGAGAGATAGGAACAAAAAAACAGCATTGGTTTTTATCACTTTTATCACATAGTAAATCCAAGCATGATATTCTTCAGATCCCTCGGTGCACATTTTCAAGCCTCTGCACTTCTCTATCACACTTCTTTCTCTATTAACACACCACAGCTGTGCTCAGACTCACACAAACACAAACAATGCTTGTCCTTGAATGCCACCACTCGATAAACTCAAACTAGCTTCTGGGTGGAAAGGCCAGCGAGGTGAGCCAAAGTTATAAAACTTGTCTGGACTGGAACGGTCAGCCGCATCGCTTCAAGTAAAGGTCAGGGCCAGTAATCTCCTTAGGCAGCCTCTCAGTTTGTCTCTTTCTTTGCTGCAAGACAGAATTTTATTCCTGACACTTAATCTGTCAGTTGTAAGGTCACGTTCCCTTGCTGATTAATGTAATCTTATTCTACATTAGTCACTTCAGCTGAGCCGCAGGGCCTGCCGGGTCACAGGCAAGGACAGAAGATGAGGAAGTGGGTTAGTGGTGGTGAAAGGGTTTTGAGAAAATTAGAAGATAGCACGATAACATTTAGGGCAAAAAGGGATAAACACTTGGGATGACCTATTCTTCATTTCCCAAACATGTTATCTGCAACAACAAACCCGAGTTCAATCTAAACAGCCTTAACCCCCAACCTACATAAACACTCCCACACAAACAAACACACACATGTTGAGCCAAACCGTTGCATCAGAAAGACAAACGCTGCCAAATCCTGCTAGATTCGGTCAATACCTGAACTCATCATGGCATTTAACGAGTGAGAACTAACTTGGTATGGCAAAACGAAAAAAAAATGTGGACGGACTGAAGACAGAGATGGCATTGTGCTCTGGACACCAGATGGCAAAGGGAAAGATTAGCAGGCCTGAACTCCTGCAAAAGGTTTCCTTTGTCCTGCACTGAGCCTGTGCCATTTCTGAGATATCAGAGAACACTGTAATTAAGCATAATACCCCCAAAACACGACGGCTGAAAGATTCATTATACAAACACTATTGATCAGTTTTCTCTAATGATAACGCTGCATCTCAAGAAAGCTTCTGTACTTGGCTGCATGTTCAGAGGATGTTTGTTAGTTTATCATCATCTGAGTGACACAGAAACTGTAGGTGGTGGAGTAAAATGCAAAAAGCTCCTCAGAGAGACTCATACTCATCTATCCCAGCAGGGATGTGTGCCAAGGTTATCAAACCGGTTAAAGAAACAAAGAAGTCAATTGTGCTGGGTCAAAGCGACACAGTGGTATTTCATAACACGCGCAGGGAGAGAGGAGAGTTTTCAGTTAATTCCTTTGAGGCAATAATACTGATGAAACGGTGCAGAGATCAAAAGCAGTGAAGACAGAGCAGCGTGCAGCCAAGAGGTCAGACACTTCTTGTGGTATGCCACTGTGCCCAAACCTCTGTGCCAACGATGGAGACGAGCTATTATAACCCTCAGTCAGCCCTTTGATGTGCCTCAGTGAATTATGGTACTTAAAAGATTACAGATGCACATAAGCTGTACTGACAGACAAGGCATACTCGCTGCTCTCCTAGCTGCAGATAGCCCCGAATGTATCAAAATGACATAATTTATTTAACATTCACCTAACACAACCTCAAACACTCCAGGTCAAACTACGGGTGGAAAAATCAGCATGCATCGCTGATGAGGAAACTTAAGTCTGATATTCAAAGTTAAGCCCCTAAATCTCAGCATGGATTGATCCAAAGCTCTGTCAGCAACAAACACCCAACTGCAATAAATACATAAGTCTACATTTTTTCATCTGCATATGTGTAAATGTGGCTTTTTGATGTGAGGGACTGCTGCTTTTTAACTTTAATCTCATAGCTTACTTCCCTAAAATGCAATTACCAAAGGAAGCTAACAACTGGTAGCTTGTAGTCATAGAGAAAACAAAATAAAAGTCTGTAATATCCACTTACTGGCATATAATACACACCTAGTCCAAGTACTTAACTGATCAAAACACAAAATACTGGCTTGTCTTTGTAACAGTTCAAAGTTTTCAATTAAAAAAAAGGTCACATGAATGGTGGAACAGAAAACAAGAACATTAAGTGTGAAAATAAAAACATAAATGTGCTCAATGAAGACACTGAATTGTGAAAGCTAAAAGGTCATCCTCTGTATTTTACATTTCCTGTGACAAACCTGTTGGCTGGTTTGACAGTGACTGTCTGTTTTATCATTACTGAATCCTCAGCAGTGGTCCTCCTTACACACACTTTATCAAATCATGTCATGCTTATTAAGTTTACAGAATAACCATTTTACACCCCTTGAAAGTGAGTCAAGGTCTGTGGAGGGAAACAGGTGGCCCTTACACTCCTTTTCATATAGTCTGCAACAATAGTGCTGTAAGGAGTCTCTGCCATCTTCACACCTTTGTGCTGCTGCCAGCAAGTGTGTAAAACTGGTGTCAGGACTTAAACATACAACCATCACCCCACAAACACATCACACTGTTTTTAAGTTGCAAAGCCTACATGGAAAAGATACTTCTATAGTGAACCAGCAACCTGCCTCAACAACATATTTATACTGGTGTCCCAGAGAGCACTTCCATATTGTGACACAGCGTTGAACATGGGTGGTGTGACTTGTAAACATACAGAAGGAGCACAACACACACACAGGGCTGCTCCACCCTGCGGGCTCGGATGCTTTACATTGCTCTAGTTTGTCTCTGTTACTGTCTCTGATTGGCAGCCGTTCCACCTGCACGTTTCACATTGCAGGCAAACAGGTGCAGGAATACCTGGCAGTCTATAAGTGGATATAACTGCAGGGGACCAAGAGCTGCTGAGGTCAACATGTAACTGTCTGTAGTGGCAGTAATCTAAAGGTCGTGTTGAGGGGAGAGGAGCACATAAAAGCACCTGTGTCCTCCACTGTAAATGACCCAGATTCATGTCTACAGGGCTCTTTTTACTGTAACAAAAACACTCTACTCAAATCTATGGTGATCAATGTAGTCTCTCATTGTAATACCAGTTCAAACACATCATATTCTGTGTCAAAAGCACTGAAATGTACTGACAGACATTATGTTCAACCAATGGGGTGTTTGAGTAAACAGACTACAAGTGTAGATCATTTGTGACCATTTGTGCATCAACTCAACCAGCACGGGCTCTCATATCTGTGGTTTATCGCTGCAGTTTGTGATGTCAACTTCATGACTGAATAAAAAGCATAAGTCAAGTGGGCGTGCAGTGGAAAGACTTACATTTTGATGTTCTCATGGTACTGCTTGGTGTCAGAAGGCTGGTTGTACAGAGGCTGCAACAGAAGAAAAAACAGATGATGACGACAGTGATGATGATGATAGAGCCGTCCAGATAATAAACAAAGACCGTGCACTTGGACATGACTTAAACAAAGTGCATAAAATCCTCAAATCATCAAATTTTAATAAAACTAATTCAGGATTTTTGCAGAAATGTTCTAGAAATAATACAAGTAACTCAACACTTTTACGAATATAAAATGACCCACTTGAGTTCAGTCAGCAGAAGTCACTTAAAATAAAACCGCTGAGGCTTTCTAGGCAAACTTATTGGCTAAATGTTTAAAATTGTAAAGGATGAATCAAAGGTTGGAAGTGAAGAGGCATTATAGGAATTTTTAATATGAATAAACTGATGCAGACAATTTCATGCAAGCTTAGTTTACAGTCTCAGCAGGTTCAGGTACAAACCATTCACTAATACCATCTCCTGATGTGATTTTATACACTGTTCAGTGCTGCTTAATGGAGCTTTGAGTCATGCAATCAAATATTATTATTACATCCTTACGTCATATCCCTGATAAGAACTAAAAAAAACACATGATTCAGACTTCTTCCTTCTCTCTTTAAAGTGTTTGTTATCCTTCAAACTGTTCAAGTATTATAGCTTTAAAAAGAAACACGTGAGAGCAGGAAAAAGAAAAATCCCAAGCGCAGAAACTCACCAGTTCCACCCTGGGTCCCAGTCCCTCCAGTATCCTGTGAGCCTCTTCTGCCTTTTTCTGTTGAGGGAACACAAACAGAGGTAGTACATTAGCTGGCCGCCTGCACCTCTGTCATCACCACGGCAACACAGTGGGCACGCTCACATGATCAGCGAGGCTACACAGGCTACATTTTTGGATGGACGAGCACCTGGCTGGATGTATGGATGGATGGAGAGAGATGGATGCAGCTGACTATTATTAGAGCTTTTAACTCAAGCTGGGCCCACAGCTTCTTGCCTCAGCTCCCTCTCTCCTCTAGCAGAAAAAAGAAAGATTACTCACCTCCCCTGAGCAGAGAGAGGTAGAGAGAAAGAGCAGGCAGGCAGGAGAGCAAGAGGGAGTGGAAGAGAAAAGTGAGTGGGAGAGGAAGAGCAAAAGGAAAAAAGGAGGAGGGGGCTAAAGGGCTTTGGTGCTTATCTCATGATGAAAGACAGAGAAGATCTCACCTCCAGCTTACTACCTGCAACAATCGGCCTTAAAACAAGAAATCCTGGCAGGGAGTGATAAGAAAAGAGGAGAGGTGTTGTGGAAACAAGCAGGGCAGCAGAAAAGCCTCCACTCTGAGTCTGGAGCTGACCCCTCTGTAGACTTATATTTAGCCCCTGCAGACAAACATGTGAGCGGTGTCCCTGTCTGCCCCTCTCCATGTTTGCTCCGTTCTTTTCCTCATTCCTCTCTGTTCACTCTCACCGCTTCATCGATCAAACAGAGTCTCCTTCGTGACATGCCACATGCTCTGTTGCTTTCCATCTCACTTCATTTCCTTTCGGTGACCGCACAGTGAGACTGTCAGGCCTGACACGTTGGCAGACAGGATGGAGGGACAGCGAGGGGAGTTTTAGAGCTGATAACAGAGACCGAACCTGTCAGAGCGTATGCGCACATCGCCCTTTGTTCCATGTCACACTGTGTCCTTGTCCCTTTCACTCTGTCTTCAGTGTCGAGGTAATGCAGGGGGGGTGTGTTGGGGATCTACTCCTAAGTTTATACAAGACTCACGCCAACATACTTGGATGTAAGACCCCAGAGCAGCTCACGCATGCAGCTTAACTTGAGCCAACGCAGGTTTCCAACTGGGTCACATGTGAGTGACACCAAATCACTGACTGACTCCAGTTTCAAAACGACCCAGAACATTTCCTCCAAAACAAAATTCTCTTTAGATCTCATGCAAATGCCACAGCACAATGTCATTCTTCTTCCTCCTCAGCTGCTTTGCATTGATCAAGGTTTTTCCTCATTCCTGTTGCTCCTTCATGAGGCGGTGTAACAGGCTGCAGAGTGTTGCCTCACAGAGCTCACTCGCTACAGCAGCAGTTAATGAACAGCAATTATTAAAACCAGCCTTTCATCCTCGGGGAGAAGAGAGGCTCAAGGATTTCTTCTCATTTTCTTCCTAATCTCTAGTTTGCATGATACAGTCCTCAAAACTCTTTGAAAGTCTCGTTACATTAAAAGCCAGAAATGACAAATTTAGCAAAGAGGAGGAGAGGAGGATTGATGAGATCCAACAGAATCTGTGCTGAGTGTTATGTTTTCTCTACTAGTGAGGATAATTACACCGGCACATTCACAACCTGGTGACAAGACCAAAGCAAAGGAAAAAAAATATCTCCTGTATTTCAATCTGCCTCCAACAACACACAGTGCGGCTTCTTCTGCAGTAATTCAGCTGATTCTTGTTTCAGCATTTTTTAGTGGCATCAGAGGCGTTTTAGATGCAGGGATCTTTATCTGGTTGTGGTAGGGTAAGATGCAAATCTGAAAAATGGAATGAAAAAAGCTGCTTTCTGTGTACAGGATGTTCTTGGTGCTAATTGTAACTGGTTGTATTCATGGCATTCACCAAACACAGGAACTGTCACCATAGCGTCAAACTCTGTTGCTTTACCTGCATTCAGGATGTCTCATAAGGATTTTTCAAATTTTTTTTGCATCATGTCTTTCCTCGTAAGAACACAATGTGCCTCTGACAGGGAAAAGCTCTCTACGAGACTCGTGTCAAAGAGGGACTCAGGAAGTCATGCAGGCTTGAGTAGTGCTTTGATGTAACCACTAGTCTAAAGGTGCATCACAATATAGTAGAACAGACTGGGTAGATATGGATTATAATATATATCATAAGAAGGTTTTACTCACTTTATAATTACCTCAGTATGAAAATAATCTGTTTCTTTTTCTATTAGAATTATCATTTTAGGTCTACATCAAGTGGGTACTATACTTTTTACTTCCCCAAGTTAAGTTTTGGGAGAGTTTGTTTGTCTATTTGTTTGTCTGTGAGCAACATAACTCAAAAAGTAATGAGTAGATCTTGATGAAATTTTCAGGAAATGTTTTAAATGAGATAAGGAAGAAGTGATTAAATTTTGGAGGTGATCCAGATCACCATCTGGATCCATTTTTTTTAAAGGATTCATTATAATTGTGGGATAGGGCTGTTTTCACCATTTGTGTATAAAACTTGTTATGGGTACCGAATAAGGTACTTTTAAAGGTACCGACCGAATTCTATCAAAAGTACCGGGTGCGGATTTCCGAAAACCAAAAGGTACCATGTTTAGGTACCCAAATGCATCCTTGTGACTGTAAGGGAGTGGAAGAATAGGGGATCTTCCATGCTGGACTCGAACACAGCATTGCAAGGTTATACACTGAAGAATAAGTATGTTAAATTGGAAAAAATATATACTTAATTACAAAACAAATTGATATTTTTTTTACCACATAAACACAAAAATGTACCGAAAATTGGTAACGTTGAGTCCCAGTACTGGGCATTGGTACCGTTTCAAATGAGAAAGGTACCCGTCCTTATATAAAACTTCACGATAAATGGTTGGATTGCTTTGCAAAAGAATGAAAGACAAGGTCACCATAATTTCTGACAGATGTAAAAGTACAATCTAGATCCTAGTAATATTCTGGATACTAAGATCTGGAATATGAAATATGTACTGGGTCATCATAATTTTCAACACTGTCAGGTAACAAATTATCGTACAAACCTGCAACTAATACAGAATTGTAGCAGACAGTCTACTGAAAGGGAGTGTATCATTAAAGTAGGACTGAAGTGTTGCGTGACAATCACAATATGCTTGGTGGAGGTCAGCGCTCTCTGAGTGCTTTTCTAGTTGTTTAATTTTTCCTTCCTGTAAATTTCTTCATTGTAAAGCCCTCAGTTATATTACACTACACTTATTTAAGTCTACATGTGCTGATTTACTTGTGTTTTATTGATGCAGCTCACAAACTACGATTCAAATGATCCAGTCAGTATTTGTTTATCAGGTCGTGAGTAATCTGGTCTAAGTTCAAGCTTTGAAAAAGAAATTGCCTTAGAAAACTTAAATTTGATGCTTGAACTTGTCTTCTTACATCACCCCCTAACTACCTTCTCGTTTTATTCCCTTTCTGTGTGACAAACATAATCACACAAGGGTTTTAGTTGTCTGTTCCTGCTGGGCAGGCGCAGAGGTCACTGGCCACACAGCCTTAAGGAGGACAGAGAGAGGACTGCCATCATATACAGATGAAAATGCTACAACAGCTGCTCATCTGTGTGCAGGAAACACTGCATCCTCTGCTGGGAAATAATAATCTTCATCTGATGAAAGACGTTTAATGACGTCAAATAAGAGAAGCGTATCTCCACAGAAAATTTTGCAACACAGTTTTATATCAACCTGCCCTCCCTTTGGCTGATAGCTAACAAAGTAAACTGTTAGTGCCCTAAATAAACAGCAGTATGCACAAGCTACTCTTTCACTGGCCTTTTAGGGATAACCAAAATACTTCTGGGGTATTACTACTGGCCTCTGGTCAGAGCGGGGCTTACCCTGATTTACATGAAGCCAGGAAACGCAGAGACCGATGCAAATCAGGTTCATGATCTGGGAATGGACACCTCATCTATATGGATCTGATTTGAAGCTGAACATAAATAAAGTCTGTGTAATATTATTCCATAACTAATTAAAGATGGAATAAGTGTTGTGGTTGATTATATATAAAAAAAAAAAAAAGAGTAAATACTACATAAAAACAAGAGTTGGCGTGTAGCAAATTAAAAACCGCAGAAGAAGCTGACTCACTCCAGGAAAAGATAGAGAACTAGAAAGAGGGGGTGAGAGAAAGAAAAGAGAGGAGGAGGAGAGGTTTGAGGGGCAGGCATTAGGCCAGAGTACATCCAAGCAGTCAGAGGGAAGTGGAAAGTGTTACAGAGGTCAAGCTGCTTTGTGGAGCGAGCCATGAGTCATTCTTAAACTTGAAGTCTTTTAGAGAAGTCTTGGGCAATCTGCAGTGTCCTGCTGTTACATAAAAGCGCAGAGATTTAGCTGTGCTCGATAACAGTGAGGGTGAAGGTCACGAAGGACACTCCCTGTGCAGGCTGTCCCATTTTAAAAGGTCTACTCAGGACAGTGTGGTGGTTACCTGGGGATATCTGCTACATTTGGAGTAAAGTGTCAAAACAACATCCCTAGAGCGGATCCAGTCTCTCCGCTCAACAACACTTGAGACGGTTTCTCTCTCAGCAGCACACAGGTTTAAACCAGGCTCTTCATTTGCATGTACTCGCTCTTCACACTACGCTGCTGTGCTCCTCCATAAAAATGTTTTGCTTTGAATGTGTCAGAGACACCGCAGAAAAAAAAAGTCAAGAGCTTTTTTCTCTGAGCTGTGAAGATTTAACATTACTCCTAGTTTCCCACTGGGGTTTGTTCAAAGAGGCTGAATCTGGGCTGTGATACAGTGAGAGAGGAGCTCTCTGCTTTGAATGCCAATTTCAGTGAGACACTCCCGCATTTCCCCACTAGGGGGACTGAGAGCACTGAGAATCACTCGGTTAATCTGCTGCACAGAGCAAAGCTGTTCATGATTATGTCTGTGACAGACACTAACTTCACACCTCTATATATCTTTATACGGTATCCCAGTCTCAAGATTTATCTTTTAATAATTCAAACTTAAAGTTGACTCTTTTCCAATGCTCATAAAAGATTAGTTTCAGCCTCTGCGCATGTTTGAGTGAGTGTACACGTGAGATTCATCATGCCTGCTATGTTGACCTTTAGTAGCCTTTTCTGTTGGGTGACAGTCCCTCCTCCCCTGTCAGTAAAGAGTGGGAGGCTCAGGTACAACATGAATATTTTGTGGCTCCCTCTGACTTTGTTGACAAGGGCTTTTCAGGATTACATCCAGCAAGGTAAATGAAAAAGAGATTTCCAGGAATATGTGCCCCAAAGGCACCCCTCATTCTCCGGGAGCTCAGTATGATCCAAAGTACAAGAGTAATCCAAATTCTGGCTGTGTAATATATGATAAAAAACAAGATGAAATGGATGCAGGAAAGTACTAAATAAACCAGGATCTAGTTTACTTTGACAGCACGGTGTCCAGCACTCGCTGCCCAATCACAAATTCAAAAGAAGCAGCAACCCCCACAAAACACACAACATGAATGTAACAACCTGGCCTGATTTCGTTTATTTTTTTTGAATCAGTGAAACTAAACCAAACCACAGAGAAACAGCACCCAGCTCACTCTTACACCCTGGCATTCACTCGTGGTAATGAATAAAGTTGCATACGTGATCAAGTGAAACCACATTCAAATGGAGGTAATTTAAGGTCAGTGGCGGCCCACAGAACAAGCGTGTGGCGTGTGTGTGTTTTACTGACCCTGTTCTCGTCGTAGATGATCTGCACCAGGCTGCGGTGCTTGGCCTCGCTGGGTGGTGGTGAGATGGGACGCTCCGGCTCATGAGGCTTCGCTGCCTCCTCCTCCAGCTGTTGCTGTAACACACAGAGACAAGCAAAGATGAGGGAACTGAATCAAAAAGGTCCTCCTTTTCCAGTGAAACCTGTGGCTAACCAGTTCCTGTCGGGAGGTTAGAGAGAGCGTGTTAGAGACTGTCCCTCCCCTGGCTCTCCAGCAGGGACCAGACTAACTGTCCTATTAGCTGTAATAGCTATTAACTCCCCAGGGCCTAGTTAATCAAAGAGTTACTACAACAGGCTGTAAACAAAGCCAAAGCCTGCTGTGAGGCTGGAACATCCAACGAGAGGATGAAAATAGAGAGAAAAAGAGGAGAATGTGGGGAATAAACATCAGACAATTACAGGAAAACAGCAGAGGTCCTCTGACTTACTAATAAGTCAGCAATGACTGTTATGAGCTTGAAAACAAAAACTGTGAATGTTAGGACAGACAGCTTACAGAGAACAGCAAACAAACAGAGATACAGGTTCAAAATCAGAGCAGGCAGACAAACTGTGATGAAATAAAAGATAATATGGCTGGGTTTTTCTGATGTTTCCCTTTCAATCATGCAGAGCTCAGTCGGTTGTCCTTTGTCATCTTCCCCTGAAGCTGTTCATAAAGAGAAGAAGAGATGTCTGCGCTGACCGTCAGAAGGAAGCTGAATACCATTTAGGGAGAAAAGCAGTGTTTGGGTCTCTGCACATTTTCATTCAGGCACTTTTTGTGTTTCAGGGAGAGCTGGATATCTTTCAGAGCTGAAACAGCCAAGTGTGAATAGAACCAAGAGGATTAAAGAGGACTTCATCCAGATGTTTAAAAAGGCATAAATAGACCTGCAGGGATCATTAATCCTCACACATCCCACACTTACCGACAACAATCAGTAGTATTCAGAAGAAGCTTCTTTCTTCATTCTCGATTAGGGCAGGATGGATGAGACAAACTTTATCGATTTGAAACATATACTCCAAAATTTCAAACACAGTTTTTCTGTGTACATCCATACAAATGCTGCTGTATCACATAGGCATTTCACTGTTGTAGTGTATCCTCTTAGTGTGTCTCATTTAAAGTTTACTGACCTGTGTGAGCATCAAACTAATACTCTGGCCTTTTGAAAAACTTTAATCTGGGATATGTATGATTAAAAAATTTTTTAGCAGAGGGTCTGTTGGGATTTAGTCAGTTCTCATATATAGAAGAAGCCAATGAGGACTGTCATTAGTCAAAGATGAAAAGCATACTTCAGCAGCCACTAACCAAGCATATTCAGCTTTCTAAAAGTCTTTAAGGTCTGACGATTTTTTGGGACTGATGCCAATACTGATTATTAGTAGGCAAGGAGGCCGATAACTGATATTTGAAGCCGATATTAATTTGCACTCAAAGTGAAAATATTGGCGTAAAAATTTTTGAACAATACAAACTCCAACACTTGACTTCATTCAAATGCCTTCAAGTGTATGTTTATTAAACAGCTCCCACGCTTAGCAGTATGTTTTACAAAGTCAAATGAAAACTCAAAAAAAATAAATAGCTGAAGTTTTCTCCAGTAAATAAAGTTTTCCAAAATTTCTATGTAACTGCAATAAAATTGGACAATTGAGTTTGTGCTGCCTTTTAACAGGCATGTAATGCAGTTGAATTATTTTCTGTTTGGTTTTACATGACTGATTTTAAATGTTGACCATCTAGGGCTTCCATAGTGTAGACAGGGAGAAACTGTGCAGAGAAGCATCAGAGTCAAAACAACACAGTTTTGAATAGGTTTCATATCGGCCGTCGGAAAAAAAAAGGCAGAGACCGATATGCCCCAAAATGCCAAATATCAGCCCGGTTGATAATCAGTCTATCCCTACATTTCATCTTTAAGCGATGACCAAATCTTGGATTTTCCACTCTTTTCCAAAAACAGATGCTTTACACTTTCTTCTACCCATAACCCAGAAATGATCACAACACTTAAAACATCAAGTAAACAGAAACTTTGTGACAAAGCAATTCTCAGCAAGTTGTGATATCTGTGGCAGGATGTTTTCAGTTGTAACCAACTGTCTGTAGGCTGAGTCCAGGTGTTGCTGAGTGGCGTGCATGCAGCTGATCTACAGTTAAGAAGTCAGCCCCCCAACTCCTCCTCTGAGGCTTTAGAGAGGGGACAGACTGCCTCCAGAGGATCCACATGAGCCAAGAGCGAAATGGATCATCATGCGTCATGATAGAACTGGATAAGCATCTGGTGAGGGGAACGCAGACATTCCCACAGAGACCCCTCCTTCCCTTTCCAAACCCACCGCAGAGCAAAACTAAATAAACCAGCCATCCTTGGCTTGGCTGACAGGACACAGGCTGACGGTAACTTTAGCCCTTACCCCCGCCCCTCCACCAACTCTGCCAGAACTCTTTAAATAAAGTTTTACCGTGACACTTAATTACTCCAGATGTTTTAATGCTTGAAGAGAGCCAAAATGTAAGAAAATATCCACATAAACACTGTGTGTGTGCCGAGGGAAGGAGGAGGAGATGGGTCGTGATTTATGCTGGTAAGCAGCAGAGCCTAGCTCCTCAATCATTCAGTTTTAACTTTAGCTTCTACTGCTACTTCATTCATATTTTACCATTGCAAAGTTTGTTGTACTAAAAATCAAATCCTTTCCACAGCTCATTATTATCAGTATTTTTGTCTCAACCCACAAAGCTTCTATAGGAACATCCAGGAGTCTAAGATGTAAAGCAGCTCAAAAACCTCCCTTTACGGAGCTCTTATTTTTTACTGTTTCACACTACTGCACAACAATTTCCCCAGGGACAAATAAAGCTCTCTCTCATGTTTTATCACTCAGTGAAAGCAGCTTTGCCTCCAGATAATACACGGAAGAGATTTCAGAAGTATAATCTTACAAGAGTTGTGTCATGAGCTTTGATTTAACGACGGGTATTTTATTTTAAGAAGCAGCAGGTACAGTTCCACTTCTGTTGATGCCAAATCTACGGGTACACTCACTACTAACCACTATCTGATGTGAACATTTGCTCATATCTACTGTCTTTTCCATTCAACTGTAGAAGTCCTCATCTTTAACGACTTTTAGGACATGTTTGTTAAAAAATGAATTTGAGAACCTCCTTCTGGTGCTTTTAAAACTTAAATTGAATCATATCTAGCCTTTCTGCAGCTGAGAAGTAAACTGCTTTTTGTTTGGTTGACCTCTAGGGATGCAGCAAGTACCTGGTTTTACTATTAATTGTGATTTAAAACATCACGGTTATTTAATCCCAAAGGCCGCAGCTACATCAAGTGCTTCTGTTCTCACTCACAAAAAACAGACTTCCTGCATCATTTCTGGTGCAACCTGCACCGAACAAAAACAAAAAGTCACAGCAGTAGTGCACCTGCTTGAAGTTGCTAACAAGAGACATGGCAGCTATGCTACATTAGCTTAGCAGGACTCAACACTGTAACTGGACCGCTGGCCCAGATGTGCAACTGAAAGGCTCCAGGCCAGTTAAAACAATGCCTTTTAAAATGACCACATCGTTTTCATACAATAGTAAACTGTTGTTTCATTGGTAAACAGAACGAGATCGTGCCGTAGTTGACTGCTTCAGCCACAGCGAGCGTTTCCCGTTTGTCCCTCTGCCTGCAGTCACATGGACATAATGGATGAAAGGCAACAGTTCACGGATTGAAGTGTGGGCTTTTTCTCATTCATTTTAGTGTTAAAATATTTTTAAAACCTCAGTTTTCTGATCAAAAGCCAGGCAAGGTGCTTTAGAATGTAAACAAAGAAAATCAGTTGAGTATTTGGGGGAGAATATGAAAACAAAAGGCAGAGGAAATTTCAGTCACACAGGCGAAACCGGTGGAGTTGGCTGGGATAGCAAGCAGATAATAACTCTGTCTTTGTCAAACCTGCTCATCAATGCCAACATATGCAGTCAAGTAAATTGAGTACCTATAGAAATTAGGGATTCACGATATTGGATTTTTGCTGATACCCGATATGCCGATATATCGAAACCCCTTTTGGCCGATACCGATACGGATAATCACAAGTTTGTTTTTTTCACTGTAAAGAAAGCTCAGTCTATCCTGTACTGGAATTTATATGTTATTCTAATTGTGACGGTCTTATTTGTTTATGAAACACACATAAAACAAGACAAAAAACATTTGATTTTACCATAAATAAGAAATGTATTATTTTTTCAAACTCAAGACATTCAGTATTGAAATACAGAAAAATAATTCCTTTAGATCACATGAACTTTAAATGTAAAATGCGTTTTTAAACATAACCAAGTTGAATTTGATTATTTTAGAGCTACTGTAACAACCTGGTGACAGACACAGAGCTCTGCAGTGCAAATAAATGAAGTGCTACATTTTATTTAAGGAGCTTATTTTTCAGATGGAAAATAATAATAATCCTAACTGAATAGCACCTTATTGGCTGTGCCTATCGGCAGAAATTTTCATATCTGCAGATACAGATAAACATGTTTTTAAGCTTTTATCAGCCGATACCGATATTGTGCCGATAATATCGTGCATCCCTAATAGAAATCATAAGATAGTGTAATCAAGCAGCAAACTCCGGTCTAAGAATGTGAGACAATGTGGAGAGTTTTAATCTCGAGTGTCCGCTTGAGGCTGACACTGGAAGTCACATGAAGAAATAGCATGGGGCCACTTCTGCTCTGCGTTGTGACCTGAAATGAACAGATCGGCCTTTCATCAGCGACACCAAATCAAGCCATTTGGGTCAGACCTGGATCAAAATCTGATATCAGGATCCCTGCTACAAACGTACGTTTAACTCAAAGTTCTTATCAAAAACCCTGTTGTTATTCAAGCCCTAATGTTGGCCAGCTCTGATTGTTAGCACATCTAATCTGTGCTCCAGTTTACAAGCAGCAGGCCCTGGTCCACGTGCAGCGGTAATGCTAGCAGAAAAGCATTAGCCACATGAGAAGTCATACAGGAGGCAGAAAAAAACAGATCTAATTTTCCACTCCCCATTATTTTCAAAATGTTTTTCATCAAGTCATTATTTAACCTTAATGATGGAGAAATAAAATTACTGTTAAACAACAGTATCAATAGCTACTATCAGTATCACCACCAGTATAAATGAGACCTGAACCAAATGATTTTTCAAAGGTGATTTCTTTTCTGAATAATAAAGTAAAGAAGAATTAGTGGTATTATAATGAAGCAGGAGAGTTAGAAAGAGAGATCTAGACCATTCAGTTGCTCTAAAACATGGCAGGCAGCCAAAAGGGAGACTGTGTGGCAGGGATATGAGTGGTTTAGCAGTCACAAAACCTCAACCATAATCCTCCTCCTCCCCTAGGGAAAGAGTTATTTATAGCCTTATATATTTTTAACCTACTTTTCTCCAAAATAAAAAGCAAAAGAGAGCAGAGAAGAAAAAAGGGAATGCAGCCGCCTGGAGGACTGAGTGTGCTGAATTGTGGCGCAGTGAGCAACAAAAAAAGTTGCCGAAGTTGAATGCAGCGATTACAACACGGCAAAGTCTGTTTAAGACTTTATTACTCTGATGCCAAGTGAAGTCTGGCAGGGAGAGTCACACTGGAAAACCGCACATGATCATTTCAAACAAGCCAAACGCTGCTGCTAAGAAAATCCGAAAAGCTGCCAGTACTGGCACAGACCTCGATATCTACAAGCATGACAAATAAACTTGGAAGTACCTCACAGTGTTTTCATCAGCTCAGCTAGCAAAGGTATGGGAAAATGTACAGGAATGACATCACAACGTGCTGGATTTTACTTATTTTTCCCAGTTGCACATCTTCTTCTCGCACAGGATGTATGACATAATGTGGTTGTTGGGCAGGCCAAATCACTCCACGAGTCTACAAGTCTCAGAGTCATGACCCATCAATAAGTGTGTATACCTGTTTCTTGCGAAGCTTGCAGATCTGCTGCTCCACCATGGTGATTTCCCGGTCTACACGGTCCATGTTCTGGATCAGCTCTTCCTTGGAGTAGCGAGCCGGCACCAGATCCAAGTCGGGGTCCATATGGACAGGACTCACAGGTGAGATCGGCTCCAGCTTTCCCATGGAACTTCCACGCTCCTACAGAAGCCCAGAAAAGGAGAAGTGACACAGTCAGATGCAGAAAATGTTTGGTATATTATGTTCATCGGTAATTAAGGGCTCCTTCTCAATTAAAAGTCAACTGTAATCTTTTTATATCATAATAACATGGAGGAGAGGAAAGACAACCACCTGCCCTCCTCTCCATAAGACATCATCCTGACAGTGTGGCATCATGTGGAAGGTAACACACGGCAATTACTAAGTCCTCTGGGTGATGAAAGCCAGTGAAGAGTCTCAGTGTCACTAGACCACACTAATGAATATGAGGTCACAGCCTCCCTCGCCAGGATTAAGTGTGCATCTTATTAAGCGCTGGCAGCTGGCGCTGTTTGAGAGACTTTGTTTGAAATGTGAAACAAACTGTTTGTTGTGCTGCTGAAAGAAATTTGAAGGGCTGTACAACGTGTGCAGATAAAATCCTGGGTGAAAATGTCACAGAGAAGAAAAATTGAAATGGCTCGTGCCTGTCAGTTGAACGACACACAAACAACTCTTCAACTGAGCAGTTTTAATACTGACAGAGTAGAAAAAAATGATCCACAAACCCCTGATCCTCAAGGCTCAGTGCAGTTCTCCTAAGTCAGTGTACACACACTGTGAGTTTAAGCTTTATTATAAAGCCTCTTCAGATTTAAACAACAGCTACCACACCTGGTGGCACAGCTAGGAGATCTGCAGTTTCACAGAAAGAGACAGAAACCAGCATTTCATTCAACCTACCGGAATAAAGAAGAAAAAAGTAAAGTTTGATAAACTCTGCATGTAAGTAATCAAAGCAGCTGCATCGCTGAAAAAGGATGAGTGAGGACTGAAAATAAAGCAGTGACTCATTCAAAGATTTTTTAAGTATCTGGACATATGAGGGGAAAAATAAAATAAAAATTGCTTTCACAACTTTCCAAAGCATAATTTCAAATATCTTAATAGCTTGTGTCGCCTGTGTCCAGCTATCAGCCTTAAAACTAGAGAAATACAACTCCAAAAAAGAAGTGTTAATATTTCTATTAATGTAGCCCAGGGGTGGCCAACCTGTGGCTCGCGAGCCGCATGTGGCTCTTTGCCTTTCGATGTGCAGCTCTTCGATCCACTCATAAAACTGATATATTGTTGCAAACGTTGGGACCAGTATTGATCAATACTTGGGTGATGAAATCAATACTAAATTGATACTTAAGTTTCAGTTTTTCTTCTCTACATGCGCTCCTCTCAATCGTTTTTGTGCTTATAGATAGATAGATAGATCAATGGAACTTTGTCTCTTCTATTTGTCTTTCACATGGCTCCAAATACAAGTTTTAAACACACAAACACAATAAATCTCGCCTTGAAAATTGGAAATGTATTGATTTTCAATTTATGTCATTTCGTTATGTGTGAGAGGAGGTGCGTTTCTAAGACTGTTTCTTGCAACTCTTTGAAGTACCACAGTAATTTTTGTGGCTCTTGCTTCCTGACTGGTTGGCCACCCCTGATGCAGCCCTAAAATGCTGTCATATTTTGTACATTTACTGCACAGATAGCAGCCATTTGCCTGGGCAGCAGGGGAGGTCAGTACTTTACTGCCATACTACCAGGATGTAAACAAGCACAGATGACAGACAAGTCAGACCAAAAAAAATTGGTTGCTGCAAAAGAGTGACAGATAAACAGTATTTCAGACTCTACAGTGCAGGCTGTTCAATCCTAACAGAAAAACAAAAACAGTGCAAAAAATGTAATGTTATTTAAATTAGCTCCTTGTAAAAATCCAAAGCTCAATTCAGCCCCACAGCAGCTCTTCACAGAACTGATGCTTCAAGGAAAGACTACATTAAGTTTGACCTCTTCCTAAGTCTTTTTATTTCTCCTTTTCACAGATGTTTGTAATTTTCATTGGCACATGAAAAGTGCATTTATAGCACAAGCAGTGAAGCAAAGAGAGGCTGCAACATTTTGCCTTGAAAAGCTGTATTACTGATCATTTTAGAGGTGCAACCAAAATTGTCTTCCAATAGTTTATTCACGTGATTAATCAGTATCAAGTTAAACTGAATAGAAAACCCATATATTTTAACTTTGTCTGATTTTCCTTAGATCTACCTAATTCTATTTGGATATTTGCTTGGCAGAAAGAAATCAGCCTATTTAAGACGACGGTCTGTAATGTAACTTGTTGTTTCTTCCAGTCAGCTATTCCAGTCTTTCCATTCATAAACCTGTCAGACTGTTGGGCCACCTGTTGCTACTGAGGCAGCTTCACGATGTGTCTTTGATTCTTGTCCACATAAATCTTTAAATTGAACGCTTTCAAAAAGCCAAATACACAATGTGTTTACTCTCCGGAAGCTTCTGCATGAATTTAATCTATTTAATCCATTCATGAGGGGAGAAGGGTTTTTTGCTGCTACCTGTTTATGAAACAACAGCGCATGTCCAGGTGAAGAGAGGGTCTACTTGTTGTGTAAAGGTGGGGTTTCCTCCCAGGCAGTGAGTGTATGAGTGTTTTTTCTCTGTATGTATGTGTGTAATCAAGAGTTACAGCCTCCATAAATGATGGCATGTGTGATGCAGCTTGGGCTTTTGTTCTGCGTTATTTTTAAACGTCTAAAATGAAGGTTATATAAGTGGGCTAATCTGGACTAGGCAGGCTGTATTATTGCTCCGTAGACCTGTTGTGATTGAAAATGGGGAGTACTATGGGGAGGCTGAGGGGCTACGGCAAATGAAGAAGTCCATATTTGAAAAAGCGAGACAAGTTAAATGAAAAGAGGAATAACTAATATGGTGGCAGTAGCTTCTCTAAAAACAAGGTTCATGCATACAAATAACACTTCCTTCCTGAGCTGTGCAGAATTCCTCTCAGGGGACTGAATCATGGTGATGTAAAACCGGATAGCATTACACAACAGGTTTGCAGGGTAATCCCATTCACAAGGATGTCAGAGATGCAGAAATAAAGAAAAATATTTGTAAACATTTCTTAATTTTCAGAAGCTAGATTGCTTTCGTTGATGTTTTTGTTGCTGCAGCTGTCTTTAAGTAATGCCATTTGTTGGCACTTTGTTCTACTTCAAAGTCATGGACAGTAAGAATTGTAAAATGTTTTATGGAACAACAAAACCATAAAGTCAAAGATAGTCTGCTCTCTCAGAGTGTTGAAATTTCCGTTCCTGCGCCCTGCACTGTCTGTCCTTTGTCTTTGTCATTGTTACAGCGGCACATCAGGAGCTACTACATCTGCAACATAGTGTGAAAAGGTCAGAGAGCAATAGCTTAGCTTTTAGCTTCACACAGCAGACAGCGTATACACCCCCAACAACCCAGGTCACATTTAGAACATGCCATCGCATGATGTCTCCGGCTGTTCATGTGACAGGTTGTTGGGTTTTCTTTTTTTCAAATAACCTCCGGGGGTTGTAGCGTGTCTGTGTAAATGTGTTCTGTTTAGTAAGCACCAGGCAGTGTAACTGAGTCACGTACTCTCGAGTATTCACATTCCAGACAACAGATGAATAAAGCTGTAGACATCCTGTTTTCATGCTACAGTGTGCATCTTGGTTCACAACAGTCCCTGTCAAGCCCACTCCGAGACAACAGCAGGTGCACAAAGCTTCTCAAACTGCTGTACCTGCCTTGACAGACACACTTTGAAGGAACAAAGATTTCAAAAAGAGCAGTAAATCTATAGAATAGGTACAATTCTGTGTTTCTTCTTCTGGGCATGAAATGAAAATGCCTTACACAGATCAGTCATGACATTATGTTTTGAAGGCTGTTTTCACTTTCTGTCGAGAACCTGATCAGTTGGGGGTTATGATGTTATGCTGTTATGGTTGACCAGTGTTTTATCTATCTTCTCTTACGTGTCAGTGCTGTGCACTTGCAGGGCACACTAAACTCAAACTTAATTTCTCCATCTGCCCACATTAGGCTCATGTATGACTGCAACACCCACCTATGTTGTTTATTAATGATGTCAAAATTTCAGATTTTTGCAAAGTAAGAAAGTCAAATAGTGTGTGAAAGTTCAGTTACAAAACCTCAAACCACAAGGAGCGGCTCTCCTGCTGGGCAGCTAACAGCTCTGTCAGACCGACACTCTGCCACATTGGATGTCTGTACCCAGCTTATGGTAAAAATATGGATGAGCCGGCTTTATTACAAGATAGTATCAGAGCTGTAGCTAGTTATTTAAAGACAACACTAAGTTTAAAGCTTACCACCTGTTATTGCTCTTTGTACCATGACACAGCAAGAATCTGTTCAGTGAATCGAGTGACTAAACATAGTGCTTCATGATACAGGTCGACACTTGTACAAGGTGGTACAAAAAGTCAATATCTGAGCGGCTAATGTTGAGTTTCTCAGCTGATATGACTTAGTGGTCCTGCTGTAGTCATGAAGGACATTAGGCTAGCTTACAGTGAACCTTTGAGACAAACAGCAGACAGTGGTCGGACTAGGATCACTGTCTAATGTGGATCTGGTTTAAATCAGCTTTGACTTACCTGGATTAGTACAACACTTTGAATGTGGCCTCAGTCTTAGTCTTAGCTAGTTTGAAGAGCATTTACCACCTTCAGCCTTTAACTGAGTTAATATCACCTAGAGAGCTTTGATCATTTGAAATAGTTGTGAAGAATGGCTGTTTCTAATCCTGTGTGAATCGACCCTGTACAGAGCAACTCATTGTAGAGCACTGTACTGTGATATTATACCTTATTTTTCATTATAAAACACAGAGGGTCAAATCAGGCTGCCTGCCGAGTTGTTACAGTAACTAAATGTTTTTGTCCTTCTCTGATTCATTGTTCGGGTGAGTCATAACACAAGTGCAAGCTTTGTCTGATACTACTGGCCTACTCCCTCCTTTCCTGTTAGTCTTTGTCTCTTTCTCCTCCCTTTCCATTTTCCACACTCACCCTTTGCCTCCTTTTCAGCTGCAGCTCGCTCCTCTCCCCACTATCACTCTGTGCACTTGTTCCATGCAGTGATTGCATCTGACATGACTTATATAATGGGTTTACAGCCCGCTGAGCTCAGAGGGGAATTACTGGCATTCCTGAATATTTCCCTGCTAGCTTTAAAGTCAATGTTTTTCTTTTCCTGTACCCTCTGTTATTGGTGTATCTATTTACCATTCCTTGGCTGTCTGCCTCCTCTGGCAGTTTGAGGCACTCTGTGTAATGTCAGGAACACCTCCCCATCAGTGCCTCTACACTGCGAGCAAGTCGTTTTGATGTGCAGCTCACACAGCTCCATCCTCAGTCTTTTGAAATCTAGGTCAGCTCTATTATTTATTAATTGCTTGTTTCACAACTCCCTTAGTCTTCCCGCTGCCGCTCACAGAGCTCGAGCTCCTACAACGCAGAATCTCATTCTACGACTTCTGCTGCAGTGTCTAATAATAACATGTCGGGCTCAGAAGGAAGCTGCCAGGATTAATGTGAAACAAATGATTTCCAGAACACACTGCAAACATTGACAGAAATTAAGCGGTAAAATAGTAAAATAGTGTTTTCATTGGCTAAATTTTGAATTGTGTTGGCTGAATGGGTTTCCTGTTTCATTGTTCCCTTTGTGTTCTTGATTGGTTTTCCCGTTTTTTACTGATGTGTTCCCAAAATATCAATTTGATACACACAACTAATAATACTTCCTTGAATCAACAATGTTTTGCTTCGATACCAGGGCTTGGGGACTATGTACGGCAGTAAAATTCAAAGAAGACACATTTTTTACCCCTCTCTTTGTCATCTACAGTGAGCTCTGGCCTACACAGCTTTCACTTGAAGGTAGCGCTTGAAGGTGCACAGCTTGTTGGATACATAGTGAAGCAGACTTGTATATTGTGTATATTGTGCCACCTTTTATGACTTTTCTCTCTCATTAGGTAATAATCATACATTTAAAGGGAAAGTTAGTATACCTTTGAGTAAATCAATCTTGAGCAGTGCTGGTTTGATTTCTTTTTAATCAAATTTCAGTATCTGATAGTGTGGTTATGATACTCAGAAGAGCTATGATAGGCATAATAACTGCTTGGTATTGATAGGGATGGGTACCGAATTCTGTAAAACGATCCACGCAAAACCAAAAGGTACCAAGTTTAGGTACCTAAATGCATCGTTGTGACTGTGAGGGGGTGGAAGAGTAGGAGATTTTCCATGCTGGACACGAAAACATCATTGCAAGTTTTATATATCGAAGAATAAACATGTTAAATTGAAAAAAAAAGTATATCTAATTATTAAACAAATTGATATTTCTTACCACATTAACGCTAAAAAAGTACCGAAAATTGGTACCGTTGAGTACCGATACCGAATGGCAGGTACCAGACATTGGTACTGTATTGTTTCAAATGTGAAAGGTACCCCTCCCTAGCTGCTGAACACAATAGAAGTTTTCATGCAGTAACACAGTTTAAACCTATTATTGCCATTTGTATTCCAAATATTACTATACCGCATTGACCCTAATATAGGATGACCCTGATTTTAAGATGACCCCCCCCCCCCTTTTCAAGACCAATCTTCAGAAAAAGACTGATAACCAAAGTTAATTTAGTTTAAAGAAACTATTTTGAAAAAAATTCTGAGAAAATCATCAAAACAATATTTAGAGACTGCATTCATTTTTGGCTTTTAAAATAATCGCTAAAATCTGTATTTCAAATGCAATACCGATAACCGCTCTAGTAATGGGTATGCCTTCACTACGTTTCCTACCCACCCCCCACCCCTGACCCCCCTTCTTACATTATTTTCAATGGTTCAGGTCCTAACAGTATTTCCAAGTAATGTGACGTTCTGCCCTCTTACATCACATCATATACGTTCACAATAAGCATAATTTAAATAAATCTATACCGAGTGTTTCATACAGTATGTCTGGCGATAGTTATTTGTCAACTGCTTTTTAATATCTTCTTCTATATACACAATAAATCCATTGTAGTACACCTTATTTTTGAAGGACTACTGACCTTAGCCATGTCTTCAGCCCCTCCCATAGGCAACTGTTGTCTGTGGGACGAAGGCCTCATCAGAGACTCTGGGCCCATGTCTAAACGAGGCCTTTTGATCTCTGCATACTCTAGGTCTGATTGACTGCTGGGCTCTGGCAGGTAGAGGTGCTCGTAGCGGATATGCTGCTCTTGTCCTCTGCAACAGAAGAAAAAAACAACAAAAAGGAGATTAGAGAACTGTGTAAATGTTTGACTGCAAGAAGAAGACACAGGCAGCAGATGCTGTAGATGTGGAAGGTTCAGTTAATTGTTAAAAAACATCCCTGATTGAATTGTCTTTGACCTGATGAGGCCTGAAATTTAGTTTTCTGTGGGAGAGGTGAGGAAGATGCTGGTTTGGGTGAAAAACTGGACCAAAGAGGGCTCCATTTGAGCACAGAGACACATTGGTGGAAAAGCACAAGATGTCATTAACAGCCTTAAATCAGAGTGACCTAAATTTTTACTGTTGTTTTCAAGTCAAACACACACAAACGCCAGCTGGCTTGATTTTGTTCAAACTGAATCACAGTCAAGTAATCACTTAAGATCATGTTTTCGAGAAAATGGTTACGTGGAGTGGGTCACTGAGTAGTGGAAAGTGGAAAGAAAGAAAGAGAGGGAAGGAAATAGGAAAGGGTGACTCACTGTAACGTTACCGTCAAATGGTTTCAAATTTAGCAGCAAATGGTAGAGTGGTTCTTTCAGGCAATCTATACTCAAATTCAAGACGCCAAGCGCTTTTTATAGATTAAAAGTTGAAACTAAAATATGGTAAAACTTCGACTGTAACCTCCTAAACTGAAACCAGACTGGGTGAGCAGGAATATGAATGATTACAGTGACAGGAAAGGGGGCACCGTCCTGCAATGTGATCTGGTCATGAGCTACTGTGTGTGTGTTGATAGTATAAACACATTCTGCACATTTATATCACATTCACTGAATTCATTCCTACACTGGATGGCAAAGAAGTTGGCACGTGAAAGCAATTGACAGTTTCTGGGAGTTAACCGCACACGCTCCTCAGTTATTAGCCCTGTCGTAAATGGCTCTCTGTTAGTACTGAGAGAATCATTTTCTAAAGCCCGCCCCAGAGTCAGATGCCAGAATGTCAGTGACTTTGCAGCCTGTGTTGAAATGGAAGTGGCTTCTGAACAGAAACGGGGAAACACAACCATAATTGCTGGTCCAGACCCACAACGGTCTGGTGTGTGGTTCCTGTGTGTGCAAAGAGGCACGGAGACTGTGCGCAGCAGGGTGGTGGTGGCGTGGTGTAACAATCACAACCGTCCCTGGAGATTTAGATAGGAGAGAGATCTTGTCACTTATGTAATATGAATAAATATGCATGTTAAAGAGGTATCGTGGGGAGCAGAGGAAACGAACTGATGATGCCTGTTTAACTGTTTGATTGCCTGAATTACACCTCGAAAAATAGGGGGACAAAATGAATACCCAGATGGTGTGTGACTACTCCCCCAGAACACATTTTTCTCACTCATTCAGTCACACACTTCCTCATCTCCATAGAGGGTTGGCACTTACATAATCACATCATCAAGCCCCAGCCCACTCCCCCCCTTCTCTCCCCCCTCTCCCTCCCGCTTCCTTTCTTTCTCCCTGTCCCTCTTGTGAGCGTGCAGAATAATCTGATCCCTGGGGAGGATTTGTCTGGAGGATGAGAGAAAGAGATGTGTGGAGGTGAGGAGGAGGAGGAAGGGGCACTGGGACAACACCCCCCAATACGTTCTTACTGGTTTTGGCCCCATTACGGCACAAGCAGAGATCATGTGAACAGATAGCAGCCTGTTCTTATAAAAGCACTACGCGCTTGTGTTGCTGCCAATCTCTGCATAACTCCCCAGAGGAGCAGCTCCACAGCTGTGCACGATACAGAGACTGTTAACAGAGAGAGAAGCCAGAATACTCCACCACAGCTGGGATGAATGAAACAGAAGAGGAGGGATGATGGGTGGAGTACAAAAAGCTCGATGTAAAAAGCCCTGAACTTTTCTGTTCTTACTGCTGTGCAAAAACTCTTCGCTGAGTGTCTGAAGAACTGAGAGGCCCGGGTGTTAACACCAACTGAACGCTGGAAGTAGATGAAAAGTCATCTTGATAAATCTATCTGCTGAGCTCCACTGATAGAGATCAAGAGGTTACATGTTGGCAAAGATGGAAAGACTGATAGATGAGAGGAAGCCTCACTGATCACTGTGAGATCTACACCAATGCTGCCATAAACTTTAAAGCCAAATTCAAAGGGACATCTTTGTTTTGTTTACGTTTTTTCACATGCGCTGCCCATAGCATTATAAAGCACTTACCACTCTAAAAACAAAATATTTCAGTTATAAATGAGCCAATATAAAGCAGCTGTGTTTGATGGCTGTGGTGGTACAGTATATTTTTCCCTTTAATGATACTGTTTGATGACCAGCGTCTCCTTCTGGAACAAAGGCTCTCTGGTCTGCAAGCTTTGAACCATCAGTAAGTTTGTGTGGTTCTGACATGTGCACAACAACGTCAAGCATGTAAAGCAACTATAATGGAAAATGGAATGTTTTAAGTTAAGGCAAGGGATGCAGTGATACACTTGACTCAGAATGAATATGATTTATGATAAGCTTCAGAGTGCATGTTAAACTGAAGAGAGATCATTACCTCTGCCAAGGAGGTGATGTTTTTGGAAGAGTTTGTCTGTCTGTGAACAACATAACTCAAACACTAACGAAAGGATAATGAAGGCATTTTCAGGAAATGTTCAAAATGGGATAAGGAAGAAGTGATTCAATTTTGGAGGTGATCTGGATTACCGTGTGGATCCAGGATTTTTCTAAAGGATTCTATATCATTGTGCGATAGGGCTAATTTCACCATATGTGTATATTACTCCACGATAAATGGTCGGAATGCTTTGCAAAACAATACAAGACAAGGTCACCATAATTTCTGACAGATGTAAAAGTACGATCCAGATCCTGACAATATTCTGGATACTAAGATCTGGAATATGAAATATGTACTGGGTCATCATAATTTTTAACACTGTGAGGTAACAAATTATCGTTCAAACCTGTAACTGACACCAAATTGTAGCAGACAGTCTGCTGTAAGGGAGGACTAAAGAGTTGTGTGACAATTACAATATGCTTGGCGGAGGTCTGCACTCTTAGTGCTTTCCCAGTTTTATTTCATTTTAGATCAGTTCTTTTGATGCTTTATTTTGGCTGTTTGTGGTGACATCAGAATATAGTTACCTTGGCAGAGAGTGGTCAAACTTGCTATTATTTAGAAAGATACCAAGGGCACAACTACAAGTTTGTAAATTTATGAGTAAATGAGAACCGCTGAGAGATTGATCCCAAGTGACAAAACCTTGATGTATTCACACCAACTGAAAAGAGATAAGCTCTCCAGATTTTCCAAGATTGCTAAATTTTTCTTTCTTTCCTTATTACCTTCAGAGCAGGTTGTGAAGACACTGCTTGCATAAAGAATAGAAACGGTGAGAACATTTAGTGAGTACTGAAAGGTAATGATGTACTTTCAAAAAAAAGGGGAGAACTCTATGATGGTCATTATCCTTAATGTAAGGAGTCGAGTATCCACATTCTGTAGTCTTAAAAGAAGCCCCAAGGACTCTACTTTGACATCCATTAACTACATTTGTCACATTTTACAGATAAATAGAGAGAATAAAACAGCTTTTATCTAAGCTCTGTTTTTATTATTGCAGCAGGCTTTTTTGCACTCAACTCTTTCTTCTGGCCTGAAATGACACCCTGTTAAGTGCTTACTCTGTGTTGTTACGCCTGCTATGAAATGTATTCTCTCCCCTTCTCAAGTAGCCTGGGTGATCTCAGACAGATGGGAAGAGGCGGAGTGACTGAGATAGTGCCTGGAGTAAAGAGGGGGATGACACAAACAAGCACAGTGGCTCACCAATGATTACACTGTGGTGGTTTTCTGACCTATAATTAGGGTTAATTTAGAGCATTAACTAAACAGCACATTTTCCCCTTGTCTTCAGTTCAGCATGGCACTGGAAGACATGAAGGATATGTAGATGCATCACACTGGAGAGAGATAATGCCTCTCTCAAAAGGAGTTTTTGAGTCAATGCAGCTGCTAATATTGTTGTATGATTGTGACTGACCCTGTGCCTGCAACAGACAGAGATATGGTGTGCAGAGTTCCTGAGACTGATGAAAAGACAAGTACACATCTAAGAGGAGAGTAGACTGAAGGATTGCCAAGGCCAGAAACATCTATTCATGCTCTGAATGAGAGCGCAGAATAAGGGCTTCAGACTGGACACTAAGCTCTGTAAAGGAATGCTGAAGGCCTGACAGATTTCACTGAAAGACTCCCCACCCACAGGCGCCTGCCAGCATGACCAGCGGTATATTTCACAGTCTGCACAAAGACACTAACTGCAGGTCTCCCCCTTTGAAATCATCACTGTTTTATATCCGCTGTAGAAGTTAAACAACGCATCTGTCTCACAGAAACAGGCCCCATGTAATCTAAGAGCGGCTGCCAAAGCACCAGTGATTGTATGAAGCTAATCAGGAGCTGGAGGGTTGAGGTTAAATATTGTGCTGTTTGTTTTTACGTCAAACCAAGACCCAGTGTTTCCACACCATGGGCTACGCTAAGCTAACAGTTCCACAGGGCCAGCACACAGCCCAGTGCCTCACGCTGAAGACCCTAATCCCATCTGATTGATACTTTAAGACGCCGACACAACATGCAACGACCACACACTGCCACAGAGTCATTCTACCATCTGCTGTCTGCTGTTGCAACTCCATTGTGCTGAGGCGGCTAAAGGTACACAAACTACCCGTCAGATTTTCAGAAAGAGGCCTTACTCTGAGCATAGCATGCCGTACATCTAACAAATATCTTGCAGTTGGTTTCTAGTAAAATCTACCTCTTTAAAGTTTAATTTCTTACTTCTGCATGTTTGAACATATACCAGGAAGTCTGCCATGACAAGCAACTGAGGAGAAAAAACATTCTCGCGACCATTCTTCAAATCCTCTGCGCATAATGTTAAATTGAAGGCATTCACATAAACTATTAATAAGTACTCATCGAGACTCGCCCTCAAAAAAGCATGGCAACATAAATAATGAACAACCTTTGGTAGGTACAAGACCTGGGTCTCTAGAGAGAAAGTACTATGCACACAGTGCATTGGCTGACTTACTATTCGTCTATTGAAGATGGCAAAACTCTGCAAGCTTCATTGCCCCGCAGAGCCGTTTAACACAACATTACAGAGGAACGGCTCGGGGACGCCAATTACATAAGGATTACACTGAGGGAGGGTTAACAGGCGGAGGCTTTAGTAGAATAATACTGCATAAAAATGCAGCCTGCATGACGCTTCCGCTGAGCGAGCTCTGTCCTTCATTCATTGAGACTGAAGAGGGACAAATGCATTAAAAGGACAAAAGAACTATTTTCATATGAATGCAATGAAACATTCTTACACTGAATGATTAATAACAGCAGAACATGCAAAAAAGATTCACGAAATTAAAACATCTTATCACAATTGAATCCCTAAATGAAGAAGATGTGAACAAGATTAATCATAGCAAAGTGGTGAAAGTCATGCAAAGAAGCATTCAGACTGATGTAATACAGCCATGCACTTGTTTACATCTTTTCCTGTTATATAACCTTGTGCTGTATTTGGGCATTAAATAACACTGCCCCAAAAAAATAAATGGTACTCTAAACATACAGTGGAAAAAACAACGAGGAAATGAAATGCACACTTATTCAAAGCACATGGCTCTCTTAAGCAACAACAGTTCTGTTGATGCACAGAGGAGAAACTGCTCCTACCTCTCATTGCCAGGCTGAAACTCTGACAGCAAAGAAGGCCGGCGGCGATGGGGCTGGGCCAGGTGAGAGCTGTAGTCCCTGGCATGATGAGAGTGGTAGTCAACCAGTCCCACTTCCTGGAAAACAAATTACAACAAGCTGTCAGTGTGGAATAATATCATAATTTAATTATTGCTCCTTCAGAACGCTGTAACAATAAGGAATAAATATATGAAATCAACATTAAACATTGAAAAACATCTTGAATATTCCCTTTACTGCCTTGTTTTTTCTGAGATATTCTTTTATTTTTCCTAAAGCTTTCATTTCTCCCTCTGTTTCTATTAGTTTCTCACACAAACGGGGTCGCCCATACAGCCACTGTAAACTCTCATGTCTGCCAATCAGGAGGTTGTGGGACACAGTCTGTCAACCCTCATCTCCTCCTGAGTGTGATGATAAGACGGAGGGAGAAGGATTAACTACAGGTGCAGCTGTGGGGATCCTGGGGGGGCGGGTGCAGCCTTGGATTCTCCCGCCAAACAGGAACAAAAAGAGACCTGTGAGCACTGGAGGTCACAGGATGAACTTGTACATCAGCTCGAGGCCTCTACTTTGAAGCACAGACAGCTTGCTTTGTCCTCGGTACGTAGAGGAACATAATCTTGATAATTAGGAGAGGTGGGTGAAAATAACAGGGAAAGCCTTAATGTGAGCCCACAGTGAAAACATGAACTTTCAACTCAAACATCTAATGAGGGAACAGTTCTGTGTGCACAACACTGCAGCCTGGGAATGTTTCTGTTGTTGAAACATCAGCAGGGGCCCCTGAGGTCACGCTCTCTCCAGTGGTTCACAGTAATGCCATGTTTACAAAATATGCACCAAGCACCCTAAGTTAGTCCTGAACAGTCTCTAAAAATGCCGCTGCTACAGACAGCACCTTCTTATGCCTCTTACCGTGTGTGCCCGCTGCAGCTGCAGTGGTAGACTAGCGGGGTTTGGCAGGTGCCTGGTGTCCACAGTCCTCCGGCCCGGCGGCACGGACTGGGGGTGAGAGGACATGCTGGCACAGCCGCTTCCTCTACAAGCAGGAAGAGGGTGTGGCTCCAGAGGAGATGCCGGGCATTATCGGCTGTTTCGCTTAGCCAGCAACCTGTAGAGACAAAGAATGAGTCATGAGACATTTGGTGTTGTTTGGAAACCTCCCATGGATGACTTTTCACACTGTCGCGCTTGCAGAGAACAGAGAACAATGCATGCAACATTATGCAGTTTGTGATACTGTTGCTGAGGAGATAAAAGTCTGATCCAGATCCAAACTGTGTTTACCTCTGCTGCTCTCTCTATTACTCTGATTCAAAGAGTGAATGTCCCTGCACCTGTTATGCTGAGCTGCTCCTTCTTTGCTTACTGAATGGCCCACTGTCCTTACACTAAAGACTCACAGTCACACAGCAGCCAAGTCAAGCCGCTAGCCTACAAACCAAAAATACTCTGAGTC